>NC_045427.1:195134921-196397421 GCF_902635505.1 Sarcophilus harrisii
CTGTTTTCAGGAATGTTGGAAAAGGTTATAAGGAGTAATAACTATAAATACTCTTCTCCATTTTGGGGTTCTGTGAAGCCAAGCATTTTCAACCTGAGGACCTGATGACTTAGTAGTGCCAGACATCCCCATCATAAGCAACCTAAATCCAGGGAACATGACTTGTCCCCTTGGCAGTGCGCAGAGATCTGATGCCAGGCTCTTGTATTTTAGATTTAGTGCTCCTTCTGCCACACCATGGTGCCTTTCAGATCAGATCAGCTATTTCATGATTTACTCTGACATGAAGCCTTGAAGTCAGAACCAGAAGATGTTCTGAATCCTACCTAACACTTAACAAACATGTAATCTTGGATAACTCATGTCTCTTGTCTGAACTTCAATGTCTTCATCAGTAAGATGACAAGACTTTATTAGCTGAGCCCTTGAGTCCTTTTTAGTTCTAAATTCCATGATGTTAAATCATATCCAATTAAGAAGAAAGTAAGGAAGTTCTGGAGAATGCTGCTGATATGCTATTTCATAATTAACAGGCTTTGAATTGCCAATCTTGTGAATTATACATCTTTGGTTTCTAAGTCAGAAAACCAATTTTTTTTTTTAAATGTCAAGAACACTTTTTAACACTTTTACTGTCCTTTTTATTAGTGACAAGAACAGTCTGTTATTTTGCTCACCATTACATGCACAAGACTGGAGATTCTTCTCCCTCTCACAGAAGGGAATACACTCTCCATCTTTACACTTTCCTAAATCCAAGCAAACAGTATCATCTGCAGCATTTCCAGGAGGGGGACATTCACTGCTGTTACCTAGAAACAAAAAGTTAGAGAGCAGATGATTACTATAATAAAATAATTATTTCATCTTCCCAATCGTCCTACAAGTACATGATCTATAGGTGCATCATATATTCTCTTTCATGAGAAGTGAAATCCCACAAAAGCTATAACTTAGTTTATCAAATAATCTAGAACTTGCTCTTCATTTGAAAAAAAAAAAATACCTGCACTTCCTCTGCTTCATATAGGGTTACTGTGGGGAAAGAATTTTGCAAACCTTAAAGTGCTATAAAAATGTGAAATTTTATTTCAAAAAGCTGACCAGTGAATTGTATAGAACAACAGCATAGAAAAATGAGCTTCTTATAATTCAGCATTTAGTACCACATAAACAATAGCTAACTATATAAAAAGAAATCAATTATACTTTTCTCAGGGATCAATTGGGCTACATTTTCATTCTAACAGTCAAACCAGTCAGAAATATTATCTGACATTGTTCTGTGAAAAAGTATCAGACTTTCATAAAAGTCTCTGTTTCAAAGAAAAAACTGAGGTTCATTTTAAAAGATTTTTGAATGCTCATAGTGATTTCTCCTCCTTTCTGAACTGTATGTTCTACTATTTGGCACTTTGCAACACAAAGCTGCAAAGACTATTTTTTTCATAAGTGTTCTGCCTCCTCTTCAAGACTATATAATGCTCATTGAGGGTTGAAGCTCTGTCATGTCCGTCACACCTAAGCATGGGGTCTTGTATATATGAGTTTGTTATAGTTAATGTTGAAAAACAATTAGATAAAATAAAATGATCAAAAGATCACAGATTCAGGCAGACATAAGACTCAAACAGCTATGAATGACCACGATGACAACAATCACTTTGCCTAGAGTGACAAAAGGACTCACACCCCATTTTTGTAGAGGTTCTTAAAACCTTTTCTCAGAGCAGTCCTGCACAGAGGTTGAGGAAATGTTATTTCATAGCTAGGAAATAGTGACTCCAAGAGGGCCAACAGTTGATATAACATCATTATACAGCAGGAAAAGTGGTAGAGAGAGAACTAGAACCCAAGTTTCCTGATTCCAAATCAAATGCTTTCCCCACAATATGGCATGGCTTTCTCACATACAAGGTAGAAATTAAAATGCCTGAATTAACCAAATTTAATTGTTACACTTGTTTGGTTTAGGATGTAATGGTTTTCATTTACAGATCCCCCTTTGAAGAGGAAGTCTCTCATCATTAAGGATACTTATAACAGACTGACAACCTTTAAAATCATAATCATGAACCTCATCCAGCTCAAATAAAAAAGAATGCATTCCTCTACTCACATTTGACAACAGGTGTCATTGTTCAGATATGTAATGCCAGGATCACATTCTTCTCCTTCATTCACTCTGGAATTCCCACATACATTGTTGTTTTGTTCTTGAAAACATTCCCGAGCCTTACTTTCAATAGTACTGCTAGTGCTTAGCACAGTGCTCTGTATATAGTAGGGGCTTGATGTTTTATTGACTGGCTGAAATGCTTTCTTAAAAATTTTTTTCATTTAATAAAGGAAAAAATTCCTATCAATATAATAATGGGAATCCCAAGTCTCAAAAAAAACTATTCATAATTTGCCAAAAGTGGAAACTCAATGAAAAGACGCAGAAGTTCAAAAGGTGTTGCAGTGACAATTCATTCTTCCAAAATGTATTCTCAGAATCTATTTATACACAGAGTAGACAAGAGTGAAGATAGAAAAGCCCCAGATGGGGAATCTCATTTTACTCCAATGAGGCAGGCATAGCAGTATTCATATAGTCCAAAATAAGATTTTCATATTTAATATTTTGCTATAAAGTTGAACTATGATACATGAAGTTCATTAGAGTACTAAGAAGAAAGAATTGTTGCATGCTTCTATAGCCACTATAGCCACAATTCTTTTATAAAATCTGAATAGGGGTGGGAGGATCTGTATATGATTTATAAAGTAAAATGTCATATAACAAAGTGACAAAAAATGGTTTTTTCCCAAAGATTAAAAAAAAAGAAGAAGAATATTTGGCATAGATTGGTAATCAAACAGAAAGAAAACCAATGTGACGAAATACCTGTACAGTAGGATACACCTTTGCAGGTAGCATTAATGGCCTCTTGGCATTTCTTCTCAGCTGTCTCAAACTGACAATTTTTACAGCAAGGACTATTTCTATCACTAGAAGAAGAGAATTTGATGGGAAAGTTAAAACATGAATAAAAGCACATTTTCATTATTATTAAAAAAATTTTTTTATCATCACAACTGAACATTCTATGTCAATGTGCTCTATCTTTTACACACCATCAAATCTTTGTTCTTCATTACTATGCAATCATTTCTGCCTAGAGATCTGTTCAACTGTGGCTACACCACCTCTACACTTTTCTGTTAATGAAAAATGCAGCAGAGTATAGCTACGAAGCAGATAGCAGAATGTAAAGTCAACCAAATTTAGGTTTAAGTATTCCTCCGCATCTTAGCTGTGTGACCTTAGAAAAATCACAACTCGAAGTACCCAGGCAAATCTTCACAAATATAATTTAATTGCTGAAAATATTCTAATCTGGATCAATAAGAAATTGTTCCTTACTGAGTCTTCTAAATAAAATCACAGATCCATCTGAAAAATACTCAGAAGCTTCAAAAATGTAATAGAATAGGAAAAGCATATTTAACATATAACAAATTTCTCCAGGTAAGTCAGCATTCTTTTTACTGGCTTAACAAAATGATTAAAAGCCCAACTCTTACAAGATTCAATAGTAGCTGCTCATGTATAAGTCTCTTATCTATAAGGTTGCTGATTTTTCATCAAAATGATTTATTTAGATAGCTCTTTATATGGTTAATCTTCAATTATCCACAAGTTTTGGCTTTTTTTTTTTTTTTTTTTTTTTTAGTATTTCGAGATTTTTTTTCCTTATTGAATTTGACTTATTGAATGTCAGGCATTAGTCTAATTAGTTGGCTGGGTTGAAAAAAGATAAGGGATGGATTTAATATCCTTGACTATATTTCCAAATTGAGTCATTGTTTTAAGTTACTTACACACCCCTTTAATTCTCAATTCTTCCCCCATATCTGTCAATTGTGAAAAAAAAAAAAAAAACCACCTTTTTATTTTTGCATTAAAATAGATTATCTGGTAATTTAAATTAAGCCATATCTGCAAACTTATTAGAATTGTTACTCTACATAACAGAAATGCTATACAAATAAGTCATTATTATGAACCACATTTTAAAGATGAAAAAACCGAGAGGCAAAGTGATTACCTTTAACATTAGTATAAGACCACTACCATTTTCAGTCTCATTTATTTATAGTGGGCTTGAGAATTCCTAATCAAACTTATGGTTTAAAAATGCTCACCTACACTGAACTCCTTTTTTCAAAGTACAGTTTGCATTGCAACAGGTGTCATTGTTCAGATACATAATGCCAGGATCACATTCTTCTCCTTCATCCACTCTGGAATTCCCACATACATTGTTGTTTCGTTCTTGAAAACATTCCCGAGCCTTACTTTCAATAGTCTTGAAGATGGATTGTTTACTGCAGTTTGAAAACATCTTAAAAAACACACACACACACAAAAAAAGCCATACAGGCTATATTCTTCATAAAAGTTCATTCCCATCTTAAAATGCATCTGTTTCTTTTACTTAATGACAAGAAATAGACTTCACTATGAAATTTGTAATAAGATACTGTCCCCAGAAGTGCCAAAAGGCTACTTATGTTACTTCTAAGGGTCATCTGTTTAGAATTCCAACTCCTTTCTTCCCCACCAAAAAAATGTTAAAAGGTTTAGGTTGGATATGGTAAGTGCTTTTTTAAAAAGTTGCTGAGGAAGGCAAACTACGGAAAGATAAAAAGATCTTGCCCTTGCTGGACAACCACATCAAGCGAAGGAAGTACTTTGTTCAGATATGGGTGTAATTAGATCAGGGTACCTAAATCTGAGATCCGTGAAATTGTATTTTTAAAATTTTAGTAATATTTTATTTATTAATATGATTGGTTTCCTTCCTTTGTAATGTTATGTATTTAAAAACATAATTCTAAGACTCCATAGACTTTACCAGACTACCTAAGGAATCCACAACACAAAACAACCTCTGGGCTAGATGGTCTATAATTCTGTGATCCTATGTAGTTCTATGCCCTCAGGATCAGTAGAAAAGCCTTTATTGCCATGTAATCATAAAGTATCATATTGGAAACAGACCCTATTAGTTAAGGAAATGGATTATATTTGAAACAACTAAAACCTAGAAACTTAAGTGGCTTAGTGAAAAATTACAGATAGCAGGGTAGAATGTTAGGATATGAACTTTGGAGTCTTTGACTACATATGCACACTGGTACCTTAGATGACAAATACCACCACCGGCAAAAGCCTCTGGAAAGTGTGTTCTATACTGGTTCTTGGGACCAAGCAACACAACATGAATCAAACTCATTCCATGAAGCCACAAAGCCCTATTTTTCATCCTTTTCACTGTTTCCATGGCAGCTCTAAAACAAATGCTTTAGCTTGTCAAAAGCAAAAAAAACCCTGCATATCTAAAAACTAATCTCAAAATTACTGAAATCTTTGGTAGCTCAGTAAGATATGATCTTGGGCAGCCTGAAGTCAGTAGGACTTGAGTTCAAATGTGCTCTTAGACACTTAACACTTCTTAGTTGTGTGACCCTGGACAAGTAAGTCACTTAACTCCAATTGACTCAGGGGGAAAAAAAAAAAGAGTAAGATATGATCTTCCTCTTTTTGCTAAGAAAAAGCAGGCAGAATTTTTTTTCCCTTTCCTTAGAAACTTTTTACCTCTGTCAATTAAAAAGCATTTTTTTCTTCTCTCTTCCCTCTTGCTTTCCAATAAATAAAAAGCAAAATAAAACTTTTTCTATACATATGTATGATCTGAATGTCTCACTGGCTAAATTTAAAAAAAAGAGAGAGAAAAGAAAAGAACTTTCATTCTATATAAATAAATGACCTCTCTGTCTACTGACCAACCGTAGTTCCGTAAGTCCAACCCTCAAAGATCACTGTTGGACCTCTGAAACTGGTTGTTCAATGGATCCAACATAATTCTCAAGACTTTACTTCAGCTAAAACTATATATTTTAACTGCAGGAATCTTGACTTTTTATGTTGCTTTATAAATACATTGGGTTCTGCTTTCAAATTCATTCTGCAACCCTTTTTTCTTTTATGGATAAATTTATACTTTTTACATTCACAATTATGACAGCAAAGTATATTATTTTCCTCCATTCTATTCTTATACATTTTCTTCTCTATATCTGCTCTCATGACTCTCTTTTCTTTCACTCATCTAAAGCCCAAGTCATAGGTTTTTATCCTTTCTTTTCTTTTAAACCCCTCTTTGACATCTACCCTCCTTAAGAGCTTTTCTAGCTGTAATTACCTCCCTTAATCTACCATTCCCCTATTTTACTCTCTTGTTTTTGTCCTTGTTCCCTGTTGACTGAAATATAATTCTGTATCCAATTATGTGTGAATCCTTTCTTTGACCTATTCAGATAAGAAAGTGAGATTCAAGATCAGCTGCTATCCCCACCTATTCTATTCCATGTTTATGTAATTTTATATAAGACTGCCCTCCAGTTATACAATTTTCCCCACTGTTCCCCTTTTATCCTTCTTTTATTCCTTTTTCCCTTTTCTATTGTTTTTTGAGAGCATCAAAATATATTTTAATTTTAATTGTGCCTATGCCTTATCTGACTTCCTTTATGACACCTGATCATGTTGGGTTCTAAGAGGACAAGTGTTATTAAAATTAAACAGTTTTAGGTGTTTAAATCCTTTATTTTATTAAAGATCCATGGAGGGATGAAGCTAGATGGTAAAGTAAATAGAGTGCTGGCCCTGGAAGTAGGAGAACCTCAGTTCAAATCCAGTTTCAGACAGTTTCTAGCTGTGTGACTTGGATAAATTATTTAATCTGTTTATCCCCCCTCCAAATCATTTTCCCCTCATTTATTTCATTGTATTCAAATTTTTTTCTGGGAAGTTTTATTTGCTGAGAAGACAATCTTTACCTACTGTCTTCTGGAATACATGATTCTGTATTCCTTTATAGTGATGGCTACTAAATTGTGTGCAATCCTGACTATAACATCTTGGTATCTGAATTTTTTCTTTCTGATAGTTTGTAGTATTTTTTCCCCTTTTATTTGGAAGCTCTAATATTTTGGCTATGATGTTCCTAGGGGGTGTGTTTTTTCATTTTGAGGTTTCTTTCAAGTTATGACTTTTCACTTTATTCACTAGTTCTAAGAAATCTGGGCAGTTTCTCATACTTTAAAAAATATGATGTCAAAGCCTTTCAGGCAATCTAGTGATTCTTAAATTATCTTTCCTTGATCTGTTTTTGAAGTCAGTTATTTTTGTGGTGAAGAACCTTTTATTTCCCTTTTCTAGTTAATTTTACAGATGAGGAGACTGAGGCAAAAAAGGCATAAAGCCAGTGTCTGAGGCTGCATTTTAAGTCATGAAGATAAGTCTTCCTGATTCTAAGTCCAGTGATATGTCTACTGCGCTATCTAGCTGTCCCTCTTCCTCTACCTTTACTATTTAAAAGATCTTTTTATTAGATTTTGAAGAATACAGGCAAATACATTTCTACTAGTTCTTTTCAGGTATATTTCATCCCTGGCCAAGAGTCTGTCACTTTTATAATTTGAGGCATGATTCAAAAATCATGGGTCACTCAAATCGGTTTCAACATTTTTTTGGGAATTTTTCAACAGAAAGGAAGAGTGAACAACAATCAAGAACTTTATGTTTATGTTGTTTATTAAAATGTATAAAGTGTGTATTAGTAAAAAATCATATATGGAGTGAATTTATGAATCAAAAAAATTTCAGGAATAGCCGAGACCTCACAGAGGCTAGCTAGTCTAAAAGTTAGAAGAATCCTTTCTAGATCCTACAATACAACTTGTTATTCAGTCTTGTTGGAACTCCTTAAATATTAAGCTAAGAAGTCAGTAGTTTATTCTAGAGACAATAGGAATTCAGTGAAGATTTTTGAGAAGGGCGGTAATATGATCAGATCTACTCATTAATAAAATTATTTTGTACAGGAGATTGGTTGAAGATCACTATACAACTGCTTCTCTATAGAGCTAATATATTAAAAAAACAGAAGAATCCAGAAAACTTTTTTTTAGTTACTCAAACAATTCAAATACTACTTTTAAGTAGATAACCATATGTGATTACAAAATGCACTACTCTTTTTTTTAAAGGTGGTAGGGAGGTTGAAAGGTTGTGTCGTTCCTTCTTCCCCCTTTCCATTTTTAGATAAGGAATACAGTTTTTGGATTCTTTCCTAATAATAAAGCAAGTTCTCTCCCCTCATTAGTCATATCAGGTCCACATACCTTATTATTCTCATGGTCTCCACTCACAGCTATTGGATACATAACATATTTTCCTCCTTGATCTTCATTTGGGGCACATTCTGCTAAACCATCAGGATCATGTTCTGCTCCAAAATTATGTCCCAGTTCATGAGTTGTAACCAAATCAGCTTCCTTAAGGATAGTGCAAAGAATGTTCTATAATTTCCCCAAAATAAGTTGTAAAGTATTTTGGCAACAGGAGCAAAGATTTATTCATGAAGTCAGATTTATGTCATACATGCACTGACATAGAATCATTATAGACTATAAATGCTGGTCACCATCAATTACTGTATTCTATTCCATTATTAGACAATGAATGCACTAAAGTGCTTCATTTAATTAATATAATTGGCTAATTTAGCAAATTTTAAGAATTTAAGCAAAAAAGATAAATACAAATAAGGAAACATCATGCATTTATCAATTTGGAAGGTGATATGTGATTATTACTAGGGCCTACAGTGTCATGATATAAGGTCAAGAATAATCTATGGAATAAATGTAAAAAAACCCAACCAAACAAATAAACCCAATAGTAAAATTCCAATTCACTTTTCCACAAGTAACAGAAATATAACAAAAAGATTCTACTGTGCAGCACGAAGATTTTAAGATTCAAAGTAATATAACATTAAAATAGAAAGAAAAATAAATTTGGAATCAGAAGACTTGGGTTCAATTCCTGGTTCTATTACTTAATACTTATGTGATCTTGGGCTAGTCATTTTCCCCTCTATATTTTTAAGTTCTTTCTCTGTAAAATGGAATAAGATGTGTATGTTTTCCTTTATCTATATGCCCTTTAATCCTATGATTTTGAAAATCAACACCAAGAATACAAAATAACAACTGTAAAACAATGTCATTTGCTCTTTAATTCCTAAAACTATTCACTGATGTTTTAATGTTGTGATCAAGAATTTTAACAATTAAAAGTTTCTTGACAAAGAAAACTTTCACACTCGAAAGATGTCATAGAATTATATGACTATTTAGAGGAAGAGTGGGCCTGTGAAAAGAGAACTGAATAGGAGCCAGGAAGATCTGAATTTGGATCATACAGTTTTTTCCAACACTTCCAAGCTCTGTGATCATGGGTAAATCTCTTCAGCTTTCAGAACCAAAGGTCTTCATTTACAAAAAAAGAGGATAATGAAACCTATAGCACCTATCTCACAGGGCTGTTCTTAAAGATCATATGAGATAATACATAGAAAGCAGCTTTAGAATCCTTAAATTCTTGTATGTTGCTTATTATTACTAAGGTCATATAGATTTTATAAGGGAAAATAATAAAAAATGATAAAATACCATTATATTGTTGTTCTTTAACCATTTTTCAGTCACATCCATCTCTCAGTGACCCCATTTGGGGGTTTTCTTGGTAAAGATACTGGAGCGATTTGCTCATTTCCATCTCCAGCTCATTTCACAACTGAGACAAAACAGGGTTAAATGGGCTTTCCCAAGGTCGAATAGCTAGTAAGTAAAGTCAGATTTGTCCTGAAGATGAATCTTGCTGATTCCAGCAGCACTCTATCTACTGTACCATCTAGCTGTGAGTGTACTTTATTATTATATATGAAATTCAATGATTTTTTTAATGTAACTATTTCAAGTGATTAAGAAATTTTAAAATAGGGAGTATCTGTTTCCATATCTTGGATAAATGAATTGTGTTTACTTAATAGGAAAGCCAGCCTTAATTGTTGTAATTGTTTAAAAAAACAAAAGTAAATACACTTAAAAAACTAAAGGGTTGAGGGAGAATTCTGGAAAGATGGCTGAGTAGGTTGGTAAATTTCAAGCTCTCCAGATTTTCCCCACAAATAGAACAAATGTGACTATAGACTCCTGAAAATTCAAGAAGACTTAGGGTAGAACAGAGGTCCTCTGGATACAACCCAAGAAAATCTGAAGAAAGATGCCAGGCTGAAAATAACCTGTCTAAAGTGCAAACACCTCCAGGCTAGCTCTGCAGAAACACCAAATGAGAAATCCTGGGGCTGGCTGGCTGTGGCTGGAGCCTCAGCAGGAACCACAGAGACTTTCATCTTCCTGAGTGTTTGTGGAGTCCGGGTCTGAGAAGAGCCAAGTGAACTTCAGCTGATTAAGAATGCCAGCCCCAGCTGTGCTGCTGATTTGCTGGGAAGGGGAAGGGAGAGAGAGGGAACCAGCTCATCTGTGGGTACAGAGGCAGCAGGGAAGGGACACTACTTGCAAGGGGGGGAGCTCTTGGTTTGGGGAGAGAGTTGAAGTGAAGCCAGAGACACCATCTCCCTACCCCAGGATTAGGGGTTTTTACACTAATATTTCTTATTAAAAAAAAATAATAAAATAAATTACATATATATATATATGAACTGGCAAAGAAAAAACTCCACCATAGAAACATACTATGCGAATAGGGAAGACTAGTGTTCTTTCAGAGGAAGATGTTGAAATAAAAAAAGATTCCATCCCAAAGAGTAATATGAAATGGCTTCCATCCCAGAGAGAATTTATTGAACAACTCAAAAAAGAATTCAGAAGTCAAATGAGAGACATTGAGGAAAAACTAAAAAACAACCCAATACCAAATAACAACAAACATCCAGGAAGAACAAGATTATACCCCCCAAAAAGTTAGCCAATTAGAAAAGGAGATACAGAGTGGAAAAAATGAAATAACTCTTTGAAAATTAGAATTGAGTAAGGGAAAGTCAATGAAACTATGAAAGACCAAGAAATAACAAAACAGATGATAAAAGAATGAAAAAATACAACAGAATGTGAAACATAAGAAAAATGACAGATCTGGAGAACAGATCAAGAAGAGAAAATATAATAATAATTGCACTGCCTGAAAGTTGTGACCAAAAAAAAAGGATCTTGACACAATAATTCAAGAAAACTATCTTGGAGTGGGTAGAATATGAGAGGAAAGTAAAAACAGAAAAAAATTCACCTCTTAAAATCTCAACAGAGCCTTTATGGAAACCATATAAGAATATCATGGCCAAATTTTGAAGATTTTTGCAAGAAACAAGAAAAAACAATCAAATATGCAAGAGCTACAATTAGAATTGTACAGGACTTTTTAGCAGCTACAATAAAAGACTGCAGGTCTTGAAATCCTATTTACCAACCTGCGGCCAAAAATATCATATCTAGCAAGATCATCTATAATACTGCATGAGAAAAAATGGATATTCAATGAACTTGCAGATTTTCAGAACTTTTTATCATCAACCAAACTTGAACTTAACAGAAAATTTAACATAAAAGCCAATATCAAAGATAAATTTCAAGGAATTCAACATGAATAAATTGTCTGTTTTTTTACATGGGAAATTTATAGCATATGTTTAAGATCAACACCAACAATACGACAGCTCAAAAGAAAGACTGGGGCAGAGTTAAGGTAAAAATAGTAATTATGTCATACAAATGAAGTGCAGAGGAAAAACAGGCACAGAGGCAACAAAGGGGGAGCAGAGTTCATATTTTTGAAAACCTACTCACATGGGTGACAGAAAGAATGGGTTAAAAAGGCAACACATATATAACTATGAAGAGTATAGCAACCTCCAAAACCTATAAAGAAATAAGGGGGGAGGGATGGTTGGACAGGAAAGCAAAGGGTGAGGGAAGAAGACAAGGGAAGGATGCATGGGTTGGGGGAGGTTATGTAATAACAAGGCCAAGTTTTGGGGCAGAATTTTTAAAGAGTCAGCAGGGATAGGAAAGATATATCTGTGTATGTCTATATATGTATATATCTATACACACACACACACTATATATATATATATATATATATATATATATATATATATATATATATATAGCCTTTCTTAACTATAGCCTGCTTGACAGTGGGAGGGCCAAAAGGAGGTAAAAAATAAAGTTAAAAAAAAAATGCACAGCAGCAAACAAAAGAACAATTTACAAGGAAGTAAAGATGGACACTCACGAATATAATTTCTTCTAATATACACACACATGTAGAGGGCTGAAACTCTGAATCATTGCACTGAGGTCGGTTCAAGCACTTAGGGCTAATTACAGATTGGACAATACTCTTTGGGCACATGCTTGGAAAATAGTCCTTCCCACTATCCTGTGCTGGCTCAATGACTGGTGTATACAGAGGGTTGTAGGAGGGACTAGGGGGTGGAGTAAGATTAGCCAGGATCACTCTTTGTTGTGGACGAGGAAGAAGGCGGTCGCGGAGATTCTGCTTCCATCCTGTTCAATCCTACGTCTCAAGACAAGAATAAAGAATAAGGACTTTTGCTTATCCTGACTGGCTGATTCTGGGGTGTCCTGGGTGTTAGCGAAGTTGTCACACACACACACACACACACACACACACACACACACACACACACACACACACTTTCTTGAACTGGTAATTATTGTTATATATTTTGAATCCTCTCTAATGTTCTGCTGGGCACATGACAATGTTCTCTTCTGCTTTGTATTTCTTTTCTGTTCTTTAAATTTCTTATTCTGTTTCTTTAAATAAAATAAATTTGGGAAAAAAAAACCCAAATTAAAGAGCTTATAATTCTCCCCTGCCCAGATTTGTTTCATAGTGCAAAATCACAGGAAAATAATAATTACGTGTTCTGTGCCAACAAGAGCAGACTCAAAGTTACTTTCAAATTTGTCTTTAAGTAAAATCATTGCTAATCATGAGAAAAGGTGAATTAAATACCATAGTGGTCTGAATATAAGCTAAAATTAAGTAGCTTATGACAGATGTCATTTTTTCAGTATAGAGGGTGTCCCAAAAGTCTCAGTACAGTTCCAAGGTACTAATAGTTTTATAGCTTTAGTACAGTAACTAAGATGTTTTCAAAGAGATTTCATTTTATGAGTATAATCTATTAATATGCCATTCAATTAATTTGATACATCCAAGTTGGAAAAGACATTGCAGTGGTCTCAAAATTGTATGATCTGATGAATCATTAACAAGACATATATTTAAAATAGTCTCATTTCTTTCTCATTTCACATTGATGTCAGAAAAAAAAAGATGGACTTTTATAGAGTGGGCCATAGTCACTCTTAACAAAAAATGATATGAACAGACTATCAATTAAATAATAACATTCCTTTATGCCATAAAAAACTGAAAAACTAGAAAAGTGGCTGTGCATACGACTAAGAAGAATTAAGATTATTTTTGCTATACTTACTGACTAGGAATGCCACCTCTTCAAAATATCCTCATAACCTTAAGTCTCCCTAAAGCAAAACTAAAAGATTTGAAAATCTTCAAACAAATTCACCTTTATTAAAACAAAGAAAGCAATACTGGCAACCTCCCTTTGAAGGTCTTCCTAAAACTTAAATCACAACATGTTATATAACCTTAAATTTTGAGGATTATTCAGATTTCAAATAGCTCTGCTATAATTCAGTAAGTATTTCCCCCCCTAAGTATATAATTTCCCTTTCAAAAAATAGCAGGATTATCAAATCAGATACATATGGCTCTCACCTTCACCCTTAAAATTAAGTTAATGAATGGTGACAGAATAACATAAGGCAATAGAAGATCCCAATGAAACTTCATATTACAGACTAGAGAAATGTCAGGATGCACTACCTATAGGACAGTACTTAGAATTGGAAGAGAATCTGGAACACAAGCCAGGCTTAAGCACTTTAAAAAAATACAACCCAATGTGCTGTGTTTATGAATATCTGTGATCCATAAAGTATAGCACTTATCACAAACTAAAATATTTTAAAAGAACCACCAAGAAACATACCTTTGTAAGGATGGTTTTACCATAATTTTTTGTGCTGGTCAAGCCACTATTCAGAAAGATGTTCTTTCTCCCAACTGAGCTATAATAAGCTAGAAGAGGGGGGAAAAACAAATTGCTTAGGGAAAACATCTCTAAACACCTTTCTTCTCTCTCCCTTCCCCTTCCATACCTTACCTTTTCCTTATTCATAATCCAGTCATCCTGGCCTGTGATACCAAAATCACATTCACCAGGAAAGTGGGAAAAAAAAAAATCTCACCTTTTGGACAAACACCTCCATGACTGTTCGTTCTGGGAGATCCAACATATGCTAATCCAAGAGTTCCCATGTCAAAATCTTGATATGTAAAAAGATGTGCAAGACAAACTTTTGATGCATCTTCAGCTATATCAAAGCTGAATTGCTTTAAAAAATGAGATGCAAAATAATATCAGATAAAAAGATTTTGTTACAATATTTCTTTACTACTTTATTATCACAACCCAGCATTACAATTCACCAATTGCTCCAATGCTCTTTAGCCAGATAACCTATCTACCTGTCTGAGTTTTAGCCAGATGTATGTGTCAAATAATGCCTGACTGGAAGAGATAGCAAGTTTTTATAGATATACAGGGCTGAAGCTATAAGGTATGATGATGATGAAAAAGAACCCAGACCTGAAAGACACTGTAATGCTATATTTTAGAGCCTTTTAAAGTTGTCCTAGGGAACCTTTGCAAAAAAGCTTCCTTGAAAAAAAAAAAATCTTACAATACTACTTTAACACTTCTAGATATGCTAGAAAACACTTAATATTACTATGACAAAAGTGATATTCTACATGGGGAAAGAATAACACCAATAAATTTCGTAGTTATCAAAATATTTTTAAAATATCTGGCTTTTGGAATTAGAAAAATGAGTAGATGCCCATCAGTTGGGGAATGGCTGAAAAAGTTATGTATATGGAAGTAATGGAATATTATTGTTCTGTTAAAAAAAAAAAAAAAAAGATGAACTAGCTGATTTTAGAAAGGTCTGGAAAGATTTACATGAACTAATGCTGAGAGAAACAAGCAGAACCAGAAATACATTGTACACAATAACACCAAGAACATGTGATAATCAACTATGAAAGACTTGTTTCTTCTCAGCAGTTCAGTGATCCAAAGCAATCTCAATGAACTTTGGATAGAAAATGCCATCTGCAGCTAGAGAGAGAGAACTATGGAGACTGAATATAAATCAACACATGCTATATACACTTTCCCCCCCTTTTTCATCTGTTTTATTTTCTCTCTTGGTCTTTCCCTTTTATTTTGATTTTTCTCTCCCAACATGATTCATAAAGAAAAGTGTATTAAAAAATGAATGTGCATGTATAACCAGAAAAAACAAAAAACCAAAACAAAAATCAAAGACCTTCAGTGCCTCTATTGCCTTTACAAATAAGTTGTGAAGTTTAGACTTTATAAATTCTTTCAAATTAAATTCTATAAATATTAAAATATATATATTCTAAAAAGAAAATTCTACATTTTAAATCATCCTTTAGAAAGATCTTCTCCTGATGGCAGACTCACCTAAAAATGATCAGCTATAAGGTTTTAAAAGCAAGATATATATGGCACTTCTTTATCTCTAACATCTAATAGTTATATATAATACTTTACAGTTTACAAAGTGTTTCATCACTCAATAATTTTGGGATGAATAACCAGCTATATAAATGAACTATGTATTTGATTTTTGCATCAATCCTATAAAAAAGGACACAGGCATTATTAAAATCTCCATTTCAACGATGAGAAAAACGAGGCTCAAATAGCTTAACATTCAGAACTGGAACTAGGACTCAAGCCTTCAGATTTTAGGTTCATCCAATAATCTATCACAACATGCAAGAACCAAGTGGACTTGAGAGAGAAAGGAAGATGATATTATAGGGGATCCCTAATCTTGAACTAACTCAATTCATCATAAACAAGAATTTCTTGAAGTACCTACTATGTGGGAGGCACCCAGCTCTTGCCCTCAAGGAGCTAGCAGGGAAAAAAAATAAAAACAAATGTTAGTGCTATAGCTGTTTTCTAGGGCTCATATAAGATACCGAGGCACTATCTACTGATTTGTGTCAATACCACATGCCCAAACAACTAATACAGCAAAAAGATGGTATTTCCTGAAAGCATTCTGTTCTCAGTGAAAAAACCATAAGGATTTTCAATGTTTCCCCAAAGCTGCTTTTTCTGCCATACAATACAGGATTATAGTTTGAAAAAGCAAAATGAATTATTCCTAGTATTCAATTATCTATCCTGATATTATATTTCATCATTGTATATAACTCAGCTATATTCATGTAAAGAATCCTTAAATGAGTCAATGAATCTTGAATTATGACCTACCTCTATATCTTGAATTATGACCTACCTCTAGTAACGACTTCACATCCCAAGCATCCTTCTCTTCACTGGGATAACTTTTTGCCATGTTAAAGTGCTTTTCACCAGGTTTTACCTCTTGAGGTGTCTTGAGGATACGAATCTATACTTAAAAAGAGGATATAATTAGAGTAAAGCCAAAGAAAGTAATTCAAACTCTAGCAATTTTATAAATGCCAAAACACTATGACAGAAAAGGAAAAATGTTTTAAAATTAAGCCCTATAAATCTTTAAAATATAAAGGTAAGTCATTTTAAAAACAAATGGAGAGGCACAGTTAGAGAGTATAATCTAATATGATTAAAAATGTACAAAGTTACTAATAAACTTAATTTTTTTATGCTTGTGGTTCTCTTGTAGAAATTTCAGAAATTAAAACTTAGAAGATATGAGGTTAGAATGATTATTATGACAAAAGATTCAAAATTATAAAAGTACAAGTAATAACATCTTTCAAAATGCAGGTTTTGTGGTCACTGTGGACCATAAAATGAAGACATTGCATTATATAATGTATGGTATTACTTGCAACTAACAGAAAAGATTATAAAACATATGATCCTTCTACACAGTTCATATAAATATGCTGCCTTCACAATTTTTCATAAAAGATTTAGCAAAGATCAAATTTATGTCTTACAAAAAGAAAAATTATCTAAAACAAATCTCTAAATATTAAGAATACAGTATTTATTACTACCAATTTATTTAAGAATCTCTCTTGAGCCAAAACATCAACAAAGACAATGATGAAGGCAATAACATCATCCTACATTGTAGGAGAAGAATCTGGAAAGATATACAAAAGCAACAATTTCTATACCAAAATGTGTCAATTCATTGGGAGTACTATCAAGTTCTGAGTATTATTTTCAAATAATTTTATCAAAATGACACGACTAGCAATGAGTGATAATAATGTGACAATAGGTACATGCCAAGATAACATATTTTATAAAATTTATCAAACATTTATTGAAAGTCTCCTCTCACAAAATTCCCTCTATTATCCGTGCTTTCTTCCTCTTTAAATTACTTTCCATTATACTTATTTGTTTGGATTTCCCAAGCAGGACATAAATTCCTCAAGATTCTATTTTGGTTTTTTTGTCCACCACCTTCCAAAATGTTCTATACATAGTCTCTTAATTGGACTCCTTGCCTCAAATCTCCTGACTCCAATCCATTCTCTACAAACTGTCAAAGTGATTTTCCTAAACTGTAATTCTGACTATCATTCTCTCCCAAAAACTTTCCCCATACAATAAGCATGACTCCTGATCGTTTTTGTGATAAAGTTTATATTCCTCTTTATAGGATTTAAAATTCTTTATAATGACCTGAACCAACGTTTTCTTCCCTTATTATACATTAATTCCTTTTACTCTATCATTGAGGCAAATACTCCTTCTTGATGTCACACTGTCATGCCCTACTCCTAAAAAGGTACCTTCTCCCTCTCTACTTTGTAGAATCCTTTTAAATTAAAGTTTTTTTTGAGGTCTTTTGAGAGTTAATGTAAAGCTCCAGTTTCTACTTAAACTTTGACCAAGATCAATATTGTAGGGCATGGAACATAATAAACATTTTTAAAAATGAATTGTTCATTAATATGTTCAAATGCTGATATCCTCCCTCTTAAAACTACTTTGTACTTCTTCTGCAGATAGCTAATAATAATCATTTATTAAGCATTTAGTATGAGCCAGGTTTGTTTCCCTTTTAACATTTTTTTTTCCTCACAAATGTTTTATTGCAAAATTCTTTAGTATTTTTTTAATCCAAAATATCATTAATTTACATTCTATCTAATTATTAGCATTCAATCATGTTTCATTTTCTGGTGTTTGAAAACAAAAGACACTAGAGATGTTATTATAGAAGCTTGAATCTCCAAAAAGTACCTTCTATGAAGTCTCTATGGGCTGAATATGCAACTTAATATATGGCTCCTGAATAAGATTTAGTTTTTGTACACTGGTGTAGAAAGACTTTTCAACAATGTGATTCAACTGCTATAGAGCCAGATGAATTTCCTTGTTTTATTCTATGTACAAATGATGTCATGGTCATCTGTACAATGAAGATTTTTCCATGGTTTAAAATTGTATTCCAGCTGCTTAACCAACTACCCAGACAATAATTGACAAAGGCAGGTATCCTCTGATACCAAATTCAGTTCCTTAAATTATTATTGATTTCTATTTTATTTTTCTTACTGACTCCCATAAACATCTTTTCTCATACATGATTATATTAATTATTTATCCTCAGGTTCATCAAATTCCATGGGATCCAAGAATAGATTCCACAGAACCCACAAACTCTGATGGAAAAAAATTCATCTTTATATAAATTAATCTCTATTTGATATTTAAGATTTCCTTTAATTACTTAAAAACTGTATTGTTCACAGACATCATTGAATGTTAAAATTCTTTCTTCAAATTTTATTTCTAGTGATTTTTATTCACCATTCCTTTTGAGTCAGTAGAGAATAGAACATTTTTATTTAAAAAAAAAAATTATATCACACACACACACACGCGTGCGCACATTTATGAGAGTAAAATAAGGATTCTCCTGGGCATCTTCCATACACTTCACTATCCCAACTTCCCTATGATTTGAAGAATAAATCAATCAGAAAATTAATAAGCATTTATTTAAAACTTGCTGCATGCCAAAGACTGTGGTAAGAATTGGAGATATAAAGGAAAAAAGATGTAGTATATATTCTCATGTAAGTTACATTTTATTTGTAGATGGATAATTTGGGAAATTACAGATAGCTAAAAAATTCACTTCTACGTAGCTATCTTGGTGATTAGCTAGCCAGCTAGGAAGCACCTACTGTATGCCAGATACTATGTTAAGTGCTGGCCATGTAAAGGACAAAAACATTTATTTGCTGCTCTTCTGGTAGGGGTGAGAACAAACTATAATGCAGAAGATAAAAATAGGAGAAAATGGAGAAACCAACAGAGAAAAGGCATTTGAATTAAGGTTCAAAAAAGCCTTCTTGTAAAAGATGACATTTTAGCTGGCACTGAAGACAGACAGTGATTCCAAGAGGTAGAGATGAAGAGGGGAGAACATTCCAGACACAGGGGACAGCAATCAAAATAGCTAGAGTAGAGAGAGGATGTTATTTGCCCTTCATTCTCAGAAAGGACCATGATATCAGGGAGGTGATGGTATGACCTGCAAAGACCGGCTTCATTTTCTCCTCCAGATGGCCCCATTACAAATTAAGCCTAATCAGCCTAATGTTGGAAGAAACACTTCTGATGAAGGAAACATGAGTGTATCTGAAGATATCCAGGAGCTGGTAGATAAAAAGAAAAAGTGGGGATGACTAGAAGAGAAACTATTGGAGAAGACAGGGATGAAATCATGGGTGCAACTACCCCCCTTTTCCCCCCAGAGCACTGTCTTCTCCAATAAAATGCAAGCTCCTTGAAAGTAAAGGACATCCAACTTTTGTTTTTGTATCCAGAGCCTGGCATGTAGTATGGTGGGATACTTCTTGTTTGTTTGTTGATTTTGAATTTATTTTTGTACCTGGTGCTACTCTTTCCTTATATAATCCAAGAAAAGGCTTTAAAAATTTTCGTGTAGGAAAACAAAAATTTCAATGTTGTGACATGTATGAATGTCATTTAAACATCTATAAATTTTATTTAATAACATCAAGTATTTACTGAACACATAATGGTTTCAAAACATTGAGCTAGATTCTGTAAGAGAAAAAAATGAGCATAAAACTTGGTTCCTGGCTACAAGGATCTTACAATTAGATGACAGAAACAGAATAATATACAGGAAGAGTTGAACAACAAGACAACAGATGATCAGCACTACGAAACTCAGGGAAAAGAAATGATACTATAGGCTAACATGATACAACAAAGCTTCATGCATAAGAATATGTTGAGGTAGGCTCGAGCAAAGAGGGAGGACAAGGAAGTGAAACAGATGAAAGTCAGTCTCAGGATCAGGAGGATTAGGGGTCAAGTTCTGCCTTTGACATATGCTTGTGTTATTCTGGGCAAAAAGTCACTTAATGTACCCTAAGGAACTTTCTAAGCCTATAAACTGCAGAACATTGCTACTCTTCATCAGTAAAGGGAATTTTCTTATCGAGACCACCGCCTAGAAATAGTTTCTGTTTTGCTACAAAGGACCAAAAAAGAGAAGAACCTTTAATTCAAATGAAGAATCATTAATATAAATATAATTCACTGATTTCATTAAATATAAAAAACAGGGTTTTAAAAAAAATTCTGATTACAATTCACATATGAATACAAAATAACCAGCCATTTCAAAAAAAAAAAAAAAAAAAATACTGTAGTGGAAACTTTAGGAAATACAAGTAGTAAGTAAACTAAGTTCCCTGCCCTCATGCAAATCACAGTCTAGGAATGGAGGGGAAATGGGAGGGAGGAATATACCAGATAATAAATGTTCAAATAAAAGCAAATTTTTGAGATAGAAAACATAAACCACATCCATTGATGAATACCTGCTCTATCTGTATGCCATAACCTTTAAAACCTGCATTGTCCCAAGATGTATTCCGATAGATGTCATCAACTCTGTCAATCAATTCAATCTGTGGATAAAAGAAAACAAAATAATGTAGACACTTACAAATCTGTATAATGCAATATAAAACTAAGAGATTCCTTCTGGAGAGGATTCCAATAAAAAGTTTCTACTAATCACTGGAAATAAAATGCAAGATGAAAATAACAAGCAGACTATAACCTACTATTCCTGCTATTACCAATGATGACTTGCTCATGAAAATAGCATAAAACATCAAGGACATGACTAGGGAAAAAAAAGCTACCATATAGCAAAAAAAAAAAAAAAAAAAAAAAAAAAAAGAATAATGATGAACAGTACAAGTTTTGTGTTAATATTCACGAAATCTTAAAAGAACTAGAGGAAAACCTTGAGGGCCATGTGTACATTCTATAGTAGAGGATTTTGGGAAGGCTGAGCACAAAAATGGCAGAGGATGAGAAGGAAGAATGGGCTATGATCTGCATCACTAGTTGGAATACCCACAACAGAGATAAAGGCTTCATTGAAATAATGAAGTATCAATCTCTTATTTCATTTAAAATATCAACAATTATCAGTAAATGAGTAATAAGAACAGCTTCCCAATTGAAAAAAATATATCACTTTGCAATCTCACTAGAAATGAGAATTATAGTGAATTACTATTTCTCTTGGGACTTGGCATAATGATAGAACAATTTCTTGTCAACTGTCACTACTACACAATAAATCCATTCATTGGTCATGCAATAGTAGGTTGAGAGAATAAAGTCAGTAGGAGAGAAGGATGAGGGCAAGTCTGTGAGGACCATGTCTTTATTGGGTTAGGCTAACAATATATATGAATAGCTTGCATTGTGGAAGGCTCAAAATGGTGAATGAGATCATCCCATGAAAAATGTCAACGTAATATACCACTTGATTATAAAAATCAAATTAGCCAGTAATTAAACATTAATTTCCTCATTTTCAATGTTATTTTAATTGTTCCTTCATGTCATTATCACCATTAAAAAAATCAATAGTGATACAAACAGCTATATTCCAACATACAGCTTTTTCTATATTATTCTAACATGCAAAATTTCAAGGTCACAACTCTATCTACATATATTTATCCATACACACTCACACACATACATACACAGCCTTACCCATAACGATAAGAATCTTTTCTTTTTCTGAACTTACATATAGGTAGTACTTAATACAGCAATGCAATCTGTTATGATTTTTTTTTTTTAATTTTCAATAGGCAGTCTAGTTTATACAAAAAAGTGAATTTTCTCTAAATTTAGTACAAAATGAAATAATTCATTTAAAATATAATTTATCATTTCATGTAATATGCATTTTCATAAACCTAAAACTAAGCCTTCCTAAATCTCATGGTGAATAGGGGTTCACCCTCAAAGGATAAAATAAATCATATAATGCCTAAATAGATTTTTATCTTATTAGGCTTCAGATTAATGCAGTTATCTTCCAAAAGGAGTCTGCAACCCTGCATGAATTTTTCTCCCAATTAATTATCTTATCTACACCTTACCCATAAGAATATAAACTTTTAAATAGTCTAGTTTCTACAAAAACGTAAATTATCTCTAAATTTAGTACAAAATCAAAACAATTCATTAAAATATAATTTAACATTTCATATAATATACATTTTCATAAACTTAAAACTAAACCTTCCTAAATCTAATGGGTGAATTGCCCTCAAAGGGTAAAATAAATCATATAATGTCTAAACAGATTTTTATCTTATGAAGCTTCAGATTATAGCAGTTATCTCCCCAAAGGAGTCTACAACCCTGCATCAATTTTTCTCCCAGCTAATTATCTTATCTATTATCAGATACTTACTAAGTAATTTGTAGTTGTGCTCTCTTCCCCTCTGCCCATGTACTTGTAAAAACGATGGTCTGCTACTACCAGTAACTTGCATGTATTCTTCATTGGATCTGGAGGAGCTCTCTTCTCTCGAACATGTACTAATATGAATTTTTTAAATTAAATGAATTCCTGACATTAATACTTTAAAAAAATAAAAAGGCACTATTATTTGAACATTATTTAAGCTTAATTCCTTCAAAGATACCTAAACAAATTTTTTTTAAAAGTAAGGAAGTAGAAAGTAAAAAATTTAAAGCTAATATGATACTCTAAGTCAAAGGAAAATAAAACATTTTCTTAACTTTAAAAATATACAATAAAATGCTTAACAGTTGACCACCACAATCCCATTTTTAGAGTTGAAAGGTTCTTATCTTCCTCTGGCAGTGAACAAAACCTCAACAACTCCCTTTTGGATCTCTCCTTTGCAACTAAATTATAAATCACATTATAGTTATTTGGATGTGTCTTAAACATTACCCTGCCTTGACTGTAAGTTCCTCGAAAGCTGAGACTGTCTTCTTAAATCTTTGTATACTTAGTGCCTGTTACAATACTTTGCATATAAATAACAAATACAGACAAATAAATGAGTATATGTATAATAAAGTAAATGTTTGTGGAACAAAGCAACAATTATAGTAGTATACACAAAAATAATGAAAACAGTATTTTAAAAAAAACCTTTGATAACATTATCAAAGATTTTGAGAAATACTAAATTTTACACTAACATTAGTGTTTATTTACTTTAGAAATATTTTCTTTGGAGTAAGCAAAGACAGGCATGAAACAAAATCCACAGGTACTCCCTAACAGAATGCAATCTCTCTAACTCAGTCTAACCATTCCTGTGTCCAGAATAAGAGAGGTAACAATGTCACTGCACTCTGCTATTAAGAGCATATCTGGAAAATTGTGTTTTGCTCTATGTACCATGATCCAAGAGTAATACTAAAACATTTCTTCAGACTTGTTATTGTATTTCACAAGGATGAATTTAAAAAGCTAGGAATGTTAGCCTGTGTGACCCTGGGCAAATACGTTTCAAATATGTGAAAGGCTATCACAATGCCTTGAATAAAGTTTGCAATTAATAAATACTTAATTGATTGAAAATGAAGAAGAGGGATTCATTCCAGAGAGCTGAATTATCAAAGAACTGATTAATGAGTGGAAATCAGAGACAAAGATTTGGACAAATTAGAAGAATTTTAAAATAATTAAATTTGTTTAAAAAAATAAGTCTATTTCATGAAACAATGAATTTCCCAAAAATAAACTCTTTAATCACATTAGATCTAACAGCATAAATGGTGGAAATTTAAGCTTTTTTTTTTTTCAAGCAACTTAGTCATTTAGACTTTTTAATGCTTCTACAATTAATAAAAGCCATTGATATCTTGTTATGTTTTACTTTTAATTTAATATATTCTCAAAAACCAGACTATTTTTCCTCAGACATATCAATTTGATTTTTTCCCAGTACTAAATTTTACTGGCCAAACAGACCAACTTGCCAGCACCAGAATACCTGACATAAAGCATGTAGTTAATAAATACTTGGTGAACTGAATTAAATGGTATATAGGAAAAGTACATTGAACTGAAGAATCAAGAGATAGGACTTTTAGTTCTGGCACTACTATGAGTTAGTCTAGATAGTGTATATAAAAGGATTTTTCCAACATTAAGACTGTAATTTATAGTAACTCTTGTTTTTAGCAGTACTTTCAATATTAAGCAATATGATGCAAATGTAGTACTAATCCAATAATTCCTGTGTTAATATTCTTTTCTAACAAGCAGGCCTAAGATGCTAAAATTACCTGGCAATCATTTAGTATTAATTTTTATTCAAATACTAGATACAAAAAAATAAGCTTTAATTCCCACCTGTATGTTGTTCCCTGTCTTCTAGTCCTTTAGGGAGCAGTTCTTCCTTTTCGATCTTCAAATAACCACATACTTTTGGAGACTGGAAACGTGAAACATTCTTGATATCTTCAGATTTATAAACCAACATCCTCTTGTCCTGGGTATCATTAATAAATCTCCAGAGTGGCTAAAAACATAAAATGTGAATGTCTGGACACAATATAAATACTATTTATAGACTAGAATATTCAGCAAACACCAAAATGCCCACATTTTGGGATATTTCTTTTCTCATGTATCCAGATCTGACTTTTTAGATTAAGTACTCGAATCATTTTATGATGGAAATCTGAAGATACTTAATTTCATTTGGGGAAGATTCCTGTGCTGGCAAAATCAAATTTAAAAATGAGAAATCTAAGATCCAAACAGGTAAAATGATCCTAAGGCTAGCAGGTTGGAGGCAAAGCAAGGACCAGAATTTGAACTTCCAGATTCCTGGTATGTTCTTTACCTTCTTTTCAGCTCAAACCTTTCTGGAATCTTATCAATAATGTATTAATAAGTCTAGAAGATTGCTATAACATTAAAAATGAATTTCTTTCTCTATATACACAAAAAGTTAAAGACATATGTATTTTAAAGGTAATAGCAGTCAAAGTTTTAAATATCTAATGATAAATTATTATATATATGTCTTCTGAATTAGAACCTAAGAGTATGCTTACATACACATTTATGGGATTGGGTTTTTTATCGCTATTATTTGATTGATATACAAATCATTATTAGAGAAAATAATATGATGAAATATAGAAACTACCACTTTTAAAAGAAAAAAACATGATTTTACACTGGAAAGGTTGACAAATCTCACAAGTGACTCAATCCACAATTTAGATTTTCTTTATAAAGCAAGCATTTCAAAAGATGTCCCAACTGTCACACAATGAAATGTTGACTACAGCCACTTACGGAAAGTAGAATCTCTAATTCTATTGCCTTAATGGCAAGTCTAAAAATTTGGAAAAAAAAAAAAAAAAAAAAAGGAAAAAGAACTCTCTAAACACGAATCTAATTGTCATATATTTTAGATTAAGCATCTATAATTCATTTCCTTTAGTTATAGAGATCATTATTTATTAAGCCATACCATATACAAATGTAACATGTAACTTTTATGCAAACAAGTACTATTTATATTTCTTTCCCAATTCAAAGACAAACTTTAAAAAGGATAACATTTTGTTCAGAAATCTAGAATATAAATAGTCAGGATTCACTTCGAGGTAGCTTTATGTTTCAGTTTCATCATCTTTAAAAAACTAGAATGATAACAAAACTAAAGATAACGAACTATAAAGGTAGAATTGTTTCCAAGTACGTAACCAACCGTAAGAAGGAAAAGATAGAACTAATCTGTGACTTGCTCAAAAGAGGCATTACTGAGTAAGAATTTGTTAATTTTATTCTGATTGGGCTTAATTTCAGTTTTTTAACTACAAGATTTTTGGAGATGACAACACTAATCATATAGGGTATTTTTGTATTTTTAGAATGGCACAACAATATGCAAAAATAAGAACAAATATTTATTTTCTTGGTAAATAAATAAGCTATTTATATCTTATGTGTTCTTAAATGTAATCTAAGGAGTTCTTTCTCGGCTTTTATTGGCCATACTTCAGTAGCAGAGAAGCTACCAAAACAATGTGGTTGTTATTGTTCTTATGAATTTCAGCTTCTCTGATCACCAACTGTTACTAATCTTCACAAGACCTCTAGAAGGATTACCTTAGAAATTTATTCTTTTTTGAGCTCCAAGAAACAAACATACCTTTTCAATGAGGGGAACAGAGAATGAGCCAGAAAAGGAAAGAGGAAGGCTACATTCTCCTGCCACATGCTCCACATATGACATCTCAAAGTATTGAGAAAAATTAGTAACATTATTTCTAAAATTCTAGATTCTAAAATTCTGATTCTAATTTATAAAAAACAAAATTAAAATGCCTTCCAACTAATTCTGCTTCCTATCTTTATGAAAAAAAAAGATTAAAATGTTAATTTTAGTTATGTAATTATAAGAAAAAAATAGCATAGGTAAAAAAATGACATTTATATCTATATTACTAAACAATCAGATGGAAACCATCATTCTTAAAAGACCAGAAGCATCTAATATTGAAAAAAGACTCAAAAAAAAAATTACCTCTATGTTATATTCTGCCCCATCTGTGTTAATTCTTACTGTAAAGTCATCATCACCTATATGAGCCAGAACCCTGGAATTGTGTTCACCTTAAAGCCAAGAAAAAGAACAAAATTAATAATAAAATTATTAATATCAGAAAACACCCCAAATCAAAATTTAGTATTAAAAAAAATTCAAGTCAGAGGGCCTAAATGACAATTACTATCCTTCATCAGGATTTGCCTGGAAAGTATGTGAAAAATCTATAATAAAGAATGCCTTAGAAAGAGCCAGGTTAATTCCCATCATCTGATAATTAGCCTGAAATCCAGCAATTTAAAATCACACCACATTTTTTCAAGCCAAATGAGAGGATCATCATTGAGAAGAATAAGTCCTAGTATTACCTCTTTTTGAAAAAGGCAATAAAGAGACATGTGGTTTCACCTATGCTATGTCTATGCTAATGAACTATTCATGATCTGGAAATTTCATTGCACTTTCTTTTTTCCCACTGCAGATGTATGTTCCCAAAGGAAAATTTGAACTAAGGTCCAAAGTGAAATGGCCATCCTAACTCATCTATAATTTCATAAAGCATGTTTAAAATGCACTAGCTGCACATGTAGAAGTAGAATAAACTTTACTTTAAAAAAAAAAAGAAAAAAGAAATTCACTTTAATGAACATTCCCATACCCATTTTTCTTTACTACCTGTACTACTGATTTGTTAAATGTATCAATTTCAAAAACTAATTTCTATTTGAAGAAAATACATAAAGATAAAAATGATATTTCTTCCCATGAAAAAAACCTCGATCTAGTCATCTTGAGCAAAGGCCCACACCATATTGCAGCAGTTTTGCTCACACTCACCCACTACATGCCCCGTGAAAAAATCTTGCCATTTTACAGGATATTCTTGCTCTTCTTTCCCATCCACGACCAACACTTTGAAATTTTGTGAAAAGCGTTCAGCACTTGATGTTAAATATACTTTAAAATGCCTGGGAAAATAATGGGTTTGTTTAATTCTAAACAAACATCAAAATATAAATCTATAATACCCATCTAATAAGAAATGGACAAAAGTTAGAGTCACTGGGCTTGAAAATCAAGCATTTGTAGGTCATAAGTTATTGAAACTGGAAAAATTGACCAAAAGGTCTTGTAAACTCACCTTTCCTGGATTATCTAAAGAATAAGTAACACCAAAAGTTTTGGGATAGTTTAAGTTCAAGTCTAATAAGCTGTCAGGTTGTTATATAGTACACATACCAACTGTATCCTGTAATGCTTCTTAACCCTGCTATGCTTCCCTCTTCTTGTAGAATTTTGGCTACTTCACTTTGAAATAAATCTATCATAGAGTAAATAAACAGATCTAAGATACTCAGTATAAATATTAAAATAGTTATGCCTGTGTTACAGTAGCTTTCCAACTGTCCCTTAACAATTTCAGTCTTCTGAGGAAGGGTGTGTGTGTGTGTGTGTGTGTATATATATATATATATATATATATATATATATATACACACATACACACATACAAGGTATAGTTGTCAAATTTTCAAAGGTGATCATTTGCAAAGCTCTATTAAAAGAAGGATTAAAAACTAGAAACAATGAAAAGTCCCTTCACTTCCTCTTAATTGATAATAGATATTACTTCTATATTGACTTATGTAAGCCTTTAATTTCCAGGAAAAGAATGGACTAATATCACTATAACAATAAGCATTTTAAAATTTTTAAAGCATAACAAGTTACAGTTTTTCTTTTGGAACTGCTTTTGTGGTCAGAGAGAAAGAAAGACAACAGAATATTATTTTATAAAATCTATGAATATTTCTCCCTGCTCTTCTAAGCATATCTTCTTAAACATTCATAATTGTGCTTTTCCCCCCCTTCAACTATGAGGATAAGCACAATGAAAAAGAAAGGAAAAAAGTTATTCTCATTTGAAATAGTTTATTTAACATCTTACGGAATTTTCTAAGTGTTTTAAAGTCATTTTTATTCACTATTACTTGAACAATGGCAAAAAAAAAAAAAAAAAAAAAAAAAAAGTCCTCATTCTCTAGATGAAGATCTGTGCTTCTTTGGTAGCTAAAAATCTCTCAAAGCTACAAATTAAATTGGTGACAATTGGCACTCATGCTTTCTGAGTTTCCAAATTTAGCCTTAGTCTGGCTGGATTATGTATCATTAAGAAACCATAATTTATATTATATTTAAAGTATTTTCTAACATGTATTAGCCATTCTATATACAATTATTCTACCATTCTCTCTCTCTCTTTTTTTTCTGATGTGAAAATTTAATGAACTATAACAGCATAGAGGCTTTCTGGCTTTTTAGCCTTAATTTCTTTTCTACTCTTTAAAAGTAGATTTTTTTTTTTTTAGTTCTATTTCCCAAACTTTTTTTTTGTCTATTCTCAAAGGTGTAATACAGTTTATTTCAAGACTTCTTTGAAAAAATTTAAAAAATAAGATTTCTTTGGGAAGAAGAGGTAATAAGCATTCAGCTCTTTCAGAATTAGGTTTTTTGAGTCTATAATACTGATAACTGCCATTTTACAATTTGGAAAACATTTTAATACACGTCATCTACTTTGATTTCCAGATGACTCTTTAGTGTCTTATTTATCTGGCATCAATAGTAAACTCAAAAGTTTCACAGTAAAAGAATTATTTACATAATAATGCTTCATGAGCCAAAACTTTTTTTTAAATTGTAAACATTTTGAACGAAAGACATAAAATAAATCATACACTGCTATGCTTTCTTAAACAGAAAAAATGAAACATCACAGCATTTTCTTAATTCACATTAAGGCACACAAAGATTAATTGATTTGCCCAGGATCACAGAGATAATAGGTGCAAGACATCTGAAACCATGTCTTGATACAAAGCCCAAGGTTCTATTTCAATACACCATAAAGTCTCCACTAACACCAATTATTATACTATACTAATATATAGTATTTATCCCTTCCGGGGCAAGTATGTAAAGCTATCAAACCCATAAGTTAAATGGACCCAAATGGTAAACTTCGAAATTTTTGCATCATTTTTTCATTATTTTTTTCACTCCTCCAAGTCAGATTGGTAACTATCACTTCTTGCTGTTAGTGGAATGTGCTGGCTTCAAATGTCCATGTGCACATAGTAACTCTCTCATGTGCTGCTTCTGACCTGCTTTGAAGAAGTAAATAAAATACTCAAACTTCTTAACTTGTACAATAGGTCACAGAGCAATTCTGTATATATATTTATCAGACATATAATTGGAGGCTAAAACAGAAGCAAATAGGCTCTGCAAAGCCTCTTTTATAAGAAAAGTACATGCTTTTTGTGATTTTTTCCTCTAAAGATCTTATTTTCTTGTGTATCCCTAATAGCAGAATGGCCAGGAAAATGAAATGACAGTAAACTGTTAGTCTTCATTCTTCTCAAAATTGTATATAGGGAATAACTTCATGAATGACTGGTCTGTTTCTGAATAAGTATGTCCAAATTCTTGCCTTTAATGATCCTTACAAGACTTTCCTTGGAATAATTTAAAAAATGTATCACATGTGCATACACCTGACAAAAAAATACTGAAAAATAGGAAAGGCATTTCTATATCAGACTAGTTGTTTATGTGCCATGATGTTTTGGTTTCTTATAAAGGTTACAGCTTCAAAAATTTAAAAAAGGAAATCTTCAAAATTTGTGAGATATTACAAGGAAACAGTGTTAACAACTCTTCTAATGCAATAGAATTCATCAGTTGATACTCTGAGGAAGGTCTAATTTTACCTAAAATTCATAAAGGCTGAAATGGAAAAAATAGAGTATTACAATAGTAACATTAGGAATTTTCTAGCTTCCTCTGCACCTAAGACGGAATTCAATTAAGCAAAAATTTACTAGCATGAATGACCTACTAAAAAAGAATCATTTAGGGCATATTACAATTATCTATGCCATGCCTTTAAAAAGAATAAACTTCAAACGATTTCAACACAACGTTTATCTTAACCAAAGAAAATAAACACAAAGACAAAATGAATTATTTTAATATGAATATTCTAATTACCTATTTAAGGCTGAAAAAGTCAATAATCTTTCTAAATGTGATGCTGTCTGTAGATCTCTTTTCCTCAAGGAGTGTTGCTGGATGTTTGATAAAGATAGAATGTCATAGTCTGATAACATGGAATCAAGCTTCTCTGAAATAAAAAAAAAAATTTAATAGATTATCAAAAGATAATTTTTAAAAAATCTGACAAGATTAAGTTAGAACACTTAGATTGTTAGTGATATATTTTTCCATATTGTTTGGAGTTTTCTCTATTCACTTCACCAAATCACAGAAATAGAATTTAGATGGGCTATCCCGCCATCTAGCAAAATATATATACACAGAAGGAATCCCCACTATAACATATCTAACAAATGATTGTCCTTTGCTTGGACTGCCTAAGAAGCAAAACCATCACTTCTCTAGGCTGTACATTCCACGTTTGAACAGCTTTAACTACTATTCAGTTTTTCCTGATAGAAAGTATAAATTTGCCTCTTCACCTTACATCCATTATTCTACATTAGACCCTCTAAGGCCAGACAGAACAAGTCCAATTCTTGACAACCCTTCAAATAACTGAAAGACAGCTATCATGTCCCCAGGTCTTCTTTTTCTCCAAGTTAAATATGCGCAATTCCTTTTACATATTTTTGTATGTCATTAAGACCCTTCATCACCTTGGTACCCTCCTCTGAAACCTCTTCAGCTTATCAATGTTCTTTTAAATTGTGGTGCTTAGAACTGAATATAATATACCAGATGGAGTCTGCCCCAGGCAAAAAACAATGAGAGTATTATCTCCATATTCCTAAAAGCTATTCCTTCTAAATGCTGCTCAAGACCACATTAGCTTTTTTTGGCTACTACTATTATGTCACATGCTGACTCACATTGTGCCTGAAGATCACTATTCACAACAATTGCTACCTATCCATGTCTCTTTCCATATTATACTTGTGTGAAACAGATTTATTTTTTTAAACACTCAAATTCAGACTTTTACACTTATACCTACTGAGTTTCATCTTAGGAGATTTAACACACTGTTCCAGTCTGTTAAGATTCTTTAGGATATTGACTGCATTGTTAGCTAACCTTCACAGATTTATGTCACCTAAAAATAATTTTCATAGCCTAGTTCCATTACACAAAAAGATGATTTTGCTGATTAATTGTAAAGATGATTCTAAAATCTAAAAAATACTAAAGAGAATTCTAAATCTAGAGATGGTTCATTTTAAATTAAATGTGTCTTTCAACAGAGTTGAAAAGGCAATGTTACAGAAAAATTAGGGACCAATTCTGTGCACTGCATCATTGGTGATTAGAAAATGATACAAACTAGGAAAAATGGAGGAAAAATACTTTGCCTCTTTTAAAATAGCAACTTGCCAAAATCATCTTACACCAACAAAACCCCCTCAAACTACTCATCTTTTTTCCCAACTTCTCTATTAATATTGTTCACATTATCAATCTTGTAGTCACTAGTTATTTTACACTTTTCACCCACTTATTCCAAAGCCATTAAATGCCAACTTCTGCCAATTCTTCCCCAAATCTGTTTGTTCCTTTTCCCCCCTACTTCCATTGCATCTATCTTCAATAGAGCTTTCCAATGTCATTTCCTCTCTTCTCTGATTCTTTTATGCAAAGGTTTAATCAAGTTACTTCTCTGTTCAAATGTCTTCTTCCTACTTATATTAATTCTATTCTAATTTCTCTAACCTATCATCTACTTTTAAGATAACAAATGATACAAATTGAAAGACTCTTCACAAGACAGCCCTTCAAACACTTAGCTCTTACAGACCCCTAAGTCTTCTCTTGAAAAAGGGGAAAAAACCCTGAAAATGTTTTAGAAACATCCCCATTCTTTTGGTCAATGACTATAATAATAATATATAATATAATAATAGGCATGATGGAGACTTTTTCAACAATGTAGGTGTAGAATAGGCCATAAGACAAGCCATTTTTAGTTATAATTAAGAAAGGTACGGGGAGAAACTAAAGGTAAAAGTCAGATGTATAAGAGCTCCTACAACGGGGGTGGGTCTGAGGCAAAAAGACAATGAGAGACAAAGACAGACCTAAAAAGTAGAAGAGGGACACCAAAGGTAAAACTTTTAACACAAGGGACTGGACATGTAACTGCTCAAATTTGAATTGAAGGTACAATTACCTTCAAATTCACCTGAACTTTTTTTTTTCAATAGAACCTGGGCAAATTACTCTATTTGCCTCAATTGTCAAAAACTTTTAAAATGATGATAATAACAGCACCTAAACTCCTTTTAGGTGTTTATATTTCTTTTCTAGAATGTTCTACACTTAGCAGGATCTTAATATGAGACTGTTTAATGACTTTAAAAAGCAACTCTTTTTTTTTTTTTTTTTGCTGAGGCAATTGGGGTTAAGGGTTAAGTGACTTGCCCAGGGTCACACAGCTAGGAAGCGTTAAGTGTCTGAAATCATATCTGAACTCAGGTCCTCTTTCCTGATTTCAGGGCTGGTGCTCTATCCACTGTATCACCTAGCTGCCCCAATATCTACTTCTGACAGCATAAAGCTATCTTCTGAGGCTATGGATGGGATCTGCAGGTGATTTTGCTTGTATATTTAATATTCCTAAGTTTCACCAGTGATAAAAATATAAAACATTTCTTTTGTATTTACTATGTGTCATCAATATACAAAGTACTGGATATAGAAATTCAAAAGGAAAAAAAGTCCCACCCAAAAGAAATTTACATTCTAATAAGAACAAACAACACAAATAGGGGAATAGAGCCACAAGGTTTCCATAGTTTCCTCAGAGTGGATTTGATTATAGTTCCAGGAGAGGGAAGTGAGAAAGGAGGAAAATAAGAGTAAGCACAAGGAATCTGGGCAGCTATTAAGTGAGGGTGGGTGAAGCTCAGATAACCCTCAATAAGCACAGGGAAGTCCCAGGGTGAGAGTTCTGGATCTGAAAGGTTAAAGTCCCCCAAGATATTAGGAGGAAGTGAGCAGGATAACTATTTTAAGTCCAGTCTCACAATCATTACATAGGAACCAAAGAGAACAATTTATCCAGACATGGATCTGGAACCTGACTCTGGTAGCAGGACAAGAATCATTAAAAAGATATATAGGACAAAAGGGTTTGATGATATATATGGACAGGGCAGAGGGAAAACCTGATGTCAGCAAATCCTGTCACCTAGTAACTTAATAAGTACCTAGTATTTTTTGTATAAAATCTTAACCTAAATAAACTATAAGAATGATATTCAATCTTTTCATTAATGTGTATTCTCCTGTGTTGGTGTTATTCTTTCAGTCTACATACACCTACACACCCCAATTTTAGTAATGCATTTATGGTTTTAGAGCTGACAGGAACTTTCTAGATCAGTTTGAAGGGCCAATACTCTATTTATAGACAAAGAAACTAAAAAATCTAAGGAGCTAAGTAATTTGTTCAAGCCTAATTTTCTCCAATTGTACTTCAGAGATTTTCCTACATCCCAATATAAGAAAATTGTTTTAATCTATTGGCAGTACAAAAAAAGAATAATCCACATCTACATAGCTCATAAGTTAAGATGAGCTATATAGCTATACATGAGTTATTTACTTGGCTCTCACAATAACCTTGAAAAACAGTACTATGGAGAGATATAACATGTGTTGTTATTTTATTTTTTATTTTTTTAATTTAATAACCTTTTATTTACAGGATATATGCATGGGTAACTTTACAGCATTAAACAATTGCCAAACCTCTTGTTCCAATTTTTCACCTCTTACCCCCCCCCCCACCCCCTCCCCCAGATGGCAGGATGACCAGTAGATGTTAAGTACATTAAAATATAAATTAGATACACAATAAGTATCATATGTGTTGTTATTGTTGTTTATTTGGTTCATAGTCTGTGATCCCATTTGGGGTTTTCTTGGCAAAGACACTGAAGTGATTTGCCATTTCCTTTTCCAATTCATTTTTACAGATGAGGAACTAAGACAAAAAGAGGCGAAGTGACTTGCCTAGGGTCACACAGTTAGTAAGTGTCTGAGACCAGATTTGAACTCAGGAAGATGTACTTCAGTACTATCCACTGGGCCATCCCACTGACAAAATGTATGTGTTACAACTAATTTTATAAATGAGAAAGTTTAAACTCTGGTTATGTGAGTTAGTATTATTGGTAGGTCACTCTGATAATAAGTGACATCACTGGAGAATTCAAAGTCCATGATTTTTCCTCTACAATATATTGGTTCCTTAAAGCTTGTCTAGGTGAGTTTTCAATTTTGTGATGCTGACTTGAATCTAGCTCCAGAGCTGCCCTGTTACAAGTTAGTACAAGATCTCAGTATCATTCAAGATTATAATCAGTGCTGACATAAATTTATTCATAACATCACAGTCCTAGTTCCATCAATGAAATCTCACTCCAGTTATCCAACCAGTTGCCAAAACTTCTCATTTTCTTCTTCTTAACATTTCTCAATGCACTCTTCAATCACACAGCCAACATCCTGGGCTATGCCTATTACTTCTTGCCTGGACTATTGAAATTTATTTGCTTCAAATTTCTTCCTATTTCATTCCAACTATCACACAACTGTCAAAAATATTTCTCTAAATTGTAGGTTGGCCCCCACTCAATAAATTCCATTGGTTCTCTATTACTTCTAGGATCAAAAATAAACACCTTTGTTTGGTACTTAAGTTTTTTTTTTTTAAACATCTTGGTCTTTCTAGTTTTCCAGTTTTCTTATACTCTACTCTTATTTCACGTTCATTGAATACAAACTCTTCATTTGCTTTTCTGTACCTTTGTATCAGCTGTTCCCCAAGCCTGACATAGTCTCCCTCTTCTCCACTACCTCTTACAACCCTGACTTCCTTTAAGATCCAGAAAGCAGCTCTTCCCTAGTCTCTTCATTGCTAAGGCCTTCCCTTCTAAGACAACATAGTAATGACTTTTTATTATACACAAATATAGTTTATTATATACACAAATATATTTTATACATATACAGGTATTTAGAATATAAATTCCTTAAGGGCAAGTACTGCCCTTACTTTTTTACTTTTTTTTTTAATCACCAAGATTTAACAGTCTGACACACAATAAGTGATCAATAAATATTTTATGACTGATAAGTACAGATGAGCTATTGATTAAATTATGAAATAAAAAATAAATGTTATGAATAATTTAAATGCAAGAATTAACATTGAGAATCTACCAGCTGATAAATGAAACCCAATCAAGTAAGTTTCTTTTTTTTTCTTCAATTTAAGTAAATTTCAAAACACACATTTCCAATGCACACATTTTCATCCTTAACTTGTGAATTATACATTTTCCCTCATTGTCTTTTCTCCCCACAAACAACAAAACCAATATAAAATCACAAGGTGAATTAGTATACCCAGCTACACCCTTTACAAGATATCATATGACTAAGCTTGTATGACTCACAATTTTCCTAAATTATGCAATTTATTACAATTCAGTTGATTAAGCCTGGATGGAGATTCCATTCAGCTATATAGTTCTATTTATGAGTTTTCTCAGTGATGATCAATTATGTACCAGTTTGCATACATATGTTAATGTATAAAACACAAATAGGCACAAATAGAATAAATAAGTTCTAGAGATACTAAAAAACAATGGGTCTTGAATCACCTAAAATCTGTATCATTTTGGTACTGATAACACATTGTATACTGAGTTAACCAAAAGAACTAATTATACTTTAAAAAAATCCACAGGACTTACATTCTTAGTAAACAATCTGAAGTATGCTGATTATGTGGATGATCATGAAAAGCTAAACATTATCATTCACTCATTATTTTATAAAATAGCCTAGGGTATTTTATATATTATGCTACTAACATTCTTTCCTATAATGAAATCTGGATACCCATGGCTTAATGTAATATGATGTCTTGACTTAGGAGGCAGTTTGAGAATTGAAGTGCCAATCTAAAACTTCAGGTTTCAAGGAGAAAAAAGGAAAATAAGAAAAGGAGGGAAAGATAGAAGAGGCAATATGTTTAGATGGTATGGACTAAGGTATTTCATTTCCAAGATAGGTGCTATATCCCTGAATAGAATACAAGCGTCTGAGAGCAAGTACTTTTATCTTTGTATCTACAAGACCAGAGATTTTTGTTGGTCAGTCATTTTCCAGTCTTGCCTGACTTTTGATAACCCCATTTGGGGTTTTCTTGACAGAGATAATGAAGTAGTTTACTATTTCCTTCTCTAGTTCATTTTACAGAAGTGGAACTGAGACAGTTCATTAAATGACTTGCCCAAGGTCACAAAGTATCTGAGATCATATTTGAACTCAGAAAGTCTTCTTGACTATAGCTCTGAGACTCTATCCATACTGTACCAGCCAGCTGCCCAGTACCTAGGAGAGTGTTTTCCAAATAATAAGTGCTTAATAAGGGTTCCTGGAATTGAACTGAGCTTATATGTTATTACTTCAGTCCCTTTCTCTGGAAAGAATCGAGTAGCTCTTAGTTAACTACAGGGAAGTTACAGCAGATGTCAAAAGGAGCCAAAGAATCCTCAAAACACATTTCCACAGGGTCCTAAATAGCTACAGTGCAGTGATTTGTTATTTTCAAGTGCAGAGATAAAAGTATACCAAAAGATATGAGATTTAACACAAAATTTGGAAGCAGAAAAAAATCTGAATGCTCTAAGTATAGGTAGGCTCAAACATGACCTCCATTAGAATCAGCAAAGAAAAATGCTTCAAGGCAAATTGCTCAAATTGCCCCCACCCCCCACTCACCAAGAAAACAAGGAGGCAATTTTTGTCTAGCACGGTTTTGTTTGTTTTTCCAGTCATATCTGACTCTTCCTGACCCCATTTGGGGTTTTCCTGGTAAAGATAATCAAGTGGAGTGACAGTAAGTCACTTCATCATGTTTGCCTCAGTTTCCTCATCTGTAAAATGAGCTGGAGAAGGAGATGGTAAACCACTCCAGTATCTTGGCCAAGAAAACCTTAAAATGGGGTCATGAAGAGTCAGATAAGACTGCACAACAAAGAAAATAAGGCAGTGTGTTAGGCATTCAAGTACAAAGAATGGAATGCCTAACCCCATGAACTTCTATTCTAAAGGCAATAAGCACATATAAAATAAATATAAATGTATAAAAATAGTAAAATACAAGGTAGATTGGGCAGGAAAAGCTTCAAGCAGAGCAGAAGATGGTGCCTGAACTGCATTTTAAAAGAGAAGGCTTCTATAAATGTATAGGTAATGGGGGAGTACATTCTGAGCCTGGGAATACCAAGTGCAAAGGAAAACTGAGAGGGGAAGGGTAATATTTTTTTTAGAAGAGAAGGCCTGTTTGGCTACATCACAGAATGCAAGAAGGAGAGTAATATCCAAAAAACTTGGAAAGATAGATTTGGGCAAAATTGTAAGCTTTAAAGCTAAACTGAGGAGTTTAGGAGTTTATATTTTATCTTAAAACCACAGGGAGTCACTAAAGTTGGTTGAGTAAGGAGTCACATGGTGAAATCTGACACTAAGAAATTGTAACAATAAGAAAAATTGTGTTGGACTGGAAAAGGGAGACACTTGAGACATTTGGGAGACTGTGGAAATGATCTAGGTTAGAAGCAAATTAGGGCCTGAACTAAGGTGGTAGTTGTGTGAGTTAAGAGAAAGGAGTAGAATGAGAAAGATGATGTAAAGTTAGAAACTGAAACAGTGGAAAGGCAGTAGTGAATTCAATAGAAAAAGAAGCTTAAGCGTGGAAATTTGGGGTGGGAAAGACAATGAATTCTGTTTTGGACATGCTAAGTTTAAGATGTCTGTAGAATATAGTTAGAAATGTCTAACAGGAAAACTGATGACACAGGAATCAAGAAGAGGGAAGATAAAGTGACATCGATATCTTTATATCCTAGGTAGCTATAGATATGAAACTATTTTGCCTAAAAATCAAAGTTAAATCCATGAATTTTGGTTCTAGTAAATAAATGTGGATTGCACTGTTATTGATAACATCCAGTTTATGACTTATTTCATTAATATATTCCCTTCAGAGGGGGCAACTAAGTGCCACCAGTGAATAGAGCACCAATCCTGGAATCAAGAAGACTCATCTTCTTAAATTCAAACTTAACATTTACGAGTTATATGACCCTAGGCAAATCAATTGATCCTCTTTGTTTCAGTTTCTTCATCTGTAAAAATGAGCTGGAGAAGGAAATGACAAACTTCTCTAGTATCTTTGCCAAAATAAAACAAAATGGGGTCACAAAGAATCTAGATATGACTGAAAAGTGTGAATAACATACTCTTTCTGTAATAATAATAGCTAACATTTATATAACACTATACATTTGCAAAGCACTCTACAAATGTCATCTCATTTTATCTTTACAACCATGGAAAGCAGATGCTTTTATTATATAGTCTCATTTTACTCATGAGTAAATTGAGGAAGAAAGAGATTAATTTGCCCAGGTTCATATAGCTAAGGGACTGAGGCCAGATTTGAAGTCTTGTGTTGTTGACACAATGAGGTCCAGCATAGCATGCCTTACACTCTCAATTATATTACTAACAGTTATTATTGTTATTACCTCTCTCTCAGTACATAACTAATCTAAGTCCTTATGCCATTTCTTGTGGGTATGTCACCACTGGAAATAGGCTGTATAGCTTATTTGTGTCTTACACAGTTCAAATGAACAAGGAATTTTTTATAATGAATTACTCCAGATATTCCCAGATTATTACAGATCTTCCTTACATTTGCTTACAATAAAAGCTAACAACCCACAGCAAAAATTAAGAGGATGAAAAATAACTTTCTCAATTATGGAAGGCATTTCATTGTTGAAACTCATTCATTATTCCTATCTAATTAAGAAATTATTCTAATAATAAGAAGAAAATGACAGAATAAAAAATGAAAACCAAGGCATAACAAGACTGCACATGCATAACATATACACATGTGTGTATATATATGTATATATTTCACAAGCTATATAGCTTCATATCTTAAATGAAGAGACATTTAAGAGCTTTTTGACTACACAAGGCAAACAGCCCTATACGCTCCCAAAAGGTAAAGGAATCATAAGTATTTTGTTTTGTTTTTTCGGATTATCTAATACACTGTATAGGATTCATACAAAACTTTCAATTACCAAAAAGCACTTTGTGGTTTACTTTATGAACTTCCACTTCAAAACACACCTCTTACAGAAAGTCTAAATAGAAATTCACTTCTTTCGATTCTAAACTGATGATACCCTCTTTTTCATAACCTTTTTTTAAAAGACCAAAAAAAAAAAATGTACTCCTACTTGTTTGCACTCAGGGAGTCAGGATGACTTTTGCAATCAGTTCAAATACTTAACAAATTATTCTCTCCAATTAGTTCAAATACTAAACAAATTATTCAATCAAGAAATAAAGATAAAACCTACGCCGAGTTTTCCTCTCTCTAGCATTCCAAATTGAAACAGCTAAGATTCCCTGCCACTCACTTTCCCAATGAGAGAACAGACAGCTTTCCGTTTTATGCACGGACATAAGAACACCCCACCCTCACTTCCTCCGAGACAAAACGCTGCTCTTTCCCCCAAACCCAGGAGGGTGCGGGGAGAGCACGTACATACTCTGACATCCCGCTTCAGACAGGAGAGGGAGAAAAAATTCATCTTCAGTCCATTTCAAGACTACGGGATGAAGTCCCCTGCCTCACCACATGCTTAGTTTAGTGCTCCCCACTTACCGACCACCCGTTCCTCCCTCCGTTCTCCCATTACCCTTGGGGGCCCTTCCCTGCGACAGATCCCTCCCCCAGCCCACCCTCTGGGGGAGACGGACTCCCTTCCAGGTGAAGCTTTACACCGACTGACAGACCACGGTGCTAGAGAGACCCTCTTGCGGACTTCTTTCTCAGGCTCGCCTTCCAGACACAAGCCCCCTTATTCAGCGATACATCCTGCCCACCTTCCAGCAGTCGCAGGGAGAGGCCCCTCTCAGTCAGAGCCGCAGGGACACACCCCCCGGGAAACCCCCAACCACCCAGCGGCAAACGCGCACACACCGACACAAACAAACCCGCCCCCTGCAGCGATACTTCCTTCCCAGCCCGACCCTCCCCCAGCCCACGCCCACAGAGGCAGACGGAGTGCGCCTCTCACCGTTCGGGGGATGGGAGACGGACTCGGGCTCGTCCGGGGGTCTCCGCGCCGGCAGGAGGGTGAACGAGACAGAGAGGACGAGGATGCCTAACTTCATGTTGGCGGCCCCGAAAGCGCCTCCCCGGGTCTGGCCTGGGGCCTGGGGCTCGGCTCCTACCCGAGACCCGGCCCCAAACTGCACAGCCTCCTCACGGCCACCCCCTCGGCCGCTCGCTCGCAGACCCCGGAAGTCCTGGGCGAAGGACGACTTCCCGCGAGGGCCGAGCACTCCGCTCCCCAAGCCCCGTCCCGCGGCTCACGGCCGCCTACACCCGGAACTCGGCGCTGGGGTGCGGCATGCCGGGAAGGACGGGCGGGGCCCGCCCATCGCGCTGGGCGCCCAACCGCCGCTGCCGCCATCTTGTGACGCGTCGGGGCTGGCGCCGCCTCCCGGGGGGCCGGTCCCGAGCTGGTGCCCTGACGCGACCCCGACTCGGCTTCGACCCGCTCTTCGGGGCTCTGCCCTGGGCGGCAGGCTCCTCTTAGCGTCTGTTTAGGTAGCCGTCCTCCGTGGTTGGGGATTGTTAGCCCAGCGATCCAGAATCATCTCAGCCAGGTCCGTGAAACGCTTGGACATCTTTTGTTTGCAAGATGCTCGCACCCCGGGAGGTCAGCAGGGTCGTAAGCCCCGTTTTACGGAGGGGGAGGAAGAAGGCAGGATTTGAATCCACATCCGCACACACACACGCACCCCTCTTTTGTCAAATAAGAGTTGGACCGCCTCCAGCACCTCCACAGATGTAAGGGGTTGTGTAAATCACTACGTGCGGTGTGAATAGTAATTATCCCCCGAGAACGCGGCATTCGGAGAAATAGCGCCACCCTTTGAGTTCCTGTGGTAAGCATCTGCTGTAGGGACAGATTTATCACCATGCAGATATTACAGAAGTAAACACCTACATTTTATTATCTTTAGGCACAGGCTCAGGCCTTGGGGAAAAAAAGATAAACCTGAAGAAAAATTAGGTTTCCAAAGAGACTTCATAAACAAGATTATGTCAGTGCAGATTTTTTTTACACCTTGCAATATCGTACATTCTTTTAGATTATAAAAGACACGCATAATCCCGTTCTTCCTTCAATGTCAAAAATGGGACAGAGCTAAGCAGAGCCATAGTTTCACAGATACCCCTAGGAAACAACAGGGCTAATTTAACAGACTATAGGTAAGCTAAAGTCAGGTTACAGGTTAAACTACATTTAGAGGATTCCCAATGAACTGATGGGGAGGGTGTGAAGATAGTGACGTTTCCAAGGGAAATAAGGAACGGGGAACAGTTGGGATTCTTCCAATAACATGGCTTTGACTTCTGTCTGAGGCATGGCTCATGAGGCAGGTTTTGGTCAGGTGAGGTTAATATTAACAGAAAATAGGCTTCCAGTTAATGGAAAGTTGTAGAGGGAATGGCCCTGAGTCCTAAGAATAGGAAAAGGGAACTCCAAATGTCCATAACAATTTAAGGATTACTAAAATCAAAACTTTACCTGAAAATGTAGAACAGGAAGAAAGGAACTTGGTGGAATGACCTGGCTTCTGAATCTTGTCTCATCTCTATAGTAGCTGTGTGACCTTAGAAAAATCATGTGACCTCACCCTTCCTCTGTAAATTGAGGGTGCTGGGACTAGATAACTTCAGTCCTTTTCAGCTCTAATTCTAATTAGCTTCTAATTTGCCACTGTTTCCTATGCAGGTGGATTGGGTAACCCTCTGTGAAATAATGCTGAATTTGGAATTAAGAGACCACACATCAGACAATAACTATAACCATTGTCAAGTTACATAGACCTTCAGATATTCAAGTTTCTCTTTTGTAAATTACATATTAATTTTTAATTATTTATTATTATATTATCACTATACTATTTATTATTAATATATTATTAATTTATATTTATATATTATATTTAATTATATATAATATATATATTTTATATATATATGTATGTTAGTTCCTATATGTTAGTTCATGTATATGAACTCCTGCCGACATCTCCTGCTGTGACTTCCCTGTAGTTAACTAAGAGCTACTCTATTTTTTCCAGAGAAAGGGACTGAAGTAATGACATTTAAGCTCAGTTCAATTCCAGGAACCCTTATTAACTTCCTATATGTATGTTAGTTCCTATATGTTAGTTTATATATATATATATGTAGTTAGTTAGTATAGTTAGTATATATATATATATTATATAATTAATATATATTAATTATATAATTAATATTATTAATAATATAGTATATTAATATACTGTTTATTATTATAATAAATATTAATTAATTTAATTAATTAATATGTAATAAAAATTACATATTAATGTAATACTTGCACTCATAAGGTTATGAGAAAAGTGCTCTGCAATGAAAGAGGTAATATATAAATGTACGTTATTATCATTAACAATGAAAAGCATCCAGCTTTAGTACTAAAGTATGTGGTGTGTCAAATACCAGCTGTGGATGCCCCTCAGTTGGAGTGTTAACATCTCAAGTTACGGTATATGAATGTAATATTGTTCTGTAAGAAATGATGAGCAAGTTGATTTCAGAAAGAGTTGTGAATCATAATTCAGAAAAGGTTGGGAAGACCCGGGGGAACTGATGGTGAGTGAAATAAAATCAAGGTATGCTCTATTATGTACCTAGTGTGTACTAGCCCTATAGGCAGAGGAATGTAGGTAGGTAATTTAGAAGAAATGGTTCCAAAGTATCTTTTCCCCCCACCCTTTCTTTCCCCACCAGTCTTTTGCTCTTTTAATTTAGTTATGGTGTATTACAGGGTTAAGAAACTTCTATTCAGAGAATAGAATCATGCCCCTTCTCCCAAGCAACTAGTATCCTTCCGAACTTCCCAGTATGACTGAACCAGATTAAAATGTAATTGGAAAATGTTTAACAAAATAAATAAAAATATAGTACAACACGGATATTAATTTGTGGTTTTCTAAGTCAATATGTAGCCAGCAGGGATCCTTTCTATTTCACTTTGACTCAAATGTTCTTAATAAAATCAGCCATTTACAACTCTGAGATATCATTTCACACCTCTCAGATTGGCTAAAATGATAGCAGAAGATTATGTTGAATGTTGGAAGGGTTGTGAGAAAATTGGGACACTAATGCATTGCTGGTGGAATTGTGAAATAATCCAACCTTCCTGAAGAGCAGTCTGGAACTATGCTCAAAGGGTTATCAAACTAGTGCATACACTTTGACCCAGCAGTGCAAGTACTGGGTATATATTCCAAAGAGATCATAAAAGAGGGAAAAGACACGTGTGCAAAAAATGTTTGTAGCAATCCTTTTTGTAGTGGCAAGGAACTAGAGATTGAGTGGATGCCCCTCGGTTGGAGTGTTAACATCTCAAGTTACAGTATATGAATGTAATATTGTTCTGTAAGAAATGATGAGCAAGTTGATTTCAGAAAGGGTTGTGAATCAGAATTCAGAAAAGTTTGGGAAGACCTGGGGGAACTGATGCTGAGAGAAGTAAACAGAACCAAGAAAACATTATACACAGTAACTACAAGATTATGTGATCATCTGTGATGGACTTGGATCTTTTCAACAATGAGGGGATTCAAGGCAATTCCAATAGATTTGTGATGAAGAGGGCCATCTGGATCCAGAGAGAGAACTATGGAAAATGAAGGGGAATCAAACCTCATTGCTGAAAGCATTATCATGACCATTTTGACAAGTTAGAATCCTAGGGCTAAATCATTGCCATTATTCTTGGCAAAATGAGAAAAGGAGACTCTCTACTGACAAAATTGTTGAGTGTTTGGTAGACTTAGTCTAAATTGGAAATTTCCCAGGAAGTTTTTATTTTCTAATACTTAGTACAATTTCATAGTGATATAGTTCAGTGTTCCTCTTTATGTCACTAAATTAAGAATTATAAAAGTAATACGGTATGAAAGAGAAGATTCTTTAAATTCTAGATTAGATATCTTTTCTTCATTTATAATGTATTATGTAACAAAACTATTTGAGAACTATTTAATGCTTTGTCATCTACTTCATTAAATTACTTGTGTAGATGTTTAATTTTAGTATGCCTCATAAGACTTCAACCTCTTTTTCCAGCAATTTTTATTTCCCATTAATGATTGAAATCATTAATAGTTGAAAACCATTGAAATCATAATGGTCCTTGAATTAAGGGCAACCAGATCATATTGTTCATTTGCTTTTTCATCTGGAAAATGGTATAAAATTTGTTTGCTTTATTCAGGCATTACTGTAAAAAGAAATGAACAATAATAACAATAATATGGCGGTAAGAATTGTAAAAGGTAGGAAATATAAATAGTATGCTCTCCATTTTACAAATGAGATTAGGTCACACAGCTGGTAAAAGTCAGAACCAGAAAAGTCAGCATTTTCCAATATACCATAACAGAGGATTAAGAAGTAATTGTCATGGAAAGAGAACTTATTGTCCATATAACTGAGCAAGTATTGAGTAACTTGCTGGTTAGATCTGTTTTCTTAAAAAATGAATACTTAAATATTCTTCCAGTTCAAAAATAAACATCTGCAATCCAGATAACATTCAAAGAGATTGGGATTTTCTGCTTATTCTGGACATCTAAGGTACATAACCTGACACAAATAGAATGTGAATTCTATTTGTTTGAAAAATCCTTGAAGGATCCTAGATCTAGAGATGGAAGAGACCTCTTGAGACAACCATCTAGTCCAACACCTTCATTTTTCAGATAAGGAAATAGACCCCATGAGGTTGCAACTTGTCCAAAGTAGCAGAGAAATGTCAATTAACAAGCATTGACTTAAGTGCTTTTTATATCTCAGGCAACGTTAGGCACTAAGGACACATACAAAGAATGAAACAATCCCTACTCTAAAGATGTCTTAGTCATGTATTCATTTGTTCATTCAACAAGCCTGTTTTAAGTGTTGAAGATAAAAAGATAAAAGACCTGAAACACTCTCTACCCTCAAAGAGCTCACTTTTTTTTTGGGGGGGGGGGGAAGGAGAGGGGAAGAACAAAATATACATAGAAAAAGTAAATACATAATAAATGAAAAATAATTTCTGGGGAAAAAGGAACTAGCCAACTGGGGAATTGGGATAAGCTTCCTGTAGGAGGAGGCATTTAAGTTGAACTCTTGAGTATTTAAGAACGTTTGAGGTTCTGTAAAGAAAAGGTGATAAGTAGGGAGGGAGAGCATTCCAGGTATAGAGAATAATAGTCTTAAGAAAAGTCCAAAGGTAGGAAGTGGTGTGTATGGAGAATAGCAACTAGACCATTTTGACCAGAAGGTAGTATTTTAAAGTGTAATGTGCAAAAAAGTTTAAAAAGGCAAGTCTAGAGCCAGATTGAGAAAGGCCTTCTTCACAAAACTGAAGTTTGTATTTTTTCCTAAAGGCAGGGAGTATCTAATGTGTTTTTTTAAGCAGGAAAACAACATGCTCAGATTGTACTTTAAGAGCATCAATTTGGCACCTAGTAGAAGATGGATTGGAGAGGGGAAAGACTGGATTCAGGGAGACCATTTATAAAGCTAGTATAAAAATCTAGGCAAGAGCTGATGAGGGCCTGAACTGGGGTGGTGGCCATATGAGTGGGAAGAAGACAGCAGATGGAAGAGATATAGAGGAAGTAGAAGTGACAAGACTCAGCAACTGATTAGATCTGAGCAGTGAAGGGACTGAAGACTTAAAAGTGACTCATAAGTTAGAAACAGGTGACTGGAAGGGTAGGAGAGTCCTCCACAGAAGCAGGGGAGTTTAAAAAGGGGATATGGGCTTAGGAAGAAACCTAATGAATTAGTTCTGTTTTGAAATGCTAAGTCTGAGATGACTTTGAAACATTCATTTGGAGTTATCCAATAGGTGTGTGACTGAGAGAGACTAGTGCTGGATATAGTTATGAGAATTGTCTGCCTAGAGATATTGAACACATGGGAGCTAATGGGATCACAAAGAGACAAAAACAGAGAGAGACAGAGTATGTACATAGAGAGATGAAAGAGTAATAAGGACAGAGTTCTAGGGTTCACATACAGAGCAGAATGTGGATGATGATCCAGCAAAAGAAACTGAGAAGCAGGAGCCAGATAGGGAGGTAAGGAGAGACAGGAAATAGCAATGTCACAAAAATCTAGGAAGGAGAGAAGGTCTAGGAATTGGGAATGGTTGGTAGGTAGTAGTGTGAAATGCAGTGGTAAATAAGAAATGCCACAGAGAAATAACCAGACTTGGGAATTAAAAAACCATTTGTAGTATCAGAGCAGTTTCAGTTGAAAAACTTTGAATTGAAGTATATAGACAATTTAAATCAATGAATCAATACATTAGCACTTCTGTAATGATACAGAGTATAAAGTCATCTATGTTTTCTCATTCTGAGCCATTTTTATGAGTATCTTCTCATAAATCATCCGTGGAGGATCTATGTAAAATGCTAGAAGCATGTTTTTTATATTCCATAAGAACCAATTCAGCACTTGGATTGAATAATATTCTCTTAAGTCTTATAACTTGCCTCATCTTTTTTTCAATTATTCATTTAAGTAGTCATGTTAATAGATCAAGTGATAACAAATGGACATTTTGCATGCTTCATTGGTATCCATCTAGTGTTAGTAAATATAAAGGTCCCTATTATATTGTTGGATGTCCTATAGAAGAATTATAAGATACATGAAAAAATTTATTATAGCTTCTAAGGGAAATATGGCAGTAATCCTAAGGTCCCCTGACCTTAGAGTGCTAGTGTTCTAACAATCCATCAATGATTCTAAAGTTTTTATATTTTATATTATATAATTTATATAATCCTTTCCAGTTTATTAAGATGACTATCTCTTAAAGATAAAGAGAGGATTTGAGAAAGAGAAGGGTTCAGTCTTTATGTAAGACAAGGTTGAAGGAGGAGATAGTGGTGATATGATACAGCTTCTAAAGGAAATATGGCAGTAATCCTAAGGTCCCCTGACCTTTAGAGCATTAGTGTCCTAACAATCCATCAATGATTCTAAAGTCTTCTGGCCTTAGAACTATAATAATATAGTTATATATTTCTTTCCCTAGATTTTAGGGAAATATAGCAGTAATCCTAAAGTCCCCTGATCTTAAACTATTATTGTTCTAACAATCTGACTGTTGATGATTCTAAAGTCTTCTGGCCTTAGGATAGTCCTACAAAAATTGCTGTCTGTCAGATAATTTGCTGGTCAGTGATAACCAAGTTCCTGAGACAATGTGAATTGACCACCCTTCAAACCTACCTGTTAAGTCATAAAATTAGCAAATAAGTAATATGAAGCTCTGGTCTCTCTAATTTTGTCCTATAAATTTATCTTTTTTTTTTTTTTTTTTTTTTTTTTGGTTCTTTGCTAAATCCTTTTGGAATTTAGCCCACTTCAATTGGCATTACAATTACAATAAATTTTGCTCCTTGACTTGGAGATAAGTTCAAACCTGCAAATTCTTTTGAGATATCTCAGGACATCAGTCTGTGACTTCAACCTCTTGGGGGTCTCCTTTTGAATCTCAAAAGTAGGGGAAGACATATGAGAAATGAAGAGAGAAGAGGGAATTCTAGTTAAATGGTCTCATTTTTTTCGGTGAATTTATAAGCCAACGTTCTCAGATAAGATGTGGTAGAGAGGCCTAATAGAAGGCTTCAGGAGGGATGAAAAGGTTTAGAAAAGCCTCTGTAGTGAGTGGAATAATGAATCAATTGTGCAATTGTCTTGCAAAGAATTGGAAATTGAGGGAATGCCCATTAATTGGAGAATATCTAAACAAATTGTGCTATATGAATTTATTAGAATAGTATTGTGCTATATAAAAAATGATGATTAGGCAGATTTCAGAAAAACCTGGAAAAGACTTATATAAATGGGTGCTAAGTGAAGTGAGCAGAACCAGGAGAACATTGTACACAATAACAGCAACATTGGTCAACTATGATAATCTTAGCTTTTTTCAGGATTGAAATGATTGAAGACAATTCTAAAAGGTTCACAATGGAAAATACTATCCACATTCAGAGAAATAGCTATGGAGTCTGAATGTAGATCAAAGCATACTATTTTCACTTTTTTTTGTTTGTTTCTTGTGGGTTTTCTCTTTTATTTCATTTCTTTTTCACATAATTAATGTGGAAATATATTTATATGATTGTATATGTATATCCTATGTCATATTGATTACCATCTTGGGGAGAGGACAGGGGACAAAGAAAAAATTTGAATGTTGAAAACTATCTTTATACTTAATTGATAAATATATATATATATATACACAAAAAAGAGAATAGACAATCAACAAAGCAATGAATAAAATAATGATTTGTAGCCAAAAAAAAAAAAAGTATTGCCTTGCTAAAGTGAAGATCTAGTTGTGATTATGTAACATAAATATGTAGTTGACTTAACTATGTGATATGGTAGTTAGATGTAAGTACAGTGGATAGGGTACTGGGCGGGAGTCAAGAACACATCTTTCTAAGTTCAAATCCTCAGACACTTACTAGCTGTGTCATCCTGGGCAAGTGACTTCACCCTGTTTTTCTCAGTTTCCTCATCTGTGAAATGAGCTGAAAAAGGAAATGGCAAATCACTTCAGTATCTTTGCCAAGAAAACCCTAAATGGGATCATGTAGAGTCAAACATGACTGAACAACAAAGCTATGTGACCCTGTGTTCAAGTCACTTGCTCTATATTTGCCTCAATATCTATAACTATAAAATAGGAATAATAATAGTACCTCTCTCATAGGGTTGTTATGAGTATCAAGAAGATAATATTTATAAAAGCAAACAAACAAAATGTTTAATACAATGTCTGCCACACAGTTGGGATTATTTAAATGCTTATTCCCTTCCTTACATACATTGATTCCTTCCTATTCATCTGCTGCCTATAATCCCTCATTTTTTTTCTGAACCTCCCCAACCACCTAGAATTAGTTATGTTCCATCATTATAGTGCCAAAGAACATTTACATAAAATAGAATTCAAGATTTGGAAAAAGACAGAAGAATTGAGAAATGAACACTTCCCTAGTCTTTTCTGAGTATAACAATCTCCCAAACTTTCAGGAAATGGAGGTGGTGAGCAATCTTTGCTCCATTTACTGAGTTTATCAGCCCCATAAACAAAACCGGAAACTAATTTATGAGAGCAGCACTTCTGGATCTGTTATATCAGCACACCATATCAACTAAGAGCAAGTGAACAATATCAACAACTTGTCCTACTAATAAAACCCAGGATCCTCTTGAGCCTGAAAGGCTTTGCATCTCAAGATCTTCAAAGTATTGAAGTTTTTTAATCATGGCTCCTCTGGATAGAAATCACAACTGTCACTTTCAAAGGAATAAAAAAGATACTGTCATGTGAGTATCATTTAGACACCACTGTGGAAAAGCTTCTGCTTCTGCACAAGGATAATACCATATGGGCCAAACTCTGCTCAAATTTATGGGGGATGTAGTTTCCAAAAAAAAAAAAAAAAAAACATTTCCTCCTATATTATATCATAATGGAGAAAACAGAAATATACTTAATTTAATGACCAATGACACAATATAATGTCATATATAATAGGCACATCATATGTGATGAATTTATAAACTAATACCAAAAAGTATTTTCCCAAAACACAAGTTATTATTTAGTTATTATTATTATTAGTTATTCATTACCCAAATCATGAGAATCTTGAGTGCCACAAGAGGGAGACAGAGCCAGAGGAACATGATCCAAAGGCTAAGTAAATGTTGTCCTTTACAGAGAAACTATTTTTTTATTTCAACCTAATAGGAATGAATAAGTTGCTGGAAACAAGAGCATATCTTTTCTTCATGGTTTTTTTTTTTTTTAATCAGAATTAGTCCATCATCCTGATGTATAAGTGAAGAATCTTCTATCCATCATTTATTTCTCATTTGTTTTCCATAATTACAATAAATGGCACTTATTTGGTACCTTTAAGTTTTCATGTGGCAGCATAGCTAGGCAGAAAGAGAGCCAGGTTCAAAGTCATGAAGACCTCAGTTTAAGTCCTGCCTTGGACACATACTGACATTTGATCCTGTGAGTCACAACCTCTCAGTGCTTCTAGACCAAAACTGTGGGTCATGACCACACATGGGATCATGTAACTGAATGTTACTGAATTAACTGAATGTTTGGCAATAGTAAAAAGTTTCTGAATGCAACAACCAAAAAACCCCTCAAAATCAAACATAATGAATCTGAGGTGTTTCTGGCAGTGCTTGTTCAGATTGCATTGGAAGACCTCACAGCATCCTTGATTCTGAACACACAACATACATATTTTGCACTGTGCATGCAAAAGCACAGCCAGAAACACCTTGGCTTAGTTTTAAAACAGGATTGTGTAAAAATTTCTCAGGTGAAAAGTGGTGGAAAAAATTTAAGAAGACCCCTGCTGTAGGCCAGAAGCAGCAAACATTTGGCAGACACATAGGTCCTACAAAATTTCCTAGTGCATCCAGCAGCAGATTGAAATATATTTGGGAAATACTTAACAAATAGATAAAAGTTCAATAAAACATAGATAATATTACATTTTAAAACTTGATATGTGGCCCAAGAAATCCTTTTGCAGGGATTAGTATTTCTCTCTAACTCTTTCTAATTGAGTTTGACACCTCTGCTCTAGGGAACTTTCTAAGACACTAAAATGCAGAGGGGAAGTTTTTCTATGAGCTTCTATACTAAAAAAAAAAAATCACAGTTCTAACCTCTTATTCTCTTTAATGTTTACAAAATGCTTTACTTACATTGTTTTATAACCTTCACTTGAATACATCCTCGAAGTGCTTTCCTTTCCCAAGTCTTCATCTTTCTTCAAAACTTGATTCTTACATTTTCAAATCCCCACTAGTCAGCTCCACCTTGAATGTCCTATAAGCATGTTAAAATCAACCCGAATTCATTGTCTTCCCCCTTAAACACTTTTCTTCTCCAAATGTCCTTATTTCAGTTGAGTTCAGGGAGTTGGACTTAAAATCATGAAGTCATCCTTAACTCTCCCTACTCCCAACATATAAAGTTGTTTATTGTTCTTGCCACAATATCACTTGGCTCCATCTCCGTTTTAGTTTATCCACTCAGTTACCTTTATTTCCCCTTGGAATTCTTGACAAAGCCCCATAATTGGTCAATCTTTAGTCTTTCCCCTTTCCAAACCATCCTCCACACAGCTACTAAAATAATCTTCGTAAGGCGGACCGTATCACTCCCTTAATCAAAAATATTAAGTGACTTCCTTTTGTTCCTTGGCTAAAACACAAAGTCCCCAACTGGCATTTAAAGCCCTTCACCTACCTTTCTGGCCTTATTTCACATTCTTTCCCCTAATGCACTCGATGTTCTAGCCAAATTGAACTACAAGCTGTTCCCAGAATTGGACATTTCATTTTTTATCAGGCATTTGTACAAGCCTTCCTTTATCTCTGGAATGCATTTCCACTTCATTTCTTCTCAGAATCCTTACCTTCTTTTCATGCTCAATTTTGGTGTAATAACCTCCTTAAAGCTTGCCTTGGACCATCCAGGTATTAATGTTATTTTTCTCCTTTAATTTGTTTGCATTTTGCTTATCTGTGTAGAATTGGACCCCTACAGTAGAACACAAACTCTTTGAGGAAAAGGATTGTTTGGTTTTCATCTTTTGCAACCCAAACATCTAACACATAGACACTTAGTGTTTATTACAACAAATACAACTATAGGATTTGAAATCTAATCTCCTTGTCTTCAGGATAAACAAACTATAGTCCAGAGAAAGTTACTTATCCAATATTATTCTGTTTTTCACCCTTCTGCCCACTTCTCCATCAGTTCAAGAGATGTTCTCAGATCTTGAGTTCAACTCAAAATGACTTTTGTTTTAGGATTTCTTATTTGGAATTTAATTTGGATTCTGATATACAATATGGTATCATTTTAATGTTTAAATAATTCGTATACATATTCAAATTTGTTGTTTGTAATCACAATATAGAAACTAAATACCTTAATCAATGGATGTCATAATCACTTCTTTTGATCTTTGTCCAAATAACTAGAACATTACCTTGAATCCACTGAATTTTTATCTTTCAGGTATAACTGAATATATACCATATGCAAGACATTGTGCCAGACACTATATAAAATCATAGAATGCTGGAGCAGGAAGTTGGACTTTTAGATCTAATCCAACCTTCCCTGTTTTACAAAAGCCCAGAATAGTTCATTAGTTTATTTTAGTTCCACTGATTAAATGTAATAATGGTAACAGGACAAAGTGAAGGTTTGGTAACATAATCAATCACTTTTCAAACTTTAATTTTATTAGACTTAACTCCAGTTATCCCCTGTTGATGAGGGGACCCCAAAATTCTAAAGCTCTTTGAAGGAGAGATTCTCTTTGAACCCTGCTTCTGTGGGACCTGCCCCAAGAAAACAAAATAAACAGCTATATTCTGTTATCTAGGTGGGGCTAGTTGAGTCTGAAGCTGGAGAATGCAACCCTATTGAATTAAAAGATTAGCCCAGAGGCTCATTCAGTTCTATTCAAATTCCAGCTCAAGCTGACCAGCCCCCCATCAAGAGCAAACCCCAGCTTGTAGCCATAAAATGAGCCAACTTGGGGCTCAGTCCTTGCAGAGGACCTAACATGCCATGTCATGCCATGCTATGCCAAGGAACCCTCTGCCCGCTGAAATGATATTCTCTTTCAGCATTACCCACTCTTTATCTCCCTCACCTATTTCCCTAACAAGACTTTATACTGCTCTGTCAGGATTTCTCTGCTAGAAACTTTACTTCTCTGTCAGACCTTGCCCTAAGAAATTCAGTCTTTCTATTCATGCATAGCAAAGGTTGACTTCCCAATGCCAATAATAAACTTCTTTTTATCAGTCTAGCTTTTTGGGTTTGTAAATTCCTTTACAAAGGATCTCTGTGATGCCAGAAGGGGATTCCCACAACTCCCTACCCTGCACTGAATCCTAAGGGGATTTAGGGGAGCCAAACCTCTTCATTTGGTTCCCTGAACCCCAAGTCTGCCACTAACCTCATCGTTTAACTCCCTGACCACCAGGAACCCTAATCTCATCACTGAATCTTACAGTAGTGAAATGATTTATCCAGGCCACACAGCTAGATAGTAACTAGGTAGCAGTATTTAGAAGTCAGAAAGAACATATGTCTTCTGACTCACCATACTATACAGAAAGGTTTTCTGGGCCTAGACTTTCTTTCAGCAGCTAGTCTCTGCTCTAGACATGTCCCTTCGTCTTATACCACATCCTTCCCTGTTCTGGATTCTGTGATGCTACACTGTCAACTACTAGTTTCATGCTGTATCCTATCAAGTCTTTAAATCAATCCTTGATCTCTCCCTGCCTCTGATATTGGAAGCAGGAAACCAATCAGATGGGATTGCTAGAAACATCAGCCCTCCCTATAAAACTCCTGGCCTTTGCCCCTATTCTGACCAAAGAGAGTAACCAGAGATAAGCAAAACCTGAGTTGGCAGGGTCAGAATCATCACAGAATCAATCATTGACCTTCTTCCTCATCCTTCTTTGTCCCAACAGTCATTGTACTTGAGGTCTGTTAATGTATCTCAACTGACTGAAATGCTATTTTATCCTTTTCTTTCTAGTGATGAAGATGCTTTACCTAAAACCATCTTCCCTTGTCCTTATATTCTAACCTGAGCATCTGATTTTTCCTTTTTTCCTTCCCTCAAGTGAAGTAAAATATGTGTGTGTAATTAATATAGCTATTGCTTTTAAGCATCATTGGCTGCTCTGCCTCTTCTGTGAAAGCTTCTAATTCCTAGAATAGTGACCCTTACATTATGTGCTCTGTTATCTATTTTACAACTAAATATTTAAATAGCTGTTAACGTCTTTGGAATACATTTTATTGTAGGGATGTTCTACTTTAATAAGAAATAAATATAAATCATTTGTACATATTAGTACTGAATCCAACCAATAAAGATCAACATTTTTTTCTTTTAGTCAAATCTGAAGTTTATACATATGGTATATCAGTTGAGCTAATGGTTGCTATTTCTGGAAGATGACAGAAAGTAAAAAGGAGTTCTATGATCCCAGTTTTAACTTTTCCTTTCCAAAAAATTGTCTAAATTCTGCCTAGAAGGCACAATTTTGAATTTTAAATTTAATTCTATTCTCTCCATTAATCCATCTTGCAGGTGGTAAGAATAATGAAAAGTTGAGTATGCAATAGAGCTCATAGTGGAAAAGTCATTCCCAGGAAGAAAATAAGGGATTGGAAATTAAATGAAGAACCAAAAAACCAATCTTTTATATTCCTGGGGTGAGGGAAGGGAAGCTTCTTATAACACTTGGACTTGTATATCAGTATTTAAAAGAACCATTTTCAAACTCTAGGTCTTCTTGATAAAAAACAAACAAACAACCTCCCCCCCCCAAACAAAACAAAACAAAACTGGATGCTCAAAGCAAATATCCAGAGAGTGAAATAATTGGAAATAGACAATATACAACTTTTGCATAATTATAATAAAGGAATTGTTTTTAAGAATATGAAGCTAACTTTATGGTAGATTCATAGTCCTTAAAAAAAGAGGAAATAAAATTGGATTGCGTTAATTTAGGAATAATTCAGAGAGTTGAGGGTGCATAGAAATTGAAAAGCACTAAGAAGAAAGAAGAGAAGAGAGGAGGAAGAAGAAAAGGAATAAAATAGAAAAAGGAGAAGACAAGGAGAAGTTAATGAAATTCAATCATTACAAATTCATATAAAGTAAGTCCTAAATGCCCCAAATTCATATAAAGTATTGTCATTGGCATTTGAGGACTTATATGCTAATTCTGCCATATAACCTTTGTGACCTTGGATTTAATCTCTCTGGGCCTCAGGATTCTAAAATGTAAAATGAAAGGATTGGACTAGATGGCCTCAAATGTTCTTTTCAGCTCTAAATCTTTTCTGTCATCATTGTTGATCAGTGGGATTCTTTCCCATCCCATATCTGGAAAAGGTCTACCTCTTGCTCCACTTATCCCTATAATTTAGTCATCTGACAAGGATGAAAATCTTTTCTCCTGCTACCTTTCACTTCACACACTTCCATTTCAGATCATCCACAGTCCCTGTTTTGCTCTGCCCTTCCATTTTACTATGGCTTATGGAACTTTCATCCTATTGTTAACATACTCTCTTTTATCCTAGAATTCTTCATATCAACACTCTTCCTGTGTTTTGGTGTCCACAGAAATCTAGTGATTCTTAAATTATTTCTCCCTGATCTGTTTGCCAGTCAGTTATTTTCGTGTGAGAAATCTTACATTTTCCTCTATTTTTTCAAACTTTTGACTTTACCATCAGTTATTATCTCATGGAAATAAACTTCTATTTAGGCCATTCTAATTTTCAGGCAGTTTATTACTTGAATAAGGTTTTCTATTTCTTGTGCTAAATTGTTAATTGTCTTTCCAATCCTTTCCACCACAGCTCTCTCTCTCTCTCTCTCTTTTTTCCTAAGTCTTTCTTCTAGCATTCTCATTTCTTTTATATCATTAAAATGTTTTCAAACCCTTAGTTTCTCCTAGGAATTCCGATTGATCTTGTAGCCAAATTGTGTTTTCTTTGAAACTTTACCAGCTAGGTATTTGGGAGTTATTTTTCTCTTCTAGATCCTTGTCTTGGGCATCCCTAACAGCAGAATAACTCTTTTTTATTATTATAAATAAAGAATGATTATTATTTACCCTTTCATCATTATATACTAAATTGAGACTTTTTATTAGGGCTAGGTTTGAGAACTTCTGGTAAGATTATAGTGGCCTGCCATAATATTGGCCTGTCATGTTGCTGGGATAAGAGTGACTGTTCCTTGTGGTCCTCTTTTGTAACTAGTGTCTGACTCCAAGATTTCCTTTCTTGGTTTAGAGATTGAGCCTTGTGATTTTCTTCAGCTCTTGAGGGTCTGGTTTAGAATAAGAGGCTTGTAGACTGTAAACCCATTGAGGACAAGAGCTGTCTTTTGCCTCTTTCTGTATCTCCAACACTTAGTACAATACCTGGTACAGTAGACAGTAAATGTTTAAATTAATTTAATTTTGTTGAATTGTAGTCCTCCTTTCTTTCCAAGATATAGCTTTAAGATCCTCTCTCTCCTGGTTTAGAGCTATAGCATTACTGTCCTGTTATACTCATGGGTTTGTCTCTAAGATTCCTTCCATTTTAGTGATTGATTCTGTGTCTTTTTTCTCTGATCCCAAGGTCTGACTTTCCCTCTTCCAATTTAGGGTAACAGTGATATGGTCCTTGGGCTCCTAGAGTCTGGTTCTGGGACCCCTGCCCACCTCTGTTGCACAGTTCCTGCCATGGTTACTTGCTAGTGAATTGACTTTATATTCTTATGCTATAAAGGTCATCCTCAGTTGCTTCTCCTTAGATTTGGGATCACTGCACCATCTGGCAATAAACTGAGATCTTCCTTGTAGCAGCTGGCTGGGGTGGGAGAGGGGTTTGGCTTCAGTGCTTCCTGCTTCTTGGCTGTCTAATCAGAAACTCTCTCCCTGACCCTTTCTTCTTTATTTGTGACTTCCTAGGTTAACTTTTATTGTCCTTTATTCTCCTTTTCCCCCCAAGAGTCCTTTTGTGTCATTCAGTTATTAACCAAAATGGCACTTGTTATTTTAAACTTTCCTGTGCAATGCTTACCTTGAGATAATGACTGTTACTTGTATAGAATCCATTGATTTTAGTACTTGGCTTGATAATGTTGCTTTGCCTCAGTACTATTATTTTTAATTACCAAAAGCTGCCTTGAAGTTGGCCCCTTCTTGCCACAAATTTCTCAATTTCATATGAATTTTTAAATGACCACTTTTTGTCAAAGTTTGATTAGCTCTCCTGGAAAGCCAATTTGGAAATGAAATTTTAATATATCATATTCCAGTATAATGAAGACTTGACTGGGCACGTCCAGTTAGGTAATATGGAGGCACTCTCGAGCCTTTGAAGTATGTCCAAATTGCTACCATGGAGACCTCTTCAACTTCCACTATGTGGGAGCCTTTTTGATTGACTGCCTTTGTCTTTAAAATTGGCGAGACTGAACTGTTCTCTCTTTTTTCTTCTTCTTTTTCAGCCACTTTTATCTATTGCATCCAGAGGGTAAAGATCTCAATTCACCCACAGCTTGGGCGCCATGAACTGAACTGTTGAAAGGAGAAGGATTTTCCTTCCCATGCTCCCTCTTTTACCCTAGCTTTGAGAAATGGTACTGGGAGCATTTATTTCTGTTCTGTATTGTTTATCCTCCTAAGTTTCAGATGCCAGTGGTGATCTCCACAGAGCCAGGAGTTTGAGCAATGGTAACCTTTGGAGCCAGGATTGTGGACCGGATGGTACAGCCAGCTAGCCTGCTTTGGAAACACTGAGAAGTCAGGGGGCCTGAGACATGAGACCAAGGGAGATTTTGGATTTGGAATTGGGGTTGTACTCTCTAGGAATTGGGCTAATAAGTGCCCAATTTCCAATGTGAGGCATCTAGCTAACCAAAGTTGGGAATTCAAACAAGAAAAAAACATTCCCTGCCCTCAAGGAGTTTATAATCTGATGGGGGAACACAATACACAAAAAGAAGCTGAAAAGCAGGAACTGGGGGGACATTAGGAGGCATTTTCCTCAGAGATCAAACTAAGCAGATCTGATGATGGAAAGTGGAAAATCAGTTGCAAAGTCAAGATCTTGTCCTCTATAGAAAAGGAAAGTGGACAGAGAGGGAAGATGAGGGAATAAAGGATAGAAAAGAGGTTTATGACTCTCATATATCTGGGAAATAAGTTTGTATGCTTGTGATTATACCTTTGAAGTAAATATTTCTATATAAAAGCCAATCTGATTGTTAATGGCTAATTGAACTGGGGTACAGAGGACCACTCACACAATTGAGAGAATTGAGAGAATTGTTGGGAGTTAAAGCCATTAGCAGAGATCCTAACTGTCCTTCCAAAGGCCCTCATGTGTATCAGAGAACTCTGAAGGTGGAGTAATAAGTATTACACTAACTTTTTCTATTATTTCACATTATTATAGAGGTGGGTTTTTTTTAACATATCTTTTTTAAAAATTTTGCATCTTATAAAGATTATCTTATTATTGTAGTCTTATAATTCTACAATCATGTGTCTAAGTAAATTGATGTCACTCCTGTCAGAATCTTCCAAATTCTATTGATTTATAATTTTTTAACACTTCTGAAAATTTTTATTGTGTGATTAGCATAATAATGAAACAATGATAGCTAATATTTATTATTGAGGTTTGCTATGTGCCAGTGCTAAGCATTTACAGCTATTATCTCATTTGATCCTCACATCTTGGAGGCAAATGCTAATATTGCCTGCATTTTACAGATAAAGAAACTGAGGCAAACAGAGTTAAGTGACTTACCCAAGCTGACATAACTAGTTAAGTGTCTGAGGTTGGATTTGAACTCAGGTCTTCCTGACCTCAGTTCTGGTGGCTTATCCATTATGCCACCTATTTGTACATGGTCAATTTTTTTTTTTCTCTTTGCAGTTTTTCCACAATCTTAACATTACATTTTACTCTCCTTGATCTTCCCTCCGAAGCTGTCACATGTCTGTGTAGTCTCTAAGTCATTTTTGATTTGAAGAATTTTCTTGTTTAATTTTCCTATTGTTGATATTGTTTCTGCCATTCTATACATCAGTAAGATCATCCTGGTTTTTCAGCTGTTAAACTGCATCACCATCTCTTCCTTGCGTTGTCCAGTGACTGATATGTTGACATATCACTAGAGAAACTCACACCATTTCATTTGTGATCTCATTTGCTCCCATGAATTAAATTATCATCGCTATACTGATGATTCTCAGATCTATTTACCTAGTCCTCACTTTTCTGTTCACCCCCAGTCTCACATCTCTAACTACTTATTGGACATCTTGAGCTGGAGATCCTATCTTCAACTCAACATGTTCAAAATTGAACTTATTATCTTTTCCCTTCCACACTTCCCCATTGCTATGTAGGTGACCATTGTTCCCACCATAATCTAAATTCAAAATCTAGGGGTCATCCTTGAATTTTTTCTCTCATTTCCCATATTTATTTTTATCTTCAAAATATCTCTCACACATACTTTCTTCTCTTCTCCACACTGCTACCACTCTGGTGCAGGTCCTCATTACCTCACATTTAGGCCTATTGTAATAGCTTGCTGATTGGCTGACCTCCCTCAAGTCCATTCCTCCTCTAATTCATCCTCCACTTAGCTGTCAAGGGCCTTTGGAAGGACATTTAGGATCTCTGCTAATGGCTTTAGCTACCAACAATGGGATTCTCTCAATTGTGTAAGTGGTGCCCTGTACCCCAGTTCAATTAGCCATTAGCAGTCAGGTTAGCTTTGATACATAAATATTTACTTCAAAGGTATAATTACAAATCACAAAGACAAAGGTCAAATACACAGACTTGACCATATCATTTCCTATTCAGCAAATTCCAGGATTTATCTGGATCTCCCAATTATCTCTAGGATCAAATATAAATTCTTCTATTTAGTATGCAAAAGCTGGTCCTTTTCTGTCTTTCCAGTCTCACTACCTCTTGCCTTCCCTCTCCCTCATGTAGTCTATGATCCCAATAACACTGGTCTCTTTACTGTTCCTTATATAAGACACTGCATCTCTAGATTCTGGGCATTTTCACTGGATATTCCTATTCCTGAAAAGGTTTTTCTTCTCATCTCAGTGTTCTGATTTCCTTGGCTTCAACTAAATTTCTAAACTAAACCTCACCTTCTTTGGAAAGCCTTTTTTGATTCTCCTTAATGTTAATACCTTACCTCTATCATTTATTTCCAATTTATCTTGGATATAGTTTTGTTTATACATGGTATTTTACATATTTTCTCCTCCATTAGGATGTGAGCTTCTTGAGAACAGGGATTGTCTTTTACTTTCCTTTGTCTTTCCAACGCTTAGTACAGTTCCTAAAACACAGGAGGTGCTTTATTGATTGAAAAGCTGAATGTTATAGTTACTGTGGAGTTGTTACTGGATTGTTTGGAAATCTATGAAGTGCCATCAGTGTGCTAATTGCCAAGATGTAGACAACCACAGCAGAGTGCTTGACCCTGGAGGATCTTATTCCCAATGCAACAAAAAAAATTTTTTTCTCCCTTCTCCCTTCAACTCCCAGATAAAAACAGAACCCTTAAGTGGTGAAAAACTCTGATACTCTTTTCAGACTCTGGCCCCCAAGTCCATTTAACTATTTAACATCAGAGAGTTTTTACAAAGGTGCTTCAAAGACATAGTGAGAACAAATGTACAAACATTTCATTTAGTACCTCAGTTTCAGGCAACTTACTTAATTTTTGTCTGCCCCAGTTGAGGCAGCTAGGTGGTTTAGTGGTTAGGCTCATCTGATCTCAAATACTTCCTAGCTGGGTGACCCTGGGCAAATCACTTAATCTTTGTTTGCTTTAATCTATTGAAGAAGGAAACGGTAAACTATTTCAATACCTTTGTCAAGAAAACCTCATGGACAAATATAGTCCATAGGGTCTCGAAGTATAAAACAAGACTGGACAATAACAAAAATGGGGATAACAATAGTAGCATTTACATCTCAGAGTTCTTGGGAAGATCAAATAAAATCATATTTGAGAAGTACTGTAGAGCCTAGCAAATAGCAGGTATTTAATAAATGCTTGTTGTCTCCCTCACTCACTCCCTCTTTTTTTTTTTTTGGTCATTCCTTGCTCCTCTGGACATCCATATATCCTTACAGTGATTCTAGAACCTAGATTTTGGAAGATCATGCTGCTGGAGTGTCCTCCTGCCCTTTTGAATTCACAAATTTGAAGATTCCAGACTCCTTCCTAAAATGGAAGATAAATGCACAGATCGAGCACAGAAGTCTATTGCTTAGGACAATGTGATGTCCAAGGGGAAAAAGCCCTCAAATCTCTCCCCTTATAGAGCAAGGTCTTTTGCCTGAAACCATAATCACTGAAGGAATCAAAGAGAGAGAAGGGTGCAGCTGGTTTCTCCAACTACATGGCCAACTGAAAAAGTCTCTTTGCAACTTTGTAACAGAAGCCAGTTACAGAATGTCTATACCTACTCCAGTCCCTCTTGGGCACTTCCCTTCAGCCAAGTACTTTGCAAATACTTTATCCTCAATAAATGGGGATGGAAACAGTCAATGTGGAAAGTTCAAATGCCATCCTATATGTATAAGAAAAAATCACAATCATCTCAAATCCAAAGTTAAGCTGATTCAGGAAGTACTATTTTACAAAGTTTACCAAATATTACTGCTAGCTTAGTAGTCAACAAATTCTTAATTTGGTGACCATTAAATGCCAGAGGCAATAAAGGAAAGGCTTCTTTGTGAAGTCCCTGCAATGCTTTCCAGACCATGTATGTAACTCTCCTTAAAGAGATTTAGAATCAGGGGTCAATTAGTAGTCACTCCCTGACTCTCAGATGAGAAGCCAAACCCAATTTGACTTGGTACCTGCAAACCAGCTCTGGGTCCCAGAAGACTGGAGCATTTAATCCTTTTCTTTTTCTATTAGGTACCCTTTGGCTTCTACCCCATGCTCTGGACCCACATTTAAAGAGTGGGTTCAATCTGAGTAACAGAAAAAGAAAATGAAGCCTCTTGGCTCAGAAAAGCTCAGCTCTTATCAGTCCCAGTGTGTGGGATTCTCTCCACAGATATTAGAGACCTAGGATAGAATAGAAATTACCCTTCAGTGATTCAGATCTGGATAAAATTTCTATGTGCTGCATTCTAGACAGAGCACATTAAAATTTCTTTACAGGTTCCTGTGTGATAGATCATCTTCTAGGTTCTTATTTCATGGGCCCCTGAAATTCTTCTCCCTGCCCCTTCCCTTCCATAGATCTTCTACTACTTCAAGGAAATGCAGATGGAACTCCAAATTGATGCAACAGAACAAGTAGGTCTAGTTAGAGAAAATAGCAAAGGAGGTCAAATAAACCCCAAAGATAGACAAATCTCCAAGAAAAGAAACCAAGCTCTAAGGTTGATTACTTTGGCTTTTCAGGTACACAAACTTTTCTCTATGGATTTTTAAGTCATGAGGATCTCATAAAGGCAAACAACAGGTACGGTTAAATGAAAAAACAAAACTATTTCTCAAGTTAGATACTAGTAATTTAGTGATGTAAACTCCCTATTTCTCATATTACATTCAATAATAGCTAACATTCATATAGTGTTTTAAGTCTAATGAAGAGTGTAGTGAAAATGATGAACCCCCTATTTAGAAAGAGGTCCACATATAAATGTTGTGAAGACTGAAGGAAGGCAGAATAGACATCTCTAGCCTCTTCTCCCTCCATCCTTCTCCAAGGAAGCCTTTCATTCCTGCAAGGAGGGGAAGCAGGTGGCTGGACTGGAGACCATTCTGCTTTCAGGGAGGAAGGTGCTGATGAACTAGAATGATGTCTTTTTGGTTTTTGGCCCCTAAACAGTGGTAATCTAGGAGCTATAATCAGGTTCCGTCTAACTTCTGATCACTTTGTCATTTTTTGGTGGGCATGGAGGATCCCAAGACTTGAACCCTTTTCTGCCATATACTATTTCCACAATAAACACACAGAGCAGATTGCTATAATTTGGATAATTGGGCTTCTTTGCTATTTGCAAAAAAAGCAGAAACCAGAGAAGGTAAATCTAGGAGAATATATAACAGACAATATAGAGTGAAGAAGTTCTGCCATTCAACGTTCAACCAGGAGAGTGTTGAAGATCCTACCCAAGGGTAAACTCCACAAAATCTTGAACAAGCTGAGAGTAGGGCCATGATGAGACTGCCCACTCCTCTCATATCTTTCCAGATCTTCAGCAATATGAAATGGGATTGGCCTCTTCCATCCTTCCTCTAGAAGTTGAAAGCCAGGGGTCAGGAGTATCCAAAATGATTTGATTCAACAAGATTCAAAACTTTATGAGTCCCCAAAAGTGACTAGCCCTGCCAAGTCCCAAGTGAGGTTGGTGAAGGTTCTTTCATCTTTCTCATTCCACCCCTTTCCCTCACACAGGATAGACCATTCATCTCCACCAATAGAGTCCCATATCGATGGGCTTTGGGACAGGAGTTACAAGAATTTGCTTTACAAAATGCTTTACAAATATCTCAATATGTCCTCACAACAAACTGGGATGTAGGGGCTATTATTATTTTATAGATGAGAATACTGAGGCAGAGATTAAGTGAGTTGCTCAGGATCAGAACTCAACTTTTCCTTGCTGTAGGCAGTCACCTACTATTAAATATTAATACTTATACAACATCTCTTTATAGCAAAAAAATAAATATTCAACAAATCCAAAAATTTGCAGAATTGTTTAAATGGATCTGACTAGCAAGAGAACATACAATAGAAAACTGACAGGTAGGATATTTTAATCATGGAAATAGGAGGGAAAAGGAAGAAGGAAGAAGAGGGAATTTGAGTAGCTTAAGGAAGTCAAGTAAGAAAAAATTTATGTGAGAAAAAAATTTATAAGTCTTTTAACAGTGGCAGAGAACTAAGAGTGTCCAATTAAAAAATGGCTGAATATGTTATGGTATATAAATATGATGGAATACTACTATGCTATAAGAACTGATAAAGGGGATAGTTTCAAAGAAGTATGGGAAGATGTATAAACTGATGCAAAGTGAAGTGAGCAGAACCAAGAGAAAAATTTATATAAAGCTAACAATATTTTAAGTCTTTAAAGTAAACTCTTAAAATATGTCCAGACCTAAAAAACTTAGGAATTCTGAACAGAGTAATAAATAACCATGATTCCAGAGAATTTATGATGAAACATGTTAACCTCCTGATTGAGATGTGAGAAGCTCATAGTGCAAAATGAGATTTTGATCAATATGGAAATTTGTTTTGCTTAATTATACCTTTTTGTTACAAGGAGTTTGTTTTTCTTTCCCATTTGAGAAAGGATGAGGGAAAGGAGAATTTTTTCTGATGATTAAAAAAAATTAAATTACATTTTAAAAAGGGACTATGTAGTAGTCTTCTGGTTCTTCTACCTATTGGCTATCACATCTTGGTGTAAATAATTCAGGCAGGTTTCTCTTTGATCTCCTTATCCTCAATCTTACCTCTACTTCATATCCATTATTGTTATAATTCAAGTTAATAAACACATATTGAATATGATCCAAAAGGAATGTGTCCCTGGACCAGGGGCTGAATGATCAAAAGTACCCTAGCTTAGCACTAGTAACTATGGCTGATATTTTTATAAAATTATTCATACAGTATCACATTTGATTATCTTAATAGCCCTGTAATATAGATGTGAACCCCAATTTACATATGAGCAAACAGTATTTAAGTGGCTGAGCTTTTTTGGGGGGGGAATTATTTTTATTCAGAATAAACACTAAATAAAATGGTCATTTCCATGTAGATAGTGATAGTGTTGTAAGTTGTTTTTTAGTTGTATCTGACTTTTTGTGACCTCATCTGGAGTTTTCTTGGCAAAGATAACAGAGTGGTTTGCCACTTTCTTCCTGCTCATTTTACAGATGAGGAAACTGAGTCAAACAGGGCTAACTGACTTGCCTCAGGTCACAAAGCTAGAAGTATTTGAGGCTAGATTTGAACTCACAAAGATGAATCTTCCTGATTCCTGACCCAGTGCTCTGTTCACTGTACCATTTAGCCATTCCTGTATATACATATTTATTCTACATTATATAGAGTTTTATATAGCATTGCCCATGAAACTGCAAGTCTCTGTCATGTACATTCTTTTTTCAAGTAAATTTAATCTGTAGCTTTATAAGCTATTTTGTAGATGACTAGTCCATAGACACATTTATGATAAGCATTAGAAGATAAGAACATAGCTTGTTTTTTAAAATAAGTGTTTAGTGAAATCTTGGTGGTTGTTTTTTAACATCATTATCCCTAGTATCTCTCTCTCTTTCCCCCCAAAACCATCCTACATAACAGTATTCTTTTAAAAACAAACAAAAGAAATTTTAAAGGGGGAAAAAATTAGCACAACTGATTGAAAAATTGAAAAATTTCAAAAACATGTGACCCTTTCAAATCCATAAAGGAGTGTGTTGAGGTGTCTTTTTATTCTCTTTGAGTGCTTTAAGCTTTGTAATTTTGCAACATTCTTTTGATTTTTGTGTGTGGTTATTCTTTTCATTTACATTGTTGTAGTTACTGTGTATATTATTTTCTTGGCTCTGTTTACTTCATTCGGTATCAATTCATGGACTCTTGCTATATTTGTTTGCAGTCATTACATATATCATTCCTTGGAGCACAGCTATATCCCATTATATTCATGTACCACAATTTGTTTAGCCATTTGCCAGTTGACAGGCATCTACTTTGTTTACAATTTTTTCTATCATAAAAAGTGTCATACCACTATACATATTTTAATGGAAATTTTCTTCTTATTGATGGCTCCTTCAGATAAAGCCAGTAACAGAGTCTCTATATGGATATTTTAGGTACTTAATTTGAATATTTCTGAATTGTTTACCAAAATGGTCATATCATTTCACACTCCACCAAAAACATATTTGTGAATCTATCATCTCCTATCAATCCTATTAGTGTGCCTACCAACCCCTCCAATGTTGACTATTGTCATTTTTGGTCATCTTTGCCAATTTACATGGTATGAAATAAAACTGTAGGGTTGTTCCAATGCGCATTTCACTTATTATCAATGATGTGGGACATTTTTTCATGTGATTATACATACTTGGAAATTCTTTTGAGAACTGTTTTTCATATCCTTTTCTCACAGTCTATTTAGGAGATGGACATATGTATAGATAAGCAGCAGGAGACTGAAAAGGAGGAACAAAGATTTGGATAACTAGGCCCCCCTAGATAATCAAGAATTGGTTTAACCTAGAGAAATTTGCTTTGCCAATGCTGGATGTCCCGTCATACCTTAAGAACAACAGATACAAAATGGAATTCAATATTCCAAGCCATTAAACTTACCCTTCTTTCAAACTTCTCCATTTCTATTGAGGTTATTATTCTCTTATGCTGCCATGTTTTCTCTCAGATTTTTGGAGTTGACCCTTCTCTTTCTCACAACAAGCATGAGGGAGAAAAGAGTCAGAGGTGACTCTTAGCATTGTGTGAATGCTAGAATAGTGATATCTCAACAGGGAAATTTGGAAGAAGGGTGCGTTGGGGGAAGGGAGGAATAATGATCTAATAATGATCTTGCAAACATATATATCTCACTATGTCCTTCATTTACCCCAAAATTGCCAGCAATTTTGTATCGCCTTTAGAACAAATTCTGAACCCGTCACTAACAGCCTTCCATAATATGACTCCAAGCTATCTTTTTTGCCTTATTTCACATTCTGCCTCTTCACACACTCTATACAGAAGCCAAACTAGACTACTTATTACCAGCTGTTCTCCATATTTGACATTCCATGTCTCATCTCTTTACATTTGCACAATCTGTCTCGCAAACCTGGAACATTCTCCCTCCTCATTTCTGTCTTTCAGAATCCTTCTTCTAGGCTCAGTTAAAGGGAGCCTTCATGAAGCTTTTCTTCATTTTTTTGAGATTCTAGTGCTTTCGGATTCCTCAAAATTTCTTAGATCATTTTTATCTGATTTTTCCTGTCTCCTTTCATTCCTAACCTATGGGGGGTACATAGGAGCATGAATGTTAAAACTGAAAAGAGATCTTGGAGTTCAACCTCTTCATTTTGAAGATTAGAAAATTCATGTTGTACTGCCTCGTCCTCTCCATCTGCTGGAGTAGTATGTAGGCTTTCTTGAGAAGGAGGACTGGTTCACTAGGGACACTAGGGACAAATGTCCCACATGGTGCTTTGTACATGGTAGGTCCTTGAGAAGTATTTGTGGAATTGAATTAAAGGCTGATTGTCATTATACGTAAGTTCTCCTAGTTTTATATCCTAGCCATGAGCACTCCATTAGAGATAGGAGAACAAAAGATATTCACATACCTAAAACTTGAAATAAAACATGGCAGCATAAGATACCTTTTTTGTATCTGATTTTGATTGACACAAATAAGACCCTGTAAGTTTAGTAGCAATGGCTGCTTCTAGCTAATTCTCAGAAGGAGCTGCTAGGAGCTTTCATTCAGTGAGAGAAAATGTAAAAGACCAGCTGACATGTAAACATCAACTTATTTTATGGGTCACAGATTTAGAGCTAGAAGAGATGTCAGAAGCTCCCTGGTTCAATCCCTTTCTTTTCCAAAGAGGAACTGAGCCATCGGAGACCAAGGTCTCCAGTGGCAAGTAGGATACAGAGGATGGAGAATTGATGCCTCTCAAGGCAGTGATCTTCCCTTTGTAACAGGTCACCTCAATTAAAGGACAACTACATTGAGTTCTTGACCACTATCTTCATTAGTGAAATATTTATTTTAGCAGTGGTCAATATTAAAAAGTGCTCTTGTGCCTACCAGAGAACCCTTGGCTAGTTAGTGGAGCTGAAGAGCACATGTTCTGTCTCCTAAGGGAGAGAAATGTAAAACTTGAATCTATCTTGAATCCCTTGCTCTGGAATTTCACCCTTAAAGGGCCAAATTTTTTTCATTTTTTACTTTTAAAATATTAAATTTTCCTTTAGTGTTTTATTTTCCCCCATTTACATGTTAAAAACAATTTTAGATGTTTTTAAAACTTTGCGATTTCCTGATTCTCTTCCTTCTTCTCCCTATACCACCTCATTGAAACTAAGCAATTCAATATAGATTGTGCTTGTAGTCATGTAAAACATTTCCGTAATAGTCAAGTTGCATGAGTCTGCATTCAGATTCTATCAGTTCTTTTTCTGGGGAGGGGATAGATTTTTCATTATCACTTCATTAGAGCTGTCTTAAGGGCTTGTTATTTCCTGGGAACCCTTGGAGTAAGCAAGAATCTTTCTCACTTAGGATTATATGATAAAATTATAGATTTAGAGCTGAAGGGAATCCTCAAAGTTAATTAGTATAACTCTCATTTTATAGATAATGAATCTGGACTCAGAAGGGTTACACAGGTAGTAACTGGAAGAACCAACATGCACACCCTGATCCTCCAGCTCCAGATTGACTATTCTGAATACACTTTATACTTAGAATATTTATTTAGAATAATATTTTTGGAATATTATTTATTTAGAATAATATTTATGGAATATTATTGTTCTGTAAGAAATGACCAGCAGGATGAATACAGAGAAGTATGGAGAGACTTACATGAACTGATGTTAAGTGAAATGAGCATAACCAGGAGATCATTATACACTTCAACAACGATACTGTATGAGAATGTATTCTGATGTTAGTGGATTTCTTCAACAAAGAGATCTAACTCAGTTTCAATTGATCAATGATGGAAGGAAGCAGCTACACCCAAAAAAAGAACACTGGGAAATAAATGTACTGTTTGCACTTGTTTTTCTTCCCGGGTTATTTTAACCTTCTGAATCCAATTTTTCCTGTGCAACAAGAGAACTGTTCGGTTCTTGTATTGTATCTAAGATATACTGTGCAATATTTAACATGTATAGGACCGCTTGCCATCTGGGGGAGGATGGAGGGAGGGAAGGGAAAAGTCAGAACAGAAATCAGTGCAAGGGATAATGTTGTAAAAAAATTACCGAGGCCTGGGTTCTGTCAATAAAAAGTTATAATTATGAAAAAAAAATTCACCTAAAAAACAACAACAACAAAAAAAAACTTAGATACCTCTTGATATCAAAACTGAATAACTTGTTTACACAGCACTGACTAACTGATGAAGACAATAGTGACAAAGTAAATATAAGGTGAATTTGAAAAGGGAAATGAAAGGGCAATATTGCAGTCAACACATCAAAATAATCTTACATTAGATACAAGGGAATTACATTCTTCTAGGGAAAAGCAGAACATATATGGGCATTTCTAGTGAAGCAGAAATGGTGAAATGATCATTACACTCTCATGACAGAGACAAAGGTAATTTGTTAGTATTGATTTAAAGCCCAGAAAATAGCGAACAGCTAGATGGGATATAAAGTATGGTCTGCTATGGATTTTGAGGGCCCATATGTTGTGGGCTAATTGAGCTCACTAACAACACACTAATCTACCAATCAAAACAGCTCACCTATCTATGTTTTTCATCTTTACTGCAGTTACAGCACTTTGAACAATGCTTTATGTTGGAATTTTTGAGTTATGAACTTAAGAAAACTTACAATTTTTCTAATTTTTCAACACAGGATCGTAAAATTTTGCAACTAAAAGATTTTAGAGATCGTCTAGTCCAAGCCTCTAATTCTTCAGATAAAGAAAGGCCTAGAAAATTAAATCCCCCAAATCACATAGAGTCAAATTTCAAACCCACATCTCCTGATTCCAATTTCAATGTTCTTTCCACCACTCTTCTATCACATGGTCTTCAATTTCTTCATCCATAAAATAGTATATTTTCTACCTGTCTTATAGTTGTAAGGAAAGCATCATGTATGTAAAGTGCTGTGTAAATATAAGCTGTTTATTACAATTCATCTGAGATGGGGAACCAAGTTATACTGGGAGCTCCAAGTGATTTGATATACTACTACATGGCTAGGTGTAAATATGGGGACAACTGAATAGTAATAACCCCCAAACGAGGAAGAATTAATCTCAACCCTGATGTTGAGACGTAGGAAGTGTATCTGTTTTTAGGTTTTATTCTTCATCCTCCTTGCTAAGCTTATCAAGCCAAGCTACTGGATCCCAGAGCAGAAGTTTCTACACAAAGGAGAAAAGACTACTTGAGGAGAGACACAAAGGTCCCGTTTCTGATGGCACATCTATAAACAGAGGAACTAAGTCTCAAATGAAGATAAGGAATTCCTGATCTGGAACAGCTGGAGTTGTGACTTCTGCTGGGAAATGGACAATGGTAACATCAGAGCAAGAACCAGACACTGAGGGCACCAGAGATTGGGGAAGGGCAGCAGTGAATGTTCTGGTTGCCTCAGAGGAGAAAATAGTAGGAGAATCACACTCTCAAGAGTTGGAGAGAACTTCTGGCTTTTCTTAGATCTGAATAAGAATCTTCTCTACAATATATCTGAACAGACATCTAGTTTTTGCTTATGTGCCCCCAGTTGAAAGGAATTCACTACTATCCTAGGACAGTTCATTTTATTCTAGAACTAGTTTTAATTGTTGGGAAGATGTTCATTATTCCGAATAGAAATTTACTTCTTCATACCTTCCCATTGTTCAGTTCTTCCCTTTATAGCCAAGCACATTAAGTCTAATAATTTCTATCCTATATGACAACCCTTCAAATGAATTAGAAATCCCTGAAATATGGAAAATTGCTTTTTTGATCCATTTTGGTAATTATGCTTTCAAAAGAAATTAATTGGTGTTGGTGTATTAGGTTGTCCAAGGTATTGTGGAATCTGGCAGCTTGAGCCAACAGGAATATGGCAGCCAACAAAGTAATTTCTGTTTTTGATATAGGACTTTCTGATATGTTATATACAAGTTTCTAAGTTTTAGAGTTTTTGTTGGCATTTTCTGGCTTATATCACCTTCATCTTGAGTTATCACTTCCTCTCTCTTATGCAGGAAGTCCTCTTTTGTAACAAATAAAAAAAGAAAGGAAAAAGCAGCTCGGCAAAACTAGACAACAAAACAACAGGATGTGACAATAAATGTAATGTTTCAAACTAAGTCTCTTCACCTCTGGAAAAAAAGGAAGGCTCTATATTCATTTATTTTTTTAAAGAGAGAATCTTTCACTCTGTATTTGGACAATCAGTTTCTTTTCTGGTATGGATAGGACTTTTCATCATAAGTCCTAGAGTAGTGGATGATTGTACTACTGTGAATAGCAAAGTCACTTACAGCTAGTCATCCCCAAACATTGCCACCATTTCGTATTGTGTTTATTTTTTAAAAATAATTCAATGCCTTTTAAAAACTATCACCTAATCAGGAAGGTTTCCTGTCCTAAGGCTTGTCAGGACCAATTTATTTGTTCATTCCTTGGGAATGCATTTATGGATTTTGCAATACTTCTCTGGAGTGAGGCAGTCTCCCCAAAGTAGAAAGGCCTTTTGAATCCTACCTACATTTTGCTTTGTTGTTTAGAATACTGTCTGAAATCTAATGCACTGAAAGCATGTGTAGCCCTTCAGATGTTCCCTCCTTGGCAGAACACAGGAACAGCTGCTCAGAAATGGGTCAGGATAGAAACTTCACATTTCAGTTTATTTTCCCAAAGCTCGGAAAACACACATTTCTGGTTTTGAGCAGAACTGGTTCAAGCAGAGCTGTCCCTGCTTATTAAGGAAAAGACATCTTTGATGTAATTTTTTCCAAATGAACAAGGTTTCACTCCTAAGACTCGATATTTGCCTCACTTAAATATCTTTCCACTAAATCTCATTACCAACAATTACTCATATGAACTGATAAAAGAATGAAATGAGCAGAACCAGAAAATTAACAATATTGAAAGAGTAGTAAACTCTGATCAAGATGACATCAGCATTCATGCACCAGTGATTTAAGCTTCTACCTACCTCTTGAGAGAGTGATGGATTTAAGATCTAGAATGAGGTCTACATTTTTGGGCATGGCCACTGTGGGGATTTTTTTTTTTTTTGACTTTGCATATATTATGAGTCATTGCTTTAATTGGGTGAGGAAAATGCATGGAAACTGGTAACAATAAATTAAAAAAATGACTGAGGGGAATCAAAGGATTTAAAGAGTTGTCATGGAAGAAAATTAACATTATTTTGTCATATGACAAATGTAGGAGCAAATAAATGGGTAGATAAATTAATCTTTACAGGAGATTTAAAAAAACTTCTTAACAACTCAAAAGTGGAATGGGCTTTTTTTGAAAACCAATATCAATATATTTCCCCTCATTTAAAGACTTTAAAGCTGGACGACCATTTATTTGCTGGGAATAGTATGGAGGGGATTCTTAGGCAGAGTTTTAACTGAAAGGCATCTAAAGGCTCTTCCAATTTTGAGATACAATAATGTCAATCTACTACCCCCTAAAGCAGACCTTTCTACTTTGGGACAGTTATTAAGTTTCTTTTATTCCAACTTTCATACATCAAGCTGAAATCTGCCTTTCAATTCATTCCTCCTAGTTTGTCACTCTGGGTACAAAGTAAATGAGTTTAATTCTTTTTCCATATGACTTCACAAGTACTTGAAGGCTGATACCTCAATCATGCCATTCATACATCCCATCCATAAGACTCCTCCGGATTAAAAAACACCAGTTTCTTGAATTCTCATATATTGACCTTCTACTTGCTGATGTCCTAGAATTCCAATTTAAGATTCTTTATGGCCTATTAAGTTTTAATAAAACTTCTGTTCTTGGCATTCATGCTCATCACCACATGCATTCTGCCATTCCAAAATCTCCCATGCCCATTTATATAAATATTAAAGGAGTAGGACTAGGAAAGGTAGAGAGGAATGGCTATTACTCTACAAGCCACTAGATCCAATACTACTTCTTAGCTTCCTTAAAACAGTTGCTGACTGCATCAACATGGGAGTTCCCTCAAGACTGTCTTCTAAACACTGAAACTGTCGCACTTCTTAAATGGACCTTACCCAATTGTAGTACAGTTGCCTATTTTGCCTATACTAGAAATCCAAATTTTTCTGTCAGAAGGTAGCCAGAATCGTAATTCCTTGGATGTCATTGTTGTCTTCTTCCTAGGAGGCTGGGCTTCCATATGAAATGCTCAAACTGATTGCAGAACAATCAGCCAAATCAGCAGGTCTGGTGGAATCTAAAAGAAACAAAGATCCTTAACTATCTAATTATTTCCTAAATCTAGAGATCAGTTACAAGAATAGTTAAGTAGTATAATGGATAGAATGCTAGCCTTGGAAACAGGAAGATCTGAACTTGAATTCTGCCTTAAACATTTGCTGTGACCTAGGAAAGACCATTTAAACCTCTGCTAGTTTCCTGATCTGTAAAATGATAATTTGCCTCACATGGCTATCTTATCAATCAAATGAGACAAAAAATGTAAAGGACTGAGAACTTTAAACTATATATATAAAACTATATACATATTAGCTATTAAAAAGAATGGTTGGGCTGGTGGGGATATGAAATCTCTGGTTAAATCATGGGGGAAAAGTTCTTCTGTTATTATATCAATGCTCTTTACCTTTAAGGGAGAATTGTAGGGACCCATGATTACTTTTACATGCTAAGCTGTTTCAAGAGAATGGAGGGACTAGTAATAGCTAATATTTATTTAGCACTTACATGCCAGGCATTGTGCTAAGCACTTTACAGTTAGCCCATTTAATCATCAACCCTGGGATGGAGTTAATAATTTATCCCCACTTTATAGATGGGAAGTAACCTGTTCAGATAGCCATGGAGCAGAGCTGGGATGGGAAGCCAGACTCCAAAGCTGTCTTCTAACTTGCAGTTTTTTAAGAGTTTGCTAGACTTGTGGTGGTCTCCAACTAGCATGGAGAAATGGGAAACCAAGCTGAAAGGGAAGACAAATAAACTGCTCATTTCTGTTACTGGCAGCACAAAGTTTATTTTTATATGCAAAGTATCTCAGATATCTAGATTTGATCACTTGTAATTGGGGGGGGGGGGGTGGGAGGTACTTAGAAACAGATATCCCCCGCTGAGTTGAATTTTAACTAGCCTTTTTTTAATTTTTAAAAATTTTATTAGTTTTTTGACATTGCCATTCAGTATGTTCCATGTTTATGCTGCCACAGAAAAAGAAATTACTAGTTACTCAGCACTGATAAACACAAGCAAATCTTTATTATAAACCTCTACACCAAGCTGGGGAATGTAGTTTTTAAATGCTCCAACAGGGTAAAGAAGCATCAACAATGAACCTAACCAGTCAGCTGGCCATCTTCCAACTTAACAGATGGATGAAATTCTAAACTTCATCTTTAGAGCAAATTACATTGAGCTACCATTTCAAAACATATTTAATTCAGGCCCACAATTTCCTAAAGAGCAGTGCTAGTCCACTTCAGCTAATCAAAATTTAAAGAGTCTAACCAAACTTGAAAAATTGAATAGGAATAATTTTATATGATCTTATAAAAAAAAAGGCATAAAATGGGGAGGTATGTTTGCTAAAGCTATTTTCTACTATTATAGGTTAAATGGCAAGAGTCCAAATTGAAAAGGGATTCCCCACAGTGAAATATTCTAAGTGCTACTGATTGCAGATGACACTGCACTGACTTCATTAGATTCTTGAATGCAATCTAAGAAATCTATATTCACTTAAAAGAATTTAAATGAATCAAGTTCAGGATTATAGAACTGACTTAAAAATGGATGGAACCCAAATTGGAGAATAGATTGTTTTGGGGAAATTATGTCGCTTTTAACCTTAAATTTCTCTCTAAAACAAAGACTCCTATCTTTAATGCTATATCATTCTAAGAACTAAAGTAGTGTTATACAAACAGTAATAAGGTCACATGGCAGTCAAGAATAGGTACAATGTATTATCAAAAAATGTATAAAAGATAATAGAGATGAATTACAAGAAAAGTGGGCCATTTACATCATGAGAATTCTATACATTCTACTTAGTGTCAAGAGACTTGAAGGCAAGCATTGATAGCATTAAATGGACTTATTTTTGGAGGATTTATGAGAAGAAATGGACAGGAGTCACCACTGGAGGCACAATCTACTCTACATTGTTATTATACATCCAAAGTATTATACATCCACAGCACATTCTGAGAATATGTAGCTAAATATGTAGTTACAGGATTTTGGTTACAAATATGGATATGCTACCTAGAGTTTTATCTTGATGAAATTACAAGGTCTCTAGACCGCTTTTCTCATTTATAAAATGTCAGCCTATTTCAAACCCTAAGATCTCATACTGTAATGTATTAACTCTGAGATCTTCTCTTTGGAACTGTTTTGCCATCAATGATACTTAAGGAAATTGAGGATAAGAAACTTTAATGACTTCAACATCACATTCCTTTGGGTATCTGAGGCAATGTACATCTTTTTTTATAAATGCTCCTTAACAATTTAATAGTCTAAAAATCCAAGATAAATATTTCAGATGGTGAAATGAATGCTACAACTAAAATGATTGGTTAAATATTAAAAGCCCTATTGTCTATTTTTGGCAGTATTCAATGACCCCAAAATTGCCATTATAACAAATTATTAGTTTTGAGTCTCAAAATCAATGTACAACAAATGTACGCTAAAAAAATTTGCAGTGGAATTAACTGCAAAAAACCCTAATCTGTTTTGGAAAGTTAATTTTAAATTAGCCAAAAAAGTTGGATAAATCTTAGGAGAGTTGAGTTCCAGTTCCTAAGATTTAACTGGTTTTTTGGCTAATTTCAAATTAACTTTCCACAACAGATTACTGAGTCCAAATTCAATCCTAGTAACAGAATCACAAAACTTTTAAGAGTTGGAAGGACCCCAGTGGCCATTCAGTTCCACTTCATGAGAAAGAATCCCTAGTAAATGTATCTGAGAAATCATCTAGCCACTTCTTAAATATGTATACCTTTCTCCTAAAGTCTATTAAATTTTCTGTATGAAGAGTACTGGACTTAGGTATTGATTAAATAAATACCTACATTTTCATCTATAATGAGGCATTGAGAACAGAGGTTCCTATAAAAATATTCATATCATATTTGGAAGTATTTTCTTCAATTCCAGGCATGATAACAAGGTTGATGAAGGGCCTCAAAATCAGGCCAGGAGGATTAATTGAAAGAATCAGATATAATCTGAAAAATAGAATTAGAGGAGGGGCAGAAAAGGACATGAATGCACGATAGCCATTCTGTTACAGAGTCAAGAAACAAGATTTGCTTTTAAAACCCACTATTTTCAAAGAAAATTAAGTTTTTCTCTTTAGGAATATTCTCAAACAGGTAACCAAAAAGGCCATTATGATGTTAATTAAATGTTAAAACTATGTAAGTGACATACATCTGTATTAAGAGTACAGTGGGCTCAAGTATCTTGAAATGTTCTTTCCACGATCAATGGATAAAATGGGGTGGGTAGAGTGGATCTTGCTCGAATTTTGTGTGCTTTCAGGTCATTTTAAAATGTAATCAAATGAGCCACAATGACAAAAGCAAAATTAATTGAATTCCAAAAAGATAAAAGTGAATTTTTAGTGAAACTAAGCCTTTATTAAAGGAATGTATTTTACAGCTAAATGATTTATAATTTAACTGTTACTCTAAAGGTCTGGAGTCATGTTAAAATTTTTCTATTTAAGATGCCCAGATTTCATTCTGTAATTATATACTGCTCACACAAGAAGAAAAAAAATGGTCGCTGAGAATTTTTAAACATGTTTCCCAGAAAAAGTTGAGAATTTGTTAAAAACCAAGTATATGCCAGATATGTTCCCAAGAAGGATAAAGGGGCCAAAAATGAAAAAAATTCCCTTTCTTTCAAAATTCCATGTTGTAGATTTCTAAAGCTATAATTTCTGTCATTTCCACATAGTCCTCCATTGGGAAAGAGTCACGAAACACAGATATATGGGTGCAGTTTTTACATACAAAGAAATATTCTGAGGTCAACTACATTTAAAAGTGAAAGTACTCCATCAGATAATTAGATTTTTAAAATAATCGTATGTAATTCTTATGAAGCAAGAGTAAATGGTTTATAAAATGTAATTTTATTTTATGTTACTTTGCTGTTACATAGGGCTTAACATTTTCACAAGGCTTTTTTGGGACTACAATCAATGATTAGCAACACACAATAGTGGTCCAAACTTTCTAAGTAACAATCACTGGACAAACGTGACACCCTCTCACATGTGCACAAATCTGCATGGAAAAGTACTAAAAATGTTAGGCCTGGACTCGTGTATTCCAATGGTTTCCCCCATTCTAGTGTATTAAGAAATGACATGCACTTTAATTTGCCAAAAGTAACATTTGTATTCTGGTAGTTACATGCTACTTCTATTACATAGTAAAGTGGACACCAGAACTACAAAGGCAGGAGTGTGAGTGAACTTTTATTGAGAGGGAAATCGTCAAATGAAACAGCAGCAACTGAAGAGTAAAAAAACTTCGTGCTGTCACAGGACTTATCTTACAGGAGGCATATTTCGGCAAGTGATCCCTAGTTCGAAAATGCCAAACGTGTTTCCATTTGACCCAATACTTCCAGATTCCTCCTTAAAAGGAATATATAAGAAGAGCATGTATGCTGGGGGAAAAAAAAAAAAACCCACAAAAACAAAACAAAACCAAAAAAAACCCAACCCACCCTGAAAAATAAGGTGGGGATATGGGGATGAGTGGAGGGGGAGGGGAAGCTATGCAAAACACTTGAGGTGTATTTAACTACATTTTCATATCTTCACTGTAATACAAAACACAGTCAACTTGCAGAATTGGTTCAGATTTTTAAATACCAAATACACTTTAGTCCTCTACATAAGTGTTCAGAAATTACTTATGTTTATATGAAATGAAGCTATTAATACTTTTCTACAGCAGTAACCGCACACCAGGAAGGCCAGGACAAACACAAATCAAGGAATGGAGTTTTCCCAAAGCTGCAGTGTGAAAAGACTATAAACGATTGATTTCCATACACATGGATGGGTTCTCTTTTGCTATAGGAAATCCAAGTGGAGCTATAAGGAATGGAGATGTGTAAAAAGGTTTCTTGAGAGAAAGGAAGATGACACCCTGTATGAATTTTAATTTTCTGCACCTTCTGCAGCATCACATTCTTCTCCTGCACTGTCTGATGTCCATAACTAAAAAGAAAAGAACCATATTTAATTGTTATTTCTAGATACATTTAATTATCATATCATGTCTCTTAATAATAAGTTATTTCACTAAACATATTCTGAATTTTTTAATAAACTTCTCTGTATAGTACTATATAAACATCCTCAAAGTATAAATCCTTTGGCTTAAAAGTCATAATCCAATGATTATGGAAATGTTTAGAATAATTGCATACATTTAACCTATATCAAACTGTTTGCTGTCTTGGGGAGAGAGGAGGAAAAGGAGAAAAATTTGGAATATAAGGTTTTGTGAAAGTTGAAAATTATCTTTGCATGCATTGGAAAAATAAATACCATAAAAAAAAAAAAGGGAAAAAAAAGTTATGCTCAACTGTAAGCATGAAATCACAGAATATGGTATCCTTTGAAACAATGTTCTTACCCAGCTAAGCAACTTGAGCCTTTTGCCTCAAAAATAATTTGAAAAAAAAATTTAATGAGGCTAAACAAAACTTTTAAAATGGCAATTAGTGCTACAGCTGTATTCAAATAGTTGAAGGTCTGTTGTGTTATACAGAAGAGGATGTGGCCTTGTTTTGTGTAGTGCCAGAGAACTTTAAAAAAATTGTTTTTATATAAAGGGAAGAAGGGAAGAGCTCTCTGACTCAACATGACCAAGTGAAAAATTTACATCAAGGATGAGATATATAAATCCTTACCATATGGGAGTGTCAGGAAGATGGATGATCAAGATAATAATGTTTCTTAACAAACATTCAATGTATTTTTTTTTTTTGGCCAAGTCAATTGGGGTTAAGTGACTTGCCCAGGGTCACACAGCTAGGAAGTGTTAAGTGTCTGAGGCCATATTTGAACTCGGGTCTTCCTGACCTGAGGGGCTGGTGCTCTATTCACTGTGCCACCTAGCTGCCCCCATTGAAAGTATTTTTTTTTAAAATGTAACTAAAATTTTATTAGTTGTTAAGAAATAGGCAGAATTTAGTATGCAGTTTACTCTATTTCTTGTAAGCTTTGAAGGTGTTCTGGGGATACGAGGCCTTCAAACCAAACATAGGTAGGGCTCCACCTTTAAAGCATTTATAGGGATTATTGTAGTTCTTTCTCTGAAATAAAGATTCTTCTTTTTCTTGCAACAGTTTCCCTTCTTTTTGGTCGTCTAAATCATAGAAATGGAAAATTTCTCAGACTTGGGGTATTTTCTATTTATTCTTTATAGTATTGTTTAACATTTAATTATTTTTTTTTCTATAACATCATTTGTTTCATGTGATTATCTCCTCAGACTAATTAATTAGCCCCCTCCGGAGCAACCAAGTCTTACACTTATCTCTGTATTTGCTACCACATCTAGCATTAGGACAAAAATTAATTATCAGTTTACCAAATAACTGTTATTAAACAAGAAGACTATTACCACTCAATCCAATCAACATTATGAAGACCTATGTGCAATACAGACATGTGTGCTTGTATGTGTGTTGTATGTGCATGCATGCCCGCCCATGCTATAGTCACAAGAAAGGTATATTCTTTTTCCTATAGGAAAAAGAGGTTGAAAATTTTTAGTCCAAGGAGGACTTAATGTTTTCCCCACTTTTGGCAGAGAGGTGATAGAATGAGACATGCATTTTCAGACATAATCAATGTGTGGATGTGTCCTGCTTGGTAATACCTATATATATATATATATATATATATGTATGTATTTTTTTGGGGGGGGGGGGGGTTGGTAGAGGTGTTAGGAAGATGAGGAATGGGAAAAAGTGAAATAAAAATGAAAAGAGCACCAAAAAAAAGCATTTTTAAATCAGAAGAAAACGAAATCAAGAAGGACATAGTTGGTTGATCAGGGTAATTTAGTACTACCAATGTTAAAATTTATACTTTAGAGAGTCAGAATCACAATTTTTTACCTAATTTTTTTTTGCTTTTTGTTCATGAAAACATTTTCAATTTGATCAACAACAACAAAAAAGACTAATATTTGGACTAAGGGCACGTTAAGGACAGTTATCTTGGCAACAATAAGTCTTCACTAACTTTACTTTTATCATGTAACAACATCTGATAAGACTTTCTCTACATGGGAACCCTCTGATCAAATAATTATAGATGTCTTCTATATTTGGAGTATAATGACAATATACCCATTTACCCTGCTTATCCTTTCCACTTTATCAAATTGAATAGAATTATTGATGAAGTGAGACAATCGACATTTTACCTAAGTACCATTACCTAATACAAGATTACCCAGAACTTGGAAAAAAAAATCATCTTTAGTTTTAGGCTTTTGGTAACACAAAACAAACTTTCTATTATATAGAAATGAAGCTGCTTAGCAAATCTATGCAATGATCAACTATGATAGAGACTTAGTTCTTTTCAGGGGTTCAATAATTGAAGGTAATCCCAATAAACAATAGAAAATGACATCTGCATCCAGAGAGAGAGCTATGGAGAACTGAATGTAAATTAACACATGCTCTGTTCACTTTTTCCTCCCTCTCAATGTGATTCATAAGGAAATTGGCCAAAAAAAAAAAAAAGTACATGTATAATCCCCTCTCCCCATGTTGTTTTTACATGTAACTGGGGAAAATAGAAATTAAGAGGAATAAAAATAAAATTGATCTCTTAAGTTTTAAATACCTCATATATCACAAGTTAATTGTAAAAGAACCTACTACTGAAATTAACTAGCTAAATAAAGTTTGAGTTGGTATTAACAAATGTTATTAAGCATATCATTTTACTCTAGGACCCCTAAAATACTTTTTATCCAAGTGTTAGTCATTTTCACATTTTAACTCTAATAAGCAAAGGGCAGATTTGATAAATAACATGCAGAAAGACAAGATTTTAGTTGAAGTGGGAAAAGGAATAGAAACAATTAAGTACCAATAGTAATTTATATCCCAATTGCATATTCTTATTTAACCAAAATATAACTATGATTAGTTTCATTAAGGCTGGAAGATCTTGGTATATCATACTGTCCCCTCAAAACCACACCAACATCATATCATTTATTATTTCTACTTTCATCCAGAACAACACATGTATAAAATTGTACCTTTAATTGTAAACTCCCTTAAGCTCTCAATTTATACTATCTCTCTGGAGCAACCTTCAAATAAATGAATAATTTTCTGTCCTGCTAACAAGTGCCCATTGTCTTAGAATGTTTCAAAGTTAGTGTATAAGAACACAGACAAAATTATAAGGGGGAAGGATGATAAGGACTAGACAGACTATGATTAAGATAAAGGAACACCCTTTACTGATGATACAAGCTAGCATCTTCTCTGCAACTTAAGGGGTAACAGAAAAGTTAATCAACTTGCTCAGGATCATGTTGCCAATATATACTAGTGGCAGTACTTATGAAACAAAATCCTAGCTCTCTACCACAATGTTTCCCCTACCCCACTTCAAGTGCCCAATACCATGAGGGAATATAGCCTTATAGTCTGTAATATATAATATTACAGACAAGACCCTAAAATAATTAGTTACTGTTTATCAAGCTATAATACCATCCCAGAGACATCACTGAGAAAGGAATTTTAATAATCTTACCCTAGGACAAAATCTTGTAGGATACAGAGAGATGAAAAATCTATCCCTATTTACACTGAAGTAAAGTATGTAATACTCAAATGTTCAGTTCACTTTCCCTCTTAGTTTCTATTCTAGTTCTACTCTTTTTTTTCCTCAAAACTAACCCATTTACCTAAATCAGCATGACACCTTCAAAAACTATGAAAAGTTTCAGATTTTTCCTTAATACTTTTATTTAGATTACAGAAAGGTAAGCAATATATTAAAAAAAAAAACAAAAAAACTTACTGTTAGGTTGTCTCTAAGCAACTGCATGATAAGGGTACTGTCTTTGTAGGAGTCTTCATTCAGTGTATCAAGTTCTGCAATAGCCTCGTCAAAAGCCTGGTAAAAAATATATAACAGTCATTTGTATTTATAAACATTTTTCATGTTGTAAATTTCAGATGTCTTTTAAAAAAAGAATGTTCCAGTTATTTTATTTTAAAATACTCACAACGTACACAAAAGATTATTCTGAGATTATGGGTGGTACTGAACTCATTTTATTAACTTAAGAGATATTTAAGAAATTACTTCAACATTTTAAAAACTCAAATTCAAATCAAGAAAAACTATTTCTTTCAGAGCATTTGAAAATTTGATCACGAACTGAAAAGTTATGGGAATAGGAAAGAAAAGAAATAGTTTTAAAAATTGATGGACTTTTATAAATATTTCAAAAGGTTCACATTAAGAGAATATTTCTAAACAAATACCTTACCGTTTTAGCCAATGTGCAGGCAAGCTCTGGGTTATTAAGGATCTCGTAATAAAATACAGAAAAATTAAGAGCTAGCCCCAGGCGAATTGGATGTGTAGGTTGCATCTCTTTCTTGCTGATGTCAAATGCTTCTTGATAAGCTCCTTGGGAATTATCTATTGTTTCTGTAAAGGGAGAGAAAAAAACACAAGACTAATTTAGCATCTTCTGACATGTGAGCCCAAGTTTTGGTGAAAGAAACCTTTCTCTTTAGGAGATTTATTATTCTAGTTTTCATTCAGAACTCTAATATTTATTCAACAATATGATAGAAATAACAAAAATTAACCTACTTGGCATTTATTATATATAAAGATCAGCTTACTCTTGTGTTTGATTAGTTTGGTGAAAGGTAGAAAAAAAATTAAGATTTAAATTATAGTGATCCTTAGGTCCTATAGCTCCTCAATTTCTGAAAGGGTCATTTAAATGTTCATCACAATATTGCTTACTACATAGCTTCTCTGAAACAAATTCTACATTCTGTAAGGTGAAAAGAATACCCACAATGAATGAAATCATAGATCTGTGAACTTGCAGTATTCAAAAGAGAAGAAGAGAAGATTATTTTCCTTCACAGATTGATTCCATAACACATTTTTATGCCCTTTTTATATAATCTCTCCCCATTATTTGGGGGTATTGGGGAATCTAGATCTTTGCCTGAATAGCTGCTTAGAAAACCTTGTTTATAGCTAATTGCATCAGGAATATGCTTACGTTTTCGGTCATCACCACAGGCTACTTCGGCAAGGTATCGGAAGTAGTCTCCCTTCATTTTCAGATAGAAGACCTTGCTTTCTGGATTAGTCGCATTGGCTATTAAAAATTTATCCAACAATTCCTGAAAGAAAAATACCATACAAATACAGCTAGATATAACTACGTTATTTAATTACATACAACAATTTAGAATTATACACATTTCTATGTGGTGGTGTGTATTTTACCTACTAACTGAATGGTGATACTACACCAATCACTATACAGCAAATATTTAGAAGGCAGGGATCAGTTTGCTCCTGCATTTACTTTATTTGTGGGGTTGGTGGGGGAGAGGACAGAAATCTTTGTAGTAATTTGCTTGTGGCAAAAATCTGGTTCCAAAGCCAACATTATAACATATTACACTACGTAGAAGTTAGAGATGCTGCAAAACACCCTCCTAATGGATCCAGGAGGTAGAAAGTACAGAAAGATAAATATCTCTTTTTAAAAAAGAGGAGACATGGCAACATATGTCCCTTTTTTTATTTTGGGGTGGGGGGGGAAGGGGTAGGATTAGTTTAAAAACAAGAGCAACATCATCATACAAATAAACCTTTTAAAAAATTAATTGTCCTTAAAGTTAAAAGCATTTGAAGTTGAGTAATGCTCTAGGTAAAAGAGTAAAAATAATGTAATATCAAAGCTGGGACCTGACAGGATAACCAGAGTTTCTTTATATTCTTATGAATTCTGATGAGAAAAATAAACTTGAAGCATTTTTTGGAAGGAGACTATAACTTTTGGCTTTAGGAATACTTAGGAATTAAAGTTGTAGTTTATTTTGATTCAGGCCCACATGATTTCTAGGCAGGATAACTAGAGAAGTAACTAGAGTTACTTTTTAGGTGGTTCACATGATAAATTGAAATGGTACTATTGAAGGTTATTCCTAATATATTTAAGATGATAATTTAAAAAGGAGAGTTGTTAAGTAACAGTAATGGTACTAAATCTTTCTTTAGAACTTTTATCATATTTAACCATTCCCCACCCTTGTTGCGGATTTAAAAAATGGGGATCTACATAGGTATAGATTTCTACTATACTCTTCTATGTATTCAATATCTTTCATATGTCTTCAAAATTGACCAGAGAGCCACTAATATACAATCAAGCAGAAACAAAATGTGTTTAATGAGTTGCAGAAATATGCAATTATCACTCATCCACAACAAATTCTACACCAGTATATATCAAGACAATTTTTAAAATTTTATAAAGTCTGTTGGTAAAATTTCAAAGCCCAAGTGATTAGCAACTTTTAAGAGAAAGATAAAATAAAACAGCTCCTTGGAACTGATAGAATTTGACCTACAGTAGTCAAAGATGTAGCTGACATTTGTGGAATACAACTCAGGTTAAAAACACAGCAAAAACTCATTAATCCACTTCCACTAATTCGCAATTTATTTATAAAAGGGTTTATACATAGAAAGATATATGAAAGTCAGGGAAAAGTAATTTAATTACTTAAAAATAGCTTATACATTCAAGAAAACTGCATACTAATTATAAATAATTCCTTAATAAGCAAGAAACTTGCTTACTAACAAACTTCTATCCCACAAACAACACCATAAATTTGTAAGAGCTAAAAGTAAAAAGTTATATAAAAGATATCATTCAAATCTCATAAAAAATAGTGGCAGTTAAAAAATAGAATGTCTTCTTTTGAGTAAAAAAAAACCCCAAATCCTGGTTTCAAATCCTACCTTTGTGATTCTAGGTAAATCACTTCACTTTTCTGTGCCTTAGGCAACTCAGATTTATCTAAGTTGATCTATTTCAGCTCTTGAGGATACCTCAAAGAGCTCGTTTATATGAATTATATGTATTAATATTTACCCTATCAGAAATTAAAAGTTCTCACTCTTATTATGAAAATAAATTTTGATCAACTGAATCCCCTCTCAAAGAATTCCACTAAATCACAAATAGTAATTTGAATTGATAGAGGGAATTTCCATCTTTGATCATCCAATGTGTACACTAAGACAGTGAATTTCTTTGATAAGATGAGGAAACTGAGATTAAGGAGTTAAATGATTTGCCAAAAATCTGGCAGCAAGCTCACAGAAACAAAAAACCAGGACCATGGTCTAATCTCCTGAATCTTGATCTTTCTAAAATACGATAAAATACTTCAAATTACAAACCTAAATTTATTTAAGAAATTGATATTACCTGGTAAATTAGTGTTACTTTAATATTGAAATACTAATCTAAAAATGGTGAAAAACTTAACTTGTGATACCATCAGTACCTTTGGCACCATTAAATGGTATAATCTATCAAAGGTTTTATAAATCTTAAATTACCTTGCTTCAGTAGAGATACTTTCACCAACATACCAACAATTAGTGATAAAGCTTTGAGTATCCGAACAATAATGTAATTTTAGTAGATCTATTTGTTGGAAATCACTAAAGCAGAAACTTGTGTTACTATTTTAAAATCAGGAATTATAATGAAGTGCCTGACAAACACAAAGCATGCTACAATCTAAAGTCAAATGTATTTATTACAAGATGATTTAGCTAAAAAGAAGCCTGCATATTCTGGTATTTTCTAGCAAAAAAAGTTTTAAATATATCCTAAATTAGCTAGTACACACATATACTAGTAGACCAATATTGAATAACCACCCGAGATTCCTGGCTATAAAGCCCAAGTCTAGGCAAGATTTCAATCCAGTTGGTGACATAAAGGCATTCTTTTCATTTAAATGTAGAAGATTAAAGGTGAGAGCAACCATCAAAGATGTAACTTTCAGATCACATTTGGAGATATATACCTGAATCTACATTACATTTCGAGAATAATTCAATTAAATGCCAGTTCTCACAGACTTGACAAGAATTATCAATGAATAAATTTATGTAAATAACAAAATCAAAATTTAAAATGTATAGCCTTTTACATAAAATTGATTAAACTTGTTTTTAGCATAACTACTTTTAAAATATTTTCAATAGGTAGAGGGCAATATGTTTAAATACTGTTTTAAAATGTCCACAATTAATTTTTTATAATTCATGCAAGTGAAGAAAAAAGATTAAATTGTTAAATTATCAAAACAAGGAAATTCAGGGTTAAAAATTTTAGATTTTTTGTTTTTAACTTTTTAATCACAGTTGACGTTATTGCCCTTTGCTTCTTCAAGAAAAAAAAAGTAACATTCAAGTTAAATGGAAAAAATTATAAGAAATATATGTGTGCTGTTCATGCTTATTTTTAGAACTTCACAGAATTTCATTAACAAATATTTGAAGAATTTGATAAAGTATCAACAGATGTATATACTGAAATGGGAAATATCTCTCTACAAATTTCTGCCAGCTGAAACCTAGATGAAAAAATGAAGCTGAAATACCAAATCACCAGAAGTTAACTGTGTGGTCAGTCAAACCAAGCCACTAGGGGGAAATGTCAGCAACTTCAGAATTTTCATTTAGTGATCAATACACAATAATTACACTATTACAACTGTTATCTTATGAAATGTTCACTGGATAAAAGTGTTAACAAATAATTTTCTATCACTGCACATTATTACTATAGTCTTAGTTATATGGAAGCTAATTCATCTTCTCCATAACCCAAATTACTGTCAACAAATTAAGTTTTTAATTTTTCTCTAAATTTTAGCTTCACCAATCAATGACAACCCAGAATAGGATAATTTTTTCAGTTTATATCTCAGAGCTTTTATTTCATATCCATATTAACCAACATGAATGACAGCCAGAAAAGATGACTTCTCTGGAAAAATGTTCATCACTAAATATATACATATACATATATATTTTAAAAGCTTTTGATTAGAAACTTTGCTTTTTAAGGTACCATTGTAAGGAGGAACGTGGTGATTTGTGGGGAATTGATAGATGAACAATAATAACTCAGACTTGCACAGAAAAAGAAGATATTGTATTTATAACTATTGTTTTTCCTTCCCTCCCCCACCAATCATTTTATACTTCTGTGGGATCTATACTACTGGTTACTCCTCTGCCTTCTGTAGGTTCTAATGATATGTGAAATAGCTACTTCATTAGTAACTACTAGGCCACAAAGTGCCAAATAAAGATTTTTTTTCTAAAAATATTAACTTTCACTACTAGTTTGCATATAGCTGTTACGTACGATTTACAGTGTTGGGCTTTTATAAAGTGACTTGTGCATTACTTCCATCCTGGAGTTTCAGCCAGGTATCATGGTTCTTTGTCAGATGCCACTAGCTCTCTGTGAAGGAAACAACAGGTACAGAATAATTCTTCTGTCTCTCTATATGCTATCAATAGCAGAGATTTACATATTAGCCCAATTAAAAAAACTACAAAAGCAATTATGGGTTCTACTTGATGGCTCACCAATGTGATCAAAGCATGCTAGCAGATTAATAATAGTTACATAGGACACAGCTACTTCAGATATATAACTTTATAATTAGGCTTTTTAAAAATTATAAAAAACATAATATGTAAAAGGGACAAGGCTGCTTGATTAAGAAAAAAACTTCCAGATAAGAACGCTACTTGAAAGTCTGTACAGAGAATTATTCAGGGCCTTCCTTCCCTAGTCTTAATTAAAAATCTGACATGAGTCCGTTATCCCCCAAATTTCCAAATCAGTACATTCTCATAAATTACACAATAGCTCCTCCTTGAAAACTTCCTTAAATTAATATATTTCACTGATGCTTGAAGGTTTAGAGGATTAATGGAAGGTTCCCCCCCATTCTTTTCCTTAAAATTTCTTCTATTTACATAAGGTGCTTAACAGAGTATTTCAAATAGGACAGATCATATCTGAGGGAAAAGGGAAAGGGGGAGAACTTTACTTTGTTAAGACTTCAATGCCACCATTAAAGAAACTCTTATCAGGAACATTTTACCTTTAGAGTTCCTTTAGGAAGGAAATAAGGCACGTTATACAGATGGTATAAAAACTATGCCAAATTTTTTTTTCTCAAAATTTCTCATAATTATGAAGTGATAATACTTACATGTAATGAGATTTTCAAATTCATGAAAATGTACAGTGCTAAGACTAATAAATATGCACAATTTAATAAACATACATCTTATTCTAAATAATTTCCTTTCAAAACAAAGGTAGCAGTATACTTTTGATAAGGTTTCCCCAGGATACTTATGTAAATGTAGTACCAGACAACAACCCCTCCCATCCCTATATTAATTCTAGGGCAGAATTATTATTATTTTTTTTTATTGCCGAGTTCTTTATATTAATTTAGATGCCAAATAGACATTTTAGTTTGAGAAACACTTTTAAGTCTTCAATCAATGCTCAACCATTTTGTTCTGAGCAAATTCCATACCCTACTTCTAAAGGTTACATTTATATTTTGCCAACAAGAAAGAAAAAAGGACTATATATTTAGAGTTCCCTATAGTGAAAAGGCACTTCATTTAAAAATAATTAGGAAAGATCAGATTTGATTCCTGCCTCTGACCACCGTATCCAATGATTTAAACAATGGTAGTTGTGTTTAATAAATACTTGTTGGTGAATAAGGAAAGTCAGGAAAGCTAAATGCTGAAAAATTCATAAGACCATGTTGGGCTCCAAACATAAAAGTTACTTCTGTTGTTCTTTTGCAGAGGTTGGGCTAGTATTTACGCCTACCATCATGGTGGGGATACATTTATGTGTTAACTTATTTTGCTGAAAAATTTTTTTCCCTTTCCCTTTTGAAAATTATTCATTCTATGGGGCCAGCTAAGATTGCACAGTGTCTATGATAGAGCACCAGCCCTGGAATCAGGAGGACTTACTTCACTACTTGTGTGACCCTGAGATATCTCTCTCTCTCTAGGTAGAAGAAAAGTCAATGAAAATGAAACTAAAGTTATATTATTTATCACAACAAATCTAACATCTTATACATTAAGCTTTCAAATAAAAATTTTTAATTTTATGTCTGATTTGTTTCTGTAAACTTTGCTCAATTTAGGAAAAAAGTTCTCTTCCCTTTTCCTATCTAGATAGAAAAACTACTATTACTCTCATTCTTCTATACAGAATTCCACTAAAAAAATTCGTAAGAATCTCACATGTTTAACCTATAGTATGGATTGACTGTATTCTAGGGGAGGGAGGAGAAAGGATATCCTACTTACTACTGATTGGTAAAATGTTTCTGGAAAGTAAATATTTGTTGTATACGATACTTATTAAAATATCAAACTGGAATTGGAGGCTGATCAGTTGTTTGGGATAAGGAATGTAATAAGCTCCAAACCTCTTGAAGGTAGGTAACACAGGAGATTAAAACTAGGGAATCCCAGTTGAATTTCATGTAAACAGTTGTCAAGCAGTGAACAGGTGGAACAAGTCAAGTTAAAAAAGATAACTACTTCATTCCAAGTCAAAAGTCTTGGATCCCCCTTTGGTGGTACTACTGTCTTTATTTTCCCTTCAAAATAATTCACAAAATTTAGAAGATCCTGTAGCAGTACATTCAGGAAAACTTGGGGGTGGGAAGGAAAGAATCAAAACACCCCAGATTATTTATAAAGTTACCTACCCCCAAAATGCAAAAATCAAAGCTTGGACATAATTTAATAATATAACAGATTTCACTTTATCACAATGATCTTATCCCCTTTATTTAAGCTACAATAACCAGTAAAGAGTCAAGAGGTTTAAATAGAATTCTAGGGTCCAAGACCCCCAGTTCTCAAGTGAATGGTACCAAAAATAAGCTAATTCTCAAGTTTGACATGTAAGCCTAATAATAAATTGGCTGAATGTCTTGTATTATATTTAAATGAGGAAGGAATTTAAATTGTTTTGTTAATTAGGCACCCACTGGAGATATATACTTGAAAATGTAACTCTTAAGGGGAAAATAGGACTGAGTGTTTTGTTATATTACAGTTGCATAATTGGTATAATTTGTGAACGTTTTGGGTCTTTTTTGAGTTTTAATTTTGATTAAGTTAGGGCTTATTATAATTTGTCACTTGAAATTATAGAATTAGATTTGGAGCAGGAAGGGCCCATGGGGGGAAAAGTTTTATAGATAAGGAAACTAAGGTCCAGCACAGTGAAATAACTTGCCTAAGTTATTGTCAATAAATAGAAGACAAGTCTTTTGACTTCAAAACAAGTGATCTTGCCACTTCGCCATTGTTATGAGTTTTTAAGTGATAAGACATTTTCAATATCCATTAATTTCTGCAATTATTAAAAATACACATGAATTAAATATGGGTTGTCTTTGTGTTCCTAAAGATCGATAGGTGTATACTGTTGTTTTGGTTCTGTTTTCTTATCATTTAACAAGCATTTATCATGGGCTTACAAGGTGTCAAAAACTATGCTATGTGGTGGGAATAAAAATTGACAAAAACTGTCCTGTTCCCTGGAGAGGCTCATATTTTAATAGGGGTAAACAATAAGCAAACAACTACTTTCTAAGTAGAGAAATGGAAAATAATCTCAGGAGGAAAGCACTTCACTTTTTAATCACTCTTTCATCTATTTTCAGATATTTCTTTGAATTCTTCCCATTATATTTATATAATAATAAATATTGCATTTATTATTGTCCTTATAGCACAACACTGAACTTACATCTCACAATTTGTTCAGTCATTAGGCACAATTTGATTTTAACATTTTCTTATAAGCACTGCTGGTTTTTTTCCTCCTCTTAAAAATAAAAATACTATCATCTTTTCTTCTTTTCAACAATCTCCTTGGGGTATAAAGAATACAAATGATTTTTATAACTTGTCACATAATTTCAACTTTAAAAAGTTGTTTTATCTTGGTCTTTTGCAATACCATAACTGTTCTTGGGGGGGAAGGGGAGAAGAGCATTTCCTCCAGATTGAATCCTTCCTTGTTACAAAGGAAGACAATTAAGCAAAAACACAAAATTATGATCTCATGGACACTGCAGCACTCAATAGCGAGGAAATAGGTTTCATTATGTTTTCTAAAACCACAACTGGCTTTTCATTTATTCAAACTTCACCTTCCTTTTTCAATACTCTGTTAAGAGTCATTGTAAACAGTGTTCTGGTTGTTTATTTCACTCTACCTAAATTGTCTTCAAAAATGGTTGAACCAATTCACAGCTCTCCCAACAGTGAATTAATCAGCATGCCTGCTTTCCCACAGTAAGTAACTTCCAATTTTCCTATCATTTAACTTCTTTATCAATTTAATGGCCATGAGGTGATACCTCTAGAATTTTTCCAAGTCTGAACTTTGTAAACCTTTTTAGATGGTCACTAATAGTATTCAAAAGATGAAATATAAACTATTTAAATACACTATTTATTATTCACAGAATATATATTATATTCACAACAGAGCAGCACTAACATGCTAACCATAATATGGAAATCAACTAATTATACTGAACTGATGCTTAAAGAAACTGTAGTTTTGTAAGCCTTAATTTAAGATTAGATACTCAAAGAAATGTGGAAGAGTTAAAACTTCAGAACAAGTGAAACTATAAAAGGCAGTTAGTGGATAAAGAATTGATCTGGGTGTCAAAAAGCACAAACTTCAGATCTAGCCAAAACATTTATACTAGCTGTAATCCTGAAGCAAATCACTTTGTGCCTCAGGTAACATATATAAGATGAGAATAAATGCTGGGTATTATTGGATAGTGCTCTATCTGAACTTGTGATCATAAAGATCTGGTTTTTGCATGCAGCATAGAACTTTACTAGCTATGTAACTTTTCTCTACTTCAGTTTCTTCAACTCTAAAATGGAAATAATAAAAGCCCCTACACTAAAAACAGTTCTTGTGAGCACAGATGAGATAAAATACAGAAATTGTTTGGCAAACCTTAAAGCCCTAAATAAAGCTAGTAGTTATTATTATTAAAGTTATATATGACTTTTGTCAAGTGAGCCTCAATTTCTTCATCTGTGTAACAACTTCTTTGAAGAACTCAAAATAAAACTAACCTCAAAAATATGATCTTACTTAAAACTTAGCTGTAAGTTAGATAACCCAAAATTTTAACATGACATCTTTATCATTGACACTGGATAATGTAAAATTGACATTTAAGACAAATGTCCTATTTAGGACAAAAGGTCATTTATTCAGTCATATTTATATTACTAAAAGCTACTTTAATGATTTAAAGGTTTACAAAATATTTTCCCTCAATACTTAAGTTGATGATGCAGATTAGAAACCAGCTCAGAAGAGACTTGCCAAGGATCACAAAGTCAGTAAGCTGAAACCTGGACACTTTCATATCAATTCTGTCATGGTATTTGCATTTAAAAAGTACACATGTACACAAAGCCATTTCAAATAGACAAAGAACTCTTTTTTTTTTTTTTTTAACAGAGACTGGACAAACCTATAGTGGTCAACTCTTGTTAAAAATCATGCTCTTTAGGAAATGGAAAAGTAGGCTAGAAAAGAGAGCTCTGTAAGCAAACCTAAGAGAAACAGACCACAAACCTAAATAGAATAGAGCTATATGAAGAGGAGGAAAGTCCTGGCAGAGACAGCTCAAAAGTACCACTTCATCATTGCTATTAATAGCAAAGATGGAAAATTCCAGAAATGCTAGCAAAAAAGCCATGTAAATGGCAGAGATTTAAGTAGCTAAGAGATATCATTCAAGTCCATGTATTAATAAAAGCTCACATGCTTTTACTCCAGAGAAACCTGACTCGGGAGTATTTAGTTATTTTATACCCAATTCTTACAAACTTGGTAACCTTATATACAAACTCACAGCAAACTAAAAGACCAAAAAAGTTTTTTTTATTTATAGGGACAAAGATAGGAAGGAGCAAGAAGAACATTGATAGCAAGAATGAGAACTATAAAAAGATCAATAATTTAAAAAGCACAGCAGTGTGGGGCTAGAGTCAATAGTCCCACATCTTAATTAACCTCCAGAGTTACCTCTGTTCCACAGGGCAAAGCCATGGAAATTATATTAATAATGATATCCTTATAACACTTTGGACTTATTTAAGTGCACCTGATTCCTTCAGGTCTTTATTTTTACAGTTTTGAGATGATGTAACTTACCATTTGTGTGATCTTTGGATAGATCACTTCCCTTCTCTGGGCCTCAATTTCCTTAACAGAATTATGAGAAGGCCAGAAAAAAATCACTGAGGATCCTTCTTTACCTCATCATTGAAATAGATGACACAAAAAAGATCAAAAACTCTGGAGTATATGTGAAATTGTAATGCAGTTATGTGGGTGGAGCACACAAAGTTTAACTGCAAATCTGGATAATGTTTGAGTGTTTACATAGAACAGGCAAAATAGATTCAGAATATTCGCACAAGTGGGAGGATTCCAAATCAGTATTGCACCCCTTTCTCTTTTTTTTTTTTTTTTAGGGAACTACCATTGGGTGGATTTTTAGCCTTGGGAGGATCATATGGCATAGCTAAATTGGGGAACTTTTAAAGATTTGGTGAAAACTTAGAAGCCACAGTATGGTAAATGGACATAGTTATCTCTTACATGCAGTTAATTGTTTTAAACCATTTCTGATTTTGCATTTCTGAGTAAGAATTAGAAAATACGTCTTGAGGGAGTGGGAAAGAGGGGAGTAGATGTTAGAATGAAATAATCAATTGTCTCATAGTAACACTAGTGGAGAAATGCAATTTAGGGATTAGACTAGACATGTCTCTGGAAGAAAGCCAAACAGGTTCAGGAACCAATAACATTAGTAGGCTTATTATAGTGTTTCAACTTTGGGTTTTAATCAACTAAATTTAGAAAACAGTAGTGAAAGAAATTCCTGTGCCCCAAGACAAAGCACACTGAGAGAAGCTGGAATTCTCAGGAAGGAAGCTAACCACAATTAGTAAGGTCCATGGTTCAGCTCCTTCAGCGACCCCAAAGCCAACAACAAAAGGTTTTATTTCTAGGGGACAATCTTTGTTTAATAAGGCAAGTACACCTGTGATATATTTTAGAAAGCTTTTTTGTCAAAAATGGTTAAAATAAATCAAATATATGTGAAGAAAATGTTTAATAATTCTTAATAGTATTATCACACAACAGTTCCCTGTAGAGTGCTAAATTCCTGTAGTAGTTGAAATTGCTATAGTATTTCGTTTCTTTGTATGAAATAGGGTGACCTCACACCTCACCTTGTGTCCATGATAATTTCATTCTATCCCAATTTCTTTTTTTTCATTAATTCCCTTGAGATTGATTCTCAACATTTTGTTCTTCCATATGAATTTTGTTGTTATTTTTTCTAGATCATTAAAATATTTTCTTGGGAGTCTAATTGGTATAGCACTAAATAAATAGATTAGTTTAGGGAGTATTGTCATCTTTATTATATGTGCTCAGCCTATCCAAAAGCACTTAATATTTTTCTAATTATTTAAATCTGACTTTATTTGTGTGAAAAGTTTTTTGTAATTTTGCTCATATAATTCTTGACTTTCCTTTGGTAGACATATTCCCAAATATTTTATGCTATATTTTGAATGGAATTTCTCTTTCTATCTCTTGCTGTTGGATTTTGTGGGTGACATATAAAAATGCTGAGGATTTATGTGGATTTATTTTGTATCCTGCAACTTTGCTAAAGTTATGAATTATTTCTAATAGTTTTTTAGTAGAATCACTGGGATTCTTTAAGTATACCATCATATCATCTGCAAAGAGTGGCTATCCCAATTTCTTAACATTAAACATCATACCATCATACCATAAGATAGCTCCCCACCACAAAATATGAATATGCTTCTGTTTATTGATGTTGGTTGGGGGTGGGGGAAGAGGAAGTATAAAGAAAAAAGGACTACAATAATATACAAGGGGTAGAACTACCGTCCAGATAGGCATGAACCTAAAGATAGTTAAAGTGTTTGGCCACTTAAACCTGGTTAATAGCTCTAAATCTTTTTCGTGGAAGAGTCTCCTCTTTGTTTCATAATGAATGGAGTTCTGAAAAAATGCTTCCAGCCTTACTATATCTGTATCATCTCTGTAGCAGTTGGGTGAAAATAAGATGACAAAAGCCAAGGGTGATGGGCCTTCTCTCTGTGATTAAATTAATTCAGGATCCAGAACATAACTAAATATAAACATATTGGGGGTTTCCAGTATCATTTTTCAGCATTTATTGGTGCACATCAAAACCAATTTGAGACTCCAGAATTTTCTCTGCCAGTATTAAAAATTGATTGTTCCAAAGAATAAATGTAATAGCCAAATAAAGGAATAGTTTATCATTGTACAGTTAACATTTAAAAGCTCTTTTTTAAAGTCATTCAAGAATTCAGTACCTAGCTATTGCAAAGGAAAGGGAAAAAAACTAGTGAGGAAATTAAAATGTTCATTTTCCTTAAAAGGGAAAAAAAAGCTACAAAGGAAGTCACACACTTGGTTTAGTCATGAGTAATCTTAAATTGGACAGACATCCTGAAGTCATAGTGAGGATGTTATTAGAATTAAAAATAGGTCAACAATGTTTTGCTAACCCTAGTATATTTGGGTCAAGTTTTGCTCGACCCCCAAGAAAAGACTAATAATAATTAATCTATAAACATTTATTGAGCAACTATTACATGCCTGGCACTAGAAAAATAGACAAAAATGAAACTGTTCCTAGTCTCAAGTTGTTACAATCTATTGAGGAACTAATGTGGACTCAAGTGAATATAAATCTAATGAAAGCAAATACAAAATAATTGTGGGAAGACACAATCAAGAAAGTGTCTTTCAGCAGAAGATGGCACTTAAGCTAAGGACTCTAAGACAAGAAGTGTGGAAAGATAACGTTTCTAAGTATATAAGTGATTACCTTTTAAAATAGTCTAAAGTAGCATTGTAATTATAGAAAAGAGCATTTTAACATCTTAACTATCAGGGGGCTGATTTTCCAGATAACCATGTAAATAAGATTTCCCACTGTATTTGCAATAAAATTCCAATCTTAAGAATCTTTACTTGCTCTATGGAGATGACTAAGAATAGAAGAAATTTTTTCTAGTCTCACACAAAGGCAGTTCTATAAGAAGAAACAATGTGGTCTAATAGACAGAGACTGGTTTCTAGGTCAGCAAGGCCTTGGTACAAGTTCTACCTCTACCTAGCCTGACTGTGAACTAAACAGGAATTTAAAAAACTAGCTGTGGATAGTTGATGAAAATAATATGGTTATAAAAAAATCTCTTCCTAGCCCTATTAAGACTGAAGGCAAAAAAAAAAAATTCCAAAAACATTTTTTGCTATATTTTTTTGTAAAGAGTTTTTCTCAAGTTACTCTTCAGCTTCTCATTTCTTTAAACATTTTAAGAGTTTGATATGTTAATTCTTAAAATGCAAAAAGTCATCTTAAGCAAAACTAAGTTAATAAAATCACTTTACTAAAATATGCCATTGGCACAAATATTCTTATTTTACTTTAGGAGGGAGAAGGGAAATTACTCCCCACTATGCTTGGCAAGGATTAAGCACGGACATATATTTCTGGTCTATCAATCGAAGATCTGACTATGCTATCTTCTCGTATATGCTTAACTAGATCATCTATTTAACAAATATTTGAATGTCTGGTATGTTCAAAGTACTGGGAAGGAAGCAAAGATGAGTTAAGGCATAATCTCTGTACTTACAAATGAGAAAATATCTTTTCTACTTCTGAACTCACAGAACCCTGTACTTTTTTTGCACTTTCACATTTGTACTAGTTAACTGTTTATATTCTTTAAGTTCTTTATTAGACCACAAACTGCACAACATTTATTGTAACTCAGGTCTTATTAGTGTCTCTGATAATACCTAAAAAGGTGTCTTGCAGGGCAATACCAATAAAAGTCAACAATAGAGCATACTTTTGTTTATAACTTAAGGGGATGAATAGGTGAAATAGCTTGCTTACAGACAGAAAAGCCAGTTAAGTGTCAGAAGCTTTCCCAACAACTCCCAGGTGAATGGATCTACTGGGGATATAAGACAAAGCCATAAAAGGCAGAATATGAAAACACACACACACACACACACACACACACACTCACACTCACTCATATAGACAGGCAGACTATCAGGAATAAGGATACAGGGGTTAGGAGGAAAAAAAGGAAAAGTTTTCATAAGTAAGTTGTCATTTGATCTGAACTTGAAAGGGCAAGCAAGATTGATAGGAGGAGAGTGGGGAAGGGCAAGGAATTCCAAAGTCTAGTTTGGCTAGAGCAACAGAGCACATGTAGGGAAGTAGTGGGAGGCTAAATTCTTGGTTTGTAATAGACCAGAAAAGAAAACTACTGTATGGAAAAGTATTCAATTGGTTGTGTACACTTAAATTTCAACAGGTGCTGAAATATTATATAATACTATTAAGTCTGTGGTTTAACACTAAACTTAAGATCTTCTGATAGAGTAGGAGGAAGCAGCTCTGATGACTGAAACAAGGTTTTCTTTCATGCAAGCACTTCCACATATTTTGATAAGCTAAACACTTCCCCAAAAGATAAATGAGGCACTGGATGTCTTCAGATGTTTGAATTAACAACATTCCAATTCTTTCAACTTTTAGTAGGGAAATTCAGGTACCATAAAAAGTAAGAAAAGAAGGTATTATTTACTCTTTACTAACATTTCCTATGAATTATTCAATTTTTTCAAAAGACCATTTTTTTTTTGCAACATATAAATTGGATTTAGATTGTCAATTAACTCAGCATTACAAATCATGTTAAGATTTAATCTGAGAATCAAAAATGTAAGCATTCTACCAAAAGCTAAATACCAAAGATTGCTATTGCTGTAATCCAAATTTCCTTTTTGAGATACATCTGTGATAATTATACCATCACTACTACTGAACATCATCATCTACTTTTCATACCACTTCTATTACTTTGAATCTGTTTTGTGTACACAGGGCAGTGAAGCTCTAAAAATAGTTTGCTTCATCCTTAAACAGTTACACCACCAAGCCAATGGTCAATAGTTTTTAAAAAAATTAAAACACACTGCTAACTGTGTTCTCCTCCTTACCTCTTTCCAAATCTGTCAGACCATACTCCAGAAGACATATTTATAACACTACCACAAACCCTGGTGATTTTTTCTCTTTATAATTCATTGTAACTTTTATATCTGTTCTACAATTCATTTTAAAGTTGTCTCTGTGAAGATCTACCCCCAGAACTCTACTAACCTTCACTCTTGGCAGGCCCATATTAAGTTTATGAACATTTCCAATCTCTTAATCATGACAGAACCATGTTTCTGCAGCCTGACTTCAAATAGTCAAGAGATAATCAGCACAATTTTTCCAACATTAAGCCAGCTAGAATTAGAGACACTGTAATAAAAATATCTGGAAAGTTTGTTCTAACAGAAAAATGTGGAAGCAGTATGATGCTGATAGTTCAGAACATCTGGTAAACTAATTATTCAATTGGCATTAACTAGGAGGCCATAGTATACCATGGAAAGAACACTGGATTCATGGTCAGAGAACATGGGGCCAAAACCTACTTTTGCTATCTGTGTGACCTAACCTCTCAAATCCTGTTTTCCTTTCTAGAAAGTAGCAACTGGACCAGGTAACATCTAAGTTTCTTCTAGCTTTAAATTCCCAAACTTACTCATTTACTAAGGTTGCAGATGAGTAAAGAGAGCTTTCAGCAAGTTACCAACTTTGGTGAGTAATATATTTCAGTTCTTCAGGGATCTGTGATTTGATCACTGTGGGTATTCTCTTCATTGATGCAGGCCCCAGCACCAGCACATATATTCCCAAGTAGATTACCTTCATACACTGCTATGGGCAAAACCCAAAAATCCCACCCATCCCATGCAAATGAAAATCCCCTTGTCCATAAATCTACTTGAGGAAAGTAGAAAGGGAATAGGATCACCATTTCTAAGTAAGGATTGAAGATTAATAGTTTACCAGATTAAAGAAGTAGACTGCTATTTTAAAATATCCTAATTAGAAGATTATTTAGAAAGCTTATGAAAAATGGAAAGCATCTCTAGCTACTGAAGTGAAAATCAACTAAAAGCGAATTCTTGGTCAGGGGTCCTCAAACTTCGATCGCGGACCAGATGCGGCAGCTGAGGACATTTATCCCCCTCATCCAGGGCTATGAAGTTTCTTTATTTAAAGGCCCACAAAACAAAGATTTTGTTTTTACTTTTGTCCGGCCCTCCAACAGTCTGAGGGACAGTGAACTGGCCCCCCTATTTAAAAAGTTTGAGGACAGAATTCTTAGTGGTTCGGATAAAAATGTAATTGGGAAATGTTTAACAAAATAAATAAAAATACAATAAAACATAGACGATGTTGATTTGTGTTATTCTAATTATGCAGCCTGGAGGGATCCTTTCTATGAGTTTGACAACTGTCTTACACAATGCTTTGTCCAATGCTGACCAGACATTAGCCTCAAACTGAGAATTTCTCAAATCTATAATTCAGCTTACTTTTCATTCATATAATCAATTAAAGTGATGATTCTATAGTACTTAAGAATTCTGAGTAGAAAGGAAATTGGGATAATTCTATACAATTTGAGAAAATATTTTAGTGCCTACCAGTTCATTGAGAAAAATGGACTAAGATTTCTCATTCATCCATCCTCTTTGGTCAACCTGTCATATATCACTATAATCTCCCTACCCTACACACCTAGATTAAAAAAAAAAAAAAAAAAAAAAAAAAAAAAAAGGAACTATTTTCTTCTTTAAAATGGAATAGCATCTGCACAGAAAGGAAACTACTTTGTGCACATCTATTAGCACAGTAACTAGTTAGGAAGGTAGTACTGTGCTATAATATAGGACTTTCTAGAGCTTATAAATATCATTAGAATCAACTGACACTGCATCCATAAAAAATATTTTACATCACTGTAAAAAATAAATTCTTTAAGTTATAGGCTTTCGTCTTCAATGTGGCCTATAAGTTGGTACTAAGAATTTTCCAGGTTTTCATATTGACTTTAAGCTTGGAAAACCCTTAGTTTTTACTACATTTTCTCCAGAGTATTGGCAGCAACTCATGATGTCTATCATGAATTATCAGAATAAAAAGTATACCCTCCCAAAAGATACCTCATATCAATGAAGGGGAAAAGGTAGGTCTAGATCTGGTCAAAATAAAGTTAATACTCAGCAGTCAAAGTTCAAAGTCCCAGTAGTGAGAAACCTGAGTTCCCAAATGAGAGTAGAGAATAGAGTACAGGTAGAATGGTGATATGGTAATAGATTTCTAACTTTTTGGTGATAAGGTACTTTAAAAGAGAGAGAGGATCTAGACTGATCCTCAAACTGATGTCTGGTGATACAATCTTTTAAAACCCAAGTTCATTTCCACAGAGGCACCCAGAAACCTTACATCCTATACATATTCTTATTAAAACATTCTGTTTGCCACTACTGAACCATAGAAATTCAAATGAAAACAACTGAAGAAACCATTTTGGCCTCAAATTTATTAATTTCATCCCCTCAAGATCGATAGTCAAGAAAGGAATATTGTATAACCATAATAAAGGATTTGCTTTCTTTGAAAACAAAAACAAAAACAAAAAAACCAAACAAACCCAACATTAGGTGCATCTGTTTGCCATCATGCTATCTTTTTTGGGAAGAGGTTAAGTGACTGAACTGGAAAAGGGGTGAACCCGATAAAAGTCTGCAACTCCTCCCTAACCTACTGTCTGGTTTAAACATTTGGTAGGATGAAATTGACCAAAACATTAGCATCAGGAACAGGAGCTGACCCACCCTCAATCTACTATGTTCCACTGATTTTTTTGGTAATTTAAAAGAATTAATGTGATCAAGTACACATCTCTTGACTAAATCATTTTTATCAATAGAAGTACAATCCATAAGTACACAGTATATTCACTATAGTATCTTTATAGGAGGAGATCCATGTTTCAAATACTATCTTCTAAATGAAACCACTCTACAATGAGGCTTTTCTAGTCCTTTTTATATTTAATTTCTTTATTTTGGGGTCCAACACAAACATACATTGATTTCCACACAATGGAATTGGTTCCAGCACAGCTGCATTTTTCACTACTTTGATTGTCCTGTTTTGTATCTTCATGACCTTCCTGACAATTTACAAATTTAAACTGCTAATGAATTCTTAGTAAGACAGAAACATGATTTGGTCAACCTGTGACTTTCTGTTTAAATTATCAACATAAATAAATAAAAAAACCGTAACAAATGTTAATGTTTGCACCTATGCTGAAATTGACATTTTCCTTAGATCTGTACACCAGGGATAAATGATAGAACATGAAAAATAGCAATTTTAAAAGTTCTATTAAAAAAAGGCTAAAATGCCAGCAAAGATTTAGTGGAAAACAACAAAAAATTGAAAACTGTCCTCTTTTGATTAAAATAATTGACACTTTGCATGCCTGTAAAGGGTAATATTAATATATTTTAGGACAATAAAAAATTAAGCATAGCTTCAAGGAGCTTAAAAATTTAAAACAAAAATGGGCAAAAGACCTTTTCTATTATTTGTGCTTTGTACATAGTAGGAACTATTAGATCACTGTAGTCTAGTCTACCAGTCTATATATACTTTTCCTCCAAAATTCTAGAATAAGATTTTTCATTAATTATTCTAGGAAGTTATCCTTTACAGAATGTACTTTTCTCTTCTCTCTCTCTTTTTTTTTTTTTGCTGAGGCAATTGGGGTTAAGTGACTTGCCTAAGGTCACACAGCTAGGAAGAGTTAAGTGTGTGAGTACAAATTTGAACTCAGGTCCTCCTGACATCAGGGCTGGTACTTTATCCACTGTACCATGTCATGTAGCTGCCCGCAGAATGTACTTTTAAGACACAAAACTAACAGATGGTATTGAAAAGCACCAATCCTCAAAAATAATAGATTGGTACTATTTCAAGATGATAATTAATTTGGGATTCTGAACCAAATCAACTTTATCCAAGTTTGGTATTAAAGTGAACTTATTTTAAGTCAACAAAATCATATTTTTAAAATTAGAGGGCCGTAAATTATCAAGTTTAACATAACCTTTGTATTAATGTTTGTCTATATCAATTTCTTGTTAAACATGAACCATGTGAAAACAGTTTATCATGCCTACTGATTTCATTAAACCATAGTGTATTGAATGTACTGAGAATCATAAGGAATTCCAATCATAACAAATAAATTTATTCAGAATGAAAAAGCTTCTTAAAACAGCATATAGGCAATATGATATTTTAGGAAACAAAGGCATTCTGGTTCCAAGTTAATGATTTTTAAAGAATTTTGGCAAGAGTATTCAACTGCAGGGTTTTGGTTTTGCATTTCCAAAATGTAGAAAATAATATCTTGTCCCCAAAACTTTTGATGTTTCTCTCTCACTTATCATTATGAAACATACTCAAGACCCTCTCATTTCTTTACCACATCCCTCAAGCTGACTCCTTTTAATTTAATTCTGGAAATTTTATTTGCATTTTACCAACTGACCTTATTCAATCAAACAACAAAAAATATCGAATGGATCATCTCAGACTAAGTAAGACCTTAAATTAAAAAGTATTTATTGTCTATTACCTGTTACCTAGTAAATTGCAGCCTTAAAAAAAAAAAAGTAGGGAAAGCATCACGAACATATAAAAGAACCCATAAGAGAAATACAAAATAACTGGAGGGGAGTCAGAGAAGACTTCATGTAGCAGGTAGCACCTGAATACAGCTTTGAAAGAAGCTTCTGTTGAAGACTGAAAAGATGAAATATTTGTGAATAGAAGTCAGTATGGCTAAAACACAGAATATGTAAAGAAGAGTGAAATAAGCCTAGAAGTCTTATAGGTAGGCAGGAACTTAATTGAGAAGGGCTTTAAATATCAGAGGAATTCTGAGCAAAGAAGTGCCATGGTCAGATGTGTTTAAAGAATATATCTTATAGCTAGAATTGAAAAAGGAAAAACTGGATGCAAGAAAACCAAGTGGGAGGCTACTGCAATGTAAGTTAGGTAATAAAGGTCCAATATAGGGTGATGGACATGTGAATTGGGATAAGGGAATAGGTATGAGAGATGTTAGAAAATACATAATCAAATGAGATATGACAATTGATTTTATATGTGAGATGAGGGACAATGAAGGAGTAGACACTTTACTAGCTTAGCTGTGTGACCCTAAACTTTCTTTACCCTATTTGCTTCAGTTCCTCTTCTGTAAAATGATCTAGGAAAGGAAATGCCAAACCAATCCGGTATCTTTGCCAAGAAAACCCCAAATAGAACCATGCAAAGGAAACAACAAATAGAGGGAAAGAGTTTAGGAGACTAGAGCTACTTGTAGAGATCTAGGGGCCATCTCAATAAATTATTAACTCTGGGGAATAATTGAAATGAGTGATCTTTAGATCACCCAGTCTCCAGGTCTACCCACAGCCAGGGGACAAGATATTGCTAATCCAACAAAGGACACTGAGGGATATTCAGGGGAAAGTATAAGAGGATTCCCAGAGGGTAGTTACTAGAGTCAGGAGAAATCAAGCTTGTATTTGTTGATTAAAGAATCATTAATAACCTAGAAGAGAGGCTTCATCTCATTTGGGTGATGAAATCAGAAGCTACAATGCAAAGAGCTGAAATGTGGGAAAGAGAGAAAAAGGGGCAATAACAACAGATAGCTTTCTCTAGAAGTTTAGCTTGTCAAAGGGAAGCAAGATATAGGATGATAGCTTAAGATGTTATGGCCAAGTGAAGATGCAAGAAAGGGAGAAGACTTGGGGATGTTGGTAGGCAACTGAACAAGCCATTTATTTAAGTACCATGAGTGCCAGATACTATGTCAAGTGCTCACAGTCAAAAGTGTAAGTCCGTTGCTTTAGAGTTTACAATCTAGCTAGGTAAGAAAATAAGTATATATAGTTACATACAAAATATAGAACAAAATAGATTTGGGGGAATTTTGGGTGAAAGGCACAAAAAACTAAGGAGTTGAAAGAAGAGTGATGATGGCAAAGAAAGGCTTCATGTAGAAGGTTTAACTTGAGCTAAATATTGAAGGATTTTAAGAGGTAGAAAAGTGAGAAAGGAACACATTCCAGGTACAAGATGACCAGAACAAAGGGAAGAAGAATTCAGCCCATTTTGAATATAAAAAAGAATGATTTAAGGGCAAATCTGCTTAGGGAAGGAATAGTATTGGGGTATAAATAGAGTGGGTTGGCTTTGGTGAGAAGAGAAACCTTTTCAAAGGCTGGAATAAAGACCAAGGTCAAGGAGTTTTGAGTTGCAGAATAGATAAAAGAGCTGAAAGAAAAATACACTTATTTTTTCAGAAAAATAAGCGTTTGGAAACTTTCTGATAAGGACAGTGTAGAATGGGAAGTTTGAAGAGAAAAGCTTTGGAATGGTTGGGATAAAAGTAGATTAGGGGAGGGCTCAAGTGAAGGTTCCTGGGGGGTAACTGGAACAAAAATAGATTAGGGAAAGTGAAGCCATTCTTCCCCCTTCTCCCTGCTTCAGGTTGAACAGCTTGGTTGCGATTTCCTCAGCAATAAATGAACAAACCCAAAGCCTTTTTAATCACTTTACTCCAAATGGACTACTTTAATTCCTGAAATTACACAGACCCACTTTTACCAATTGATTTCATTCTAATCCTTCCTAAATTTATTCATCTTCAACTATCTCACATAACTATAATCCACTTCAAATCTTTCAATGACTTCCTATTCTAGGAAACACCTATCATTTTACTTACATTTTTAACTTGGCTATACTTTTTTGAATAGGAACATTTAAGCAGTGATAATATTTGGAATACTACTGGAACCAAAAAGAACTAGAGAGAACCCTAAGATTTAGATTAACTAGTACAGTCCCTCATTTTTCAGATGAGGAAACTAAAGGTCTCTGATAGAGGAAGTGACTAGCTAATTTTTAAGGTCCTTCCAGTTCTAAATGCTATGTTCTCACACAGTTGCCTCATTTTATAGATAACTAAGGAAGTTTCACAAGAGTTCCCTCATACTATAATAAACACTACAATCATCTAGATCATACTGAAAGGACTTTATTTTACCTTTATCAAGCATAGAAACTTGAAACCATTTTCATGTCACTTCTACATTCATGATATAAACCTCTCCTAGCCAATTTACTAACATCTGCATTATTTTACCAGTCTACTCAGCTCATACATAAATTTAATAAAATTATTTCTGAACTACAGCATAAAACATATCCATGTTTTCAATAAAAATCTTTACCAGTTCACAATTAAGTCATCAATTACTTCACAAGCCCAGCTACTATATATTTTTCTGGTCTCTCAGCTTCAACTTTTCTTAACTCCCTTGGTATGTAATCCTCTCCTTCAATTCCAAGCCTTTTCAGCAGAACTGGGTACAAAGAACTATTAGACTATAAAGCTAATTTAAGACACTTAACTCTCTTTCAAATCACACTAACCCATAAACAGCCATAAATGAGGAATATATGCATGACCCCATTCTAATTACTCTTGATGAATCACCACCCCTTAAAAAAGTTAATACTCATATATTTGTATCAGTTCCAGAGTTTTACTGAAAACAATTCTATGAAATAAGTCATACAAATATCACCCTCAATTTACAGATGAGGAAACTGAGAATTACAAGGGCAAAACAATTTGTCTCAGCTTTGTTAGGCTCTCTCAGGTGCCAATCAAACCTCGATTCTGATTTCAAATCCCATTCGAGAGCTACACAGTTCATTGGCCTCTCTTGGAAAGCACAGGTATTGTCTCAACTTTCTGAGTAATAAGTAATAAGAAGAGTGTATAAATGTGCTAAATCCTCAAAAATAGTTTCAAGTTCTTAAGACTTTATTAACGCTAGAAAGAGTCTCAATCAGCAATTATTTAAAATATCCACGAAGTAGCATAGATTAATCATTTAATTCAACATCTTCATTTTATAGATTCGGAACTGGAGGCCTAGCAAGGTGAAGTGATTTGTTGAAGGTCACATAGCTTAGCAAACGGAAGGACTAAGATATGAACCCCAATTTCCTAAGTCCCAAACCAGTAATACATCAGAGCAGACCAAGTTCTTGAACTCAGTCAATATTCATGCCTACTTTCAACATGCATTGGTGGATGACCAATGTCCAGCACCATTTTTGTTTTGAAAAAACAAATGCATTAAGTAGAGGTTAAAGTAACAAAAAGCATTAGTCAAAACACAAAATCAAATGGGTAAAAAATACAAATAAAAAGCTTATAGATTTTTGCCTCACAAATTAGCAGGCATCTTAGGAGGATTTTATAATATGCAATGTTATACTAACTTAAAAAACATACCATACAGATCAAGAGTAAAGTTCTGTACATGCAATGACAAAGCTAAAAATGTTATCTGTCAGTAAGAAGGCTGAATCACAATAGTCACCCACTCCACCCAACATATCCACTCTTACTAAGGCAGAACAGTTTAAAAGCTTGGAAAGCTTCCCTTACCTACTGCTTGCCAGAAGTGATTCCATTTTAGCAGATCACAGTTAAATTAAGACAACTGCATGAAAATGTTAGTAAACTGCTAAAACTGATACTGCCCAAAATAAAATTTGTTGCTTTGCTTCTATGGTATTAAATGTACTTTTTCTATGTGTTTGTTGAACTTCAAAATTAAGTTTTACATATTAAACTCTATTCTTAAAATGTGTCAATAGCAAACCTTTAGATTCCTTTAATAAAATGTAAACAATTTGAAAAGTCGAAGTTTCATTAAATTTAGCTGGCGTCTTTGTGTGTGTGTGCGCGCTGCTCTCTTCACCCCCATTTAAAAAAAAAAAGCCAATTTGCATTCTACATTTACAAATTTTGTTGAAATCATTTTAGAATTTGCAAATTGTGCCAATTATTCCTTTCCCTTATGGCAGAAATATAACACCTACAACTGTGAAACTTCTATATTTGAAAAGCCTCTACTTCAGAGAAAAATCTTCAAACTGCACTTAGATTAAATTGGTACACTGGTATTAGGCTTGAGTGGTGGGTTTTTATATTTTGTTATTTTTAACAACTCTTGCTTATTTTTTAATGTGTTTTTGGTTTTGATGCTACCAAGCCAATGAGTCATTTAGACAACTAAAAAGGAAATCCTAATCGTTTTAAAATCTTTCCCACAAAGGAACACTTTAGTAGGTACTGAGCCTGTGACAAAATACATTGTATAAAGATTTATTAAAAATCAATTTTGAGTTTTAAGTACTGAAATATATTAGGGAACCAGAAATGAGCCACCTAGCAAAAATTCCAAAACCACCGGCAAAAGAACTTTGTTCAAGGTTAGTAAATGCAGGCTTCCATCCTTTTTAGAAGGTGCTACTATGTTTCTCATTTCAGGAATGGGAAATCAGGCAAGAGGATCAGCCCTGGCTTCTAATAACCCTCTTCTGCTCCACCCTCCCACACGCAGAGGAGCCAGGACTCACCAGGACGGTGGTGCAGATGGATCGTAGTTCACACTCCACTTTCTCCCGGTAGTCCTTGACCAGCTGCATCTTCTTGTCAGTGGTGTCCGTTTTCTGCTCGATGCTGGAAATGACCCTCCAGGCTGACCTTCGCCCCCCAACGACGTTCTTGTAGGCCACCGAGAGCAGGTTTCGCTCCTCGTTGGACAACTCGGCCCCCTGCTCGGTCACCGCCTTCATGCAGGTGGCCATGTCGTCATAGCGCTCGGCCTGCTCGGCCAGCTTGGCCTTCTGGATCATCTCGGTCTTCTCCATCGCGGACAGGTTTCAGGCGGGAGGGAGGGCAGCGGCGGCGGCAGGACTCTGAGGAGCGGGAGACGCGGCAACGAGGGTGAGGGCAGGAGGAGATGCGACCCAGACCAGGAAGAGTCCTCAAAAGCCTACAAGGTGGAGGGAGATGGAAAAAGAAAGGCTGCTTGAGAGCCAGAGACGAGGGGGATCGGAGGCGGGGGAAGGGGGCGCCGACAGTTCCAGACAATCCGTGCTCCACCCCGGGCAGCACCTCGGACACCTAACCTGGGGCTGCTCCGGCAGCCTTTTGTCTCCCGAGTGCTTTCCCAGCCCCCTTCTCGGGCCGGTAACCGAAGCACCGCCCTTCCCAGCCCACCCCGGCCACACCCACCGCCCGAGCACCTAGGAGGAGGGGCGGGGGTGTGGGTGTGGGTGTGTGACCCGGGCCGCTCCGAGCAGCAGGGGGGCCCCTGGAGGGGAAACCCCGACTTCTCCAAGGCCCCCCGGCCCCGCCCTTCTCCCAGTAAGGAGGAAATGCTCTCTCGGGACCTGCTCGATGGGTTCCCGCAGAAAAATCCAAGACTGGGAAAATGAGGCCGCGGGAAGGAGGGACGCAACTAATGGGCGGAAGAGGGGGACTCCCCGAGGGCAGGGGCCCCAAATCGAGCTCGGGGAACGTGGAGATTGAAGAATGGGGGGAGGAAAGCAGAAGGCGGCAACGGAACGGGAGGAGGGGAGGGCGGGCCGAGGGAGGGGGCGGGGAAGGACGCGCGTGCGGGCGGGCGGGCGAGCGGACCGGGACGAGTCCGGGGCGGCGGCCACCCTCCGGACACCGAGGTTGAGCCAGTCTGCCCCGCCCGCTAAATGGGAAAGGACCAGTCACGCCGCTACCTTAGGGTGCTCCCTGATTCCCGGGCTCAGCCTCGGCTCCTTTCCAGGAAGCACAAAATGGATGCGGTGGCGGTTAGTGCCGCACCCCACCCCCACCCCCCACCTCCCTCCCTCCGGAGAAGATCTAGAGGATACTCCCCGACCTCCCTGCCGGTCTCGGTCACCCCTTCTCACGGAAGGAGACCCGAAAAAGGGTCCGGCCACGAGCGGCCATTCCCGCCCCCCAGCTCTCACCTTCACCTTCACCGCCTCCGATCGCCCCTACTTTGATCCGCTTTAGGCTTTGGCGAAGGAGCCTCCCCGTCTCACCCTACCCCCGAGCGCTGAGAGGCGGGAGGCAGCGGAGGCAAGCCCACTGCCCGCGGCGGCCCAATGCGGCGCGGCCATTCCGCTGCCCGTTCCGCCTCCTTTCCAGCTGCTGACCAATAGGGCTGGAGCGCGCGGAAGGAGGGGGGGGTAGAGGGGAGAGTGGGCGGGGTGGGGTTGGGTGGGGAAGAAGTGTAGGGAAGGAGGGTGGGTCAGGCCCCGCAAGTTTGGTTGGCCGGTAGGCTGCGGCTTCGGCCACGGGGTTTCCTCCAATTAGATCCAGGGTAAAATCACGTCACTGTTGCCATGGCGATGAAGTTACAACCCCCCTCCTTTCTCTCAGCCAGCCTGGGTGCGGCACGAGACCGAGACCGCGTAGGGCTCTCGGGACCTTCCTTGGGGCGACTGATAACATATGCTGCTGTTGCTGCATTGGACCGTCCGGCTGCACTGCAGCTCTAGCTGGTCCTGGAGCGGCTGCGGCTTGACTTGTGCTGTGCAGCTTTGGGATGAGGTGACATAATCGGCTGCTTTGGAGCCAAAGCTCCTTTCCGCCCACCCTTCCTTAATCCTGACAAAGGCTACCCGGGCTCAGGGCGGCTAAAGCCACTCAGTCTCCGAGCCCCCATCCCGTCCTCCCCACTTAAGAATGCGATTAGGGCGGAGAATTAGAAATAATCGCATCCCTATTATGAAAGCAATTAGTTCCCGGAAAACCGAAGCAAAATGGCTTAAGCGAGGGTTTTATGGGATAAACTCTAGCTTTAGAAAGTTCCTCACGCCCTCCGAAAGCTAGAGAAGGATACTGGTTTGTGGTTTCTCATCCTCCTCTCAAAAGATAGCTAATAAAAACCTTTGACACGTATTAGCTGTGGGACCTGGGCAAGTCACTTCACCCCGTTTGCCTCAGTTTCCTCATCTGTAAAGTGAACTGGAGAAGGAAATGGCCCACGACTGCAGAACCTTTGTCCAAAAAACAACCTCAAATGGAGTCAGGAAGGGTCAGGCAAGACTAAAAACCACAGGGCACCGCAATCTGCCTGACCTTTGGCTTGGAGCCTTGATTCTTGGCAGGTAGAAAGAAGGAGGTTGGAATAGCTGATGGCCAAGGTCTCTTTAAACCATCAATGAGCATCTAGTAAATGACTAACATCGTGGGCCAGGCACTTCCAGGGATGCACAGAAGGAAGCAAGCTCTCCTCTTCAGGTGTTTACATTCTAAACTGGGTACATTTGTCATCATAAAGAAAATAACCCAGGACAGCCTGAAAGGAAAGGCACTAGCAGGTGAGACCTAGGAAACACAAAGGTTCCTTCCCGCTCCCTGAGCAGGACTTTGCACATCATTGAATTTTAAGTTAGAAAGGATCTTACAGATGATGTCATTCCTCTCACCACCAACCAACACCTTCCTTTTGCAAAAGAGGAAACTGACACTCAAAGAAATCTCCCTAACGATGACCCAGGTTGTCTACTATTCTCCACTCTGTTTTTGAGATGGAATTTCAGAGACTACATCTCCATTTTCCCCTTCCTTCTCCTCTGCTCTCTGGGATTCCATCTCTGATCACCTCTTGTGGATAGCAGAAAGAACACAACCCAAAATTCAAGAACTTCTCCCTCTGTTAGGAACCACCTATATGTGACCTTGGATAGGGCATTTCCCTCTGAGCCCTAGTGTCTTCATCTTTCTAAAACTTTTCTAATTAAGTGCAATAAACATTTATTAAGCACTTAACATGTTCCAGGCACTGTGATGAATGATAGGGGCAAAATAAGGATGAAGGTCCCTACTTTCAAGGAGTTTACAATCTAATAGGGGAAGAAGACATACAAAAGTATATTTCCTTCATTTCCTAAGTAAGGAACATTACACAGCAAGGTGCCTTTGCAAGTTGCTTGGGCTGGAAAATGCCTGTTAGATAGTTAGAATTCCCTAATGAGTGGGTTATTAAAGGCCAAGGAATAGGAAGGAACTTTAAATTCCCAAAACAGAATGCAACATATTTGGAGAATCTCTAGAATGAAAGGGCTGAATCCAGGAAGGGATGGGAATATGTTGAAATCCCTTCCAGAAATAAGCACAGCCCATTAGGCATACAATTCCTTACCTATGCTAAATCCTCAAAAATGTAAGAATTTCATTTGGGAAAAAAGCTCATTCTATTTTGATAAGAAATAGAGACTAAGTTTATGGAGGCATAGTGCATGACTTCATGTAAAAATGTCCTGACCTTCTGAACATAAGGCCCCTGGTGTTATTCCTGGAATCCCTGGGGCAGGGCTTCAGACACAAGTGTTTATAGTTGTATGGACAAGGCAAAAACAGGACCCTGAGAAATCCCAGTGGAAAGAATTTGCATGCTAAAGGGGACATGATAGGTCAGATAAAATGCTTTCTGTGTAACCATTGCATTTCAACAAGGCTGACATAAGAGCTAGATTTGACTAGTAAAAACACTGAAAGCCTGAGCTTGTGTCAGAGGTTGTTAAGCAAGTGTTAGGAGGCTGAACCAGAGGCAGTCATGGTGGGTGTGCTGGCTCCATAGGATTCCAGAGGTATTTATGTGATGGAGGGCCTGCTGGTCAAGCAGAGGGAAGCAGTATAATGAAGTAGAAAGACTGGAAGTCAGGAAGCCTTTCTGTGAAAAATTAGAAAGTAGTATGGAAAAAACCAGAGAATTTGGTGGCAGAAGTCCTGGGTCCTAACTTTGTCACATAATTAGTCAGTTTGAAATCTAAAGTGTGCTTAAAAACAAAGATATTCATAAATATCTGAGTAGTATTTTTCACTCAAGAATGCCCAGATATTAGCTGTATCTCTACTTGTCAACAAGAACTAATAAAGCATCTATGTGCCAGACCCTCAATATCAAAAGGCCCCCAAAATGTAGTTCTTGCACTTAAGGAACACACATTTTAATGGGGGAGACAACAAATAAATAGGTGTTATCTACAGTCGTTTCCTTTCTTCCTAGTGTTCTTATATTTAATCCCTTCCATATACTCTGTGATCTCACTAAATCACTGACCCTTTCCCTATTGTTCTTTGCATATATTTCATGACATCCCTCGTTTTTTTTTAATGGACTGCCCCCAATGAGAGGAATACTCTTCTTTCACATTTATGCCTCTTGGTTTTTGTACATACAGGTTTTACACACACATACACATGCTCCTATATATTCATATAGAGAGAAGAGGTGTCTGTAGACATTTGTATATCTATATCTAATGTCTATAGACATTGTATATCTACATACCCTCATATATATATGCACACAGTAGTTAACACTTATAATAGCAAGTGCCCTCCACTGTGCACTGGGCTTTCAAATTATCTCATTTGATCCTCACAGACACTCCAGGAGGTAAGTGCTATTAGCATGGCAGTTTTATAGATGAGGAAACTGAGGCAAATAGATGTTAAGTGAATTGCTGATCATACACATGGGCATATAAATATATATGTATATATGCAGTGCAGATGGGAGATGATTTCAGATAAAAGGCCTTGAGAGGCTGGAGATTATAGGAAATTGGGAAAGGCCTCTAGCAGAAGGTAACATCTGAGCTGAGTGTTGAAAAAAACCAGAGACAGATGAAAGGAGGGCGTTTCTCACATTGGGGGTATTTCATGAAAAAGAACTGAGAATTGGAATCATTATATATAAACAAGAGAGAGAAGATCAGTGATCTAGTGAGATCACAGAGTATATGAAAAGGATTAAGTATGGGAATACTGGGAAGGAAGGAAGGGGACAGCTTAAAGCCAAAGATTTTTATATTTTATCTTGGAGGTAATGGGAACCACTGGAGTATATTAGGGGTGTTACTCAGGGAAGCAAGGAAAAGGGGAAGGGACAGACATTTAATAAATGCCTACTATGTGCCACACATTGTGCCGAGCACTTTATAAATATTTCATTTGGTGATCATACCTGCATTATGAGATACTTTTTATCAACTTACTCTTCTACGGGGTTGTGAAGATGCCAAACAATAATGGAAAAGATGAAGAGGGTAGTTTTAGAAATGCTTAGGAAAAGTAGTTTGGAAGCATTTTGGGTAAGTTCTTTTACTCATCTGTCCCTTCAAGACATGATTTTTTATTTTTGGTTTATTCATTTATTCAACAATCATTTTTAATGTAACAGTTTGGTACACAGCACAGTGATAGACTCTGGAAAAGCTCTGAAGGTGAAACAAAGCATCGGCTTTAAGAAATGACACATAAATATACACAATATAACACAGTAAATGCATTACAGTAGAGGATCTTAACCTTTTCTGGGGGGCCATAGACTCTTGGAAACCTGTTGAAACTCTTCTCAGAATAATATTTTTAAATGCATGAAATAAAATACATAGGATTATGAAGTAATTATGTTGAAATATTTATCACATTTTTCTTAAACAGACAAGTTCACCCATTCTGAGTCAAGAACCCCTTAAGGTTGTTATTCAGGTGTATCCAACTCCGTGATCCAACCTGGAGTTTTTTTGGGCAAAGATATTGGAGTGTTTTGCTATTTCCTGCTTCAATTCATTTTATAGACGAGGAAACTGAGGCAAACAAAGTGACTTGCCCAGGATCACACATCTAGTAAGTGTCTGAGGCCGGATTTCAACTCGAGATGTCTTCCCCTACCCCATACCGAAAACTTTATCTTGTTGCTGAAGAACTGCATTAGAGAAATGAAAACCAAAAAAACTCTTAAGTCCAATAATCTTGAATCCAGTTTTCAGTCCCTAGGAGAACCTTGTGAAGAAAAGAAAAAGGATTACAGTTTTGAAAATTTAGAGCTGAAAGGCACCTTCTAGAACACATAACCCAACCCCCATTTTACAGATGAAAAAAGTGAGATCCCAAAGATGTTTACTGCCTCCTAATTGATCAATTGTGAATACTTATTCCCTTCCTTTGTACCTGGGCTGCCCTGGCGGGGAAGACATACCTAGTGACATCGTCCCTGCTTTCAAGAAGCACGCAGTCCCATTATGAAATAGGAGTATGCTCAAAGTCCGCGTCCATAATTTGGAGGAAGATTACTAGGTGCTTGTAACAAAGAAAGGACAGTTTTCTAACCCCTGCCAGCCTTCTCGTTCTCTTTCTGGGCTCCCTCCTCCTCCTGCTCCTGGGAGGTAACGTAAGGGTGCGGTGCGAGAAAATGTGAGGGAGAGATAAAGGCTGTCTCAGAGTCGTTATTGTAACTGGTGGAGCTCGGGTCAGCCGAGGAGCTACGTTACGTCTGCTTGGCAAAGAAGAATGGGCTGGTTCTCTGCGAACTCGCAGTCTTACGCGCTATTCATTTTCCACCATAGGGATTAAGTTAGGGAGCATGCTCCTCCTCACATCTGGAGTTTAATTCATAGACATCTGAGTAGAGCTGTTATTCGGAATCCTAATATACTTATCACCATCTTTATTTGATCATTTCCTGTGATTAAAAATCATTTCTCTCACGGAGTTAAGTACACACAAAAGTGCTCACAAACACACACTGGAGAACCACAAGTACACTGGTGGACACCCAAGTCTCCCGTGCAGAAATATAACCAGAGCACTTCGGGGGCAGACTTAGGCATGGCGCAGTGTAGGAAGAAAGGTTCAAGTGCTAGCTTCCCAACCAGCTACTTTTGCCATCTTCCTCTCTGGGTCTGCTTCTTCCTCAGTAAAATAAAGGGGAATGGATGGGATGACCTGTAATTCCAGCTCCTAATTCATCTTAGTCCTTAATTAATTTAGCATTATATACAATTATGGCAAAAAGCTAGGGTTCATTATTTAATCTTTTTTGCCCTCTTAGGTCTTTATCAAACTCTTTACACTTCATTCTCCTCACAGTGATCCACTGTCCTCTTTCAAAATCTGCTCCTTGTAAGGAAATTGATAGAAGCAGTTGCTTATTTCTATACTTAGATGTACTTCATCACTGGATTTATTCCACTTGTGCAAACTATAATCCTTCTCCCACCCCCCACCTTCTTGTCTTGTATAATTCTCCTTCAAGGCTTCCTTATAAATCCATCATAAAGGCTCCTCATCTTGGCTAACATCAATATAGCTCTTGTTATATACCAGGCATCTACTAAGTACTTTATAATTATTATCTCAAGAAAAATGTATTAAGTACCTACTATGTGCCCGGCTCTGTGCTAAATGCTGCACATATATATTTGCTAGACAGCTAGGTAACCTGGTGGATAGAGCACTAGGCCCGAATTCAGGCAGACAAGCCCAAATCTGGAGCCAATGACCTTGTTCAAGGTCATGTAGCTAGTTAGTAATGTAGCTGAGATGTCAGTAGATAGTGTGGATGTCAGTGAACTTGGAGGCAGAAGAATTGTGTTGGAAACCTACTTCATTTAAACTGTTCATCTACAAACGAGGATGCAGATGATGCACACTCATCTTACCTACTTGTGAGGAATAAATGAGAAAGCACATGAACATGCTTTCTAAATTATAAAATGCTATATGTTATCATATATAATTTATGTGTATTATCATTAACCCAGGCTTCTAATTCCACACATTGCTCTTCCCCAATTTCTGCATTGCCATTCCTTATTGTCTCTGATTTCTGAATCATAGCCTTCAATACTGAGGGTGAGGTTTGGGTAGTGGGGAAGGTTTTTAGAGAGCTTCTTGACCAATTTCTCTTTTTAAAAAGTCTTTTGGCTCTATTTTAATATTTCTGTCATGCCATTGATTCATTAATTTCTATTTGGTCCACTCTAATCTTCTTGTTCTTGTTCTTGTTCTTATTCTTTTCCTCCTTCTTCTTCTTTTTGTTTTTATGAAAAAATTAGGGTTAAATAACTTGCCCAGAGTCACACAACTAGTAAATGTTAAGTGTCTGAGGTCACATTTGAAGGTCCTCCTGACTTCAGAGTCTTTGCTCTATCCACTATATGCCATCTAGCTGCCCAATTTCTTAATTTTTTAAATTATGAGGAAAATAAGAACTCCCCAAATTAAAGGACTTTCCTGAGGCAATAAGTGGCAAAGCCAAAACTTGGTCAGAAGTCTTTTAATTGCACATACAGTGCTTTTTTAATTGAATCACATTGTTGGTTCTAGTCTGAATTGATCCAGACAATACATACAGATCAAATTTGCCAGGCTAGATTCCAAAATCACATCTTCCATCTTTTTATTATGTATTTGTATAATACACATTGAATGCAAAGTTGTGTATTACAATTAGCAATATTTGCACTGTATCTATTGGTATGCTTTATGAGGACGAGGACATGTCTTAAGTAAATGCTATGTTTTCCTTAACAGCAGTCTTTACATATAGTCAACAATTAAGTGTTTAGTTAACCTGAATGAATTTGGGGACTTATGCCTAGGAGATGAATTGTATTTCTAAGTTATAGATCAGAATAAATATATGTAAATAGACATCATGACTTAATCAATACAAACCCTCACAAAATAACATGAGATAAATTGCTTAAAGAATATAAAATTCAGAGAATCACAGATTTAGAATGGAAGGGACCTCAAAGACCATTTACTCCATTTGCCCCATTTTACAGGTGAAGAAAATAAGGTACAGAGAAATTAAGATCCTTACCACTATACTTACTGGTCTTTAATCAGAAAGTATCCATTAACTTCTTACTGTGTAAAAAGTGTGGTGTAAGGAACTGTGATGGTCAGAAATGAGAGTCTTCTGGATAAGCCACAGGAATTGACCTTGAGTAGTTTAAAAAATTGTATCTGGCACAGGAGATAGAAGATGGCCTTTTGGCCAGGAAAACCTGGGCTCATATCATGCCGCTGACTTTTATTACCCATGTGTTTCCTATCAAGTCACTTAACTTCTTGATTAACCATTCGGATTGCAATGTAATGAATTTATAAATCCTTGACATATTGATCTGCCAGAGCTTTTGCTCCACTCCTGTAGTCTCAGAGAACCCTGAGTCTTTGGAGGAGGACCATAGCAGAGGGAAAAGGTAATTTAAATGAGTGTTTCTTCAGAGTGGAGCAAGAGTAAAGACAGAAAAACAGAAGTTTAACTTGTAGGATTTGAAAATTAAGAACAAGGAATATATAGCCTAATCTAATACATAAAACAACAATGATGATCACAAGGATAAAGCCTTCTATTATATATTTGGGCTTGAAGAGAAAAAGAAAAAAAAAATTTTTTTTTTGTTGTTTTGTTTTTCTATGTGTCCCCAGCATCTAATATGGTGCCTGACACATTTTGTTTTCTGGTTTTGTCTGACTCTTCATGATCACATATAGAGTTTACTCAACCTAGATATTAGTGTCGTTTGCTACATCTTTCTCCGGCTCATTTTACAGACAAGGAAACTGAGGCAAACAGAGTGAAGTGACTTGCCCAAGATCACACAGCTAGTGTCTGAGACTGAATTTGAACTCAGGAAGATAGGTCTTCCTGACTCCAGCTTTAGCAACTTATCCACTGCATAACATACCTGCTCCTCTGACACATAGTAAATAGTAACTGATAGATTGATAAAAAAAAATAATACCTCCATATAGGCTGGAAGGAATATAGAGCATGGATGTTATCTAGTCCAATCCCGTCGTTTGATTCTTCCTTTTTCTCCCCCAATACTGAATTCCCATGTTGAGGATAGAGAAAGTGCATATAAATGTCAAAATTATTATTAAGCAATACTCTCTGAGCAGCTTGGCTCACAAATATTTTAGTAGTGATGTTGTGATAAAGGCCATGAGATCTCTGCTTTAGTGCTGATTAGGATAAGGTCTGCGGTACATCTTTGGGTCATTTTTGTTCATTATTAGCTTTTGATCAGCTTCATTAGGAAAAAAAAAAATAAGACATCTACTCAGAGCAGCTTGTGATAATAACTGAGAGAAATCAAAGATTTTCCCAAGATCTTCAAAGCAGTGTCTGCATTAGGTAAAGTTACTGGAACATTAAAGATGAGCTGGTTGGACATGCCTCTGTGCTCTAGCCATTTGTTGACAGAACTTGACAAATAGTGAGCCTGCCTTTTTTTTTTTTTTTTTTTCCTCTTTTTTGGTTTGCTTTTTAAAAGGTTTGCTTTGAAGATCTTACAACATTGTTGCACTCCCGCAAGAAAAATCAGAGTTGATAACCTCAGGCAAAGAAATCATAAGAGATTTGAAAATTCTCCTCTCCTTTCTTAAAACCTTTCCTAGTCCCTTTCCTCTTTCTCTGTGCCAGCTAGCCTATCTTTTATCATTTCCTTATAGCTCCATTAAAGTCCAGAACTACTTCTACCAAGTGCTATTTTTATCTTAGTTTTTATAAGTTCTTAAGATAATAGAGATGAAGATGTTAGTAAGTTATCCAGAATGTGCCATTTTACTACATAATTGGGAGATGTCTTAATAATACATATTCCTATAAATTGTAATAAAAAATTATTTCAATTGTGATATTCAGTTAATTGCCAACACTTACACAATAGTTATGCTATATATTTTGAATGCCATTTGATGAAGGTTAATTTTTTTTTTCCTGAGGCAATTGGAATTAAGTGACTTGTCCAGTATCATACAGCTAGGAAGTGTTAGGGGTTTGAGGCCATATTTGAACTCAGGTCCTCCTGACTTCAAGGCTAGTGCTCAAGCCACTACACCAATTAGTTGTCCCTAGGGATAATAATTTTCATATGACATGTCTTTTTATAAATTCTTCACTCTATGAAGGAATGCTATGTTATAGTCACAAAGTATCATAGCAAGTTACTTTATTTTTCTAAACCTCAATTTACTCATGTGTACACTGAAGGGCTTGGATCAGATGATCTCTAATCTTACAGCTCATTGAATATTCTTGGAAGAAATAGCAAGGATAAAAATCAGCAGATGTTATATTTATTGTGCTTTTATATAAAAGCTTTTATATAAAAAGTTAGGAGTAAGTGGCACAGTGGATAGAGCACCAGCCCTGAAGTCAGGAGGACCTGAGTTCAAATTTGACGTAAGACACCTAACACTTCCTAGCTATATGATCCTGGACAAGTCACTTAATTCCAATTGCCTCAGCAAAAAAAAAGGGGGGGTAAGAAGAAATATTGAGATAATATGCCATCTAGTTTTCTGCCCCTGCTTAGTATTCCAATAAGATAATCACTTTTTGTTTCTTTTAAAGTGGATTTTTATTTCTATATTTTGTTTTCATATTACTTACCTTTAATATATCTTATTTTTAAAGCCCTTTGGAGAAGATTCCATAAATCTTCCATTCTACTCCTGAATTATGAGCTCCTTCTCCATTTTTTTTTTTTTTTTTTTTTTTTTTTTTTTGCTCATAATACTCCTTTGCGTCACCTGGGATTATAACCTTAGATTCATCTTAGATTCTTTCTTCTCTCTTACCACCCACATCCAATCATTTGCCAACTCCTGCAGTTTCTGCTGCCACAATAACATCTGTCTTATCCAACTCCTTCTTTTTGTTGTCACCAGGTAGTTCAAACCCTCACTACCTCTCATTAACCCCCTAATTGGTCTTACCATTTCTTCAATCCACTTTCAAAACCTTGTCTAAGTAATCCTCCTCCTAATGCAAACTCCATAAGAATGTCACAAACCTTGTCTTACAACCATTTTCCTATTACCTACAAGATCTCTTCCTGACCTTGACATTTGAGAATCTCCATAATATGTATTCTACCTCTGTATCACTTATTTTCTGTCACATGTTCTAGATTTCAGCCAAACTGAACTACTTTTTATATTTTTTTTCCTTGTCTTGTTCTTCACCATTTTTGTGTTCATATCACCTCTCATATCCAGATTGGACTTTTCCTTTTCCCCATTTCTATTTGTTGAAATTCCTCCTTTTCTTCAAGATTTAATCTAAAGCCACCTTATTCATGAAGCCTCTGATTCCTCACTCTACAGTTGAGAGTGATCTCTCCAATCTCAAATTTCTTTCCTTTTTTTTTTTTTTTTTTTTTTTTTTTAAAGGATAAATGGTTTCCTTTTGGAGAGGCAATTGGGGTTAAGTGACTTGCCTAGTGTCACACATTTAGCAAGTGTTAGAGGCTAGGAGACTCAAGTCTTCCTGACTCCAGGGCCAGTTGCTCTATCTACTATACTGCCTAGCTGTTCCTATCCTCAAATTTTTAATAGTAGTTTGTCTAAATTTCTATTTTGCACTTATTTCACAATCCCTTACACCACCTTAAAGTCCACTTGCTTCCCAACAGCCCTCTGAAATGTATTTCTTATTCATTAGAAACAGAAGTAAGGCTTGAAATACTTCAAAGGGCAAAGAAATCAAGGCTGTCTTTTAAGATTCAGAAAATCAATAGAACCTGAGATTTGTTGATCAGACCTTTCCACATGCACAAACTTAATTCTTAAAAAAAAAAAAGACCAATTCAAAACTGGCACTTATAAGACCTGGTGCATTTATACATGTTCCCATAGAAACCTATCCTTTTTAGCATGTCAATAATTTGATAATTGTTTATTCCATCTTTGAAAATACCACTTTGAAGAGTTGATTACTTTTCTGATGTTCTCCACAGCATTATATTTTCTCTACTTAGTTCCACAGGAGTCACTCCTGTGCATTTTCACCAACTTTGTAAATGCAATTAATTTGTTAGCATTCTATACAGGTAACATTCAATTAATTTATTTAAACTGCAAATGAATCGCTTGATAAGTGGGGAGATCAGTGACTATTAACTATTGGGTTTTTATAAGAAGGAGAGTTAAAAAACAGGTATTCAAAATGCTTTCAGAAACATGGACATGAATGTTGTCCATTTTCTTTTTGGGAAGTGTGAGTTTATATAGTCAGACACAATAATGTAATAAATAATGTTTAAGAAAATAATAATTCATTTTAGTGATACTCTGTCAGAATCTTGAGGATCCCCTAAATCCCTCAAGTTCTATACAAACCCACCTCAAAAGAAAAGGAATAAATGATTTAGAAAGTGCTATCAAGAACTTTGCTTGTTTGTTTGTTTTTGCTGACTTTGTTACACATTTTTATCAGTCAAAACCTTTTGTCATCCATTGAAACCAAGACCTTGGGCAGAGAACTCTCCAGAAAACTATTCACAGTAAAAGGCAAAAGATTCCCATAGGAACAAAGAGAAAGACAGCTGGGAATATGTCATTATTCCATTGTCACAGCTATGTTGCAATCAGGTCCTACCTGTCTTCTTCTCTCCCCTTACTATAAGCCTGTAAGATTCTGCAGAGGCAGTTTTACAGACTGGTTTCTAAACACCAATAGTGAAAACCCTAATTCTTGTTTCTACATACAGGATGGGACAGAAACTGGTACACACCTTGGGGCTATTGGCTGTGGCTGCTGCCTTCTCATATCACCGATCAGCAATGCTGTCTTTGCTGTATTAACACTCCTCTGAGAGAAAGTACTTGGCCTCTTTGAGATAATATTATATGAACAGCATAGAGTCATAGGCTTTTGAACTGGAAGAGATTTCAGACAAACTTCTTCCGTTACAGATGAGGGAAATAAGCCATAGACACCTGGGTTGTTAGAGATGGAAACTGTTAGGCACAAATGGAGCTAGCCCCTGATTTTACAGATGACAAATCTATCTAAGAGAAGGAAGTGTGTTGCCCAGAAGGGATGTGGCTTTGTGATGAACTATTCATAATTCCCATACTATCCCAGAGGGGTCCGATGCAGAAAGGGCAGATTTGGAGTTGGTTCAAATTCTAGCTCAGTTTTTTTACTTACTTACTTACTGGGTCACTTCCTTAGCCTTTGGATGGTAGGACTTCTGAGGTCTTCTCCAGATGAAATTTCTGACCTCTTTTGTAACTGTGTGGGCTTTAAAAACCAGCTGGTACTCTGACACAAGACTAAGTCTATGGTTTAGATAGGAGTGGGGTGATTTGAGAGAAGCTGCAAAGATTTCCTGTTTCTTCCCATTAAAGACTTCCTCAACACCTGAACTTCTATGGATTCATTCTTTTGATTTAAGATATCCTGACCTTTTAAAATTGACTCCTCCCCTGCCCTTCCTGCTTAGACTTAACACTGTTATTATCAGGGATATATACTTTATTGTAAATTATCATAGGATCCCAATTCAATTCATTTCAGTGGGCAGCTATTAAATACCTACTATATGGAAGAAACTGTGCTAATTAGAGATATGAGGACCAAACCAAAACCATACCTGCCCTCAAGAAACTTAGAGTCTAGTTCGGGGTTACAACTTATACACAAATAAGTCTCTACAAAATAATTTCAAGAGTGAGAAAGCATTGTTAATTTAGGGTTTGGGAGAGGCTTCTTGGGAGGTGTGATACCCCAACCAGGAAGCTAAGCAGAGGGAGAGCATTCCAGACAGGAATGTACTACCCATGATAATGCAAAGACTAGAAGAGACCTTAGTGATCAACTCCGATCCCCTCTTTTTTACAGATGAGGAAACTGAAGCTCAGAGAAGTTAAATGATTTGCCCAGTGACACAGTATCATAAAATCTTGAAGCTAAAAGGGTCCTGAGAAGCTATCTCTAGCTATACCCATCCCTATTCAAGTTTTGTCCCTCCCTTTCGCAAGAAATTCCCAAGGCTCACTATAGCTCTCCTTTCTAATTCCTATCCTTAGGCCAAGGGACTTTCATATTGTTCTTATCAATGCTCCCTCAAACTCCATAATGTTCCAATTCCTCCATCTTCTTACATTGCATAATATTCCTTCCTTCCATCTCAACCACACATTAATTGGCACATATTAGATCTTGACATTGTCCATAAATATTTCATTTTCTTGATTAAAAACTCTTAACATTCTTTTACTCGACCTCAGCCTTCTTTCATTACACTTCTTCCAATGTGTTACTCCTCTTTATCCTTCACTTTCATCTAAATTCTAATCTCTTTACCCCTTAATACTTTCTCAAGTCTGCCCTAATATAATTTTTTTCCCTTTCCAATCTCAACCCTAAAGTTAACAATTTCAGCTTTCACTGTCCTCTATTCTTGAATCCTCTTTTTTCCTCTGTTCTCAAATCCCATGATCATCAGTAAATAATGAGGTTAGAAGCCATGTTGCAAAAATGTTGAGGAGTGAATGAGAAGAGAAGTGGAGACAGGAAATAATCATAGGTTCTTTAAGAAGTCGGGCTAAGAAGGAGAAGAAAGATACAAGACAATAGTTTGAGAGGAAAGTAGGATTTAAAAAAAAAAAAAACTTTTAGTGTGGGAGAGACATGATCATATCTGAAGATACTAAGGAAGGAATTAGTTAATATGAGAAATTGAAAATTTTAGTGGGAGTGAGCTAAAATGGTGATTAAGAATATAATCTGTTTAAGAAAACAAAAAAATGCTCCTTTTTGTTGTATCTCTCTCTTTGTGACTTCATTTGGGGATTTCTTGGCAAAGATATTAGAGTGGTTTGCCATTTTCTTCTCCAAAGTTGTAACAGTCTCCTACTTGCCAAATCTGGCCTTTTTTAGACTTCAACCTTTTTGCATTTCTCTGCTGCATTTGACATCATCAACCATTTTTTTTCTCTTGGACATTCTGTCTCTGGGATTTTGTACCATTACTACTTCCTGATTTTCTTCCTGCCTTTCTGATTGCTCCTTCTTGTTCTTTTTTTTTTTTTTTTTTTTCTGGGTTATCATCCATTTCACACACCATAACTTTGAGTGTTCTCAAAAGGTCTTTCCTAGTCCCTCTTCTCTGCTCACTCTGCCCTTTTTCTGTGTAATCCCATCAGCTCTCATTGATTTAACTGTCATTTCTATGTAGATGACTCACCATTCTCTATTCAAGCTCTAGTCTTTAGCCTAAGCTTCAATCCTGGTTTAGCCTGTCTGCAGTGATATTTGTGTGGTCACCCTGATACTACAGCTACAGCTACAACTACTACTTCTTGAAACCACAGATGAGAGTTGGATGCTAGGTGGATCCCAAAAGTGCATGAACAGCCCTGAAAAGAGCTCACAACAGAGATGCTAGTTCTGGTGAACACCCCAGGCACCCATTGATCAATCCCAATCCATACCTTATCAAAGATCTCTACAATATCCTTAAGGAGTAGTCATCCAGATTTGGCTACGGGAGAAGGAAAAGGGATAGGGGAGAGGAAAACTGGGGAACAACTTATGTCTGAGAAAACACTTTTCACTTTGGCACACTTAATTGTTAGAAAGTTGTTCTTTTCATCAAAGTTTAAATCTGCCTCTCAGTGACTTACACTCATTACTTCTAGTTCTGCCTTCTTCAACCAACCAGGACAAGGCTAACAAATGACATTCCAACAAATGACAATAAGTAGTGAATTTGGAATTCAAACGTATACCTGCAAATTTGAAATGTAGAGCTCTTTGTAGAAAGAGTTTACTGATCTTTTCTTTAGAAGAAGCTTTGATAGTGGAGGAAAAAACCTATCTGGGCAGGTCGAGGAAAAAGGATAAGTAGCAGAGGGGGGAGATTGGAGATCCTGAGGGAAGTCTGGGATATTTTGGTTCAGGTTAGGTGCTCTATAGGGATAGAGGGTCTACACCAAATTGAGAGTAACTGACAGGCCCCAAACCTGTTGGTGAGTTAGGGGAAGCCTATCCCAAGCATGTAAGTTTTCCCCAGTAGAATGAGTGAATGAGAACAATTTGTTCCCAAAGCCATGAAAATGGATGGAGCAAATGACGAATTTCAACTGATATTTATATGATATGAGTTCAAGGCCCATTACCAGTCTGGTTGTCTTTATCCTCCAGATATTCTTCACTATAATCCTTGAGAGGCTAGGAATACCTCCACTTCAAAGTGAGACATAAGAAAAAGACTTTATTAGAGGAATTCATTAATAAGGGGGAAAGGAAAGATAATCTTAGGATTTCATAGAAGGAGGTGACCTCAGAGTTCATTTAATCTAAGCCCACCATTTTACATATGAAGAAACAGAAGATCAGCAAACTCCTTTGTGCAAGCTCCTCCATCAGATGGCTTTTTTTTCGGAGCTATCTTTGCCCACATTTGTCCATGTTTGCATCTGTTTATCCTCAATGAATTTCCCTTTGCTCTTTGCTGGATGAGCTGTCTCCCAGTATTAGAGAGGGGAAGGAAGGGGAGCAAGACAAGAAGCAGAAAGTACAACTTCTACCTACTGAAGAACAGTTTTTTTAGTTCCTCTTCTTTCTCAGTCTCTCTTCAGTTTCTCCTTTTCCTTTTCTCCTAACAGTTTGTTTCTGTCATGCTACTAATTTTTTCCAGTGGGATCTGAAGCTCAGAAAGGCTAAGTACTTTTATGAATAATGATATTCAATCATTGAATAGGTTTCTGTCCCTTCATCCCCACCCTTTTCCTTCAGATCTTGAGGTCTTGTTAATTGGTGCTTTTGCAGAAATGTGTGGTAACATTGGTAAGTAGAAATACCATTTTAATTTGTACAAAGCATTTAACTTTTTGAAGAGATTTCATTTCTATAATCTCATTTGCTCTTTACAAAACCTCTGTTATACAGGAGTATTAGGCTTCATGTGGCACCTGAAATAAGATTTGAAGGAACCAAGAATTCTGAGATTAAAAAGGGAACATACTCTACTTATGGTGAAACTATCTATGATCATAAGAGTCAGACTGGAAGGGACTTTAAAGATTATCTATTGATTTGAAAGATGAAGAAAAGAAGCCGAGAGAGGTTAAAGAACTTGCCAAAGATCTCACAGTTATCATGGAATTGTAAAATCTTGAGTTTGGAATGGACTTTAGATAGCATCTTTTAAAATTCTGCCCTCCCCCAACAACAACAACAACGAAACCAACTGAAAAGCTAAAACCGAGTAAAACATTTAAACTTTTTTTTTCCAGTTATTCATTCATTCATTTGTTTATTTATTTTCCTCTCAAGAATTCCCACTATAATTATCCCTGAAAATTCTTTTTTACAGATGGAAAACTGAGGCATAAAATGAGTTATTTAAGGTGATAGGAAGTTAGTAGCAAAGCTACTATTTAGAATTCAAACTTTCTGATTCTTGGTTCAACAGGTCACATTGCAATTTTTGTTTTTCAGATTAGTTGGTAAACTTGACAATAAAATCTTAAATTTGCCTGTGTCCCAGGAAGATTTAATTTCCCTTAAGAGCTTGACACTAGACTAGGAGTAAATATTATATTCATAAATCTATCTCCTTGGCTCAATCATCTTCACAGATAAATACTACTTTATATGTGCAAATAACCTCAAAGGCTTACCAATAGCCATTTGACCTTTTCCTACTTAGTTCATTCCAATTCATAGTCTTAAGAGAAATGTGTGAGAAAGAAAGAGAGAGAGAGATAGACAGAGAGAGACAGACAGAGAGAGAGACAGAGACAGAGAGAGAGAGAGAGAGAGAAAGGACTTTAATTCCCTTCCTTGAATGTTGAGTATTTCTCATTCAAATCCCATCTCATCTTTCTGGGTATTGACTACTACCCCAACGTAGCTGCTTTTCTTTTGGGAGACTGAGTAAGTCACTCAGCATCATTTTAATGGCAGCCCATCAAGAAGATCAAGAAAATAGGACCAGCTCTTACTGCCCTAGTGTAAAATTCCCCCCAAAATTGCCTCACCAACTTGAGCATAACATGTCTCTGTACCATTGCTCTAGTCCCTTGGCTCGTTTTTTGTTTTTCTCACTGGATCCTTAATGGATTTCTGTCCCCACCATTGCATTCTCATTTCTGTGCTGCTCTCTAATTTATTATTATTCATACAGTAATGTCCCTTTGTCTCTGACTCTTTTGGCTCAACCACCTACTGACTTCATTGTTTCACATGCTCCAGATTCCACCCTTTCCCTCCTTGGTCTGGTCTGTCTTGTGGTGGTGAGGGCCATCTTTAGTGGTCCTGATCTATATCTTGATGCTGATTCAGATGGCTCCAGAGGAGAAAATTGCATTGCCTCCCTCCTTCCAATCTAATTCACTTGCATGTCATGGCATCACTTCCCCGTTGTCACATCCCTCTTCAAGAACAAAGGATAATCAGCAATAACAATTCATGGTAGTAAACACTAATGTGACTCAACTATTACTCTACTATGAGGCAAGAAGTGTGAAATAGTAGTAGATTAATGGATTTGGGGTCAAAAGACTTGGGTTCGTATTCTACCTTTGCTACTTGACGATCTCTGTGACCTTAAATTAAGTCCTCCTTGAATTTAGGTTCCTTGTAAAGAGAAGAGGGGGGGTACTAATGTCCCTTCCACTCAAATGATCAGTAGCAACTCAAATGAAGACTCTCCATTCTTCCCTTGCCCCAGTTCTGTAATGCTCTCCTAGATTCTCTTCCTCAGGAAGCTGTTTTATACCTCTCATGTAAATGTTCCATTTATCAAGTAATATATGCCATATCTGCATTTGTTTCTAATCTTCCTATGGGATGGTAAAATCCATGAGGGCAGGAATGGTCTTATGTAAACTAGGGAATCCTGATCTTGGAGGTTCAAATATTGTCTTAGATACCAACTTTGGCCAATTAATTTAATCTCTCTCTTTCCTCATATATAAAATGGGGATAATAATAACATCTAATACTCAAGGTTGTTGTAAGTATTAAATAAGATAATGTAAAATAAAAAATATGTATATGCTAACTATTATTAATAATATATCAATTTTAGTTACGATTATTATTGCCCTTCTAGGACCTAGTAGTCAGTTAGTAAGTGTTTGAATGAATCTGTGCTTTGGGCCTTTACAGTCAGTAAGTGAATCCAGGGATGCAAAATATCAGGAAGTATTTATATAGCTCCTGTTATATACTGGGCACGAATGTGCTTTACAAATATTATCATATTTATGGGAAAAGGTGCTGTTTTTATCCTTATTTTAAACTAGAAGAAATGAGATAAATAGATGTTAAATAACTTGCCCAAAGTCATACAGGTAGTAAACGTGTGAGATTTGAACTTGGGTCTTGCAGACTCTGAGTCCAGCACTGTATCCATTGTACTACTTAGATATTTCACAGGTGAGTCTGTGGGGAGTGAAGGGTGTTATCTTAGAATGTGAATAATAAAGGACAGGGATATTCTGTCTACCAGTCACTGCTTAGTCAAAAGCAATATTGTTAGCATGGGTGGGATGGGTCAATTACCACTATTTACTAGGCTATCCCTAGGAAGTCCCTTCCACTGGGTTATAGGACCAGTGTCAATCTAATATTCCAAATACATTTTCTATTCCAGTTTTTCCATTTGAAATTGTGAATAATTTTTACCTTTAGCATAAAGCTCTAGAATTTTCCAAGTCAGCCACCTGGCTACATCCATACTGTTAAGCTTTCTCAAAGAGAAAATATTGATGAAAAAAAGGAAGACCTCCAAAAAGTGCTTTCCTTTTCCTGATAAACACCCTTTCTTTCTCCCTTCTTTTTCCTTTTTAGAGAATTATAAAATCTTAGATTGGGAAGAAACCTCAGAGGGTCAATTAATTCTTTACCCACACACTTGACACATGAATCATCACTTTTCTCCCCATCTGCTTCTTTTCTTGCCAATTATTACTTTATTCCACTCATACTACCCCATATTCTTATGTTTCACAGGCAAATACCACTTAGATGATGTCACTTATTCTTTTAGCTGAGACTATATAATTCAAGCACTGAACTGCTAATGGAAATGGATATAACATTAACATATGTACTCACTCTGGCAAGATCCAGTGTTCTATTCTGGGAGTGTATAGCTGAAAACTATTGCCCCTGCCTTCAAGGAAGGATACCTCCATAGGCCTCCTTTACAGTTCAGTATTGACGTCTTTAAACCCTCTGGGCTTTTGCTGGGGCCCTGCCTACCCACCACCCTTATTCTTCATCCCTCATCATTCCTCTTACATTTTCTTTTGTAGTTACTTTGTCTGTTTTGTATTGATTAGATAGGTGGTACAGTGAGTGGATAGAATGCCTGGCCTGGAGTCAGAAAGATGAATTGTCCCAAGTTAAAATCTGGTCTCAGGCAATAGCCTGTGACCCTAAACAAATCATTTAACTCTGTTTACCTCAGTTTCCTCATCTGTAAAATAAGCTGGAAAAGGAAATGGCAAACCACTACAGTATATTTGCAAGAAAACACCCAATGGAATCATGAAGAACTAGACAAGACTGAACAATAAAAATATTTTGCCTCACTGAGTACATGTCCTTCACATACAAACACATCTTTCTTCCTTCCAATCTTATGTTGTTTACTTAACCTTTTGAGAGACTGTGACCCTAGATAAATTACTTGAGACTAAATTTCCCTAAGTATAAAAGTGAGCTTTTGTAGGTCATAAATCTAAGCTGCTGTGATCCTAAAGAAAGAAGGAATTCTGAAAGGAGATGGAGATGTTAGGGAATCTGGGATACTGTTTAAGTTGGAATACATTCCGTAGAAGAGAGGCAAAACAACACTACAAATTTGGCTAGCATATGGAATGGTCAAAAGGGATTAGAGAAAAGAAAATCTGGAATGATAGGCTGGTAACTTGACTGTGAAGACCCTTAAATATTAGGTTAGAGATAATCACTTATTTTCTAGGAAATGGGGAACCACTGAGAATTTTGGAGCAGAGAAGTTTTGTAGTTAGATTTATATTTCAGGAAGGAAGGTAGTAGGACAGGTATATTAGAAGAGACTAGATGCAGAGAGACTTGTTGAGAAATTATTAGAGTAATAGCCAATATTTGTGTGGGCTTGAATTCTTGTCAAGCATTTTATTTACTTTATCTTAATTTGTTCCACATAACAACCCCATAAGGCAGGAATTAACTTGATTTTGCAAATGAGGAAACTGAGATTCAGAGAGGCACATGCATTGCTCAGGGTTATATAGGTGGTAAGTGTCAGGACTGGAACTGGAAGCCAGGTCTTCTGACTCCAAATCTGGAGTCTGTTCCTTAGCTCTAAGGCTTTGAGGAAGTGAAAATCAACTGTCTCAAACAGGCTGGGGAATTCTGATATAGATAACTGTAGTTCTTTGAGAGGAAAACATCTATTAAAAGCTGTGAATTGTTGTTAAAATTTTTTTAAATAGCAACTCAAAACCTTCAGCAAACTGGTGGTAACCTAGATTGAAGAGCAGTTTCCATCTTTCTTCAGAAATGATCAGCTCCCAATTAATGCCCAAGCAGAAATGCCAAATGACCTCCCTCCCGATGGAGCAATATCAGAGTTGGAGACTTTCCTTATCTTCTAGAAAAGACTACCAGTGTAATTTAGAAGAAAGAGGGTTCTGATCCTGACTACTCCACTCATGAGTATGTGACAAGAATTCAAAGCTCCTCATCTTAGTTTTTTCATTTGCAAAATGAAGGAGTTGAAACAATGAGCTTTGAGGATCACTTCAACTCCAGATGTATGATATAGGTTAAATCTTGATTCCCTGAGCAAAAGTATCCAGAAGAGCCCCCTTGTCTTTAAAAAGTACTTTTCAATGTTCTGTTTCATTATGGATCAGAGAAATGCAAAATAAGACAACGCTGATGTACTATCTTATACTTGTCAAAGTGGCTAATATGACAGAAAAAGAAAATGATAAATGTTGTAGAGGATGCAGCAAAATTGGAGCACTAATACATTGTTGATGGAGTTGTAAACTGATCCAACCATTCTGAAGAACAATTTGCAACTCTGCTCAAAAAACTTTGCAAGCATATCACCATTAATCTGTTCTCAAAGAGATCATTAAAAAGGGGAAAAGACCTACATGCATTTATTTATTTATATTTATAGCCATTCTTTTTGTGGTGGCAAAGAATTAGAAATTGAGGGTATGTTCATCAGTTGAGGAATTTTTCAATCAGTTGAGGACTGAACAAGTTGTAGCATATGAATGTAATGGAATATTATTGCGCTATAAAAAATGATGAGCAGGTACTTTTCAGAAAAACCTGGAAAGATTTAACATGAACTGATGCTAAATGAAATAAGCAGAACTAGGAAAACATTGTACACAGTAACAGCAACGTTGTACAATGATCAACTATAATTGACTTAATTCTCAGCAATTCCAATTCTCAATTCTCAAGACAATTCCAAAAGACTCATGGTAAAAAATGCTGTCTACAATCAGAGAAAGAACTATGGAGTCTGAGTGCAGTTCAAAGCATACAATTTTTGTTTTGCCTAACTGCACATATACTTTCTTAATGGACTATGGGGTAGGGAATTTAAAAAACAAATGTAAAAAAAAAATCTAAAATAATTATCACATTAATATTGTTATGTTGACATAGTTACAATAAAACATAAAATTTAAAAAATCATGCTATATATTGGGTTGCTTGTTGTCTAGGGGAAGGGAATGGAGGTCAAGAAAGGGAGAAAAACTTGGAACACAGGGTTTTTCAAGAGTGAATGATGAAAACTATCTTTGCATATGTAATGCCGGAGAAACTGAGCAAGAAAGAGATTAGAGAGTATTTAATAATTTATTAAATGGAGAGATATACTGGGACCAAATGGGTCCATGATTTGGTCCCAGGGCTGAATGAGACTATTGTCTCCAAGAATCTAGCACTGAATGTCTGATACAAGATTCTTTTAGAGGGTAAGAAGAACAATGACATAAAGGGGGAGATACATGGATAGGGATGACCTAAGGAGGGGAGGCACTTAGGATGACATAATGGAGGGGATTACTGGAGAGGCTCCTGATATTCTAATGATGTCCAAATTGGATAAAGACCTTTATCCCATGAAACATTAAGAGGGAATGATTATAGCCTAAGGTCTAAAATATAAGACCTTTATCCTATCAAACATTAAGAGGGAATGCTTATAACCTGAGGCAGAATAACTGAATAGGACAATTAGGGAAACTGGGTCAGGACATTAAAAGGAAACTGTGGCACAACACATGTATTTTGAAAATTAAAAGCTATTATTAAATAAAAAAACAAAGAAGGGAGGCTAAATAAATATATGAATGAATAAACAAGTAAATGAAAAATTAAAAACAAGTGAAAAAATCATAAATAGAATGGAAGCATACTATTTTCACTTTTTTGTTTTGTTGTTTTTCATGACTTTTCCCTTTTGTTCAGTTTCTTCTTTTACAACTTGACTAATTAATATAGATTTGTTAGACATGATTTTACATGTATAAACTATACAAGATTGCTTGCTGTTTTGGGAGGGGTGGAAGGAAGGGAACTCAAAATCTTATAAAAAAAAAATGTTGGGATGATCAATTCTGATGGACATGGCTCTTCAACAATGAGAAGATTTAGGCCAGCTCCAGTGGTCTTGTGATGAAGATGCACCCATCTGTACCCAGAGAGAGAACTGTGGGAACTGAGTGTGGATCATAACATGATAGCATTTTTCTTTCTTTTCCATCTGATTTTTCTTGTGCAATATGATATTTGTGGAAATATGTATAGAAAAATTGCACATGGTTAACATATTGCTTGCCGTCTAGGGAAGGAAGTAGGAGGAAGAGAGAGAAAAAATTTGGAACACAAGGTTTTGCAAGGGTGAATATTAAAAATTATCTGTGTATATGTTTTGAAAAAAAACCTTTAATAAATAAGGAAAAATAAATGTTGAAAACTATCTTTGCATACAAGTGGAAAAAATAAAATACTATTTATTATTAATAAACAAATAAAAAGGACCTTTCCCTATCAAGTCTCTAGTACAGAAGGGTTTTCAGCTTTTATAGACTTTCTTGCTAAAATTCTAGGTTTGCTCTGGCCATTTGTGACTAGTAAAGTCTTTGATGCTCTTTCGTTACTGCTACTTCCCTCACATTGCTGCTCCAGGGAAGGCCTCCTATGCATTGGGTTAAAAAAAAAAAAAAAAAAAAAAAAAAAAAAGGTGGAGGGGACATAGGACTGGATCTGAATTTTTTTTCTTTTTTTAGAAAATATATTTGCTCAGATTCTGAAAAACTTCAGGCTTGAGATTAGAATTCTGCCAAACTTTGCTTACTAGCCTTTCCTAGGATGAATGATGGGAAACTCCAAGATAATTTGATTTTCTTCTGCTGCTTGAACAGAATGTATTGAAAAGAGCACAAGTTTTAGAGTTAGGAGTTCTGGGTTCAAGTCCCAGATCTGTCGCTTGCTAATTGTGGGGAAAGTCACATGGTCTTACTGGGCCTTGGTTCCATTATCTTTAAGATGAGCGAGTTGGACTAGATCAATTGATGAGTTCTAGAATGCTTTCAGCTTTGGAATCCCTATAATGTTACAACTGACTGGTAAAGTGCCTCAGTGATGACAGATGGTAGGCTCTGAAACCAGCTTCCTGACTTATTATACTTCTATTAAGGGGTGAGAGGTCCTGGAAGCCAGAAACTCCTTTGCTAGCTAGAAAATAGAATAGAGTGTGATCCAAGCTTCTCAGATATGATATACACAGGGCCATCTTTAGGGGAGATGGCTCCCAGAGAACAAATCACAAAGTGTTCCTTCCCTCCCTGACTCTCCATCTTCTCCCACATACACATTTGTATCCAAATCCAATCAGGCCAAAATGAACTTCAAGGGCAGCCTTGAAGGGGAAACCATCTCAAAAAAGGCTATCAAAGTCCTGAGACCTTTGAGAGACTAACATAACCAAGGACAATGGTTACCAGTGAATTGGAGTATGGGGACTCTTTTTCATTTAGAAAATTTGGATTCCAAAATGATAGTAATTGTATTGTTATTATCTGTTGAATGAAACAATACATGATAACAAAAAGTTACTATGAATTCTGTAAGACTTTTAAATAAATTTGTATTTTATTAATCACAACAGCCTTTACATATGTCTCAAAAATGGTAATGAGTATGTGTGAAGTGTTGCTTATTCAATCTCTAGAAGATATATTTGCTTACTGTACTAAGGCACATTGAATATTTAAGTTTTATTGATATCTTTAGTTTCTTTTTGTTTTACAAATGACATCTCTCAATATTCTCTTTTCCCAATTAACTCTCCCTTATAACAAAGAAAAATAGTTAAGCAAAACTAACCAACAGAATAACCACATATGGGATCAAATGTGATGTTCTGGAGCTGTATACTACCATCTTTCTTTGGAGAAGAATGAGAGGAATGTCTTTTATCAGCTGTTCTCTGAGACTGAATTTGTTCATACAAATGTTATTGGAGCAAAGAATAAAAATGACAATAGCTGTAAGGCATTTAGACCACAGTCTACAGGCACTTGTAATAGTCATGCCACTTCCTCTAGGGATGCAACTGCATGGCTAGAATCACCTCTCGAAAGAAAAATTCAGAAAATAACTGTCTTTTAAATAGTTTTTTTATTTTTCCAAATACATGCAAGGATAGTTTTCAACATTCACCTTTGTACAACCTTGTGTTCCATATTTTTATCCTTTTCCTGTGCCTTTCGTCTCCCCACTACAGCAAGCAAATCATGTGCAATTCTTGTAAACATATTTCCACATTTCTCATACCGCACACACACAAAATCAGAATAAAAAAATAAGAAGGAAAAAACAGACAACAACAACAAAAAGGTGAAAATACTATGCTTTGATCTACATTCAATCTTTGTGGTTTTCTCTCTGAATGTAGATGATACTTTCCCTCACAAATCTACTTAATTGCCTTGAATCACTTCATTGTTGAAAAAAGCCAAGTCTATCACAGCTAATCATTACATAATTTTATTGTTGCTGTGTACCATGTTCTCTTGCTTCTGCTCATGTCACTAAGCATTAGTTCATGTAAGTCTTTCCAGGCTTTTCTGAAAACACCCTATTCATCATTTCTTACAGAACAATAATATTCCATTACATTCATATACCGTAACTTATTCAACTATTCTCCAACTCATGGGGCATCCACTCAATCAGAAAATAACTTAAGAATCCCACCCTCATCACCCTCAAACCTTCAGTGTTTTCTATCTGTGTCTAACATCTCAGGCAGCTTGCTGGATAGCCAGATCTAAAAGACTTTGCTAAGGTAAACATCTATCATTTAAGGATACACATTAACACACGCATATTATGTGGGAACACATATATGTAAGGAAGCCACTTAGGAACACCAGAAACCTGGAATTACACTGTTCTATCAGTGTAGGATCAAATAAAATAATATTTGTAAAGCATTTAGTGAAGCCTGGTCCATCACATTGTAGACATGTAATCAATATCCCTCCCCTCCTCTTTATTTCCCATACTGAAATAGATCTAGAGTCTGAATAGTTTAGTTCAAGTTTTGGCTCTGATACCTTCTAGCTATTGATATTGTACAAATCACTTCATTTTTCTGGCCACAATTTCCTTATCTTGGAAGATCTGTAAGGTCCTTCCAAGCTCTTACATTTTGATTCTAGTAAATCAGGTCTCATTTGGTTTTCTTTTATTTCTTCCTGTAAATACAGTCAACTCTGCAGCTAGAACATAAAGTCCTCATTAGGACCTTAGATCTTTTCTGATCCACTGTTTTAATTTGCTGTCTGCTGGCAGCCTCAGAGTAAGATTGAAGTGTCATCATTAGCCATACTGAAACAATCACTAATTTCCAGTTACCAAAGCTTAATCTTCTTAAGGGGACTCCCTTCTGCTGAGTAGAAATGGTGTTTATGAATCATTGGTATGTATGTTGAAATATAGATTTTTTTTTAAACATTAACAGATAAAATTGTCTCTTCCTCCCCATTTCTCATTTAAAAAAAATAGGCCTAGATTTTCAGGGTCCTAGGCACAGCTTTGAATATATGGTGTAGTTAAAATAGTTATGATTGAGAACAATTTCCATTCTCCCTAAGAATAATCTCTGGTTGCTGAATCTTAATAGGCAGATTAGGGAAGGTAGTGGGAGTAGGCACAACAGGATTGACATTTCTCATAGAAGGGCAGAATTGGAAGTGATTTTTAAACATAAAATGTCAGAGCAGGAACTCACTTAGGCCAGTCACTCCCTTATCTTCTAGGTGAGGAAACTAAGATGAACAGAAGGAAGTGACCTCAGAAGAAGAATTGTACAATTATAGAGTTGAAAGATTCTTCAGAAAATAATCAATTTAATCCCTTCTAAATGTTTGAATTTCTACTCTCTGAATAGCTAGTCAATAAGTATCTTTTTTGTTTCTAGTTCTTTGTGGTTACTTAGTATGTATCTTGTTATTTAGCTATTATATTCTGTCTTTCCCTATTCAAATGTAAGTTCTTTGAAGGCCTTTCTAGTGCCTAAAACATAATAAGTACTTAATAAACATTTGTTGCTTGATTGATTGGAAATCTTTTTGTGATTGACCTCCTTGGGGTAAGTATCTGGGATCTCTGTGTCAAAGAGTATGAAAATTTTAAGTCATTTTCCTTTGAATAATTCCAAATTTCTTTCCAAAATTTTTAGACCAACTCATAGCTCTGCTACTAATGTATTAATGTTCCTGTTTTTCCACTTCTCCAATATTAACTATTTCCATTTTTGTCATCTTTGCCAAATTTTCAGGCATGAGATGAAACTTCAATTTGTTTTCATTTGTCAAAAAAAAAATTATTAGGTTTTGTTAGGTATACTATGGAATATCTAGCTGTAAATCTATTATCCTTCTGAGGGACATCTCCAGTCGCTCAGATATCTATCTTGCCACTGGATCCAGATGGTTCTAGAGGAGAAAGTAAGGCAGGTGACTTTGCACAGTCCTCCTTCATTAAATCCAATTCACTTGCATGTCATGTCATCATCTCCCTGATTTGAGAACTGTTTTGAGAACAAAAGACAAAGAACAGCAACATTCATCTATTTAATCAATGGTCTAGAAATCCAAATCCAAATCCAAATCCCATTTTCATCCATTACCTGCCCTTTTGGCCACCTGTTTATATCCCAAATCATTTTTTCCTTTCCTTCTTCAATTGGTATCCCCAAGGAAGACATAAGCTTTGACCCTATGGGTTTCAGTTTCCTGACCAAGATTTTATAATCTTTGACAATATATATTGGATTCTTTCTAGCAGCATTCTTTATATACATGTGAATCATTAGAAATGAGTGATAATTATCTATTTTGCTAAGTCTTCAAATGTTATCTTTTGAGTTTTGATACTTGCTGGGAAGGCAATAGAATTCTCCATTGTTATCCATATTCAACTTTCTGACAGGATATGATTTCTCTTTCCTGCTTGATGTCCTTCTCTTCCCCCTACCCTGAACTGAATCCCATTTTTATTTTTTAAAAGAATATTTAATTGCCCCTGATTACTTGTAATGTGAAGGATCTTCCTTTAGTCTTCTCACCTTTTTTTTTTTTTTTTTTTTTTGGAATAGAGGTCAGTGTGAACTTGGAACATAGATGATATCCAGTTGCTTGTGGCAAAAATATAAACACTGAATAATCATTTCGAATTGCTGCAAAATTCCCCATTGGACATATATCTCAGCCCTTTATAAAACAATTTATAGGTTTTATATCTTTCTCCTTAGTACTTCCTTCAGGTCTTTACAACATACAACTTTTTACTAACATGGCAGCCACACCCAATTTTCATTTCTAGGTCATAGTAATTCCACAGTTCCACAATCCACCCCCTTCTCCTACTATTCACATCAACTTCAGTGGTTTTACACACTCACCCCACCCACTAATTCCATCTGCTAATTTGCTTTACCTACCAATTTGTTCCATTTACCATTTCTTATTTACCCTGCCAACTACCTTCTCTTTTTCCTTCTTTTTAGGTCCTTCTCCTTGAGTCCTTTTCTACAGAGCATCTTAATCTTTCTTGACCTTACTCCTTCTCAACCTTTTGTCACAGAATGCCAAAAATATGGGATGATGGAAAGAGCACTGGGTTTGGAACCAGAGGATCTCGTTTAGATTCCATTTATTAACTGTTATCTAGATCTAAGGATTATTCCTTTCTTCCTCCTTCTCTCCCTCCCTCCCCCTTTCCACCTCTCTCTTTCTTTCTTTATTTCTCATAGAATTCAGAAGTAAGAGATGAAGCAAAGAATTTAGTATAATATACCAGATACATTTTGACCACAGCAAAGAACAGTGGCATCTTCATTTTATTTTTCTTGGTGATAATGCCTTCCTGAAATCTGCAAAATTGCATTATTTCTTTTTGTCTTTTATATTATAATATATAACATGATATTATATATAATTAAAGAATAACTATATAATAAAACATAATATTATATTATAATATAATATATATTATATATTACATATTTCTCAGCTTTGGGTATTTTTTCTGGTGGTCCCTCATGTCTGGAATGCTTTCCTTCCTCTACTGCAACAACTGACCTCCCTTGTTCCCTGATCCCAAATAAAATCTCACTTCCCACAACCCTCCAACTGCACTTAATTCTAGTGCCTTCTCTCTATTAATTATTTCCTATTTATCCTGTAGTTAACTTGCTTTATACATATTTATTTGCATGTTGTCTCCTCCATTAGACCTCCATGAGGTCAGGGACAATTTTTTCCTTTTTTTTTTTTTTTTTGCTATTTCTAGCACATGGCACAGTGCCTGCCATGTAATAGATACTTAATCTATGTTTTTTCCTAATTGAATTTATTGAATATCACATTGTTGATTCATATTGAGCTTAATTCTTGCCAATTAGTTGGCATTTAATTCTATTATCCTATAATTTTATTTAGCTGGAACTTGCCATGGAACAACCTAGGCTCAATAAACCAATCAGTTTTTATTATGTGTCTATCATGTACCAGGGGTAGCTGGATGTCAAAGTGAATAGAGTGCCAGGTCTGGAGTTAGGAAAACTCAGCATCCTGAGTTCAAATCTGGCTTCAGACACCCTCTGTCTGTCTGTCTGTCTGTCTCTCTCCCCCTCTTTTCAATTGGGTGACATTGGGCAAATTATTTAACCCTTTCTGTTTCATTTTCCTCATTGGTAATATGAGCTAGAGAGGGAAATGGCAAACCATTCCAGTATTTTTGCCAAGAAAACTTCTACCGAGGTCATGAAGAATTGGACACAACTAAAATGACTCAACAACAAACTTTAACTGAAGGCACTTACTTTAGTAATTATTATTAGAGATATTTGTTGTTGAATATAAGCTTAGCATTGGTTAGGATCTACCCTAAACAAGAAGCAAGTAGCTGAAAAATCCTTCTTCCAGTAACACTTGTTTTTTTGACAGGGGACTCCTGAAAACCAAAAGTCTTTGAGAGCAGAAGGAATGAATTTATAATTGTGGAATTTCATAACTTTCTTGGATTTAGGCTTGCTTCCCTGCCCCACCCTTACCTCATGCTACCTAGCTATAGAATATGAAAATTGAAAATACTTAAGAGACATTAACCTAACCCTTTAGGAAAGCTCCTAGTGCATTTCTGACTTATATTTAGAAAAGAATAACATAATGTGTTTCAAATTTGCATGCACACAGTGGCATGCCTTGAAAACATGTTTTGCAAAACATTTTTTTTTTTTAAATGAGTAATCCCAGTGGAGTTTGAAGTATTGTGGAGTCAGTCAAACATCTGGGTCTTCGCTTAGTCAGTGTATTCACTTATGTTCATTTGTGGCTTCTCCTGTGAGATTTTTGGCGGTTGTTATTGTTGTTTCTAAAGAAGAGTTACTTAATGTCTGTGTGATACTGAACAAACCATTTCTCTGGACCTCAGTTTCCCTGAGTATAATATGAAGGGATTGGACTAAATGATCTCAATCTCTAAACCCTATGATTCTGAGAAAATGGAGTTGAGTCAGGAATAGGGAAGAAAGATTAAGAAATGATTAAGAAGCAAAGGCAGAAGTAAAGTTGGAGAGTTTCTTGAGCAGTTGTGCAGAAGGTAGCAAAGGTCTCTGTCTCTGTCTGTCTCTCTGTGTGTCTTTGTCTCTTTGTGTCTCTGTCTATCTTTCTGTCTCTCTCTCCTTCCTTCTTTCCTTTTTTTTCCTCCCTTTCTCCCTACTTCCCTCCCCCCCTCTCTGTCTGTCTCTCTCTTCCCTCCTCTCTCTTTATCTCTCCCCCCTCGGAGTCACATGTTCTTTCTTAGGAAAGACTGCTGCCCAGCACATCCCAATAAATCTGGGGGTCTGTGATCTTTCATTTGCAAGCTCTCAGAAACTTCCTAATCTGAAGATGTTTGGAGTTCATTCTTCTGTGGCCTCTGTTTTTTAGCTTGTTGTTTCTCAGAGTCTGCCCCTGTTTGGCAAAGAAACTGGGTCTTGATGATAGCAACAGGAAGCTAGAGTGGGGGTGGTGGGACCAAAGAGCAATTAGGAAGACTAAATGCTTTTGGAGATACAAAAATGTTAAGATGTAGTTCCTGCCAACGAGAAGCTGAATCTCTAGTAAGATATATTCATAAGTAGAATGCAAACTGGAAAAAAACTGCATAAATATTTCTGTTTTCACATTTTCAGTAAGGTGGCATGTATGTATGAAGATATTGCATAGATATATTTCTACACATATATGCCACATTATTATATATACTATATGTGTATATATATATGTATATATATATATATATGTTTATGCAATATAGATTCCCTCCCTGTCATATGTAGCGTGAGAAGTATAATATGTGGCTTTTAGGAAGGCCAGAATATATTTCTGTCATCTCCTCCTTCCACCATTCTTCAAAGGACGCTTTGAGTCGTGCTAGGAAGGGAAGGAGGAGATTGGAGCCAGAAGCTGGCTCCTCTGTTCTCCTTAGAGAGAAGGGTACTATGTTAAAAATTATATCTACCTGCTCTCTTAAATATATTCTAAAGGATGCTAATTATTAGCTTTATTAAGCTAAATTCCTGGTTGCTTTTTCTTAATGGTAAAAAGAGGGTCTTAAGCTCTAAACCCCAGACTTGACATCCTTCCCACAATACTAGTTCCACAATGAATACATCTAACAAGTAAATCCATTAGCCAAGTTGATAGCAAAACAAATCAGAAAAAGCATACATTTAAGAATGTGTGTGTGTGTGTGTGTGTGTGTGTGTGTGTGCAAGACAATACAATACAAATTGAAGGAGCTCTCCCCTTGGGAGCAAGGTAATTTAGCTCAGACAAAAAGAAGAGTATTAGATCTCATCCAAAAGGAAATTCCCCACAGTCTCTGGTGTAACAAGCTGAGGACAGGTGTATAATGAAGAATGCCTGCTGCTCTCATGGTGGCTTTTTTCCAGAATCTTTTTTTCCTTTCAGCAACCTGAAGTGAGGTTGGTATTGTTCATCATCTCTCTTGAAGATGGAAGCCAGAAGACTGAAAAGACTAAAGAGTACTGAAGAAGCTGACAAGCAAATCTCTTTTCTATTTCTCCAATTTCACCCTTTCCTTCAAATAGGCACAGAACATCAATTTCCACTAATGAGGAGAGAGTCCCATACAATGGGCTTTGGTACTTGGGTTACATGTATATGTATATAGTTATAAATAGAGAAAATCTACATATCTATAGCTATATGTATGTGTGTATATATCTACTCCAGACCTTGTTTGGTTTGGTAGTCTTGGGCTGGCAACTGATTATATTTCTTTTCAAATCTTAATTTAAAAAATTCAAAGTACAATAACTTATTTATGCTAAACAACCAACCAACTCCAAACCCAACCCTACCAACTATATAAAGGGACTTCTAAAAAAATCATTAAAAAGTATCTCTCTAAAACCAAAAGTAAGAACTATGAGTAATAGATTAACACTAGAATCTTTCCCAAGAAATTCAAAAATAAAGCAGGGATGCCTAATCTCCCCACTATTTTTTTGACATAGTTTTAGAAATGCTAGAAAAAGCAATAACACAAGAGAATGAAATTGAAGTTGTAAGGATAGGTAAAGAGGATATAAACATCCCTAGCTGCAGATGATATGCAGATTATTTACTTGGATAATCAAATGGAATCAGCAAAGATACTAATGAAGATGATAACTTTAGTAAAGTTGTAGGTTACAGGATAAGTCCTCAAAAACAGCATTTCTATGTAATAATAGCAAAATCTAAGGTTCAGTAATAGAAAGGGGAATTCCATTTCAAATAATTCCAAAATTCATAAATATCTTGGGATCATTCTGTTAAAGCCAACAGAGGACTTGTAAAGATTCCATTACAAAGTGCTCCTTAAAAGAAAATAAAGAGCAACTTAAATAGCTGGAGGAATATTCAGTGCCTGCTGCTAAACGGTGCCAATATGGTAAAAATGATAATTCTGTCACAGTTAATTTCCATTTTTAATTCTATGCCAATAAAATTGCTATAAGGTTTCTTTACAAAACTTGCTAAAATAATAACATTTATTTGGAAAAATGAAAGATCTATTATATCAAAAGAAATAATTAAAATAGGTATGGAAAAAGGGAAATAGTACTTCCACACTTCAAACTATATTATAAAACAGCAGTGATTGAAACTTTTGGTATTTGTTTAAAAAAAAAAAAAAAAGTAGATCAGTGGGACAGACTAGAAAAGGAGAATCAGAAACCCTGAAACTTAATAAGCCAGTGTTGATAAAATGGAAAACAAATTACTTAGGAAAAAACTCCCTATTTGATAAGAACTGCTGGGAAACTGGAAAGCAGGCTGTCCAAAACTAGGCTTAGATTATCATTTTATACCATATTATCTAATACATTCTAGATAGATATATGATTTTTAATAACTAAATATCATATTATTAAAAACTAGAAGAGAAATAGATCATATATATTTCACAGTTATAGGTAGAAGTTATATTTTTAACCAAAGGAGAGAGATAATTATTACAAAAGACAAAATAATTTTAATTGTATGAGACTGAAAAACTATGAAAAGGAAAGCATTTGGATGGGAAAAATAAATCTTATTTTTATATCATCTTCTTTTTAAAAAAAATATCCTTCCTTTATCCCCTACCCAGTCAGTCACCATTTCTGGAAACAGAAATTAAAAAAGAAACAGGAAGCAACAAAAAGTTGACTTCTCTCTTTCTAGAAATTTGCCCAGACATCAAAAGCACCCTACTTCTTCCCTGTTTGTTTTTTGGGGTCCACATGTCTCTTTGCTCACCAATTGCACAGGCTTATTCCTTTCCTTGATCCTAGGAAGTCTATGTTTTGTTTATTTTTATGTAGAGGGATATACCAGGGGAAGGCTGCAATTTCTGGACAATTCCTGCAATTTCTATGGGTAGCTAAGTAGCACAGTGAATAGAGAGCTAAAATTGAGGTTAAGAGGATCCAAGTTCAAATTTAGTCTCAGATACTTACTAAGTGAGTGACTTCTCAATTCCTCAGTTTTCTCATCTAAAAAGGAGATAGCAATCCCATTTGCTTAACAGGGTTTATTGAGGACCCAATGAGGTAACATGTGTAATAAACTTTATACACATAAAAGTACTACATAAGCTATTATTACAGGAATCAGTGGGTATAACCAAGTACAAACTTCTTCATTTTTGCATGTAAGAAAATTGTAGCTATTCAAGTAACTTGCCAATAAGTGTTGGTGTCAGGACTTAAATCCATGTCTTTTCACCCCAAGTCAAATGCTGTTTCTATTATATCACATTAATGCCCTCAATGGTAATTGTTGTCCCTGACTCTCTGATACTATGAAGCCTCAATTCAAAGCTATTTTCATGGGTGTCAATCTAGGGTATAACTCAAATCTCTCTGTTCTATTTGAGTCATCCTCATAAGCTTTCAGTGGGTACCTCTAATTGATATGAGATATCTGTGTGAGGAAAAACAAAACTAAACACACAAAATATTTCTTTAGCAAAATTTTAATTTAATAATTGGCAATGTGGCTTACTAGATAGATGCCAGTCTTAGAGTAATTGGGATTCAAGTCTGTCTGACATATTCAACTTTCCTCCACCACACTCTTAGTGCTGGACTTTACACATGGAGGACCATATTCAATCTTAGCCTCAAAAATGAGTTCTTTCTTGAACTCTGGCTCCTTACTTCTTTATGACATACCTGTGGGTAGAAATCCACTTAAAACTTAGATTTATCTCATGTCTCAGGTCTTCCTCAAAGGGAAGAACAGAGAGGACTCATGTACATTGTAAATCAGTCTAGAGCAGCTATTTATTTCCTCCATAAAGAAGAAATGCTTAACATAAAAGACTACTACACTGCTTTAACTCTCTTGGGAGATTGAGATTTTAAAAATTAAAATATGAAACATTTTTCTGGATTGTTGAATGGGGCCCACAGTCAGATTCAGGCTTCCCTAGGCAGGACTTGCTCCTTTCCCACACCTCACAAAGAGTTGCACACTAAAATCTATTTGCCACATATTCTGGAGGGGAAGGAAGAAAGAGGAAGAGGAAGCTTGGAGAAGACAAATTTCTCTTCTTTGAAGTCTACTGAGTGGGCAGATCCCTTGCTTAATGGCAAACCCTCTTAATGTGAATATCTCTTGGATCCATCATAGAACCAAGGAGTTAATAAAGGATTCCTTTATCATCTTTTCAGTAAGACACACATTCTTGTCCAGAAGCAACTAGGGAAGTTGAGCATATGCTACACTCCCCTCAATTTAAATATTTGCTGTTCCTAGAAAATAAACTGGGGAACAATTGGTACATTTGTTCATATTCCCATTTCTGAAAAGTTCCTTGGGGAATTGAGATGGCTCAGGCATTTCTTTTTCAAGTGCCTACCTCAATGTCTTGAATTAAATTAAATTATGAAGTCCATAAGGCACAATTCTTATTGGCCCTCCTCATTATGCGCCATATAAAAAATCTCAAACAGTTCATTCAACAGAGTTCAACAGCAAATGAGTTTACTCTAAAGAGTAAACCTAAATACCCTAAAGAGGGCCTACCATGGCTATGGACCTGGATATTACAATTACCCCCAAAATAAGGTTATGAAAATTCAACAAATGAAATCTTACAAAATTTTCATAGATTACTGATTGCTTAAAAAGGCCTTTCCCAACTAAGCAATGAGGAAAAAAAAAAATGTAAAATGGATTTTGTGCATGAATATAAGGTACTCTCCCCAAATGGAGAGATTAAGGAATCTGCTTCTAATAGAGTTGTGATGACATGGAATGTAAATGCCTTGGGGAGGCTGTGGAGCATGTGTAGACATTCTGCAATCAGTTAAAGTCTGTCAACCATGTGGTTCAGAGAAGACTTTTTTAGATTGATTGTGTAGTTAGAAACGAAGGTGTTAATTGTCCTTGATCATACTCTTTGCTTCATTTTCATTTGCACTCTTGTGGTTTGATTCCATTCAGAGTGTACAGAGAGAGACTATGTTGTAAGGTGAGAGGCTTTGGGGTCTTCTCCCTACCATGGCTAAGTGGTTCCATTAAGCTATTTTTGGTTCTTGACCTCCATATTTATCCTTTTCTGTTCTACATGAAGGTGGAAGCTCTGATCTTGTGCACTTTGAAAGGTCAAGTCTACACTACTGGGCATCCCAATATACATCAGCATGTGTTCAGAGGAACAAGGACTGAATTTAGGACCTAGTCCAGCAATGGCTGAAATGAAGTTTCCTGTGACAGTAATACCACATCTGGATGTGAATTTGATGGGATCAATGCCATCAAGAAACTGCTGAGTGAATTTATTTTCTTTAGGACCATTGGGGTAAAGGGGAAAATATGTCTCCCATGTGTTGAGGGGAAACATTTAGATTTTTATTCTTGCCCTAATTGTTGAAGTAAATATTTCCTTGTAAAAGTTAATTGATATTAAATGATTATACCTAAAATGGGGGGAGGGAACCCCTAAATCCTTGGGGTACACCTAACATCCAGAGGGACAGGTATAGCAGCATGAGGTTCTGGGAGAGTGGACTGAAGCATACTTGTTACAACAAAATCAAATTAAAAACATTTAACAAAAGTGAAAAAATAGAGAAAAGAAAAAAAAAAAAAAAAAAAAAAAACAGAAGTGTCCCTTTCCAGAAGAAACCTCTACTCCCAAATAAACTCTCAGAACACATGAAAATTTTCCCACAGAAATTAGTAACATAAGGTTAACTGGCAGTTCCCCCCCAACCCTCAGGCTAGAAGCCAAACTGTCCTGTGTACAAGTATGACTCCCTACAAACCAAAGGGTAATCCATATGATTTCATAGCAAAACTCTTGCCAGTATTTAGGGCAATACTACTAGAGATCAGAAAAAATCTCTCCAGAGCATCTCTGAAACACATCAGATATGCCAAATGGAAATCTGAATTCAAGACAAGTAGATTTAGTTTAAAAAGAAATGAAACAAACTCAGATGAACCCTAAACACATGTAGGGATTCCCCAAAAAAGAGTAGACACTTGGGATTGATTGGAATAAGTTCCTCACACCCTCATTGAATTTTCACATAAAGCACTTTCTGATTGTATATGAATGTGATTTTAGAAGTGAATGATATAGAAGATAAAGGGTTAGTAAACAGGAGAACTAGCTACTATATTTTAGGGTGGCCCCTACTTTTTGTTAAAAAAAACCCTCCCTTCAAGATTCTCAACTTTTCCTTTCAAATATGGGTTTCTCTCTAGCCAACACTCTCATTTTTGCTCCTGAAAAGTAAGGATTTTATTAAACCTGCTCAGAGAAGAAAGTGATTGATCTTAGAAGAGTTAACTCCAGCTCTTCCTCTATACTAATTCCACATTAACTATAGATGGGCTCATATTATACTAAGGTTTTTTCTGATTACGGTTTACTTTGTTGTTTTCTGCTCATAGGAAGTTATAAAATATAAATGAATAAAAATCTCTTTCTTATGTAGCTCTGATCCCCCCATTTCAAGAATGTTCCCAGCAGTGATGACAATCTACCTGTCTCTTTTTCTGGATTCCTTGACACATGGTTGAAGTTGTTCAAACAGAGAGATTGTGATAATGTCAGAGGCAGCCTCTGCTCTCTCTCCCACAATTTCTTCTGCTTTTTGTTTAGTCAGTGCTTCTGTTCCCACATAGCAGAGCTTCTCTTTTTCCTCTTGGAGCTCTTGTTTACTTTTCAGCTCTTTAGAAATTTCAGTTGTCTTCTCTTTAGGATAAATGAAATAGAGACCAGGCTTTCATATAGTCGTAGCTTCTTTAATCTTTAAATCAGGATACAATAGGGATTTTTATTCTGACTCTCAAGTTTCTATCTATCTGAAATGTCTACTCTAATTCCTTGGTCACTCTCAAAGAGGATACTACAAATATTATCTCAGGGTCCCAAGCAACTCTTGAAATATAACTCTTGATATGAATTGAAGAAAAAAGTGTTTATACCAAGAATTCCAAAACTAATGCTATCTTAGGTCTGAAGAAAAAAAAAAAGATTAGCAACTCCCTTTAAAATTTTTCTTTGATTTTCATATTATCTATAGTTTTGTTTAATTTAATTTTCTGAATCTTAATTTTTCCCTATAACTTTACAAGACTTTTGTAATAATTGAAAAGTACAAACAAATTATGAGACTTAGAGCTGGAAAAGACCTTAAAAACCTTTATTTAGACCAGCTTCCTTATTTCACAGATGAATAAACTGACACTCAGAGAGGGGACATGATGGGTTCAGGGCCTATGTGTAACAGTGCTGAGATTTACTTATATTACTCCAAATGTCATGTGCTTACCAGGATGCAAATCACCTTGAATTGAATTTAGGCTTTATATTTCTATATTGATTTTAAAATTTGAATCAATATGCTGGAAACAAATTATAAAGAAAAACAATAAATCAATGAAATGACCTGGTGCCTTTATCTTAGGTGACCTAGGCTCATATTAAAGACCAAATTCACAAGTTAAGAATAATCTGAGAATATTTCAGTGATCGTATTTTCAATTATTAATTCAATTACTTTTTGTTATGTGCTCTTTAATCTTTCTATCCCTCAATTTTTTTCTCAGGCTATTATCTCTGCTTTCACTTCACCTTCCTCTTTTACCAGTCCTAACACTACAGTTAACCAATTTATCCCCATGATGTCTTTAATTATTAATTTCCCTACCCCCTTTTCCTATCATTTCTCATCCTTTCAGTCTTGGAGCACTCTCACCACTGGCCTCTTCTGCTCCTAGTCCCATACTATTGAATGGAGCTGGAGAAAACCTTACAACTATGGTGATTAGGAACATCATGATTTTATGTTCTCTTACTTCAACTGGACCCCCATTGCAATAAGGCAGTCACTTTATTTCTCTCCAATTGATTTCCTATCTCATTCCCATAAAATTAATTCCAAACTCAAACATCCCATATCTCTTTCCCTCCCCCTGCCTCTCAGTGGAGCCCTTTGTCTTTTTACTGAGAAATGAATTTTTCTGCTTCCTTGACATCATCTCCTACTCTCTCCTTTCCTCCAGTCTCTGACAAAGAGTTGGCTCTTTTCTTTTCAAGCCCCATCCCTTTACATATGTATTTGATCCTTCTCTACCACCTGTAAATATTCTCAGGTCTTTCCTAATTTATGAATTTGGTTTTTGATACCAGCCTAGATCATCTAAGATGAAGGTATCAGTGTGAGAGACACTAGGGACCTTCTGGTAGAAGACATCCTTCCCAGACCTGCCACAGTAGTGGGAACTCCTCTCTATTGGGGGCATAGATGAAACTGAGTGGGACTTTAAAACTACCATATGGGAACAGTCTCTTTTTCTGTTGGTGTCCAGGGTTGAAGACCTTATTCACCCACATCAGGTGCACCAGTGGGAAGGGCTCTCCCCTTATGCTCTGTGACTCCAAAAAATGGATGAAGGGTTTTGGTCTGTTTTGTTTGTTCTTTTCAGTTTTACATACAGGAAGTGAAGTCCTGGATCTGGGAATGGGACACATGTGACCTTTGAAGCGTGGGATTCCAGAAATAATATTGCTAAAGCCAGAATAATGAAAGTGGGGTGTGGTGAGTAAGTGGACTTTGAACCTGGAATTTAGTGGAACTGATGCTATGTAGGAACTAAATTTAAATGTGAATCTAATCTTCCTACCCTTTTTAGAGATTGAGTGGGATAGGGGGAAATATATCACTGAGATATTGAAGGAAAAGTTTTGTATATTTGTAGTTGCCAAACCTTTGCAGTAGCTATACCTTGACAAAAGCTGATTGCTGAGTGGTTGTGTAGAACTGGGCTCCTTGAGATTCTAAAATTATGAGAACACAATTGGTAGCTGTTTAATTTAATTTTATTTATTTAATGTTTTCCCAGTTACATTTGTTTTTACGATTTTTGAGTTCTCTCCCTTATCCTCATCTACAATTAAGAAACCACATATGAAGTTATGTAAAACATTTCCATAGAAATCAAATTGTGAAAGAAAACATAGATCTCTTACCCTAATGAAAATAAAAACCTCAAGAAAAATTAAGTTAAAAAGAAAGAGAGAGATAGAGAAAAAGAGAGAATGCTTCAATCTGTACTCAGACACAATCAGTTCTTTCTCTGGGTATGGATAGGATTTTTCATCCTAGGTTCTTCAGAGTAGTTGTGGATGAATGTACTATTGAGAATAGCAGAGTTATTTACAGCTCATCATCCCAGAACATGGCTATTACTTTGTATATAGTACATTTCACTTTGTTCATGAAGGACTTTCCAGTTTTTTTTTTTTGTTTTTTGTTTTTTGTTTTTCTGAGAGCATCCTGCTCATTATTTCCCAGAGAAGGATAATATTCCATCACAAACACTTTTGGTAGGTATTTAAACCAGTGGCAAAGAGATTCCTTCTCCCCCAGCCCTCTAAGGGTGTAATGTTAAAGGTCACTTTTAATGGGGTGATCAGTTCCTCCATTTGTCCTATTTCCTATTCTGCCTTAAGGTTATGACAGTCCCCTCTTAATGGTTGAGATAAAGGTGTTATAGACATTCCTTAATGTCATTAGAATATCAGTAACCTCCATCTATGAGGCTATCCCCACGTAGGTATCTGCATTATGTCATTGTTAATGTTATTCCATAAAAGGCTTACTGTCTCGATACCCGGGGCTAGACCCTTAGAGATGATAGTCTTGTCTAGCCCTGGGATCCATTGGTCCCAGTATTTCTCTCCATTTAATAAACTATTGAATTGGTCTCTAATCTCTGTCTTGCTCAGTTTCTTTTAACATTACAAGGGTACCTGAGAAATCCTAGGGTAAGGGTTAAAATGTAACACACCTGACTGTTAGGCAGTGTGGCCACAAAAGGCTCTGTTATACTTAAAAAACTTTTATTAGTCCTTATCAACCTCCCTAATTATTGTCCTATATCTTTTGCTTTTTTTCTCAGCTAAATGCTAAACTCAAACACAATTTTCTTTATAAATCCCTTCCAGATCTTCCTCATTCCCAACTTCTAAGAAACTCTCCTAGCCCAGGCCTTCTTAAACTTTTTCCAATGACCACCCCTTTTCGCCTGAGAGATTTTTAAATGATCCCAAGTATATAGGTATATAGAATAGGTGTACAAATCCAACATTTAATGAGAATAAATCATAATTTTGCCATCCCCACATTCAGGTCCGAGATCCCATATGGGGTTGAAGCTGGATCCTAGAGTAGCTTGTATTTATTAACTTATATATTTTTTATGTATTTGTCTCTTTCAAAATGTTAGCTTCTTAATAAAGTTAGTTTCATTCTTTGGAAACTAAGGCTAGGAGAGGTTTAATATTACTTATTTAGGGTCACACAGCTAGTAAGTAGCTGATGCTAGATTTGAATTCAGGTCTTCCTAACTCTGACCACCAACTGCTTCTGATCCATCACAGTATGATAGCAAGAGGGCTGACCTTGAAGTCTGGAAAACTTTGAATTTAAATCTTGCCACTGACACAGACTGATTATGTGATATTGGGCAAGACTTTTTATTTCTCAGTACTGTAAGCAACAGAGTGTAAGTTGCAGAGAAGATGCCAGCTTGCTAATTGTTAGAGGGAATTTCCTTGTTAGAAAGTTTTCTATATCATTGAATTACAGATCCAGTTCCAATCCCCATGCCTTCACCTATCCCATTGAAAAAAAATTATCATAGAGAAATTTTTATTATGAAGTTAGAGCAAATACAGTACAAAAAATTCCCCCAACTAAATACCTAAGGTCAGACTCTCCCCAATATAACCTCTGGGAGAGTGAGTTCAGACTTGACACAGTTTCTGTATAATACTGACTGATCAATTGACTCCCAAAGTTGTCATGTTTGATGATTCTTCATCTTTACTGCTGGATTGGGTGGGCAGGTCTCTAGGGAACATGTTCCTCATCATCTAGATTCCAACAAATTGGGCATGAATTCCAGATGCCAGATGCTGATATATTTTACCTACTGTTCTTTCAAAGACCACAAAGTCTTGACCATCTTCAATCTCCTTCACCTAAAATAGGAACAAGAACAAACAAAGATACCAAGAATGGATGCCTGCATTGATGGGCCACATGATGGCTTTAGAATGGGGAGTGAGATCACCCCCCTTACATCATTTCCTTTTTCACTTGAACTGTAGCAAGGCTAGAAAAAGGCCAACCAACATCCAGGCTCTGGCTGACTAGTGCCTTCTGAATGCACCCTAGAATTCTAGTTCCATAGTCAAACAACATGGTTCCTTTTCACTATGTGGTTAGTGGACCAGAGTTAATTGCTGAATATTTGTGAGTGTGGTCATTGCATCACTTGAGCACTTTGCTTGTCTCATAAAGACTGGGTTTATTGGTCAGTATCCTGGTACACTTGGCTCCCATTAGAAATCTTTGCCATCTTTGGCAAATAGACAAGGGTGTGTTTTAAATCTCATCAAAATCCTCAATCTCTTCATTATCCATCTTTTTCTGTTTACTCTAGACTCACATTCTCTGATTTATGACCTTGAGACTTATCTGATCTTTCTTTTCTCTCTATTCTTCATGGGAACAAACTTCCAAGGCATCCATTCTAGGATCTCTCTTCTAGGTGCTTCCCTACCTGTGGATTCCCTTTTTCTTTGTGCCTCACTCCAGAACAATTCTAATTTTTGCAGGCATCAGAAGGGACACCATTCCAAGGTAGGGTTCTTCCCCTATTTTCTTACTATCCTTCTATTGTCATTCTATTTCTATTGCTATTCTAGCCTGCTGCATTTATTCACTCCTTCTGAATTTCTGTTATTTTATATTAGTATTTTATTTTTCTAAATATATGAAAAGATAGTTTTCAAATTTACCTTTGCAAAATCTTATGTTCCAAAAATTTCTCCCTCTTTTCCCCCTTCTTTCTCTCCAAGACAACAAATAATTCAATATAGTCTGAACATGTGCAATTCTTCTAAACATAATTTGTTATTTGAAAAACAAATAATATCTTCAGTTTTAGTTTTCTTTCTAAAGATGTTTCAAACTCTTCTTTATTATTGTACATTTATCTTTGGTCTTGTATGATTAAGCTCAGATTTGCATGATAGGTCACTTATGGGGTACTTCTTGAGCTCCATTATTCTTCAGAATGCAAAAGTTGCATTCCCTTTTCCTTTTCTAGTGGGTCCAGAATAGCTTTGTGTTGTTTAAATGTCCTTTTCTTTGTGTTTGTAGGCTTTCTCTTGATGATTTAAAGAATGTCTTGTTTCTGAATTGAATTGTGAAATTTAGCCACCACAAGTCTTGGACTTTTCAGTTTTGAGTTTTTTTTTTCTGGAGGTGATAAATGATTGCTTTCAATTGAAATTTCATTTTCTATGTTTAGAAGTTCTGGGAAGTTGTCTTCTAATATTTCCTTTAATTTTGTTGTTAAGATATTTTATCACATTGTGTTCTGGGAAACATTCTTTAATTGTCTCTATACATTCTGTCTTTGATAGATCAGTATGTTTCACTTGCATAGTGAGCATATTTTATTTTAATATTTTTTGTTTCTTTCCTTCTAGGTTGTCCTTCACTTCTGTGTATTTGTATGTCTAATATATTATTTGTATGTCTTATATAGTATTCTTCTTTTTGTTTCTTTGGTTAGGCTTGCCATTAAAGATTCCACTTTTTTTCTTCTGTTCATTATTTTTGCCTTGTGGGACATAAATTCTATTCTTTTAATTCTGCTTTCTCTTTTGAACACCTCAGGAACAAAGTATTATTGCTTACATGTTCTCCTCAAATTCTCTTCTGTTTTGTCCAGTGTTAAATCATTTTCTTTCACTTTGTAATATTTATTTATAGATACCTGAACTCATTTACTAGATTCGGTGAACATATTTCTTCTGTTACTGTTTTCTTATTGATTTATCTGTTTATGTTCAAGGTCTTCAAGTTTTCTTTGTGAAATCTTTGGTACTTTCAGCCTATCCTCTCCTTATTATCCATTTCTTGAATTCCTTTTCTTTGACCGTGACTTCCTTAAAGGCTAGATTTCAAAGTATCTCAGTCTCTTTCCATACTTTTAAACCATACAATGATTCACCAAGCAAAGTCTCGGCCTCAACTGACTTTTGAGAGCTCAGAACTGTCCCCTCAGGTTCAGTGGAGTTCTGCATAATTCCCCACATGCTCTGGTGACCTGTCCCATTCCCTCTGTTTCTCAGTTCTCTGGTTGCTATGGCAGTCCATATTTTTGACAGCACCACCAGTTCAGAGTTCTATAGCATGGGTCCTTCCAGATCTGAGCACTTTTTGTGTCTGGGGGAGTCATGGCCAAGCTGATTGTTGGGCCCTAAGAAACTTCCACAGCTTGGAAAGAGGGTCTCCACAGCACTAGAAAGAGGGAAATAATCATAGGGTGTAAGAATGGATTTTGATGTAAGTTTGTGTTGTGCTCTTGGGTCTGTCTGCTAATGTGGCCTTATCACCAATAGGGTGGGAGCCTAGGGAGGGGTGATAGGTAAGTTCAGGGTCAGTAAACAACAGTTCCTATTTTTTTGTTTTTTTTTTAAACTCTTCTTTTAAATTGTGGGTATTCTGGACATTGGAGACAGCTGAAGCTGCTTAGTCTTTGGTATATAATTCTTTCTTTAAGAAATTTGAGAGCATCAGAGAAAATTTCCACTTTGTCATTTGTCATTCACATGACCTGGACGTGGGCTGTATAATTTTTAAAATATTACAGATTATAAGGAAAGAACCTCAAAATCTGTGCCTGGGGAGTGGCAGAGTGTCTTGACTTCATATGTAACAGGTATCATGAATCTATATGTAGCATGATATGTAAATGCAATACTCATCTATAAAATATATAGAGCTAGATTAGGTATCTAAGACCTCATGAAGCTCAGCTTAGAACAAATCCTTTTCTAGTTCCTTGTGTAGTAGAGAAAGAGTAGAATTAGGAGTTGAGTAGAAGAAGTTCAAATACTGTCTCATGGTCCTGGACAAGGCAACTACTCCCTTATCTACAGAATAGGGATAATCATAGCACCTACCTCAGAGAATTGGGAGGATTAAACGAGAGAGCATGTTTTGCAAACCTTAAAGTACTATATAAATACTAATTATCATTCCAGCTTTGTGTTTGGACATCCCTTCCAATCTTGATATTTTATGTTCTACCTTCTGAATTTTGTTCAATTCTCATACTCCATGCTTTTCTAGCATAGGTTTTAAAATTCTGTCATTCTTAGCTTTCTTACAAAAAATTCATAAAATAAAACTCATAATTCCATCAATAATAATTTGATATTATGAAGCTTTTAAAAAAAATATAGGAATAAGTCTTTCCAACAATTTTTACTAATGTGATAAAACTTAACCCCAGAGAATACTATTTACTGATGGTTTCAGCTATAAAAATGTGAGCCCAACTTACCAGATGTAATTCAGACCAAGAAAACACTCAAAATAGGCTTTATAATTACTAATTTGTATGTGTACAATACTATGGAATCTGCAAAGCTTTGCTTAGTACAATCTACTGAAGTAGGTCATACTGTTATTTAATCATATCAGTAGTGCCCAACTCTTCCTGATCCCATTTGGGGTTTCTCACCAGATTTACTGGAGCAATTTGCCATTTTCTTCCCCCACTCATTTGACAGATGAGGAAACTGAGGCAAAGAGGGTTAAGTGATTTGCTTCAGATCACACAGCTAGTAAGTGTCTGAGGTCAGATTTGGATTCATCAAGATGAGTCTTCCGGACCTCAGGCCCGGTGCTCTATTCACTATGTCACTCAGTTGCCCCAACATTTATGTAACATCCTCTCTGGGCCAGCTGTTGTTCTTCTTACAAATATTATCTCATTTGATTCTCACAATAATCCTAGATTGTAAGTTCCTTAAGTACCTTACCTTAAGTAAGGTAAAGGACTGCCTTTTGGCACTTTTTCTATCTCCAATGCAAACAGCAGATATTCTGGTACATAGTAGGCACTTAATAAATGTTTTTTGATTGAATGATTGATGTAGGTACTATTCTCCTCCATTGATAATTGAAGAAAATGAGGCAGGTTAAGTGATTTTTTCCAGGATCACATGGCTGATAAGTCTCTGAGGCTGGATTTGCTACATACAAAAATAGTTTTCAACATTCACTTTTGTAAAACCCTGTATTCCACATTTTTCTCGCTTCTTCCCTCCCCTATAGGTTAAACATGTGCCATTCTTCTAAACATATTTCCACATTTATCATGCTGCAGAAGAAAAATCAGTTGAAAAGTCTTCTTGGTACTAATTGTGTGATCCTGGGCAAGTCATTTAACTCTGTTTGATTCAGTTTTCTTTTCTGTGAAGTAGGCTGGAAAAGGCAATGGAAAAATAAGCTGGAAAGAGCAGTTTCTTTTGCTAAAAAAATAAAAAACAACCGGGATCTTGAAGAGTTACACATGATTTAATTAACTATACAACTTTTTTTTTAATTTTTAAATTTTTTTTCTTTTGAAAAAAATTTCTTTACAACATTATCCCTTGCATTCACTTCTGTTCCGATTTTTTCCCTCCCTCCCTCTACCTCTTCCCCCAGATGGCAAGCAGTCCTATACATGCTAAATATGCCGCAGTATATCCTAGATACAATATATGTGTGCAGAACCGAACAGTTCTCTTGTTGCACAGAAAGAATTGGATTCAGAAGGTAAAAATAACCTGGGAAGAAAAACAAAAATGCAAACAGTTTACATCCATTTCCCAGTGTTCTTTCTTTGGGTGTAGCTGCTTCTGTCCATCATTGATCAATTGAAACTGAGCTAGATCTTCTCTTTGTCGAAGAAATCCACTTCCATCAAAATACATCCTCATACAGTATCATTGTTAAAGTGTATAATGATCTCCTGGTTCTGCTCATTGCACTTAACATCAGTTCATGTTATACAACTTCTTGATTCTGGACCCAGCATGCTACCCAATGCACCACCAGCTGCCTTATGTTTTTTGATATCGCACACTGATAATGTCCAGCTTGTTGATGACTTTAATAAAATGTGGCCCCCCAAATAGAACACATACGGCTAACTGTATGACCAAGGTAGGGTACAGAAAGACTATACCCTTCTTTGCTCTGAACACCATGTGTCTCTTAATGCAGCATGAGATAGTGTAATGGGGTTTTTGTTGTTGTTGCCATGTCACATTGTTGGTTTCATATTTCTGAGCCTCAGTTTCTTCATTATGGGTTGGATTAGAGTTTTTTTTAAGATACCTAGAGCCTTGCATACAGTGGTTATTCAATTAATAATTTTTGAACAATCATTATAAGAAGCAACACGAAAAGAACAGTTTTCTTAAAGTCAAATGGGAGCTAGTTTCAGGTCTCAGCCTAAACTTTTATGTTTGGTGAGATCTTGTATGAAACATTTTCCATCTATGAATTTTAGCTGCTTTCTCTGTAAAATGAGAATACTCATACTTTCACTAATGATTTCCCAGGTTTGCTGTATGGAAAAAAAATACCTAAACCTTAAAGTGCTGAAGGAATGTAATTGTTTATACATTTCTAAATCACTAGAAATGTCACTGCATGGGGTTAATGGTCCACCCAGTCCAAGATTCTGCTGAGAAAAGGGAACTAGAAGCAGGTAGAAGAGGTACCATCTTTAACATTGTATAATATGCCCCTAATTATTAGAAATCAATCATAGACTTAGAACTGGAAAGCCAAATGAGATTTAGGGACTTGTCCAAGATCATACAAATAGCATTAATAGGTTTTGATCCTCTCTTCTGATTTCAGATCACTGTACCCTATTTCCACCATAATCCTTAATTTTATATTTTTAATATGTTTTGAAAAAAATGCATGATGATATTCCTCTATTAAGTTATCACCCATACATTTATCTAAAGCTTTTACAAACCTGTTAATATACTGAGGCAGTATGCATTCCAATGTTTGGTTGTCAAGAATGACCTAGAAGCTTGGTCGTGTCTAGGAACCAGCTCTGGGATTTGTCCTCCTCATCAGTGGCTGATTTCACTTTGTCAGTTTTGATGTGTGAGTCATGTCTGGAAGGTGTTTTATTTTTCCTTTAAAAATTCTCCATGTGGCCAAACACTTAAAAACTCAAAAACAGAAGCTCATCAGAGGTGTGCCTTGCTCAGCAGGGTAGGTTGTTGACCAACTCAGATGAGGTTCATCACTTTAAAATGGAAAAAATGGAGGAGAGGAACATGAAGAGATTAATTCAGAAATATACCTGAGACTGGTCTTACTCAGCAGAGGAGTGGATAACTGATTTCCATATACTGTTATTATAGTGATGTTGGACAAATTTCCTATTATTCCCCACTTCCTACTTAAGGTTTGAATTCTACCATTAGAATTTTTAGCCCTTTAGCTGAAAGATCATCAGTCTAGAGTTTGAAAAAAACCTTAGAGATGACACCATTCAAATCTTTTATTTTATGGATGAGGACTTGAAATAGAAATTGGAAATAACTGCTTGAACATCATATCACTATTATATAATAGAATGAATATTCAAACATAGGCCCATTGCCTATACAACTTCCAAACTTCTGACTTCTTATAGTTACTTTGCCTTATATCACACCAAATTAAATACACTCTTTTTGTGTTTTATTTAATATTTTTATTTTCTTCAGGTACAACTAAAACAATTTAAAAATTTGTTTTTAGAACTTTGAGTTCCAGATTTTCTTCCTTTCTTCCCCTTCCTCTTCATTTTCTCCTTTCCCTTCCCCTTCCCCTGCCGTATTGAAAAGGCACATATGAAGTTATGAAAAAATTTCCATATTTCAGGTTGCAACTCCCTCCCCCCTCCATCCCAAACACAGATCCTCCCTCTCAAAAAAAAACCAAACCCTCAAGAAAAATAGTCTTTTTTTAAAGTATGCTTCAATATATATTCAGACAATCATTTTTTTCTCTGGTATGTATGGAGTTTTTCATCATAAATCTTTCAGAGTTGTCTTAGATTATTGTATTGCTAAGAGAAGCAAAGTCATTCACAACCTATCATCCCACACATTGTCATTACTTTATACACAGTACATTTTGCTTTACTTGAGTTTATGGAGGACTTTTGAGATTTTCTGAGAGTATCCTGCTCATTATTAAAAGCCCAGGTTAAATCCTTCAAGAAGTCTTCCCCAACTATTCCAGTTTTCTCTCCTATAACACTTACATGATGGCTCGTACAATTCAAAGTGAAATTATGTAAGATCTTGTACTATTTTTCACCTGCATATATCTTATTTCCTTAAGAAGATTATGAACTCCTTGGTGGCTAATGCCATATTGAATACAACTTCTGTACTGTCTATAATTTGTAGCGCAAGAAGCAGCTCTGAATATTTCCTCATTAATTAATTACTTATGAGACATTAGACACAGGACAACAAGTGTGAAAACTGGCTTAAATAGTCCTTAAAGAAAGTTTTATTTCTAGAGAGGGAAAATGATAAGTTGTTTAGTAAAATCCTTCCCTTTTCTGGGTCTCAGTTTCCAACTTGGTGAAATGAGGAGATTGGACTTCTGAGGTTCCTTCCCCACTCTAAATCTGTGATTCTGTGACTTGGTTCTGGATTCTGTTAAAATGCATACCGATCCTTCTCCTGTCTCAGAGGATTTTATCAGTCATGATAATTTTTTTTTAAACACACTTTTAATGATGCTTTATGGTTTACAAAACACTTCCCAATGATGTTTGTTCAATTGGTTAGAGTTTGGAGCTCCTACACCATGAGTAATAGGATCATAAACAGAGATGGATGAAGCCTTAGAAATCACTGAGTATCAATCTCTTGTTTTTCTCATCTGTCAGTTGGTCCCTTCCAATCTGAAGTCCCTTCCAAATTTAATGTCCTGTGATTCTATGGAAATAGGTACATTTATCATTCAATGGAAAACAACAACAAAACTTGCATAAAGAGAAAATAGGGAACTGAATTCCTGAAGGGAAGAAGAAAGAACCTAATTGGGGAGGTTGGGATAGGAGAGGTGGAGGGTTAAAAAATATATACTTTGGTAAATGACAGTTTTACCATGTATCCAGGTGCAATTCTCTGATTTCATAATTTAACTTTTTAAAATTTCACTTATGTTCATGAATAATTGGCCATTTAATAAATATATGTGAAGCACTGACTCTGTACCAGACGTTATGATTGATACTGGGGGGTACCAAGATAAAAAGAAAACAGTTGCTGACCTCAAGGCATTTATATTCTATCTGGGAAGATGGATGTGTTTATATGTATATTTATCAACTCTGTTTTAATCTTGTGGATGAATGCCTTCTCTAAGGACACATTTGAGAAAGTGTGACCTTAACTTTTACACTTGTATTTTATGTTTACTCGGCACCTCTTCTCCAGAGAACATCTTATACATCTTGCCTATTATCTCACTAGTTCTCACCAGATTCCTGAATGCTTTGAAGTATATGAAGCCTGAGAAATAGAACTCATGGAGGTCATAGTCACAGTACTTTGGAAATCATCTAATTTAATTCCTTATTTTTCAGGGAAGAAAACTGAAGCCCAGAGAAAGAAAGTGCCATATTACCAAGTCACACAGCAAGGAAGGGATAGTGTCATTACTGGGAATTCTGGTACCTGGGAAAAATTCAGTTGTGTGTGTTGGAGGGAGTGAAAGAGACAGATTCTGGGACCCCCTAGAACTGTGGGTAGGATCATATCACCAACTCTTTGTAGATAAGTATCATTGTAGGGTAATTCTCCAGGCCAAGTTGAGGGTAACCATTTTCCCCATCATAATCCTGCTAGTAGAGAAAGGTGGCTCTTTGGAGAAGGACAATGGTGATGGTTGGAACTTTATGGCACTGGGCTTTTCTTCTCATCAGGACTCTGACATTTCGGGGATGGCAAGGTTTCCTTCATGGGTTCTTTCATGGGTTCTAAAATTCCATCTAAAAGGATGGAATTGCCAGGTAGAAGTCATCTGCTCTGCCTCTGGAATATTATAATCCTGCTTCTTCCCATCCCTAGTCCTTTCATGGGTTCTAAAATTCCATCTAAAAGGATGGAATTGCCAGGTAGAAGTCATCTGCTCTGCCTCTGGAATATTATAATCCTGCTTCTTCCCATCCCTACCCTCATGTTGACATCCAGAAGTAAAGTCCCTATACTGGTTATAATTCTAGTGACAAAGTTGTGAATAGAATTGAAGATTTCTCACAATTGCCAAATCTAACGGCCTTTTCTCAGTCCCTTCTTTACCTTTCTGTAGCATCTGTTACTGTTGATCATCCTTTTTCAAATACTCTCTCCTTTCTGGGATTTCAGGATACTGCTCCATCTCGATTCTTCTTTCTATCTGGCTGTTCCTTCTCAGTCCTTTTTGCTGAAATTTCATATCACACTCATTTATTCTAGTTGTCCCCTAAGGCTCTATTCTGGACCCTTTTCTCTTTTCTCTCTCTATTATATCTCTTGGGGATCTCATCAACTACAGAAGGTTCAATTATCATATCTGTGCAGATATAAGTAAATATATTTGAATATATTTATGCCTATATTACATATAGCTACACCTATCTATTTCTAGTTTCTTCTGAACTCCATTCCTTTTTAAATATTTTATTTTTTTCCAATTACATGCAAAAAATTTTAAATATTCATTCCCCTTATTTATTTATTTAAAACTAAAACACAAAATAAAAAAAGAAAAAAAAAAACCTTTGCCATGTACATAGAAGAACATAGTATTCAAAATATGAAACAATACATTTTCATTCTTCCAGCCTATATAATAAATTCTATTGATTGTGTTCAGAACTGTCTATCTTTTCTTTATTTCCATGTAGGCTTTCTTTTGTTTTCTGCACTTTTTACTTTATTTTTTTCCCCCTTTTCCTCCCCAATTCCCTCAAGAAGGCTACAATTAAGCATGGATATAGTTATATATTCATGTGTATATTTATATATACATATATTAACATACACACAGACATATATTCACATATACACAGATGTATACTGTAATGCCAAAGGTCACTTTTAATGGGGTGACCAGTTCCTCCATTTGTCCTATTTCGTATTCTGCCTTAAGATTATGACCGCCCCTCTTAATGGTTGAAGATAAAGGTGTTATAGACATTCCTTAATGTCACTGGAATATCAGTAACCTCCTTCTATGAGGTTATCCCCACCTAGGTCTCCTTCCATTATGTCATTGTTCTTGTTATTCCATAAAAGGCTTGCTGTCCCAATACTAGGGGCTAGACTCTTTGAGATTATAATCTCATCTAGCTCTGGGATCCATTGGTCCCAGTATTTCTCTCCATTTAATAAACTATTGAATTGGTCTCTAATCTCTGTCTTGCTCAGTTTCTTTTGACATTACAATACATATATTCATATACATATACATAAATATCTATAAATCATATACTTGTATACATATATACATACATATACATCTAATGTAAAAATGTACTATACTTGTTTGTCTTGTTTCTCTGAAAGTAGATCTTCCTTCATATATCCATGTTTTTCCATATTTTTCTAAATTCACCAACTCATCATTTCCTATACCATAGCAATATTCCAACCTTATACTATTTAGTTATTTTAAATAGTCTAAAACAATCTTGATAATATGGCTAACATATAGTGTAGTTTTCCTATTTTTCTTTTGATTAAATTGATTTTAGCTTTAACTTTCAGATCAATGATTACTACCCCTGCTTTTTTTTAATCTGATAAAGTCTACTCCAGATCTTTATTATTATGGTTTGTGTGTATCTCTTATTTCCTGTTTCTTCAGACTACTTTGCTTTACTTGGGCTTGCTACTTTGCCTTTCTATCACTTAACCTACTCTCCCTCCAAAGATCTCTCTCTTATCACCTCCCCCAACTCTTTCCCTCCCCTCTTTATGCCATTCCTGTTAATCCTTATCCCCTTCCCTTTAATCTATAGACTCTTCTTTATCCAGACTCTAATCCTATTATTTCTTTACAAATTGAGAAGACTTTCCCTTCTAAATATGGATGTTGTTATCTCTTTAGCTCAGATCTCATATGACTAGGGCTTCCTTTTAAAAATCTCTCATTGTCTTTCTTCTCCTTGTCCCTCATTTCTTTCTGAATTTAGAAGACTTTTATACTCTTCTAGATATATATATAAATATTATTATCATATATAAATATATAATAAATATAATAATATATAATTATAAATAATAATAATATAATAATAAAATTATATATATAAATATATATAAAATTTACTCTTTGACTCATTCCTGATGAGATTTAGGTTCTAGAACTACCAGCCCACCTCCCCCATCTAATTTCTCTGTGTCAATTCTTCCTCTTGCACTTCATTTGTATAACTAGTCTTAACTTAATCACATCATGCTCATCTCTACCTCAGTCTTTCTTTCAAACTACCTAATTACTAATATAATTTAAACATATGATTTACATGTCCACATATAAACCATAAACAGTACTTATTGAGTCCCTTGTAATTAGTCTTTGATGTTTATCTTATATTTTTCTCGAATCTTGGATGTCAAATTTTCTATTAAGTTCAGGTTATTTTTTTTGCAACAAAATACTGGAAGTCTGGCAATTCATTGAAAGTCTATTTTTTTTTTTTTTCATTCATCATTATGCTTAATTTTGCTGGGTATATTTTTGGCTATAACCTCATTTCTTTTGATCTTCAATAGTGTTTCAAGTGTTTCAAGATCTGCAGTCTTTTAATGTAGCCCATTGCTAGGTCTTGTGTGGTTCCATTGTATTTGAATTTTTTCCCCTTGGTGCTTGTAATATTTTCTCTTTGATCTGTGGGTTTAGGAATTTGTCTATGATATTCCTGTAAATTTTCCTTGTAGGATCTCTTTCACTTGGTGATCAATGGATCTTTTCTATTTTTACTTTCCCCTCTTGTTCTAATACTTAGGGACAATTTACTTATTTTTTATATTATTGTATCAATATTCTTTTTATCTTAGCTTTCAGGTATTATTATTATGTTTTCTTTTCTTGATCTGTTTTCCAGATTCATTTTTTTTTTTAATGAGCTGGCTTGCATTCTCTTCTATTTTTTCATTTTATTATTTCTTGGTCTCATAACTTTCCTGGCTTTTCCTTGACTAATTTTTGTTTTGAAAGAGTCATTTTCTTCCTAAGATTCTGGATCTCCTTTTTTTTTAGTTGGTTAACTTTCTTTTAACAATCTGCTTGTTTTTCCTGGATTTTTGCCATTTTAAAGAAAAACTTTTTTTCCCCTTCATCTCTCTCATTTGAGTTTTAAAGTCATTTTTGAGTTCTATGCATTCTTTTTAGGAGGTGACTATTTGATGTTCTTGGGTTAGGAGAGACCTTTTTGTGTTAGTATCCTCTTCTATAGATGAACTGGTTTTCTTTATTCCCCTAACAACTATCTATGGTTGAGTTCTTTTTCCTTTCCCTGATCATTTTTTTTTTTTTAAATAGCAGTTTGTTATTGTAATCACCTCAAATCCTGGAATATGGAGGACAATGCCTGTGGCCTCAGGTCCTCCTTCAGTTTTCCCCTCTAGCTTTGAAATGAAACCAAGAATTCTGTTCTCCTGTAAGTGCCTACTGCCAACATTGGTCCCTGCCTCGCTGCTTCTGCACTCATCAAACATGTGTTGGTTCCTTCTCACCTAGGACCCTGTGTCAGTAGCACAGCTGGACCTGGTTTCCCTTATCATTAGAAGTTACCTCAATCTTCCCAGATTCAAACAAAAACCTGATTCCCCAGAGAAATTGACATCCTATATAATCCCATAGTCCAGGGGGTAAAAATTCATGTGGCTGGGGCAGAGGGTACCTCCCAATCTCACTAGCCCCAGGCTTTGCAGCTTGCTGTTTCAGTGGAACTAGCCTGGAGGTGTTTAAACTTCAGTGGGGATAAACCTCTATCCTGGTATCTTTTTATTTGATCATCCCTGAAGGACTACTGTGTTCTGCTCCAACCCTTGTTAGTTTTTAAGTACTCTAAATTGGCCATGAGGTATTATATTGTTTGTGGGGGAGATCTTTTCTGACCTCTTCCACCATTTTCCCAGAATTCTCTCCCTAAAAATCTATTAATTTTTTTTTTAGATTTTAATTACATTTAATAACAAATAATTTTGAGTTTATTTTATGCACAATCATGTTTTCTTTCTTTTTTTGGATGGTAAAGGAGTACATTCAGTGACAAAATTAGGTGACTTTTGAAATATTACCTATTTGAATGTTTTTGATGAGCTTACTATGCATAGAATTAAAAAATCTTTTTTAAAAGCTTAAATTTTAAAAATAGCAATTCATCTAAATGTTAATTTTTGAAAAATTTGAATCCTCGATTCTTTCCCTCCTTTCCCTCCCCCATTATTGAGAGGGCAAGCAAAATAATATGGGTTATACATGTGGAGTCATTTAAAACATTCCCATATTAATCATGTTATGAAAGAAAATAGACAAAAAAGATGAAAAATAGCTTACTTCAATTTACATTCGAATTTTATCAGTCCTTTCTCTGGAGGTGGATAGCTTTTTTCATCATATCTTTCTTAAAACTGTCTTGGATCTTTTACTGCTGAGAATAGCTCAATCATTCACAGCTGATCATTGTAAATATTGCTGTTACTGTATACAATGTTCTCTTGCAGTGTTCACTTTACATCCATTCATGTGAATCTTTTCAGATTTTTGTAAAAACATCATGCATATTTATCACATAGCACAATAATATTCCAACAAAATCATATACTACAACTTGTTCAGAAATTCCCTAATTCTTTGCTACCACAAAAAGTCACCTTCCCCTTTTAAAAATTTCTTTGGGATATAGAACTCATACTGGTATTGCTGGGTCAAAGGGTATGCACAGTTTTATAGACTTTTAGGCACAGTTCCAAATTAGCCAGAATGATTGAATCAGTTTACAACTCCATCAACAATGCATTAGTGTCTCAATTTTCTCACATCCCCTCCAAAAGTTGTTATTTTCCTTTTCTGTCATATAAGACCTTCACCCAATCTGATGGGTGAAGTGGTGCCTCAGAGTTGTTTTATCTTGACTCCATTCTTTTATCACCAACTGCCCAGTGGATTTTACAAAGTGGTTAATCCATATGCATTTCCAATTTAACATATCCAAAACAGAATTAATAATTTTCCCCCTTCAAGAGCTCCCTTGTGTCCAAATCTTGGCTCTATGACTCGTGTGACTTTTGTTGAAGTCACTTCCATTTTCTGTTCATCACTTCAGCTTTCTTATTTGTAAAATGAGAGGCCAGACTAAAGTTCCTTCTATATCTAGATCCTGTACATTGATGTATGTGTCTTGTCTAACAAGACTGCTAGTTTTTTTGAAGGCATAGAACATGTTATACATGTCTTGGTATCAACTCCAGAGTCTATAGTATGTCTTGTTGATGGATGGAATGCTATCTATATAGGAGTTATAGGAGGCATAGGAGATTAGAAGAAAAATTTCTTGACTCTGGAATCATTGTCTTTTGGACTAATTTCCTAACACATTGGTGTTTTTGTTTTTTTTAAATGACTTTTATCATTTTTGTTCAGGTGGAATGAGAAAAAAAAACAGCAGAAAACAGGTATCATGTTAAAGAAGTACTCTCTTCTGTTGGAAACAAATTTCCCTATAATTAATTGCCCAACAACTTTTGCAAGTTGGGGTTGCTCTTGTGAGAGGTAGTCTATTGTGCTAATTTGGATTCTTTCTTTCTCTTAAGACACTCTCTGGAGTATTAGGTTCCAAACTCTATCATTTACTATTCAAGTGGTCTCTGAGAAGTCAGTTAATTTCTCTAAATTTTATCTTTCTCATTGGTAATATATATATATATAGTATTACAAATCACTCAATAAGCATTTTTTAAAGTGATTTCAGTGACTTCCAGCTCTACATCCTGGTTGACTTAGCTTATAAGACACTGGAATATTTTCTTGAAGAGGAAACACGTCTTTTTTTTTTTTTTCTTACCTGTCTCTCACATAGGCCCAGGTCTTTTGTATGTTCTCCAGAGGTTTTACCTCTCACAAACTAAGTGTATGACCATTTGTCAGTGATCCTTTAGAGAGGATTCTAATTTAGGCTTAGGTTGGACTACATGGTCTGAGTTTCCTTCCAATGTTGAAACACTGAGCTATCCTCCATAGAGCAGAACAGGCAGATTTCTGTAATACCAAATCACAGGACAGAGTGTCTAGAGACAGGGAGCTTTTGCCAGTTCCTTCTCTCTGCATGAAGTCTTTTCTGATATCTGTAACTGCTAGAACCCATCCTTTCAAACTGCCTTGTATTTAAGGACTTTGAGTGTTTATTCACTTTATATTTAAGCTCTTTCTATGTGCTTATTGTCTCTCCCATATGTATGAAAGTTCTTTCTGAATAGGGATTTTTTTCTTTTTTGCACTTGATCTCTGGTGCCTAGAACAATGATTGGTATGTTGTAGTTGGCATTAGTAAATGTTTATTGATTGATTAACTGATATGGAAGTAGATATGTTGTTCAGTCATTTTTCAGTCATGTCCAACTTTTTGTGATCCCATTTGAGTGTTTTTTGGCAAAGAAAACGGGAATGCTTTGCCATTTCCTTCTCCAGATCATTTTACAAATGAGGAAACTGAGACAAACAGGGTTAAATGACTTGCCTAAGTTCACCCAGTTGGCACTGTGGTCAGTGGAACTCAGAAAGATGAGTGTTTTTGACTCCAGGCTTGGCACTCTATCCACTGCACCACCTACCTGTCCAAAAAAGATGTAAGGAAGAAAAAAAACAAAGGAAACTAAAGTCATTATCCTCTATGTTTATTGCCTGCATTCCTGATTTTATTTTGGATATCTGTCAGGAGCAAAAATCCCCTTGGTTCTGATCAGCACAAAGCCTGCTATCATCCAATATAAAGAAAAATAGTCAAGCAAAACTGACCAGTGCAGTGACCACTACTGTTTACATATGCCCACTGGATTCATTTTTCATTCAAATGTGAATTTTCTCTTCAAAAATTTTAGAATTATTGAAAGAAAACTTAGCTATAAGAACTGAAATTGAGGTTTTTGAAGGGTAGATATGGCATTACCTTTCAATTTGGAGAGAAGTGACTGAAATGGCTGCAATTATTGAAAATCCATTTAGATTCCTATTTCTGTCATCCATTGTGTTAGCCTCCCTTCCCACTTTGTAATTTAATAGGCATACTCTCTATGCCTTTATTCAAGTCATTGAAAAAATGCTAAACAATCCAGGATTAAGTACAGATCCCTAGGGGACTTCACTGTACCACCTTCTGCTACACTGACACTGAACCATGAACAGATCTTCTTTGGATCTGGCCATTCAAACTTTTCTGAATATATCTGAGTATATTTTTGTCTAATCCATATCTCTCCATCTTCTCCACAGGAATAGTATGAGATGCTTTATTTAAAATTTTGTCAAAATCTAGGTAAACTATCTCTAAGGGTTTACTTTATGAATTTAGGAAACCTAGAGATTTTTTAAAAATAAAGGTCAGAAGGGAATACATTTCAGAGATGATAGGGGCCTAGTCAATGCAAAGACATAGGAATGGAAGATGGAATATTGTGTAAGAAGAATAAGAAGTGGAAAAGTTCGGCTGGAATATAGAATGCATGAAAAAGAAGGCTAAATAATTAGTTTGACCCTTGATCTCAGACAATTCTCTGACTTAGATTTAGAAAATTCCTTTTAATGTTTGTTAAAGGAACCTGGTTGTAAGGCTATGTCCTCCAAAACTATTTCAGGGACATCTCTTCCTTCATCCACCCCATATGAACAATATGGAGCTTGGAGGCTCCTCTGGCCCCTCCCATCCTTCTAGGGCTGCACGTCTGTGAAGTTAAAGTAAAAATAAAAGACTAGGCAAAAGAGACTGGTTTCTTGCTTTATGTTCCTGCCTTTATTATACGTACTTGTCAGTAAATGATGGGTTGAATTTTAGCTACAAACTTAGCAACTTAGCTATTTTCCTTATAGTCTTATATCCATATACATTTTTACACACAAGATGTCATACCCAGCACCAGGAAGTCTTTTGGACTGAGCTCAATTGTGAAACGGTCAGATGGCTCAGAGTCTGAATTTGGAGGACACATTATTAGCCCTTCACTTGTCCCTTCATAGTGCTCCATACTCTAGCTCTCAAGCCATATAGGATTTGACTACATAAGAACTCCAAGAAAACACAGATGGGACACCCAAACTCAGAGATATAGCAGGAATAGGGAAAACAGGGAGGAAACGCCCGGGCACTCACAGCTGAGCCACTGAATGATTCTCAGTCCTACGTGACATCCCCCTCTTTCTCACATACTATACTAAATATGTACAATGTCTAGGCTGGTGTGACCAGGGTTCAGCACACTGAAGACAAAGCCGAGCCAGCTCAGGTACCTATCCCTGCCCTGCTTTTTTGGCACTCAATTCTAGATGCTCCTTTATCCCATGTTTGTTATTCTTATGTGGAACTTGGAAGAAAACTACCTGCAGATAAGAAGTTCAAGTTCTCGTTATGCTCCATCCTATCTCTGATAATGAAGAGATTCCTTGAAAAGCAGCAGGTGTTTGGCCCCAAGAAGTCATTCTTAAATAGGTACAGGAAAGAACAAGGATGAGGAGGAGAAGAAACATGCCCAATTCAGAAGACAGTGTTTCTGTGAATTCCAAATACAAATTGAAGGAAGTAGGTCAAACTCATGCCCTTAACCTGGATTGACTTGTCATGTTGAAGTACCAAAGGAAAAACAGGATAAGCATTTTAAAGAGGGATGGAAGAGGAAAAAGAATATCTTCTGCTTAAACTCACAGAATTCTGCAGACATGAATCATTCAAGTTGGAAAAGACCTTGGAACTCTCAAGAGACAATGTTATATAATGGAAAGAGTGCTGGATTTGTTGGAGTCAGGAGCCCAGGCTTGAATCTCAGTTCTGCCTTTTACACTTCTAATGTGATTTGGGGCCAGTTGATTTACCTCTCTGAGTCAGTTTCCTCATCTGAAAAGTAGGGAAAATAATACCTGTATTGCCTTAGCAAACAAGGTTGTTATAAAAATCCTATGCAATGATGGGAAAAGCAATTTTAAATCTATAAAGCAGCAATATATGTCATCTTTATTATTTAATTCCCATCATAAATGCTAATCACCCCATTTTACAAATGAGGAAGCTAAAAGCCACGGAAATTAAAAGCTGTGCTTTATAGAGTAAGGCTTTAACACTAGTACCTTGTTCAGGTTTGATGTCAGAAAGAAATGAAACATTTGCAAATCATTTGCCCTAATAGAGCAGACATAAAACAAAGATACTTAGTTTTTCCAGACACAGCTCCTTCATCTCCACTTGGAATGTAGTTGGTTAACAGAGAAGAGCAGGATATGGTGACTGGAGTGGTCTTCTGAAATCCACAGAGTTGGAGGGGCCCTGAATCCATGTGGGTGGGACTTTTGAATGTCTACAGGTATGTGCTGGAACTAGCACCTATCATTTCAAAAAACCAAATACTAAATTTTCTAGATGAGCATTTATACTTCAGATATCAACCAACACCATAAATTAGGGCTTGGTTTATTGTTTTATTCATTGTAGAGACTTAAATGATGGAGAAAATGGTAATAATGCAGATTTAACTTAAGAGTTTGTCATCATGTACATCTCTTTTCCCCCTGGGCAGCTGGTTGTTAAACATTTTCTAACACACCACTGTCTTTATGACAAGGAAGCTGAATCAATAAATAAAGGGGCCAGCCAAATCCCAGGTCCAGCTTGATTTCTTTTAACAGAAAACTAAATCACAGAGAGGAAAGAACTATGGTCCTACAACAAATATCTTATCCTGAGAAAAGATTTATGAAAAAAACCACATGCAAAGATCTGAAAAAAAGCCTTTTCTCCAAAGAATGAATACAGGGCAAAAATGTTAGCATGTCCATGTTAGAATAATACTTCTATTCTCACAGTTATTACTTCGTGAAAATGATGCAAAAGATACTTTTCCTGAGCCAAAGGAAACTTTCTGCAGAAGTTTACTTCTGGGGTGGAAAGAGCAGCCATGGAATCAAAGAACAAAGAATGTTAGAGCTGGAAAGGACCTGAGACTAAAAACATCAAAGGGATTTTGTATATCTAGTGCAATCTTTTACTTTAAGAGGAATAAACTGAGGTTCATAGAAAAGAAGAATTATCTGGGTTTTGTTGTTGCATCATTATCAATTTTGGTTCACGTAATCATTGTTTCTATGATTTGTTCTTTTACCTCATTCATTATATTGTTAAAGGATTTTATTGTTAAGTCTACATTGGGAAAAAAAAAGTGTACATTTGGTTCTAGATCGTTTGCTTGTGCTTTTTGAACTGATTATTACTCTTATTGTGTCATGATCTATAATCCATACACAGAGAAAACTTAAGAATTGTAAGTCTCCCGAAGAGCATGACAAGTTAAAAAACCTTTTAATAGCATAAAACAGCTCAAAACTTCTGAACACAGAAAACAAAGAGCCAATTGAAAGACTACATAAATTGACTACAGGAAAAAACCCTATACTGCAGAATCCAAGAGTTAAATTGAATGTTTCCAATGACATGGTATATATATGTGTGTGTGTGTGTGTGTGTGTGTGTGTGTGTGTGTAACTATTTTTGCCATTTTACATTTGTTTGTAAACAAATTGGGTCTTAGGACATGGTCAAAATTTTAATTTAATTTTTTTATTATAGCTTTTTATTGACAAAACATATGCATGGATAATTTTTCAACACTGACCCTTGCAAAAACTTCTGTTCCAAATTTTCTCCTCCTTCCCTTCACCTCCTCCCCTAGATGGCAGGGGGTCCCATACATGTTAAATATGTTAAAGTATATGTTAAATACAATATATGTATACATATTTATATAGTTGACTTGCTACACAAGAAAAATAAGATTTAGAAAGAAGGTAGAAATAACCTGGAAAGAAAAACAAAAATGCAAGCAAACAATAATAGAAAGAGTCTAAATGCTATGTTGTGGTTCCCACTCATTTCCCAGTGTTCTTTCGCTGGATGTGGCTGGTTCTGTTCATTTCTGATCAATTGTAACTGATTTGGATCCTCTCATTGTTGAAGAGAGCCATGTTCATCAGAACTGATCCTCATATAGTATTGTTATTGAAGTATATAATGATCTCCTGGTTCTGCTCATTTCACTCAGCATCAGTTCATGTAAGTCTCGCCAAGCCTCTCTGTATTCATCCTGCTGGTCATTTCTTACAGAACAATAATATTCCATAACATTCATGTACCAAAATTTATTCAGCCATTCTCCAACTAATGGGCATCCACTCAGTTTCCAGTTTCTAGCCATTACAAAAAGGGCTCACACAAACATTTTTGCACATACAGGTCCCTTTCCCTGAAAGATGTATATTCTTTAACAGTCCCATTTAGAGGATGCAGGGTATCTTTAGTTCTAGTTTCTCCAGAAATTTGTTTAGCTCTATATTTTCCCTTTTATTGATCTTCCTGTTAAACATATTCAAAACTGAGAGGGGATCATTGAAATCTCCTGTTTTTTGTTACTGTCTATGTCGTCTTCTAGTTCAAGTAATTTTTCATCTGTTAATTTAGGTGCTAAGGCATTTGGAGCACTTTAATGTTGATATTGATTTCTTGCCTATGGTTATTTTCAGCATAATGTTTCCTTGGTTAATGTAGTTTCCTTGTTTCTCTCTTTTATGTTATGAATGTTTGTTTTCATTTTATTTGATAGCATGATTGCAACTCCTGGATCTTTAAAAAATTTACCTGATATATATTAAATTTTATTCTAGTTCCTAATGTTTTCGTAGTCAATCTACTTTTCCTTTTATCAGGAAACATATGAATCCATTTGTATTTAAATTGTAAGAATTAGGTTTAGATTTTTCTCTATTTCTCTCCAATATTTTTTCCCCAAGTCAGGATTTTTTCTCTTCTATTCACACAGTTCTTTGTGTTTCTTTAGTTATTTTACCTTAATTTACTTTAAGGCAACTTATGCCCACTAACTCTTTTCCTCTTACTCTCAAGTCCCCCTGCCCTCCACTTCCCATCCCTATGCCTTGTTTTTGGAGTTTGCTTAACTTGGTTTTTAAGGATTTCTTCTTTTTGTCTAGTTATTTAGTTCTTTTCTTTTTTTCCCCTCTCACTTAAGTAGTCAAGTGAAATCTTTTTTTCTTTTCTACTTCTACTTGTTCATTAATTTTTAAAATTTCATTTCTGGTGTCTTTTTTAAAAGGATTTTTTTTTCTTTTTTTTCATTATCTATCTTTTCTTTCTGTCTAGTCAAGGTTTTAATTATCCTTACACTTATTTAGCCTTTCTTTAGGCTTTTTTTCCGCATAAGATTAAAACCTCTAAGGGACTTATTTCAGGTTCTCTCTTTTAAATACTTTCTATACTATTGGCTTACAGTTATTACCCCTTTGTCCTCTTTTTTTGATTATCCTTCACTCTTAGGAAAACTAATTCCTACAGATGATGGAGAGGATATTGCTCCATGGTAGGAATTTTCCCATTGTATAGTTCTAATTGTGTAATTCATTCTTAACCTTTATTCTTCTCATGATTCTTTTCTCCAATCTACCATTTGCCATGAAATCTCCTTCCTGGGTCATGATCTTCCACTCTTCTAGCTGTCATTTGCCCCAAGATTCCTGACTCCTCTTCTCTAGATACAGGATGAGTGTTTTCTTTTAAGTATCAAATCCTAAACTTTATAGTCATTATAAGGTTTCAGTTTCTTTTTGTAGAAAATATTCTTTATCTATAGGAGCACTCATCACTGATAATCTCTTTGAATATTGAAACAAGATTATTTCTCCCTTTATTTCCTCCTGTTTCAATTCCTCTTTTTGCCTTCTCATCAATTACCCTGCATGTTCTCTTCTTCCTGAGAGATTAAAGGAGTTATTTTCCCTTCAATGTAAATCTTTCACTTGATCAGGGCACATCACATTCCCCTCTATCTTTCCTCTTCCCTATTATGTACCCTCCCATTCTGTAATTTAGTTCCAGGGGGGGGAAATGTTGATTCATTTGTGAGGTTTGTGAGGTTTAGTCCATATTTCAGGCCAATTTCTCCACCCTCACTTCTATTTAATTTCCGTTTTTACCCTCATCTCCTTTTTAGAAAGAAATCTCTTAGTGACTGTTGCTATTATTTTATTGTTATTGTCCTTGGTTGCTTTATTTGTTTATTTTCCTCATATTTCTATTGTCTTGGGTGTTTGTAAAGCAAATAATTTGTTCAAGTCAGTTTTTATTCTAAGAATGCTTCAAAAGCTTCTTCTTTTTTTATATATATCCAGCTTCCAGCTTCCACCCTTCCCCCCCATTAATGAGTAGGCTCAGGTGAATTCCTTTGCTCTTTGGAATACATTATTTCATTTTCTCCTGAAGCTTCTAGTGAGTGCAGAATGATGACATATATTTGATTGAACTTTTCTTTATATTTGAATATTTTTCTACTGGTCACTTGCAGAATTTGTTGTTTGTCATTGGAGTCATTCAATTTAACTCCTATGTATCTTGGATTTTGCAACATAGGGTTTTTTTTCCCCTGTAGCCAATTTATGTACATTTTCAATTGGCTCTTTGTTTTCTGTGTTCAGAATTTTTGAACTATTTTATGTTATAATTTCTTGCATGATAGATTTTTTGACTTCTCATGCTCTTCTGGGAGACCTATAATTTTTAAATTTTCTCTATGCATCCTGTCTTAGGATTTAGCTAATCTTATTGCATTTTGCTTCCGTTCTTCTAGATTATCCTTCACTTTTGTATATTTGCATTTCCAATAAATTATCCTTTCTTATGTTTTGTTGGTGAAACTTATCAGCATAGATTCAAGTTTTTCTATTCTGCTAATTATTTTTGTCATGCAGGCCATAAATTCTGCTGTCACAAGTCTTCTTTCTTTCTTTCTTTTTTCTTTTTAATGATTCAGAAACTCTATGTGACTCCCTAGAGTCTTCAGATTCATCAGGTATTAATTTTCCTTTGACTTGCAATATTTGTTCAATATGTTCACTTGTTCCCTCCTTTAACTGATCTGGAGGTCACATTACCTTTATTTATAATGTCTTCCCTGTTGTTCATACTCAGAAAAAAACCCTGAGTTTTCTTCGTCTTGAGATATTTAGTGACTTTAATATTTTCCCCCTTATATTTTCCTATTGCTCAATTTCTAACTCCTTCCCCTTTGCTAGTGATTTTCCTGGAGACTGCACTCCAAAGAAATCTCAACCTCCTCCCATACTGGACGATTCAGTTTCTCTGGCCTTTATTTTTACCCTCTGTGACTTCTGGATTTAGAGATTTGGTTCTAACTGGATGTTAGGTTCTTTTCCTTTGGCTTAGTAGAGTACCACACTACCACATATGTCCTGCCCTAGTTCTCTGTTTTTCAGTTTTTTGATTGAGCTGTCACAATCACAATCACAATTCTGTCTCAGCCATAACAAGCATCTAACTTTTGGTTTTCAGAAGCATTAGGGAGGGGATTGGGGGAGGAGGTGTTAGATTGAATTCTGTTGAAAGCCTGTAGATACCAAATCAGTTAATTTTTGTTTCTCCAATTTTGGTTTCTCAATTGTAAAATGGGGATAATAGCACCTATCCCACAGGATTGTTATAAGAATGAAATGAGATAATATTTGTACAAAGTACTTAGTACAGTGTCTAAGGCACAGTAGGCAGTACATAATTGTGTATTTCCTTTTCTCTTCCTTTTTTCTCCCACCTTGATCAGCCAAGCCCAAGCATGGTGAGTAGTAGAAGATCAAGTAAGTATATTAGGAGTTACAGATTTGTTTTTTCTGCTATTAATTTATTGAATTGTTACCTCATTAGGATTCTTGATGTCCTAGTTATGGAAGCGGCTGAAATTACTTTGTGTCTTTTTTCTTTATTCCAGTTTTCTAGATGTTTGAGATTCTGTGAGGATCACTGAAAATATCTAGTCCTCTATCCTGCTGGTTAAGTCACAATGCTATTTTTATTACAACACAGGAACCCCACAAAATTGCATGACATTCATATAGATATTACTATTTTTCCAATTTATGAAGATACAGTTTTATGATTGGTAAAATATAAACTCATGTAAAAGCATTAGTGAATGCTTTTTTTGTAATTATGCATTTTTTCAACCAATAGATACTATAAAATAGTGTATATGGGTAGCATAAACACTTATGCAAAGTATGCCAGAATTTTTTAAAAGAGATTTCATTTTCTAAAATCATCATCAGGCTGAATGTGGATTACAACATATTTTAGTTGTTTGCTTGTTAGTTTGCTTGCTTTTGTTTCTTTCTTATTTTTTATTTTTGATCTGATTTTTCTCATTGCAGCATGATAAATGTGGAAATATGTTTTGAAGAATTGCACATATTTAACCTATTTTGGATTACTTGCCATCTAGGGGTGGAGTGGGGGGAAAGGAGGGAGAACAATATGGAACACAAGGTTTTGCAAGGGTAAATGTTGAAAACTATTTTTGCAAGTATTTTGAAAATAAAAAGCTTTTATTAAAAGAATAAGATCATCATTACTTCAAGTGAGATAATTAATGTAAATTACTTTATAAACTCAAGTACCATGAAAGTGTCATTATTATATCTGAAAAGGCTGGGAAGCTAAATAATTTTTAAAGTCCATTCCAGCCCTAACATGCTATGAGATATATTTGTTATTTGTAAAAGGGGGAAAACCAGTGTTTGTAAACAGTGATTAATGAATATTTCAGAAAGGGAATTTTAAAATAGAGATCAGAGAGACAATATTGTTTAGTGGGAAGCACTGAACTAAAAGAAGAAGACCCAAGCTCTGGTCTACGTTCTGATAATTACTGTGTAACTTTTGATAACTCACTTATGCACTTGGATCATCCTATAAGGTCTCTTTTGGCTTGAGGTCTTTTAGCTTATGCCATATAAGTTATTGTTTGCTCTCTTCATCTAAAACAGCATATTGGTGTTTTTTAATAGACATCTACATCTTTTGAAAAAAACCATGAACTGTTGCAAATTATCTGCTTTGGATTTGGTGGGAAGAATAAGGAAAGCAGAGCAGAGATTGGCTGCCACTTTTTTGGGGAAGAACAAAAACTGAATTATAGCAATCAACCAAGGGGAAAATGTACCCTGTTTATGCTGCCTTATCATGTATAGTTGGAAGAAAGAAGAATTTAGCATCAGAGAATTTAGATTCAAATCCTGACTCTACCACTGTGATCTTGGACAAACCTAGCAGTCACAGTTGATTTGTATGACCTCTCATCCTTTTTAACTCAGAAATTCTGTCATTCTGTCAAATTAATTCCCTTTTCTTGGCTCCCTCTTTTGTAAAACAAGGAGATTGGACCACATAATCTCTAAGGTCTGTTCCATTTTTAAAAAATGTCTATAGTCCTAATTTAACCATTTACTTGCTAGGGACAAAAGTATTTGAAATCAATGGCAAAATTGGAGGTACTTTTCAGAATGGAAGATTGTGGGTGAGACCTGAATCTGTCCATATAAAGTATATATTCTTTTAAAAAAAAGTTTATATTCTTTAGCGTTTACACCAAAATATTGTTCTGCACTAATTGGGCAGGAGGTTAGATCTCATGGCCTCAAGTTTCTTGTAGTTAAACATTTACACAGTCATTAAGTGTCTGAGCTTGGATTTGAACCCAGAAATATGAGTTTTTCTGACTCCAGGTCCCTGGGCCGCCCAGCTGCCCTGTGACAGTGACCTTACTACACCATCATACATGCATGTGCGCGCACACACACACACATACACACAGGTACCATACTCTGTAGCTGATCCTAACCTTTTTAATTTCTTGCCTACCTGCCTTAGTTCATGTCCTTGCCTACGACTTATGCAATAATAAATGAATATATTCATTTATTAAAAAAAAACACTTATTAAGAGAGTCAAGGGTAACATGATGGCGCATTATTGTAGCCCTCAAGCATGGTCATTCTCTTGGATCTGCATTCTTTACTATGAATCATTTCAAGTATATTCTCCTAATGTTTTTCTGAATTCCTCATTTTCACTGTTTCTTCCATGCCAAGTGTTCTCATGCTGCTTTGTCTATCTTTTGAGGAAGGAAAACAGGTTTAATTAAATTATAATTCTCAGATAAAAATAAAAAAAAAAGTTAAGTATTATGCTATATATGCAAAGTACTATGCTTGCCATGGTAATAGGAACATAGAAAATGGGAGTGAATATGAATTTTACACCAATAAGTATAGTACAAGATAGAAAAAGGGTTTTTACTCTGGGGTCTGCAGACTATCTCCCAGCCCCATCCACCCAAGATTTATGGGAATAGATTTTGGGGGGTCTGTGAACTTGGATGAAAAAGAAATATTATATCTTTATTTATTTATTTATTTTTACCAATTTGTAACTGAAAGTTAGCATTTCTTTCCATTATAATTAAAAAAAAATTATTCTGAGAAAGTCATACACTTCAACTGACTGACAAAGAATTCAATAATGAAAACACCTAAGAACTCCTAAGATAGAATGTGACAGAGACAAAGGTGTTGTCCAGACAATGTAGTCTAAGAAATGTTAAGGAGGGAGGGCTCATTCTTTTTTTTTTTTTTTTTTTTTTTTAATTCTCAGTTTCAATACTTCTTTTTTTTTTTTTTTTTTTTTTTAAATTTAATAGCCTTTTATTTACAGGATATATACATGGGTAACTTTACAGCATTAACAATTGCCAAACCTCTTGTTCCAATTTTTCACCTCTTACCCCCCCCACCCCCTCCCCTAAATGGCAGGATGACCAGTAGATGTTAAATATATTAAAATATAACTTAGATACACAATAAGTATACATGACCAAAACATTATTTTGCTGTACAAAAAGAATCAGACTCTGAATTATTGTACAATTAGCTTGTGAAGGAAATCAAAGATGCAGGTGTGCATAAATATAGGGATTGGGAATTCAATGTAATGGTTTTAGTCATCTCCCAGAGTTCTTTTTCTGGTATAGCTAGTTCAGTTCATTACTGCTCCATTAGAAATGATTTGGTTGATCTCGTTGCTGAGGATGGCCTGATCCATCAGAACTGGTCATCATCTAGTATTGTTGTAGAAGTATATAATGATCTCCTGGTCCTGCTCATTTCACTCAGCATCAGTTCGTGTAAGTCTCTCCAGGCCTTTCTGAAATCATCCTGTTGGTCATTTCTTACAGAACAGTAATATTCCATAATTTTCATATACCACAATTTATTCAGCCATTCTCCAACTGATGGACATCCATTCAGTTTCCAGTTTCTAGCCACCACAAAAAGGGCTGCCACAAACATTCGTGCACATACAGGTCCCTTTCCCTTCTTTATAATCTCTTTGGGATATAATCCCAGTAGTAACACTGCTGGATCAAAGGGTATGCACAGTTTGATAACTTTTTGAGCATAGTTCCAAACTACTCTCCAAAATGGTTGGATTCGTTCACAGCTCCACCAACAATGAATCAATGTCCCAGTTTTCCCACATCCGGGAGGGCTCATTCTTAATAAGGGGGATGTAGGAAGGCTTAATGGAAGAGGAGACACTTAAATTGTATCTTAAAGGAAATGGAAGATTTTAATAGGCCTAGATATGTTCTAGATATGGAGAATTCTTATGAGTGAATGAAGGCATAAGAGTATAGATATTAAAAAACTAGTTTAGTAGTCCAGTTTTGCTAAAATATAGAGAATAGAAAGGGAAATATTTGGGAATATGTTGGAGCAATAGTATGGAAGACCTTAAATGATAGATTAAAGAGTTTTTATTTGATTCCAGAGGCAAGTCATTGATCTTTTTTGAATGGGAAAGTGACTTAATCAGATCTGTTCCTGAAAAAGATTATTTTGTAAATATATGAGGATGAATTGGAGAGGGCAGAGACTAGTGCGAGGGAGAACAAGAAGGAGACTATTCTAACCCAGGTTAGCAGTGAATTATGGTGTAGGTACACAGAGAGAAGAGATAAGAGATATTATTGATAAAATTGAATAACTAATTGTTTGGGGACATGAAAAAGACACATTGAGGATGACTCAAAAGTTTTGAGCTTGGGTGACTAAGTGGATGGTGATGTCTAAAATAGCAATAGGGCAAGTTTAAAGAAGAAGATAAAGAGGCCAGTATTGCACATGTTGAGTATTAGTTGTCAGAACAAGCAGATAGAGAGATCCGGCAAACAGGTGGGGATGTGAGCCTGGAATTCTAGGAAAAAAACTAGGCCTAGAAATTAGCACTCTAGAAAAATCTGGGAGCCATCAACATTGAGGGGATAACTGAAGCCATGAAAACATATAATATCATTGAGCATGAGTGTCTAGAGAGACTCTAGAACCTAGAGAGAACCTCAAATGAATGATTGTTGAAATGACCTGGGAAAATAGAAGTTTCCAGTTTCACAGCATGAGATATTTAAGGGCCTTTGTGTATTGAAGTAGGAGGATTCCCTTGTTACTTCAAATCTCTGGGCTGCCATCCTAAATCTCTAGAGCAACAGTGGTAAAGTTATTAGTTTTTCTCTGGAGATGATATGTTTATTTACAACCCACAAAACTGCTTGCTTTGGCTGACATTTTCAGTCAAAGGAGTAGAAAGCTCTCCTTCCTAGAGGACTAAAGATAACTCTAATCCAATCCAATATTATTATAATTATTTTTGAGTTCTTGTATGTTTTCCTAGAGGACTTAAAGGGGAATTAAGAAGTCATTTTCAGAACAGCCTTAAAGTAGACAGAGCCTTTACAAAAAGGTTTCAAGTAGCTAAGAAGTTTTTTTTTTCTTTTCTTTTTTTTTTTTTTTTTTTAATAATAATAGCTTGAGGTGGAGCCAAGATGGCCGAGAGCAGACATGACTCTCTGTGACCTCCTCTGACCTTTCTCTCAAACCAATAGCAGATTAAGCCTCTAAATTGGTTTTGGAGTCAACAAATCCATAAATATTTGGAACAGAACACATTCACAGAAGAAGGTACCTTGGAAGAACTTCAGAACATCAGATCTGTTTCAATCAGGCAGGGGACAGTTTGCCCAGCCCAGACCACAGCACAGGGAGCCTGGGGCAAGGAGCTAGGGTGGGGAGTCAGAACTTTGTAGCTTCCATGCACCTGGGAATCTTCTGTGAGCCTCTTAGGATGTTCTGTCCTGGTTGTAAACAGGTGGTTTGGCAGATTTGCTACAAAAAAAAATTGTAAAACACTGAGTCCCAAAAGAATACTGGACTTAGCCAATATTACTCAATATGGGAAGTCAATCAGCAGAATTCCCCAAGACAAAGTAAAGCAGCTGTCACTCCTGTCTGTTAAGAGCAGATGTCAACCCTTTAAAAATGATGAACAAAAAAACCCCCAAAAGAACTCTCATCATAGCTTTTATGGAGAGAGAGAAGAAGAGACCTCAAATCCTGAGGTTCCTAAAGGCAAATCTGAAATTCAAAAGTTAAAAAAAAATGTAAAAAATGTTTTAAATGTAATTGGGGAAAATATTAAATAAATAAATTTTAAAAGAAAAATAAATAAGGCAAAAAATGGCCTACTTTTAAAAAAACAAACAAACTGGAAGGGAAAGTCCCTCAAGATTTCTGGTCAGAACAGAAAAGTTGTTATTTACAATTTTAAGCCATCAAAAGCACTGGTATTAATATCAGGAATGCAGAGCTGGTTCAATATTAGGAAAATTATTAGCATAATTGACTATATGAATAACCAAACTAACAAAAATCATATGATTATCTCAATAGACACAGAAAAAGCATTTGATAAAATCCAATATCCATTCCTATAAAAAACACTTGAGAGTATAGGAGTAAATGGACTTTTACTTAAAATGATCCATAGCATCTATTTAAAACCATCAGCAAGCATCATATGTAATGAGGACAAACTAGAACCATTCCCAATAACATCAGGAGTGAAACAAGGCTTTCCACTATCACCATTACTACCCAACATTGTATTAGAAATGTTAGCTTTAGCAATGAGAGAAGAAAAAGAAATTAAAGTAATTAGAGTAGGTCATAAGGAAACCAAATTATCACTCTTTGCAGATGATATGAGAACCCTAGAGAATCAACTAAAAAAACTACTAGAAACAATTCACAACTTTAGAAAAGTTGCAGGATACAAAATAAATCCACATAAATCATCAACATTTTTATATATTACCAACAAAGTCCAGCAGCAAGAGATGCAAAATGAAATTCCATTCAAAATAGCTGTTGATAGTATAAAATATTTGGGAATCTATCTGCCAAGGAAAAGTCAGGAACTATAGGAACACAACTACAAAACACTTTCCACATAAATAAAGTCAGATCTAATTAATTGGAAAAATATCAAGTGCTCATGGGTAAGCCAAGCAAATATAATAAAAATGACAATACTACCTAAATTAATTTGCTTATTTAGTGCTAGACCAATCAAACTCCCAAGAAATTATTTTATAGCTCTAGAAAAAAATAATAACAAAGTTCATCTGGAAGAACAAAAGGTCAAGAATTTCAAGGGAATTAATGAAAAAAAAAATACCAATGAAGGTGGTCTAGCTGTACCAGAGCTAAAACTATATTATAAAAGCAGTGGTCATCAAAACCATTTGATACTGGCTAAGAAATGGAGTAGTCGATCAGTGGAATAGGTTAGGGTCCCAGGACAAAATAGTCAATAACTATAGCAATAAAAATTTTGACAAACCCAAAGACCCCAGCTTTTGGGATAAGAACTCACAATTTGACAAAAACTGCTGGGAAAACTGGAAACTAATATGGAAGAAATTAGGGCTTGACCTATACCTAATACCACATACCAAGATAAGATCTAAATGGGTTCGTGATTTTGACATAAAAAGTAATATAAGCAAACTAGGAGAACATAGAATAGTTTACGTCTCAGATCTATGGAGAATGAAGGAATTTGTGTTCAAAGAAGAACTTAAATTCATAACTGAACACCAGCTAGATAATTTTGATTATATTAAGTTAAAAAGTTTTTGTACAAAATGCAGACATGATCAAAAAGGTAGCAATAAATTGGGAAATCATTTTTACATTTAGGGTTCTGATAAAGACCTCATTTCTAAAATATATAGAGAATTGATCTAAATTTATAAGAATTCAAGCTATTCTCCAGTTTACAAATGGTCAAATGATACGAACAGACAATTTTCAGATGAAAAAATTAAAACCATTTCTAATCATATGAGAAGGCACTCTAAATCACCATTGATTAGAGAAATGCAAAGTAAGACAACTCTGAGATACCACTACACACCTCTCAGATTGGATAAGATGACAGGAAAAGACAATGATGAATGTTGGAGGGGATGTGGGTACACTGGGACACTGACACATTGTTGGTAGAACTGTGAATGGATCCAACCATTCTGGAGAGCAATTCGGAACTATATTCAAAAAGTTATCATTCTGTGCAAACCCTTTGATCCAGCAATGTTTCTACTAGGTTTATATACCAAAAAAAAAAACTTAAAGAAGGAAAAGGGACACACATGTGTAAAAATGTTTGTGGCAACCCTTTTTGGAGTGGTTGGAAATTGGAAATTTGATGGATGCCCAACAATTGGAGAATGGCTGAGTAAGTTATGGTATATGAATGTTATGGAATATTGTTGTTCTGTAAGAAATGACCAACAGAATAATTTCAGAGATTCTTGGAGAGGCTTACATGAACTGATGCTAAGTGAAATAAGCAAAACCAGGAGATCAAAGCAACATCAATATTATAGGAAGATCAATTCTAATGGACGTGACTCTTTTCAACAATGAGATAAGTGATGATAGTTCCAGTGATCTTGTGATGAAGAGAGCCATCTACACCCAGAGAGAGGATTGTGGGAACTGAATGTGGATCACAACATAACATTATTATTGTTTGCTTGCATTTTGTTTTCTTATTTATTTACTTTCTTTTTTTTTATCTGATTTTTCTTGTGTAGCAAGAGAATTGTATAAATATGTTTATACATAATGGATTTAACATATTTTAACATGTTTCACATATATTAGATTATTTTTCATATAGGAGATGGGGTGGAGGGAAGGAGGGGAAAATCTGAAACACAAGGGTCTATGCAAGAGTCCAATGTTGTCAAATTATCTGTGCATATGTTTTGGAAATAAAACACTTTAAAAATTAAAACAAAACAAAAACAAAGGCCTATTTGAGGCTAAAAAATAATAATAGCTTTTCATTTTTCAAATGCTGCAAAGATACTTTTAAACATTCACCCCTGCAAAACCTTTTATTTCACATTTTTTCTCCCTTCTTCCCTTCTTCTCCTCTCTCTAGATAATAAGTAATCCAATATAGGTTAAACATGTGCAATTCTTCCAAACATATTTCCACATTTATCATGCTGTTCAAGAAGAATCAGATCAAAAGGGAAAAAATGAGAAAGAAAAAAGAAAACAAGCATATAACAACAACAAAAAGGTGAAAATAGTGTGCTTTGCTCCCCATTTAGTGTCCACAGTCCTCTCTTTGGAGGCAGATGACTCTTTCCATCACAAGTCTATTGGAATTGGCTTCAATTACCTCAGTGTTGTAAAGAGCTAAGTTCATCACAGTTGATCATCACATAATCTTCTTGTTGCTATGTATAAGGTTCTTTTGGATCTACTCACTTCACCCAGCACCAGTTCATACATATCCCTCCAGACCTTCTGGAAACCAGCCTACCCATCACCTCCTATAGAATGATAATATTCTGTTGCATCTATATACCACTCTGGCTAGAAAGTTCTCAAGGAATATTGAGCTGGTCTACTAGAAGCATTTATTCATTCAACAAATATCTAGTGATTACCTATTATGTGACTGCAAATGTATTAGCAACATGTTCATTCTTTCCTTCCTTTCTCCTCCCTCTCTCCCTCCCCCTTCCCTCCTTCTCTCCTCCTTCCCTCTCTCCTTCTTTCCTTCCTTCCTTCCTTCCCTCCCCCTCCTCACTCCTTCCCCCCTCCTCATTTCCTTTCTTCCTTCCTTCTTTTCTTTCTTCCTTCCTTCCATCCTTCCTTCCTTCCTTCCTTCCTTTCTTCCTTTTCCCCTCTCTCTTTCCCCACCTCTCCCTTCTCTCCCTTCTCCCTCTGTCCACATGGATAATCATTCTCTTATCTGTGGCTACTTGACCCAAAAGAATATAAATGTTGATAGTTGAAACCTCACAAGATGTCTTGGGATTTGTAAGCTAGATTTTTTTTTCTTTCTTATTTATTCTATAATTAGGAAAAAAAACCAAGGATAATTAACCCTTTTGCCTGATTCATTTATGTTTTTTGAAATACACTACTGTAAAACCAGGACTTGATAAAGCTCACTGGGATTCCAATGGAGCTCCTGGATCATGACTTAACTAAATTTCTTTGGCTTTTACTATTTGACCAACAATAGGTCTCAGCTCATGTCTCACTTGGCTATTGTTTGGGTTTTGATGGCTTAAAATTGTAAATGACAGCTTTTCTGTTCTGGCCAGAAATCTTGAGGGTCTTTCCCTTCCAGTTTGATTGTTTTTTTTTTTTTTTTTAAGTAAGCCATTTTTTGCTTTATTTGTTTTTCTTTTAAAATTTATTTATTTAATATTTTCCCCAATTATATTTAAAATATTTTTTACATTTGTTTTTTTTAACTTTTGAATTCCAGATTCTCTCCCTTATCCTCACTCCCAGCCCCCATTAAGAAACCACATGTGAAGTTATGCAAAACATTTCCATAAAAGTAACATTGTGAAAGAAAACATAGATCTCCCACTCTAATTAAAAAAAAAAAAAACTCTCAAGAAAAATAAAGTTGAGAGAGAGAGAGTGAGAGAGAGAGAGAGAGAGAGAGAGAGAATGCTTCAGTCTATATTCAGACACGATCAGTTTCTTCTCTGGGTATGGATAGGATTTTTCTTCATAAGTCCTTCAGTGTAGTCATGAATCATTATCCTAAGGAGAATATCAAAGTCACATACAGCTGGTCTTCCCAGAACATTGCTATTTATATATAGTACATTTCACTTTACTTGAGTTCATGGAGGACTTATCAAGTTTTTTTTTTTTTTTTTTTTTTTTTCTGAGAACATCCTGTTCATCATTTCCCATAGAACAACAGTATATATGACAACCATATACCACAATTTATTTAGCCATTCCCCAATCGGTGGACATTTCCTCAATTTCCAATTTTTTGCTCTGCATGTCTAGTAGTAGTGTTGTTAGGTCAAAGGATATGCATGAATTTATAGCCCTTTGGACATAGATCATTTCTTTTGATGGAGCACATTTTGCCTTTTTTTCTTAACTAGCTTTAAATCACCACATGGGTGTTGCCTCAGACAAATGGAGGCCAGGAAAGACTTTGGCTTAGAAAGGCTTTGGCCTTTCTAAGGTCTCCCACTACATCTGGGACCATCTTCAGATGTCCTGATCTATTTATCTTGCCACTGGACTCAGATGACTCTAGAGGAGAGAATAAGACTGATAACTTTGCACAGCTCTATCTCACTTAAATCCAATTCATCTGCGAGTCAAGACATCCCTCCTGATGTCCTTGATTCTCTTCAGGAGTGAGGGACATACAACATTACTGTACACCTACAAGTGCAATAGCAACATGATGTAGTTGCAATGATAAATAATTTAGAATTACATGCCTGGATTTGAGTTTCTGCTCTGTCATTTGCTAGCCATAAGATCTTGGGCAAGTCAGAGAATTATAGAGAATAAGACACACAGAGTGCACAAATTTCAGTCTTTCCCAAGGATGCATGCTTGTAAACATCATGCACACTCACAAACACACAGACATAAACAGAGACATACCCCTTGTCTTGACTTTGGCAGCAATAAAGGGCTCAGGTATTAGTAGGGGAGAAGGAAAAGTATTGAGACCTGGGCAGAACAGTACTGTGAAGATTTTGACATTTAATAGAGGAGAGCTATTTGAGACACAAATCAGTAAAAAACAAAACAAAACAAAACAAAAAAACCACCATCAAGTTGCCAGGCATTCAGTGAATTGTTTATAGCATATGATCTGGGGCTGCATTTTCAAATCTCCATTCATACTAGCAGCTTGGCTCCCCAAAAGATGACTGAATATTTTTTCCCTCATGGTTCCACAGGTGCCTGAGAAGTGGAGGAGTGATTTTCTAGGGCTATATAGCTCATGAGTCCCTATTGATGTATTCCCTCTCCTCCATGATTATTAATGGATATTAATAGTCAGACAGATAATTAACTTTTAGAAGGGCTGTTTACTAAGGTGATATAGCAAGGTGATATGATGCAAAAACATCCCCTTTAAAGTCTATGACACCAGTTTTATATTGTTCAGGAGAAAGTGGGCTTAACATAATTGTAAAATATGTATAGAAAAATTGCACATGTTTAATATATATTGGATTAATTGCCATCTAGGGGTGATAGTGGGTGCAAGGGAGGGAGAAAAAAATTTGGAACACAATGTTTTGCAAGAGTGAATGTTGAAAAGACAAGATCTAACAGTTTCAATTGATCAAGGATGGACAGAAGCAGCTACACCCAAAGAAAGAACACTAGGAAATGAATGTAAACTGCTTGAATTTTTGTTCTTCTTTCCAGGTTATTTATACCTTCTAAATCCAATTCTCCCTGAGCAACAAGAGAACTGTTCGGTTCTGCACACATATTGTATCCAAGATCTACCGTAATCTATTTAACATGTATAGGACTGCTTGCCATCTTGGGGAGAGGGTGGAGGGAGGGAGGGGAAAAATCGGAACAGAAGTGAGTGCAAGGGATAATGTTGTAAAAAATTACCCTGGCATGGGTTCTGTCAATAAAAAGTTATTTAATAATAAAAAATAAAATAAAATAAAATAAACTTCCTCCATAAGTGGAAAAAAAAATACTTAAAAAAAAGAGTGAATGTTGAAAATTATCCATGCATATGTTTTGAAAATAAAAAGCTTTATAAAAATTAATAAATTAATTTTAAAAAAAGAAAGTGGGCTTAAACTTAGAGCTTCTATAATTTAAAAAAAAAAAGGGGGGGAAGGATACCTCATAGCTCTTAGAAGGTTTTTTGTTTTTTTTTGGCTGAAGTTCTTGAGATAATCCCCTTTGGTATAATGTAACTTTTCTGGTGGACTCTTTGTAGAATGCTAAAGATGCCTTCCTTTAGTGTGTCTAATGTGTTGTCCATTCTTAGATGCTGCTATTCTGGGATTCTGTCGGGGTGCTGATTGCAAATTCCAATTCCTTTGACCCTTTAGAGTTCACAAAGTCTTCCTTTGGCTAAGAAGTGGAGAGAAGCAACAAAGACTTCGGACAATATATCTTCTTGTTTTCCCCCAAGTAGTTCCTTTTCAGGGACTTGGCTAGAAGATTTCTACCACTAAGTTGCCAGATGCTTAAATACCTGATTCCAAAACTAGCTTGCTGTTTTAATACAAACCCTACAGGGAATATCTAAGTCTCCTCAACCAATACAAATATACTTCCTATTTAATGTCTCTCCATGTCATCCAATGGCTTTCAAGGACTTCTAAGTTGAGCAAGGACTTTTTTCACTAAAGTCTTTGATTAATTGATTTACTTGGTAGATTGACCTGGAAGAGAGGTAATTCATTGACTCAATGGAAATATTTAGCCCTAGTTTAAATAGTTCATGTCAGTTAGATTCAATTGAGAAGACTGAGCTTTTCATAGTTATTGAAGTAGAAGTAGGAGTATCATACACACACACACACACACACACACACACGCACACACACACACAAACACTCCTATACACATTCAAAAAATGTTTGTTGTATTTTGTTGAGTTGTTTTAACTGAATTGAGGTGCATTAAGTTTGTTTTCTTGGCAAAGATAGAGGAATGATTTTCCATTTCCTTCTCAGATGAGAAAACTGAAACAAAAAAGATCCCTTGTCCAAGGTCACACAGATAATAATTATGTATCTGAAGCTTGATCTGAACTCAGATCCTCCTGACTCCAAGCCTGGCATTTTAGTCACTGTGTCATCTAGCTGTCCTTAAAAAATATTTTAGTGCTAGCTATCATGTGCATCACAGACTATATCTTAAAGAAATTTACCTAGTAGGAGAGATAAGACGTATGTATTGGCATGGTCTTAAAAAAAAAAAAAAAAAACCAAAAAACAAAACCAAGAGCATCCGGAATTAGGAAATCTAGGTTTCAGTCCCCACTCTATTACTATCTAGCTTGTGACTATGACAGACAATTAATTTATTGCTCTCTTTTTTATATGTAAAATGAAAGGATTGAATTTGATATTTGATAAGGCCTGTTCCCTCTTTTTTCATTTTATGGTCAAGGTTCTTCTCAGCTCTAAAAATCTATGACTTTGTAAAAATATTAAAGGTGAAATAAAAAACAATATAAAAGATGGCACCAGACAATAATTCATAATTAGCAAGTGAGCAGTGCAGATGAAATGAGAGAAGGAAGAAATCTCTAGTTAGAGTGATTAAGAAAGGCTTCTTTGAGGAGGTTGAAATGGAGCTAGGTCTTGAAGAATAAGTAAGATGTGGAAAGGTAAGATGAGAGTTTTAAAGGTGAAGTGAATGGTTTCCATTCCATGAAAGGCTAGTAAGTCCTTAGGGCAAACTCTCCAACTTTTATTAACTAAGAGGTTAGACAGATAGACAGAGAAACAAAGACAGAGAGACAAACACATAGAGCCAGAAAAAGAGACAGAGGGAGGAAGGGAGGGAAAGAGGGAAAAAGAGAAGGGTATATATATATATACATACATACTCCATATCAAGATAAATAGTAAGAATTCAAAGATGAAAATGAAAAAGTCCCTTACCTAAGGAACTTATATCATCCCTGAAAGCAGTGTATAAATATCTATTGCTATTATTATTGGTATTATTACTTCTCAAATTTATTTCAACATACATTTATTGAGTATCTACTATGTGAAGAGCACAGTGGGAGGGACAATTCTAATAAACATCCATTCATTTATTTCACAAGCATTTATTAAGCTACTACTTTGTGCCAGAAATTTTGATAGGCCATAGGGATACAAAGTCAACAAGAAACAGTTCCTGCCTTCAAAGATCTTAGATTCTACTGAAGGAGACATAATGCATACACAAGTAAGCAAATGCAAAGTAATTATCTGAGGTCATATTTGAATTCAGGAAAGTGAGTCTTCCTGACTCCAGGCCCAGAGCTCTATCAACTGTGTTCCAGATATTCAGAGGTAGACCCAAGTCATTGCAAAAGTTTGGCAAGAATTTTATATTTATAAGAAAGGAGAAGGTTACAGGTATATACAGATGATGTAGGAATGGATTCTTCATAGAATTTATAAGAAGGGGATTATATTTGGAATATGCTTCAAAGTTATGCAAAGCACCATGTTAGACATGTTAGACATGTTAATTCTGGTATGGGGAATATTGGTGGTGTTGATACTGGCTTAATTTGTGCTCATACATGAATAGTACATATTAGTATAGAGAGCAAATTATGATAACACAGTAATTCATTCATTTGACAAACATGGGCTCTAACTACCCAGAGAGTTATCCTAACAATTCTGAAAGTCACAGTAGTCATTCTTCTGGTGACCCAACCTGTCAAAGCTTGTATGGGCTGGGTAACTGGGTCCCAAGGTAGCAGTTAAGTGTATATAGTATTACATGACAAACATATTATTGAGGAACAGAACAAGGTGCTATATCAAAGGAAGGTCATTACTGATTGGACTACTAATTGGGTTTTAAAGAATCTTAATACATGTCCTTGACTCAAGTGTACTTTTTATGTCTCGCTGTTGAATGGAGTTGATCTTAGGTTCTAAAAGTCTATGTGACTAATGTGCCAGCCCTGGCAGATCCTACCAAATTGGGAAGGCTTCAAAGTCTTGACTATATATGTCTACTTATCAACAGGTTGGCCACAGAATGATATTTTTTTTTTTTTTTTTTTTTTTTTTTTAGCCACAGCCATCCTCCAAGTCTAAATTATAGAGTAGTTGCCCCAATGGAGTGAATACTTGCAAAGATGAAAGTATTATTCCTTGAAGTAATTAAGTATTGAAAGGATAAATAAGAATCCAAACAAGTGCAAAAGGGCATCTTAGGATGAGCAGACAGTGTGAATACTGTGGCAGGGGCTTCTCATGGCAGTTCCAGGCAGACTAACCAATTATTGAGTAAATCTCAGGATGGAATCATCCTACAGAAGGCAACACAGCCATGCAGATATAGAGCCAACCAGAGAAAGCTGAAAATGTCCATATATCTGTGAAATCACTTGTTTAACCATCTCCCTTCTCTTGTAAAGTCCATGTTCACAAAATCTACAAAAATCAAGGAAACAGCACAAAGAACACAGGATTGGGGATCAAAGAATTACACATGGAGCTGCAAGGGCCCTGAGAAATCATCTAGCTCAACCTCTATCATTTTGTAGATGGAGAAACTGAGGCACTAAGACTTTTTTAAACCCACACAGGTATTTTGTGGAAGAGCCACAATTTTAATCCAGGTCCAAATAGTGACAGTGCCATCTCAAATAGCTTCAGTGCCATCTCAAAATTGGTAATAACAATGGAGGGTCTCAGGAAAATTAGATCATCTACAATATCATTGCTGATTGTTGTCCTTTGTTCTTAAAGAATACTACTATGTTAGAGTCAAGGTACAGTGTGTTTGGTTGAATTTGATCTCAAAATGGTGGTTGTTATCAACCTCATCTACATTAGAGAAACATTTGGGTTACTTGTTTGTTTCAATTTTTAATTTTCTCTTGGCATTCACAGAAAAACTCAACAGAATGGTGGTGTGTGATGAAGTTCTATACACACACAGTAGGTACCAGGTAAGGCAAATTTGGATACAAGTTGTTTTGACATGGAGAGAAAAAAGGGGAAATGGAACTCATAGTATTTAATTTGGAACAGTTTACTGAACTTCCCAGGAGCAGGTTGGGGTCCTTTAGTTAATTCAAATAGCAATCTATCGCTCTAAATATCTAAGAAACCAATTTAGGAAAGAAGTACTCTTGCACAGTTCAGATAGATAATGGTCTATGTGGGTGTAATGAAAACAGAGATATAACTTCAAAGCTGTATTTCTATTTGCTCAAAATTGCCCCTGAAAGGGTCCTGGGGCAGAGGTTGGAATAGAGAAAGCAGAATAAAGTAGGCTACAAGTCATAGAATCAGATTTGAGACTATGGGAGTTGGCAGGAATCGTGGAACAAGGGATTTCAGAACTAACGGACCTTAGAACAAAGAACATAGAATGTCAGAGCTGGCAACCGATCCCGGAGTGAGACCCAGGAGGGAATTTTAGAACAAAGATTATAAGTACTCAGAAGGAAACTTGGAACAAAGATTGTTAAGACTAAAAAGGGACTTTAGGACACAGTGAAAGTTAGAACTGGAAGAGGCTTTAGAATATGGAAAGTTGGGTTTAGAACAAAGACTGTCACAAGTGGGAGAGGACTTAGAACATATTGTCAGAGCTCTAAAAGGACTTTAGAATACAAGTTGTTAGAAGGCAGCAAGGACATTAGAGAATACAAAAAGTTCAGGGCTCTTATTTTATAGAGGAGAATACTAATTTATAGAGGAAAATCGCTTCATTCAAGCTAAGGGTGGAGATGAGACTAGCTCTTCTGTGTCCTCTTCTCTAACTTGATTCTCTCCCCAGGATACATCAGGCTTCATCTCTTCCTTCCAAATTCCCTTTGTCTTGATGCTTATTTTTTTTTTTTATCTTAATATTTTTCTTCATCTGTGAAGTACTCAGGCATTCAAGTTGGAGGCTCACGTTACAGTATGTATAAAATTTAAAAAGAATTCCATACAGTGAAGATTTCTTTTTTTGGCTTCAGGCATCTACCAGGTGGCCTGCCCATGGGGAACATTTTATTTTTAGTCATGCCATCATCAGTAATGTGGCTCAAATTGGAAAGATGAGAAGCCATAAGGTTTGGTGCAGGGATGGAGAGGAATTAGGGTGGGCTGAAAAGAAGCAGAGCCAGGGCTATCAGAAGTCTGAAGCCCAGTTCTCAGTGGGAAGTTGGTACTTGTTCAGTTATTAGAATTGTGGCTGCAATATGCACACCTTCCTGGACTTTTTCTACTATTTATTTCCATTCAACAAGCATTTGTTGAGTACCTGATATATTCAAAGGGCTGAGACTATAAATACAGTATGAAAGTCTTTGCCTTTAAAGAAGTTACATTCTATTGAGGTGATGAATACATGCATATAAATAAGGATAGCTTTGTTGCTTAATTGTCTGACTCTTTATGACCCCATTTGAGGTTTTCTAGGCAAAGATATTAGAGTAGTTTGCCATTTCCTTCTCCAGATCATTTTAAATATGAGGAAACTGAGGCAAACAGGGTTAAGTAACTTGCCCAGGGTCACACAGCTAAGTAAGTGTCTTCTTGATTCTAAGCCTAGCACTCTATTATGCCACCTAGCTGCTCTACATAAATAAGGATAATATAAGGTACACTTAGGAAGGTAGAAGTAGCAACAGTAGCACAAACTTATATTTCTTTAATTTGGCAATGAAAGGGAAAAGGGGTATAGTATGATTTCCTGATGACTTGGTAGGATCAAGTGAAGGATTTTTAGACGTGAATATATTTGTAAGTGGTAGGAAATAGCCTCCAATTTGATCTACAGATCCGTAGATCAAATCATCAACTAATCAACACTTTTTTTTTTTTTTTTTTTTTACAGTAAATACCTAATGCGTGCAAAAATTTTTGTGAGGCTTTGGGGAAACAAACTAAAAAATAAAAGTTTTTGTCCCTAAAGAGCTTTTATTCTATGGGAGGAGACAACATATAATGTATAAAAATATAGAGCATATATACAAAATGGATATGCTTGTTTTGGGAGAGAAGACACTAACAGACAGCAGAGGGGAGGGGTAGGAGGACTAGAAAATGATCCTGTAGAAGGTGGGCTCTGAGCTGAGTTTTTAAGGAAACAAATGATTCTAGGAGTTTGCAGTGAGAAAGCCCAGGTGTGGAAAGATGTGGAGAAATGAGTGATGGGAATGCCATGAGTCAGGAACAATTACAAGGTCATTTTGTCCAGGCAATAGAGAGAAAAAAATGACAGCAATATGTAAATAGGCTGGAAAAATAGGTTGAGGTAAGTTTATAAAGGCTTTAAAGATCAAATAGAGGAGTTTCTATTTGAGCTTAGCATCAAAAAGAATAAAGATGAGAGAGACTGTGGAGGTCAGGAACCTACAGGAGACAGGAGAGGATAAGTATGAGGATGCTTTGTAAGTTTAGTTTTGATTTTCTTAATTAACTACAGAGTTGAATGTATTTCTATGGCATGAGGAGCTAGTAGAAAGGCTAGAATAGCTGCTAAGGGAAATAGGAAAAAAAATTAATCAAGGATGGCAAGCAGCAGGGCTCATTTGAGTTTTTTTGTTTATTTGTTTGTTTTTTGTTTTCTACCAACTTATGATTTCATTAATGTAAGGAACTAAATAAGTCAGCTTTTTCTACCAAAAGATCAAGGCTTGTTCTGTAACTTGTGGTCTTGGAGCATTGCCTGAGGGACCAAGAAGTCTGGTGGTTTGTCCAAGGTTACATGATATGTGTGGAACTCAGGATAGCTCTACAACCATTATGCCTTGAAGGTATTATCTATTTGGAGTAATTACCTATTTGGACAAAGAAGGCTGATTTGGGGATGATCCATGGTTGAATATTGGCAAGGCATAAATCTCAATAGCAAGAGGGAGGAGGGGAAGGTCAAGGGAATTAATGGTAAAGGATAGGTGAAATGGTTAACTTTAGGGTCAAAACTATAAAGCAAAAAAAAAAAAAAAAAAAAAGTGAGACCAAGATGTCTGTCTGGCATCTGGGAATTCTCTCTTTTTCTTCATCCATCATTGCTATTACTTTGGTAGAACAACCCCAAGCTTTCCCCATTCTCCCTACCAACTCCCCAGGCTGTGTGGTAAGGGTGAGCTCAATACTTGATAAATTACATACTGCTGTGGTCCTTCATGAGACTCAGAATGAGGTATCCTTTCAGACTGAATGTTTGCTTTGGTATTGACCCTATGTTCCCTGGTGACCCTTCTCTAATTCTTAGCCAAGAGCTGAGCTTATATGACTAATGCCTCTTAGGACCAGTGGATATTGGACACTTGTCCTCATTTTCCATGCTATTATCAATCAGTTCTCTATCTCAGGTTATTTCACATGGTTCATACTGCTACCCTAGATAGAAGTTTATAACAAGAAAAAGAAATCCTTAAACATACAGTACAATATCCTTGGGGAAAGAATGGATCAAGGATGGTATAGAGAATTCTATTGTGCTATAAGATATGATAAATAAAATAATTAATATGGAAATGTTTTACATTATTGTATACAAATAACTTAGATTGTGTACAGTTTCAGGGTGGAAAGGAAGGAGGGAAGAACAGTTTAAAAATAAAAACTTAAAAATAGCAAATTAAAAAAATGATGAAACGGTCAGTTTTGAAGAAACTTGGTAAAACTTCTATGAACTGATACAAAGTACAGTAAGCAGAACTAGAAGAACAATTTATATAATAACAAAACTGCAAAAAAAAAAGCCCACAAAACTTTTAAAGTCTTAAGATTTCTCATCAATGCAATAATCCACCATAATTGGACTGATGGTGAAGAGTACTGTCCATCTCCTGACAGAGAAATGTGCTGAATGAGACACATATTTCTGGATATGGCTAATGTGTGGGGATTTGTTTTGCTTGATTGCATCTTTTTTTCCCTTCATCTTTCAATTCTGGGGATGAGGTGAAAGAGAGAGAGGTGGGAAAGAGAAACTATCTTGTTACTTGAAAAAAAAAAAAGGCACCACAGCAATAATAACAGCTAGCATTTATATAGTACTTTATGGTTTGTAAAAATGTGTTACAAAATATTACCTTATTTTATCTTCACAAAAATCATGGGAGGCAGGTGCTATTATGCCCCTGTTTTAAAGATGAGCAAACTGAAGCTGTTAAAAGACTTACCCAGGGTAATATAGCTAGAGAGATGGGATTTGAGTTTATGCTTCCTGACTCTAAATTCAATAAACCAACTAGGTGCTCTTAGGAATGGCCAGAGTTCAGATATTAGCCAGGGGTGAAGGGAGGATTTTGTGGGGTACTGGTGATTTGCTGGAACTCCTGCAATTATATGGAGGTAGAGTGAAACAGAGGAAAGAGCACTGTTTGAAGTCAGGAAACATGGGTTTAAATTCCAGCTCTGGCACTTGACTAGCTACATGATCCAAAGCAGGTAATTTATCTCTCTGGATCTGTTTTCTCATGTGTAAAACGAGGGGGTTACTAGATAACCTCTAGAACTTTAAGTCTATGATCCTATAACATAGTTTGTTCCCAACTCTGCACTACTTATGAGCCTAGAAGCAGTCACCAATCCTAGCTATGGTAAGGTTGGTCTGTACTTGCCTGGAGAAGGCAAGTGGAGAACAAATGTACTGGAGAGATCCTGGAAGGAAGACATGTCAAAAAGAAAGAAAAAAAAAAAAAAAAAAAACCAGCCCCTCCCAGCAAAGCAGTATCGGGAAATGGGTAGTGCCTCCTTGTTGTTCCCTACATTTCTTTGAAGCTTCCAGCTGCTGCCCTCTGTCTGAGCACATTTTACCCCCCACCCCTCACCCTCATCCCTTCAGGCTGAACTGCAGGGGTCTGGTTTGAAATGGACTAAAGAAAGGCAGATACAAGATGTGGGTGTAAGCTGTGGGTGGGTAGAAGAATGTCCTGCATTTTTCTGAGCCCCACTTGTTCTGCCCCCTCCTCCCTTTGCTGCCACTGACTGGACAGCTAGCTGGAAGGTAGAGGGTGGGGAACAAATGTCCAGCTGCTTGAGGGTGGGAGGGAATTCACACTATCTCTGCCTCCATTTCTAGGGTGATGATTCACAGCTGGAGTGTCAGCCTTTCACTGTGTGAAAGAAAGGCAGCTCACCTCCTCTAAGCTTTTGCCAGAAACTCAGCATCCTCTCTTGGTACATTTCTCAGTACTTCTAGCTTGCTCTTTCAGTGAATAGCAGTATGGTTCCCTGAATTCAGGAAGCTTTAGCTGCCAAAAGGACATTCATTGCTTTTTAGAATTATAGAATGGTAAGAAACAGGGTTGTGAAATGGTCGAATTTTACAATGATAGAGCATTAGAATAATAGGATCACAGTCTTAAAAATAGAAAGATTGAGCAGGAAAGATTCTTAGAACTTGGAACATCAGAGTTGGAAAGGACCTTAGAACAGAAAATACACAATGTCAGAGTTAGAAAGGACCTTAGAATCCAATCAAATGAGATAATACTGGTAAAGCACTTAGCATGATGTCCAGCATATAGTAAGTACTTTAAAAATTTTTGATCTCTTCCCCTTCCTCCATTCAACCAACATTTATTAAGCAACTGCTTGCTATGTGCCATGAACTGTGAGCCACTGGTGACAGAAAGACAGCAATGAAGTAGCCCCTGTACTTGAGGAGATACAATGTATATACAATCACCTATAGAGAATTTAGGAGTGAAGGAGATAGAGATCAGACCAGGCATTCTAGGAAATCTGATGGGAGAGAGAGCATGCTTAGAACGCAGAATTTTTTAAGCCATTAGGGATTTTAGAGATCATCTAGTGCAAACCCTTCATTTTACAAAGGAAAATACTCATTCCCTGAGAGATAAATTGATTGTCCAAAGAAGGTCACACAGCAAGATTATGAGAGACTGTACTGGATTCCGGGATTCCACATCACTTGATTTTCCCTTTTAAAATATTTCCTCAGGGCCATGCTACCACCCCGAGAAAGGGGTTGATTTAGTTGAACCCCAGGACATCCTCTGGAAGTTGTTTTCAGTGTATATGTTTTTGAAAAACATAAGTCAGTTATATGTATTGGATATTGGAAATTTAGTCAGAAGAAAGGATATTGGAATTAAAGTCAAATGACCTGGGAACTAGGTAGTTCCTAGGTAGTTCAATGGATAGAGTACTGGACCCTGTTTGCCTTAATCCACTGGAGAAAGAAATAGCAAACCACTCCAGTATCTGCCAAAACAAAACCAAAAAAAAAAAAAAAAAAAAAAAAACCCAAGTACAAAATGTTCTTTGAGGTCACAAAAAGTCAGACATGACTGAACAATAAATAGTTAAAAACAATATTATGGTGCAGATGACATAATGGATAGAGTTCAGGGCTTAAAGTCAGGAAGACCTAGCTGTATGATCCTGAGCAAGGCACTTAACCCTGCTTACGTCAGTTTCCTTATTTGCAAAATGAGCTAGAAAAGGCAAGGGAAACCATTCTAGTATCTTAACCAAGAAAATCCCAAATGGAGTCAAGAAGAGTAGGACATGGCTGAAACAACTGAATAACCATCACCAATACCACCATCTATTAAACACTGTGCTAAATGCTCAAAATACAAAGACAAAAACAGAGTTGCTCATCTCAGGAACTCCTATTTTAATGGAGGAAACAATATGTAAATAACTACTGTGGAAGTTATATAGAGTGTAAATGGGAGGTAATCTCAGAGGTAAGGTATCCTAAGTGTGGTGGGGGACTCCAGGAAAGGCTTCTTATAGAAGGTAGCATTTGAGCTAAGTCTTGAAGGAAGCCAGAGAAGAGGAGGCATTCCAAAATAGGGAGCTAAGCTAGTACAAAGGAACAGACTTGTGTTATAGAATATGGAAGAGGGCACGTTTAGGTAGATTACCTAGAGGAGAGGAGGTTTTATCCAAACTCTGTTTTTCCATCAATGCCTAATATTGACTTGTTATAAATAATACAGGTTCAATATATATGAAGAAGTATCATAGCATCATGAAGACAGAGCCCAGGAAGATCTGAGTTTAAATTTTGCCACTGGAACATGCTAACTGTGTGGTCATAGCTACAGGAAACCCTCATACTATATGTGACTAGATGAATTGTTTATATACAATAAGAAAAGGAGTTTACATACAAGGTATTCTCCTTACCAATGAAATCATATGTTCAGACCAAAACCAAAAAAACCCCAAACCAAAAATACCCTTTAAATGCTAATTTCCTCATCAGTGAAATGGGGTAATAATACTGGCAACTTCCTATCTCACAGGGTTGTTAAGTAGCAAATGTATGTGTCTAAAAAGGTTTATATGCTATTAAACCACTATGCAAATATAAATGGTTAGTAATAGGGTAATTGAGCATTTGTTCCAATTAATCAAGATTTTACAAAATGTATCTTTTGGGGGGGAGGGGGAGAAGTAGTTGTTTATTCTCACCCCTTTCTTAGACACTTCTCACTTAATAAGGACAGATGACACGCTACAAGCTGGAACCTTTTGGTTTCCTCTTCATGCTATAGCATTTCTCAGCAGCTTCATGCCATCAATCCAGGATGAGAATTGCCTCAGCTTGTTGCTCGGGTCCTGTTCCTGCCCACAGCCTTCCTGGCATTAATGCTTCATCCTCCTCACTAGCCTGGGGTGCTCAAAGCAGAGAATGACAGGCTGCAAGGTTGGAAAGTGGATGCAATCCAACCAATCATTCCTCATCTTGTGCACTCAGTTCTATGGCTTAGGCAGGCAGCCAATAGCCTTGACTGATAGAACCCTGTGGGAACTCTGGGACTTACAGTCTCCTTATACTGTTCAGGATTAGCCAGGGAATCAGAATGCTTTTCTCCAAAATGAGTCTGGACAAGCTGAAATGAATCACAGATGCAGTGTGGTAGAGGAGATCTGAAGTCAGGGGATCCAGGTTTGAGTACTAACTACTATTTAGTACCTGAGTGACCTTGAGACAAGATATTCTCCCCCCACCTCCCTCTCCCCCTCTCTTTCTCTGTCTCTATCTGTCTGTCTGTCTGTCTCTCGCTCCCTTCCTCCTCCCTCCCTGCCTCTCTCCCTTCCTTTCTCCTTTGTGAAATGAGGGAGATTTGGACTAGAAGATCTCCAAGGTTCTTTCTAGCTCTAAATCCTATAATCTTTTGATCCTTTCTCATCTTTTCTCACCTAAATCAATTATCCTCCCCACTACTTTCCCCTTATCCATCATTCAGAGCTTAGTTCAAGGTCCTTCTCCTCTGGGAAGAATTCCTAGAGCATCCCAAGTCCCTGTGTATCAAATCTAAATTTCTTTCTCTGAAAAATAAAATAAACAGCGATGGAGTATTTAGTCCCTAAGACTGCTTCTAATTCTATTTCCTATAAGGAAAATGTATCTGTGAGTTTTCATTGGTACACACATTCAAAATCCTTTGTCTTTAGGGTAATTTGCCCTTTCTATCATCTTTGATCTGATCAGTCTTTTGTATTGAAGCCTTCCCTGTTGCTTCTAGATATGACCAACTTAGTTCGTTCACATTTTTTATGCTCCTGCCACTCAAGTTATCCTCTTATATTTCTCTTTCCTTTCAGAGTCAAAATCCTAGAAATGTCTTGCAGCCATATGGGACAGGAAATACCTGTATATTACAACAATACCAGCAATAGTATTACCTCATAGTGTCGTTATGAAAATGAATGGGCTGTGTGGTCATGTAACTGTGAGACACAGAACATAAAAACCTTGGAAGAATTGGGAATAAGGCTACATTATGCAGAAGACAATGAAGAGGCACATAGGGATCCAGTCGTCTCTAACATGTAATGAAGTAGGAAGTTAAAAAACAATACCAGACAAATAAATACATGATTAGGGAAAAAAAAAGGTGACATGGCAGTAATGATGGGCATCCTGGTAACAGTAGGAGAAAGACCCAAGCATATTGGTGAGCTTGTGAGAAGATATATAGGCAAGAACTGGAAAGGGATTAGCTTGGTTCTACATTGTATAATGAAACATACAAATTGATGAGAAGTTAATAATAATATTTATATAGTGTTTTGAGAATCCTTCTACTAGAGGATCCAACGCACATCAGGGTGTCCTACTGAGTACTAGGGGACTTCTAGAACTAGGAACAACATTACAAGTCCTTCCCCTGATTCCCTATTAATTGGACATTACAGAAGTTATATGACATGAGTCTCTACCCCTCATTACGGTGCAACTAGTTGGTGTATGGATAGAGCACCAGCCCTGAAATCAGGAGGACCTGAGTTTAACACTTCTTGGCTATATGACCCTGGGCAAGTCACTTAACCCCAATTGTCCCAGCAACCCTTCCCCCCCTCCCCCAATATTTAGAAGTTGCAAAGAGACAGACTAGGCTCAATATCAGTAAAAACTGGTTGTCTCAGACTCTATATAATGTAAATTTTCCAGAATGTGGGAAGGAGCTCATGCTCTTCTGTCAAGTGACCAAATTTGTCTTTAAAATTATTTCAGGAAATACAGAAATCTTTTAGATGATGGCACATAACCTATATCAGATTGCTTAATCTTTCAGGGAGGGATAAGGGGAGGGACAAAAGAATAGAATTTGGAACTCTAAACTTAAAAAAGAAAAGTTAAGATTTGTTTTTTATGTGTAATTGGGAAAAAAGAAAATGTTATTTAAAAAATTTTAAAATCTGGATGTCTATTTTAGGAGATGTTATAGAAAAGTTCTTTGTTCAGTTATGGTTTAAGCTACATGGCCTTTGAGGTTTCTTTCAACTCTGAGATTCTGTCATTTTAAAATTCTGTAATGTGAATACAGGTAAGGTTATATATCTGTGAAAATGATGAAATATTTTCCCATCTTTTGGGGACATGCTGAGGAACTCCAGACACCACAGTGCACAGCTGAGAATCTGTCAGGAAGGAAAATAGGCTGCTAAACAGTAGGTAAAGTATATGTCACCATGTCCATGCAGTTTATTTATAGGAAAGCTTCTCAGTTCCTCATTTAAATCCTCTTTATTCTTATTTTAGATACAATTCAAAGACGCTTCATTATCTGTTTTCCTTGGCTACTATTGAATAGGAATAGCAAATCATAGAGTATTAGAAACCATGGTCATTTTGTTTGCTACTTTTAGGAACTTATTCCTATATAACACTTTCCTAACACAAAAACGTGAAAATATATCTGTAGATCTTATAGATTTATACCCTTCTGACATGTGAGAAAAATTCTGAAATGCTGAGCAAAAGAGCAGATAAATGAGTGGAATGCTGCTAATTGTACCCTTCAGGAAATAGGCTATGGAAGGGTAAGTTATGCAGAAATAGAAATAATAAAAATTGAGAATCTGCCAGGAAACCCTAATGTGATTCTTAATGCATACTACAAAATGTATATATTTCCTAATAAACATAGTTATTTTTCAACTATTACTTTAAACTCTGCTTTACATGTTTTTTTTTTTTTAAATATGAAAGCGAGTTTTATAAGATGGAAAATTGAAACATTCTCCCTTTCCTTTTCTTCCCCCCTCTCCTGCCCCAGTAAGTAACACTTTAATCTTCTTCTTTTATTTTTTTGCTGAGACAATTGGGGTTAAGTGACTTGCCCAGGGTCACATAGCTAGAAAGTGTTAAGTGTCTGAGGTCATATTTGAATTCGGGTCCTCCTGACTTCTGGTGCTCTATCCATGCATCACCTAGATGCAACCCAGTAAGTAACACTTCAATGTAAACCTTTCTAACAATAAGAACTATCTGAAGGTGGAATGAGTTATCCTTTAGAAGCAATGAATTCTTTATTACTGGAAGTGCTATCTTTTATATGAATCTTTTCTGGATCTCTCTGGTGCCTTCCTTCCATAAATAACCTTGCATTTATTTTGTATATCCTTATGAACACGTGATGCTTTCTCTCAATAGAATGAAAACTCTTTGAGGGCAGGAATCATATTACCTTTGTCTTTGTAACCTTGTTTCCTAGCACAATACTGGGCACATGGCAGATCTTAACATAGATTTGCTGAATAATTCAAGCAGAAGCTGGATAACCAAGTGGTGATAATGTAAAGGGAATTCCTGACTGGGTATGGAGACAGGTGAACTGACATTTGAGGTGCCTTATGACTCTTGGATTCTGTGAGTGTGTGTAGTCACAAGTGTGGAGTGCAATGGGGTGAAAAGCTGCTAGGGCAAGCCCACAAACAACGGCAAGGTCCTGTAGTTGACAGCCTCAGAGTGAGTAATGAAGTAGAAACACCATAATAAGCTACGCTACAATCTCTAAAAAGCACAATTTAGGCATTATTTAGTATTTGGAGGAGAATCCCACATATCTTTCTAAGCTCTGAGGGAATCACTATATTATACCACAGTGCAATTAATCACAGAAAGCTCATCTGAATAAATCAACGAATCAATCAATAAAAAGTGGGCCAGCTGCTGATAAGTCCTTAATCAATTTTGGATCTGATGCTGCATGGGAAATGTCTTATTATGGGTTGAATAGAATCAATTGGGGATATGTATAAAAATAGGGATCCAGTTTAAAGTCAGTCAGCTGAATAAGTAGTAAAATCCAGTGGTCAAAAGTGCTCCTGAGAGGAAATGCCTTTAGTGAGGGAGAGATAGTTTTCTTTCTTTTCCCTCTATTCACTAGGTGATAATTTTCTGAACCTAGGAAGGCTGGAAGAGTTGTAGCCACTTAGCTACCCCAAACTCTGATAGGTTCTACTAAATAAGAAAGGCTTTAAGTATGGACCTAGTGATAGATTGTGTCCTTGTCATCTGGGGGCTAGACTATCTCAGTTTAAAGAGATTCAATACCACAAGGGTGATCACTTAAAAATGAATTTTTTCTTCATTACTGAAACTCCAAAATATTAAAGTATTGAGAGAATTCAATCTACCTCAGCTGAGGCAGTGACTACATACTTGTGAAACCATGAATATTTGAAGTATGAAAATATCTTCTGTTTAAGAAGGTATTAATAATACATTTTTAAAAGATTTCCATCAGTAATTTTTTTTGAATGCAAAAAAGATTTATTTTACATTCTTGCAAAAATGGGTGCCTAGGTGAGTAGACACACCTTTGAAACTCCAAAAGCAACATTTTATTTCCCATCCTGAAGCACAAGTCCCTCCCCTGATTCCCCATTAATTGGATGTTACAGAATTACATGACAGAGTCTCCACCCCTCATTACATAACTAGTCCCTGCTCCAAAGAAGCTTTCCGTAAATATTTTTTTAAAGTTTTGGCACACATAAAGGGATGAGCTTCAGTTGTGTAGAAAATTCACTTACATAGAATAACCTACTTTTCTGATGATGCTAAATAAATGAAATCCTCTGCTTTTCCTGTTCTTTGCTTTCAAGTTTCTAAACCACATCTTCATGGAGATAAGAGAGAATGTTTAAACTATAAATTTTCACATAAAGTACAAAATCTTGGCATGATCTGGGAGGTCAAATAAAATCACATTTATTTTATTTTACTTTAAATTAAAGCTTTTTATTTTCAAAACACATGAATGAATATTATTCAACATTCACCCTTGCAAAACCTTGTGCTCCAATTTTTTTCCCTCTCTTCCTCTCCCCTGTTCCCCTAGATGGCAAATATGGGTTAATATGTGCAGGTCTTCTATACATATTTCCACAAATATCGTTCTACACAAGAAAAATCAGATCATAATTCAGTTCCAATTGATCAATGATGGACAGAATTAGCTATACCCAGAGAAGGAACACTGGGAAATGAGTGTGAACTGTTTGCATTTTTGTTTTTCTTCCCAGGTTATTTTTACCTTCTGAATCCAATTCTTCCTGTGCAACAAGAGAACTGTTCGGTTCTGCACACATATATTGTATCTAGGATATGCTATAACATATTTAACATGTATAAGACTCCTGCCATTTAGGGGAGGGGACAGAATAGGGGTTGGAACAGAAGGAACAGAAGTGAGTACAAGGGATAATGATGTAAAAAATTACCCATGCATATGTTCTGTCAATAAAAAGTTATAATAATAATAATAAAAAAGAAAAATCAGATCAAAAAGGGAAAAATGAGAAAGAAAACAAAATGCAAATAAATAACAAAAAGATTAATACATATTTATTAAATATCTATTATATATTTGGTACTGTGCTAGGAACTAAGGATAAATATACATAGAATGAAATAATTCTTCCTTTTAAAGAGCTTGATATGGTTATATGGTATTGGGGGAGAAAGTATGCGTGTATGTGTGTGTGTGTGTGTGTGTGTGTGTGTTTACAGAATAAATACAAAACTAATCCAGAGTAGTTAAGGAGGGAAGGTACTTGCAGATGGGAGAAGGCAGATGCAATTGTACCCAAATGTTGTGGGGATAAGGATGAAGTGGAATTAGGGAAGGTGTACATAATTCCATAGGATTATTTTAGGTCCTATCTTCATAATTTCTAGGTTCATAAGTGGTTAGAGTTGTAGAAATTACAAGACCACGAATATTGATGATCCTAGAAGTGTGGAAATAATGAAAGAAATAGGTAGCTAGGTAGGGAGATGGGATTTGAGTATTTATTAGGCAATTTCTGTGAGGGCATACAAATACAAACAACAACAATAAAAATGTTTCCTTTCTTTCAAGGAATTTACATTCTAAAGGGGGAAATCAACAAAAAATAGAATCTGAAGTGGGGCAAGTCATGAAGGTAATAAAGAAGTAATTGAAGTATGAAGGATAAAATATGGTTATTCTGGGTTCTCTTCAAAATGGAGGACCAAGAAGAAACTCACTAATGGGATAAGGGAAAAGAGGGATATTCCATTAGGAGAAGATGGAAGTCTGTAGAGATCCAAGCACTGTCAGGAGGGAAATAGTGACTTAGAGGGTTGAGTCAGTTGTATGGAAAGCAGTGAGAGTAGGACTATAAGTGAGTTTTTGTGAGACTAACCTCAGTGAATATAGTGGAAGGATGAAAACAAAATTGAGTCTGAGTCTGTGAATTACATTGCTGAAATGGTGATTTTGGGTTGGGTGTTAAGACCTGGTCTGAAAGAAACTATTGAGGGTTTATGGAAGTAATCTGTGCCCCTCTACCCATTTACCATAAACACCATCAAAAGAGACACATGATGAGTTTGTAAAATGAAACTTTGCCTTGTACAACATATTTGACTCAGGGTTTTGTTTTTTTAAACTGATGCTTATAAAGCATATCATTGTCACTTTCCAGTGACACTGCCTGTATCCATACATGAAAAAAAAAAAGAACTGACCTTTCTAACATACAAGCATAGGTGAGCAAAATAAACCCTGTTGGTCTGATTTTACAATATATGCCTAATTTTATACATCATTCTTTGTTATAACTGATAGCTCTCTGGAAAAGATGGGGAGAAGGGAATATTGTGGGAAATGCAAGAGATAACGAAAAATTTAAAAATATAAAATTATTCCTGAATTTTTACTAATTCTAGTTATGTGTTGTCTCAATCGATTCCAATTTTGCAACTTCTATTAATATCCTTAAATATTTTATATTACATTTATATTATATTACCTTATGTTTAAAAAGTTGGGATATATTGATTTAGTTCAACCTTCTCATTTGACACATGAATGAACTGAAGTCCAGGATGGAAAGTGTTTTACCCAAGGTGGTACAACTAGTGAGAGGTAGAGGTAAAAGTATAACTCCTATCTTTAGACTCTCAGGGCAATGTTCTTTTTTCTGCACCAACATAGTCTTCAATTCAAAGAACTTACAGTCTAATAGGGGAGATCAGGCTACCACACAGGGTGCATTTAAATAATAGCATCAGGCAATATATCATCAAGATAACCTTTAAAAGTTCATGAAATGACAAAGGAAGAAAGTAGTTAATGGACCAGCCCGAGGCTACTCATGAATTTTTCCTTTGTAGAGTCATAAAATCTAGTCCTAGATTTGAGGAGCTAATTCTGAGAGCTAGAGAAATGATCACTTTCTCCTGCTCATTTTCCAACATTTAGTAGCATATGCTCTCTAAATAGATAATGGTGTAGTAAGTGCTACTACCATTCTACCAAAAGGTGAAAAACCAAACCCAGCACATAATCCCAATTTAGTCAAGCTGAATTTATTCAAGGATATTGTATAGTTGTCTATTGCTTGGATAGATAGTCAATTCCATCAATACATAAAGAATATTACCTATGTCCATAATGCCTTCCCAATCATCTGTGCTCATAGAAAGCCTACCTATCCTTCAAAATTCAGCTCAGATATCACTTTCTCCTGGGAACTTTCTTGGGTCCTGGATCCCCTAAGGACAGAAGAGACTGTAATCTTCTCCTCTTTGAAGAATAGTTCTGAATCTCTCTTATGGATATATCCTGTTTTCTTTTGTATTATAGTTAACTATATAATATATATGTATATTACATATACATATATGTGTATATATATATATATGACTATATAATACTACTAAAATTTAAGCCTTTTATGGGCAAGGACTAATACTTGGTATTTTTATATTTTTGTCTCTCTACCACACAAATGATTTTCTTTTTCTTTCTTTTTTTTTAAATTAAAGCTTTTTATTTACAAAACATATGCATGGATAATTTTCCAACAGATCTTTGCAAAACTCTCTGTTCCAAATTTTTCCCTCCTTCCCCCCATCCCCTCCCCTAGATGGCAGGTAGTCCAATGTTAAGTCCAATATGTTAAAATATAGCACAAATTATTTTCCCTGAATAGTTACTTATTACATATTTATTAATCAAATTGAGAATGAGGGCTTGAATAATCCATAATTCAGATTATGGAACCTCTAGGGCAAGCCTCCCCATTTAAGTGTATATCTTCTTTATTTTAAAGAACTGTTCATCCAGAAACACCCTGGCACTGTGTCGAGCTTTGCCTTTTGGCCAGTGTCCAGGCAAATACTCAGCCACATTCCTGCCCCTCCAACTCCAGCCAAGTCTGGGGAATGTCAAATTGGTCTTCTCAAAAGCCATCCCCTTCTCGTGTAACCACAGGAAATTCATTCACACTTTGCTTTTCATTCATGACTAAGAGATATAGCTCATACCAGATGTGAGCCAGCGAAGGCCCTCCATTAAAATCAAATGCTAAACAAATCTCCATGAGATCATCAGCACATGAAGTTTCCTTGTTTAGAGTAATTTGCAGTATAGTCAAGTGTTAACACGCTATCTCCTAATTAATCCTGCAATACTTCTCTAGAGGGTAATGGATGGAGGCTTTAGAATGCCCATTCCGGCACCTTATATTCAGGCAGAAGATGGTTACCCTGGGCAAGGAATGTTTATGAGCCATGGAACATTTGAGCTGGAAGGAATTCTAGAGATTATCTAATCCAGTATTCTTGAACTCTTTTAGTCTCAGGATACCTTTGCTTGATAAAAAAAAAAAAAAATTATCAAAGACTCTAAAGAGCTTTTGTTTATATGGGTTACTTCTATTGATATTTATTGTATTAAGAATGAGAACAACATAGTATTGTTATTTAAATCATTCTGATCTTGTGGACTTCCAGAAAGGGTCTGGATGGGCCCATTCTTTCACAGTCTCCAACTGAATCCAACCTCCTCTTTTTATAGATGAGGAAATCAAAGCTCAAAGAGAGGAAGCAATTTGTGTAATGATGGGTTAACAAAAGATCCTGGACTAGAACTCTGGCTTCCTGACCTGTAGTGTTCTTTTCACTTTACCACTGTCTTTGATATTTTTTTAAAATATATTTTGCTTTTTCACCATTTACATATAAAAACAATGTTTAACATTCTTTTTTTTTTTTTTTTTTGGCTAGGCAATTGGAGTTGAGTGATACCCAAGACGACAGAGTTAGTAAGTCGGGAGTGTTAGGTGTCTGAGGTTGAATTTGAAATCAGGTCTTCCTGAGTCCAGGGATGGTGTTCTTTTTTTTTTTTTTTTTAATTTAATAGCCTTTTATTTACAGGTTATATGCATGGATAACTTTACAGCGTTAACAATTGGCAAACCTCTTGTTCCAATTTTTCACCTCTTACCCCCCACCCCCTCCCCTAGATGGCAGAATGACTAGTAGATGTTAAATACATTAAAATATAAATTAGATACACAATAAGTATACATGACCAAAACATTATTTTGCTGTATAAAAAGAATCAGACTCTGAAATATTGTACAATTAGCTTGTGAAGGAAATCAAAAATGCAGGTGGGCATAAATATAGGGATTGGGAATTCAATGTAATGGTTTTTAGTTATCTCCCAAAGTTCTTTCTCTGGGCAGTCGGTTCAGTTCATTACTGCTCCATTGGAAATGATTTGGTTGATCTCATTGCTGAGGATGGCCAGGTCCATCAGAACTGGTCATCATATAGTATTGTTGTTGAAGCATATAATAATCTCCTGGTCCTGCTCATTTCACTCAGCATCAGTTCATGTAAGTCTCTCCAGGCCTTTCTGAAATCATCCTGTTGGTCATTTCTTACAGAACAGTAATATTCCATAATATTCATATACCACAATTTATTCAGCCATTCTCCAATTGATGGACATCCATTCAGTTTCCAGTTTCTAGCCACTACAAAAAGGGCTGCCACAAACATTTGTGCACATACAGGTCCCTTTCAGGGATGGTGTTCTATCCAGTGTGCCATCTAGTTGCCCCCTTTAACATTCATTTTTTAAAAATTTGAGTTCCAAAATCTCTCTCTCCCTCTCTTCCCCTCTCGTTGAAAAAGCAAGCAATTTGACATAGGTTATACATGTGGAATCATTCAAAACCTATTTCCATAGTAATCATGTTGTGAAAAAACACAGACTCCCCCCTCCAAGAAAAAAAGAAAGAAAAATTTTTTTAAAGTTTGTTTTGCTCAGCATTCAGACTTTCTTTGGAGGTGGATAGAATTTTTCAACATAAGTCCTTTGGAATTGTCATAGATCATTGTATTGTTGAGAAGAGCTAAGTCATTTACAAGTGATCATCCTGCATTATTGTTGTTACTGTGTATGCTTTTTTCCTGGTTCTGCTCACTTTACTTTATATTAGTTCATGTAAGTCTTTCCAGGTTTTTCTGAAACAATCCTGATAATTATTTCTTATAGCACAATAGTATTTCATTATAATCATATTATTATTTCTTCCCCTCCCTACCCCTTTCCCTTATCTCCTTCCATTTCTACTTCTCTGTAAGATAAGATAGAGTTCTATACTTAACTGAGTGTGTATATTATTCCCTCTTTGAGCTAATTCTAATGAGATTAAGGTTCTATCTTCTCCATATTCCCTTCCACTACAAAAACTCTTTTGAGTCTCTTTTAGGTGAAATAATTAACTCCATTCTACTTATCCCTTTCCTCTTTTTCCAATGAATACCTCTTTCTTATCCCTTGATTTTACTTTTTAGATATTCCTATCATAGTCAGCTCACACTCCTATCTTCTGTGTATACTGCTTCTAACTGCTCCACTAATGATAAAGCCCTTAGGAGTTACAAGTATCATCTTCCATGTGAGAATGTAAACAGAAAATAAACTTCTCTTTTCTGTTTACCTTTTCTGATGTCTTTCTTTAGCTTTATAATTTTGTAATGTTTATTTTTAATTTTTTTTGGTTCTTTTCATTTACATTGTTGTAGTTTCCATAGATATTGTTTTCTTGGATCTGTTTACTTTGTGTTTTCTTAGTTTATATAGATCTTCCCATTCTTATATTCATAACATATCTAATTTCTTTTTTTTTTTAACTGAGATTTTAAAAAATATATTTCATTAGTGAAACATTGTGACCTATCTCCTAGGAGGTGTTTTGTTTATAGTATCAGGTGGGCTTGATCAAGATGGAGGGTCCATGTGTCTTTGGCATTCAAGTACACTATGCTTTCTGTAGCTTGTTCTATTCTGATAGTGTCCATAGAAGCAAAGAATAAAATGAGTGTTAAAGATGAAAGGAAGTTCAGAGGTCTTCTAGTTTAACCCCCTCATTTTCCAGATTAGGAAATTAACTAGGTTAATACATATAGAGGAATATATAATACATATAGAGGAATATTCTCACATTATCCTCTTTTGCTTACTGTTCTCCAGCCAAAAGGCGAAAGAACTCAGAAATATTTTCTTGAGTATGTCTCAGTCAACAGAGCCTTCCCAAAAGCTCCCATCAGAAAAAATTTCCATAATGATTTTTCTTGTCTGAGTTGTGTTTCCCCAAGTTTTGTGTTCCACAAAAGAGACCACTGTTCTCTCTCTCCAGAGCTCTCTACAATGTCAGAAAATGTAAGAACAAGTGAATTGTAGTTTATACCTCTTCCCCCTGAAATGAAACTAGAGGGAGCAAAATATTAGAGATTTTATTGAATTTCAAATTGGAAAAATTTTAAAGAACACTGAGCTTAACTCCCTTATTTCAAAGTGAGAAGACTTAAGTCCACAGAAAATAAGTGGTATTTAGAGGTAGTGTTGTAGCGGAAAGAATGCTGCACTTGAAGTCAGATGGATCCTAGGTTTGAATCCTTTTTCTGACATTTACAAACTGTGTTACTTATCTTAGGTAAATCATTTTGGCTTCTCTATCAATTTCCTTATCTGTAAAATGAGGATAATTGTATTTGGAGAAACTCTTTTTATAGGATTGATGTAAAGATCAAATGAGAAAGCATATGTAGAACGCTTCACAAGTTTTTAAATCAATGACCAGTTATAATTGTTGTCCAAAATCAGGAAGCTAGAAATAGGAACCCAGTGCCATGATGAATATGGAGCTTCAAAGTATCCTAAGATCCAGAGATTTAAGAATTGAATGGGACTGTGGAAATCACTTTATTCAATCCACTCCTTTCACAAACAGAGGAAATGAATTTTAGAGAAGTTAGGTGATTTGATCAGGGTCACACTGAGTCCCTGACTTCATTTCAATCTGTTGCACATGAAAAGTACACACTTCAACAATGCTGCAAATGCACTCTGATTCTCTTAGACAATATAATTGGAATCAACAATACTAGTGAAACTGTGGCATTCTTTTATATATCCCATTTTTAGTCATTTTCCTGAGTCTGTAACTGGGAAACTGCCTACCCCCAGCTATTCACCTGAGACTCCTGGCTTGTGTTTATTAGAATTCTATAGTTTTCACAAACCATCTCCTGAGTTCTGGAATGTTGCAGGTTCTAGATGTGAAGTTTAATAGTTTACAGGCTCTCCTACTTTTCCTTTTTGTTTTCTTTTTTTGAAAGCAGAAATAATATTTATTCTTTTCTAGTCATGCAGTATTTCTCTAACAATCCAAGATCTTTTAAAGATCACCAGCAGAAACTGAGCAGTTTTATCTACCAGCTCTTACATATTTGAGTCTGCTGGCTGGCACTCACTGTGGGTAGCTAGATACTTTTGGACTGGTTTTTTGTTTATCTTTCATTTTCACTCCTTGATAATCATTTGATTTCTACCTTTCCCAACCCAAAGGTAATTCTTTTTGGAAGAAAAGGCAATAGTTCTGCCTTTTCAACTGCCATTCATTATTATCATCCCATCCCTTTCATTCTCTATACCCCCAAGATCAATCCTATCTCTTTTTTTTTGTCCTCAGCTTGCCATCAACAACAGGTTTAAAACATCCCTTCGGTTAACAGCATGTGTTATCAACCTCAGCTCATTGTGAGACTTTAGTGCTCTTGAAACTATTCTTATAAGATGATGTAATTTCTAAAAATTTTTTAATTTAAAAATTTTTTTGACACACATTGCTTTATCATGTTGGGAAAGAAAAATCAGAGCAAGAGGGCAAATCCTTGGGAGAGATAACAAAACAGAAGAAAGAAGTGAACATAGCATGTGTTGATTTGCATTCAGTCTTCTTAGTTCTTTTTCTGGATGCAGATGATATTTTCTGTCCAAAGTTTATTGTAATTGCTTTGAATCACTGAACCACTGAGGAGAAACAAGTCATCACACATTCTTGCTATTATTGTGTATCATGTATTCCTGGTTCTGTTTGTTTTGCTCGGAATCAGTTCATGTAAATCTTTTCAGGCCTTTCTAAAATCAGCTTGTTCATCATTTTGTAATAGAACAATAATATTTCATTACCTTCATATGCCACAACTTGTTCAGACATTCCCTAATTGATGGGTATCTACTCATTTTTCAATTCTTTGCCACTACAAAAAGAGCTGGTACAAACATTTTTTTTTTGCACATTTGAGTCCTTTTCCTCTCCTTTATGATTTCCTTGGGATACAGAACCAGTAATGGCAATGTTGGATTAAAGGGCATTCAGAGTTTTATAGCACTTTGGAAATAGTTCCATATTACTCTCAAAAATGATTGAATCATTTCATAACTCCACCAACAATGCATTTGTGTTCCAGTTTTCCCATATCCCCTCTAACATTTATCATGATCTTTTCCTATCATCTTAGCCAATTTGAGAGGTGTGAGGTGGTACCTCAGAGTTGTTTTAATTTGCATTTCTCTAATCAATATTGATTTAGAGATTTTTTTCATATGACTATAAATGGTTTTAATTTCATCATCTGAAAATTATCTGTCCATATTCTTTAACCATTTATCAATTGGGGAATGACTTGCATTCTTATAAATTTGACACAGTTCTTTATATATTTTAGAAATGAGATCTTTATCAGAAATACTGGTTGTAAAGATTTTGTCCTAGCTTTGTACTTTCCTTTTAATTTTGTTTTTGTTGGTTTTGTTTGTGCAAAACCTTTTTAGTTTAATGTAATCAAAGTTGTCCATTTTACCTTTCATAATGTTCTCTAGTTCTTCTTTGGTCATATATTTCTCCCTAACTCCTATGATCTGATAGGTAAATTATCCCTTGTTCTCCTAATTTGTTTATGGTATCATCCTTTATGCTCAAATCCTATATTTATTTTGATCTCATTTTGGTATAGGGTGTGAAATGTAACTTTATACCAAATTTTGGATATATTATTTTCCAATATTCCCAGCAATTTTTGGGAAATAGTGAGTTCTTATTCCAGAAACTGGAGTTGGAGGTTTATCAAAACTAGATTGCTATAGGCCTTGATTATTGTGTCTTGTGTATCTAAGCTATTCCACTGATGCACCATTCTATTTCTTAGCCAATACCAAATGGTTTTGATGACTGCTGCTCTATAATATAATTTTAGATTTGGTGCTGCTAAGCCATGAATGATGTCATTCTTTTGTATTTATTTGTCATCACCTACCTTTTCTTCCATGTTATCTTTTTTTTTTTTTTTGAGTTACATGTATAGTACACATGTTTACTATGCTGTCTACTAATATTACAAGTACTTTTATTTGTTATTTTAGTTGGGAAAACTCAGATTCAGAGATAATTTTTGTTTGGTCTTCAGAATTTCATTTTTGAAATTTTTTCATTGCTCATAGGCTAATTTTCTTTGCAAAATATTAGGCTACTAACTACCCTATCTCTGAACCTTTTTACTCCTCTCCAGATTGAGGATATGGAGGATGTATGTCAGAATATACCAAGTTTAGTAAGTTAGATGGGATCAATGATTTGCTTAGGACCACAACTCATAGTAGCTATAAGAGCCAGGATTTGAATAGTTATTTCTTCCACATCATAATTTTTCCCACCATGGTTTCAATATATTGCAGGTCAGCATAAGAAATTAAATGGGAATTATGGGGAGTTTTGCATTAGTCTTGTATGACATGCAAAAGCCAGTAGATGACACAAAGCCTGTGACCAAATACTTAACCCAAATTTTGTAATAAGGTATTATGAATACCTGCTCAAAGAAAAAGAAAAAATTCAGACTTCTCTGGCATGAAGGTAGGGCCAAAAATTTTTATGGGGATTTTTCAGATTGTGGGGCACTCTTCCCCTAACACCTAGGCTGTAGATCTACATAGGTCCCTCTTCATCCTAAAATCTAATGATTCCCTTTATTTCAACCAATAATTACAGAAATATAGAATCTTTGTGACTCCAGAAAAGTAGAATAAGTCAGCAAAACAAAGAGATGCATTTGCCTTCAGGTAACCATGGAAGGGCCAGGCTAGAAAAAAAAAATCTCAATTCCTGTCTGCTTTTCAGTATTAAATTCTCCACTACCAATAGAATAAGTCAAGATGAATATATATTAACCTTAAAAAAGCAAAATTTCTTTTGGTGACTTTTTCTGCAAAGACTCATAAAATTTTTGAATTAAAAGAGAAAATTTACAAATGAAAACAATTTATGGAGATTTTCAGTACTTGGATATTCTTCTTGATTGACTCTACTGGCCTTGGTATGTACAAAGAGTTTAGAAATGGATAAAGCTTTAAAAGGCAAGCAGCTTTAGATTTTATACTGAAGGACTTTGGCGAGGGTGTGGGGGTGTGTGTGTGAATTTTAGAAAACATGTAAAAAGAAAGAACAAATAATAAAAACAGCTAACTTTAATTTAACATCCCTTTACAATTAAAATTCTATTGAAAAACAACAACATAAAAATTGGTTAAGAGGCAAAATGAAGCTTTGGGATATACTGGCAAGATTGTGAGACAAGCAGTAAAGAGACTTCTTTGCTTTGTGTATTGGCTTTTATATTTACTAGCCTTGTGACCCTCAGAAAGCCACTGAATATCTTTAAGCTTCATTTTTCTCATTGGTAAAATAAGGGTCATACTCTACCTCACTAAGGTTGTTAGGAAAGAATTTTTGCAAAACTTTTTTTTTCTCAGTAGTATCTTGTTTTTTTTTCCCCCAAAAAACATGTAAAAATAGTTTTCAGCATTCATTTTTGTAATATTTTGTGTTCCAATTTTTTCCTCCTTCTCTCCCTTACCTTTTCCCCTCTTCAAGACTACAAGCCATCTGATGTAGAGTGTAATACTTTTAACCATATTTTTGTATGTCATGTTGTGCAAGAAACATCAGACCAAAAAGAGAAAAAAAAAAACACAAGAAAAAAAAAAAGCAAGCAAACAAACAAACAACAAAAAAAAGGTGAAATACTATGCTTTGATCCACATTCAAGTTCCATAGTTCTCTCTCTGGATGCAGATGGTATTTTCCATCCCAAGTCCCTTGGAATTGTCTTGGATCATTGTGACGAGGTGAAACGATGAAGTTAGTGGTAGTTGTGATAAAGTGTGAGAATTGGGGTGGGAAATCCCCTCTGGTTGGAGGCACAGAACCTATTTGAAAACATTCGCAAACCTGAATCTATGTGGCAGAAAGGGATTTATTGGCACTGAGAAGCCAGCTTGCTAGGAAGACAGACTTAGTGGGCAAAAGGTCCTGTTAGGAAGATAGTAATGATTAACACTGAGAAGAGAATATCTTCACCAGTGGGCAAAAAGTCCTGGCAGGACAGCTTGCTAAGAAGGCAGCTTCCTTGGTAAGCATAATCCTGTTTAGGATTTCTGCGAAGATTTGGGGTTCACAGTTGTCTTTTATTAGCCATCTGAGGCTTGGGCTTCCATTCAAAATTGAATGAGATTCCCTCAATTGTTGACAATTCCCTGGGCCTAGATCTCCAATTGAAAAGAAATTACTTGGGAGTTTGAGCTACTGGGAGTAGTTGTGGACTAATCTTTAACTCAATAGAGGGTGGGACCATGAATCTGACCAGATCTCCAGCTGAATGGGACCACCCAACTGGGCTCCCTGAGGGTGAGCCTCTTTCAGAGGAGAATTTGAGACTCAGGAACTTCCCCCCCAAAAAGAGGACAAAACCTCAGGGCTCCCCAAAAGTCAAAGGGGACACAATTTACATCAATTGCATTAATGAGAAGAGCCAAGTCCATTACATAATCTTGTTGCTACTGTGTACAATGTTCTCCTGGTTCTGCTTACCTCACTCAGCATCAAAACTTTACAAAACATAATGTCTTGTTAATGAGATTTATTTTCTATGGAAAATGTAGCTATTCCTGAGGAACCCTAAAGCTGCAGGGCTGTGGGAGTGCCACAAACAATGTTGGCTGTTAGGGAACAACCTGTAGGTCAGTAAAACATAGAATTTAATGATGGGAACTGCTCTACCTCTATTCTATACTCTTCATGAAGCAATAGAATTCAATGATGGACACAACTCCACCCCTACTACTTTTTAATTGTACCTCTAAGCCATAAAATTAGCATTATCAGTGACTTGAACCTGATCTTTGTTTCTTTTAATTATAAAATTATCCTCTTGCTTCTGACTCTTTGCTAGCCTGCTTCAATTAGGGTTATAATTATAATAAACTTTGTCCCTTGACTTGGAGATAGGTCCAGTCTGCATATTCTTTTAAAAATTTTTTATTGAAGTTTTTTATTTTCAAAATATATGCAAGGATAATTTTTCAACATTGACCCTTGAAAAACCTTGCGTTTCAATTTTTCTCCCCCTTTCCTCCCACCCCTCCCTTAGATGGCAAGTAATCCAACATGTGTTAAACATGGTAAAAATATGTATTAAATCCAATACAGGCATACATATTTATACAACCATCTTTCTGTACAAGAAAAATCAGATCAAAAAGAAAAAATAAGAAAGAAAATAAAATTCAAGCAAATCATAGCAAAAAAGAGTGAAAATGTTATGTTGTAATCCACCCTCAATGCCCACAGTCTTCTCTCTGGTTCAGATGGGTCTCTCCATCACAAAATCATTGGAACTGGCTTGAATTGTCTCATTGTTGAAAAGAGCCGTACATCAGAATTAATCTTCATATAATTTTCTTGTTGCCGTGTACAATGATCTCTTTGTTCTGCTCATTTCACTTACCATCAGTTCGTATAAGTCTCTCCAGGCCTCTCTGAAATCATCCTGCTGATTGTTACTTATAGAACAATAATATTTCATAACATTCATACCATGACTTATTCAGCCATTCTCCAATTGATGGGCATCCACTCAATTTCAAGTTTGTGGCCACTACAAAGAGGGCTGCCGCAAACATTTTTGCACATACAGGTCCCTTCCCCTCTTTTAAGCTCTCTTTGGGATATAAGCCCAGTAGAAACATTGCTGGGTCAAAGTGTATACAGTTTGATAACCCTTTGAGTATAGTTCCAAATTGTTCTCTAGAATGGTTGGATCTGTTCACAACTATACCAACAATGTATCACTGTCCCAGTTCTCCCATATCCCCTCCAACATTCTACACATATTTTCCTGTCATTTTAGCCAATCTGACAGATGTGTAGTGGTACCTCAGAGATTATCTTAATTGCCTGCAAATTCTTTTGAGATACCTTGCAACACAGGTCTGGGACCCCACATTTGGAGTCTCCTTTGAACTTCAATACTATATGAATGTGTTATTGATATAATTATTCTATTAGGTAGCCCTTGGGTAGAATAATCATAGATACTATATTGTAGGCATTCTTAATCTGGGATCCAGAAACTCCTGATAGGTTTCAGGGATCCCATGAACTTGGATTGGGAAAATGATTATATTTTTATTTTTGCTAACTTCTAATTGAAGTTTAGTATTTCCTTCAGTTATGAATGTAAAAAATATATAGTCAAAAGGGATATGTAGGTTTCATCAGATCGCAAAAGGGATCAATGACACAAATAAAGACTAAGGTTCTCTGGCATAATGGAAAGAAAAGTAAACTGAGAATTAGAAGCCCATGGTTCATTAACTGTGTAACCTTGGATTGATCACTACTGTCTGTTTCTACATCTGTTCCAAATAAAGAAGTTGGAACTAGGTGTTCTCTTTAAGTCTTTTACCTTATATCAGACTAGGGAAAAAATACTTAGTTCTTTTTTCCCTAGAGAACATAGAGAACATTCCTATGACATTCTCAAATCCTTACTCAGTTGTAGAGGGCTGGAACTCTGAAAAGAGAGAGGGTGTGATCAACTCCTTTTTGGGATTTTCACCTCCCTGAGCAGTCAGGGAGGGCATAACCACCTGTGTTCTAAAACAAAAGAAAGCAGAGATCCAGTTCTGGATTCAAGCACACATTTTCAGAGTTCCATCCTTCTACATCCAGTCAGCTGACCTTGATAGGTTTTCCCTCTTTAAAAGGAGAGAATCATCTCTTGCACCTGCAAGCACTATGTTCTTTTTTTTTTTTTTAACTTTAACTTTCCAGCAATCCCAGCAATCCCAAGTCCAGCATCCAGCTTTGAGTCATTCTGTTTAATAAGGGCTCTCTCTTAGTTTACTCCTCTTAAAACCTTATAGTGAAAACTAGTTAACTGATTTTTCTTATTTAATAGACAAGTGATAGTGTGTATTTGTATAGCATGGAACATCTTATAAAGATTTCTAATATTGGTATGATTGGTAGTATGCACAGGGTACATATTCTTTGAGCAGATATTTTATAATCATTGAATCATGAAACTTTTTAAGGATCCTTAAATAAGGATCCTTAGAATTGATTTTGTACAAATAAACAACATGTAAATGCCAATAATATGCAAACCAACAAACATATGATATTGACCCTATCTAGGAGTTAATCATTTAGTTGGCATGATGAGAAGTACACAGCCAAGTTAAATCCCTTCATTTTACAAATGAGGAGCTGAAGGAGTTACATAACTGGAAAAATACTGGATTTGGAATCAGAAGACCTAGATTCTAATCTAAATATCTTATTTTCTAACTATGTGGCCTTAACTCCACTGTAGAGAGCATTGTTCAAAAGCCAGACACATTTCCCTAAAAGACTATTTTATAGAAAATTCATATAAGGCAAGCACTCACATGGTGCTCAGAAGAAGCGATTCAAGGACAGTCTTGAAGTCTCTCTGAATAACTTTGGAATCAATTGCATAATATGAGAGACACTGATATAGAACTGCCCAGAATGGCATGTACTCATCAAAGAAGATGTTGCGTTTTATGAGCAACATAGAATTGCAGTAGCTCAAAAGAATCACAAGCTGAGCAAATTTAGAGATAATTCCACTCCAATGTTCATGTGGACTATTTGTGCCTAATCTGTAGTAGAGCCTTCTAGGATCATATTGTTCTGATCAGCCATAGTTGGACACACTGTACCTTAATTTCAAAATAGTAATGATATTTGGATCCTCTTTGAGAATGAAGGACAACCAACCAATCATATGACTTAAGCAAATGACTGACTCTCAGAGCCTTCTTTTTCTCGTCTATAAATGAGTGGGTTGGACTGGATGGTCTCTAAAGTCCCTTCCAGCTCTAAGATTCTATGTAACTCTTCTGATGAATGACCATATTTTTGCAATTGAATAGAACTCATTAATGTAATTTTGAATTAAATTTACTTCACTTAACCTCAACTATGAAATGAGACTAGATAATTTCTGAGATGCCTTCCAATCTCAAATTCTTCCATCTAAAATGACTTGCCCAAGTGAGTTGGAAAGGTAGGAGTTAAGTCTTCGTCTTCTGATATCAGGTCCAGAGATTTCCCCATAACATCATAATGCTATGATCTTAGGATATGAGAGGTAGCTCTATAATGGAAAGAGCTGGTCCTGTAGAAGAGCATGGTCCACGTCCAATTTCTGACACAAACTGTGTTACTTCCTGGAAAAGTCACATCACCTCTTATTGCTCTAGGCAGCCAAGACTCTAAGGTTGTAGAGAAGGTGTCTATTTGATTTTGTCAGAGGAGTTTCCTTTATTTAGGGGTTGCATATACAAAATGAAATTAACAGGTCTAGTTCCTCTCCCTGTATTCTACTAGATAGATCTAGTCAATAGATCTACTTTTGCCATACTAGCTTTGGCTTCCATAGGATCTAGTCTATCAAGCCACATGATATATATGCACACCTACTTAGGAGGGAGGGAGATTGGTATAAAGAGATATTTGGAGACTGTTTTTCTGTATCTCACAGTCCAAAATTAGAAATTAAGATACCCCTCTATTTGCCAGCCACCGCTAATATTCCCTCATTGGTATTTGTGTTCAAGTTTTTTCTGCTGTTGCTCAGGAAGCAAGTGACCAGGCATCTGGTAAAATCAACTCCTACCACACCCTACATAAAGCTTTCCTTATTTCCCCTTCTAACAGAGCCAAGTTTGAGTTTTTTTTTTAAAAATAGTGGTGGTTGTTAGCTGGTCCTGTGGTGTGAGGTACCATCTGCTAGGTGAATATGAGACTCTTGAATGATACCAGTGCTTAACTTTCAGGAACTATGAAATATCTCTGATTGAAACTGTTGGTGTCAAATCAACAGTCAAAAATAACAGCTAATGTTCAGATAGAACTTTAGGATTTGCAGAGTATTTATTTTACCCATATTTTCTCTTCACATTTCTCTGTGAGGTTGGTGCTATTATTCTATTTTTACAAATGAGGAAACTTAGGCTGAAGGAAGGTAAGTGACATGCTCAGAGTCAAACAGCTAGTAATGTGTGAGGAAGTATTCAAATTCAAGTCTTTCTGACTCCAGAACACAGTGCTCTCTCCATTAGACTATCTAGCTGTCTTCACCAATTCACATCAATATACAAGTTTGTGTTAGGTACCTACTATGTGCCAAGTACTATGTTAAGTGCTTAGGGACACAACTACAAAAGTGAAACAATCCCTGCCCTCATGCAGTATAGTCTACTATAACTTTTTCTCAGTCCTTATCCAAAATCTCCTTCCCTCATTTGTGGAAAAAGCTGAAACTTAAAGTCAAAGGACAAGCGAACTAATCTTGCAGGGCTTGGTTATTTCTCACTTAAATAGGTTGGAGCAAGTCATAACTTCCCTTTTCTGAACCACAGTTTCTATATCTATAAAATGAAGGACTTAAGACTAGGTGGTTTTTAAGAAATCTATAACATCTAGTCTAAGTCCTTCATTTTATAGATATATATTTTTAAAAATTAATTATTCCTTTTTTTAAAATGAAAAAAAAAAAAAAAAACCATGTCATCTGTCTTTGTTTCAGATATTTTCCCTGATAATGAGTATATCATTCAATTATCAAAGATCTCCTATGTGCAGAGTTGGGTCATGGGAGGATACACAGTTTCAGTAATAAGTCTCTGCCCTCATAGAGCTTATAGTCCAATCAATGAGGGACCAGAAAGGATTCTAAGATACCAGTCAAATTGAACAAGGTTATAATATATACAATATTTATTAATATACATTACATGTGTCACTACGTGTGTTTATGTCCTAATGATACATTCAAGTTCCTGGAGCCTGCTTGAGACAATCCACTAAAAAATGAGTGTCCATTTGGTCTACAAAACCAAAATCAACACGTGACATCACAGTAAGGTAAAGGATGTTGACTTAAAACAAAGGCCAGGCAAACAATACCACAGGGTTAAAACCAGCTAGCAAGTATTTGTACCATCCATTTCCCTAAATTACCACCTACCAAACATCCAGGGAGTTGAGGCTGGGAGTCAACTCTCTCTATCCTCCCTGCCTCCATCTCTATCACAGCAGAAGGGGTCCAGTAAAGGTTCACTCACAAGAAGATGCTAGGACCTTAGAGTATATGCAGCAAGTGATATTTACCTTTTCTTTGGGCTTCTCAGAACAGCAACCAGAAAGTACAGTGGAGATTGATGCTGCCTCTTCTCATATACAGTAGCAACATATTTTTGGAGCTGAAGACCTCTCACTCCGCTTCCACTTTTGCTGCCCCTATTCTGCCATGAGTTTAGCTGCAGCTGAAGGAAGCCTTCTTGATTCTGCATCCATCTTTTCCTTGGCTCTAGTTTCTGATCTTGTACCTGAAACTACTTCTGGTCTCTTTTACAAGACTCATCCCACCTCCACTGATGACCAAAGATGCTTCTCTCCTATCAGAATTCACACGGTTTGGTTGACACCATCATGCCAACAGCTAAATATCCCAGGATTTATGGACAAATTGAAAAGGAGATGGAAACATGTCCACTAATGACAGAGGAGATCTTTGCTGCCCCCATTACACGGGACAAATGGATCAGAGGGTTACAAAACAAAGTGTTTTGTGAGGTCTGAGGAGGAAGGGTTTTAAGGGATGGGTAGGAATTCAGCTGAAAAAGAGAGATATGTGGAGAATATTATAGGCAGGGAGGTGGGAGGTGGGAAAGCAGAATGTGCTCTGTGGGTAGACAATATATTCCCAGTTTGAACCATAGAGATTATAGAGGGGAATAATAATGAGATAACTGTTAAAAAATGGGGTGATACCAAATTATGAAAAGGCCTTGAATATCAGACAAATAATTCCCTTCTCCAAAGTAAACTATTTGAAGGTATGGGACTAGTCCTTAATTTATCTCTGTATTCCTGATAGCAATTTATCTCTGTATTCCTGATAGCTTTAGCCTAGAACCTTTATCTTTCAAGTAGTTTAACAAATTTTGGTTAAATTGGATTTCATTTTTAAGGGATCAATTCAATTCAATCAAGATGAATATTTAAGTGCTTTATTATGTGCAAGACAAGAGAAGGCAGCTTGGAATAATGGATAGAGAACTAGCCTCAGATTCAGGAAGTCTTGGGTTCAAGTCCTATCCTTCACTGTACTGGTTATATGGCCCTGAACAAGTCAGCTAACTTTTCAGTTTACTTCACATAAGACTCTTTAAGCTGTAGAGAAAATAATCATTTGATTCAGTGTAGACTGGGGAACTTAGTGGCCTGATATAGTGGAGAGTGGTGGATTTTTAAGCAGAAGACTGAAGTTTGAATCCCAATTTGGCCATTTATTTAATAGTGTGTGATCTTCTAGTTCCCAGGAAATTAGAATATAAACTCCTTGAGGGCAAGGACGGCTTTTTTTGTAATCCTAGTGCCTACCAAATACCTTGCACTTAGAAAACCCTTAATAAACAGTTGAATTGAATGAAGGGGTGGGGTGGGGTCTAGAACTGTGAACAGAGACAGTCTGTAAATTCTTACCTCACAATGCTTCTCATTTCTAAAGGGCAACAAGGCTACGAAAGCATCTAGTTCTTTTGGACCAGGAGGTCTCAGCATTTCACAGAACACCATTCACTCATACTGCCATATAAGTATTCCTCAAGCCAATGAGGGTCTCAGTGCTCAGAACATTTTCAGGGGGCTCTGCCTGCTGCCTGCCCATAGGAAGCTTTGGGGAACCTGCCTTCAGAAACCCAAGTAGATAAGGAATTGAAAAGCCGGGCTTTTTATTGGAGGGCATGTGCAAGTACTGTATAATGCTTTTCTATTCTGTTTACTTTGTGACAAAGAAAAGGTCTTTTGGTTGACTGATGAGGCAAAAATAAAAATAGATACAAAAAAAACTTCAATTGAGAAACTAGCTCTTTTTCCTTCCTGATAGTCATTAAATTAGGATAGAGTAAGGAATGACAACTCTTGAGTTCTGAAAGGTTTTGGTAGGTTACTAGTTGTCTTTCCTTCTAACCAATCAGTTCCTGAGCTCACTCTCCTAGGTAAACTTGTGTCTGGATGAGATACCTCTTGTTGGCGTCTTCTTTCCTTTGGTACAAGACCTTATGAAATCTTGAAAGGATAAAATAGCCACCAAGTCTTGTGGCTGAGTTTGGGAAAGAGCCAGGTATGAGGGATGAGCTGCTTGACACCCAGCCCAGCGGTGGATTAACCTGACAGCTGAGAAATTCATGCAAGCAAGGGACCAGTCTATCGGTTATGAAGCACATGAAACAACTCACTGGTGGGAAGAATGTTTTTAGATGCCATTTTAAGTTTGAGCCCACTCTCCCCAAGGACTAAAAATATAGAGGAGAGAGTATGTCCAGGTTTAGAGGAACTTTTTTGTACTTTGTTCTTACTATATATAACCTTTCAGTAAATATGCCTTTGCAACAACTAATTGATGTCAGTTGGTTAATCAATATTGAGAAAATAGTTAAATTGATAGTGGGGAGCACTAATCACTAGTCTTGATGATATTGAGATATTAAATGGCACTAGCAAAGCATATAATGGGCAAAATATACTTGTATGGAGGTTCAAACTTAAAGCATTAGAGAAAAATCTTATAAACTCTTTGGATTCCTTCTAGAATCCTGAGGGAAATATAGAGAACAAGCTCTGGGACCCTAAATTTGTTAGTATGCCTCATCGAGAGTAATTCTCAGAGTTTCCCTGTTATTCCAGTATATATTATTGTCTCCTAATAGAAACATAAGGCAAGCCCATCCTAGAATGATGGTTTATTCAGGAGACCATGTGCTCATGAGCTAGCTCCATGGAAGGAAGGACACCTAACCTCCTCAGCCCCCAATCTCCAATTCCCCCCACTCCCAGTCTTCCAGATCTCAGAGTCAACCTTATGCTAAGTGGTGTCCACAAGAAGGAAAGACGACATTTCATCACAGGGATACTTGCAGCTTTTTTGGTATGTACATTTCAGTTCTGATTCAATCAAAAGACCTTCTCTTTACCATACAGTAAGCATGCCCTTATATAGTCAAGCCTGCCTTGAAAGGGAGAGCCAGATCTGTCTGTCCTATGTCATTCTGGATTTCCAGAAGCAGGTTCCCCAGGGCTTCATTTGGGTTGTCAGCAAGCAGAACCCACTGCACTAGCTCCTGAGAACTGGGCCCTCATGGGCCAGACCTGTTGTTACTACACTCAACTATTTATTTAGAGCCATTATCTTTTAGGTGAGATAGTCTCAAAGCAATAGGGTTCTATTATGTTTCTCTTTGAGACTTAGTTCACACCTTGTAGTATCACAGTAGTATAAAGATTCAGTGGGTCCTTAATAGAAATGTTTATTTGATTGGTTGGTTGGAAGTGACCTTCTTGCAGAAGAAAAGGTTAACCAACTATTTTATAGATTGTTAGAATTGGTAGGGTCTTCAGAACATAAAACACAGACTATCAAAGCAAAATGAGACGTTGGAACCCAGAACAGAAAATTTTAGAGCTAAAAAGGGTCTTGGAGATCATAGTCCAAGAACCTTCTTTAGTAGAGGAAGAAAAATTCTTCCTTCCCCAGATCCCTCCACTCAGTTCTGCCTGAGTAAGATATTTCAGAACTTGGGATCTGGAGATGAGGAGACCAGAAATACATCTTTGGTCTATTTTCTGTCATGTGTTCATGTCTCTCAGAATTTTTCCTAAAGGAAAAAAAAGGTGAAAATGGGGTTTTTAACCTTTGATCAAAAAAATAAAAATAAACAAATGATAATCATTTCCTGATAATTGGAGGTTATCTTAATCATTGGGTATTGTTTGAAAAGTGGGAAAGGAGTCAAGAGTTAGTGCTATGCTCTCATTTTTCAGGAGGACTGAGGCCCAGAGGGAGTTGCTTCCAGGGGTTACACACAGTGGTAAAGGTAGATTCAGCACTGGGTCTTCTGATTCCTTTCTATCACGTTATTCCACTTGTTTGGAAGGGTTGCAAGATCTGCCCAGGGTCCTGATTATCTACCACTCAATAGTCTAGGAAGAAAGGCAGAAACAAGGGTCTCACTATATTAAATAAGACACTCTTGGGAACAGAGTGATAGGACAACAGCTGGTACTAATGATTAAGCTGGGAATTAGTCTCCAAAAGCAATGTCTATCCCTCTCTTTTGGAATATAATTGTGTCAGGATGGGTTGTAAGTTTATAAAGTTGTAAGGAACTCTAGAAGTCAGATAATGCACATCCCATTTTTCCCTCTCCCCATTCCCCAGATTTTACAGATGAGGGAACTAAGGACCAGGGAAATTAAGTGACTTTGCCCAAGTTAGTAAGTGGCAGAGCCAGGATTCAAATTCAGTCCTCAGACTCCAGAGTCTGAGTGCTCTTTCCACTGTAGGGGTCCAAAATGTGGAAGAGGAACAAGAGAATGAGGACACAGAAAAGGAGAAGGAGGCTAAAGATGAAGAAGAGGAGGTGGAAGAAGATAAAGAGGAGCAGGAAAAGGAGGAAAAGAAAAAGGAAGAGGAGGAGGAAGAGAGAGAAAGTAGAGCAAAATGAGGAGGAAGAAGAGGAAAAGGAAGAAGAGGAAGAAGAGGGGGGAGAAGAAGAACAAGATGAGGAAGAGGAGGAGGAAGAGGAAAAAGAGGAGGAAGGTGAAGAGGAGGAGGAAGAGGAAGAGGAGGAAGAGGAGGAAGCAGAAAAAGAGAAAGGGAGAAATATCCAGCAGAAAGAAGAGTCAGCTTTTTTTTTCCCAAAACTTATCAGCAAGGATGACTTAACCCATCCATCGAGTTGGATATCTACCCTACTTTAAAAAGTGCTTCAATAAAAGGAAATCTCACAATATATACTGGTGGATCTATGCCACAGTTTAATAATGCTCTTGTTTAAAATGTTTGTTCTTAAGTCCAACCCTAACCATGGTTAAGCCTATTCATATCCTTAAGTCTTCATCCTTCTTAAACTGGTCCTTTACAGGCTAAAAGACAGCACCATCATTCTTCTTAAAGCTTCACTTAAAAAAAAAGTAATTTATATTTATTATATTATATATAATAATATTTTATATTATTATTTATATTATTTTCTTCATTCCTTCAGGGGTCCCTCATTTTTTTTTTTTTTTGTACAAAACTTAAAGGACTACTCACTGAAATGGAGTATGTGTGTGGGGGTTATTTAGTGGTTCCTAATTTAGAACTGGAAAGAATGTCAAAGCTCAACCTAATCTGATCTTTTTACTGTTATAAAAATTGAGGCCTAAGAAGATTAAATGATTTATTTTGAGAGGCAAGATTTGAATCCAAGTCCTTTGATTACAGAATCAGTGTTTTTTTAACATATCCAATGCTGGTTCTTAAAGAGCTTTCCAGCATTAGGTTAGCTTTTCAAATCATAGAGCTTACAAGATGGCTTGTACATTGTCATTTTGCCTAGCCAATGTTCCCTCAAGTATTTCACCCTTGCTTGCATTACTGTTTTCTCTTTTTTGATTAGTGTTGCTTGCAATAATAACCCAATGTGCTCTTCTATTAATCCTTTCTGTTCTCCTGGGAATTCTGTCCCTTTTCCTGTTGAATTTTCTATACATTTTCCAAATGTCTAATTTAAATATGGCTGCCTCAAGAAATCTTCTCTGATTTTTCAGGCAATAATATAACTAGCAACTGATACTTTAAACTTTGTAAAGCACTTTACATATATTAATCTCAGGTATATTTCTAATGAACTTAGTAAGTAACCTTGAACATGCATATCTGTTAGCTGTGTTTGTATTCTATTCCCACACTGAACTGAAAGTTCTTTTGAGAGTAGGTATGTATGAATAGCTAAACTTTTGGTACCTTTACCAAATACCCAATATAGTTCTTTTGAGGAAAACTGTTGTATTGATGAATATAAGAAACTTTCAGATTTTCACAAGTGCTTTACTTACAGCAGTTCTATGAGGTAGATAGTAAGTAAACTTTTAAACCTCCTCTCTACCTTATCAGAATTTTGAATTCTAATTTTTACTCCCCAGTGTGAGATGATCTGAATTAACTCAATTATCTATAATTTCAGGGTAACCATTTTTAAAGAAGATATGACATGACAACATGCTGGGAACTGGTATTTGGAAAAACAGGATTAAAACTCAAGGCCTAAGTTGAAAGAAAAGAAAGGACATTTGGAAACCTTATTGATCTGAAGACTTTAAAATTTTTAATAGTTGTTTTTTTAAAATCTTGAGTTCCAAATTTTCTCCTACCTTCCAGCAATGCTATCCATTATACCTGTGAAATCATGCAAATTGTTTCCATATTAGTCATGTCACCAAAAAAAAGGCAAGAAAAAAAATATTTTAGCAGTAAAAGAAATTATCTTTCAGTTTGTAAGCAGAGTTCATAAGTTCTCTTTCTGGAGGTGAATAGCATTTTTCATCAATGACTCCTTTGGAACTATTTTGGATTATTGTCTTGATGAGAGTAACTCTTTCATAATTGATCATTGTTACTAATATTGTTGTAACTGTGTGCAGTATTGTCCTGATTTTGTTCACTTTGCCTCAGTTCACAAAATTCTTTCCAGGTTTTTCTGAAACCATCCCCCTCATTTCTTATAGCATTTCAGTATTTTATCTCAATCATATACGCCAATTTGTTTAGTCATTATCCAATTGAAGTATTTTTTTAAAACTTTATAACATTTAAAAAAATTAAGTTCCAAAAATCTGAAGACTTTTATGTTCTTATGGCTTAAAAATAGCTCCCAGTTTGTAATGTGTTATAGTTTGCAAATAATTTTCCTCCTAGTAACTCTGAGATGTATGTTTCCTATCTATAAAATGACATAGACAAAGTGAACTAAGTTTCCTTCCTGTTCTAAATTTTATGGTCCTATTTATATTTTATGGAGGAGGAAAATAGGCCTAGAATATTTTAAGTGAATTGCCCAGCATAAGTAAATGACAGGTCTAGGAATGGCACATCAAAAACTTGGGTCTTCTCACCAAATGTCCAGGGTGCTTTCCAGTGTCCCACACAATTGGTGCTATGGGACTGCATTTCTTTTTTATGTTTTTAATTTTCCCAATTATATGGGAATGTGATAAGAGGATTACTCTGAAGTTAAAAAAGGAGGAATTTTTTTAGGATCATAGAGATGAGCATAGACATGATTGAGAGGTAGATTGTATCTTAGTTCCCTTCCTCCCATCATCATTTTAGATCTGAGGAAACTTGAGGCTTTGGAAGCTAAGGAGTTTATCCAGGAAGTAGTGATCTAAATATCAAACTCAGAGACCTTTCAGAGAGGAACAGGATAAAAATTGGGCCCTTCCCCTATTTGTGGGGGCTTCCCTCCCCTAAATATATTACCTAGATTCAGTGTTAGCTCCAGGTACCCTTTAAAATAGTGTGTATTTTGCCAAAGGCCTCCTTTATTTTTTGATGGGATTTGGATAAAAGTAATGTAAACATACCAATACATTTTGATCCTGTCAGGAAAACCAGTCCAGTGACTTAGGCTCAGGCCCTCAGTTTGTGTTTCCTACCAGAAGGAAACCTGTGATCTCCTCTTAAAAACTTGCATTGAAACATTCAAAAATCTTCTTTTTCTTCTGCTGCCCCATTCTTTTCCTGTTCCTCATCTTCATCCTATTGCAGGGTCATAGAAATTGAAGCTATAAGGGACCTAAGAGATTGTCTATTCCAAATCCATCACTTTATAAGGAGAGAAATTAAAAAGCAACTGACACAAATCAGACAAGAACAACTGTAGCAAAGGTGGGTTTTGAACCCAAGTATATTGACTGTTGTGCTCTTTCTTATAAAACAGGTCATGTTTCTCCCTACTTCTTCTTCTCTTGGTTGGTGTATGGGGTATTTGGGATTTCTGGTATCAAAAGTGTCCTTTTCCCCTTAAATCATTTTCATTCACAGAGGATTGGAAATTGAACTCAAAACCCTTGGTGAAGAGATTCCACTTAATAAGGTTAGCAGGGCCCTTTGTACCAGATAGAGGCCCTACTTTCACTATGGTTCATTGAGAGCCTCTGAGTTCAGGTCACATCTGATAATTATAAAAGTCAAGCTTGTCCTAAGAGAATAGGTCAGAAGCATACATAGACTTCCAGATTAAAAGGTTACCTTCTAGTGATCATCTAGGCACAAGAGTTCTCAACCTGTAGTTCCAAAACATATATGTATGTATATGTATAGGTATACACACATATGTATATGTATGTATATATATATATATATATATAAAATGGGATTTCAGTTTTTTTTGTAATCTTATTATATTTTGTGTAATTAAAATTATTCTGAGAAAGAGGTTCATAGACATCCCTAGATTATCAAAGAAGTTCATGACAATTAAATCTAAGAAACCTCAAATTCTAGGAAAAAATTGGTGACATGAAAAGAACCCTGGATTTAGAGTCAGAACATTAGTACTGTGAAAAGAATACTGAATATAGGTAGAGAACCAAGATCTGAATTCTGACTTTTCCACTTCCTAGTTGTATGATTTTGATCAAGTAATTTCAATTCTTTCTGACTCAGTTTCCTCAGTAAGCAAAGAATTAGGGACCTTAATATCAGTATATGCTGTGCAAAGCTTATCAAGCTTCTTTCCCCCCTACTTCACTATAGTTAAATGTTTCCTAGAGAGTTACTGAAAATTCTGTTATTTGCATGACTTTGGTGCTAGTTGCCTAAAACTTGATGGGAATTGAAATTAATTGACCCTTTTGGGTAGAGAATATTGCATTGGAGGAGAGGTTAATTTAAAAAAAAAAAGAAAAGGTATTGACAATTAATTGACCTTTTGTCTATCAGCTGTGTATATTGAGAACCTTTCTAACAAAACAGCTAGAAATGTATTGATTAATCCCTAAGGCCTTTTGACCTGAATTCTTTGAGGGGAAAAAAAAAAGAGCTCTAGCACTATCCCAGACCCCAAACCAAATAAGTCTCAGTAGAAGATGAGAAATCTAGTGCATGATGTTAGCACTTTTGCAGAGAAGTAGTAAATGGTTTTTAGAAATGAAATCTATTGAAAAAGGCAGGGAAGAACAACAGTGAGATATAACAAAGTGATTAGAGATGGAGCTGTTAAGTGATGGTACATCTATAGATTCAGATCCTTCATTCCTTGGAGTATAATTTGTCTAGAGAATATTCCTTTCCCACAGGTTTAGGAATCTTTGGGAGATTGTATTTCTTTTCACATGGAAGGAGAAGAATAAGGCAAATTCTATTGCTTGTTTTTCTCTTATATTTATTTTCCTATTCTGTCTCAATTAAATATGGCACTATTTGATTTATGATCTTTGAGAAGCTTGTTATTAGAGGATGCATTGCATGGGGGATCAAGTAATAGTAGCATGACTATGATTATATTGAACCTGGGGAGTTAAGTAGTTCCAGAGTAATATGGGAGTCATGTTACATGTATAAGACAAGATGGACTACATCAGTGGTGTCAAACTGAAATAGAAATGTATCTCTGAAGGTTGCATATTAACTTGGAAAGTCATATGTTGACATTTTATCTATGTTCTATGGTATTTTTATTTATTTTGTAAATGTTGGAGTTGGGGAGTTCAACTCAAAAACATTCAGTTCCTTCCATTCCAGTTCTAGGTCCTGTGAAATCTTCACTTGACAGGGAGAAAGCAAAGCCCAGAGAAATAAAATGATAATTATGGGATATATAGTGAGTTTAGAGCAAGGTCTGGATCCAAATCTCCTGACTACTTGACCAGGATTTCCCCATATCAATCTATTTTCTGTTTTCTTAACTTTGAACAAGAGAAGTATCAATAATATGTTAACATTCTTGTCCCTGAGGCACTTTGTTAGGAGCAAGAGTCTTAGCTTCTGTGACAACTTTCATCTCAGGACTTCCAAGAACTTGATGGTCATAAAACCCCCAGACAGCCTCAAGATGTGTGACTTTCTGAACTTATGAGGGGAGCCCTAACACTCTCTCTCACTTTTTCTCTCTCAGACTTTGGGGGGAGAGCTTGGGAAATTCCCTCAGAGAAGGTCTTTCCTGAGAGACCCACCCCAGGGAGTCAAGATAAAATGGTTTCATTCTGTTATCTGGGTGGGACTAGTTGAGTCCAGGACCACTCTTATTTAGCCCAAGTTGGAGATCGAGATTTCTATCCAACTCTATTGAGTGTCCAAGGACATTCATTCAAATGGAAAATTTCTATTCAGTTCCAAAAATCTCTGTCTGAGTCCAACTCAAACTGTCCCCCAGCCTCAAGCCAAAATTTTAATTATAAAAAGAGGCAACTTGGGGCTCACTCCTTGCAGAGGACCTAATCAAGCCAAAGAACTTCTCTTTCCCCTTGGCATAGCTTCTACCCTCTGCCTGCTGAAAAGACATTCTCTTTCAGTGTTACTCCCTCTTTATCTCTCTCACCTATTTCCCTAATAGGACTCTATTCACTTTCTCTGCTAGAGGATTTCTCTGCTAGACCTTTACTTCTCAGTCCGGACCTGACATTAAGGAAGTCAGTCTGCAAAAGCTAACCTCTCAGTAATAATAATAAACTTCTTTTGCCAATTTAACTTTTCGGGTTTGTAAATTCATTTACAAAGGACTAGAGCCGACTAGAAGGGGTCCCACAACTCTCTGCTCTGTTCTGAACCTCATCAGAAGCACCTGGAATACTCTGCCTTGTCATCTCCAGTCCTAGAATTCCTAATCTTCCTCAAGGTTTAGTTTTCTCTACTATAGAAAGCCTTTCCAGATTCTCCTCAGTTGCTGATGTTTTCTCCCTCCTCAAATTATCCTATATTAACTACTTAACTACTTAAATCTCACTCCCTTGCCAACTTAATAGAAGGAATGTTCATTGAGGGCAGGAACCATTTCACATTGCCTTTGTATCTCTTACTTATTATAGTGTCTTAAGCACATGGAAAGTATTTCATGACTGTTGAATTGAGCAAAGTTGAAAAATGGTTTTCCAGTGACATTTAGTGATTTAAATGGGAAAACTGGATATGAGATACTGAACAGAGATCAGGAAGTAGATGTCCAATACACACTCCTAAACAAATTTATCATCTTCCCTGCTATAGTTTTACTTCATTGTGTTGATCTCCCCAGTCACCTAGGTTCTGGCATTTGGAATCCTATTGACTTTGATGAGGTGTGTGAATGAATGAATAAAATCCCTTCTGCTCAGAGACTCAGGTTCAGAAGCAATTTGCTAACCCCAAAGGCAGTGGCAAAAGAGGAGGTTTTATTTTACACTGAGGTTTTCCCCTTAGAGTCTATTTCTTAATGAAAAAATATTTTGCAAAGAATGACTGGCAAAGACCCACTTTAAGAGTAAATCTGGGGCGGTTTGAATTGATAATCAGACCAGGATATCTCAATTGAATGAAAATTTAGAATTTCCTGAATGAGGATGTGACTTCCCAAAAGATCAATGGGAGTTGATTTGCCCTTAAATAATGTTTCTTGTCTCATCCTGGGAGGATGGGCCCTCTCTCTAGACTCCTCAGAGCCTGGGAAACCCTGATCTCTCTTCTTTGCAGATCAAAGGAGACATGGTTTCAGTGATTATTTTACACATTTTTTTCAGTGATTATTTTACACAATTTTTACAGAGTTCTCTCGCGTCAACTTCTCTATGTCTTTCATAATTCATGAATCCTTTCCATTTCATTACCGTACCTCTTACATTAAATCTCCTTCATTCTCATTCCTTAATTCCTCATCTCTTTTAACCTGGCCTATTGCAATATGGCTTTTTACTGATCTCTTCACCTCTATTATGTCTCCTCTCTAATTCATCTTTCATTCTGTGTTATCTTTTTAATGGGCAAGTATTAAATTATATTTTGGGTCAAAAATCTTAAGTGGCTTCCCATTGCTTACTGAATAGAATACAAATTCATTAAGACAGCTTAAGGCTGTCTTTTGGCTCTCCTCTAACATTTTTTTAAAAACTTTAATCCCCTCTGACATGTTATATTTCAGTCAAACTGAATAACTATTTCCCAAATCTTGTACTGTCTTTGCAAAGGACACACACACCAGGAATGTACTCCCTCCTCATATTTTCATCCAGAAACTCTTCTTCCTTCAAAAATTAGGTCAGATATTATCTCCTGTATGAAGCTTCCTCTGCTTTCCTTCAAGAAAGGGGGATGAAATCTCTCATCCTTCTGGTTAGCTTCTCTATACTCAATTATACTACACTTAGTTTTGTCTAAACTAAGATTTTATAAACTTTTACACTCATGACCCCTTTTCAACCAAGAAATTTTTACACAAGCCCATCTTGAATCTAAGCCAAGATGTTTCTGGCAGCCTTTGGCATATGCAAGCCAAAGTGCACATGTATGTTTAGAAACAAGGCTACAGTGAAGTTGCATGATGCAACACAGGCAAGTACTGCCAGAATTCATTACACATTTGATTTTGAATTATTTTTTTGTTGTTGTGTTCAGAAACCATTGAGTTGCCAAATTTTTCAAGACCTGCACATTTGGTTTTTGGATTCCATAATGGATGGAGATCCACAGTTTAAGAAATTTTGGTCTAATGCATACAATAGTTATTTGCATGTCTGACTTTTCCTCTATTCATTCTTTTATAGGAAAGTTTCTTGAGAGTAAGTACCCTGGCTTTTATATCTTTCCCTTCCACCTTCCAGTTAGGTCTTGCATAGTTACTTTTATAAATGTCTCAAAAGTCTTAGTGGAGTTTTAAGCTTTAATAAATTCAGGAATATAAATATTACAAACTAACAAATTATTTGAGAGTTAATATTTAGATTTATTTTATACTTATTTAGTTTTGTATATTTTAAATAATACAATTTTAATTTTAACAAGATAGGATACATTGTCATTATGAAGCTACATGTAACAATTATTAGAAGGCATTCTCTATAAACTCTTCTGGGCTAGGGAATGTGTCTTCTATGTTCATCTTCTTTTCCCTCCAATTCCCTGTGGAATCTATGATCATGAGTTCATTGCTGTGATGAAAATTGTGACCCATCCAGGCCTGGCTATTATGTTTGATTTTCATTCATGTTCTCCCTTAAATTTGCCTAAAGGGACTTGATGGCATTTTCTTAGCACTGAGTAGATTCCAATGGGTTCATTGGCTATTCACTGGGTATTAATCAATTAACATTACTTGCTTACAATGTGTCAGGTATTACATTAAGCATTAATGATGAAAAAAAAAAATACCTCAAGGAACTACCATTCCAATGATTGTTCTTAAATCTCAGTATTTGACTGCCAATACTTTGGGGTTTTTTGTACATATATTTCTTTGTTGATATAAATCTATTTAAAAAAATAAATTTATTGGCATTTAATTAGATAAAAATAATAACAACCAACTCAGAGAGGCATTAATGTTATAGTAGAAGAAATGCTAAATTTGACATGAGATCTACATTTAAATCTTTTTTTTTTTTTGCTTATTATTGTTATTTTCTGTGTGATCCTGGACAAGGTTTTCTAGAGTTCTCTTTCTTCATTTATAAAATTGAAAGTTAGGGACAGGAAAGTCAGTTCAGATCACCCCTGTGATCTATTCTGGTTCTAAAATTTAAATATTACTTTGTAGGAGTGGGATGTACTAACTCTGAAGTTATCTAGTCCAATCTCTCATTTCAAGAACTAGAAAACTGAGGCTTAGATAAGTCAAATTGATGTGGATTTCCTGTCAGAAGGAAGCACAACCAACTATTATTGTTGTGCCACAGTTCCCTTTTAATGTCCTGACTCAGTTTCCCTAATTGTCCTATTCAGTTACTCTGCCTCAGGTTATCACCATTCCCTCTTAATGTTAGTATATAGGTCTTATATCTTAGACCTTAGGCTATAATCATTCCCTCTAAATATTTGATGGGATAAAAGTCTTTATATATTTTAGACATTATTAGAATATCAGGAGCCTCTCTAGTACCTCCCTCCATTATGTCATCCTAAGTGCCTGCCTCCATTATGTCATCCTCATCCTAGGTTCTTCCCCCCATTATGTCATCCCCATCCAGGTACCTCCCCCATTATGTCATCGTTCTTGTAACCCTATAAAAGAATCTTGTATCTGACATTAACTGGTGGATTCTTGGAGATGATAGTCTCATTTAGCCCTGGAACCAAACCATGGATCCATTTGGTCCCAGTAAATCTCTCCATTTAATAAATTATTAAATACTCTCTAATCTCTATCTTGCTCAGTTTCTCCCGCCTTACATTATCAGATACAATCAATTCCCAGACTATCCTATTTGTATAAAGTAATTGTGAGGTAGGAACTCTATTAGCCTGCACAATCTATCCACCAATCTCTGGGTATCTTTAAACAACTTTTTGAGATACTGATTGATTAGTATATCTTTAGACAGGTCTGGAACCTGGTCAGCCAGGCGCATTCCATCTGGTCCCTCTTTCATCCCCCCTCAGAGCTCCCTGCCACTTCCCTTCCTCCTTGATCCTCCCTGAGTTTCTGCATTTACTTTTCTGGTTTCCCTGAGAAACCCCCAAGGCTGTGTTTCCCCTATAAAAGATCTGCTTATAATGAAGATCTTTGCTAAATCCTTTTCAGGAATTAACCCAGCAAGAGGTACTTTCTCTCCCTTTAATGCCTCCTTTCTCCTTATTCTAGTTAACTCTGGTCAGTCTTCTAAACTCTATGGATCTAACCTGGTTACTCACCTCATGGACTATTTTCTTTCTTCTGATTAATTATGAGTTTCCCTGGGGAACTTGTCTTTTCCTTGCTAACTACATGCTCGCCTATATATTCATATTTGCCACTCCTAATGCCTATTTTACCTCTTATTTTGTCTTACCTCTTCCCTAAATAAACCTACCTTTTGATAAAGAGAATGGCCATTATGAATTTTGTCACATGTTTATTTCAAACTAGGTATTGCTACTAAGTCAAAATGTCTTATTCCTTTCTCCCATCCTCTCCCACCCCCATCAGGGGACCACAGATTAAAAGGCAAGTGTAAGATTCAAATCCAAGTCCTGGACTCCAAATGCTCCTTTTTCTATCCTATGCTACTTCTTGAATGAATCTCAAGATGATAAATGATAGATATAGTACTAAAATAAGTTTATGATTCTAGTGTTCTTTTCTCCAGGGCCTAACTCTCTGAGCTAGCTCTGGGACAGCTTCATTCTGTGAAACTGGTTCTTTTACTGCCTGGCCATCTGTCTTCCATATCCTGTTGTACTTCAACGCTTGCCTTTCTGTTTCCTTTTTTTTCACCCCTTCTCAGGGGTGAGACTGTCAGCTTTGAAAACATTTCTGTGATTCTGAGCCCTCCTGTCATTCAGCTTACTCAAAAACCCCCACCAGTCCCTGTGCATGGGCAGAGTTCCCTTTTATTTTGTGTCCATGAAAATTAAACCCCCAAAGGAAGACAGAAGCCAATAGAATGGAAAATGCAATTGAGTGAAAGTTGAGGTTGAATTCTGGTGCAGCCCCATTTTTTCTGTGATTATGGGAATTCATCTATCTTCTCTGACGTAGCTTTTCATTTAATAAAATGCAAGGGTTGAATATAAGATCACTTATAGCCCTAAATCCTGTGATCTTTACTATTAACTTCCTTTATGGGAAATTTTAAAAGGTGAGCTCTTCCTCTGAACTTTGTTTTAGCTGGGAGAAATAGCTTAGGAGCATTCTGAGAGGTCTATGGAGTTACTTTGCTCTGGTTGATAAAATGCTAAAAATTTTTAGCACAGGCTTTTTTATCTGCTCAATAAATAAATATTCATAGAATTGAGTAATTGTTAATTCTGCTAAAAGAAGCTAGCAATAGCAGATGCAGGGTAAAAAGCAGAACTTAACTAGAAAAATGATGGCCCCGCTTTTCATATCTTTACCTTCTCTCTAATCTGTCTCTGTGGCTCTCTGCCAGAGCTATAACTAGATTTCAGGTACCAGCGTCAAGAAAGGCTGAGAATTTAGGGAGGAGATCAAGAGACTAGTCTTGGGAAGCAAGCAGGGAAATACTAGATCGGGGTGAAATTAAAGTAGGTTTATGGTAAGGGCCTCCAAATCTCACCTTTAGGGTGCCCTAGCCTTCCTCTTCATTGTTCTTTGGGTATTGTCCTTATAAATTACTTCTGGTTAGGTATACTTAGGCCAGGAGTCCAGTCTGAGTCTTCTACAGCAAAAGTGTCAAATATGCTGCCCATCTAAGGCACTCTTGAACCAAATTACAATATTATTGGGAAATATTTAACAAAATAAAAATATAATAAAACATAATATTTGTATGTATTTTTTTAGTCAGTGTGCACTTGCATTAATCTTATATATGGTTTAGTGGTCCCTTTTCTGTTTGAGTTTACAGCACAATTCTACTTACAAACCAGTTGAAGACTTTATATGACCCATGACCATCTCAAGCAATTCTCTCCTCTCCCCTTACTTGAAAACTAATTGGAGATTGGGGTGGAAGAAAGTGTGGTTGCCATTTCCCTTGTTCCTGGGACATGTCAAGAAAGTACCAGCCACCTTCCCTTCTAGAAGAGCCATATCTAAGTCAGAAGAGAGGGCTACAGATGTAAGACCATGGCATAGGGCAGGGGCAGCTTGAAGGATGGGTCATTTAGTTTTTGCCCCTAATTGACTGGGACAAATTGATTGCTTCAATCATCTCAGCTCCCCTCACATACTCTGAACTCTCTTGACTCAGTCTCCACTTGCTACCATAACTCCCCTCTTGCTGCAGCGTTTTGGGCAGAGAACTGATGCTTGGAAGGTTCCTTTCTGCTTACCTTAGATATTGGGTTTGAAGGGATGGTTTTTGTTGCAGATGTCTGTGTCTTGACAATAGCTTGCTAGGAGTGAAGCCAAAGTAATTTATAATGCTTTAGATGGTTATTGACCTAGATGATAAAGAGAACAAGGCTGTAAACTTTGGAACACATCTTTAGGAAAATTACCTGCAATAACAGATGTATATTGGTATTATAACTTGTGTGCCAAGACTTTGCTTTGGGATTTGTGTATAAAGGGATTTTTTTAATGTGTTACTAAAACAGAGGAGTAAACAAAATAGTCTTTTTTTTTTTTTTTTTTTTTTTAAATTTAATAGCCTTTTATTTACAGGATATATGCATGGGTAACTTTACAGCATTAACAATTGCCAAACCTCTTGTTCCAATTTTTCACCTCTTACCCCCCACCACCTCCCCCAGATGGCAGGATGACCAGTAGATGTTAAATACATTAAAATATAAATTAGAAACAAAATAGTCTTAAAAAATATTCAGAGCAAAAGAAAGGAGTAAGAGGAAGGTTTGCCCCAATATTAGGTCATCTCAGAAGTCTTCCTATAATCAGTACCTCCATTTCCTTTCCTCTGATTTTCTTAACCCTCTTCACTCTGATTTCCAATTATAGCAACCAAAATTACTCTTTCCAAAAGTTCTCTTAATTGTCAAATCTAATAGTCTTTTCTCAGTTTTCGTCTTTCTTGACCTCTCTTCTCCTTGATATTTCTTCTTACTAGTTTTTTTGAGATTCTTCTCTTTGCTTTTTCTCTTTATATCTGTCTGATTGCTCCTTATCTGTGCCCATTATTGGATTTTCATCCAGATCATGTCCCCTAACCATGAGTGACCTTCCCATCTCTAGCTTGAGTTTTCTTGTCTCCCTCAATATTCTTTTACTTGCTTTTCTCATTAGCTCCTATGGTCCCCATTAGCATCTCTATAGAGATGATTCTTAGATCCATTTATGTAGCCCTAACTTCTCTTCTGACCTCCGGTCTCAAATTTCTAGCTGCATCTTGGACATCTTGGATTTCTCATAGACATTTATGGATTTCGCACAAATATCACAAAACTCAGTATCTCCAAAACTGAGGTTATTATCTTTCTCCCTGAATCTTTCCCTCTTCCTAACTTCTCTACTACTGTCAAAAGCATCACCAGCTTCCTAGTCACCCAAGCTTGAATCCTAATTGTCATTCTAAATACCTTCCTCTCTCATCCCCTAATCACTTGCCAAGTCTTGCTGATTCTACTCCTATAACATCTCTCATAAGTGCCTTGCTACCACCTAAGGCAGGTGTTCATGACCTCATGCCTGATCTTTCCTAATCCCATGTAATACCAGTCATATCCCTCTAGGATTGTTTCCAATTTATCCAATCTATCTATTGTTTGTGCACAGTTGTGTGTGGAATAGAAAGATAAGGTGAAGAACTTACAGGAATGTGTGAATTTTTTCCTGTATTTTATTTTCATTATTTATGTGTTTCCCCTGTGCTCTGCATAAATATAATATGTGCAGGCCCGTATTTACTAGAGCCTTGGCCAGCTATAAACATATTTACTTAACCCTGAGCTGATGACATTTATCAGTATTTGACATTTATCAGTATCTAGTCTATTAGCTTGACCACTGTCTGCTTGATTATCTAAAGCCTGAAGGCCTGATTTTCTGTTTCCTAGAAATCAGGTGATTTCAGGGAAACAGAAACCTTCCATTCCAATTTCTCCAGATAGCAACAACCAATTAGATGCCTCACCCCTCTCCTCAATGCTCTCTTACTTGTGATGTAATCTCTTGTATAAAAGCTATGTATCTTTACCACTTCTTTAGCCCTCCTACCTTGCTTGAGCCCTCCTACAAAAGCTCCTGAACTTTCTCTTTCCCTTATCTCGAGGTAGAACTGTTCATTCTCATGAGGATTAGTAAACAACCTTTCTGCTTTCTATTTTGAGTGATCTCTAAGTAGTCATTTTGGGTAAGGGTCTTCTATATCTCACACAGTTGTTTGTGTGTTATCTCCCACATTGGACTGTGACCTCCTAGAGAAGACTAATTTTTTTTTGTTTGTTTTTTCTTTTTATCTCTAGTGTTTAGCACAGTGACTGATTAAGCTTGTTAACTTGACAACAAGTTTGAAGAGTAGAGAAAAATAACTCTTGGTAATACAACTGTTTTTACATTTTTTTTGCCAGCAGTAAAATTGTCAATGACTATTAACTAGGTGCCTCTTTAAATTTTGTCAGCTGGGACAAAGCCCTTCTTAAATGGACCTAGTTTCCATTCTAATTCCTGCTATTTCTAAAGATTGAAATAAATTTCAATACAATAATGAATCCATGATTTTATCAATGTAGGCACTTCTTCTGGTGTAGATTACGACACATTCAAACTTTCTTGTCCTCATCCTTCCCATGAATTTTCCATAGAAAATCTACTCATTGAACTGGAGGCTGTCCCTTTAGATCTTTAAAAATATTTCATGGGCATGAAAATTAATATACATATGAATAAGTATTAGTATTTCTCAGTGGATAAGTAATCAAAAGATTTCAACCATTGGCTCTCTCAAGGAAATGGAAACAGGTGGAGAACCTTACCACATACAGAGAATCTTTCCCATCTGAACTCTAAGCTTACAATTTTCCATGATAGTAATAAACAACTTTGGTGAACACGTATCTCTGCTTTATTCTTTGATTGGCATTTTAAAGTGCCATTCATTTATTTTGATTTTCCTTTCTTATTGTTTACTTTGTAATTTTAAAACAGAAAATTTTTATTCTTCCCACCTCTGCCCACTAAATAAGAAATACTTCTATCAAATAAACATGGTTAAGTAATACAAATTCCCACATTGACCACATGCAAAAACGTGTCTCTTTCTGCACATATTTTCAATCACTTCTCTGTTCAATCACTAAGGTAGATATTCTTCATCCTTGGATCTCTGAGTTGATCATAACTGATTATAGCATTGCTTCTCTATTTTTCACAATTGTTAATTTAAATAGTATTGATGTTGTAGTATAAATTGTTTCACTGGTTCTGCTCACTTCATCCTCTATCATTTCATACAAATCTTTTCATGTTTCTTTGAAATAGACTCTTTCTTAATTGTTTTTGTGGCTCAATTTTCTGTTACAGTCAAATACCATCTTTTGTTCAGACATTTCTTAACTACTAGGTACTCCTTGATTTTTAGTTTCTTCAAAAGAACTATTGGAAAAATTTATACACATGACCTTTTCTTCTTACTTTACTATTTTGGTACAGGACTAACAGTGGTATCACAGGGTCAGAGAATATGTGCACTTTTGTCATTTTAAGCATAGTTTTAAATTGCTTTCTAAAATGGCTGGAGTATTCATAGATGTATTATTAGTGTAACAATGTCTCTATTTTCAAATAGCCCTTCTGCACCCCTCATTTTCCTTTTTATAATGTTATTGATATGATAAACATGAGGTAAAACCTCAGCATTGACTTAATTAGCATTTCTTTAATTACTAGTAATTTGTAGTATTTTTTCTCATATGCCTATAAATGGCTTCGATTTTTTTCCCCTTGAGAACTACTTATCATATCCTTTGACTATTTATTCAGTTAGGAATGCCTCTTATTCTTGTAAATCAGTATAAGTTCCTTATATCATCTCCCTGTTTTTTTGTTGAGAATCAGACAGTACCAGAGAAACAGACTGATTTTCCTATGAGATAACATTCTGAAACTTAACTGTGAATTCTGGGAATTCTAGTCCCAGAGCATTTTCCTATATCCTTAGCAGAGAGAGAGAGAGAGAGAGAGAGAGAGAGAGAGAGAGAGAGACTGTCTGATTGGCACTACAATTCCTAGAATTCATCTAGGTTTCAGAACTTTTTTCAGAAATCAGTCCATAACCAGGTTATAAAAAGATTGTTGAATAAAATTATTTTTAGTTTTATAACTTCCCAGAAATCTTTTATGATATTAACATATATATGGGAAATCTCTTACAGTGTATAAAGTTTCATTTTTCTCTGATCGAATACTTTATGCAAATAATTAGCAAATGAGTCTAGTAGGAATTTTTATTTGCTGCATTTTGGGGCCTATCATGAAGATCAGGTTTGAAGAAAATTCTGACAGTCTCCCTCTTGCTTCCTTTTTATATTTTTTGTGGACAGTTCCATTCATAGATGTGTAGATCTGTTTCAAAAAATTTTTATAGAAATTAGAAAACAAGAAAACTACTATATAGGTTTGTAACTATTGATATTTTCCTAGTTGATTTTTTCCAGAAATAATTTCATTAGATTTTTTCCCCTAGTTGTTCAGTATTTTTTTCTAGTCTTTTTGAGGATCAGTTCCTCAACATAAACTTCATAATGATGATTTTGATGATGATAATTCACAGTTATGTAGTTAGTGCTTAAATGCTTAACAAGTACTTTCCTCCCAATAGCCCTGTCAGTTAGGGGGTATCATCATTTTTATCACTATTTTACAGATGGGAAAAATAGTAGGAGACAGAATCTTATTTTTAGAGTTGAGAAGACTGGATTCAAATCCTAGTTTTGATGTTTTGGTGACTTATTACAGTCTGTTCTTCAAGTAGCTTTCTGAAAAGTTAAAAATCTTTTATTAAAGAGAATTCCATACAGATTTGAACCCAAGCTTTTTTTTTTTTTCTGTCCAACTCTAATGCCCTTTCCATTGGCATTCAATAAAATGAAATTCACTAAGCATTCATACATGTAAGCGATTCTGTGCTAGATCCAGGGGAGACAAAGATGGGGAAAAAATGGCATAGGCCTGTCTTCAAGAAGGTTGCAGTTCAATAGAAAAAGAACATGACATGATACAAGGTTTAGCAGCAAGGAGACAAAAAGAGCCACAATTCTCACTTCGGTGTGTGTGTGTGTGTTTGTTTGAGGGTAGGGGTAATTCCAGGAAGAGGTTTGATTTGAGGTAGGAAGAAAAAGGAATTTCAGCAGATCAGGATGGTTGGGGGCTAGATCTAATTCAAACATAGGGAACAGCATGAGAAAAGACATGGAAATGGGAGAAAGGAGGTTAAGAATGGGAAACAGAGAGTAGAGCAGTTTGTCTACAATGTGGCGTACCTGAATGAGAGGAGAATGAAGTAGAGGGAGCAGGTTGGTTGAGGTACTTTAATACTACAGTCAGGGTAATCACACAGCCCTGTGGCTCTCCACTATAGCTCTATTTCTAGGTTGGAAGTTGATTAACTTAAATAGTGATTATTGTTCTTGTTAGAGGGGAGCCAAAGTGTTAGGAATCCTTATAACAAGGGATGAAATAGGATCATAGGATCAAGGAGCTATCTGGAGCTCAGCAGCAAAGGAGAAACAAGGTGGGTAATTAGGCTTAATTAGAGAAATCCTTGTTTGTAATTGGATCTCTGTATGTGTTTGCTTAGGGCTTGACTGGTTTTGTGCTAATTGACATTTAAAGGACGCTGAGCAGATAGTATCTTCCTATTTGGAGAAAAGGCAGAAGTCCCATAATAAATAAATTAAATCTTATTCAGAAGTCCCCAGCAACTGATCCCAGGTATTGCTATGAACAGGTGGCCCTCAGTTTGCTACAAGAGTTTGATTTGTGAGTTAGCCACTAGAAGTATCTTCAAGGGACAAAGAAATAATGACTCTGCTTTAAGATGCCTCAAGAAAGAGTGCTTCGTCTTACTTTAAGTGCCAAATTATACCTATGATTGCCCTAAATGCAAGTCGATCTCCTTTCTAGAGATAAAATAAGAAGATTGGAGGAGTATCAGTTATCAGAGAAATTAAAATGATCCTTGAAAAAACAGAAGTGATTGAAGAAAGTGACCCCAAAAATGATATAAAGAGGCAGAGGAAAATCCTAATTTGTGTGTCATAAGGCAGGAGAGTTGAAGAATGAGACAAAGAAAAAAAGAAAGAAGAACCTCCTGAACAATATGAAATTCTTCCCATAGAAGAAGAATTCCTTTAAGGAGGAAGCAGTTTCTTGTGCTAAGAAATTATATTGCAGAATCATAGATACCATCAAAGGATAAATTTCAGTAGCAAAAGGAAGAGGGATATGAGGATGATTAGTGAGAGCCTGATAAGGAGTAGTGAAATGGGTAGTGACATGTACAACAGAATTGTCCAAACTTGTGTCTGTAAGATGATATAGCTTCCTAAGAAATGTCAAATTGGACAACTACTAACCAATTCTGATGTGATTCATGGGGAACACATGATATGTGGGAAAGTATGATTAAGGATTTATGATATTCAGAAAAAAATTTGAGGATTTTGCAAGCACAAATATGTAATACATAATGCACATTTATAACCAACTTAGGTATACTAACCAGTGTAATGGATTTACTAGAGTTACACTCCTCAATGCATGTAATCCAACTTTATTTTATTTATTTATTTACAAAGCATATGCATGAGTAATTTTTCCAATATTGACCCTTGCAAAACCTTTTGTTCCAAATTTTCCCCTCTTCCCCTCACCTCCTCCTCTAGCTGGCAGGTACTCCAATACATGTTAAATATGTTGAAATACATGTTAAATCCAACATATGTATATATATTTATACAGTTATCATACAGATACAGCATATCATACAGTTATCATGAAAAATCAGATCAAGAAGGAAGGAAAAGAAAAACTGAGAAAGAAAACAAAATGCAAGCAAATAACAACAGAGAGAATGAGTATGCTGTGTTGTATTCCATACTCTGTTCCCACAGTTCTCTCTTTGGATGTAGATGGCTCTCCTCATCACTGAACAAGTGGAACTGGTTTGGATCCTCTTATTGTGAAAAGAGCCACATCCATCAGAATTGATCATCATATAGTCTTGTTGCCATGTACAGTGATCTCCTGATTCTGCTCATTTCACTTAGCATCAGTTCATGTAAGTCTCTCCAGGCCTCTTTGAAATCATCCTGCTGGTCATTTCTTATATCTTTATATCTTTTTTATATCTTTATATCATTTTTTGGGTCACTTTCTTCAACCACTTCTGTTTTTTCAAGGATCATTTTAATTTCTCTGATAACTGATAATTCTTCAATTTTCTTATTTTATCTCTAGAAAGGAGACTGATTTACATTTAGGGCAATCATAGGTATAATTTGGCACTGAAAGTAAGCCAGAGCACTCTTTCTTGAGGTGAATGCAAAATTTGCTTTGCCTTCCATACTTGCTTAAAGAACAATAGTATTCCATAGCATTCATATACCATAATTTATTCAGTCATTCTCCAATTGGTAGGCATCCACTCAGTTTTCAATTTCTTACCATTACAAAGAAGATTGTCACAAACATTTATACACATGTGGGTCTCTTTCCCTCCTTTAAGATCTCTTTGGGATATAATTCCAGTAGAAACACAGTTAGATCAAAGGGTATGCACAGTTTGATAACTTTTTGAGCATAGTTCCAAACTGATCTCCAGAATGGTTGGATCTGTTCACAGTTCAATTAACAATGTATTAATGTCCCAGTTTTCCCACATCCCCTCCAACTTTTGTCTTTATTTTTCCTGTCATCCTAGCCAATCTGAAAGGTGTATAGTGGTATCTCAGAACTGTCTTATTTTGCATTTTTCTGATCAATAGTGATTTGGAGCACTTTTTCATGTGACTACAAATAGTTTTAATTTCTTCATCTGAAAATTGTCTGTTCATATACTTTGACTATTTATCAATTGGAGAATGGCTTGAACTATTATAAATTTGAGTCAATTCTCTATAAATTTTAGAAATGAGGCCTTTATCAGATTCTTTGAATGTAAAAATGTTTTCCCAGTTTATTGCTTCCCTTCTAATCTTGTCTGCATTAGTTTTGTTTGTACAAAACCTTTTTAACTTAACATAATCAAAATTATCTATTTTTTGTTCAATAATGATCTCTAGTTCTTCTTTGGTCACAAATTCCTTCCTCCTCTACAAATCTGAGAGATAAACTATGCTATGTTCTTCTAATTTGTTTATAATATCATTCTTTATGTCTAGATCATGAACCCATTTTGACCTTATCTTGGTATACAGTGTTAGGTATGGGTCTGTGACTACTTTCTGCCATACTAGTTTCCAATTTCCCCAAAAGTTTTTTGTCAAATAGTGAATCCATATCCCAATTCTTATCCCAAAAGCTGGACAAAAGCTTTAGGTTTGTCAAATACTGAATTGCTATAGTCATTGACTGTTTTGTTCTATGAACTGTTTCATTCTATTCCACTAATCAACTTCTCTATTTCTTAGCCAGTACCAAATGGTTTTGATGACCACTGCTTTTATAATATAGTTTTAGATCTGGTACAGCTAGGCCCCCTTCATTTGCTTTTCTCTTCATTAATTCCTTTGAAATTCTTGACCTTTTGTTCTTCCAGATGAATTTTCTTGTTATTTTTTCTAAGTCAGTAAAATAGTTTCTTGGGAGTTTGATTGGTATAGCACTAAATAAATAGATTAGTTTAGGGAGAATTGTCATCTTTATTACATTCACTCAACCTATCCAAGAGCACTTTATATTTTTCCATTTGCTTAGGTCTGACTTTATTTGTGTGGAAAGTGTTTTGTAGTTTGCTTATATAGTTCCTGACTTTCCCTTGGCAGATAAATTCCCAAATATTTTATACTAGCGACAGTTATTTTAAATGGAATTTCTCTTTGTATCTCTTATTGTTGGATTTTTTTAGTGATATATAAAAATGCTGATGATTTATGTGGATTTATTTTGTATCCTGCAACTTTGCTAAAGTTGTGGATTATTTCTAATAGTTTTTTAGTTGATTCTCTAGGATTCTCTAAGTATACCATCATATCATCTGCAAAGAGCAATAATTTCCTCATTACCTACTCTAATTCTTTTAATCTCCTTTTCTTCTCTTATTGCCAAAACTAACATTTCTAATACAATATTGAATAGTAATGGTGATAGGGGACAACCTTGTTTCACCCCTGATCTTATTGGGAATGGTTCCAGTTTTTCCCTATTACATATGATGCTTGCTAATGGTTTTAAATAGATGCTACTAACTGTTTTAAGGAAAAGTCCATTTATTCTTATATTTTCTAGAGTTTTTATTAGGAATGGGTGCTGGATTTTATCAAATGCTCTTCTGCATCTATTGAGATAATATCATATAGTTTTTGTTAATTTGGTTATTGATATAGTCAATTATTCTAATAGTTTTCCTAATATTGAACCAGCCCTGCATTCCTGGTATAAATCCTACTTAGTTGTGGTGTATTATCCTGGGGATGATTTCCTATAATCTTTTTTGCTGATATTTTATTTAAGATTTTTGCATCAATATTCATTAGGGAGGTTGGTCTATAATTTTATTTCTCTGTTTTCATCCTACTTGATTTAGGTATCAGTACCATGTCTATGTCATAAAAGGAATTTGGTAGGAGTCCTTCATTCCCTATTTTTTTCAAATAGTTTATATAGTATTAGAATTAATTGTTCTTTGAATGTTTAGTAGAATTCACATGTAAATCCATCTAGTCCTGGGGATTTTTTTTTAGGGAGTTGATTAACAGCTTGTTCTATTTCTTTTTCTAAAATGGGACTATTTAATTAATTAATTTCCTCTTCTGTTAATCTGGGCAATTTATATTTTTGTAGGTATTCCTCCATTTTATTTAGGCTGTCAAACTTATTGGCATAAAGTTGGGCAAAGTAACTCCTAATAATTGCTCTAATTTCCTCTTCATTGGTGGACAGTTCTCCCTTTTCATTTTTGAGACTAACAATTTGATTTTCCTCTTTCCTTTTTCTAATCAAATTAACTAAAGGTTTTGTTGGTTTTTTCATAAAACCAACTCTTAGTTTTATTTATTAATTCAATAGTTTCTTTACTTTCAATTTTATTGATCTTTCCTTTTATTTTTAGAATTTCAAGTTTGGTTTTTGATTGGGGTTTTTAATTTGTTCTTTTTCTAGCTTTTTTAGTTGCAAGCTCAATTCACTGATCTTTTTTTCTTTATTTTATGCAAATAAGCATCTAGAGATATAAATTTTCTCCTTATTACTGCTTTGGCTGCATCCCACAAATTTTGGTATGTTGTCTCATTATTATCATTCTCTTGGCTGAAATTATTGATTGTGTCTATGATTTGCTGTTTCACCCATTCATTCTTTAGGATGAGATTATTTAGTTTCCAATTACTTTTTGGTCTATTTTTCTTTTATTGAATGTAATTTTTATTGCATCCTGATCTGAAAAAATTGCATTTACTGTTTCTGCCTTTCTGCATTTGACTTGAGGTCTTTATGTCCTAATATATGGTCAATTTTTGTAGAGGTTCCATGAACTGCCAAGAAGAAAGTGTACTCCTTTCTGTCTTCATTCAGTTTTCTCCAAAAATCTATCATATCTATCTTTTCTAGTATTCTATTTACCTCTTTAATTTCTTTCTTATTTATTTTGTGATTTGATTTATCTAGTTCTGAGAGAGCAAGGCTGAGCTCTCCCCCATTGTAGTTTTGCTATCTATTTCTTCTGGCAACTCTCTTAACTTCTCTTTTAGGAATTTAGGTGCTATATCACTTGGTACATATATGTTTAATTGATATTGTTTCATTATCTATGGTACTCTTTAGGAAGATATAGTTTCCTTCCTTATCTCTTTTAATTAGATCAATTTTTGCTTGATCTGAGATTATGATGGCTACCCCTGCTTTTTTTTACTTTGCCTGAAGCATAATATATTCCATTCCAGACTTTTACCTTTACTCTGTATGTATCACTCAGCTTTAAATGTATTTCTTGTAAACAACATATTCTAGGATTCTGACTTTCAATTCAGTCTGCTATCCGCTTATGTTTTATGGGAGAGTTCACCTCATTCACATTTACAGTTAGAACTATTAATTCTGTATTTCCTGCCATCTTATTAACTCCATATTATACTTTTCTCTTTTCTTTTCCTCTTTCTCTCCTCCTCAATATTTTACTTATGAGTACTACTTGCCTCAAACAGTCTTCCCCTTTTAGAGACCCTTCCCCTTTCGTATACCTTTTCCCTACTATTTCTGTTTTCTCTTCTACTTAGCCTACCTCCTCCCTTTTTGCCTTTCCCCTCCCACTTTTCTATAAGGTGAGAGAAGTTTTTCAATGAAACCATATAAATCTAATATTGTTTTTTTGAGCCAAATATGATGAGAGTAAGATTCACACAATATTCGTCACCCTCCCTTCTTTCTCTCAATTATAATAGGTTTTCTTTGCCTCTTCCCGAGATGTAATTTCCCTCATTTTACTTCCCCTTTCCCCCCCTTTTTTTCCTGTTACAATCCCCTTTCCACCTTTAGTTTCTTTTTTATATTATATCAGTAAAATCAGATTATATATATATATGTATTCTTTATGTATACCCATATTGGAAATAGTTCTCAAGAGCTTTTGTTTTTTTCTTTTTATCTTTTTATGCTTCTCTTGAGTTCTATATTTGGAGGTCAATTTTTTTTTTTTTTTTTTAGCTCTGGTCTTTTCATTAAAAATAATTGGAATTCACCAGTTTCACTGAAGTCCATCTTCTTCCCTGAAAGAAAATGTTCAGTTTAGTAGGGAAATTTATTCTTGGCTGCATTCCAAGTTACTTTGCCTTTTGGAATATCCAATTTCAGGACCTTCGATCCTTTAAAGTGGAACTTTCTAGTCCCGAGTAATCCTTGTTGTGGTTCCTTGATATTTGAATTGTTTCTTTCTGTCTGCTTGTCATATTTTTTTCCTTGGTCTGACAGTTCTGAAATTTAGCCACAATATTCCTTAGGTTTCTAATTTTGGGGTCTCTTTCAAGAGGTGTTTGGTGAATTCTTTCAAGGGCCATTTTCCTTCTAGCTCTCTTTTAAGATCCTTTTTAACTTCTTTTAGGAGAGCCTTGTGTAATGGGGATCAGGTTATATTGCCTTTTGAGGCTTCATCTGGAGACAATCTGCCTGGAGACTACAATATGCCTTTAGTTTCCTCAAGGTTTGATATCTATTTTTCTCTTTAACCATAGAAGCTTTCTATCATCAGAATTCTTTTTACTTTTTTTACTCATTTTTTTAAAAAAGTTAAGGTCTCCTTTTAGGGTAGGGAGGTTTTCCAAGCTTCCTCTAAAAACAGCAGTTTCTAGGCTTCCTCTAGAAGTGACCCCTGCTGGGGCTGTGCTGACTCACTCCTGGTGCTGGGGGGCATGGCCAAGTCCTGTGAGATTCTGGCATTTTGAGGTTCACTCTTTACCTTTTGTGTTTGTGTTGGATGTTTTCTAACTTCTCTACTGATCTACTGGCTTGCAGCCAAGGCAACTAACTAACACTGCTACTGTAGATTCCTCTCTGTATATTCTCCCCAATGCGGAGTGCGCACTCATATTTGTGCTCAGCTGCTTGTGCTAGATGCCTCCCTTTTGTTTCCAAATGAAACAGACCTTTTCTGGTGATCTTTGAAATTATCTTCTGTTGGTAATTTGTCGCACTCCCAATATTTGTGGGTTCTACTGGTCCAGAACTAATTCAGAGGCTGGATTTGCTAATTAGTCTGAGGAGTGTAGGAGAAGATCGGAAAGAAATGTGTGTTGTCTCTGCCATCTTGGCTCCCAGGACAGTTTCGAGAAACTAATCCAATTTTGTTAACTAAAATGTGCAAATAATATCCTTCTCTAAGAATAAAACACCAACCTGAATCTTAGAAGTTCTGATAAATTTCTTTCAGACCAGGCCCATAACAACTTTCCCTCTCCACTGGCTGGAGATCATGTATCTTCCTCCAAAGTGATCATCTGACAAGTCTCTGTCAATCAACTGTGTCCTCCAGAAAAAATAGACAGTTGAGGGAAAACAGTAACCAGTCCTAGTTATAGGATATAAACTGATAGTTGGATCCACCCTTGGATTTCTTATAATTTTAGCTGTGGGTTCCTAAACTGTTTATCACATAATTTGATTAGTGGTTGGTTTCATAGACTATTGATAAAATAATAATATTTTTCTATTGTGGTCTGTTCTATAGGTAGGTTCAAATATTATTATCAGTTGTAAAAAAGTTGTTTAAAAACACATGTTGTTCACATATGACTACATCATACTACATAAGTGTTTATCTTATTATTGAAAAACAATATAGAAAAGCAACTTACTCAAAATAGCTGAATTACCAAATAGAGGCTTAAAACAAATTGGAATCAGTTATGTTAAGAAACTAAAGTGGGATAGCTAGGTGAAGCAGAAGATAGAGAACTGGTCCTTGAGTCAGGAGGACCTGAGTTCAAACTTGGCTTTAGATACTTAATGCTTGTTTAATACCTGGCAACTCCCCACCCCATCCCCCCCAAAAAGAAAAAGAAACAACCCCTTTCAAAAAAAACCCCAAAGAAACTGAAGTGATTCATGGGGAACAAATGATTCTTCCTTTCTCATTAAGGTATTAAAACTCCTTCTCATAAAGTAGTTTTCATGTTACTACTGACTAAAATCAAGAGATTTAGAAAAGAAAGGTAGATTTGAGAGTTTACAGCTGTCTAAGGAGATGGTTTCTGAGAACATGATTTGAATGTGGCACAATGGAAAGAACATTGGCAACAGTTTGAGCACGGGATTGGGGGTAGTAAGAGAGAGTGACCTGAGCCTAGATATGAACCTGAGGGATTGGGAGGATGGTATTGCCCTCCATATTAACAAGAAAAGTAGGAGGAGGGGAGGGTTTATGAGGAAAGGACATGAGTTCTGTTTTGCTAATGTTGAGTTTAAGATATCTACAGGATTTCCAGTTTGAGATACCTGAAAGGAATTTGGAGATGTAAGATTGGAGGTCAGCAGAAAGATTGGGGCAGGAAAAGTATATCTGTGAATCATCAGCATAGAGAAAGTAATTTAATCCATGGGAGTTGATGACATCATCAAGTGAAGTAGTATAGAAGATAAAAGGGTCCAGACAGAAACCTGAGGGATACCTATAGTTAGAACACATGATCTGGAGGAGGACCTAGTAAAGGAGACATATAGATAATCATATAGATAGGAGGAAAACCAGAAGTAAAGCTAGAGAGACAGAGAGATTCAAAGAGATAGTGTGGGAGGGAGAAAGGGAAGAAGGGAAGGGGAGAGAGAGAGAGAGAGAAAGAGAGAGAGAGAGAGAAGAAGAAGAAGAAGAAGAAGAAGAAGAAGAAGAAGAAGGAGGAGGAGGAGGAGAAGGGAGGGAGAGAGAGAGAAGGAGGGAGGGAGAAAGAGAAGGAGGGAGGGAAGGAGAGAGGGAAGGGAGGGAAGGAGAGGGAAGGGGAGAGAGAGAGAGGAAGGGGGAGGGGAGAGACAGAAAGAGACAGAGACAAACAGAGACAGTCACACTGAGACAGAGACAGAAAGAAGAGAGAGAGAGAGAGAGAATATCAAGGAGAGAGTGATCTGCTTTGTCAAAGGCTAGACAAATGCCAATGGGCAATTGCAAAGGGCAACCTTTTCTCCTTTCCTACAGTCTTCAATCCCATGGGCAGGCTAGAGGCTTGGAATCCACTAAGTATCATCCAAGTTTCTCAGGGTTCAAAATCATATAGAATTTTAGACAAAGAGCTGACATGGCTTTAATAGAAGACTGACCCTTTACCCATAGAGCAATGCTGTGGAGTAGTCTGGATCACTGAAATCAAGGTATTTTCCAGTTGTCTAATAAGAAATGAGGGACAGGGAACTAGAGAACAACTCTTACTGAGCCACAGGAAGCATTTGAGGAAGGTAATGCTCAGTCTCTGAGTCAATTAAGCTTCAGTATATATGCATCCTAGGAGTTGGGGCTATACTGGTCAAACCAGTTTTTGCTGGCTCATATATTTATTCTGTATATGTTTTTATATGTTTGGGAGATAGCATAGTATGGTGTCTGGGGAGCTGGCCTTTAACCAAGAAAGTCCTTAGTTCAAGTCCTCTGTTACATACTAGCCAGCCAATTCTGGACAAGGCCTGGCACATTCCAGGGTCCTCAAACTACAGCCCATGGGCCAGATTCAGCAGCTGAGGATGTTTATCGCCCTCACCCAGGGCTATGAGATTTTTCTATTTAAAGGCCCACAAAACAAAGTTTTTGTTTTTACTTTAGTCCAGCCCTCCAACAGTCTGAGGGACAGTGAACTGGTTCCCTATTTAAAAAGTTTGAGGACCCCTGTTAAACACTCAATAAATGCTTGCTGATTGATTGTGTCCAGAATGATGGAAGTGATAGTTTGCCCCTTGGTCAGGCCACATCTGCAGTGTGATGTTAGTTCTTGAGTTCCTAATTTTAGGAAGCTTACTTTGAAATATCTGGAGAATATGCAGAAAAGGGTCCCCTCAACCAGGAGGTTGAGGGGACTGGAGACCATATCATATGAGTGAAGATAAAACTTGAGAAAGAGACCCAGTAGCTGCATTACAGTATTAAGGCTGTCCTGAGAAAGAGGGGTGATACTTGTTATGTTTTGCCAATGGGTAGAAGCCTGAGGAAGGCAGAAATAGGCTTTGATGTAAAGAACTACTTTACAAGCAGAGCTGTACAAGAGTGACAGGGACTGCTTTGGGATGGAGTAAGTCCCTGCTTTGCTAACAGGTTTATCAGGTGGAGATGGGATGACTACTTTTGGTTAGTTTCATAAAGAACACTCTTGTTCGAGTATGGTCTGCAATAGTTGGCCTCTGGAAGCTCTTCTAACTCTGAGATTCCATGGTCAAATGAATTTAGAGCTGGAAGGAATCTTAGAGTTCATGGAGCCTAGTAGCCCTTCCATTTTACTGAGGAGGAAAATGAAGATCAGAATTTAAGTAACCACCTCTAGTGGTTAAGTATTAAAGTCAGGATAATAACAGCTTCGTTTCTGATAGCAGAGCTGAGATTTGAACTCTTATTTTTAAATTCAAACTCTTGTGCTCTTTTGAGCCATGAACTGAAGATTTTCATCTTCCAGTTAAATCTTAGTTTAGCATTAAAACAGAACCACCCCACCCCTTAAATTTCTATATTTGCTAAAGAAATAACCATCTTCTACCTTTAGTGTTTTCTTTCCTTTCCTCTGGTTTCTAGTTATTCATCTGGATTAGTATGTTATTCCAGTATTGATTCTGTTGTCAGGGACACACCTAACTTTGCTGTGCCAAGAGGGGCCTGAGTGAAAAGATCCTGACTTAGATAGATTCCTGGCACTGGGAGTAATTGCAAGGAAGTGTTTTAACTTTTTCCTTTGAGAAAATTCCCACTGAAAGCTGGTGCTGTTTGCTTTAAACTCTGTCAATAGGAGCCTTGAAAGTCAAATAGGTTCTTAGATCACAGGATCCTAGAAATAGTGTTGAAAGGTGAGGAAGCTTTAAAAATCATAGGATCAGAAACATAGAATTGGAAGGGATCTCAAAGTCGCTCTAATCCAATCCCCTCATTTTTATAGATGAAGAAACTAAGACCAAACAAGACAAAATGATTTGTTCAGTCATACAGGTAATAAAGGGCAAAGCTGAGTTTTTAACCCATATTCTCTGACTCAAAAGCTAGTGTTTTTTCCACATGATATATACTGCATGAGAATGAAAAAATGAACTTCACTGAATGTCAGAACTAAAAAGGGACAATGGCTTTATTTTATAGATGGAGAAACTGAGGCTCAGAGTGGGCTCAGAGAGATTTGCCCCAAATCACACAATGAATTGCAGTCAGAACTTGTTTTCTTATTCCAAAAACTAGTCTTTCAATTACACTTTGCTTAATTAATGGGAGGTTAAAAGAATTTTAGCAGTTAGAGCTCGCAGGAATATTTCTACAGAGAAGTAAACTTAAATTAAGTCACACAGGTATTAAGTAAAAGAGCTGGGATTTGAAAACAGATCTTCTGGGTCCAAATCCAGTGCTCTCACTTTTTGCAAATATATAGTCTCTTCAACTCGAAGCGGTGGATTGAGCATTGCACCTGGATTCAAGATCTGACCTCAGATAATTTCTAGCTATGTGATCCTGAGCATGTCAGTCACCTCAATCTGTGTCAATCTCATTTTCCTCCTAGGATTGTTATAAGGATAGAATAAGACCATATTTGTAAAATACTTTGCAAATCTATAAAATATTATATAAATGTCAGCTATTCTTCTCAAAGCACTAATCAGAATCTGTTTAGATTGAATTCATTTACTATCATCAGACACTTGCACTTCTAATGAACTGACACTATGCATCCCTTCTCTCCAATCTTCCCCATCATGGCTTAAGTATTAAACATAATCATAGAATCAGAGATGCCTGGAGGAGAGAGAGATGGTACATATGAGCAGTCAGGCTGAAAGTTAAGCTAGTCTGCTGATTATAGCATGCTTCTTCTCTCATACATATTACATAGCAGCTAAACTAGAGAATTTCCCATCTCCTATACAGACTGCCATGCTCTTTAGCATTCCTGCCTGGGTTCACACTCTCTCTGGGGTGTAAGATGAAATCCCTTCTCCTTTGGTCTGCTTAGCTTTCATCAGGTGTTTGACCTCTCACCTGTAGCAAAGTTTTATTTGGGTTGCCCCCACTGTTTCTATTCTGTCCCTTCTCTTAGTACCTTTAATTTTCCAGTAGAAGATAAGTTCTGGGAAGGCAAACACTATTTTATATTTATCTATATATTGCTAACCATGGTGCCTTTCAAACAGACAGATGACATCAATAAAAATTTATTAATTACCTATTATATGTCATTCACTGTGTTAAGTGCTAGAGACAGAAAAAAAGGCAAAGGACAGTCCCCTCAAGTAGCTTACAATCTAATGGAGACAAGAGGGGGAAACAAATATACACAAAGCAACTTATAAATGTAAATACAAAAAGAAAATAAATAGCAGAGAGAAGGCACTAAAATAGATGATAGATGAAGAGACAGACAGCTGAACAGCTGATTAACTAGATGGACAGATAGAAAAGCATTTATTAAATGTTTATTATATGCTAGATATTATGCTAAGCTTTAGTTTTCTAGAAAACTAGAAAAATGGTTCTTGCCCTCAAGAAACTTACTTTTAATGGGGGAAGACAACACATAAAGGGTAACTAAAAAGTGCATATTGTGAGAGAAGGGGAGGATTCTGGGGATATCCAAGAAGTGTGGTAGAGACTTGGAACTGAGAAAAACAGTAGAAACTTAACAAATTTGTGGAATTGAAAGGAGTCTAATCTTTGTATCAGTTCCCCAAAGCTGGCCTTTGTGCATAGTATACCTAGATAACTACTAAGTGCTTGTTGAATTGAAAGTAATAAATAAGAAACATATCCCTTTTCTTTCTAAATCTTTTCTTGGAATCTGTTTTAAAATCTATGAATTATTAACATGTATCGCTGATGCACTAAGGTTCTGACCTAAATATACTCAAGCTCAGAAACCTGGTAAGCTGAGCTCGCTCTGTAATGTGGGGGTAGATTTGTGTAAAGATACAGGATGCATTGACCTGGATGGGGATCCTAGGAGAGAGGGGAAGAGGAGGCCCCCAGGCTTCCATTCCAGCTTTGCCTTTCTGACTCAAGGCACCCAATCCCTCTTTTCTTGCTTCTCATTGTTCTGCATCAGGATTCTTTCCCTGCATCCCCTCTATAAGGGTGTTTTCAGGCAAAGCTGTTCCTCCTCCCTCAGTGTTAGTAGTAAACCTTGGGCTTCCCTCTCTAGTGAGCTCCTCATTGGAATTTATTTTACTGAGAATCTTTTTATTCTCTTACAACAGGATTTCAGGAATCCAGAGATATTTGTAGGAGGTATTTTTTTGAGTGAAGAGGAGGTGCATCAGGGGTAACCCAGGACCTTTGAAACCATACTACTACCATAGTCTGCTTTATTTGTTTATTTATTTATTTATTTTATTGTGTAACAATATCAATGTATGCATTGTACTGATGTTCTCCAAGTCCAGGGGGCTTCCCTCCCTTATTCAAGAGCCATTCATAGCAATTTTGACACCCAGGGCAAGGAGCATGAATTGTTCATCTTCTACTCAACTTTGTTACTTATTATTTGAAAAGAAGACCAGAAGAAATTTAGGCAAATTCAGTTAAGTAAGGTTGAGAATTACTTACTATAGTGACTGTTGCTGAAAGCAGTGTTAACTTTTTTGTGTGTACTCTAAATTTCAGTTTCCGGGGGAAAAGCTCCAGTTTCCCTACCCTCGGACAGATCAGTTCCTAACACCCCACCCCCAATATGTTCCTTCTGAGTGAATGATATTTCTCTGTCCGTTGACAAGTAGAATGAAACTTGTGGGTTCTGGAAACAGCAAGCCCCTTCTCTTCTATACTAGGTGTGGTTTTGTGGAAAGAACATTGAGCCCCGAGTTTGAGGCCTGGCTTCAGTTTTGTGCCCTGTGAAAGTTGATTTATCTTTCCAAGTTTCAGTTTCCTTATCTGTCCTGTACGTCTCAAGGGGATAAAAATGTAGGTTTGCCTCTAAGCTTCTGGTTGGGGCAACTCATTCTCCCTTCTGGGGGAGGAACATTCTTCCCAGCACCCTTCAATGGCTGGGCTCATGGAGCCCATGGAGCAGGCTGAGGCTTCCCAGAAGGAAAACAAGGTCAGGTTCTGGTCAGAACTTCCCCTCTCAGGGAGAGCATCAGGGGCACAGAGTGATTAAGCCTAGTGTGGAGTCAGTAATCAAGGTTATGGGTTACTCTGCAGAGGCAAGAGGCAGATTCTTAGTGGAAATGCAAATGAGTGCTAGAAGACCAAAAAGTTTGAGGACCACTTGCATGTCCAGTTTTCCCCTTTTAGAGTTTTGATGGACAGATATACCTAGAGACACTATAGAGACAATCACAGACCATTGTGATCATGTCACTAGACTACTCCTATGATGATAGTAATAATAATAGCTTAAATTTATGCAATATTTTACAAATATCTTGTTTAATCTTCACAACAAGACTGCAAAGTAGGTTCTCTTATTATACCATTTTACATTTGAGGAAACTGAGACAGATGAAATGACTTGCCCAGGGTGACACAAATGGTAAATCTCTGAGGCTGGATTTGAACACAAGTTTTTCTGACCCTAAGCCTAGAACCTACCACCTACCTGCTGCTGTAAGCATTGGGTAGACTTCATTTCCACATTCAGAAAGTCACTAAGTTGGGAGAGTCTAAGAAATATACCTGGTCTCTTCTCCAGGGTTTCCTTTGTAGTGGGGAGCAATCATCTCTAATACTTAATTCTGTCAATAGTTCTTCTACCCCAGCATTTCTTATTCATTGTTAACATGTAGTTCTAGATTTTCTTTGGGATTGAATCCAGGGAGGAGAGAGATTTTGCAAGGAGCAAACCTGTCAGGGAAACCAATGCCTCAACATGTTCTCAATTTCTAGCTTGCCTTCCTAAAATCTTCAGAGTCTTTGAATGAGATCCAACCTCTCTTTTGATTGAATAAAAGCTCAGATTACTCCATCTAATGAGGTAATTTACTCTCATGGTTTTTTCTTTTCTTTTTTTTTTCTTTTTGTAAATTCTAATTTATAGAACATCTTTAATTTCTGTTTGCTGTCTGCTTGAATAAATGGGTTTAATATCTATTTAATATTTTTTATAGTCTTTTGTATAACTAGGAATCCAATATGCAGTTTTAAGTTTGTATGACCTTTCCTCTCCTTTAAAAGACAATAATTAGGGAAGTTAGTGACTGCTATGTTTGAGTCTAAAGAGAGGCATGCCCCAGACCAGTAAGATTTAGAGGGGTCAAATAGATACTTTTCTAAACTGTTACCCTCCTCTAGTTGTAATGATGCAAAGATGTATTATATGGAAAAGTGAAATTTGTAAATTGACTTATGTTATTATTTATTGACTGATGACTGAATAGAATGATAAAAATTAATTTAATACTTCAAAGGAATCACAAAAGAGTCTGTATAATACAATGAAAAGGACATAGGAACTATAGAAGGATCTATACATACCAAGATATTCATAATAGTTCTTTTTTCAGTAGCCGAAAATTGAACTAGAGGAAAGACCAAATTATATACTATATGAAGATAATAGAATATTATTGTGCAATAAAAATGACAAAATACATAGGGTTTGCATAAATGAAGAACACTTCTATGAAATGATGCAGAGGGAAGTGAGCAGAATTAAGAGACTAATAATATTTTTCCATGTCATGTTACATCATGCATATGCTCTGATATATCTCACAATGGTACACATGGTGTGTTATGTCAGCCAAGCAACAGCATGCCAAATAATACATATCATGTATGTATTACATACATGTACAACAGCATAATCAGGAAATGGGATGTTGTTATTGCATGTATCACTCAATGCTACCCCCTTATCATATCACACACATCATGTATTTGTCACCTAATTTCGGTCAGTTCTTTACTACCACAAAAAGAGCTGCTACAAACATTTTTGTACATGTTGGTTCTTTTCTCTCTTTTATGATTTCCTTGGGATGCAGACCCAGTAGTAGCACTCCTGGATCAAAGGGTACCAGTCCATAAAATCATGTCACACACCATAGTGTGGGACACATCATGCCATGTCACATACATGTTGTACCATGTCACAATATTGTATCATACATGTTATGCTTGTGTCACATGATGGAACTGGGGTGTTAGAGGCCCCCTAAAATTGAGGTAAAACAATTGTTGGGATCTTGCATCAATGATTGAGACCACACACCTAGCCAACACCCTAAGGGTAGTGCCAGATATACTAAGGGAGGGGTGAAATGTAATACCCTGGTTTTCAGGCAGTTGGGGCCAGAGTAGTCACTTTTTAATTTTCATTTATTTATTTATTTTTGCTGAGGCAATTGGAGTTAAGTGACTTGCCCAGAATCTCACAGCTAGGAAGTGTTAAGTGTCTGAGGCCACATTTGAATTCAGGTCCTCCTAACTTCAGGACTGATACTCTACCCATTATACCATCTAGCTGCCCCAAGATTAGTCACTTTTATACCAGGGGTTTTCCCCTCACTCTCCACTCCCATGATATCAAGGCTAAATGATTTCTCAATATGGCTAGATCTAAGAATTGCGAGTTTCCACCATGACAGAGTTAAGAATGAAAAGCTAATGAAAATATTTAGAACTTAGGAATTAAAGGAATAGCAAGATCCTTATTGACACTGCATCTGTCCAAACCCAGCCAAATTCTTATTCCTGAATATATACAGACTGTGACTAAGCCTCCTAAGCACTCATAGGAAACAAGGTTTGGAATACTAGATATCCAGTAAATTTCTTCTAACCTATGATTTTAAGGCTGTGTTCTCTTGACAACTGTGAATGGAAAAGGGAAATACTTATTTTGGTAATTTAGGTCAAAACTCCAGCCTTCTCAAATCCCCTTAACCCCATGAAACAAAATATACCATTGAAGGGAGGAAATGAAAGATTATTTAGCCTGAGTGATCAATTCTGACTGCCTACAGGAGGAAAAGGGTTAGAATAATTCCTCAATTCCCTACTGCCCTTTACCTGTATAAATAGAGCTTTAAGCTCTATATCTCTACAACTTGTGATAAAATCTTAAACTGATATCACCATCATCTTCATAACAGCTCAGATTGCTATAGCACATTATTTTTTCTGGTTATACATATACATTCATTTTTAAATGCATTTTTTTAAGTTTTAATTTTTTAATTATAGCTTTTTATTTACAAGACATATGCATGGTAATTTTTCAGCATTGACCTTTGCAAAACCTTCTGTTCCAATTTTTCTCCTCCTTCCCCCCACCCACTGCCCTAGATGGCTGGTAGACTAATACATGTTAAATATGTTAAAGTATATGTTAAATGCAATATGTGTATACATATTTATACAGTTATCTTGCAGCACAAGAAAAATTGGATTTAGAAACAAAGTAAAAATAACCTGAGAAGGAAAACAAAAATGCAAGCGGACAAAAACAGAAGGAGTGGAAATGCTATGTTTGGTTCTCTTCATTATTGAACAATTGGAACTGATTTGATTCATCTCATTGTTGAAGAGAGTCACATCCATCAGAACTGATCATCATATAGTATTGTTGTTGCCTTGTATAATGATCTCCTGGTTTGGTTCATTTTACTCAGCATTAGTTCATGTAAGTCTCTCCAAGCCTCTCTGAAGTCCTCCTGCTGGTCATTTCTTTATTCCACAACATTCATATACCACAATTTATTGAGCCATTCTGCAACTGATGAGTATCCATTCAATTTCCAGTTTCCTGCCACTACAAAAAGGGCTGCCACAAACATTTTTGCACATACAGGTCCCTTTTCCTTTTTAAAGATCTCTTTGGGATACAAGTCCAGTAGAAACACTGCTGGGTCAAAGGGTATGCACAGTTTGATAACTTTTTGACCATAGTTCCAAATTGCTCTCCAGAATGGTTGGATGTATTTACAGTTCCACCAACAATGTATCAGTGTCTCAGTTTTCCCACATCCCCTCCAACATTCTGCATTATGTTTCCCTGTCATTCTAGCCAATCTGACAGGTGTGTAGTGGTATCTCAGAGTTGTCTTAATTTGCATTTTTCTGATCAATAATAATTTAAAGCATTTTAAAAAATACGACTATAGATAGCTTTAATTTCTTCATCTGAAAATTGTCTGTTCATATCCTTTGACCATTTATCAATTGGGGAATGACTTGCATTCTTATAAATTTGACACAGTTCTTTATATATTTTAGAAATGAGGCCTTTATCAGGAACACTGGCTGCAAATTTTTTTCTCCACCTTTGCGGTTCCCTTTTAATCTTGTTTGTGTTGGTTTTGTTTGTGCAATAGCTTTTTAATTTAATGAAATCAAAGCTGTTCATTTTGCATTTCATAATGTTCTCTAATTTTTCTTTGATCATAAATTTCTCCCTTCTCCAATGATCTGATAGGTAAACTGTCCCTTGCTTTCCTAATTTGCTTATGGTATCACCTATTATGTCCAAATTGTGTACCCATTTTGATCTTATTTTGGCATGAGGAGTGAGATGTAGATCCATGCCAAGTTTCTGACATTATTTTTCCTAGCAATTTTTGTGAAATAGTGAGTTCTTATCTCAGAAGTTAGAGTTTTGGAGTTTATTAAATAGTAGATTACTATAGTCATTGATTATTATGTCACATGTATTTAACATATTTCACTGATCCACCACTCTTTTTCTTATTTCTTCATGCTCCAGATGAGAAAGCAAGTTTAGAGAGGGAGACTAAGTTACTTAACATAGCCAAGGGTAATACTAAAAATCATTTTGTCAAACCTTCTCATTTTTTGAAATTTAAAATTTTTAAAAATTTAAAAATTATTTTTGTCACCTTAATTTCTGGATATATCTCTCCTCGTGTAAGCCATCCTTTGTAACAAAAAAGGGGGGGGGAACAGATAAATATACCTTACCAAGTTCAAGATCAACCAAGTCTGACAGAATCTACAGTGTTATTGTTCTGCATTCATATTCCCTCTTCTCCAAGCTATCACCTGCGCGAAGAAGGGAGATGTATTTTTTTATCTTTAACTCTGTCATTTATGATAATAAAACTGAAGCTGAGAGAATTAAGTGACATTCAATGTCAGTCATGAAGTCATAAATTTTGGATTCAAAATTAGGTCTTTGAACTCATGGTCCAGTATTCTTTCCACTATACTAATACTTGAATTCCTAGAGTGAGTATAAATAGTAATTTCTTTTTAGACCAGGAACTCTGAGAGTCTTCCCATAAGATTGATGGATGGATTCTTTTTTGAAGATAAAGTAGGGCAATCTTTTGCCTCAGTACTTACCTAGTCTTTAATTATTGAATGGGTATTGTCTCAGACAACTTGAGACCTGGGAAAAACTTTAGCTTAAAAAAGGCCAAGGTCTACCATTGCCTCTAACAGTCATCCTGAGCAGTCGACAATACTTATGTCTTGTCACTGATGACTCTAGAGAAGAGAGTGAGGACTTTGCAAAGATCTGCCTCACTTAAATCCAATTCATTTGCAAGTCAAGACATCACCTTCCTGATATCATTGGTTCTCTTCAAGAATGAAAGAGGTAGCAGGTGGCACAGCAAATAGAATGCTAATCCTGGAATCAGGAGGACCTGAGTTCAATTTTGGACTCGGATACTTGACGCTTATTAGCTAAGTGATCCTGGGCAAGTCACTTAACCCTGGTAACCTTTCAAAAAAAAAGAAAAAAAAAGAATGAAGGTTGAACAACATATAAATAACACTTGAATTCCTAAATGATCTTCAGTGTTAGTTCCTTTGATTTTTCCCCAAAACCTTTTTTTCCATTTTATTATAAAAAGTGGGGGAGGCAACAAAACTTTCACAATTATCTTCAGCAAGACATCTGTAGCTGCTAGTGTCCTCCTTTCCCAGCATCAAAATCTAAATTGCAGTCATAGAACAGTTTTTGAAAGCTGCAAACAATTCTTTAAATATTAGGGAAAAAAGGGGGAGGAGTTCCATGACTCTCCATGGCTATTCCTCTAAAAAAAAAAACACCCCTACCTACCTGTCCGAGAGCCAAAATGCATTTCATGCAGCATCTTATGATACCCAGCCCCACCTTCCACACACCTTTTCCACCCAAAAGATTTTTTCATATGGAGGAAAAAAAGATTTCATTTGTGCTTTTTAATTATTATTTTTATAGTAAAACCCTAAAATACAACAGTGCTAACTAGGGACAGTCAACCAAAGGAAGGAAGAGGGTATTTCCTGCTGAGTGTTAGGGTTTTCTGATCTTTGTAGGAGGAAAGGGTAAGAAATAAATAATTTGGTAATTATTTCTGAGAGTGGAGGAGGTGGCTGCTCCTTCTGTTAGGCTGATACCTCTGTCATTGCCATTTGTGGGAAGCTGACGTGAAACTGAGGCAGTTAATGATGTTTATGAACCACCTTGATTTCCTCAAGCTCCCCTAAAATCCAGAGGAGGCCAAACTGATCCAGGAATCAACATCAGCTAAGCAGGAGGCAAACTGAGCATTTCTTAAGTGAAGTACACCAGAAATTCCTGGCAGTATTTGCTTGCTGAATCTGTGTCTGTTATGCTACAGAACCAACTCAGACTGGTTCATGTAGACCCCCGGCCTGGTGACCAAACTTGATATGGCCACCATACCCTTCTGAAAAAGAATTAGCCCAGAGATAATTGGATAAAACCACTGTGGATACCCACCCCCACCCCCACCTGTGATTTTTGTCTTGATAATCTGATCAAACCATTATGAGATTACAACCCCCACTTCTGAACTGAATTCTAACTGTGCTCCCATGTATACATGTCTTCATTCTTAGGAGAAGTAAACCCCCAAATACAACTTAACTGTCTTTCTTAGAACTCTGGAAAAAGGTTGACAGTAAGGATCAGAAGAGACTGTAGTGGATGCTGTACCATTGACATAATAGCAGCTTCATGGAGTAAAAATTAACCCACCCCCAAACCCCACCCTCCAATTGGTCTTTTCCAAGGTCCCAAGGCTACTTAAGTGCCAGAGCTGAATTCATCCCCAAGTCTGACTTTCTATTCCTACACTCTATCTCCCTTCAGGCAGTCACTGAATATAGCCTGAGCTAATCTAAAGTGGAGACACTCAACACCAGCCTGCAGAGCACTACAGGAAATAGATTTAAGATCCCTGCAGTAGATGCCAGGATTTTCAACCTAGTGAGCAAGGCTGTAGAGATGGTTATCAAATAACGAAGGCGGATGTGGGGCAAAAGCCTGACAGAACTGAAGAGCAGGCAATTTACTATAGTATTAATAACACTCTGCTTTATCAGGCCTCCCACCTCCTGTCACAGAACTTGGATCTCTTTGCAGAGATTTTTTTCTAAAACCACAAGGACAATGCCAGGACATGAAATTAACAATGCTCTTTAATCATGGGGTCTTTTTTTTTTTCTTTTTCTAGCCAATGTTGCAGTTCAATTCAATTAGGAAACATTTATTAAGCACTTAGTACATTCATGCAATCAATGTTCAATGCTAGGTGCTGGGGGAGATGTGAGGATTAAAAAAAAGCAAGCCTGTACTCTCAGAGCTTGCAAATCTAATATGTAGGATACTGCATATGATCAAATAATTATGTTGCTAAATAAAATATAATAGGAAAATGAAGGTAATTGGTGCAGTGGATGGAGTACCTGATCTAGAATTAAATCTGAGTTCAAATTTAGCCTCAGACACTTACTAGCTGTGTGACCCTGGGCAAGTAACTAACCTTGTTCTCCTCAATTTTCCCATCTGTAAAATGAGCTGGAGAAGGAAATGGCAAACCATTCCATTATCTTTTTTTTTTTTTAATTTAATAGCCTTTTATTTACAGGATATATACATGGGTAACTTTACAACATTAACAATTGCCAAACCTCTTGTTCCAATTTTTCACCTCTTACCCCACCCCCACCCCCTCCCCTAGATGGCAGGATGACCAGTAGATGTTAAATATATTAAAATATAACTTAGATACACAATAAGTATACATGACCAAAACATTATTTTGCTGTACAAAAAGAATCAATTCCATTATCTTTATGAAGAAAATCCATAATGGGATCATGGAAAGTTGGACATGACTGAAAAAGGAAAATGAGAGGGAGAAACAAAAAGTTTTGTGAAGTCTGAAAAAGGTAGTTTTTGATTGGATGGGGGGCTAGGTGGTAGAAATCCTCGAAGACTTCATGAACAAAGTGTTTTTGAGCTGGAATTTTGAAGAAGGGAGATTTGTTGGGGAGAGTTAATGATTTATCTTACACTTAGGAGACATGCAGTATGAGATATTCAAAAGACAGTTGGTGATATATGCTAGGATCTGGGAATCATTTGCATACAATAATTTAACTTGGGGGAGTTGATGAGATCACCAAATGAAACAGTACAATGTGAAACCTTTGAACCCAGGAACTCCTGCCCTTTTGGACTCCTAAAAGGACCGCCAAGGTTGGAAATGTCCATTTCTGGATCACTGCTTCATCACTTATGATTAGATATAGAAACAGAGCAGAAGAGCTTCTGAGGTCTTGAAGATCCAGGCTCAGGTTAACTCAAGTAAGATGTAGACTTTAACTGCCATATGAGGCAGGTAGGGAAGTGCAAGGCTTCTTACTACTCCTTGTGAGAAAGGTTTGAAAGATCCCCACAGAACTTGCATCCAGAAATGGCTCAAAGGATGGGTACTTATTCAGTCAATAAACATTTATTATGTATCTGCCATGCACCCTGCACTGTGCTAAGTAATGGTGATATTTTGCAAAGTAGAAAAAGCAGCAAAAAACAGTTCCTGTCTTAAAAGAACTCACACAAACAACTAAATACAAATGAGCTATATATAAGATAAATGGAAAATAATGAACTGAAGAATTAAGAGGGATTGGGAAAAGCTCCCTGTAGGTGAGATTTTAAACTGGGATTTGAAGGAAGCCAGAAAGTATGAAGGCAGAGATAAGGAAGAAGAGCATTCTAAGCATGAGGGACAGTCATTGAATATATCTGTAACTAAGAGATGGAGGTTCTCATGTGAAGAATTGATAGGTCTATGTCATTGCACCTAAGAGAAGAAAGAAAGGTGGGGAGAGGTAGGCAGATGATGAAGGGCTTTGAAGGCCAAGCAGAGGATTTCATATTTGATCTTGGAGGAGATAGGGAGCCAGAGCCACTGGAGTTTACTGAGTATGGGGTGAGTGCAGGATGGACTGGAATGGGGAGAGACTTGTGGCAAGTAGACTTACCAGTAGGTTATTGCAAAAAATGAGGGCATGAACTAGGTTGGTGGAGCTCAGAGGAGAGAGGGAGGTGGTACAAAACCATGCATCGGTTTTGGGTGTGTGTGTGACTCATAGGCACTGAAGATGACATCTAACTTGTCAGTCTGAGGGATCAGAAGCACGATGGCACCTTTGATAGTAATAGGAGAGTTGGGAGGTGAGAGAGAGGGTTTTTGGGGAAAGATAATGAGTTCTGCTTTGCACATATTGAGTTTTAAATATTTATGGGACATTCAGTTGGAGATGTAAGACTACAGCTATTATTATTATTTTTTTTAAAGCTTGTTTTCTCAGAGCTACATTTCAAGAAATCATAAATGAAAACTGCTAGGACAAAAAATAAATTGAACCAGCTTTTAGAAAAAAAATCTACCCTCCAAACTCCCAAATATCAAAAATTATATTCCTATAGAGAGAGCACCCAAGGATATGGTGCCCCAAGTAGAGATAGGGACCAAATGTGGTGAGGGGTGTTATGTCCTGAATTGTCATGCCCTGAATTATTAAAATTATTATGTTATGCCCTGAATAAAATTATTATAGCTCCACTCCTTTGTTCCTTGACATTAGAACTGGAGGCCCTGAAATGCCATTGAGTCATAAAACTCCAGGTGCCTTCTCAAGTCCTTGCTGGGATAATTCCCCCTCTGTTTGAGTATTGCCCATAGCCTCCCTGTCTCTGCCCTTATCTTGACTTTCTTATCTTGACTCCAATCCTATTAGGACTAAGTTATGGTTCTTTCCTGGAACTATAGATTGTCCACCCACCCAATATCCTCGCCCCCTACCTCCCCTTATCTGGCTTTGCTTCCCCTAGCTATATAAGTCTCCTGAAAAAAGTCTCCTTTTTGCAGACTTTAATGTACTATATGAATGTTAGCTATTATCATTAGTCACCCAGGTTCATAACCTTGGAATCCTTTTTGACTCCTCAGTATGAGTGAAAAAGTAGAAAAAGCAATGGATTTGGAGACAAAAAAAAAAAAGGGGGGGGGGATATAAATCCTATCTCTGCTATTTAATACCTTAATTATCTAGACAATTCACTGAACCTCTCTGAACCTCAGCCTTTACCATCAATAAAATGAAAGAGTTGGAATAGATAAATTTTAAAGTTCCTTTCAGCTCTAAATTTATGAATAAGATGCAAATCCCTCAATTTAACATGTTGAAATAATTGCCAAGCCTTATGGATTAGATCTCTACAATATCTCTGAACTATAGTACTTCTTATCTACTCAAACAGCTACCATCTTTTGCCTGGATTATTACAATAGTCTCCTGCCTCAGGTGTCTCCCACTCTCTGATTCATCTTCAATATAGCTAAGAAAGTTGATTTTCTTAAGGTACAGATATGACTATGTCATTTTCCTCAATAAACTCCCGTGACTCAAGAATAAAATAGAAACTGGCTTTTAAAAGCACTTTAAAATCTGACTCCAGTCTACCTTTCCAGTCTTATCATGCATTACTCTCCCTCATATATTCATTAATCCAGCTAAATTGGCATTTTGCTACTTTTTATATGTGGTATCCTATTTCCCTGTCTCTGTGCCTTTGATCAGGTCCTGAGTAAGTAAGGTTGGCAGAGGACTGGAGTATTGATGGAAATGCTCCCTGAGGCAAGCAGGGACGGGCATTGATGGGGGCGAGTTTAGTCTCATAGTCCCATTCTCTGTGGAGGTCACAGCTAGCCCCACCTTGCTATGGCTGGCCAGGAATCCGTGTTATGCCAAACTCCTGGGTTAAATTTCCCCTATAAATCTGTCCATGGCTCATGCTGTCTTTGCTGAACCCTTTTGCCTCATGGAGTCTTTCTCCTCTTCCCTCCCCCATGCCATGTGGTGTCTTTTCTCTCATCCCCCATTATGCCTCTATTTTATTTTTTTTCTCCTTCTAACTAACTCTTTTTTCTTTAGGATTTATCCTGCTAGCTAAGGACATACTCCAACTTCATGGGGTGTTCCCTTTCTCCTAGTGAATTGTGAGTTTTGCTACGGAACTTGTCTTTTCTATCATTAATTGTTAAAACCCCTTTCCTTGCTAACTATATACTCTCCAAACTCTATTTCATATTTATCATTTCTGATGTCTATTGTATCTCTTCATTTTGTGTGTAACCTTTTGCCAAATAGAATGGCTATTATGAATTCTTCACATGATCAAACCCCAACATTTGGATCCTACAATCTCATCATTTGCTGCTAACTCCCAAACACTTCATTTAGAACTAGAAATTATTCTCCTAAATCATATCACCTTTACATAAGCTATATTCCACATTTGCAATGTATTCCCTCCTTCCCTCTGACTCTTAAAAGCCCTAATTTCCTTCAAGACTCAACAGTTCCTTTCTACAACTTTTCTTTATGCCCCAAGATATTTGTGCCTTATTTTTGTATGTTCTTCTTTATGTACATCTTGTCCCTCTTAATAGAATGCAAGCTTCTTGAGCTGTTTTAATTTTTGTTTTTGTATCTTCAGTGTTTTGCAGAGTTCCTGACATCTCTTAAATACTTAGTTGTTGATTGGCTGATTGACTAATTTCAAATCATGAAGTGACAAGTGGGCTAGACTTGGGATTAAAATCCATTTCCCCCCAAGTTTCTCATATCCTGTTTTAGACTTTGGGTGATGAGTCAACCAGAAGGGGAAAAAAAAAACACAAAGAAAGATGTCAAGAGTCCCAAAATTAGTAAAAAAAGGAAAAATAAGGACTCAATAGGAAAGTTGATTAAATAATGGCAAAGCTCCATATTTATTAATATATCCTTTCCACATAAAGATGGAAACTGCATTTATGATTTCACAAATTTAAGGAACTCCACATAGAGAAATTCCCTCCACCAATATTGGTAAGTTCTCTGTAATTTATAATTGTAAAGCTGCCTAATTCTGCTAAGAGTTTAGGTGAGTTGTCCATTTGCATAGCCATTACAATATTAGGGTAGAATTTGAATCTTGGTAGTTAGCTTTCAAGTTACATTTCTATCTGTGCAGCCAGACAGCCTTTCTCTCCCTTTGAAAATTATTAAATGTCTACTATGTACAGAACATTGTGCTAAGTGCTAGGAAAATACAAAATTTAGATAATATGTTGGTTTCTACCCTCATGGAATTCACCATTTAAGAAGGCAGATGAACTGCAAAGTACTTATCTTGGGAGTTTCAAGCTGCTGGAAGTGGTTCTGGGCTAATCCACACAATAGAAATATCAGGTCAAGATCTCCAACTGAATGAGACCACTTAAGTTTGAGCTACTGGGAGTAGTCCTGGGCTAATCTTAATGAAACCACTTAACTGCCCTAAAGGGTAGATCTCTGTCAGAGGAGAGTTTCAGAGTTCACTTGCTTCCTCACAGAAGTAAGGTGTGTATCTAAGGGGGTGTGTCCCAGTCAGTCATCCCATTATCTCCAGGCTGGAGGAGCAGATGAAAATCCTTAGCTTGAAGCCTAGAGAAAACAAATCTCAGGAGCAGATTGAAAGTGGGGTGTCATTCAGGGTGGAGATGCTGACCTTTGGGAGTGGGGCCTTTTGCAAAAAAAATGGATCAGGTTCCATCTATGGGCTACCTGAAGGATGCTGCTAGCCCATCCAATGATGCTGAACGTCCCTACTGCCCACAGAACTCCCTAGTTGAAAGACTGAGAAGGAGTTAACTATTGGCATAGAATGCTAAGGAGTTAATTGCTGGTAGGGGGAAGGGATGCTAATCAAGAAAAGTAGAAGAGAAAATGCTAGGAGCAAAAAGTTCTCATCCTTGGAGTAAGAAAAAGTTATGTAGAAGAGTGAAAGAAGGACTCAGACCATTTCACCCTTTTTTCTCCAGAGTGCTCACAGGAGAACTCTGAAATTCTTGAGAAGCAAAAGCTGGACTATTTGTCTCTCTGAAAGGAGCTTACGCAGGCTTAGCAAGTCTTCTTTGTCCTGTAGGGAAAAACTTAAGCAGTTTCATTGGCCAGCTGCTTGATTGTGGCAGTCAGGTTGGAAAGGATGTTCTGGTGTTCTAAGTATCCCCACCCAGGGGACTAGCATTGCTATGCCTTTCTTAAAGTACCAAACAACATTTCCCTCAAAAAGTCATTAGCTTCCATTTGTTCAATTATAATATTTAAGAAATTATTTTCTTCAGTGAAATTTTGTATTTCATTTCCCATTTGGCTAATTTTCTTTTTAAGATATTCTTCTCATTAGCTTTTTGTATTTCCTTCTGTACCACTGTAATTTCTCTTCCCAATTTTTCCTGTATCTCTTTTACTTTATTTTCAAAAATCTTTTTGAGCTCTTCCATTTCTTGAGAATAATTTTTTATTTTTTTGGAGGCTTTGGAAGTAGGAGCTTTGACTTTGACTTCTGAGTATGCATTTTGATTTTCCTTATCACCATAGTAACTTTCTATGATTAAAATATTTTTCTGCTGTTTGCTCGTTTTCCCAGACTACTATTCAGCTAAAGTAGGGCTCTGCTTACAGGGTGGGGGGTGCACTGTCCCAAGATTCAGGGATTTTGTGCAGCTCTTTTCTGACATCCTTCTAGGGACCTGTACTGTGATCCAGCTCTGCAAGTTGGATTGAGTATAAGCAAAGTAACAGAGTCCTGCTTCAAGGCTAGTATATCCTTCTGATCAGCTGTTTGACCCTTTTACCTCTGCCACAATTCTTGATTCAGTCGCTCCAAAGGCCTCTTCCTGGTTTTCTGGGGCTCCCCTTTCCTGATGACCTTTCAAATTGTCCTTAGCATCTCTAAGCTGAGAAGGCTGGATTGTTGCTGCTGCTACCACTGATTCAGAGGCCCCACGACCCACTCCTGGTTTGCTGGGGCTGAGGCTGCATTGGCATGGCCTATGCTACAATTTCTTCTCTGGAAATTGTACATTGCACAGAACTTTATTGCTGAACTTCTAAGTTGTTTTTAAGCTGGAAAATTATTTTCATTTGTCTTTTTTGTGGATTCTGAAGCTCTAAAATTTGTTAGAGTCATTATTTAAAGGTATTTGGAGAGGTTTGAGGTAGAACTCTGCTGAGTCCCTACCTTTATTCCACCATCTTGGCTCCTCCCCAAACTGATATTCTTTAAAAACATATCTGACTACATTTTTGTCATTTCTCTGTGAAGATGAATCACTGGTACCTCATTGCCTTTAGGATAAACTACAATCCTTCACCAAGTGACTCTAGCCTATTCAAGGCTGATTATGTATTATTTGCCTTCACAACCAATGGTCCAGCCAAACTGACTTTCCATTTGTCCCTTTCCTAGGACATCTCATTTCCTAATTCTATACTGTTCTCATTCTTGGAATGCATTCTCTCCTCATTCTTCCAGACAGGCTGACCTACCCACTTTCTCCCATATATCTCATATTTGCATTGACTATAGTTTGCTTTTCTATTCATATTTATTTTCTGTTGAAGTAGTCAGAATGCATATATATCTTGGAGAAAGGCTCAGTTTTGCATCTCGATTTTCAGTAAGAATTTACCTTGTTTTGCATCTTAAACAGGACTGAGAATGTTTTTGAATATCAATTTATTGGCTTCAGCCACCAGCCAGCAGAAGGAAAAGACCTTTTAAAAAATACATGAGTGTAGGCAATTCATAGAACCATAGTCTGTTATATCTGAAAGAGAGCTCTGAGACTATCTATTCTGACCACTTCATTTGACAAGAAAACTTAAGGTCTAGAGATTATTCATGCATGGTATACAGTTGTTGAATATTAAGTCGGTAAATAATTATAATAATAGCTTTTGATATAACATATCATTTGATTCTCTCCATGTTTCTGTGAGAAGATATTATCCCCATTTTACAGATGAAGAAACTGAGTCTGAGAAAGGTTAAAGTAGTTTGTCCATGATCACAGAAGCGGCAAATATTTAAGTTTCTCCTGATTTCAAGTTCCAAACTCTTTCCACATGACCACACTGTAGGTTTCCTTCCTGGCTTTTATCTACACCTCTTCCCACTCTAACCACATTATAATCACACTGCCTCTATTGCAAACCTGTCCTCTTCTAGAAGGAAGGACAAACAATAGAATCCTGGATCTCTGTGATCAGTGCTGCCTAATTGATCTCTTTTCCTTACTTCCTTTCTTTCTTCTTCTCTTTCTCCTTCCCTTCCTTCTTTCCCTTCCTTCCTTCCCCATACTTTACCTGTGGGTGTTCTGCCCAAAGGAATACAATTTGTTTTTGTTATTGAAAACCTCTTAAGATATCTTGGAGTTTACTCGCTAGATTTCTTTCTTATGGACCATACTTTAAACACTAATTACTCTTGCTCTCATTGATTGATCAAAAATAGATCTTAGGCCAAGACCAATTGGTCTTTGTTTAGATCCTGATTGACTCAGTGAATGTACATAGCAATTGTTTCTATTTGCATTGTGTTTCAAGTTTGCATTGGCTAACACAGAGGTTTTTTTTTAAACCTATTTTTGCTTTATTATATTTACAGTGAATATTTCTGAACTGCTAAATTCATGGATGAGAATTTTTTAAGTGTGGTCCTCACTACCAACCAAATATATTGGCATGTGAAGTTTGAAAAGCAAAAAAGGAAAGCTAGTCTTACAATTTTGTAACTAACTTTAATGTTTTATTCAATGTGGAAGAATTCCTCTGGATTATAGTAATCTTATCAGAGCTAAAACAACTGGATACTTTGGGAAAATAATCTAGGAGGAATCACTTTCAAATTTTAATGTTCTTCCTTTAAAACAGCCAAATACATCATTTTACTACTGATATCCAATAAAGTATACTATTTCAAATAAATCCCCTACTTTAGAAGGATTTTTAAATATTGTATATTCTCATGTTTTTGGCAGGGCCTAGCATGTAGAAGAAAGAATATGGGACTTGAACTTAAAAAGACCTGCATTCTAAGTTCAGCTCTTTTACTTACTATGTGAACTTGGCCAGGCTACTAAACTTTCCCCAAGCCTCAGTTTCCTCATTTATAAAATAGAGATAATCATACTTGCTTTACTTATCTCATAGGGTAACTGTGAGCTTCAAATGAGGTAATATAAATGAAGGTACTACTTGCTATAAAACACTTTATAAATGTAGACTCAGTATTTAATTAGGTAGATAGGTACTCAGTAGATATTTATTACTATTCATTTCAATATTCTAAAGGATCTGTTATTCTATCCATATGAGTTTTTCCATCAGCTATGCAGAATACAACCCATTTCTACTTTTTTGGGCCATGTTAAGTGATCTTTACTTATATTTTTCCTTAAAACCTCTATAGAAGATCTATTCAAAATGGTAGAGGTCTTTCTCTGAATCTTTTAATATAGCATGGTTATCAATTTACTACCACCTTGGACTATCCATGTGCTATGCATTGGTCCTGATAAATATCTGGTTTACTTCATTGTCTAGTAATACATGTTCTTGATGATATCTTTTATACCATTAGTGAACATGTGTCATCATCACTAATGTACTTCAGCCTGCTTAAATCTGATTGGCATATTTTCATTGTTTTTTGGGTCTCCTACAAATTTCCCAGAATTAGAGAGTCACAGACTTTGAGAGCAAGAAAGGACTTCTATATCCACTCATATGTGGAATGGAATTCTAATTATAACATATTAGACAAATGGTTATTTAGCCTCTGTTTAAAGATTTACAGGGAGAGGGAAATCCAGTAATTCTGAGGCAGCCCCTTCCATTTTTGAAGAGTTCTAACTTTAGGAGAATTTTCCTTCATTCCTCTGAGATAGTGCTGTTCATTCATTCATAAAGCATTTAATAAGTATCTTCTATATGTGAGGCACTATTTTAGGTACTGAGAAGACAAAAAACAGTTTGGCCTCTAATAAGTTTCAATCTGTTGGGTGGAAACAACTTATACACAGATAAGTACAGAATATATAAGTAATTACAAGGAGGTTTTGAAGGGAAGGCATTAGCAACTGGGGAGGGAATGATCAGGGAAGATTTCTTATGGATGGTTGTTGTTGCTTGGTTGTTTTTCAGTCTTTTCAGACTCTTTGTGACCCCATTTGGGGTTTTCTTGGCAAAAATACTCGAGTAGTTTACCATTTCCTTCTCCAACTCATTTTACAGATGAAGAAAGTGGGACAAACATGGTCAGGATTACATACCTAGTAAGTATTTGAGGTCAGATTTGAACTCAGGAAAATAAATCTTCTTGATCCAGGCCCAGCACTGTATTCATTATATCATCTAGCTGTCCCAATAAACTTAGAAAGATGTGCTGGAGTCAGATTGTGAATAGTTTCAAGCCAGATTGGGGCTCAAAGCCATTAAGTCTTTGTGAATTTGAAAGCTTTTTGAAAGGACTCTAAATACCAAAAAGTAGAGTTTATATTTTATTCTAGAGAGCAATGGAAACAATGGGAGCTTCCTGAACAGAAGGATAATATTGTCAGATTTGTGCTTTTAGGGATAACAATTTAGTGACTGTGAAGAATGGATTAGAAAAGGAAAAGACTTGAAGCAGAAGGGTCACTATAATAATCGAGGCAAGAAGTGATACAGGCCTGAAATGGAGTAATAACCTATGATTTGAGAGGCTAGATTCAAAAGATGTTGCTTATGGTGGGAGAGTGAGGAGGAGAGTAGAATTGACAGATTTGGCAACTGATTAGATATAAGAAGTTTGAAAGAGATAAGAGTGAAAGACGAATTCAAGATTGCGAATCTGACAAATTCTGTTTTGTTTTCAGCAAAAACAGGGAAATTAGGACAAAGGGAGAAGGTATGAAAAGAAAGAAAACTAGATCTATTTTGGACACTTTAATTTTGAGATGCCTATTTTTCTTTTTATGAAGCTATAGAGAGAGAGACAAGTGGTTTAGGTATAGGGAGGCATCTAGAGATCACCAGCAAAGAGAAACAATGTGGATAGAGCTAATTAGACAATTGGATTTCTGCTTGTGGGTTGGCTTCTATTTGTTAACTGCCAATTAAAGGGAATAGAACAGATAGAATACCCATCTCTCCAGAAAGGGAAGAAACCAGCAGCCAAGAATTACATCTTGCTGAGGCATCTTCAGTGACTGAGAATAGGTAAGGCAGGAAGGAAATTTGCCAAAAGAGTCTACTGCAATATTAGCCAACAGAGCTACTGAAAAAGATAAAAAATGGAAGATCTGACTTAAAAAAGCAAGTATGGGAGTTAAGGAGAATTTTGCAATAACCTGCAGAAAGTAAGTATGCTCTTTTGTGCTTATGTCAGTAGCAATTAACTTCTAAGTATGCACAAAGTGCAAGTTAGTCTGCAGGAGAAGATAAAAGACCTGGAGGAACATAAGTTATCAAAGAAAAAGAAATGTTCCTTGAAAGAACTGTTTCATGATTTGGAATTATGCAAATTAAGTAACTAAAATGTTCATATCCTTTGAGCTAAAGACTCTATTACTGAGCTGATACCATAAGGAAACCATTGATAAGAGGAAAGTCCTCATAAAGACCAAAATGTTTATAGCAGATAAAAATGATACATTTCCTAATTTTGTTGTTATTTGTCCTTCATTCTTGAAGATGACCATGACATCAGGGAGGTAATTCACATAGAAGTGAGGTAGGGCTTTGCAAAGTCACCAGCCATACTTTCTGCTCTGGAGCCCTCTTCGCTCCAGATCCAATGGAAAAATGTAGATCAGGATGATTAGAGATGAGCTAAATAGTTAAAGAATAGAAGAACCTCATATACTCATGTATATGTACACACACACACACACACACACACACACCCCCCAAGGGTAGAAAGGTTATTGAACATTTGAAGCTAACTAAAAAGTATGAGGCTCCTCTCTCAGGCAGAAGCAGCTTTGTAGGCTCCCAGGACTGGTGAGATAGATATATGGATACCTTCAGACAAGAGGTGACTCTTTACTCTTGGAGGGGGGATGATGTCACTAACTTGGTGCAGGATATAGTGTGGCCACTTATCAACTTTAATTCTACTACAGTTTAGTACTCCTCATCTTGAGGTCTACTAGCCTTAGCCTCCCAAGCAGTACGTAACACAGATGTCCACTGTCATGTCTGGTTTGAAAACTTTCAATTAGGAAGAACCCATTACTCTCTGAGGTAGCCCATTTCACTTTTGGATAGTCCTAGTTGCTAGGAGGGAAAAGCTAGATGATATAGTAGATAGACTACCAAGCCTGGAGTCAGGAAGACACATTTTCTTCAGTTTATTTGAACTGAAAAAAAAACGGTACTATTTGGTAGCTTCAGATACTTATTAGCTGTGTGACTCTGGGCAAGTCACTGCTGTTTTCTTCAGTTTCTTCATATGTAAAATGAACTGGAGAAGGAATTCTCTTCCCCCCCCCCTCAAGAAATTATCTTTTTTCATTAAAGCTTTTTATTTTCAAAACATATGCATAGATAATTTTCAACATTCATCCCTATAAAACCTAGTATTCCAAATTTTTTCTCTCTCCCTTCCCCCACCCCCTCTCCTAGACAGCAATTAATCCAATATATGTTAAACATGTACAGTTCTTCTATAAGTATTTTCACAGTTATCGTGTTGCACAAGAAAAATCAAATCAAAAAGGAAAATAAAATGAGAAAACAAAATGCAAGCAAACAACAATAACAAAATGAAAATACTATGTTGTGATCCACACTCAGTCCCCAAAATCCCCTCTCTGGATGCAGATGGCTTTTCATTACAAGACCATTGGAAGTGACCTGAATAATCACCACTGAAAAGAGCCATATTCATCAGAATTGATTTTTGTATAATCTTGCTGTTGCCATGTACAATGATCTCCTGGTTCTGCTCACTTCACTTAGCATCAGTTCACATAAGTCTCTCTGAAATCATCCTGCTGATTGTTTCTTACAGAATAATAATATTCCATAACATTCATATACCATAACTTATTCAGCCATTCTCCAACTGATGGACATCCACTCATTCACCAGTTTCTTGCCACTACAAAAAGGGCTGCCACAAATATTTTTGCATATGTGGGTCCTTTTTCCTTTTTTAATGATCTCTTTGGGATACAGGCCCAGTAGAGACACTATGGGATCAAAGGCCATGCATAGTCTGATAGCCCTTTGGGCATAATTCCAAATTGTTCTCCAGAATAATTGGATCAGTTCACAATTCCACCAACAATGTATTAAATGTCCCAGTTTCCCCACATCTCCTCCAACATTCATCATTATCTTTTTCCTGTCATCTTAGCCAATAGGAGAGATGTATAGTGGTACCTCAGAGTTGTCTTAATTTGCATTTCTCTGATCAATAGTGATTTAGAGTATTTTTTCATATGATTAGAAAAGGTTTTAATTTTTTTGTCTGAAAATTGTCTGTTCATGTCCTTTGGCCATTTATCAATTGGAGAATGGCTTGAATTCTTATAAATTTGAATAAATTCTCTATATAATTTAGAAATGAGGCTTTTATAAGAACCCTTGGATGTAAATCCCCCCCCCCCATTTTATTGTTTCCCTTCTAATCTTGTCTGCATTGGTTTTGTTTGTACAAAACCTTTTTAACTTAATATAATAAAAATTATCTATTTTGCATTCCATAATGTACTCTAGTTCTTCTTTGGCCACAAATTCCTTCCTTGGAGAAGGAATTCTCAAACCACTCCAATAACTTTGCCAAGAAAATCCCAAATGGGGTCATGGAGAACTAGGTACAACTGAAGTAACTAAATAGCAACAAAAGTTATAAAGTTTTTCCTCCCATCAAACCAAAATTTGCTCCTTTGTATTTTCTACCTAATACTCTTAGTTTTCTAGGAATAAGCAAAAACCAAAACAAAACATATCCATCTCTCCTTGTGACAATCCTTCAGATATATCTGCAGATATCTGATAGTATTCAATATTCCTCCCAAGTCTTATCTTTTTGAAATTATAAACTCTCCTTATCTTCAACCAGTGCTTATATAGCTTAATTTCAAAGCCCTACAACATCTCCACTGATAGAGAGATCTTGCTTGAAATATCCTAGGACCTGTTATGTTGCACTTTTTTTTTTAACCAATTACTGGATGAAAGCAAAGAATTTTATATAATGCCTGTTAAAGACAGTTTTCAGATGAAGAAATTAAACTATATATAGTCATAGGGGAAAAAAATCCTTAAAATCACTATTGATTAGAGAAATGAACATTAAAACAACTCTGAGGTACCATTTCACATTGGCTAACATGACAGAAAAGGAAAATGATAATCATTGGAGAAGATGTGGAAAAATTGGAACACTATAAATGCATTGTTGATGAAATTGTGAACTTCTGAAAAGTAATTCTTTGAAATTCTGAAGAACAATTTGGAACTATGCCCAAAGGAGTATAAAACTGCAAACGCCATCCAGTCACATACCACTGCTAGGTCTATATTCCAAAGAAATCATTAAAAATGGGAAAGGACCCACAAAAATATTTATAGCACTTCTTTTTGTAGTGGCAAAGAATTGGAAACTGAGCAGATGCCCATCAGTTGAGTAAATAGATGAAAAAGTTATGGTAGATGAACAAAATGGAATACTATCATGCTATAACAAAGGATGAGCAGGCAGATTTCAGAAAAACTTGGAAATATTTACATGAACTGATGCTGAATGAAGCAAGCAGAACCAGAGAAATATTGTGCACAGTTACAGCAACATTGTACAATGATCAACTGTGATAGGTTTACTTCTAAATAAAATGAACAAAGACAATTCCAAAAGACTCATAATGGAAAATGCTATCCACATCTAGTGAAAAACTATGGAATGTGAATGCAGATTGAATCATAATATTTTCATTTTTTTCTTTCTTGTGTTTTTTCCCTTTTGTTTTAATTATTCTTTCATAATATGCCTAATGTAGAAAAAGATTAATAAGATTGCATACAAATAACCAATATCATATTGCTTGTTGTCTTGGGGAAGGGGAAGAGAGTGAAGGAGAAAAAAAAATTGGAACTTAAAATATTATAAAAGTGAATGTTGAAAACTATCTTTATGTATAATTTAAAAATTTTTTTTTTGAAATTTATTTTTTAATTTAAATTTTTAAAAAAGTGATTGGGAAAAAAAGAATACCTGTTAAATTTCCAGATGACATGAAGTTAGATAAACTGGTATATTGGTAGTTGATATCTCACCCATCCCCTCTCTGCCACCAAAAAAAAATATAGGATTTTGGGTTGAATCAAAGATGAAATACAATCAAGATAAACATAAACTCCCATTCCTGGACTTCAAAATATCTACTTAGAAAGTACAAGGTATGGTAACCATGGTTATATAGAGAGACATAAGCAAAATCCATGAAATAGTAGAGCAAAGAAAAAGTCAACATAATTTTAGGCTTCATTTGGAGAAATCTTATATGTACATAAAAAGTGATAATCCCACATTTTCTGCCCTCCTCGCAGTACCCTGGAACCTAAGCAGGAAGAGGCCTTGGGGATCATTTTGTCTAATCACTTCATTATAGATGAGGAAGCTGAAACTGAAAGAAATAAAATGACACAAGTCACATATATGTAAGCATAAGAAGTGAAACGAACTCCAGACCAAGTGCTGTTTCCCAAATGTGACCACATTTATATTTCTGTATCCAATTCAGGAGGGTATATTTTAGCAATAGTATTTTTAAGCTGGATATTATTCAATGTTTGGTGACCAGGATATTAAGGGCTACAAGACTGCCCATCTAAGGAATAAAGGACCTGGGAATGCCTAGCCTAAGGGAGTGAAGACTAAAGGGGAATATTACTGCTCTTCTCAAATATAAAGGACAAATCCATGGAAAGAGGAACTTATTTGTTCTACTGGTACCTATATGGTAGAACTAAAAGCAATGGATGTTATAAAGCAGATTTAGGCTGGATATAAGGGGAAAACTCTCTTAACAATTAGATGCATCCACGAGAGTAATGATTGCTTTGGAAAATGGTGAGTTCTCCTTATTGGACATCTTCAAATGAAAGTTGGATGGCACTTGAGACAAACTCCCTAGGAAAACTAACCCAACTTCAAGGTATTCTTCACATTTCTTCAAAATCATAGCTCATTGTGGTTCCTGATGTTAAGCTATGTTAAGATGGTAAAGCTGGGCCAAGAGCTCTGTAGTCATAGCTAAAGCTATGAGTCATTACATCCAGTCAACAGGCACTAAACAAAAATCAAGTAGAATATCTGTAGTCAAAGAGTAAGATCATTCTTTTAATTACTTGATTGTGGATTTGAATTGATTGTTATCCCAGATATCTATTTTACAAAAAGTAAAAAAATTCCTTGCTATCCATGTTTATCCTTGAACCTTCAAGAGCTATTTCGATTGGCTCTACTAAAATAGCCCTATGATAATTGTATGGAAGCTGGAATACACAGCCCATTTCATACATATGATGTTCTCTGGGTTAGCATCAAAGTGACTTAAAGAAAAAATAAAACAAAACAAAGGTGGTAAAGTTTTCTACTTCCATTGTCCTGAATTTCTTCCTTAATTATGTCAGCAGCAAAAACCCCAAAACCTTGCTCACACCATTGCTAATTGTGCTGCATTCTGACCAGTGCTAAAATTTACTGTCTCCTTTGGCTGTATGACTATTCTTTGAGAACCTTGTAGAAAGAATTCCTGCTCTGATAGATATCAAAACGAAGGCATCTGGGTGGTGCAATGGTTAGAATGCTAGGCCTGGAGTTAGGAAGATCTGAATTCAATTCCTCTTTCATATACTTATTAGTTGTGTGACTTTGGGTAAATCAATTACCCTCTCAGCCTCTCTTTACTTATTTGTAAGATTAGGACAATAAGTGCCTAGAAGTGCTATTATGAAGCTCAAATAAGGTAGTGTATGTAAAGTACTTTGTCAACTTTAAAGTGCTATATTAATGTTAGCAATTATTATTATCTCTAAAGGACCTTCAAGTTCTGGGATTTTGTGTTCTCTGTCATTCTGCTCTCAGAATTTCTTCTCTCCTGTTATATGTTTAACTACAAAAATGTATTATATTCAACCTTTTTAAAAATACTAGTAAGATACTGTATAAAAAAGACTAATAGCTGATTCTTGAGAGTCACTTTATACAAAGTCCTTGCTTTCATGGAGCTTATATTCTTTTTTATTTTTGGAGTTTATATTCTTATAGGCTGATGACACCGATTTGAAAATTATAAGACATTAGATGGTACAATAACTGTATTACAGAATTATAAAGTTAAGTGCTATATGAGGTTCTTAGAGGTAAAGCTACTACTAATCAGAATATTGGATATCAGAATATATGGTATCTGAGCTGGGCTTTTGAGGGTGGAAGTTTTTAAGGAAAAGAAGGGAAGGGAAGATATTTTAATGAAAGGAAACAGTGTGAGTAAAGACACAGATCAAAGTATGTTTGAGGGCAAAGTAATTCAATTTGATGGGACCATAGAGGATATGGAGGAGATTGGTATGAAAAAAAGCAGAACAAGTAGGATGACAGCAGATTGTATATCAATATTCACCTCCTAACTGATTACACTATTGTTATTGGATTCTCTTCTAAACATTTTAGATTCTTTATTGTTTAGTAATCCTTTTTCCTATTTAGAGTTAACTGTCTGATCCATACCTGATTCCTAGCTAGTCACTGTGATCCTAGGTCATCACTGTTCAGTATATCTATCCTTTGCAAAATTTTTTCCAGAGTGACTCATTCTAGAGAGTGGGGAAAGCCCTCAGCTGAACCCTAAGCATCCAGCAAAACAGTCCAAAAGTTGGATTTGAAGAGATCTCAGCACTAGAAAGCACATATTATCCAACCAGGCGTGGTATGGGGGAGAAGGAAAGCATTTTGACTCATCTCTGACCCTGCAATTTATAAACAAGCATCTTTGAACAGTACTAGGGGATTAGGGCCAAGGACTAAGTAATGCTCACCCACACAGAGGGCTTCCCTGCTTGGAAAATGGACTGAGCCCAGTTCTAAGGAACAAATGAATCTGTATTCTTTGTGGCCCACACCCTCTCTGGTAAGCAAGCAGATTCTCTCTTCTTGGACTTGGCAGCTATTGCAAAACCAGTAGAATTCTCTCAAGGAAGGCCTCTACTGATGCTAGGGGAGTATCAGGCACTTTGGAAGAGAGAGAAGCATTTCTAACCATATTGCAGTGTTCTGCACTTGGAGCTAATCAGCCAAGAATGAAAACTGTAAGGGAAGGAATAAGCAAAGTGAGGTCCAGAAAAGTGAACGACTTGCCCAGTGTCAACATAGCAGAGCTGAGATTCAAACCCAGTCCCAATTTCAAGCCCAGGGCTCTTTCTGTAATATAATGTGGCTAGCCTCTTTATAAAAACGTTTGAAATGAAAGTGATAATCTCCTGTACCTACATCTATAGTCTGTCGGATTGATCCAGCCCTTTAATTACCCAGCTTTTCCTTACAGATAAATGTATCAGTCCAGGCAGGAAGGGCATTGATGCTGTGACAACTCCGCCCTGGAACAATGAGTGGTTACCATAGCAACCGCAGACTGCAGCATTCCTCTCTTTGCAAGAAAGGTTTTCAGGCTCCCAAAGGAAATCCCAGAAAAACAACAACAGGCCAAACAATTTTCCATTAACCATAATACCAACTTGCAGAAGAAAGAGTGTACCCAAACTATTGGGTGCATAGGGAAAGACATTAAAAACAATTTATAGGCTAAAAAAATGTGGAATGAAGAATGGGGTTACTATGCAAAGTGAAATGTACTGTCTACAAAGTAACAGCAATATTGTGAGATGATCAGCTGTGAGTGACTTAGCTATTCTCAGCAATATAATGTTTCAAGACAACTAGGAAGGACTATGATGAAAAATGCCATACATCCCTAGACAAAGAACTGATGTAGTCTGAATACAGATTGAAGCACATTTTTAAACTTGATTTTTCTTGGTTTGGGTTGTTTTTTTTTTGGGGGGGGGAGGTAGGGTCTCTTTTCTTTCACAATACGACTAATATGGAAATATGTTTTGCATGTATAATCTATATTGAATTGCTTGTCTTCCCAATAAGGAGGGAGGGAAAGAATTTGGAACTCAAAAGTTTTAAAAAGCAAATATTAAAAATTACTTTCATATGTAATTGGGGGAAAATAAAATACTTAACAAACAAAAGAATGAGACTACCCCTTTACTTTTGGTAAAGAAAATTTCACCTAACATTATTTCTTCTAAATGGCATAGCTGATAAGAGTTGGAATCTGAACTTGAGTTCAGATCCTATATCAATCCACTTACTAACTGAGTGAGCTGAGGCAAATCAGCCTCAGTTTCTTCATTTATAAGAAGGAGATAATAGCACCTAAATTCTCTCTCTTTTTTTTTTTATTTTATTTTTTATTTAATAGCCTTTTATTTACAGGATATATACATGGGTAACTTTACAGCATTAACAATTGCCAAACCTCTTGTTCCAATTTTTCACCTCTTACCCCCCACCCCCACCCCCTCCCCTAGATGGCAGGATGACCAGTAGATGTTAAATATATTAAAATATAAATTAGATACACAATAAGTATACCTGACCAAAACGTTATTTTGCTGTAGAAAAAGAATCAGACTCTGAAATATTGTACAATTAGCCTGTGAAGGAAATCAAAAATGCAGGTGTAGCACCTAAATTCTCAAGGTTGTTCTAGCAAGCCAATGAGATAACATATGTAAAGTGCTTTGTAAACTTTAAAGTGCTATAGCAATGCAAGAAGTCTTGCCCAGTTCTCATATTTTTTGGGCTTATTAAGGACAAAGGCAAGTTTTTTTTTAAATTCTAAACTTTCCAAACAATTTTTTTCTTTCTTTCTGTTTTTGTGATTTGTGATGAGGGTAGTTGACTTTTGGCATCCTTAATCTCCTTCACATTTGAGAAGAAACAGAAGAAATGTTCATTTTAATTCTGGATTCAGGAAATCATCCAAAGCCTGTTTTTCCTCATGAGCTGACACTGAAATGAGGCCTTTGTGATGATAAGATTTCTGGGGAATATGTAAAGGGCTTGGAGTTCCCTGAAAGTTGCTGTACAGAATAAATTTGAGGTCCTATCATTTCAGTGTTCCTTCATGAAGAGGGACAGATTCTGAAAGACTTTTGCCTATTTCCTTGTTCCTTCCTTCTTTCCTCCTCCATTGAGTATGAGGAAGACCAAGGAAACCAGAAGTCATTTGTTTTCATTCCAAACAAAACAAACTGGCATTTTTTGAAATGGAATAAAGTTAGATAAATAAATGTAATACAAAATACAAATATATATCAAAAAATAAAAAGAAATTTCCATGAATGTTAGGCTAAAAATTGTGATGGTGATAATAAGAAAGGCCTCATTATAATATCTGAATTGAATCTTGAAACGAGCTTGGGATTATAAAAGGCAATGATGAAGAAAACATTCCAGTTATGAGACTAAATTGTGTTTAGCCATGGGTGGCAGAAAAAATCTCATATATATGGAACAAAAAGTAGAATAATTTGGATGCAACATAGAGCACAAAATAAGGAGTGATGTCATAAAAGTTTAGAAAAATAGGCTAGACATAGATTGTTAAGGATTTTAAATATCAAATACAGGATTTCGCGTCTTTTTCTCAAACTCAATAGGGAACCACTGAAGCTCCTTAAGCAGTGGAATGACATATCAATTTACTTGCTATATGAAATCTTACCTTCCTTCAACTTTTCAAAGATTTTTTTGGCCTTTTTCACATTTTACTTTTTAAAACAATTAAATATATCCTCCTCAATTGCAACTTTCCTTTTTTATTATTAATTTATTATTATAATTATTATTAATTTCAAGACAAATTGAAAAACAGTTCCTCTCCTCAAGAAGCTTATCTTCTATTCATTGGCATTTCAAGAAATTTATGATACTGTATTTAAAACATTTTATTAACAAGAATTAACATCAATATCTGTTACCCAATTTGTTTAGTTTCAAATGGAGTTTATTTGAAAATATGTTTTAAAATCATATCTGTCTTCTTTTTATTATAAATATATCTATTTTTATTCACAAGTTCATAAAAAAATTACAGATAATCTTTTTTAAAGTATCCTGCTTTTAGTTCTATGTATAAGTTACATGGAAATTTCAGCTTTAAAAAACCTTACATTTTAAATTTAACAAACAAAAATAACATTTTTATATTTAAAATGGAACAGATCACATTTGAATAAACAAATTTCTACTATGTATACCTTGCTTTAAAAAATAAATTAAACGGGGTACTTCCAAAGCTGTCCTGGTGTATGTTTCCTTTGATTTTCCATCTGTTTTCTTCTACATATTTAAAAAATGCTTTAGGTATTCTCCTCTTCCTCCTCCTTCTTCTCCTTCTTCTCTACTTCCTCTATTCTCTCAGGAGAAAAAAAGCAACAAAATCTTTATAAGAAATAAGCATAATCAAGCAAAACAATACCACACTTTGCCATGTCCAGAAAAATGTGTCTCATTCTGCATCTTGAGTCTTCTCATTCCTCTTTTTAGGAAACAGCTTGTTTAATCATTGTCTCCCTACTAGTGTGATTAACAGAATCCAACAGTATTTTGTTTATTAATCTTATTCATTTTGTGGTTGAGTTCATCCTAGGTACTTTTACAGTTATGATTATTAATTGGAGTATAGCAACTTTGAAAAACTATCTTTTGTGGTGAGACATATGATCTATGTTTAGGGAGTGATAACATCCACTAATGAAATCACACACATTTGGGATTTTGAAGTAGTAGAAAGGTTAAATGATTATATATATCTAGAAATTATCTGAGTCATAATTTGAACTCATGTCTTTCTAATTGCAATTCCCCCATTCTCTGCTAAGCCATCACTGTCCTAATGTGTTTAAGACTAGGGAGTTAATAGTTCCACTGTATTCTGTCCTAAATAACCTCACATCAAATATTTTGTTTAGTCCATCTCCAGAAGCATGTTGATAAACTGGAGAGTATCCAGAAGAGAGTGACCAGAATGAGCAGGGGCCTCAAGATAATTCCAGAAAAGGATCATTGAAAGAACTAGGAATATTTGTCTAGGAGAAGATTTAAACTGGGGATGGGGTGGGGAATAGAACATTATTGCCATTTTCAAGTATTTAAAGAAATGTCACAGGGAAGCAGATTAAACCTTTTCTACTTGGTCCTAAAATACAGATTGGGCATATGGTTTATAAGGACAATGGGTAAAAATCACAAACATTCATATTTTGAGTTGGTGTTAAGGGACATCTTCCAAATGATTAAGACTATCCAAAGTAGAATGGGCTGCATTGGGTATAGTAGGGTCTCCTTCCCTGAAGGTCTGTGCATAAAGCTTAATGACTACTTGTCTGTTTGTGGCAGAAGATGTTCTTTTTTCAGGAATAGGTTGGGCTAGATGACCTCTTAAGTCCCACTGAATTCTGAGATTTTATGATTCAATGACAAAACTGGAACTAGAACCCAGATTTCCTGATTCTTTGTCCAGTGCTCTCTCCTTTATTCCACATTCATTTGTGATTTTTCTTATATCTTCTTGAGAATAATATGCTCAGTCTCTCTAACTAGACTGAGAGCAGATACTGAGTTTTCCCCCTTTATAACCACTAATGAAGTATTTTCATTCAGTCTCCCCTAAATCCTGCCAGACAGCTGTTCTGTGGCAGGCAGTTGTTAAGCAATTTCCAGCACAGTAGAACATAATTTTCAATATATCACCGTTTTGAGATTATTCTTGATGATCTCATGTTCCCTCATGAATTCAGTTAATATTTGAAGAAAGCAGTTTCTGAATGTGCATACATGGGTGCACATGTGCTCATGTGGGTGCACAAACACACGCACACACATTCCGTCTCTTTCCATCTCTCCAGTCCACATTTATTTCACATCTCTTTCTCAAATTGATAACCTCTCTATGGTCCTAGATGTTAGGTGGGCAAAATGATTATTTTACTATTCTTCTTGTTAGAGCTTTGAAGTAAACATTCATTTTAAAAAGATTAACATCTTATGTTAATTGGTTAACATTAACATAATTGGTTAATTTAAAAACCTTGACAACTGGGATAATTCTATAATGCCATTAGTTACTTTAACTGGTATAACAGTTCTTCACAGGAGAAAAAGGTGTGATCTATTGAACCAAAAGATTTTGTATTTACTGTTCTATAATCTATACTGTGTATATTTGGTTATCTTAGAACTTAAAAAAGCTTTTTGTTGTTATCATGTTCACTTTTCATGACCCTTTTTGGGGTTTTCTTTGCAAAAATACTGCCATAGTTTGTCATTTCTTCTCCAAGTCATTTTAAAGATGAGGAAATTGAGGCAAACAGGATTAAGTGATTTACCTAGAGTCACAGCTACTAAGTGTCTGAGATCAGACTGATTTCAGAAAGATGAGTGATCCTGACTCCAGTCCTTATGCCTTCACATTTAAAAATCTTAACTCCCCCTTTTTGCAGGGGGGAGGCTATTGGGATTAAGTGATTTGCCCAGGGTCACACAGCTAGTAAGCATCTGAGACTCGTTTAGCACTCAGGTCCTCCTGACTCCAGAGTTGATGTTCTATCTACTGTGCCACCTAGCTGCCTCTCTCAACACTCTTATAGTAAGTCATTTTGTCCAACACTTAAAAAATTTTTTTTTTCTTTCTCTTTTTTTTTTTTTTGTTAATCTCAACAAATGAACATTTCCACATATAAAGATGAGCAAAGAAAGAAAACAAAATTCACGAAACCATGTATCTTTATTTCATACAACTTTGTTTTAAAGTGTATATTAGAGTTTATATTTTGGTTCCAGATCTATCCTCGTTTGTTTGTCCCTCCAAACTTCTTTCTGTTTTCTTCTATGCATCTAAGAAAGTTTGCTTTTTTCTTTTTTTTTTTTTTGACATCATTTTCACTACATTCTTTTTATCCCTCTCCCATTCTCCTCAAATTAAAAAATAAACAACCTCTCCTTTCTAAGAAAAAGGAATGAACAAGCATAACAAATCCATGGATTGTTCATATCTAAAAATACATGTCTCATGCACTTCTAGTACATCATTTATTTCTCTGCCAGGAGATGGGAATTGTACTTCATCAATGACCCTCTGGAACTGTGGTACTATTCAGAGTTCTTGTCTTCCAAAATTCCACCTCTTTCATTTTATAAATAGGGCCTATAGTTTTAACTTGCCATGGTCAACTGGCTAATTTATTAGACTTGCTTTCTTCAATTTTCAGTGAATTTATTTCATATACTCATTGATAGACTTTATGATTGATTTCCCTCATTTAGGGAAAAACATGTATCTGAAAGTGCTTATGAAGGGACAATTTAAAAATGTTATGGCAATCCCGGAAATATAAAATACTTTGAGCTTCAGGGTTGGCGTGGTCAGAGATATCTTTTCATTTGGATGATTGATTTTATGCCATTTCTTGCATGCAAATCATCACTGTCCACATGTTGGAATACACTTCTGCCCATCTATTACAAACTGAAAAATTAAAGTACAATATGTGGACCAAAGAGATGGAAAGAAATCTTGGAAAGAAAGTGGAAGGCAGGAGCAGTTGGTGGGGACAGGAAAGATCTCTTGTAGAAGATGAAATTTGATTTGAGTCTTGAAGGGAGCCAGGGAAAGTAGGAGAAGAAGGTGCAGTAACAGCATTTCAGGCATTTCGATAACCATTGAAAGAAGCTTGGATATCAGACATCAAGTCTTATGTTCAAGGAATGGAAAATAGTCTGTAACTCGATTTTAGAGTGCAAAGAAAAGAATAAATCATAAGAAGGCTGGAAGCATAGGAAGGGATCAGATTTTTAAAAAATACTAAACAGAGGCATTTATATTTGATCCTGAGAAGCACTTGAAATTCATTGGCCATTGGAGTGACATGGTCAGATATATGCTTTAGAGATATATCACTTTAGTGCTTTAGAATGGGAAGAGACTTGAGGCAGATAGACCAATTAAGAGGCTAGTATAATAGAACAGGTGAGAGGTGATAAAAGCCAGTAGCAGTAGGATCTGTGTGACTAGAGAGAAGGTTGTGTACACACACACACACACACACACACACACGAGATATCATAGTGTTAACAAGATTTGATAACAGATTGAATATGTGGGGTGAGAGTGAGGAATCAAGGAGGATGTCACGGTTGCAGGGCAGGGTGACTAGGAGAATAGGGCTATCTTAGAGAGTTTTACAGAAGTTTGGAAATTTGGAAGGTTGAAGAGAAGAGAGGAAGATAAGTTGTGTTTTCCAGGAGAACATCATACATGGTAATAGCAAGATTATGTGATGATCAACCATGATCGATTTAGCTCTTCTCAGCAATGCGGTAATCTAAAACAATTTCAGCAGACTTGAGATGGAAAATGCTATTCACATTCAGAGAAAGAGGTGTGAAGACTAAATGTAGATCAAAGTGTGGTATTTTCATCTTTTCTGTTTGTTTGCTTTTTTTTCTTGTGGTTTTTCCCTTTTGTTGTTTTTTCTTTCACAACATGACTAATATGGAAATATGTTTAAATGATTGTATATGTGTAATCTATACAGATTGCTTCTTAGCGAGGGGGGACGGAAGGAAGGAATGAAAAAAAATTGAACTCAAAATATTACATAAATGAATGGTGAAAACTATCTTTATGTGTAATTGGAAATATAAAGTACTATTGAGGAAAAAAAGATTTTTAATGATTTTGGAGAAGGAAGTTTCAGCTGAATGATGAGTCAGAAATTTAATTGCCCAAGGCTCAAAGGAGCAAGAAGAGATTAAGCAGAGGTCCTTGCATGTGGTAAATGTTCAATAAATGTTTGTGGATAGCTATTTGACAACATTAATAAGGAGACCAACTAGACTTATTAGAACTGAGAAGACTTGAATTCATATCCATATTTAGTCACTTGCTAGATGTGAGATCCTAGGCAAGTTACTTAATCTTGGTCTGCCTCAGTTTCCTCCTCTGTAAAACAAGGATAATAATAGCACTTACTTCCCATGGTGATTGTGAAGATAAAATGAGATGGTATTTATTTAAAGTGCCTTGAAAGCCTTAATGTTTCATATAAATGTTATAAATATAAATATTCATATTTGTGAATAAATGAAGATATAGATCATATAGTAGATGCTTAAAGAATGCTTGTCGATTGGATAACTGATAAAGTTTTTATTCCAGAGGAATTTACAGGCTAAGTCACACAACAATGACAGTACATAAGAAATTAAATAGACAAATATATATGAATATATCATTTTTTTTTGTATTCTCAGTGCTTAATAGAGCCTGGCACATAATAGGTGCTTAATACATTTACTGACTGTGAAATAATTACATGAGTAAGATACAAGCAACATGGAATTTAAAATCTTGACAACAGAGACTGGGAGGAAAAAGCATATCTCTGAAGGGTAGGGTCAGAGGCAAGGGTCTTTGGAGCTAGCTCAGACTGGCTTCATGAGCCAATTGTTAAGTTATTCAGTATAAGAATTTATATCTTAAAAATCAGTAAAGGCTACATATCACATACATATATAGACACAAATAAAATTGGTCATCTTTATAGATATTCTTTATTGTTGTTTAGTTATTTTTCAGTTATATCCAATTCTTCATGACCTAATATGTGGTTTTCTTGGCAAAGACACTGGACTGATTTGTCATTTCTTTTTCTAGCTCATTTTATAGATGAGGTAACCGAGACAAACAGGGTTAAGTGACTTACCCAGGATCACACCACTAGAAAGTGTCTGAAGCCAGATTTGAACTCCTCAAGAGGAGTCAGTCAAGGGTTGTCAGAACCAGCTCAGACTGGCTTCATGAGCCAATTGTTAAGTGTCAGTGTTAAGCACATACACTTTAGAAATCCCCTAAAGCTATATATCGGGGCTTAATCTATTGTTTTGTTGATTGTATAAACTTAAAATGATGGAAAGATTAATAATGTTAATATTATTAATAAATAAGTTAAAAGTGTTTCATACATACTGCCTTCTTACCCTCCCCCTAAATTAGTTGTTACCCATTCCAACACATCTCTGTGAAAGTTAGTCCCCAGGGTTCAAATCTTTTAGTAAGTGGCTTTTTCAGACCATGAATGGAGTGAGATCTGTAGTGGTCTAAATTTAGGATAAGAGATAGTTTAAGGTCTTCTTTTGTATGATTTGCAGGAGATTCACTTTCACTTAAACCAACTTAGAAGTTCCAAGAAAAAGGACCATCTCAAAAAGTTTAAGAGTGTGTATGTGTGTGTGTATGTGTGTGTGTGTGGTGTGTGTTTGTATTCTTGGTCAATTTGGATCTATTCTTTTTGGATAATATTCATCCGACCAGTATTTCACCTTCCTGTTTAGGCTAACTTGGATAATTTACAGATAGTAAACACATTTTAAAAAGTGAATTAGGCCATTTGGAACATCTAAAAATAGTTATTATAGAGTTTCAAGTTTATGAGACTTTGTAATTCATTTAATCTTAATCCTCTCATTTTACAGATGAAGAAACTGAGGCATAGAGAGTGGGAAATGTAATACAAGAAATATGTAGCAAGCAGAACAAGGATTTGAAACCATTTTCTTCTAATTCCAAATCTAGTACTTATTTCTCTTTGTCCTGTTTCTGTGTTTATAAGAATTAAGTTAAGGATGTTAAGATAATTATTTATACTTTTGCCAACAAAGTGAATTATTTAATTTTAATATACTAAAAGATTAGAATAAGGAAAGTTATTATTTAAATAAAGATAATTTGATAAATACCAAAAAAGATAAAGAGATATTGTTCGTAAAGTTCTTTACAAACCAAAAATATTTTGTGTTTGCTATTATTCACATTATCATATAATTCTTCTCTTCACTTTCAATGGAGATCAGATAGAAACAATCCTGGAATAACATTTTGCTATTATTATGCTATTAAACCTAATGCTGCACAGAATATTGCATATGTGGATAAAATAACTGCTTTTTGTCTGATTAAAAGTAATAGGATATAAGTTAATTCTTGGTAAACTCACTTTAAGCTTTTTCAATACAACTTCAGTAGCTGGATGATATATACCTCATCCTATTCCCATGATTTTTTGGTCCCCTCACATGATTCTGATCTCCTCCACTATTTCTCCATATTTTGAAAGGACTTCATTCCATGTAACTTGGAGAATATGAGTATTTGGTATGGCAGCAACTATTAAAAATATTGTTCTTAAGTTTTTATGGACTCAGAATTATATCTGAGCAATTGTGGGCTATAATTTGGTCTGGGATATTGGTGTGGTCTAGTCTACAGGATATTTCAACAATTTTGATGCAGTTTAAAGCCATTGAAGCCTCAGTTTCCCAATTTGAAAAATCGAAAAGCTAGAACAAATGGTTTCAAAAGACCCTTCTGACTTTATGATCTTTGTTTTATAAGTCTTCCATAGATAATCCACATAGTTCACTGGAGACCTTTCATTGTTTTGTTTTGTTTTTACTGAGGCACTTGGGGTTGAGTGACTTGCCCAGGGTCATGCAGCTATAAGTGTTAACTGTCTGAGTTCAGATTTAAATTCAGGTCCTCCTGACTTCAGCACTGATGCTCTATCCACTGCATCACCTAGCTGCCCCCATTGGTTCTTTTAGTATTTTTAGAGTATCAATTTATTTGGGGTGTTATTTTGTTGAGAAGCTTGGTGCACTTGATAGAAGCTAGCCTTTAGATTCCAGAGACCCTATTCAAGTCCCACATTTTTATACTATGAGACCTTAATCTCTTAATGCCTCAGGCAATTCTCTTAAATTATAAATTGCATAAATGTCTATTTCATTTGGTAGAGGGAGTTCTCAATGAAGTCATAGGTTTGGACCAAAAAGGGAAAATTGATTCCATTATCTCTCTTTTTTTCTATATGATTAATCCATATCCTTTGCCAGACAACCTATAAAACAAATTGAACAAATACTCTCTACAAGACCCTGACCTCAGAAGTGGAATGCAAAGATCAAAAGCCATACAGTGGCTTACCTTCAAGAAGTTTATGATCTATTAGTCTCTGTCAAAGGTAATTAATATCAAATAAAAATAGCATTTAGATTCCAGCATTGTGGCCTGGCAGAGCCTTCTAACCTATCGCCAACTTTGTTATTTCTAAAATAGGGGACTTTATGAGAATTTGTTATGGAGGTTTAAAAGCCTCCACCACAGGCCAACCCACACTCTGCTTTCCTAATTGGATATGCAGTCATTGTAAATGCTCCCAACCAACTTGCTCTTCAAAATTGCATGTTTGAAAAGAGTGGCTCTTGCAAACATATAATCCCGATGTTGTGAAACTATTACATCAACATGGGGTTTTGGAAACATGGAAAAGTTCACTTGGGGAGCTGAGGGGGCTGTTTGTCTAGGTCGTGACTGTCTGGTAAAGCAGTTAAGTGTTAAAGAGAAGAGAAAAACAAATGTGTGTGACAATTTCTCAGAAAGGCTAAAGGGTGCACAGAATAATAATACCACAGAAAGAGAACCAGAAGAGAACAAAGAGTTCTAGTCCAATTCCCCTCCTTCTGCCTATAGGAAACAGAGAGAGGAAGTAATTTACTAAGCTCATAGAGCTAATAATGACAGTCTCAAAGTCTAACCCACTGTTCTCTGCCATATATCATGTTCTGGGGATGCACTGGCCTGGCACTTGGGAAATATAGGTTCTGCTACTAATTAGCTGTATGACCTTGGACAAAGGCAAGATCAAGTTAATTTCCCTATTATTCCTAAACTATAAATTAAGGGAAGTGAAGTCATTAATTTTAAAGCCTTTTTTCCCCACCTCTGACACTCTAGGATCATTATGGGAAGGGTTATGATGTACCCTTACCTTGCTTATATTCGTAAGCCCATTGCTTACTATAGTGTGTGGCTCCTGGTAAGCATTGTACGCTATACCAACTGTCTCTGCTGTCCATCTATTTCCCTATCTATCTATTCAAGAGGAATTTCAGGAATTCCACAGCATTGGATGGCCAATAACAGTGCTACTTAAAACTTTTCCCACCCTTTTGGAGTGTTTACGTGATCCCAGGTATATAGGTATATAAAATAGGTATACAAATCAAACACTTAATGATTAACAGTTACATGATTCCATATTGAGGTTGCAACTCATAGTTTAGGAAGTTTTCTCCAATAAGAAGCTACTGTAACTGATACAGTATACACTTAAATTTATACAAATTATATATATATATATACACATATATATGTGTATATATATATAATATTTCTATTCATTGAAAATATAGAAGTTTTCCTCCTTTTAATATTTATTCTGAATCTTCTGCAATGTTGGAATTTTTTCAAATAATTTAATCTTTCCTTTCTTCCCCCTTCCTTTAAACTTGCTTTCTTTTTTCCTGAGATTCTTTGGAAGCAATGAAAATTTTTTTTAATCCTTGACCCACTGGGGTTGGAGCAACTAGTTGCAAAGAAAGGAGGAAAATGAAGACTTTTTTCTTTGCCTCACAAACTTAATCAAGCTTTTGCTCTCACTGGCTGGCTCAAAGATGATCTTTGTCAGACCTAAAGTACTGACCAAAGACTATGTGGCTAAAATTTTTAGAAGCCAGACAATACTAATTCCAAAATGGGGGTTGAATCTCTGCAGTAGGAAGGCTTGTACAATGGGAAAGGTGGGTAGTAGAGACAGGACACCAAATGCTTCTGCAGTGTTAAGTTGTCATTTACCTTGGCATTCCCACTAACCTACTATACAATCCAAGTCTATAACAAAAGCTAGTCCTTGGGAGCATCCAAATAAGAGACTTTCTAAGACCAGTGTCACAATATCATCAATGTGGCAGAACAAGGAAGGGATCCAACAGTGTCTCTGCTAGCCTACAGGAGCAGCAAGAGAACAGGATTTAGGCTCTATCCATTCAAGGAGGGGACCTGGAGCAATGACAAAACTAGAGTGAAGTAACCAGAGCTTTGTCCCAGGATATAAAATTTATGCAATACTGACAATACTCATACTCCTTTAAGGAAGAAACCAGGAAAAAATCTAGTAGCTTTAGAGATCCTTTAATATAATAGTGAGATTGAAAGTGGGAAAGATCTCCTGCTTGGGGAGTAGAGAGGAGAGTGGTTACTGTTCTCTCTCTGTCCTATGGTAGTCCTTAGGTGAAGAGGAAAACTCAGCGTCTATGGGCTATTTTCCTTGTTTAAAAATTTTATTTTAGAGGTGGAAGCCAATATTGGGACTAATCCAGTATTTGTGTTTACATGTGCTTTCCCTTACAGGACTATGAGGATGGAGCCTATGTCTGGTTCATATTTATGTGTTTTTGGCTCCTTTCTCATCTCCCTTTTTCCCTCTTCCCTTAGGGTACTAGTAGAGGGCTTCACATAAAGTTAGAATCCAGTAAATGTTTGCAAAATCTACAGATAAAAAAGTAGCATTTCATATTATATTTTTGTTGTTGTTTTGAAACTATTGTTTACAATTTCTCCTCTTGGTTTATCCTGGTTTCCATTTTCTCAGTCCTATTCCAGAGTACTGCTAGTTTTCCACCCTGGTCCCCAAGGAAGCAAGGTTATTTTCCCACCTCATCAAATATCTTTCTAACTTCCATGCTGAAACAATTCTCACAAAACACCACGTTCAAATTATGTGGCCCTGAAATATAACAAATACATGAAGTGTTTGGCTTTGAGTAACTATTTTCCTCTCTTTGAATCTCAGTTTCCTATTCTATAAGATAAGTAGGTTAGAATAATGGTTTCCTTTCAGCTCTAAATAAAATGATCCTAGGCTACCTGGGCAGCTAGGTAGAGAAATGGATACAGCACTGGGCCTGGAGTCAAGAGTTTGAATTTGACTTCACACACTTATTAGCTGTGTGATCCTGAGTCACTTCATTCTGTTTGCCTCAGTTCCTCATCTATAAAATGACCTGAAGAAGGAAATGGCAAACTGCTCCAGTATCTCTGCCACGAAAACTCCCAAAAAGCTGTCATGAAATCAGGCAGAACTGAGAACTGACACAAAACTGAACAACAAGAACAAGAAATAAATAGTCTGATTGAACTCATTTACCCTATAAAACCAATATTAGCTATATGTATCAGAACCTAGAAAAACCTTAGAGATCATCTTATTCTCCACTCAGTCCCCCAATTTATAAAAGGAAATAAGGCCCAGAGATGGAAAATGACTTTGTTTTAGACCACACAGTGAATGAATGGCAGAGATGCCATTCTCATCTTCTAGCACCTAGTTCACTCTTTTCTCTACCATCTGGCACCACACCCCCCAGTATTGTTTACTCTTTTTATCCCAAACTTAATTGTCATCCTCTCAGTGATGGGAAAAAATAATTTACTTCCTTGGGAATCAGGGTAGGAAGTTGGCAGAACTCTAGGACTCTGGAATAAGATTGAGAATAATCTAAGAACTAAGAGGAGAAACTATACAAATGGGTTTAAAAAATTAATATACTTTTTTCTTTTGAATCAGAAATTGAAAACTTGACTAAAGGTAGGTAACTAAACTTAGTCTTTGCAAGAGTCCTCTCCCCCTACCTCTCTTCCCTTCCTACTTTTCCTCTGGGTATATATATGTATATGTATATGTGTGTCTGTGTATACACACACACACACACACACACATATATATATATATAAATGAACATATATATGTATATATATACATATATATATAAAACATGCATTTAGAAGTGTATGTGTAGAAGGTGTCCATTATCCATCCTGTCTTTCTATTTTGCAATCACCAATGTTATCATAAACCTACATATGTCTGGGCCTTATCGATAACTACAATGCTGAACCCTTAGGATTTCTGGGTCTTTCCATTTGATGTACAGCTGTTCTTTCCTTTATGTTCTGTCTCCATGAATTAGGGAGGTGGCCCTATAGAAAAATGGATCGTTTTGCTTTTTCTATTTATATCTCAGACTCTAAACATATTGCTTGGCACATATTTTATATATATTTTGTTTTTCCTCAATTATATGTAAAAATAATTTTAACATTTTTTTTTAAATTTTGAGTTCCATGTTCTTTCCCTCTCTCACTCCTTCTGTCCCCCTCATTGAGAAGGCAAGCAATTTGGGATAGGTTGTACATGTAGAGTAATGCAAAGCATATTTTCATATTAGTCATGTTATGAAAGAAAATAGACCAAAACTAAAACCCAAAAATATATATGAAGAAAAAATGTTAACAGGCTTGCTTTAATCTACATTCAGACTCTTTCAGTTCTTTCTTTGGTGGTAGATATCATTAGTCCTTCAGAACTCTCTTGTATTGCTGAGAATAGCTAAATTATTCATAGTTGTTCATTGTACAATATTGCCGTTAACTGTGTATACTCTTCTCCTGGTTCTGCTCACTTAACTTTTCATCAGATCATGTAAATCTTTTCAGTTTTTCCTGAAATCATCTGACTCATTCTTTCTTATTGCATAATAACATCCCATCACAATCATATAGCACAACTTGTTCAGCTTGGCACATTCTTAACAAATTTTTAAAAATTTCTTCATTCATTCCTTTATTCATTATTCTTTGTGGAACATACTTAGAACAGGAGACAGACATACAGATACACAAAAAAAAAGCTCAGGTAATCAGACTGCCCAGAGTTATATTTATTTGCTACATAGAATCCTCAGAGGCTCTTGGGCTTCTTCAGAAATACACAGCTCTGCCAACATAATATAAAGGGCCAGTTTAGTGAACACCAGTTCAGAAGTTTGGGCTTTCCTTGCTTTTATCTAGTAACTACAGGCAACATCAGAATGGGAGAGGGGCAGGTACCCTCATTAATGATACTGGAAGTCAACTGCCTTCCTGCTCCACAGATGTACACTGAGTTCCCTTTCTGATAATATCTCCTCTTTAAGACCCATCCTTCCAGCCCAAATCTCTTCCCTTTCTTGAGGATTAAAAGGATTTCTTTTCTGTGTTATCCTGATGGGGAATAGGCTGGCAGCTGCAAAGTCTTTCCTTACCTCTTGGCTATTAGCTTGACCATTCTATGTGGCTAGTCACTATGAGACCTACTATCTTTATCTCATAGTCTTTGACCCAAATCTCAATTCATTCAACCTCATCCCATTCTACTTTGAAGGCAGCATTACATAGTAGAAAGAGAACCTGGTATTGAGTCAGAAGACCTGAGTTATAATCCAAGTTCTTTAACAGTCATACTTTTTTAATGACTTTGAGCTAATTACTTCCTCCCTCTGTACCCAATTTATTTTAGCTGTAAATGAAAGCTTGGACTAAGTGACCTGAAGCTCTTTTGTGGTTCTAAATTCAAAGATTCTTTTTGGTCCCGAAACTGATATACCTTCTATCCTTTCCCAACAACTACAATCAGTCCTTACTGGTGTCATATTCTCCTCTTTCACATTAGTACGGCTCTTCCTTCCTCTCTCACACCCTAGAGCAAAAGAAGGATCATTCCTTCACCTGAAATAACAAGCCTATGAATGTCCATGAAATAACAATTTTTTTTTTAACACAAGGAGTTTTATAAAGGAAATTTCTACTTCCTACCCTGAACCTCACACAAGATGATTCTGTGTGAATATGGTAATGATCATAAAGTGATTTAAAAATACTCAGGATACATAAATCTGATGTGTCATTAAGCACATGCTCAGAGAGTAATTTGCAAGAAATAGCTCAGTTTATTGATGGCTTAGCTTTCATTTCAACTTACTTCAGGAGTGTTAGTGTTCCCTTGGGTAGAAGTCAAAGAGTGGTAGATTTTGGCTCCTTATGAAGTAAAACTTCCTAACAGCTAAAACATCCAAGAATATAATGAGCTGTTAGGCAATATTGAATTCCCCATCACCAGAAGGCTTTAAACAGGCTGGATGACCACCTCTTGAGCATTTGTAGAGAGAATTCTTTTTTAATATGGGCTAAATCAGGTGACCTCTGATGTCTTGACTAACTGAAATTTTGTGCTTCTGTATACCCTAATTTCAGTGAGACATTTGATAAAATCTCTCAAATAAAGAAAAGCAATATGAAAGAATAGAAAGAGCATTGCCTTTGAAGGTCAGAAGATCTGGGTTCAAATGCTATCTCTAATATTTTTGAGTGAGCTTCAGTTTGTTCATTTTTATGCATCCCCTGCAAGTTCAGTGAATCCTTAACTAAACTCCCATAATAAGACGTTTGGACTGTATAGACTCTGTAGTCCTCTCCAGTTTTAAATCTATGAAGCTATGATGCCATAACAAGATGGAGTGACGTTGATCAAGTAATAGTACAGTTAGGCAAATTTGGAACTTGTTGAGTGCCTAAGCCCACAGAATGGTCATTAATGGGTATCATTTTGCAGGAGATTTCCAGTAGAAGAGGTTTGACCTTGGCCCTGTACTGTTTGATTATTTGTCAATCACTTGAATAAAGGGCATGGATGACATGGTTATCAGATTTTCAGAAGACATGAAACTGGGGTCGGGGGAGGTTCATATGTTGGATGATGGAATTGGTATACAAAAAATGGTCATATCTCTACAAGAGACCTCAGAGGCTATCAGATGCAATCCTTTTATTTTACGTGAGGCTTCAGGTGTTAAGCGAGTGGTCCAGAATCACACAGCTGACAAGCATCCAAGGCAGAATTTGAATTCAGGTTTTCCTGACTTTAAGGCCATTACTTTTTCCATTGTATCATCTACATTTAAAATCTGTGATAGAATGTGAATCTCAGAGCTGGTTTTATGCAGTCAGAATCTCAAAATTGGAAGAGACTTTATAAGTACTCCAATCCATCCCACACTGGACTAAGAAGCTCCTCTGCAATTTATCTGACAAGTAAATCTTTCTGTCCTTATCCCATAAGGCCAAATCTCACCAATTTGGCCAAAAAGATGCTGGTCTTATGATGCTCAGGAGACTTGAGTTAATCACTGATATGATATTAATTCCTCTTCTGCAAAATGATAGGGTTAGATATGGTGGTCTCTTTATAAAAAAACTAACAAGATCCTTAAGGAACTGAAGAGTCTAGAAGGGAGGAGAATACATTCCAACGAAGGGAATGTGATACCTTCTCTTGAATATTTAATTGAGAGGGAAAGCACTACTTCCAAAGGTACTTTGCCAAGGGCCATTTCACTTTTAGATGACTTTATTAGAAAGTTTTTCTTTACATCAATTTTCCTCCTTGAAACTTTTACTCCTTGTCCCTAGTTCTTTTCTTTAAGACCAATCCAAGAAATCTGGTTGTACAATACCAATTAACTTTGAAATCTTGGGCAAATTATCTTTTCTCTTCCTTCTGAGCCTTGCTTTCTTTCTCTGTAAAATGACATTCATATACTGCATACACTGCCTTGGACAAATAAGTCAATCTAAGCGTCTGTTAAATGTTAAGATTTTTGACCTTTCTGACCATCAGAAATGCTCCATAATGGAACATAAGACCTTGGGAGATAATGCATCCCTTGCCATTATAGATTTTCAAATGGAGATGTGATGACTACTTGTTGGACATATTATAGTGGAGATTTATACTTTACGTAAGCTCTAAACTAGAGGCTGAGGTTCTTTCTTACTCTGGGAATATAAAATTCTGTGTGCAAACATGATAAACTTTCCCCATATTATTTCATTTTTCTGCCCTCGGAAATTCTGTAGCTATATAATTTAAAAAAATTATAAACCTCCAAAGACAAAATATTGGCTGCCTTCAATTGGGCTAACAGGAGAGCGGCCCTTCATTGTTACTGATTAGTTTGTGGGTGGTCCCCACAGCATTCAGAAACTGTTTAGGGTTGTGGGTTGCCATAACCAGATGTTGTATCCTAGAAAGTTGAGATTACGGGCAGGGGGCCTAGAGGCATGGGTACACAGTTATATAGTCTTTATCTTAGAGAGAAAAGGTCAAGTAATTAGTTCAGAGCCAAGTAGGGGCTCCAGGACAGTGTTCTACATCATTGCCTTGGGTTATTAATCTTATTTAATTTCCCCATGTTTATAATTTATCTCTCTTCTTCTGAATTAAAGAACCACAGAATTTGAAGTTTTTTTTGGATTGTAAAGCTCATCTAGTTAAATATTTGTTGATTCAACTGAAAAAGTCATATTAGTAAATCTCCTATAAGACTATTCTATCATATTTTTTTCTAGTGTGTGGCACATAGGAGATTAATAAATGCTGGTGGATTGATAGATTGCTATTATTCATCCCATGAAGTCCCAGTAACTGCAACAATCAGCTAGAAGTAGTGAACTGATGACTGGAGGTTCATTAGGAAAGTAGGTCAGGAATTTATGTAATAGTCATAGGGGCTCCAAAAATTTTGCCACTGAGGGGTGTTACATAAACACTAGAAACACATAATTGCCATGTCTGTATAAGTGATGATCTAACTTAGCTACATTCCAATTATATTGAGGAGGATGGGTTGAGAAGGGACTTTCAAAACTGTCGTCAAATCTACATGCTTCACAATATATATAATTAAAATCCTTTCCTTACTCCCCTGCTTTCCTCTGTTTCTGTTACCACAATCAGGGAGCCCAGGCGGCTGAGCTGTGGGGGTAGGAAGGCAACAGCTGCCACCAATATTCTTAACAAGACCATCAGTTCCTCTCTCAATCTGAGGCTGCCTCTAAGCAGTAGACAAAATCAGGGAAAGTCTGGGCCTTTCTTCCCGTAACTGCCACTTAAACTGCGATTGCAGAGGTTTGGGTTTTGAAAGGAGAAAGAATAAAAATGTATCATGGTTCATTAACCCTAACTTAAACTTGTGGTATAAAAAGTAAGGAGGGAATTCACATGTGAATCCCAAAGTATTTTATTCCTGTTGGGGAGAGTAGCTACATCATACACGACATGTATAAACACAGGCTTAAAGGAAAATGAGCAAACCATTCAAATAATGTTGAGAGGATATTAATGCTACAAAGATGGGCTATAGTTACACAATCAATGTATCGTCTACTCATTATCAAATGGTACAATGCTCATGTAGGGTTGTAAGATGGAACTCTGACATCTGAGTTGATGATGTGTCTCTCTGGATAATTCTCAGTTAAGAATTATTGCATGATTATCCAAAGGTCCAAATCATACTTGTCTCTGGAAGTGCAATCAGCTTCCAATCAGTTGGGCTTCGTGGCAAGGAATCCCACAGGCTCAATGATGATTGAACAAGGAATCTCAATTGAATATTTAAATGTTATAAGAACTGTCTTAATCAAGTGTGTGTGATAAGAATTGAGTATATATAAAATCAGTTTATCTGCCCCATATAGTTTGCACTTTGAGATTTCTTTGTGGCAAAACAATATGGATCTGGAGAATCTCATTATTTGGACCTGTTTATATTCCTGAAAGAATCATGTAATTGAGGCTTTGCTATTAGGTGCATGAAATCTCAGGCAAAGAGAAAACTGGATGCTGGTGAAAGTGATAGTTGCATCTTTAATAGCATCTTCAGAGCATTTCTCTGCTAGCTTGGGCAGTGCTTCTGGAATCCCTGACAGCTTCTCTCTGCTCATGTATTATTTTGGTGCTCAGCTTTCTTCTCCCTAAAGCTGTGGGCAGATATTAAATTCGTGGAAAGCCTCTAAGGTTTCTAAGGTTTTGGGTCTGGTTTTCATAAAATCTTAGAGCCAAAAGGATTTTTAGAGATTTATCTTTGACATTGAGGGATGTGAAAGACTAAATGATAATGCAATGAAAACAAAAATGGCTGTCAGAAAATCAGATTTTGATTCCTGATTTGGTCAATAATTGTGTGAACTTCAACAAACTGCTTATGCAGTTTCCTCATATCTATGCTATGTGCCTCAGTTTCCTCATATCTAAAAACAAGGAGTACTATACCTCTCATGGAAATAGCATTTTGAAATGCATAAATCTCTATATGAGTGAAGATAGTATTATTATTACATTAGAAAGCAATTCATTTGGAAAATGAAGCTTTCAATCTATTAGCCAGTCAATATTTATTAAGTACTTTAATACTTAATATGTGACCTTGAAACTGAAAGGCATAATTCCATGTTAGGGTAATAATTCACTTTAGGATCTCAGGAATTACCTATTTGGCTAGGATGCAAAGGGCCTTCCCTTTAAACAAGTAGTTTTACTTGGATGCAGTGAATGCTAAATTCCTATTCCCTTAGGAGAGGTTACATCAAATAACAAGGAATTGAGGAAAGTATATGGAGGAGAGATATGGGAACAGCACAGATCCAGGAGTCAGACAAACTATCTTCTTGTCCAGAACCTACCCTTTATTAACTTAGTCATCTTGGGCAAATCACTCAGTTCAATTTGACAAGCATTTATTAAATAACTTCCATCAACAAAATATCAGTGAAGTGGCTCAGGTGATGGAGTGCTGGGCTGGAGTCAAGAAGACTCATTCACCTGAGTTCAAATCTGGTTTTAGATACTTAGAAGCTGGACAAGTCACTTCACCCTGTTTGCCTCAGTTTTCTCATCTGTAAAGTGAGCTGAAGAAGGAAATGGCAAACCACTGCAGTATCTTTGCCAAGAAAACTTCAAATGGGGTTATGAAGAGTTGAAAATGACTGAACAACAACAATAATGCTATATAGTAGGAAAATTGAATTTTTGTTACTTTATCATGTGATTATTAGGCAAAATCCTTTCTAGGAAAGGTAGATATTGTAGACCCTCATAAATCTCTCTTTTCAGAAATTTATATTTCATGACTGATGTAGGTTGCCCAGAGTTGACTCCTCCCTACCCTCACCTGCTCCACTCTCTAGAGGTAGCAGGGATATTTTAACAAAAATAGTCAATGGTGACTGGCAAGTTTATGGAATGGCAAAGCACCAAAGAAACTACTTTCAACCTCTATATTTATGTCTGGCTCATATATGATTGTTATATGATATGCACAAGCAGCTTGTTTTCTCCTAAGCATAAATATAAATCCTACGTTGACAGGTTTGGCAAGAGGGAGGGAAATTGTTATTCTCTGATTAGTAAAGCAGCAGCTAAGAATTTTTGCCCTTTTGACAAATGGCCAAAGGCACTCATTTGAAGTTAGACAGAAAGAAAATCCTGTATAGACCAGGAAAGGCCTATGGTGGGCAAACAGGAAGATTAGCACACCAAATTAAAGGGAAGAGCAAGACAGTGGTGGGGAAAAGCTCACTGAAGATATGTAGCTACTGTCAAAATTTAGAGCCCTGGGACAAAGGCCTCATTGTCCTGCCTCAGTTCCCACTCAGTAAACTGGTTTAAAATGTTGGGCAGAACTGACCAGCTCCCAGTTATGATCCAGTATTGGGCAGAACCAGCCAGATCCCATTATAATGCAGGAACAAGACTATTTGGACATTGCTTTTAGGGAAATGCATACTCATTATAGCACATGTTTTGACTTCAATAAATTGTACCTAGGAACTTCAGTGAACTTAAGCAGTCCCTCAAACCCTAAACCAACTTTTGACAGTATAATACCATTTTTTTTCTCTCTCTCTCTCTCTCTCTCTCTCTCTCTCTCTCTCTCTCTCTCTCTCTAATATAGTAAAAATACCTTAAATTCAGTCCTAGATCTTGAATTTATATGCCTCTCAGATTATATCATTCTAACCTTTGTTTCTTTGAAGTAGTTTAATGATTATGATTGAAAGAAATTGTCATATATAAAGATGATTTTTATTCAGGGGCTGTCTGTGTGACTTGGGATGAGGAGATGGAAGTAAAACAAGGAAACTGTGCTCAGATCTGCTTTCCTGTCTTCATCCTTTTAGAGAATTTAAATTAGGATTCTGAAGAGACACTCCAGATCTTGATTTTTATCTCATTAATATTCAGCAAAGAAAGCTGTTGGCATTTCTCATTCTAGCTGGGTCTTTGAAGGGAGACTCTAGCTTTGAGCACTCCCTGGGGACTGTAACCTGAGTTAATGAGGCTTTTGTGGGATGCAGAGACCATCTCTCTGTAAGAAAAGAAATGAGTATAGCCAGGAGTTTGTGATCATAGATCATAGACCCAGACTATTAGAGCTCAAAGGAATTGTAGAAATGAGGCAGCCCAGGGATTCTTAACCCAATTTGTGTCATGGATGGAATCCTTTAGCAGGCTAGTAGAGATTTCTAAATATTTCTATATTTCTAAATGCTTCAAATAAAATATATTAGCTTATAAAGGAAATCAATTATATTGAAATGCAGTTATCAAGATATTTTAAAAAGCAAGTTCATGGGTTTCAAACCAAGAATCCCTAATTCTAGTCCCCCCTGATAATATTACAGATAGGAAGTCTAAGGCTGAAAAATTGTGAGTTGTGCAAAATGATACATCTAGCCAGTGATAGATCTGACACTAAGAACAGATTTCCTGTTTCTCAACCTATAGTTCTGTTCACTATATCACAATGTCTCCAATTTAGGTTTAGAAAGACAATTTCCAAGGAAAAGAGGATCTTTGTTGGTTATGTTTTTATAAGTAGCACTTTATTTGGCAGCTCTCCAATGTACTTAATAGGATGATTAGTTCATCCAAAAGGCTAAGGAAAGACATATAAGGAAAATGAGTACTAATTCTACTAATGAAGAATTGTGCAAAAAAAAAAAAAATATGGCAAGAGATATTACTAAAGAGATAGATGAATGGGGAAAGTAGATATATTTATCATGGTCATTGAATGATGACCATGCTAGCACCCAGGACACCCCAGAATCAGCTGGAGTCAGGATAAGCAAAAGTCCTTAGTCTTTATTCTTGGTCTTTGGACGCAGGATTGAACAGGATGGAAGCAGAATCTCAGTGACCTCCTTCTCCCTCGTCTACCGCCAAGAGTGACTCTGGCTAGTCTTATTCCACCTCCTAGTCCCTCCTACAATCCTCTGTAGACACCAGTCATTGAGCCAGCACAGGATAGTGGGAAGGACCATTTTCCAAGCATATGCCCATAGAGTATTGTCCAGTCAGTAATTAGCCCTAAGTGTTTGAACTGACCTCGGTACAACAACTCATAAGCTGAGACTTAGCAAAAGGATCCCCCAGCTTTGGAACAGACCCCAGTGGAGGATTTTATGAGAGGATAGGAGTATCTCACCAGAAGAGGAAATGTTGACTGGTTATGACCATTCCACTGGAGTGATTATGGCTATTTAAGAGATAGACAATCCATAAAAGCATTGTGGACTCATAGATTTAGAGCTGGAAGGGACTTTAGAGATCATCTGTCTAGTCCATCTCCTTTTCCAATTTTGAAATTAAGGAGTCTTGAACACAGATAGGTTAAATCGTTTGTTCAAAGTTATACAGGTAAGTAAGCTGCAATGCCTGTAATATAGTTCTCCAGATTTGTGTTTTATTTTTCTGTTAGACTATAAGTTCCATGAAAAGTGTTTTGTAATTGTGTTCATATAGTTCTTGGGTTTGTCTTGGCAAGTAAACCCCCAAGTATTTTATGTTGTCTACAGTTACATTGAATTTTTTTATCTCTTGATGCAGGATTTTGTTAGTAATATATAAAAATACTCATGATTTACATGGGTATATTTTAATTTTTAACAACTTTACTAAAGTTGTTAATTATTTCAAGTAGTTTTTTTAGTTGATTCTTTAGGAATCTTTAGGATACTATCATGTCATCTGAAGAGTGATAGTTTCGTTTCTTCATTGTCTATTCTAATTACTTTCTTTTTCTTCTCTGATTACTAAAGCTAACATTTCTAGTATAATATTGATAATAATGGTGATAATGAGCATCCTTAACTGATTTTATTGGGAAAAATTCTAGTTTATTTCTATTATATATAATAATTGTTGATGGTTTTAGGTAGATGTTATTTATCATTTTAAAGAAAGCTCACTTTATTCCTATATTCTCTAGTGCTTGTAATAAATATGGGTGTTGCATTTTGTTAAGTTTTTTTTCTGCATCTGTTGAGATAATCATATAATTTCTGATGGTTTTGTTATTGATATAGTCGATTATGATAATTTTCCTAATTTTGAACCAGTCCTGAATTCTTTGTATAAATCCTACTTGATAACGATGCATTATCCTGGTGATGACTTTTTCAGCCCAATTCTTTAGTAATGTTTAGATTCTCTTACAACTTTAAATCTATATTTCTATGACTTTGTTTTTCTACCATTCATCAGTAAGTCAATACACATTTTTAAAAATACTTACTATAAAAAAAATACTTACTATATGTCAGGCACTGTGCTATACTTGCAAATACAAAGAAAAGCACAAAACAATCCCAGCTCTCAAGGAACTTTTAGTCTAATGAGGGAATAATGATGAGAATTGTACTAATATTGAACCAGCCTTGCATTCCTGGTATAAATCCCACCTGGCTATAGTATATGATCCTTGTAATATAGTGCTACAATCTCCTTGCTAATATTTTATTTAAATTTTACAAGTCGATGTCCATTAGGGAAAATAATCATAGTTGTCTGGAAAGTGCTTTATAACTAAAAATTGTTATGTAATAGGATCATATATTTATAGCTAAGAGAGAACTTGAAGGTCATTGAGTGCAATGCCCTCATTTTACAGAGGAAAAAACAGACTTCACACAGGTAATAAGCAACAGAGCTAGGATCTGAATCCACATCTTCTGACCCCATAGTTACACCCAGTCTACTAACCCCATCTTTACACTCTGACTACCATAGACTAATTAGTAGAAATGTTGGTTATTGGTTAATAATAATTGATCACATAATTAATGATCAATACCTATATGATTTGAAATTTGCAAAGCACTTTACATACACTATTTCATTTGATCTTCACAAGAGCCCTGGGAGAGTGTTGTTACTGTTATTCCCATTTTATTAATGAGGAAACTGAGGTTTAGAAAAACTAAAGAACTTCTAGGTATTATTTGAATATCCCTGATGCTATTAGAGTCCAGTATTTTATTCACTTGACAAATCTATCTTCCCAATGATAATTACCATTAAAGTTTCAAATCTTTGACACTGGATATTTCACCCCATAGCACTCTTAGGTACTATGAAAGGATTTGTTCTTTGTGTTTTGCTGAAATCAAATGACTTTTGGGAGCACAGGTGGCACATAGCAGGGGGTAGAATTCTGACATTCTCATCCAGTAGTAAAAACACTTGGTCCCTATTTACTTGTTACAATGGAACCAATACCTCTTCTCTAGTCACCCTGAAATGGTCTATTTGAAGTCAATAAAAATAAAAAGTCTATAATTTTCAACATTAATCCAGTGAAAATTGAATTTCAATATATACCTATAGATATAGTTTCAATAACTGAAGAACTGTACCATTGCTCCAGCTAGATATAGATCAAGATAGATATAGATATAAATCAAGAGACATTCTGATGCTTGGGCTTGATTTCCTCTACCTCTGTATTTCTTTTAGGGCTTACAATTTACATCATTAGAAGGAATACTCCCAATAAACCACTAGAGTCTATTTCTTTATTTTAAAGTTCACAGTGTATTCCTTGTGTCAGAGGCTCCATTCTGACATAAGAGATCCTTAAGAATCTTTTACTTCTCTAGGTAATTGTCCGCATTAGAGTGGAATCTGGGAACATCAATGTCTGCTATTTTCCTAAGGATACCCAGCAGTTCTCTTTATCAGATTTTAAGCTCATAAAGCTAAACATATAGAACAAACTGAGGGATACTGAAAAGACTTGTAATTCACTGATGTCAAAAGTTCAATTGTTCTTTGGCAGATAATGCTTATTACTTCTTCCACAAAGAACCAATTATTTAGTAGTTGGTTCATGAATGTCCATCTTTTAAAATTTTTTTTCATTAATGGTTAGATTACTATTTTCATCATATATTACCTTGGGTTGAGCTCATTGTTTTCCTTTATTCTTCAGAACATGTTATTCCATTCCCTTCTATGATTTATGATGGGTAGAGAATAATCAAATTTCAAAGGAAATTTGAATTTCCTTTTTTTACATTTGAAGGTCTTCTGGTCAATTGAAAAATTTGTGATTTGTCTTAGAAATTGTTAAACTACTATGTGTCTTAGAATTTGTATCATAGGGTTTTTTCTAAAAGTAATCTATCAATTCTTTCAACTGGCACTTTGCTTTCTGTGATCAGAAGTTCTGGGAAATTTTCTTTTCTTATTTCTTGCATTCTGGTATAATGAGGTTTTGGGGCTTGTCATGTTCTTTTGGGAGATCTGTAATTCTTAAATTGTCTTTCTATATCATGTCTTCTAGGTCAATGTTCTGCTTCTATGAAGAGTGTGTATTCTTTTTATGTTATTGCTTTTTGCTTCTCTTCTTCCAGACTCTTCTTCATTTATATGTCTTTGCATTTCCAATGAATTGCTTTTTTCTTTTGTTTTTTGGTGAGATTTACCCCCCAGATCAAGTTTTTCTATTCTGCCAATTCTTTTTAATGTGGCAAATTCTTTCACAGTCTTCATTCCTTTTTTAAACTATTCAGGAACATCCTACTGTGGTTCCTTGTTTTCTTGGTGATTCACAGGTTCTTCTATTTTACCAGTTATTGATTCATTTTACTTTGTCTTGCAATATTTATTCACAATAGTTTGGACTTATTTAGCTGATCTGAAGATTTTCTATTCTGATATTGATATCTTCTCTTTTGGTTTATCTGCTTATGATCAAGATCTTTAAATGAGTTTTCTTTTTCACTAGATTCTTGATTTCAGTATATTTTCTTTATATACTACTGCTCATTTTTGACTCCTTCTCCTTTGATTGTGATTACCCCCTGGACTAGATCTCAAAGCTATCTCAGTCTAATTTCATGTTGTGTAATTCATGTTTCATTAGCCTTGGTTCCTGCCCCAAATGATTTCAAAGGAGACAGATTGATATTGGACCTTTTCATATTGGATTCAGCATTAGTGGAATGTCATACATTGGCCTTTTGCTTCATATCTTTTGCTGATTGTCCATTTCAGGTCTCTAGTGAAGCACTTCTACATAGCCATCCTAGTCAGAGAAAGCGCCTGCCTTTTGGTTTTTCCTAGCACAGGTTTCAGGGGGGGTGGTTTAGTAAGGTTAGTGAGAAAAGTTCCCTTTACACTTCACTCTTCTTTGGAAACAGCTATCCTAGATAATGCAAATTACACAGAAACCATAACTCAAAAGTGGTTAAAAAAGAAAAGACAGAGCTAGCTATCATTATTAATGAAGAGAAAACAACTTATTCCAGGAGCAAAAAAAAATTGCAGTATTGAAGGATGCTGGGGAACAAGGGGAATTAATGTACTGTTGCATAGGTAAAAGTTATACCTTGATTCAGACAATTCATTACTTACTTTAAATAGGTAGGAATGGAGATTTTCCTATTCATATGCCAGGTGCAGCTCTTTCATCCCTATGCCTTTTGCTTCATATCTGTCTGTTTGGACAGTCCCATTGGAAGACTTTCTTTAACAAAAGTTTTCTTTAGCATGGTTAAAGTTCTCTCTCAACTAACTACCTCTTTGCATCACTACTCAATGTCCTGGTAGCAATAGGGGGAATGATCCAAAACAAGGGTCAACACTGATCATCCCAAGTTATCAGTCTACTGGGATAACTCTGGAAATATGCATATATGTGTTCAATAAAGAGAACTTACAGCTTCTTAGGATTTGGAACTGGAAGAGAACTTAGAGATGATCTAGTTCAGTCCAGACCTGATGAATTACTGAGCTGAGATTTAAACTCAAATTTTCTCAGTCCAAGTCAAATGGTCTTTCTACTTAGACCACACAATCCTTATTGCTTGGTAGATAGATTGTCTCATCATCATAGATGATCAGAAATGTAGCAGCATAAATGAAGAGTATGATTTTATTATATATAAAAACCTAGAACATATTGATAAAGAGATGATTTGTAAGCACTTTGAAAGGGAAACCATGGTCATTTAGGGACAGCAAGGCTTTATAAAGAACAAGCCATGCTCAATGAATTTCTTTCTTTCTTTCTTTTTTTTTTTTCTTTTTTTTTTTTTTAACAAAAGAGTTGTTAGACTTGTCAGTTAAAAGACTTGGTGCAATAAGGTGCTGGGGATTAAAAGACATGAGCAACAGGATAGCTGTCTTCAAGTTTTTGAAGAGTTGTCATGTGAAAGAAGAACAAGATTATGGGAGGCAAGTAGAATAAGGAGCAATGGGTAGAACTTTCAGTTTAAAACAGATTTAGGTTTTATAGAAAAAGTTTCTAACGATTCAAGTTATTTCCAAACAGAATAGTCTACCTCAGGACATAATAGGCTTTCTGTCATTGGAGGACTTTCTTTAGAGGCTACTTGTTGGGGATGCCATATAGGTAATTTCTTTGTAGATATGTATCAGACTAACTGACTTGTGAGTTCTCAAGATTTTGTGATCTCTAAGAGTGAGACATTGGGAATACAGTGATGAGACGGATAGGGATAAAAAGAGAAGGGAAAGGTAAGTTCAAAGACCAATTAGACACAGGGATGAAAGAGCTGCACCTGGCAAATGAATGTAAAGATATCCATTCCTACCTATCTAAGGGAAGTAACGGATTGTCTGAATCAGGCTTGCACTGCCATAAATACTGATATTCCCCACGTTAGATTAATCACGCATCCTTGTAAGAACTACAGTACACTTGTTGGTAGAGTTGTGAACTGAATCAACTATTCTGGAGAGCAATTTGCAACTATGCCTAAATGATTATAAAACTGTGTGTACCCTTTGATCCAGCAATATACCACTGGGTTTATATCCCAAAGAGATTTTTTAAATCTCCTGGAGTCAGGAGACATGGGTTCAAATCTGGCTTCAGATACTAGCTAGATGATCCTGGGCAAGTCATTTCACACTGTTTTCCTCAAATTTCTCATCTGTTACATGAGCTGGAGAGAGAAATGACAAGCCACTCCAGTATCTTAGTGAGAAAACCTCAAATGGAGTCAGAGTTAGAGTCAATCGACCAACTAAACATTTTATGTTATTTTAAAGTTTGTAAAGTGCTTTACACATGCTATTTTTTTTAATCCTAATGACAACCTTGTTAAGAAGTCTCTTATTATGTCCATTTTACACATAAGAAAACAAAGGCAGATAGAGGTCAAATTACTTGCTCAAGGTCACACAGTTAGTAAAGTAAGTATCTGAGGCAGAATTTGAACTTAGGTTTTCCTGACACCAGCAGTCATTTTTGACTCAAGGGATTGACAATCCTGAATTCAGTGTGGTTGCATTACCTCTCTCTATTCCATTTCCTTCTTTCCCACTTCCCAAAGGCAATATTTCTGGATTTCTTATGAACTTAAACCAACATCTATTAAGTGCCTACTGTGTACAATAGTTAAAATTTTCACCTATATTTCAATAAGATTTAAGACCTACCGCTGCAAATGAAACATTGCTACTGCCTCTGAAACTGAGCCTTGACAAGTTAATCATGGGGGACTGCCTCTTATTTTGCTTTTCTGTCCTCAAGTGACTGACTCTTTGAAAACTAGTGTTCCTGGAAATGGGTAGGATAACAGAAAGTAGAAGTGTGAATTTCAAGGTTGCTTAATTGGTTGATTGACAGACTATGTGGAGGCTGGGTGCTATGCTATCTTTCAGACAATTGCCACTAGGTCAACAATACTACATACTCATGCTTTATATAACTACAAAGGAAAAGGCTTTCCTGAGGTAGGCTCTCTATGCAGAGAGATGGTTCATAAATCCATCCAGGGACAGTTAGCTAGCATAGTGCAGAGAGCACTGAGGTAGGAGTTTGCCTCAGTTTCCTCCTTTATGAAAAGGAGATAATTATAGCATTCTAGCTCCCAGGGTTGTTATGAGAGCAAAAAGTGCTGAGCACAATGCTTGGCCCACAGGAAGCACCATGTAAATGTTGCCCGTTTTTATTATTAGCTATATAACCAGCCCAAATCTCTCTCCTGAGCTCCAGTTCCATATAACCAAATGTCTATTGGATCACATCTGAAACTTCACATATTTAAAACAAAACTCATTATCTTTCCTTCCAAACCTCTTCACTAAGAAATTTCCCTGTTTCTATGAAGAGTTCTCTCATTTTTTACCATCCAGAGTCAAAACTATGGTATTATTCTGGACTTTTCATTACCACTTCTACACAATAAATCAATCACCACATTTTGCCATTTCTACCTCCATAAACATCTCTTGCTTTCAAAACTTCTGCTTTACTCATATAATCACCATTATAGGTCAGTCTCTTATCACTCTAGCTGGAATATTATAGTGGGCTTCTAATTAGCACCTCTTTCTCAAGTCTCTCCTCCTTTCCCATCCATTCTCTCTACAGATGCCAAAGTGATTTTTTCCATAAATTTAAATCTTATCTATTGCTCTCTTTCCAATGGCAACCTGTTGTCTTTAGGATAAAATACAGATTCTTTTGTTTAACTTTTGAAGCCCTTCATACTTCCGTTCCAGATTGTCTTTTCAACATCATTATACATTATTTCCTTTCCCATTTGCTATGGTCCATTCAAACTGGCCTTCTCTCTGTTCCTTTCACATATCATTCCATCTCTTGTGTGCATGTATTTTCATTGGGAGTCTCCATTCATGGAATGTCCTCCTTCCTTACCTTTGTGTCCCAGAATCCCTCTCTTCTTCAAGATACATCTTCTGCACCATCTTCCTCATGAAGCGTTTCCTGATCCCTCCAAACATCACATAAACAGAGAGGGGAAATTTTATAATAGCTGTCAGTAGAAATAACAGTTGCCAATGGAAATTCCCTAACAGGGAATTAAGATCCCAGGGGTCCTAGTCCCAATTCTGATACCAACGGAACAGCCAGGAGCAAATCAGTTTTCTTTTGGTTGCTTCATCTGTAAAATGAGCAAGTTGGTTTCCATGATCTGAAGCAAAACATTTTTCAAATCCTTCTGGTCATGAAAGCCATCCCTTCATCTGGGCATGGGTCTGCTGGGAGGTAACATGGGATAGTTGAAAGAATTCTGGACTAAAAGTCAGAGGAGTCTAGAAGCAAATAAACAATTTCTAAGTCAGGAACACATAAAGAGTGAGAAATTAATATGATTTGCTGTTCTATCATTGCTAGGAATTATGTTTCTCAAATTATAGGAATTACGAGTTCTCAAACTTCTGCCTCTGGGTTGGGGGCTTGGAAAAGAGAATAAAAGATGGCCATTTATTGGGGATTGAAAGGAGACTTCTGTTCAGGTACAAGTTAAACAGATGCTTCTTATCCCAAACAGCTGTCTACACTGGCCATTTTTCTATCCACCCTACCATTACCATGCCTTTTTTTTTCCTCACCTAGAACATCCTCTAAGAATAGACTTACAAAATTAATATCTGCAGGGTTTGGACACACAACTTTGGCACTCTTGCCTAGCAGCAAGCTGCCGTGATGGGTGAATGAAGCAGTGTGTCTAGCCAGCTCCAAACCAAATCAGTACAAACTTCCTATTGCACCCTTCCATCTGCTCCTCATATCAGTCACTCTCCAGACTTCTCTACCTTCACCCTATCAAGGCTTACCTCTACCCTGAGACTTGCCCTCCTGATATAATGAGTCCTTAGCCCAGGCTGTGGTTTCATAAGGGATCCAGACCTTACTCATTTCCCTCTCAGCTCATCACTTTCTGTAATTTGCTTCCTCCTTACCAGCACCCTTGGGTGCCCTTCTTTCCAGTTTCTTTTTAGGTGTCATTTCTCTCTATCACAATGTAAGATCCTTGAGGATAGTGACCAGTTTGATTGCTTATATTTGTATTTCTGCACTTAGTACAGTGTCTGGCACATGGTAAGTACATAATAAATGTATGGCTTTGCCGTCTGTCCTGTTACTGTGCACATGCAAAAATCAAACAATCTCTGACCTCAAGGAGTTTATATTTTACTGGGGATATACAATATAAACAGAAATAAGTAAACACAAAGTATATTTTAATCTGCTCAACACATTAATAAACACTAAGCACCAGCTATATGCCATCTTTGTCTTCAAAGAGCTTATATTCTATCAAGAGAAATAACATATACACATAAATACTTACAAAATACATTCAAGGTAATTTCAGTAGAAGACATTAACAATTGGAATGCAATGGATAGAGTTCCGGACTTGAAGTCAGGAACACCTGGGTTTAAATTCAGCCTCATTCACTTATTTGTCTTGTGATCTTGGGCAAGTCCCTTAATCTTGCTTGCTTTTGTTTCTTCATCTGTAAAATAAACTGGAAAAGGAAACAGCAAACCACTTCAAAATCTTTGCCAAGAAAATCCCAAAGGGGTCACAAAGAGTTGGACATGACAGAAATGAATGGAAATGAATGAAGAACAAATTAAGAAAGCTCATTTAGAGGTGACCTTGGAACTGCCCTTTAAAAGTCTAGGGATTTGATGAAGTAAAATTAGGGTTCCATTCCAAGCACAGGGAATCTCATGTGTAAAGGTGAATATGGAAGATCAGAGCCTGAACTAAAGCAACAACCATGTGACCAAAGAGATGATACTGAAAGAGACATTAGTAGAAAGTGGTCTTATGATATTAATGAATAATATCAGAGCTAAAGAATAATAACATAGTTTGCTCAAAGGAATTTTTCAAAACTCAACGCATCTGTTTTTCTTAAATATTTAGTTATAGTTTTGGTCTCTCAAGAGTTTAAGGGCTAATTGATAATTAAGGCATTTTTATTACTTGTTATCATTGCCTTATAATTTTCCAGCCCTCTCTGTACCAAAGATAGAACTCAGCGGATTCCACATAAGCTCTTTCCATTGTTCTCACTTTTTGATTGGTAGCATTTTTAATTTAGTGATCTGGTAATAATGACTTTATGCTTACCAGAGATATCTACTAAATTAGATGCAAAGTATGTTGAGGATATAATACATCATTCTGGTAACCCTACAACCTTCAGGATATTTATTTACTGATAAGCTTAACAATAAAAAAGAATAGTGAGATTTTTCTTGCGCAGTATGATGAATGAGGAAATATGTATAGAAGAACTGTACATGTTTAACTTACAGTAAACAGCTCTCTAAGGGAAGGCGGAAGGAGAAAAGTTTAAAACACAAGATTTTGCAAAGGTGAATGTTGAAAACTATCTTTGTGTGTATTTGGAAAAATAAAAAAGTTTAAAAAAAAAGATTAGTGAGAAGGGTAGAGAAGTCTTAGATTGCAGAGGTGAAGATAGAATAAAAAAGAATTCATCAAAAGCTATGTAGATCCATGAATTTCATTCCTGGCACCTAGTAGCTGCTTAATAAATACAGATTGATTGACTGATTGGTTTTAAGGAACCTTAGAGAGCATCTCATGTAACCCTCTTCTTTCAAAAATAGGATATTGATGCTTCTTAGGCAGTGACATAGCTGATACTAGAATTCAGAGTTCCTAACTCCAGATCCAGTGTTTTTTATCCCTTATCAACAAATGCATTTTGATTCAGTAATTGTTCATTGAGCACTTACTATGTGCAGAGTACTTCTAGAAACAAAATGCCTAAGAGATGAGGGCATGGAAGGGTAATAAAACTGAAAGAGGGGTCAAGGTGATTTCAAGGGCAAACTCTACCATTTTGTCTCCTGCCATCTTGGATAGTATAATGAACAAAAAACCAAGGAGAAATATGATTTTTTTCAGGCTCTTATCTTAATTTGCTGATGTTAGAGGTCAGAATGATATTACTTATAGTATTTTAGATAATGAATATCTCCAAGAGTGAGTAACTCAAGAGTTTTTGCTTGGGCACAGGCATACCTGAGAGAATAGGAAAAGGCTGAAGGGGACATTATGGAATAATGGGAAAAAGGGACTGGATTTAGAGTAAGGACCTGAGTTTTAATCTTGGCCCTGTCATCAAGTAGCAAACTATTTCCTTTTTTTAGAATTCAGTTTCCTCTTTTATTGAATGAGGGGAGGGATGGACTAATGCTTTTTGATCATCCTTTCAATTCTAAATTCTACTTTTTCTATGGATAGATTAGACGTGGCAATAAATTCAGAAATTATTAGCAAGGGCAAAGCTGTTGTTGACCTTGTGACATAATGATTGCCCAGGTCTCAAGGGAGACCGTGTACAGTGGAAAGACTGATGAATTTTAAATTAGGTCATCTGGTTTCAAAGCCTAGTCTCGCTACTTAATACCAGAGCTATACAAAAGGGTGGGGGTGGGTTAAGGTGGGCAGGTAGAATAGCTAGGTGGCTCCATGGATGGATCACTGGGCCTCAAGTCAGGAACATGAGTCCAAATCTGCCCTCAGACACCTGCCTGTGTGAACCCAGGGCAAATCATTTAACCCTTTTTGCCTCAGTTTCCTCATCTGTAAAATGAGCTGGAGAAGGAAATTCAACCATTCCAGCTTCTTTGCCAAGAAAATCTCAAACGGGGTCACAGAGAGTTAAATATAACTGAAAATGACTTTAAAAAATTAGAAATTAACAAAAACCATATGATCATCTCAATAGATGCAGAAAAAGCATTTGATAAAATCCAACATCCATTCCTATTAAAAACACTTGAGAGTATAGGAATAAATGGACTTTTCCTTAAAATAATCAGCAGCATCTATTTAAAACCATCAGTAAGCATCATATGTAATGGAGACAAACTGCAACCATTCCCAATAAGATCTGGAGTGAAACAAGGTTGCCCACTATCACCGTTACTATTTAATATTGTATTAGAAACGCTAGCTATAGCAATAAGAGCTGAGAAAGAGATTAAAGGAATAAGAATAGGCAATGAGGAAGCCAAATTATCACTCTTTGCCGATGACATGATGGTATACTTAGAGAACCCCAGAGATTCTGCTAAAAAGTTATTAGAAATAATCCACAACTTTAGCAAAGTTGCTGGTTATAAAATAAACCCACATAAGTCATCAGCATTCTTATATATCACTAACAAAATCCAACAGTCAGAGTTACAAAGAGAAATTCCATTTAAAGTAACTACTGATAATATAAAATATTTAGGAATCTATCTGCCAAGGGAAAATCAGAAACTTTATGAGCAAAATTACAGACCACTTTTCACACAAATTAAGTCTGATCTAACCAATTGAAAAATATTAAATGCTCTTGGATAGGGCGAGCAAATATAATAAAGATGACAATATTACCTAAACTAATCTATTTATTTAGCTATACCAATCAGACTCCCAAAAACTATTTTAATGACCTAGAAAAATAACAACAAAGTTCATATGGAAAAACAAAAGGTCAAGAATTTCAAGGAATTAATAAAAAAAAATCAAATGATGGTGGCTTAGCTGTACCAGATCTAAAACTATACTATAGAGCAGCAGTTACCAAAACTATTTGGTATTGGCTAAGGAATAGATTAGTTGATCAGTGGAATAGATTAGGTTCAAGGGATAAAACAGTCAACAAATATAGCAACCTAGTCTTTGACAAACCCAAAGATCCCAGCTTTTGGGATAAGAACTTACTGTTTGATAAAAATTGCTGGGAAAATTGGAAACTAATATGGCAGAAACTAGGCATTGATCCATACTTAACGCCGTACACCAAGATAAGGTCAAAATGGGTTCATGACCTAGGCATAAAGAATGAAATTATTAATAAATTAGAGGAACATAGGATAGTTTACCTCTCAGACCTGTGGAAGGGGAAGGTTTTATGACCAAAGCAGAACTAGAGATCATTACTGATCACAAAATAGAAAATTTCGATTATACCAAACTGAAAAGTTTTTGTACAAACAAAACTAATGCAGACAAGATTAGAAGGGAAGCAATAAACTGGGAAAATATTTTTACAGTCAAAGCTTCTGATAAAGGCCTCATTTCCAAAATATATAGAGAATTAACTCTAATTTATAAAAATCAAGCCATTCTCCAATTGAAAATGGTCAAAGGATATGAACAGACAATTCTCAGATGAAGAAATTGAAACTGTTTCTAGTCATATGAAAAGATGCTCCAAGTCATTATTAATCAGAGAAATGCAAATTAAGACAACTCTAAGATACTCACTACACACCTGTCAGATTGGCTAAGATGACAGGAAAAATAATGATGATTGTTGGAGGGATGTGGGAAAACTGGGACACTGATTCATTGTTGGTGGAGTTGTGAACGAATCCAACCATTTTGGAGAGTAGTTTGGAACTATGCTCAAAAGTTATCAAACTGTGCATACCCTTTGATCCAGCAGTGTTACTACTGGGATTATATCCCAAAGAGATTATAAAGAAGGGAAAGGGACCTGTATGTGCACGAATGTTTGTGGCAGCCCTTTTGTAGTGGCTAGAAACTGGAAACTGAATGGATGTCCATCAGTTGGAGAATGGCTGAATAAATTGTGGTATATGAAAATTATGGAATATTACTGTTCTGTAAGAAATGACCAACAGGATGATTTCAGAAAGGCCTGAGAGACTTACCGAACTGATGCTAAGTGAAATGAGCAGGACCAGGAGATCATTATATACTTCAACAACAATACTAGATGATGACCAGTCCTGATGGATCAGGCCATCCTCAGCAACGAGATCAACCAAATCATTTCTAATGGAGCAGTAATGAACTGAACTAGCTATACCAAAAAAGAAATCTGGGAGATGACTAAAACCATTACATTGAATTCCAGTCCCTATATTTATGCACACCTGCATCTTTGATTTCCTTCACAAGCTAATTGTACAATAATTCAGAGTCTGATTCTTTTTGTACAGCAAAATAATGTTTTGGTCATGTATACTTATTGTGTATCTAAGTTATATTTTAATATATTTAACATCTACTGGTCATCCTGCCATTTAGGGGAGGGGGTTGGGGGTAAGAGGTGAAAAATTGGAACAAGAGGTTTGGCAATTGTTAATGCTGTAAAGTTACCCATGTATATATCCTGTAAATTAAAGGCTATTAAATAAAAAATAAAAAAAAAAAAATAAAAAAAAAAAAAGAAAATGTATCCCCAACAGTTCAGATTTATAGTGATTGTCATCTTAATTATGGCAGAAGATGTGTTTTGTAGAAATTTTAAAAATCCTGACTGCTATAGGAAGCTATTATAGGATGACTACTAGTAGAAATAGTTGTCACGGAATAAAAATAAAAAGCATCCTGATTTCTTTCCAAAAAAAAAAAAAAAAAAAAAAAAAAAATTAGAAATTTCAGCATTTACCTTTAGCTTTAGGCAAACTCTGGGTGGGAGAGTCTGCCGCAGTCCTTAGTGTTACTCCCCACTATGGCAGCTTGCTGACTGCATTACTTAGCTGCTCTGACTTCCTTAACAGAGAAACCACATTGAAAAGCAGTAATGGCATTCAATTACTACCTCAACATGGTAATTTTCTAGGTATAAAAGCAATGGGACCATTCTCAGCATCTTCAAGAACTGGTGATTTAGGGCAGATTTCTTGGAAACAGCCTTTTGAGTGATAATCTGGTATGGTGCAAAATGAAGACATTAGTCTGGAAAGGTCATGTCCTACCGTGTGTCTTGACTAAACACCTGCTGACTCAGCTGAGAGTTGGTGCTTTCTTTTCCCTAAAATAGAGTCACAGTGAAAACTCCGGAAATCCCATCTCAGGGCTCCTAAATCATGAAGCCAGCAAAGCTCTTTGTGGACACGAATCCATCAGAGTGCCTGTCAGCTATAGGCTTAAAGGAGCTGCTCACTGAGAATGGTATTGGGTAGGAGTCTTAGTTCAGTACTTGTGGGACTCCAGACAGGTTACTTGGGTGCTTTGAGAAGTTTTTACCTTATCTGTAGAATGAGGGTAATAAATGATCCTTTCACAATTCTCACAGAATTGTGAGAAAAGTGCTTCTCACACTGTAGGCACTTAATGTTTATTGACTATTGTGAAGATTAAATGAGAAAATGTATGTAAACTGCTTTGTATTTCGGAAGAGTTGTATCGTTATGATATTAGCAAGATGGTAAATTAGTGAAAAGAGCTCTGGGGCTTGGAGGGAGAGGACATGGGTGTAATCCCAACTCCGGCTATTCACTAGATGGTCTTCCCCTCTCTGGGCCTCAGCTTTCTAACCCATAAAATAAAGGAGCTGGATGGGAAGTTCTTTAAGGTCCCTACTGGCTCTGAATACTGTAGTTTATAGCCTGATGTAAGGGGAAGGACACAAGCTTTTGAAACCAAGGATCCAGATTCAAATTCCTGCAAAGTTATCTCTTTCTGTGATCCCATGATTATTTGATTACCGCCACACAGAAGGTAAGTTTTAGAGCCAAAGCAGGAGGGGAGAAAATGAGTTGGAGAAAACTTTATTTTCAATTAAGCTTTCATGTTTATTTGCATTGAATTTGGTCCATTGTATTCTGATGGCTTCCTATTCTTATCTATTTCAGACCCCCTTCTCTCCCCACTACCCACCTCCTTTATTTTCTTTAAATGTACTCGTACTAGGAAGAGAAGTGTGCTCTCCTTCTCCTTTTCTCACTCTCTCCTTCTCTCTCTCTCTTTCTCTTCCCCTTCTCCTCTTCTCCTCTCTCTCTCTCTCTCTCTCTCTCTCTCTCTCTCTCTCTCTCTCTCTCTTTTTATTTCTTTCTCTCTCTTCCCTCCCTCCCGGTTTAATCTCTGTCTCCTTTTCTCTCTCTCCTTTCTTTCGTCCCTCTCTCTCTGTCCGTCTCCCTTTATCTGTTGGTCTCTTTCTCAATCTCTCTGTGTGTCTTTCTGTCTCTCTCTATCTTTTACATCTATATATATCCATATATAGATATATATCTATATCTTTGTCTTTGTCTCTCTCATACACAATCTCTCTCTCTCTCTCTCTCTCTCTCTCTCTCTCTCTCTCTCTCTCTCTCTCTCACACACACACACACACACACACACACACACACACACACACCCCAGCAGCTCTGGTTTGCTTGAGGATGTGATGAGCCAATGAATTACTGCTGAAGGAATCTTTGTTTATTTCAAGAGAAGCCATTGCAGGGTCTTTCCAAAACTTCTGTCAAAATCTAATTATCCTGTAAAGGATCTGAAATTCTTGATGTAAATAGTAAAAACCCCAAGGAGTTGGAAGGTAGTCAATTCTTGGATTTCTGCGTTACTTTTCTTTGCCTTGCCTTTAGGGAAAGCTCCTGACTCCCAGATCTTGCTTGAGAGATGGACAGATTTTTTTCCAGTTAGGAATTCTGTGGTTATTAGGTCCAGACCCTCCCCAAACTCCAGAGAGGGGAAGTCACTTGCTTAAGATTACACAGGTAGGAATTAGAAGAGATTGTATTTGACCCTGGGTTTTCTAACTTTAAATCCAGTTCTCTTCCTTCTATACTGATTATACTTTACTGTGTTGAAGAGATACAAAGAGAAATATGACACTGGGTCCTACCCCCAAAATGCCCATTGTCAATTAGAAGAGACTTTATTATATATCCTTTATATCTAAAGAATTGAGAAAGGTACAAAGAGGATATTTGTATAGTAATAGCTAGTCAGAATTTATACAGTGCCTACTATCTACCAGGTACTTTATAATTATCCCTTTTGATCCTTACAACAATCCTAAGAAATAAATTCTATTAATATTCCCATTTTACAGATTAAGAACCGAGGCGCACAGAATGATTTGGGCTAAGTCACACAGTTAGTTAAGTATCTAAGGCTGGATTTGGACTACCAGTCCACTCTATCCTTTGTACCACCTGGGTGACCCAATAACATGGTACGGTCTCTTTACTTAAGGTGTCTATAGTCTGTTTGGGAAGACAAAAAAAGAAATCCTTTCTTTGCTACTTGTAACTTTTTTGAACTTGGGCAAATCAATTAATCTAAGTCTTAGTTTTTTTATATGAGTTCCCAGAGAAGTTGAAGATAGAGGGCTATTTCCCATACATAGCAAAAATATTTATACCAACACTTTTTGTAGTAGCAAGGAGTTAGAAAAAAATATGGATCTTCATCAACTAGGGAATGGCTAAACAAATTGTGGTATATGAATGTAATGGAATATTACTATGTCATAAGTGATCATAATATGAAGAATTCAGAGAAACTTGAAAGATTTCTGTCAATTGTAACAATTGAAAAAGTAACATAACCAGCAGGGTAATTTATAGAATTCATAATGTCATAAAGAAAATTACATTGAGATGTCAGAACCCTGATTAATGCAGTGCCCATTCATGACATCAGAAGCTGAAGGATGAAGGCTATCTCCTGCCTCACATCAGAGAAGTTGAATAGAGATGCAGAATGAAACTAAGATTTTGAGATATGATTGGTATTTTACTTTGCTTTGCTTGACTATATTTATTTGTTAACCAGGAAGGTTCTATGATAAGTAAATGGATGGAGTAGAGAAGAATTGCAGGGAGTTAGTGATAAGGAGTAGTGATGAAAATTAATGAGAAAAAGAGAGTGACAAGAGAAAAGAAGAGAAGAGAGAGAAGGAAAAAAGGGAAGAAAGAAATGAGGGAATGGAGAGAAGGAGGAAAGAAGGAAAGAAGGAAGATAAGAAAGAGAAAGAAAGGGTAAGGAAGAAAAAAAGAGAAAGAGGATGAAGAGAGTAAAGAAGGAAAAAATGAAAGAAAAGGGAGGAAGGAAAAAGGAAGGAAGGGAGATAAAGAGAGGGGGATAGAGAGCGAAAGGAAAGAAAGAAGGAAACAGAGGAAGAAAAGAAAAAAGAAAGGAAAGAAGAATAAAGAAAAATAATATTTTTCTCCACTTCTTTACAGAAGTCAGAGTGCATGAGTGTGGAACATTTCATGTAGTGTCAGATTTTTTTCCCCTTTCTCTTTTTCCTTCTTTAAAAATTAGTTATTATAAGGGATGTCTATGAGAAAAGAAAGGGGGAGGATACAAAGGAAAATCTAGGTAATGCAAAAACAAAAAGTGTGAATAAAAATCTATTAATAAACAATTTAAAAGGATGCTAAAAAAATTGGTAATGAAAAAAGTCAAAATAATTAGGTTGGATGATCTCTAGAGGTCCTATTGGTTCTCAATCTATATGCTGATACTACTGAGTTCAGAAAGAGTTAAGAAGAAAGCATTTTGAGTTGTGTTGAGGCATTATGAGGACACATGGGTACTTTAGCTAGTCTAAAGGATCCAAATTACTGAGATCATCAACTAGTATAGGTATCCTTAATCTATTTGTATGTGGATCTCTTTGGCAGTTTGTGGAAACCTATTAATCTTTCTTAAAATGTTTTTAAATACATAAAACAAAAGATTTCACAGGAAACTATATTAAAATAAAATGCAATTCCCCCTCCTCCCTCTTTAACCTCCTAAAATCCCAGTGAACCACTTGAAAGGTCTATGGAATCCTAGGTTAAGAATCCCTATACAGTAACAACAAAATTTTACAATGATCACAGTTGTTAATTATACAATATTGCTGTTATTATGTACAATATAAATGACTTAGCTAATTTTAGCAATAAAGTGTATCAAGACAATTCTGAAGGACTTTTGTTGAAAAAATGCTACCCACTTCCCGAAAAAGAACTGACAGTCTGAATGCTGATCAAAGCATACAATTTTTTCACTTTTTTATATATGCATACAGTTTGGGGGATTTTTTGATCTGTGTTTTCATTTACAACATGACTTTCACAATTTTTACAATTCTATTACAACATAATATGGAAAAATGTATTACATGTGTATAAATATAACCTATATAAAATGGCTTGGCTTATCAAGGAAAGAAGGGAAAGAATATGGAGCTCAAAAATTTTTTAAATGAACTTAAAAAAAATTTGTTTTAATGTTTATAGCAGCCCTTTTTGTAGTGACAAGAAACTGGAAGCTGAGTGGATGCCAATCAGTTGGAGAATGACTGAATAAGTTAAGGTATTCATATAACACATATGAATGTTATGGAATATTATTGTTCTATAAGAAATGATTAGCAGGATGATTCCAGAGAGACTTACATGAACTGATGCTGAGTAAAGTGAGCAGAACCAGGAAATCATTGTACATTGCAACAACAAGACAATATAATGATCAATTCTGATGGATATGACTCTTCTCAACAATGAGACAATTCAGGCTAGTTCCAATGATCTTATGATGATGAGAGCCATCTACAGCAAGAGAGAGGTCTGTGGGAACTGAGTATGGATCACAATATAGCATTTTCACTTCTTTTGTTGTTGTTTACTTGAATTTTATTTTCTTTCTCATTTTTTTCTTTTTGATCTGATTTTTCTTGTGCAGCAAGATAATTATATAAATATGTATGCCTATATTGAATTTACATATGTTTAAATTTTTTTTAATTTATATGTAATTGAGAAAAAAAATTAACTATAAAAAAAGAAAAAGAATTCCTGTTCTAAGAGGGAAATGCATAAGAAAATCAATCAATCAATCAATATTTATTAAGAGCTTACTATATTCTAAGTATTGCAGATACAAATAAAAACAAATACAAAGATAGGTCCTGCTCTTAAGGAAAACATCTGGGACTCCACCAATACCAGGATTTCTAGGCTAGTCAAACACAAAGTCATTCTCATTAGAGCTCAGTAAAGATCTCTGTTAAATCCCATCTTCAATGTAAGTGACTTGTAATCAGAGGGAGCTGTCCTAGAAACAAATGAGATGAAAAGATAGCAATTAGAGGCTAGTATACCTTCCTGTGTCTCCTAGTCTACCTGAGTCAGACTCAAGTATATATGTAAATGTATAACCAGAGTCTTTAATCCAAACTTAGGGAAACATGTCCTCTCTCCAGAATCCTCTGCTTGAATATCTTCAGTGAGGGAGAATCAACTGCCTTAGAAACTTATTCCCTTTTGGACGGCTCTCCTAATTGTTTTTCCATTTATTAAGTTTTTATTTGCCTTTTTTTGGCAGCTTCTTCTTGTTCCTAATTTTGTCCTCTGGGACCAAGCAAAACACGTGTCTTCTATGTGGTATCTACTTACCTCCTAGTGTTTTTATAAGGACCAAATGAGATAGCATACATGAGAGAAATAATTATTAATACCAATTAGTAATATGGGGGGGGAGGAATCTAGGGTTGTTTTTTCCTCCACTTTTTATTTCCTCATTAAGTTACTTGGTCAAAGTAGCCTCTGAAGGACAGGGCTGATGATAAGATTGGGTTCAATCTTGGGCAGGACCCTAGCCAACTAGGAAAGCTTAGTTTTGATGAAAGGATAAAAACTATCTTATCATCCATGCAATTTTTTTCCCAATCCTGTGATTTCATTGTTGTAAACTATTGCCAGTATGGAAAATGCCATCCATATTCAGAGAGAGAACTATGAAGACTGAATGTGGATTGAAGCATAATATTTTTACCTTTTTTTGGTTGTTTGCTTTTTTTCTTTCTCATAATTTTTTCCTCTTTGATCTGATTTTTTTTTTTTGCACAACATGGTAAATATTGAAATATGTTTTTAAAATTGCACATATTTAACATGTCAGATTGCTTGCTATCTTGGGGAAGTGGGAGGTAATGGAGGGAGGAAGAAAATTTTAAACACAAAGTTTTAGAAAAATGAATGTTGAAAACTATCTTTACATGTATTTAAAAAAATAAAATACTTTTGAGAAAAACAAGACTATTCCTGGTGTAGTTACTAATGGTGTGAATAGACTCCTGCAAAAGTCCATAACTCTGGTAGCAACCCAGTATCTAAGTGATTACCAGGAAAGAACAAATTGATCCTATAAAATTATCTTGCACTGACAGAATTATCTTGTACAGTCAGAACTACCCTATATTGAAGCCCCACTTATCTTATATAAAATGGAAATTAAAGCTACAGATGTCAACTCCTGAAGTTGAGTTCAACTTTTTATAAAAAGTTGTATAAAAAGGATGACCCTACTAGTTGATTTACTGGCATACATAACTAATATGGTTAATGCACCTTTCTTGGTGTCCTTTCCCATTAAAAAGTCCCACCTTTCCCCTTATAAATTGTGAGTACCACTGGGAAACTTTGACCACTTGCTAAGTGTTATAATAAAGCTATGCCCTTTTATCTTGAGATGGTTTGAGCCTGTGAATTCATTCCAGACAACTCCTCACCTTTGTGATTTGTACTTTATCATTTTTGGTGTCCCATTTGAAGACCAGTCTGTTGGCTCAAGCCCTCTCCCAATTAAGCTAAGCTTCCTGTCTCCTCCTTTGCCTCATAGGTGGGTCATCCCTTCAATCAACTAGGAAGGCTTTTTTTTTTTTTTTTTTTTTTTAGTATATAGAAAAGGTCACAAATATTGAAGAATGCTAAAAAGCATGGTGAACTGGGATAGTTGGTAGATGTTTGAGGTATATACTTATGTGCATGTTATATCTTCTTACATGTCTCAGGTCAACAGGATGCATTTTTCTGTTTCTTGTGTTTTTTCCAAATAAAATCACATCTAAGAAAATGCAAAATTGTTCATTAATATATCAATCACATTGGAATATTTTGTGTTTCAAAACAACCATTATAACAGAATAGATTACATTCTAGGATCATGAAAGAACTGGCAGATATGATTGTTGGTCCCCTGCCAGTAATATTTGAAATTTCTTGGGAAATGGGAACACTTCTACAAGATTGGAGAAAGATAAATGTAATCCAGATTTTTGTTTTAAGAGGGAAGAGATACTGTCTTAGAGAGGGTAGAGAGGGAGAAAAATTTGGAACATAAGGTTTTTTTTTTAATTTAATAGCCTTTTATTTACAGGTTATATGCATGGATAACTTTATAGCGTTAACAATTGCCAAACCTCTTGTTCCAATTTTTCACCTCTTACCCCCCACCCCCTCCCCTAGATGGCAGGATGACCAGTAGATGGAACATAAGGTTTTACAAAAGATGAATGTTGAAAATTATCTTCACATGTATTTGGAAAAATAAAATACTTTTTTAAAAAAAAGAGGAAAGAGAGCACACTCTGCACACTATAGGTCAATGAGCTTAACTTTGATTCTAGAATGAATTTTTAAAGATATGGTTGTTGAACATCGAGAAAGGGAAACAGTGATTAAAATTACATCAAGAGAAGTGGGTCAAACTCAAATAGAAATAGAAGCCCCCAAACTGTATATAAGGATCCCTATTGAGTTATAAAAACACAAATTAACATTGTCTATATTCTATATATTTTTATTTATTTTGTTAAATATTTCCTAATTGAATTTTAATCTGATTGAGTTGAAGGCTACAGTGCCTGCTGGCAATATGTTTGATACCTCTGTTCTAAATGAACTAGATGACTACTGAAATACCTTCCACTTTTCAAATTCCTTATTTTGTGAATACTATGGCTGTGGCATGAAATGAAGAAAAATACAAACTGGCTCTCTCTACTGTGAAGCCTTCTTTTATTTCTGTACTGATGCCTGGTAAGATTTTGGAAAAGAAGGTAGAGGGTGTTAAAAAATTATGTGTTTTTTTAAACCATTTATAAAAAAAATTCTTTAATTGTTGGTACATGTAAAAATCCTTGTCTAATGACCAATTAATTGACTTAGTACTAGCAGATGAGAATCTTATCAATATTGATATTTTGACTACACATGAAAAGCGCAATGGAACCACTCTTTGGAGATTCAATTTAAAGGTGTGTTGTAGATATGCTTAGGATCAAATGACTTAATACTTTAGAGGAGAAACTAGTCAAAGATGAGCTGCAAAGCTCTCAAGAGTGAAATTTCAAAGACTTAAGCAGAAAGTATTCTGAAAGAAAGAAGGAAAGATGGAGTTGCTCCAAAGACTGGTGTGTACAGGGAATTGAGAAATATATTTTAAAAAGACATGTAAGGAAGATGTAAGAAGGTAAACTGAGAATGGATAAAAAAGAGCAGAATGGACCTTTAAGAACAGTGCCAGAAGCACTAATACTAATAATAATTAGAATGAATTGAAGCCACTGATGAACAGAAATCAGAAAAGACTTTTTAAAGCTAATTCAGGAGCAAGAGAAAGATAAAATATGGCAAATGCTATTGGACTGTGAGAAGTGATGATGGAGGATGATTTCAGAAAAACTTGGGAAGATTTGTATGAGCTGATATAGAATAAAGCATGTAAAATGAGAATGATTTATAAAATACAAATATTGTAAAGATTCTTTACTTGGAAAATATAATAAAACATTTTGTTTTGTTTTTGAAGGAGGGAGAGTAATTTTTTATGAGTATGATCCAGGGATCATCGAGCCCCAGTAAGGCTGTAGAGTGTAGCCTTTAAAGAGTACCAAATGCTACTTTGAATGGTGGTGAAGAAATAGACTGCTCTGAAAAACAGGTAAACAAATAGAATCCTAAGGAGGAACCTCAGAGGCCAGGTATTTATGACTTCTCTCTGTTTCTAGATGAGATCCAAGAAAATAAGCTCATGCTATTAAATCATTTTTGGCCAGGGCTGATTTCTTTCTTTCTTTTACAACTGGGTAACTTGCTTAGGGACACACAGCTTGTAACAATCTAAGAGAGAATTTGAACTCTGGTCCCCTGACTCTGAAGCTAGTGTCACCTACCTGACCCTGGCTATGATTTCTTAGAATAATAAATGTAGAACCTGAAGTGACATTAGAAACCCAAGGATATTGTGACTTGTCCAAGATCACATTGAGGGTAGGGATCAAAGGCAAGTTTCTAATGCAGATCTTTTGACTTCAAAGGGAATTGTCTTTCCTCTGTACTTTATTGCTTCCTTAGACTGTCCCCATCCTTAAATTTCCATCCTATTAATTCTTGATTCATGCAGGACCAGGTTTATTTCATGTGATCTCCTAAAAGTTGCACAATAGTAAGCCTGGCCCAGCTTTCAGTCAAGGACTCATTAGTCTGCGTTGCTCAGAGATTTTGTAACATGAAGAAATTCTTGAAGCGTATATGGGCAGGTTCTCTAGGGTAGAGAGCAGCACTTGCTCAATTTCCCTCCAAGGAAGAAGCAACTGTTTTTTTGTTTTTCTCCCTTTATTCAACTCTTCAACAATATAATGATGATATGATGATACCCAGACCAGAGCCATAAAATCAATTGTGGTTGAATAAAGTGAATGGGTCAGCAATTGAGTCACTTTATATTTGATGTTAAAAATAGTCACAGGCTTTTTTTGTTCTGCCTTCCTTCACAACTTCTGGTTTCCAAATGGAAATCCACATGAAGTTTTACATGAGGTGATGACCTAATAAATCCTGAAACACCCTTCTTAAAAATCTAAAGAGAGAGTTATTTTTATTTGTCTATTTTTGAATGATAGAATCCATGCCAGCCATGAGCAATATAGGTAGTTTGGTATTGGAAGGAAATTCCTGGATTGGCATTCTATTCCAGGCTCTACCATTTACAAGCTATGTGATCTAGGGAAATCATTTGATCCCTCCTAAACTTTCTTTTCTGCTCTCTAAAATGGAGGTAAAAATCCCTGCCTTTCAGAGTTACTGTGAAACTCAATGAGAGAATTAATAAGAAAAAACACTTTATAATCTGTAACTACACAAATGGAAGGCATACTGAACATTGCTTCTAACTATTTTTATTTAAATTTTAAAGAATCAGCAAAAAATATTTTAGGTCCATCTCTGCATCTATCTTGGACAATGCCAGTAAGTTGGACCCAGTGTTGAATAGAAGCAAGAGATGGAGCTGGGTTTTATTGATGGATTCATTTATTGATCTACTTACCAAGATTTTATCAGGCACTAACAATGATCCAAACAGTATACTAGGAAACAAAAGTGAAATTGGCATTCAAGAACCCTACATTCTATTTAGGGAAAACAACAGGTACATAGTTGAGTAAAAATAAAGAAAATAAGTATAAAGTGTTTTTTCTGTAGGAAAAGAAACACTGATAACTGAGGAATTTAGGAGAAGTGTAGAAAGTAGCACTTGAGTTGAGAGACCTAGAAATTTGGGGTTTGATCCCCAACCTATTTTTTTTTCATAGCTGTAACAAGACTTTAAAATCTTGTTATTTAGTCCAAACAACTTATTTTCTCAATGAAACTCATAGAGCTGAAATGATTTGCTGAAGAGGTCATAAGTGGTAAAATCAGGATTCAAATCAAGTTTTCTGATATCAAACCCAATCCTCTCTTCCTTCTACTGTGCTGCCTCCCAATCCCCAAACAAATATTTCCCTAGTGATAGTTTATGGTCATGAATTTTGGAATGCTGTGATCTCTGAAAAATTGTAATTATAGGTGATCCAAAAGGCAAAGGGTAGATATGTAGTAGGTCTAGATAGGTTGCAGCAATGTTCCCAGTGATGACTTGCATTTGAGAAGAGTAAAAGATAGTGTTAAGGACATGTGTGATTGGAAAAGCAGGTGGGCTGGTTGTGGAATAAGAGCAAGGGATATAAGTTAGAACAGCCTGACTGGTAGTCTGTTAAAAAAAAAAAAAAAAAAAAAAACCTAAAGGAAGCACTCCCATGAGTGGAGCTGATTTTCTTGGGAGGACTTATTAGAAGACATATATTAGAACAGCTAAGAGTTGAGTATGAAGATAAGTTATGATCTACATAGATGAGAACCTCACGATGATCCTATAAAGTGCTAAGAGATATCATCACCATTTTTCAAAGAAGGCATTGGGCATTTTAGGGGGGAGGAAAGAAAACATCTAGTTAAGTAGTGTCCTGTGAATTAATTTATCTTTCTTTTTTCTTTTCTTTTTTAGAAAACTTTCAGTTTGCTAAACTTAGAGGCTCCATGGGCAACCTTGATCTCACACACATCTTACAGATTAATTTTCATCTTTGAAGGCTTGATTATGAACCAATCTTAAAATAATTCCTTGTTCAAGAAATAGCATATAGCTTTGGAATCCAGGGTTCCTGAACTTTCCAACTCAAAAACTCTTCCGTTCTCGTGTGTAAATGAATAAATGGATGATAAAAAGGCAAAGAATTTTGTATAATTAATGCTTATCATAGTGTTTTATGAATACAAACTTGGAGATTTTTTTTGTTGTTGTTGTTGTTGTTGTTGTTTTTGTTTAGGCAAATGGGGTTAAGTGATTTGCCTACAGTTTCACAGCTAGTAAGTATTAAATATCTGAGACCAGATTCAAAGTCAGCTGCTCCTGACTCTAGGGCCAGTGCTCTATCTACTGTGCCATCTTAACTGGCTCTGTATAATAGAAACTTAATATCTAACATTTACATATAATGTTGTATGAATTATTTGGAATAGTAATAATTTGATATGGTTTCCTTTTTCTGACATGAATATGTGTTTCTGTTGATTGGACTGACTCTGAATGTATGACCTTTACCAGGTCTTAAACTGGTTTGCCCAGTTTTAGTTAGCTCCCTCTGAGTTGAGTGCTGGATTATGTGCAATAGACATGTGTTTCATTATTCTTTTAGTGTGTGTGTTTTAATGCTATAGTTTTTAAGGCCAGAAATTATTCCAAGGAAATATGCAGAAGTTGTAGATCTCAAAGAGTATTCTTCAAAGATTATTAGAGATACTCTGATGATTGTTGATTTGGGGAAGTTGTGTTTCAAGTATTATTTAAGTCCATAGTGAACCAGGATCAGATGTATCTGAGCACAAGAGAAAATATAGTCAAAAAATTTTAAAAAGAACTGACAAACTTTTGCTATGAAATAGCCTAATTAATACTTAGAAAATAAGCAAGACCTTCAAAGGGACTGGACAACTGGAGTAGTTGTTATTAAATGTAAATGTAATATAATTAAATGTAACCTTTTTGAAGTTAGATGATCTGCAATAGGATCAATTAACAAAAAACCCATAATAACAAAAATTGGTAACCATTGCTTGGGGATAAAAGTTTGTCATGGACTTTATATTACATATGTAAAACAATAGGTAATATAAAACTAGTGTCCTAAATATTGAAATAAAAGTGATTTTTACAGATGAAACAACTTTTCATTCTAATCTATACCAAAACTCCTATCAGAAGAAATACAGGTGAGCCAATAAAATCTAGGCATCTTTATGAGGCTTAAAATTTCCACCAAATAAATTATTTAATAGACTTTTTTAACTTCCAGAGGGTCTGAAAGTCTTGTCTCTATTAAAGGAATAATGAACTCTATTAATTATATTGATATACCGAGAATCATTCCACAATTATAGACGTTCCAAAATAGTGATAAAACATTGCAACATGATTTTGCACTAAGCATGAATATTCACTGGATTTTAAATCAACTGAAAATGTATGGGATTCAAATAAGGAACAACTTGGAAAAAATGAATTGTAAACTTCAATTTGCCCAGTAAAAGTTTACAATTAAAAGTTAAAGAATCTATGTCAAAATTTTATGGACTGAAATAAATAATGTAAAACAAGTGATCGTAATAAAAGGAAAACATATTTTATTTTAAAAGTGCTTTAAAATGTAAAAAAGTTAAAAGATTTGTTGTTTACATCAATGAATTGAATTGTTTGATGCATCTCAAGTAATTTATATACCACTCTCGGTCTTTAAAGTTTAAAAAAGTACTTACTAATTATTATGTCATATGATCCTCACAACCCTATGAAGTAACTACAATAAGTATTTTCACTGCTTTATAGATAAGAAAACTGAGGCTGAAAGCTTAATAAATTTTCTTGTGGTCACATAACAACTGTCATATGGAATTTGAATCTTCCTTTATCTTGATATACTTTCCACTAGACCACTATGTCTTTGTTATGAAATATTTATTGAACCTTATTTGAAATGATCATGGAGATGATATTGTACAGTAAATGTAATGATAAGTTTGGTATCTTCTCTAAATTTTCAACAATATAATTAGAAATGGTCACATATTTTATTTTATTTTTTGTAATTGTAACTTTTTATTGACAGAACATATGCCAGGGTAATTTTTTATAACATTATCCCTTGCACTCACTTCTGTTCTGACTTTTCCCTTCCCTCCCTCTACTCCCTCCCCTAGATGGCAAGCAGTTTTATACATGTTAAATATGTTATAGTATATCCTAGATACAATATATGTGTGCAGAACCAAACAGTTCTCTTGTTGCACAGGAAGAATTGGATTCAGAAAGTAAAAATCTGGGAAGAACAACAAAAATGCAAACAGTTCACATTCATTTCCCAGTGTTCTTTCTTTGGGTGTAGCTTTCTGTCCATCATTGATCAACTGGAACTGAATTATGATCACATACTTTAATCACAGTTTCAAATAACATAAAAATTCAAAGAAAATTATTAAAATAAATGAGGCCTTCAAATTGCACAATTAGTGCTGTCTGAGATAGGATGAGTTATTTTATCTTTCTCCCCACTAGTTGGAAGGGAAATGGGAAAAAAAATACTTCAATAGGTAAAAGGAAATGAGGATTTCCCTGGATAGTGAAAGGATTATGACCTGGGCTCAGGTTATCTTGTCAATCACACACTTGGTATTTTGGCTGAATTTGCTTTTTACTTCTTTGGCTAATCTCAATTTACCCATATTTCATTTGCATCTACTCCTTGCTTCCACTCCCACTTTGATTACCTCTGCCCATCTTCAGCCAGATGAACTATAGCGACTATCCATTTCTCTGATCTCTGTTCATGGGTCCTATAAGCAAGGAGTTCTGGCTATTATGGAGTTGATCTTCATGAAATCCCAAAGGTGCACTCCCTCCTTTATCAACCATGATAACTTCTCCCTGAAAGGAATGTACCTAGCAAGGTCAAAAACCTCCCAAATCAGAAGGACTTCAGGTTCTGCAATAATCCATATACATCTTAGCTATGGTCTTCCAACATCTTTGTGACAACATTTAGGAAAGGGAAAGAAGTACCATAAAGAAGATTGTGTTTGAATTGAGTTTTGTGAAAGAGATTACAAGTAACCAAAACCTGAAAATCAGTCAACATGAGGTAATAAAATATATAAATCATAGAAGCTTAGAATTGGAATTAGAATAATTCATAATCCATCACAGGAGTTCTTTTTAAAAATAATTAATTTATATTTAACATCTACTGGTCATCCTGTCATCTGGGGGAGGGGGTGGGGGGTAAGAGGTGAAAAATTGGAACAAGATGTTTGGCAATTGTTAATGCTGTAAAGTTACCCATGCATATAACCTGTAAATAAAAGGCGATTAAATTAAAAAAAAATTTTAAAAATTAAAAATAAAAATAAAAATAATTAATTTAGGAGCAACTAAGTGGCACAGTGGATAGCACACCAGCCCTGAATTCAGGAGGACCTGCGTTCAAGTTTGATTTCAGACACTTAACACTTCATAGCTGTATGACCCTGGGCAAGTCATTTAACCCCAATTGCCTCAGGGGAAAAATAATAATAATTTATTTTTAATTTATGGACTAATACAAGCATTTACATAACAGTATAATAAAAAGATGATTACACTTGAAATTGTAAATCTATTATGTATAACTTGCTATTCCTTTAAAATATATAATAAAGTTATCAAACAAAATTCGTTTTTTCCCTTTTTTTCTTCCTTCCCAAGGTAAAAATGAATACATGACCTAGATATAAAGATAGATATTGTAAAAAAAATTAGAGGAACATGGAACATATGACTTATTAGACTTATGGATAGGTAAACAGTTTATAAATAAGAGATGGAGAGCAAAGTTAGGTACAAAATGAGTAACGATTAAATTAAATTGAAAAGTTTTGGTACAAATAAAACAAATATGATTAAAATCATAAAGTATAGAGGGTCACAGACAGTGGGGGAACTCTGGATGAGATATAAGACTCTTCAGCTCAGAGGGAACCTGCTGACAGTGTCTGGTTGGGCTCCCCATCTCCCCTAAGGGCTTTCAGCTTTTCTGAGAAGTCAGGGGGCGGTGACAATCTGTGTTGTGATTGGAGCAGAGTGATACCAGGTGGCAGAGTGATACCAGCTGGCAAACTACATACAATAGCAAGTTGTTTATGTGGTCCTACTTGAGCAGTGTATACTTAGCCATATCCAGTGTTATTTTGGTTACATAAGGGTATGAGAGTATAAAAAGGGGAAAATCCTTGGAATAAACAGACTCCATATTTCCACCATTATTGGGAGTCCCCCCTCATTACTTCTCCACTAAGAGGATATATTATAATCACTCCAACATGGGAGCTCTAGGAAGAAATGATATATTTGTCACCCCAACTTGGGGGCTCTAGAAAGTAGGACACAACAATAAAGAATGCAGAAATTTGGGGGGGGATTTATATATGTACACAGGAGTTCTTACTCTGGGCTATGTGAACTTTTATGTAACCCCAGTCCCAAAGTTCAATCCCAAAGTACAGGACCCTCTACTTATTGGTAGAAATCAATGTTCTGTGTGAGGAGTGGGGTGGAGTTGGAGAGAGTAGGAGAGAAAGGAATCTTCTTCCATCTCACTTTAAGCTTGGAATTGCTTCAGACCCTGAAGTATCTCCCCACACTTCTGGCTGTTCACTTTAAGCTTAAAGATGAAGGATGCCAACTGCAATTAAGGTTGCTGAAGGAAAAAAAAAAACCTCTGGGAAGACCTGAGAGAAGCTGGCAGTCTTCATCATGTCCCTATCCCAAGTTGCTCTTCAATAGAGACTTCAGGGAATGTTCCCTTTGGTAGTATCTAGTACTTTGCCTTGGCTGAGCTGAGTTACCTTACCCCTAAAAGGAAAGCTCCTTTACTATGTTTTGTCTGGCTTATATTCTCTCCTATGTATACTTTTTCTGATTTACGTTTTACTATGATTTGGATAAATGATTTTTGTTTGTTATTCACTAGGTATGTTTATTTTGAAACTGATATTTGGTTGGAAAGGGGGCAAACCTTAGATATAAAACTTGGGCTCCTGCTTCTCCCCAACAATAGAAAAGCAATCAGAAGTTGGTGGAACCTGGTCACATGCCCTAGACTCCGGGAGCTTCTTAAACTGTAGTTTGTGACCCTATATAAGATCTCTTAACTGAATATGGAAGTTGTGATATTATGATTTATTATTAGTAAATGTTTGATTTGCATACCTATTTTATACACCTATATATCTGGGATCATGTAAAAATTTCTCAGGCAAAAAAGGGGAAAGAGTGGGAAAAATTTAAGAAACCCTATCCTAGACTAACAATATAATTCCGTAATTCCAAAATCCACAAATATATATAAAATCCATAACAATATAATTCTAGCCTGATATTCATTCCCCAACTTCCTGCTTTCTCTCCTGATAGGAATTAAAGTTTTTCTTGGAGAAGTGTGGGAGAAGAAGCTAGAGATGTCTATTCTGTCTCCCTTTAAGCCAAACAATGATACTCTCTCTGTCACATATTGAGAGGATAGTATTTGCTACATGTGGAGCCTTCCTACACATGAGACCTTGCCACATTTAATATGTTGATAAATGCATCCCAATAAAATTGATATCTTTGTGATCCTGTATATTTTATTTTATGCATTTAAGGATATTATTTTGAGAAGGGATCCACAGGCTTCACCATAGTGCTAAAAGTCTCAGTCTCTCTCTCTCTCTCTCTCTCTCTCTCTCTCTCTCTCTGTCTCTCTGTCTCTTCCTCTCTCTCTCTCTTTCTCTCTGTGTCTCTCTCTCTCTCTCTCTCTGTCTCTCTGTCTCTGTCTCTCTCTCTCTTTCTCTCTGTGTCTCTCTGTGTTTCTCTCTGTCTCTCTGTCTCTCTCTCTGTCTCTCTCTCTCTCTCTCTCTCTCTCTCTCTCTCTCTCTCTCTCTCTCACACACACACACACACACACACCCCTTGTTAAGAACGTTTATCATCTAACCCAAGCCCCCCCCCCCAAATGAAGAAACAATTTTAGAGATGTTAAATGAAATGCCCAAAGACCCATGGGTAGTAAATAGTAGAAGCAGGATCTCACGATCTCACACTGATTCCAAATCTATTGCACTTTCTATTACAGATTTTAGGATGGCAAAATGAATTTGGAATCATGTCAGGCAATTGGCAATATGAGACAGGAGCTTATCCAACCAAGCACTCAAGTTTGTGTGTTTGTTTTTTCATCCTTGAGAAGGTGTTTTCCCATACATAAAAACACAGATCATGAACTACATGGGCACACACACACACACACACACACACACAAACAAACATAGACACTGCACAGACAGAGGCAAAACATCTTACTGACTCAGACAGGAGCCAGGCAACTATGACGCTGACCCAGCCCCAACTTCTCAGTCCATCTAAACAGTGCCAGATGAGGGAACTTGGGCCATGAGGTAATTCTCCTATAACTAGGGCAATGAATTCATAATTTGTCCACACCCCCAGGGAGACCGCTAAGTGAGGACAAGTTAATTGCAAAGGGTGTACCTGCTGCTGGGTACCCATACTACTTAGGATCCTGGGGCTGCTCAGAGTGCTGAATCAGGCTTCTCTCTCTAGGCCCCCACACTCAGCGCACAGCCAACTGACTTTGCCTTGAGATGGCCTAAACATTGTGCCAACTTGCCACTCTCAGAGGCCATCATTGAATAAATCCCATTCCTTCCACTATAATTGGTTTCAAAATCATGTCATTCTTGTTTGGTTTCTTCTGCATCATTTTTTCTTTCTCTGATCCTTTCGTTTTAATGTGCAATTCCTTTAAACATATTTCTATACTTGTCATGTTATACAAGAAAAATATCAGATGAACAGGGAAAAAACTTGAGAAAGAAAAAGAAAAAAAAGAGTGAAAATACTATGTCTCAAATCACATTCAGTCTCCATAATTATCTCTCTGGATGTGATTGTCGTTTTTCCACCCCAAAACTATTGGAATTGTCTTGAATAACTACATTGCCGAGAAAAGCCAAGTTCAGCACAGTTGATCATCACATAATGTTGGGGTTACTGTGTACAATGTTCTCTTCAATCTGCTCACTTTGTTCAGCATCCTGTACTCTAACTTCTATACTTTTAGAATCCAACGTACACATGCAAAGGTTCTAGTTCAAGGAAGCAGCCAAAATTGAGTACTGTGAGATGATAGAAGAACAATTCTGCCTGTTAATTAATCAATCAACAAGTATTTTTATAATAGGAGGACTATACCTTTGATAATACCGCTGCTATTAGTACCACCTTTGGGTTCACTTTCTTATTCCCTTTCAAATTGGAAGTTTGAGTTTGCAGGAAGCAATTATTTCTACCTTCAAGGTTGCAGGAGTCCTCAAACTATGGCCCACGGGCCAGATGCAGCAGCTGAGGATGATTATCCCTCTCATCCAGGGCTATGAAGTTTCTTTATTTAAAGGCCCACAAAACAAAGTTTTTGTTTTTACTATAGTCTGGCCCTCCAACAGTCTGAGGGACAGTGAGCTGGCCCCTTATTTAAAAAGTTTGAAGACCCCTGTAATAAACCTTGAGGGGCTCTGGCTTCTAAAAATATTGCTCAAAAGTTCTATCCCTTTCAATCTGGTGTACTTTTCTTAATATTGATTAATCAGGTGATATAAATTAACTTTTATAAAGAGATATTTATTAAGAAAGTAAAAGAAAGGATAAAAGTCAGGAAAAGTCTCCCAAATTGGGGGTGCAGCCTCCTCCCCCCCCCATTCATACTCTGTACCTAGATGGCCTAGACTTAAGTACAAAGTTAGTCAGGCACATGTATAGAGATTGGCCCAAGTAGGACCAAGATAGTGGAGTAAAGACCCTTTATCACCTGGCCTAGTCCTTTATAGGGAATGATATTCCAGCTGATGGATCACTGCTGGACTGAGTCAAGCGAGTCCCTGGCTGGGCTACCTCCTTAATAGATTTAGCTAGTGTTGCTACCAGCTCCAGTGGTCTCTGCTACTGATTCTCTTTGCTAAAGGGGCCTTCTAGTAATTCTTCCAACCTTTTTAAGTTTACAAGGTTGCAACTTGTTCCTATTTATCTTTGGATAATCATTTACCTAAGATAAGGAAATAACAGACACAAAAAAATGGACATCATGCATTCAGGACCACTTGGCTGCCAAGTAGAAGGAGGGCAGCCTGCTCCCCTTCTCCACCTGGTGGTACATAGCAATTCTCCCCTGAAATGGGAGAAAATAAGAGATTGTCTCCTAGAAAGTTTAGAAGGCTATCACCAGAGTGCCAGCTCCTCACTTACTTAATGGCCAGAAGAAGGCTCACTAAGCTTCCAGGTTTTGGATTGAAACCAAACATAAGAGCTAAGGACTTGGACCATCATTGGCCAATCTCTCCATTCTATTTTTTTTTTTTTTTTTTGCAGCCAGCTGTTTTATACAAATTTCATCACAGAGAGTTTTTCTCCTGCTTCTTCTATAATATAAAATAAACCAGTTAGAAGTTTTCTGAGGCTAGAATATAAACTCCCTGAGAGCAGAGATCATTTTAATTGGAATTTTGCAGCCTTAATATTTAGCAGCACCTGGCACACAATAGGCATTTAATAGATACTTGCTAGTTGATTGATTAAGGACATCTCTAAATCCAGTGTAGTAGAAAAGAAAAAACTTTGGATTTAGAACCAGAAGATCTCAGTTCAAATCTCAGCTCTGCTACATATGGGCAAATCACTTTTCAAGTATGTGCCAAGAAATCCTATTTTTAATTTTGAGTGTATTCATTTACACCTTAGAAATCAGCAAACACTACAAATCAAGGCTTGATTTATTTCTTAATTGTCTAGAATTAAGAAGATGATGGAGAAAATAGTACTAATGCAGAATAACCTTAAAAGTTGAGAGTCAATCCTATGGGCTTCAATTTCATTATCTGTGAAATGAGGGGGTTAATTGCAAATAAATGATCTCTAAAATCTTTTCCCTAGACTACAATGTTAGGATTACACAATCTCCTAGCTGATGTCTCACTCCACTTTTTGTTTCTTTGAGTGGGTGAGGGTGAAATCTCAGAATATCATAACTCAGGAAGTTTAAGGAAAGACTGAACTGAGAGCCAGCTTTCACTCTGGATCACTGACCCACTGTTTCCACTTAAGACCATGAGATTCTCTTTAGTCTTTCATAGTCCACATAGACCATTAAGGTTCTCTAAGGTAATTCGTCTGCTGGATACTGTAGCTCCAGAAGTACAGAGCAGCCACACAGGTGTGAGTCATAGACTCATATACCTCAGAGCTCGTTTGGTGTTCCAGTATTCACATTTTCCAAATGAGGTAACCAAAACCTATAGAGGTCAAGTGATTTGTTCAACTATCAGAGTTTAGTGAGCAGGACAGCTGAGATTTGAACCAAAGTCCTCTGACCCCAGAAGAGGTGGCTAAATGGTGGAGTGGAAAAAATTCTGGGCGTGGATTCAGGAAAATTCTTCTTCATGAATTCAATTTTAGCTTCAGACTCTTACTAGCTGTGTGATTCTGAACAAATCATTTAATCCTGTTTACCTCAGTTTCCATTTCTGTCAAATGAGCTGGAGAAGGAAATGCGAACAACTCCTGTATCTTTTGCCAAGAAGACCAAAAAAAAGGGGCTCACAAAGAGTCATACATAATTGAAAAAGTGACTGAATAACAACAAAACTTCTGACTCCAAAGCCAATATTTTTTATATGATATCCTACTGTTCAAGGAGGGTAGTGTTTCCACTTGAGGATATTTTTACTTTTCTCATATTTTTCCTGAAAAATGTTTCCCTATCCAGCTCTCAATCCCAAATGACCATGGTCTTGAATGCATGTTCTGAGAGGAGAACAGACCTCTTTTTTAAATGTGAGGTTGGCAAAAAGCTGCTTTGGTGCCTTTCCAGCAGGAAGTCACCAACCCATCTCCATTCATCTTTTCTTCTAGAACATTTGATGATTTTAAATTATTTTTCATTTTTAAAAATCTCATTGTAGATGATTTTCTTCAGAAAGTGCACCTATGGATTGGGCACTAAGCCCAGCACCTGGCATATATAAGAATTTAATAAACACTTGTGGAATGAATGAATGAATCACTATTCCTTGGAACATGAAAAGCTGCTCCCTCCTGAGAGCATCCAGTTCTGCCTTCACTGAAAGAGCCTTAGACTTTATTTAGTTCCAAGGTTTCAGAGATCCCTCTCTTCCCAGCCTTCTATGTCATATTCTTATATTCTTCAACCTGCTGATAGGAGTTAAAATGCCTTTCTGCCCCTTCATGCCCCTTTCCTTTCTTAGTTTCTCCTTGAAGCTCTTCTCCCATTTTTTCAAGAAATTCTACATTCTTCCTGGCAACTTAGAAAATAAAGATGCTTTCTTCCAGGCTTTTCACATCCTCTAGGACAAAAACTGAATTACACCTTGTGCATACATAGGGATTGCTTGGTATTGGCATTGGTATTGGCCTCTGAGAATCATAACAAAAATTTTCATACTTTTCATATTTGCTTACAGGCAACTCCTTAGTCCTTTTGTATTTTTTGGTGGATTTTTTTCCCTTAACAATACATAACCACTAGAGCAAATTGCCTGTTAGTCTCTTTTGCTATATGAGAAACTGTTTCTGGGGTTCAGCAAGGCTTACTTTATTTAGATTCCCCCAACATATGTTTATTTTCTTAATTTTAATTGGAATAGTTTCCTCTAAAGTTTAAAGTTTCATTTATTAATTTTTTATGTCAGAAATTGTGTTCTTTTTGTTTGAGATTGACCAATAAAATGTAATGACCTTTTTTAAAGATCATCATGATAGAACAGAAAAATGCTTTTTTGGCTTAAACAGAAAAATGCTACTCGAGATTAGAATACTATTTTATAAGCCAACAAAAGAAGGAACACATCATACTAGAATAATAACATGTTTTATCATGGAAGCAGTCTATTTCAGGCAAGTCAATATTAATTTTATGCCATGGGGCATTTGAAAAAAGATTGTATGCATATATGGAAGCTTGTGGGTTTTTTGGTTTTTAAGAGAGCAATAATTCCTTTATAGCTGAAAGCAGGTTACCCAATTTTTAACCTTCTCCACCTTCCTATTAATGGCCATGTCTATGTAATGTCAAAGTAGCTGCTAAGGAAATCATTCATAGAATCTTAAATTTAAAAAAGAAATTTTTAGTTCAACTCCAATTACTCTCTATCAAAATGCCTCTTTATTCTATATAGGAATAAACTCTGAATCATTTGGCTAATTAAAGTTTTATTGATAATGATGATGACAATGATCACCTCTGCCTATTTCCTAGGACATGACACAGATGAGGGAGAAATAAGAAGAAAACCATCTCATTCCATAATTTTGTCATTCTCTTTCTAAACATTGACTTCTGCCCCAGACCAAAATACTTACTAGAGCCTTTGCAAATGAGATGTACCCATTCAGTCTGAATACCAAACATTAGTAGAGGATTTCATCTGGAAGGAACCAATATGGTCCCTACAATGTCTGCTCTTGCATAATGCCTGGTATGTAGTAAATGCTGAGGAAAATGAGAAAGCAGGAGTAATTGGTGATTTCTTGTCCAGGGGTAATGAGGTTTAGGGTATACTTGTTGACCTGATGACAATAGTAGAGGTTTCTTTTGTCTTATTGGGACATTGATTCAAAGCATGAGAAAATCTCCCAAGATTTATCAAAATGAAAGCAGTTCCAAACTTCTGGTGGTCTATATGGACACAAATTATATTACCAGAAAGAATTTACAAAGTATTGTCAATTATTGTGAAGTCTTGACCAAGAAATGGAAGACCTTAGGAGCACAAGTTGTAATTTCCTCACTGTTGTTTATTTAAGGCAAGAGGTACAGAAGAGGGGAAAAAATAATTTGAGAGATAAACAGCAAGTGAATAAAGTAGTGTCAGAAAATGCTATTTGGATTTCTGGATCATGGCTTACAATAATAGAGGTTTTTTTTTTTTTTTTTTTTTTTTTTTTTTAAACAAATAATCTATGTTCAATCCCTCCTCCTTCTCTTCCTCAATTAAAAGGAAGAAATATTTCTTCCCTCAGCAGTATGTGTATGTATTCCTCCCTCCTTGGACTAATTCAGATGAAAGTGAGACTCATGTACCAGTTCCTTCTACCTTTTCCTTCTTGTTTTGTAGTACTTGTTTTGTAATACTTGTGATTGTGTGATTCAATGCCTCAATTCTTCCTCTTTCCTTTCCTTCTCTATTTTCTCCTCCTTTTCCTTTCTTCTTCTAAGATAATTAAAGCATAAAAAATGCATTCCCAAGCCCTCTGTCTCATTCAACTATCTCTTTGACCCTGAGGATATTAGTATTTTGAGGGGACAATGATATAATTCTCCATCCCCCATTTGAATATAAACACTTCATTTTTGTTTAGTCCCTTCTTATTACTCTCTTATTTTTACACAATTATATTTCTCTTGATTGCTGTGTTTGTGTTTCAAAGTTTCTACTAATCTTTATTTTTTTCAGAGTTTGGAAATATATTTGAAAATATTCTACTTCACTAAAAGTTCGTTTTCCTTCTCTAGGATTATACTCAGCTTTTTAGGGTGAGATATTCTTGCTTATATGCTTAAATCTTTGGTTTTTTGAAATATTATATTCCAACCTCTTTATTCCTTTTTAGTGGTTACTATTAAATCTTGTGTGATCCTTAGTATGGCTCCCTCAGTACCTGAATTCTTTCCTTCTGGTTGTTTGAAGTATATTTTCTTTGATGTGGATACTCTGGATCTGGGCTCTGACATTTCTTGAAATATTCATTTTTTTCAGGAGGTAACTGATAGGTTCTTTCTATTTTCACTTTGTTTTCTGGTTCTAAGAGATCAGATTTCTTGAAATGTATGTCTATGCTCTTTTGGGGGGAGGAGGTGTGACTATCAGATAGTTTAATGATTTTTAACTTATTTCTTCTTGACCTGTTTTCCAAATCACTTTTAAAAAATAAAATTCCTTACAATTTCTTCTTTTGGAGAGTCTTTTTACCTTTTCTTTAAACAATGTTTTTTTTGTTGTCTCATAGTCATTAACTTCTATTTGCTTTATTTTGTTTTTCAAAGAATTGAATGCAAACCTCTGTTCCAAGTATTTCGTTCACATTTTTACTTTCTATTCTAATTCTTTCCTCTAGAATTTTCATTTCACTTGTAAAATAACTCTTAAATTTACATCTGCTTCATGCTTGTATTTCTACTTGAACTTGTGTCTAAGTTGGGTTTTCTTTGCATGTAGATGTTTTAGAGTTATTCTCCTCTCCTAGGTTTGTATCTTAGGCATCCTTATTAATATACTATTTCTTTATTGTGAAATTTCTTTTTTGTTTACTTATACTTCCAACATTATTTCCTGAAGTGGAACTTAATAAATAAGTTTAAACAAATTAAACAAATAATCTATTTTCAAACCCTCCTCCTTCTCTTCCTCAATTAAAAGGGAGAAATATTTCTTCCCTCAGCAGTATGTGTATGTATTCCTCCCTCCTTGGACTAATTCAGATGAAAGTGAGACTCATGTACCAGTTCCTTCTACCTTTTCCTTCTTGTTTTGTAGTACTTGTTTTGTAATACTTGTGATTGTGTGATTCTTTATTAAATGTCTAATATTAAATGCAGTATTAATATTAAATATTAATATTAAATGTCTACTATATATTAGGCATTCAACTAAATGCTGGAGATACAACTAGGGAAAAAATGGTCTTTGCAAGGAATTAATGATTCTTCTGTCTTCTTAAGGGTGAAATTATTACTGAATCACTGAGAAATTTTTAGGGTTTTTTTGCTTTTGAGAAAGAGAAAAGAAACAGAGAAAAAGAAAAAGAGAGAGAGAATATAAATATCTGCATGATTAATATCTCCCATAATTACTGAGTCACATATCTATCAGATTTGTGATTGTTTTCAAACTTCTCATCTATTTATTCCTTCTGTTCAAGTAGTCTGTAGTAAACCTTAAAAATATTGTTGCTTAATCTGTCCTTCCTAAAACCTTCATCCTGATACTCTCCATATACTTCTCTGGTTTCTGGATTTTCTCTCATGGATATGCTTTCTTAATATATTGTGTAAACATATCCCCATTTCCCCCATCCTGTTTCTTTTGAAAAAGTCATACCTACCAGTGTCATCTTCCAGTCTTAAGTTTTAGCTCAACAAATCTCAGTAGCACCTATGAGTGAAATTTCCTACTTTATTTTTCTTTTTTGTTGCCTAAACTCTGAGCATTTAAGTAAATTGATATTGGAGAAGATTGGATCCAGCACAAATACAATTCAGGGAAAAAGAACAGGCACCAAAAGACAACTCCATTGCTTATATTCTCATCGCTGAATCACAAATCCAGAATGGATTTGGCTGATGAAGATAAAAAGTGATTGTGGATCTGAGGCTACACTCTGGGAAAAGAGCAGAAACAGAAGCAGATATTCTAACCACAGATCAGGGTCTCAGATCCAACATTCAGTCCTGTGTAAAGCCTGCAACTGAATAATCAAAGCAGAGCACTCAGACCAAAGGGGAGTCTCAAGTTCTGATACTTTGAACTTTCAGAACTTTCCAGTCATTGGCTAGGTTCAGGAGTAGTTTATGGGCAGCTCAAATTAGGGTCAAGCCTGTAGTTTTATTGCCCAAGGCCAAACCCAAGTTAGGAGCTTGCAAAGCTCAGACCAAGAGAGCAATGGATGGGACTTCATCCTGGATCAGGCAGCCCTGAACACACTGAAAGTTTGCAAGTCCCCAGTCTTTGCTGGTTCTGAGATCTTTGGAGAACAGCACTTTCAATAGCTAGAGAGTACTGCTGCCAGAATACAAAATAAGGCCAAATAAAGCCTAGTTAATCTCTCCAGAAGGCCAAAGAGCCTGGCCCTAACACAAAGTTTCTCCATTTCCCACCTAGCTATCTTCTTTTGGAGTTCTTTACCACACTCCCAGGAAACTCAGCATTGGAAAATCTCATTATTTTAGCAAGACTAATCATTCTTGTTACTCTCATCTCATCAATATCCTCTGCCCCTCTGATTGGAGGGCAGAGACATGAACTCCAAAATTTCGATTTAAGGAGAGAGCTCAGTATAGCCACTTACTCATTCCTATTCAGCTCATTTTCCATTTGACCTATTATGTTTTTTAAAAGTGTTTTCTTCAGTATTTTTTGTGCCTCCTTTACCAAGCCGCTGAATCTTTTTTTCATGATTTTCTTTCATCAGTGTCATTTTTCTTTCCAATTTTTCCTCTACTTCTCTTAAAATTCTTCTTGAGATCATCAATAGCCTGAAATCAATTCATACTTCTTTGAGGCTTTGAATGCAGGAATTTTGACTTTGACTTCTGAGTGTGTGTTTTGATCCTTCTTGTCTCCATAGTACTTTATTATGGTCAGAATTTTTTTTTTTTTTGCTGTCTGCTCATTTTCCAACTTATTTCTTGAGTTTTAACTCTATGCTAATGTGTCTCCGCTTCCAAAGAGGAGGGGGCATTGTCCCATGTTTCATATTTTTTATGCAGCTGTTTTTAGAGGTAATTCTGGGGATCTGTAAGTTTTGGTAGATTCCAAAGTCATTTGATCTAGGAAGAAGTGTGTTTACCATTCTCCTGTACTGTACACTGGTTTGTGAGTGACCACAAGCATACTTTTCAACTCTGGAACTGTGACCAGAGTCCAGGGTCCCTGCTCTCTTGCAGTCACAAGTTCTGTTGTATTAGTGTTCCTCCTCTCACTGGGATTAAGACCCAGAACTGCAACCCCAATCCAAGTAGGCAATGCAACAAAATCCTGCCCCTGGTGTCAGAAAAGGAACCCTTGTAAATCTCAGGAGGAGATTGGGTAGAAAAATCCTCTTGCAAAGCCAAAATTGAAAGGAAAAGAATGTTAGCAAAAGATTCAAAGAAGCCAAGATGAATCCATTTCGATTATAAAATGAAGGAAAATTCTGAGATATGTTTACAGATAGAGACTTTAGAAATGTCCATTTCCTATCCCCCCCCAGCCCACATTTTACAGATAAAGAAACTTACTCTCAGAGAAGTAAAGAAATTTATAATCATATTACCCCAGATTGTTACCATTTGAGGCTACCAACCATAAAGAGATCATCCAGTCTAACTGTTTCCATTTGAATGAAGGGAAGGGAGAATATGTAGTAGCTACAATGTGCCAGACCATGTACCAAGCACTTTTTATAAACATTATCTCATTTTAGATTCACAAATTATTATTATTATTCTCCCTATTTTACAGATAAGGTAACTGAAGTAAATAGAGTTTAAATGATTATAAAAATATTGTAAAAATCTGAGACTGAGTGTGAGTCAGTTTTCCTAACTCCAGGCCCTGATCTCTTTCTTTCAATTCACCAACTGCCTTTGATAAGGAAATAGAGATTCTGAGACAGGGTCAATATTTGTAGAGAATGGTAAAATTTCAGAGTGAGGCAACTTATGATATTTTAAAAGCAATAAATAGGCTGACAAAAAAAAAAAAAAAGGAAACCATGATCTCTTTAGCAGAGCACAGAAAGGCAGTTCTGATTTTATTGTAGAAAGCAGACCCATTCCTTCCATAACTTATGGCCTAGGGAGCATTTCAGGATGATTTATCTTTGCTTCAAATAGGCTCAGGTAGAGAGGAGCAGGAACACAATAATGCCCAGGTCTGAAATAATGTCTCCTTTACCTGTAGGACAGTGAAGGGTAGAGAGTCCAAAAGCCCAGAAGCAATTATCTACTCTACAAAATTGTGTGTAACTCACACTGTGCTAGTTACCTCAGGGATTTATAACCTACCTAAAAGAGAAAGCAGTTATCCCTCTTCCTTACCCAGATGGCAGCCATCAGCCTTCTCACAGACATCCAGACACATACATACAACAGGCTCAGAGTGATATAGAAAATATGTTGGATTTAGGAGCAGAGGACCTGGGTTCAAATCCTGACTCTTATTATTGTGTGATACTAATCAATTCATTTAATTTTTATGAGCCTCAGTTTCCTCTTCTATAAAATGGAGTAGTTAGACTAGATGATCTACAAGATCTCTTTCAGTTAAAAAATCGATGATCCTACTTTAAGACTCATTTTGGACAGGGTTGGTGCAAAGGACATTATAGGCCAAATATTTGGAATAATAGCTAGGCATCTTGGGAAATGCAAATTCCACCTCTATCTCCTTACCTGGGAGAAGATGGAAGCATTATATATCATGCTCAAAGAACTCCAAAATCAGATCAAAAGAGGGAACTATAGAGAGGGATGGAAAGAAGCAGCTGGGATGACAGAGAAATAGGATCCCATGATGGTTCCCAGAGGCCAGAAGTTTTATCCAATGGAAGCAGGGGCAGCAGTAGCAGCACTTATTGGACTTTAAACTTGGAGAGTATCTCTTTCCCCTTCTCCCTCTCCCCTCCTCCCGCCCCCAGTCCATTTCTGTAAATTGCTGCTATTTGGAGTAGAATGCTCTTTATCCATCCCACTTTCTCTTCCCATCTTCCCTCATTTTGTGTTTAGATAGGAGTTTTTAATCTGGGGTTTAAGCAGTCTGTGGGTAGCTTTCAAAAGATCTGTGAACTTGGATGGGAAAAAATTACATCTTTATTTTCACTACACTTTGATTTCCTTTGCAATCTTATACATTTTATTTTTCATATTTGAAAACATTATTCTGAAAAGGGGTACATAGGCTTCATCACATTATCAGAGGAATTTATGAAACAAAAAAGATTTAAGAATTCCTAAGTTATATTAAGCAGAAGCTCTTCCCTTCTCCTTCATTTCCTATTTCTCCATTCTCTAAAGCAAAATTTCTTATACTATGGATTGCTACCCAATATGGGGGTGGCAAAAAATTTGGCAACAGTTTCTGAATACTCTAGGTTTTGCAGTATCAAATATTCTGCCAAGATTTAATTCTTTATGTAAAAATAAACAAGCACATCTATCTCATTATTTTAAAATAAGTTTCTTTATTATTAATTATCAGTAAATGTTTGATTTCTATACCCAGTTTATATCTTAAGAGTCACAAAAAGTTTCTTAGGCAAAAAAAGGTTGCAAATGGAAAAAGTTTAAGAAGTCTTTCTCTAATGGGTAATATGTAAGTTTGATTCTCTGTGTGTATCTCTCTGTCTCTGTCTCTGTGTTTCTGTCTCTATCTGCGTTTCTGTCTCTCTCTCTCTCTCTCTCTCTCTCTCTCTCTCTCTCTCTCTCTCTCTCTCTCTCTCTCTCTCCCTCTCTCCCTCTCTCCCTCTCTCCCAATCCAGCTAGCATTTAGTTTTTATGAATGATCCTATAACTCTCTCAAGCAGAACCCTAAAACTTGAATTCAGAGCTCATGCAGATATTCCTTATAAGAACGAGTTGGTTGCCACTATGGATAAACTTCATCTGGAGACTGCAGAGCTGAAGCTTGGAGGGACTAGAGGAGAAAGTCCCACCTTTAAGTCTGTGTGGCAGGCAGAGATAGGTGGACACCTAAGGGTCTCAACTTTTCTCCCTTTCTGGTTGAGAAGGGAAAGTGAAGAAAATACACATCCCTTAAGTCCCACACTGATAACTGATAGTTACACTGAAAAGAAAATCAGCCTCAATTTCCTATCACATCAAAGGAAGACTATATGGTTGGAAGTGGCTTGACTTGGAATTAGAAAATCAGGGTTTTAATCCTAGTTCTGATACTTGTATTGCAGCTGACTTTTTCCATAAAGCATGATATATATTTTGTTGGATCCTTCTAATAAAATGTTATTAGCTCTATTTTTATAAATATTCAAGCTGAGACTCAAGGCACTCAAGCAATAGCACACAGCTAGAGTCAAAAGTAGAATTTGGAGTGGGTACCTTATTCCTAAATCTCACATTCTTTTCTCTGCACCACACTGCCGGATAATCACTTTGCCTATCAGAATTTCAGAGTACTTAACTATAAAATACGATTAACTACATATGTATTAGTGGTTTTATGGGGTTGTTGTGAGAAAGGCATTCGGTAAACATTAAAGATTATCTTACTGTATTATTATTATTGTTCTGTGAGGCCACCCAAGTACTTATCTTTGGAAGAGAAGGAACAAAGCCTTCTAGCCTCAGAGTTATCCAGCTGCTCCCCCTTAATCATCCCTAATCCCTCTCCCAAGGCTAACCTCTCACCTCCTAATTAACTACTTTTCTGTGAACACCTGCTTCCTCTAGTTCAGACTGGCTGTTTCTGGTATCAGCCCTCCTCACCCCCTCCAAGAAGGTACCAGCTGCAATCGCTGTCATCTTTGGTCTGGGTTGAAAACAAAGGTTCTTAATCTTTCCTCTTAGCCCAGAGCTGACCTTTCTGTCTTCCTAAAGTGGAGGCTGTGGCTTAAGGGAGTCTGTTAGTCCCTGAAGAAGTTAACTCCAATCCCCTTGGCCCTCATTACCTTATAGAATAAAAGGTAATGTGCTAGAAGAGACTTTATAGGTCAATTAGATATTGAGAATCATTGTGTCATAAACATAAATTAGAAGGAGACTTAGAAATCACAGCATCATAAGATCATTGAGTTAGCTATAGAAAGACCTTGGAGAGTTATCTAGTACACTATATAGCATTTGATACATTGAGGAAACAAGATCCCAATGTCTAAATGATTTTTCTCAAAGTCATGGTGTTGTGCCACAGTTCCCTTTTATTATCCTGCCTCAGTTTCCCCAATTGTCCTGCCTAGTGTCCCTAAATTGTCCTGCCTCGGTTTCCTTAAATTGTTCTGCCTCAGTTCCTTGAATTGTTCTGCCTCAATCCTCCTGGTTGCAAACCCCCCCCCCTTTTCTTGACTATTAGTACTGAGATAATTAGGGCTCTGGAGATCTGAAATTCCAAAAGATAAGACTCCAGATGTTCTATCTCAGACATATAATTGGTATCCTCTATCTCTAAGTTTCAGACTTTCTGTCTCTAATAAAATACTCCCAGTTTGTCAGAATTTATGGTCCTATCTCCCAATCTGTCAGAACCGGATTGATGGTCCCTTCTTGGAAATTCCCACTCATCATAGTTTGGACACTCCCACTTTTGTCTACCGAGTTTAGAACCATATATATTTCATGGGAAACTCACATTCCCTGCTGGATTCTTTAAGATGAAAATCTAATGCAGTCCTGAGACCAAAAATGGATCCTTTTAGTCCCAGAAAATATCTCCCTCTCAGAAATCCAAATAAAATATAAAAAATGCTCTAATTTCTATCTTGCCTCAGTTTCTTTGGCATTACAATAGAATTAACATTAAGTGGCAAAGTCTGGATTCAAACCTAGGCCAAGTAATTCTAGATTTAGTGATCTTCCCATTGCCAATCTCCTCACATAACAGATGAGAAAAGTCAAATAATTTGCTCATAGTCAAACAATTGGTGACAAAACTGATTAGAATTCCTATCTCCTGATTACTAGTACAATTTTCTTTCTACTGTAAGATAAACTGATTAGGGAAACTGAAAGTCAGTCTGATGAGTTCCTCAATAAACTTCCCCAATAAAGATTAGAGGGTATGCACTTTTGTTTGCAGACAGGGGGTATTTCCTCATAGAAATGTTCTCATGCCCATGACGTCTTAGAGACAAGAGCTTCTAGTTATTGGCTGACAGATCCAAGAAGGAAAGACTTTTGTGGAGCAGCTGCCATTTTTGGTGACCCATAAAAACAAGCTAATAAACTTAACACTTGTATCCTCTCCCCTCTTTTCTCAGAAGATCATAGTAGAGACTAGAATATGCTTTTTGTATATTTTGATAGGAGAGATTCTAAGAGTGGACTCAACAGATGGTTACAACCAGAATCCTGTAGATTTCTCACATAAGAACATAGCAGATGAACATACATGCTCAGTCTAGAAAGGACATTGGTTTATGAACCTCAATTCCTTTGGAAGGGAGAGAATTTTGAATTCCTTTTGTAATATGATGGAAGACTCCAGCCTCTTGAGAAGGGGGGTTTACTGGGAATGATCTTACAGATACTCCATATCCAAGAATTTAGGGATTGGGTCTTCTAGATCCTAGAAGAAAATCTATAATCTTCTAGAAGCTAGAGAAAAAAGAGGATTTTCTGATAAAACCAGATCCTTGGGGAATAAAATAAGAGGATTATTTGTATAGTTCCTGTGAATCTTCCTATTTAGAGAACAAAGCCAATGAATTTATTATTCAGATCTGATGGACAAGGATTTCTCTTTTAGCAATCTACTAAAGGGAATTTATCTTGGGGGATGGAAGTGGGTCTGTACTTAAATATTTCCAGTACTCAATTCTTGAGGACACTATAGGATTCAGTGGGAAAGAAACATTTATGAATACCAAAAATCTAGTCTTATAATGACCACAAGCTTAGTCTATTTCCAGGATAAGGAGGAACCTATGAGCTATTTCAGAGTTTTGTGGACTGTTTCAGAGTTTTGTATCTGATTATGGATTTCTGGGAATAGTTTGCATCTTCTGCATTTTTTGTGGAGTGAAATAAAGGTTATCTTGTATCCAATTTGCATATTCCATCTTGAATGCTTCTATGGAAATTGGGAACCCCCTTTATATACATTTCTGGAACTCTAGAGACATACTATACTAAGAATATTTTAGGAAATTTTCCTATAGTAAATCTAGGTGGGGGTAATGAGCCAAAATGAGAAACTTATTTTCTTGGAGCCACTACCTAGAATCAAATCTAGTCTATATGAAGTAATAGTTTTTGTAGAAAAGGGATCCTGAACCACAGTTAAACTGTCATACCATGCTGTTCGTCACCTAGATAACTGAAATCACCTCTTAACTTTATTTCTTTGGCCTCTAGTTTCTCCTTCCCCCAACTCATCATTCAAACTACTACCAGATTAGTCTTCCTAATTCCCAACTCTGGTGTATGGAATTGGGGGAAGGGATAAAGGATCCTAGACTAGGAATCTGGTGCTGATATGCTAGTGGACTGGGGGTGGGGAAGGATAATTTCTGGAAAGTTGGTAGTTAGTTGATATTTAAGCTCCCCTCTAACAGGAAAGAAGCTTTGGACCATTACCATCAGTTTTACACTCCTAGGATGAATTTGAGATTCTTAAACTTCCCTGGGGCTTCTTTGTTTGGGGGGGAGGGTGTCAGGAAGGCTACTGATATTCAAATATATTTCTCATAGTCTGCCTTGAATGAGATTTATTTCCATACAAATTACATATCCTTTTTGGGCCTTACTGTTCTCATGTGTATATAAAAAAGACAGGGAGCTCTGTGCTAATGAGAATGCAATTCAAAAAATGATTTTTTGTTACTATTACTGATAGACACCTAAAATAAAGATAGACTATGAGAATAGAGGACAATTACCATAATTTTTCATTTAGCTTTTGCTCTTCCTGGATTTCATATGACAATCAAAAAGGATTTAGAAAGCAAAATTAACCTAATTCCTGTATTTGTTTTAGATGGAGTCCCTAAAATATATTTGAAGGCATAGGAATTCTGTCAAGAGTTACAAGGAATATTCTAATCCTAAATCAATTATCTGGGATCATGAACTTTGAACCTATATCAGACACAATCAGTTAAGTGAATATACCTAATCTTAACTTTAAAGATTCTGGCTGACAGGCTGCTTTTAATAAGATGTGGTAACTCATAATCTCAACTATTTACAAAACATTTATTAGTTTGTCCAGGTCAAGGAGAGGCTTTCTAATCATTACATCTTATTAACTAGGAGTAGAGAAGAACTCAAAAACTAGAGATGCTTACCTGAGATAACATGATAACTAGGCAGAAAACAGAGAAGTAATACTCCATAGAGAGGATCAGAGAGCATTGTGATGATATTATAAGAGGACACTAGTGATTCTAAATCATTATAGGCTTGACCACATGACTTCCTAGTATCTGTCTATTCATGATTACTCCTTGACTACAAAGATTCCTTACTTTTATATACCATTTCCTGTATATGCTATTTCCTGAAATATGTATATTTGTATACATATTTCCCATATGTCCTTCCCAACTGATGATGTGATAACTTATGCTACAATATATCAAGTATGTTGGTAAATGTTTAACAACTAGTTTTCAAAAAAAAAAAAAAAGAAAAAAAAGAATGCACAACATCTTGTGATCTTAATCTGCTTTATTAACATTTTCTCCTTTACATGTTTAAATCTAGATAATCAACAAAACAAGTCAAGCCCTGATTTGCAATATTTGCTGATTTCTAAGGCATAAACCCTCCCATTGAAATCACAATTGTCTTTCTGTCATGAGACGATTCCTATTTATCCACTGTTCATGGTGATGGTGATGGTGGAAATACGTATGTATGTGTATTTGGATCTTTCATCTGATATTTTGTTTAATTTTTGTTTTGACAACTCTGGCTCAATGATAAAAAGCAAATCCATAGATAGGGGCTCATGAACTACTGTTTTGAGTAAGTGCTAGCTGACCTGAGGAAAACATTTCTGGGGGACCACTAAGGGGTGCCCCCAATGATCTATTCAAAATGAGGAGGTTAGACAAGTTTGATCTCTAAATTGATCTTACCTAGCTGTAAATTTGAAAGAACACCTTCAGTTTATAGAGTTTATTGAAGTCTCAAGAGGAGAAATGAGTTAAGTGTAGAATCAGAATTCTGATCTGCATCTTTTAACCCTAATTCAGAGCTCTTTCTACTGCATCACTTGCCTCATATATCTTATCTCTCCTACTAGAAGGGATACTGTTGGAGGATAGACTCATTGTAAATGCTCAATAACTATTTACTGAACTTTATTTTTCTCTCCTAACTAGACCTATGACCCTCCTCATGACTGATAATAACTGACTAACATATTTAATAAAGCAACTTCTTCTTGTGTTGGAATGACAGGATTGTAATTAGATTATTTCTAAAGGCTCTTTCAGTTGGGAGGGAAGGAATAAGTATTTATTTAATTCCTATTATGTACCAGTCACTGTTAGAAGCTTTTTAAAAAAATCTCATTTGATCCTCACAATAACTTTGTGAGGTAGATGCTATTAAGATCCCCATTTAACAGTTGAAGAAACGGAAGCACACATGTTACACCCGGGACCAGATAACTAGTAAATATCTGAAGCTGCATTTGAACTCAGGTCCTCCTCACTCCAGACCCAGTGCACCATCCTAACATACCACCAGCTACCTCTAACATTCTATACTTTCCATTGTCATCACTTACCCCAGCCTGATTCAGCCATAGGAAAAAAAATCACCAGGGGAAAAGAGAAGAGTCTTTTTTATTTCTTTCTTTCCTATTTCAGAGAGTTGTTCCTATTTTAGGAATATTTCCTACACAAAAAGATTGTCTCCCTCACTCCTTCCCCCAAGCTACAGGGTAAAGTAGATAGAACTTCTCAGAGTAGTGTCAAGAAGATCTGAATCCAAATCCAGCTTCAGCATTTACTATGTGACCCTGGATAAATCACACAGCTTGCTTTCTATTTGTCTTAGTTTCATCAACTTTAAAATAGGAATAGTAATAGCACCTACCTAATAGAGTTATAAAAATAGTTATTTATATATATTATATATACATATATGCATGTGTATATATATATGTGTGTGTTTATGTGTGTACATATATATATATACATATATATGTACACACATACACATATGTATGTATATAGCATTTAGCATAGTGCCTGGCCCATAGTAGGTACTTAATAATACTTGTTCTCTTCTCCCTTCCCTCCTAGGAAAGAAGTGGGTATGTGCCAAGAATGATGAGAGGTTGTACTCCTTCAATTACTGCTTAAGATTATTTGCAAAGTTAATGGGAACATCTTTAGAATCAATTAACTTATTGTTCTTTTCTTTGCTATGTAAGGAGTTGCCTTATGAGTATATAGGGAGTCACCCATGCCCTTCCTGGTTTCTTTCCTTCTTGGCAACTATGCCAGCTCATGTAATACCAAATGAAAAAAAGATCACTCAGACCAGAGAAAAGCATGATTTCACTGCTCCCAAGAAACACCCTGACCTCTTTTTGTCAAGCTAACATCATCTTTCTGTCAATAGTAAGTTCTTGCCCAGAAGGGTTGAGACTGGGAAAATAATCTTCAAGATGATTTCGGACAGAGGCCTTCCTGGACTTTAGTTCCTCTCCATGGCAAAAGGACAGTGTTTCTCTGTGTTACTGTCAAACATCATCCCAGAAACTATGGCAGTCTGACAAAAATCTGTGAATACTGTTTGAAAGAATACTAATAAAAAAAATCATCAGTGAGAATAAATTACTTTGAGCATCTCTAATTTCTAGCCAGGATTCTGTAATAGTAGCCCAGTCTCAATTATTCTGCTACTTACTATCTCTGTGACCTTGGAAAAAGCACTTCCCAACTGTGGGCCTGTTTCCTCCTCCTTTTAAATGAGGTAGTTGCATTAATTAATCTCTAACTTCCCTTCCCAGCTCTAAATCATATGAATTTTATTAGAAACAAAAATTTGATGACTATCCCTAACTTCTTATGAAAGGCCTTTTACTTTTTATTATCAATGTCATCATTCATTTTTACATAATGCATAAAGATTTGCAAAACACTTTACTACAAACAACTCTAAAGAAGTGAGAGTATTGGTATTTCCATTTTAAGGTAGGCAAACCAGACTGAGAGAGCTGAAGTGGTTTGTCTAGATGCAGGGGTCCTCAAACTTTTAAAATAGGGGGCCAGTTCACTGTCCCTCAGACTGTTGGGGGACTGGACTATAGTAAAAATAAAAACTTTGTTTTGTGGGCCTTTAAATAAAGAAACTTCATAGCCCTGGGTGAGGGGGATAATTGTCCTCAGCTGCCGCATCTGGCCCGCGGCCATAGTTTGAGGACCCCCCTGGTAGAGTCAGATAAGAAATACAGGCATACCTTGTTTTATTGCACTTTATAGATATTGTTGGGGTGGAGGGATTGACTGGCTATTTGCTTGTTTTTTTTTTTTGTTGTTGTTGTTTTGTTTTGTTTTTTACAAATTGAAGGTTTGTGGCAACTTGTATAGAGCTTTGGGTGCGCCTTATAAGAAAAAAAAGGCGGGGAGTCCCGGGGGTAGCTTTGGGTGCTATTTTTCCAACAGCATGTGCTTACATAATGTCTCTGTCACATTTTGGCAATTTTCACTATAGTTTCATTATTATTATATCTGTGTGCATATATATATGTCTGTGATAAGTTATCTTTGATATTATTAGCATAATTGTTGGAGTGAAATCAATAAGAAAGATCTCTCTCTCTCTCTCTCGTCTTTATTCTATAAGATACATATTGAAATTAAGTCAGTTAATAACTCGATAATAGTTTAAGTGAAAGGAAGAGTCAATCTATGAAGCAAATTTCATTTTTGTCTTATTTTAAAAAATAGTCACAGAACTCCAACCTTCAGCAACTTCCACTTTCATGAAGCAGCAGCCATCAACAACTAGATGCAAGACCCTCCACCAGTAAAAAGAATATGACATGATCAAGACTTAGGCAATTGTTAGCATTCTTTAGCTAGAATTTTTAAATTAAGGTATGTAATTTTTTGAAGACATAATACCAGTTAATTGGTTATTGGGTTTCATTTTCATTTCATTGGCATTTCAAAATTATATCACTATGTTGAATGCAAGACATAATATTTACTCAAAAATATAGAAAGAGCAGTAATTCCGTTTTACCTTTATATGTTTTTGTCTTTTAGCCTCTGTAGAACTTTAACATTTTCTGAAGAAAACTAGGAACCTGACCTTTACATTATTATAATTTTCCATAAAACTACTTTCTGGTGAACTGATTTCCTGGTATATAGTATCATCAATTTGTAAGTCATCTAAGTTTGAAATTATCTTTGACTAAACATTTTCTCCTCTCCCAATGCTGAGTCAAACAAAATAGATTTAAATCCCATCTCTGCCATTTACTACCTGTTTAATGTTGAGCAATTCTCTCTGGGCCTTAAGTTTTCTCTTCTCTAAAATGAGGGGATTGAACTAGGTCAACAATGAGGTTTCTTCTAGTTCTAAATTTATGATTATATGATCCTCAACAAGTGATCATATTGTCTTCTCCCAAAGACCTCCGCTGGATACTCACTACCTTTAGAGATAGCACATATATTACTTTTTGCCAGATCTGATTATTTGGAACTTTTTCTTTATATCAAACCAAAATCTACTTCTCTCTTTAATATTTATCCATTGCCACTAATTCTTTCCTATGGGGCCAAACAAAATAAATCTAACCCCTTTTCCTTATAATGATCCTTCAAATATTTAAATAGTAATACTTCTCTTCCTTTCTAAGTCTAAATATCTCTAGTTCGTTCATTGATTGTCATAAATGTGATCAGAAGTTGTCTCACTTCCCCTTGACTTCCTTTAAATAGGATCCAGCTTGTTAATATGCTCCCTAAAATGTATCATTCAAAATTGAAAATAATACTCTAAATATTGTTTTAAAGAGTACAGAGGGACTTCTCAGTACTTCTGTTTAAACATTACATTTCTATTAATGCTATCCAAGATCACATGTGATTTTTGATTGTTAAATCATTCATACTATTCACTCACTGTGTTTGTAGTCCATTAAGATCCCAGAGCTTTTTCAAACGAACTCTATAACTCATTTTATCTCATAACTGTGCAGTTTATTCTTCTGAAACTGTATATAACCTTATATTTATTCCTATTAAATTTCATCTCATTAGATTCAGTTCATCATTCTAGCTGGTAGAGATCTTTTCAGATGCTGATTTTATCACCCAATGTGTTAAATATCCCTCTGTCACATTTGTGTCACCTGATGATTTGATAAGCATATCATTTCTGGCTTTGTCCGAATTATTAATACCAATATTGTACAGGAGAGAGCCAAGGACAGATCCCAGAGGCATCCTGTTACAGACTTTAATCTAGAATTTCATTAATCACTACTCATTGGGTCTAGTAATTTAGCAGTCCTAAATCTATCTTACTTCTCTTTAGCTTAACCATAATGATATGAGAGACTGTATCAAATAATTTGCTAAAATACTGGCCTATAACATTTTCTTGATGTAACTACAGAGTAATACTTTTCAAAATCAACCCAATTCATTTCAGTCCAACTCAACAAGCCTTTATTATAGGCCTTTTTTTTTTTTTTTTGAGGCAGAATTAAGTCTGTGGGAGCATACAATAGTTTGTTCTTTCTGAACCCATGCTGGCAGAATGAGATCACCACTTCCTTGTGCTTAAGACCTTAAGTAACTGACATCACAACCCAATGAGCAAGACTTTCCTCTGGTGAACACAACACAGAAACATAAACACAAAGGGAAAGTTATCCAGGTAACCCAGACTCCCTGACTCTGACTTTCCTTCCTGTCAAAAAATTAAGCTATGTGATGTCTGTAGAAAGACCTGTTTAGGGAACCCCAGCCCAGAGGCCTGAATTAGTTCTGGTTTTATAAACTATAGATTGCCTCAAAGGGAAAGGAAAAAACTGATGTCCTCAATAGGATTATGGATGGTAGCTTCCCTCTTCCTGATCCCACAGTTGAACTATTCTACCTTCCTGATTGTGGTATCAGACTTTTTTTGCTATGTGATCATGGGCTAATCACTTAACCTTTCTGAACTTGATTTCCTCCACTGTAAAATGGGAATATTAATTCTTTCTCTACCTACCTACCTCAGAGGGTATTTGGGAAGACAGTACTTTGTAAAGTCTAAAGTACAATAGTGATGTGAGCTAACATTATTGTGTCACAGCAAAATTGCTAATAGTCCCCAGCTGGATAGACTGTCTGTTCATATCCCATTTGTTCTCTGAGATAATGAGGCTATCATCATAGGAGAGAAAGAAAGAAAGCCCAGTCATTTGTTAAGTATGCAGACACTGTGTCCTAGCTCCCAAGGCCTCAGACTCAGCAGATGATAGATCTGAATCCTCCAGCCTGAGAAATCCATTTTATTGAGCTAATCTTCCCTGGGTGACTAATTTAAAGTTAACTGCATATTGGAAAGGCAGCTCTCTGATGAGCAAAGTTAATTTTGTATTTGTGAAGGATATTTCAGCCTCTTTAGTCCCTTTTCAGTGAGACTTGGTTGATAACATTCCCTTTTGGTTCCTAGCTGTCTGAATAGTACTGATTCCATTAATCTAACAAGTCACTGCTTCTATCACAGACTAGAAAATACATCAGATAGACCCAGCTTTAGGTCTCACTGACTGGGGTTAGAGTGGGGAGAAAAAGGAGGGGAATTGGCATAAGGGCTAAGAATCTTATTAACTATCAGAAGGGTATTTCCACTAGCCATATTTGGTATGTGACCATAGAGATCATGTTGTCTCTGAGGTCAGTGTAAGCCTATCTAGTAGAATTTCCAGAGGTCTAGAATCCAGATAGGTTGATACCACAAAAGAGAAAAAGACGAATTTTTAGGAAGAGCATCTGGAAGAAAAAGGCAATAGAAGCGTGATAAAATTATGCAAGTAGGTGGAAGAGTAGAAACTGGAAGACCAGAGTTCAAATCCCACCCTAGATGAGGTATTTCATACCTCATTTTTCACCTGGCCAATTCTACTTTTTAAAGAGTTGTTTTTTCTAGTAAAAATTTTCCCCATTTTTATGCTTTTGGCAGGGATAGAAAATTGTTTTACCCCATCCTTTTATGGGTTCTGTTTCTCCAGAATTCATTCTGAACCATGACTTAAAGTTATTTTGAGGAAAATTGGGAGAGTCAAGGTAATTCCTTACTTTTTCTCCATCATTTTGGCTCTACCTTCAAATCCTACCTTAGACACTAGCTATGTGACTCTAAGTCACTTAATGTCTATTTGCCTCAGTTTTCTCATCTATAAAATGGAAGTAATAATAGTACCTACCTCCCAGGGTTGGTGTGAGAATCAAATGAAATAAAATTTGTACAGTTCTTTACAAAATCTTAAAGCACTATATAAATACTAACTATTATTATTAGTTATGGTCTCCAGTTTTAGCTGCTGGGAATATCCTCAGTGAAATGATAGTACTCCATTTTCATTTCATTTCACATAATGGCTCAAAGACAGGAGGTGGGGGGAGAGGAAGCCTCCCATGTCCTGTCTCTTGACTTAGTGAGCAAGCCCATGTGTTCATCAAGTATGCCTTCTGTGGAAGTCTGTATCTTTTGAAGAAAATATGTGACATAAGGGGCACCAGTCTAAAAGTGAATTGCTATATGAAATGTACTAGTTGTGTGAAAACAGGCAAGTTGTTCTAACTATCTTTGCCTTCTAAAAAGGCAAATGAAATAAAGGTATAACATTTAGATCCAACAGAGGCAGGGAGACTGGTGAAGAGGCTATTGGGATAGGACAAGGAAATGGAGCAAGGGGAAATGAGCTAGAGCGAAATTATTGAAGTAGGAAAGAGGGAATGGATTTGAGAGAGAATGGAGTTGTTAGGAGGGGCAGAATAATTTTGTGGAAATAATTCTTGTCTTGAAATCAAAAGATCTGAGGTCAAGTCAAACTTCCATTATTTTGACACTTATGTAGCTTTGGGAAAATCACCTAATTTCTCTGATTCTCAGTTTTCTCAGGTGATAATAACACTTACACTATTCACCCTTCAGGTTGTTATGAAGGAAAAATTTTGTCAAAATATATTACCTACAAGAGAATATAAGAGCATAGATTTAGGGATGAAAAGGACCTGAGATGTTCAGCTTCTTCATTGCACAGGTTTATGGTCTACATAGTTTAAATGACTTGCCCAAGATATCCCCAGGTAGTTGGTGATAGAATTAAGTTTTGAACCCAGACTCTCCAATTCCAAACCTTATGGCAGCTGAGCTATCAAGGTTGTTGTATATCTTCTGGGATACTAAAATAACTTGGTTCCAAAAATGGCATGGTGGAGTGGAATGTGGATAGCTCAGAACATCCCAAGCCCTGTGTTCAAATTCCCCTCATATGTTTCCTAGATGTTTGACTTTGGGTAAAGATGAAGCACTTTGACCATTATCTCCTCTCAGATTCTGGTGGAGAGAGTAGCCTACCATGCAGAATCTAATAGCCATAAGGCCAGCCACTGGGCTAAGCACTGGGGATACATGTAAAGGCACAAAACAGCCTTTGTTCTCAGAGAGCTCACAATCCAGTGGGAAAGACAATATACTAACAACTATGTTGCAAACAAAACATATACTGGACAAATTAGAGATTATCACCAAGGGAAAGCATGAACTTTAAGCAGGATCTGGAAAGGCTTTTTGCAGAAGATAGGATTTTAGTTTCTACTTAAAGGAAGCTGAGAAAGCAGGAGGTGAAAATGAGGGAGAAAATTCCAGATTAAGAGACAGTCAACGAATCAGGACTGTCTGTTCAAAGGATAGCAAACAGGCCACTGAAACCCACAGTGGGGGTGTAAGGTTTAAGAAAACCAGAAATATTGAGAAATTGAAAAGTCAAACAAAGGATTTCATATTTGACCTTGGAGGTTACAGGAAACCACTGGAATTTGTTGACTAGCAAGATGGTTGGTATAGGACACAGAACAACAGACTTGAAGTCAGGAAGATCTAATTTCAAAATCAACCTGAAACACTTAGCTATGTGACACTAAGAAAATTATTATCCTCTCTGGACCTATTTCTTCATCCATAAAATGGGAATAATAATAGCATACTTTTCTCACAGACAAGGATGTGCTACTCAGTAAGTGGTTAAATTTTCAGAGAGCATTTACTCCTTAGAACTTGACAAAGGGACTTTGTTTATTGTTTTGTTGATTGTCTAAATTTGAAAATGATAGAGGAAATGTTGCTAATACAGGTTAAACTTAAAAGTGTATCTCATGTACATTTTCCCCATTTTAACCCCAGAGATCCAAGTGTTAACTACTTACTAGCATACCACTGCTCCCAGAATTGTGAGGATAAAATATATATAAAAGGTTATAGCACTTAAGAATGCTACAATGGAGAAGGTGCCCACTTTCTTTACCACCACCAACACTAACTAGTCAAAATCTTTGGAAATGGCAAAGCATTCCAAACCACTAGTCTTACTTCCAGCATAGTCCCTATAGTTATTATTTTGACTAAACATTTAAGCTAAATAAGCTGCTAAAACATAGTGATAAGTAGCCATTAATTAATCATCGAATCTTTATTAGGCACTCATATGCTAGGTAAAAAGATATCAGTACAAAGAATATAGCAGTTTTTATAAGGAGCTTTCATTCTAAGAACTTAACTCATCAACCCAGAACTAAACTGAAATCCCTTTTACAATGACTTAGAAAAGTAGATGACTAATTTCCACTTGAAGTTCCTCAGGGGTAGGAGAAGTTCTAGAGGGTAAAATTAGAACCAATGACTAGAATGTAGAAAGAAACAGATGTAAAATTAACCACATTTAAAAAGTCTGCAATCTAAGGCCTGCTCCTAGGTTGAAGACACAAGAAAGTTGATTATCAGATGATGGGTATTTTTTTACTTTTTTAATAGTATTTTATTTATTTCCCCAGTTACATGTCAAGAAGATTTTTAGCATTCATTTTTATAAGATTTTGAATTCCAAATTGTTTTCCCTTCTTCCCTCCCTCCCTTCCCTCTTCTGAAGATGATAAGCAGTTTGATTTAGTTTATACATGTGCTGTCATGGAAAACATATTTCCGGATTAGTCACAATCATGAAAGAAGAAATAGATCAAAAGGAAAAAAACACAAGAAAGAAAAAAGCTTCAATCTGCATTCTGAGTCCATCAGTTTTTTATCGGATTATTCATAGTATTTTCCTTTCCTTTGTACTTATCTAGGATCATTGTGTGGCTGAGAAGAACTGAGTCAGTCATAACTGGTCAACACACAATGTTGTGCCGATACTGTGTACAATGTTTCCCTATTGTTGCTTATTTTACTTTGCATCAGTTCATACAAGTCTTTCCAGATTTTACTGCAATATGCTAATAGTTTTTTTTTAGAACCAAAATAACTCATCAATAATAGAACTATACAATATTCACATTGGAAAGGGTCTCAAAAACCTGAAATGGGAAGGACATTGAAGATCTATTTTAACCTATGACCTAAACAAAAGCCCTTCCTTTAGCATAGTTGGATAGTGGTCAACCAGCCTTTGTTCTATGATCTCCAGTGAAAAGAAACTCACTTCCTTCCATTGGATAACTCTAAATGTCAAAATGCTTTCCATTTCATTGAACCCAAATTTGTTTCTTTCTTGCCTCAGGCCTTTACTCCAAATTCTGAGCTTTATGGCCAAAAAAATTAAATATAATCCTTCTTCCACATGGCATTCCACTCAAATGTTTGAAGATAGTTATCATAATCTAAATCTTTTTTTTTTCAGGTTAAACATCTCCATTTTATTCAATTGAAACTAATATAGCAAGATCTTGAGGATTTTCACCATCCTGGTGGTCCTCTGGTAAAGCTTTCCAGATTATCATTGTTCTTCCTAAAATATGGCATCCAGAACTAAATTCAGTACTCAAGATATGGTCTTTCCAGGCCAAAAAAAGAAAGAGTATCACCTATCATGTCCTGGACACTATGAATTTTAATATGGCTTAATATTGCATTAAATTCTTCTCAGCCATGTAATACTTTGATTCAGATTATGCTTATGGTCTACTAAAATTCTCCAGGTATTTTTTCAGACAAACTGCTATTTATTCTTTCCCATTTTGTACATGCAAAGTTGGTTTTTGGAATTCATTCAATTGTGAAACCTCACATTTAACTCTACTAAATTTCACTGTATTAGATTTGATCCCATGTATTAACTTTTCAAATTTTTCCAGATCTTATGGGATAAACATTTAAATAGTGCCTACTACTAAACTTAGCACTTTACAAATATTTCATTTAATCCTCACAATAATCCTTCAGGATAGGTGCTGTTATTATCATTTACAGTCAAGGAAACTGAGGCAAATAGAGGTGGCTTACCCAAGATCACATAGTAAGTATGTGAAAGTTATTTTAACTCTGATCTTAACTTCAGACCTAGCACTCTCTGCTGCACCAACAAACTGATAATTATTGAATATACCGGTTATCCTTTCGAACTTTGTAACAATGACATATTTTTTAAAATATGTCATTTATCTTCTTAGTCATGCACAGATAAACACAAGATTATGGATTTACAAACAGAAGAGGACCTAAGAGATGATTCAGTTCAACACCCTCACTTTATAGATGAGGAAACTGAGGCTGGAGAAATTAAATCATTGGTTCAGAATCACATGGCTGCAAGTCCAATACTCCAGTCACTGTAGCAACATAGGACTGAGCATGTATCCCTAGATTAATCTACTAGGAAGCTACTCCTAAACTGATATTAAATCATTTATGATTCTTTCTTGGGTTCAACCAAATAGCTCATTCAAAATCCAAATATTTACTATTATCCAGTCCTATCTCTCCATCTTTTCTCTAATAATAGCTTGAAACACTTTGACAAAATGCTTTTTTTCTAGGTAGGCTATATCTGGAGCACTGCCCTGTTTTGCCAACCTAGTAACTATAAGAGAAGGAAATGAGGTTGGTTTGCCATGGCTGTTCCTGGCTCTATCTAGTTGCCTTTCTTTCTTAGATGTTCACTATTCATCCTTTGATCAAATATAGGGAGACAGGGAGATTTTGCTTATCTGTTTTTCCTATTGTCGAAAATATAGTAACAAGGTAAGAAGGTTTTGTGGCTACAGATATACATAATTAAAATTGGAAGTTTGACCTGGAATAGAAAGGACATTGACCTTGCCACTTTCCCTTAGCTTCTTTTCTGGCTTATTTTTTTTTTTTTGGCAGAACAAGACAGAGAGGGCTTGGGAAACTTTCCCCCTCCCCCAAGAAAAGGTACCCCAGGTGTTAGAGGTTCAGGGCACTTCTCTTGTTTTTGCCTCAGAGTAAAAGATGCTTCACAGCCTCTGGCAATGATCAAAGAGCTTGAGGGTGGGGTAAGATGAGGATTTATAGTTACTACACACAACCAGGGCAGACCCAAAAGTGGCTTGAAAGAGAGAAATCTGGTGATCTCTTAGCCAGAGGCTGAACAACCCAACCTCATAAGACCCAGGCAGCAGAAAGAGCAATGTGAGGGTGTGAGATTCCCTGGCCCAGAGGGTGGCTTAGTTCCAAGAGAAGGCCTTTCCATACGTGGTCCCTGATCACATGTATTCTTTATGTGTGTTTCTGTGCATGTTCCCTGGTGAGACATACCCTCTGTGTGCCTTTCTCCTGCTAATAGTTGTGAGAGAGTATACTCTATGGGCACATAGAGGAAATCTTTTGTCACTTTATTTGCTATGCTGTTTCATTCAATATTTTGTTTGAACTCCTGTGTTCTCTGGCTGACTGATAAAAATGCACATATCAATAAGGGCTAGTGAGATATGTGTGTAGGTGGTGACTCAGAGTATCTCAGACCTAGGATAGTTTTTCTAGAGAGGAGAGTAAAAGAGAGAGACAGATACAGACAGAGAGACAAAGATAAAGACAGAGATAGAAAGAGAGACAGAGACAAAGAGACAGAGATAGAAAAAGAGCTAGCAGAGAAAGAGATGCAAAAAAAGAGATAGATATATAGAAACAGAGACAAAGAGACAGACAGAGAGGAGGGAGGGAGAGAGAGGGAGAGGGAGAGAAGGGGAGGAGGGAGGGAGCAAACGGGGGAGGGAAAGAGGGAGAGGAAAGGAGAAGGAGAGGGAAAAATTGCAAACATATTCCAGAATTTTGTCAGGAATTAAAGTCAAGTTCCATTCTTTTCCCTTTTTTTGAAAATCAGAATATTTACCTTATTTGTCATGCTATATCTCACCCAATCTCTATGCTCTTTTCCTTCCTTCCTTTCTCCTCTTCTCATCTCCCTTTTCCTCCCTTACCCTTCCCTCCTTTTCCCTCTTGCTTTCTTCCTTTTCCTTTTCCCTTCCCCTTTCCTTTTTCCTTCCTTTTTCCTTTCCCTTTCCCTTTTTCTTCCCTTCTCCCCTTTTTGGAAAATATATAATCTTCCACCTCTGCAAAGAAGGGAGGGAGGTTCACTTTCTAAACTCTTCTACAGAGCCCAGCTTTGTCATTATAATTACACTGACTTCATTTTTAAAAATTCCTTCTGTTTACGTTGTTATAGTTATTGTTGCACACATCATTTAGCTCCCTTCATAAGTGGGTATGTTCACAAGCTTTGTACATCATTCATTGAAGCCTGTAGTTGGATCAAGGTGGTGGAGACTTTCTATTCCTTGATATCCTTAATCTGACTAGTACATCTTAGGTATCAATTGCTCTGAGTCCAGAAAAACCTTACCCTTATTGTGACAGACGATCTTTCTAGAAATCCTCCCTTCTCCAGCCTAACAATGCCCCTTCTCTGGAACCCACCCCCTAACTTAACATCCTCCCCCTTCTCCTCCTGGTTTCCCATATCTAGAATCTTTCTTGCTGGAAACTTGACGCTTCTGAGGTAGGAAAACCTGCTTGGGACATCAGAGGTAGGAAAACTAGCAAACCCATCTTCTAGCAAACCCATCCCTCTTTGTAAAACTCCTAGCCTCCTTCTGCATTGCTGAATGACCCTGTTATGGGGGATGAAGCCCAAGTAAGTTTACATTAAAGTGAGAGGAGGGATGAAAACCTGGCACAACCTGAATACCATTTCTCTGATTTTGCTCCTCTGATTTTGAACTCCTCCTTCCTGCTTCCATGGATCATTGTACCAAAAGAATGGATTTTCCACTCCTGGACAAGTTGTAGATGTATCCGGCTTCTCCAGAGGTCTGGTTGTGTCCTTATCTTTCTAGCAAGTCTGATCTATATATAACTATGTTCCTGCTTTTCTTGGTTTTCTCTTAGTCTACCCAGATGTCCATGGATTTCTCTTAAAATATACCAAATAAAGATTTATTGCTTTCAGCATTATTGACTATTACTTCTGAGGATCTTTAGATTCTTGAAAACCTGCATCAATTAGGTTTTCATTGCTGCATCAGATTAGCATATCTTCCCACTTCAATAAAGGTGCCTTTGTACCAAAGAGGAGACAATCTAACAAGAAAGCATTATCACTACTACAAGGCACAATGCTAGGTGTTAGGTTCACTAAGACAATTTTTTTTAAAGAGAGCTTATTGTCAATTGGAAGAATACAACATATAAACATATGCATGAGTATTTGATATTAATTTTAAAAATATTTTATTTTTCCATTTACATGTAAAGATAATTTTAACATTCAGTTTTTTTTAAACTTTGAGTTGCAAATTCTCTGCCTCCCTCTCTGCTTCCTTGAGAATGCAACCAATATGTGTGCAATCATGCAAAACATTTCCATATTAGTCATATTGTTAAAGAAGATAAAGACCAAAAGAAAAAAAATACAAAAAAAGAAAGTGAAAAATTGTTTGAGAGAAAAAGAGTCCTGACAATAAAAGTGACCAGAACATGCTTCCTTACAGCGATGGAACAGAAGGGGAATTTGAAGTACCAAAAGGTAGAGATAAAGAGGGAGTGCATTCCAAGCAAGAAAAAACAGCATGAATGTAGATACAGAGATATCAGATGACATCCTGACTTTGAGGGATTGCAAAAACACCAAATTAGCTGGAAATAAAATACATAAAAGTGAATAATGAGAAATAACCCTGAGGTAGGCTGAAGACTGATTGTAAAGGCCATTAGATAACTAGTGGATGAGTTTGTATGAGAATGATCAGACTTAAATTGTGGGACATAAAAATTATTTTGGCAAATGTGAAGATTTGATTCTTAGGGAGAAACTGAAAGTCAGAAGTCCAAGTAGGAGGCTTGTAACAGCCTAGGCAAAAAAAAGTGATGAGAGTCCAAATAAGATATTATGTCTTGAAGATAGAACTAACTAAACTTCAACAATTGACTGAATTTAGGGGTTGAAGAAGAGGGAAGAATCAAAGATATCTCTGTGGTTGCCAACTTGAGTATGAATGGCAAGTACCCTCATCAGAAATATGTCTTTTCCAGCAGGATGATTTCAGAAAGGCCTGGCAGGGACAGGAGATCATTATATACTTCAACAACAATATTATAAGATGATCAATTCTGATGGACGTGGCCATCTTCAATAATGAGATGAACCAAATCAGTTCCAATAGAGCAGTAATGAACTGAACCAGCTACGCCCAGGGAAAGAACTCTGGGAGATGACTAGGAACCATTACATAGAATTCCCAATCCCTCTGTTTTGGTCTGCCTGCATTTTTGATTTCCTTCACAGCCTAATTATACACTATTTCAAAGTCTGATTCTTTTTATACAGCAAAATAACTGTTTGGAAATGTATACATATATTGTATTTAACTTATTCTTTAATATATTTAACATGTATTGGTCAACCTGCCATCTGGGGGAGGAGGTGGAGAGAAGGAAGGAAAAAGTTGGAACAAAGGGATTTGCAATTGTCAGTGCTGAAAAATTACCCATGCATATAACTTGTAAATAAAAAGCTATAATAAAAAATAAAAAAAAAATAAAGAAGAAATATGTCTTTTCTGATCCCCTGCAATGCTAGAGCCTTTTTGCTAAAATTATTTCAAGTTATATACATATATACACACATACAGTGAGTATATACACAATCACCATATACATATACACCCATCTTTGTTTAAATGCCTCTAGCACTAGATTCTGAATTTCTTGAAGGCAAAGTCTTTGGGGGGGGGGTGTTGACAGGGGTAGACTTTCTCTTTCCATTTCTCATCAGCTGCCTTCTTTGGACTGGATTCCACCATCATCATGTTCCCAGGCCAGGAAACTCATCATCCTGAGGGATTATGTCAGCTTTGGTACTCATATTTCTTCAGTACCTTAGTATCTTCTCCTCTGATTAGCTAGCAAAAGAAAAAAGCAAAGAGCATCCTCTACAAAACCTCTATTGAAAAAGGGACTCACAGTCAGCCAACTCCATTTCCTACCAGCACTCCTTAGGCTGGACTGCACTACATCCTTCTTCCCAACTTGTGTATGTTTTCCTCCTTTATTAAATTATAAACTCCTGAGGGTATGGACTATATTTCTTCTTACTATTATTATCACATCCAATACTTAGCAAAATAACTCCAGTCCAAAATATATTTTTAATAAATGTTTATTGGCTGACTGACTGGCAGAGCACAGTGACTGACACCTATTATGTGTTTAATAAATATTTATTGACTGATTAACATAGCACTGCACCTGGCAATAGGCACTTAAATGCTATTAAGTTGCTCTGGAAGAAAGACAAATTAAAGAAAATTAGTTTTATTATCTGGAATATCTAGTTTGAGAGGTAAAATGGGCAGCTAGTTATGGGGGTCAAGAGTTCAGGAGATATAAAAGTCAAGGAATCATCTTCATAGAGATGAGAATTGAAACCAAGAAAGTAAAACCAAGGAAGCCTTATTTAGTAATGAGCAGTGAATGTACCTTCAGTTTTTCTATAGGACACCAAACATATAGAGAACTCCATCTGTACAATTAGCATTATCATGCAAAACAGGCTCTTTCCCTTTCTAAGCTAGATCTCCAGAACACAATATATAATTTCTATGAGCTGGTAGTAAATGAATAAACAGTACTTAAAAGGCCTCTCAGTCATTCCTCTTTCATACAGAATTAGCACTTGGGGGAAGAAGTTTATCAACTTGCCTCAAATTTATAACTCCAAAAGAAAAGGTTGATTTTTCTGCAGTAACAAAAAGTGGTCATATGAGATAATGGTTGTAGACACTTGCTCCAACACTTAAGAGCTGCAGGATCATAGGTAAGTCCCTTCACCTTTCTGGACCCCAACTTCTTCAGGCAGAAAATGGAGATAATATTTGCACTGCCTGTCTTGCAGGCAGGGAAGAATGTTGCAAACCTTTACATTTTTATGAAAACATTAACTATTACAGGTGCTTGCATGAAGCAGGGATTTTTAATCTTTTTTGAGTCATAACTTTTTTTGGGAGAATGTGAAACCTATGGACCTCTTCTCCAAATGTTTTTAAATGCATAAAATAAATACCAGAGTCATAAAGGAAATCAATCATACTGATGAGCAGTTTTGAAAATATTTTTAAAAAAGAAGTTCATAGATCCAAAGTTAAGAAACTCTGGCAGAGGTATTCCTGCATCTCCAGGAACAGGCAATCTATATTTTATATACATCTGATTTTATGATAAAAGTATTTTCTAAGTCTTTGGGGATGAAGACAGTCTTTTTTCAAACTTATAGTTTGTAATCACCAAAAAGTGAGGATATTTATCTGTCCCCATCACCACACTGTCCATATCATAAAAATGTTTTCATTTCATTTCATGTGTTTAATTTTTGCCTTCATTTTCCCAGTACCTAGCACAGTGCCTGACACTAAGTAATCAATGAATGCCATTACTTAATAATGCTTGTTCATTGATTGATTAATGGGTGTCTTGGAGTATTGACATGGTTAAAGGCTCACCTAAATTTCAAAGAATTTGGAGGAATTTCTAGAACTAACCATTTCTGGGGAGTGCTTTTTGAATTGTTGAAGTAACTAACTAATAGGACCATGGGCTGAGCTGGGAATCAGAAAGAAATGTTTAAATCCAGGCCTTAAACATGTAATAGTTATATAATCCTGGACAAATCGTTTAACTTATTTGCCTCCATTTTCTTCTCTTTAAATAGGGAGATCAAATGAGATAATATTTGTAAAAAGCATCAGAAAACTGTCCAGAAGACAGAAAGCACCTAATAAATGCATATTCACTTCCCATCCATTATAGTTTTGAACAAGTTCTATAATTTTATTTATACAAGTTGGTTCTGATGAGGGAACACTCTCTGCAATATAAATCAGCAATCACTCCTGGCTTGTAAACACCTTTCTGCTCTTTGGAGCCAGACAAACATGCCAGAAAAAAAAAATTTAAAAAACTTTCTTTAAAAGTTTACTTATCCAAAATGGGAACAATGGACTTGCATTATGGGGTAATATTCCCTGGTATAGTGGCCATCTGTTCAATGAATATAAGTACCAGACTAGGAGGGTAGCAGAAGCTGCTACACAATGCTTTATGTTTCTCTCCTAGTCCTTAAGGGACCTTAAGACCATACATTCAGAGTTTAATAGATGCAGATGTAGAAAGGGATGTCAGAGATCATTGAATCCAACCCTACCTTTTTGAAATGAGGAAACTGAGTCACAGAGCAATAAAATGACTTCCTTTCTCTAAACTAACATCTTCATTTTATAGAATTGGATATGGAGAGAAGGGAGGAAATATGCTAAAGAATAACAGCTACTTCAGTGGTATGACTGACATCCTTCTGAATCTAAGTCCTGTGATCTTTCCCTTGTACTAAAACTTCCTCCCCATGTGTGAGGGCAGCCCTGTTGGTCCATATTACAGCATCCCCAAGCCTCTCACTGAGAGCATTTTTTTGGTCTGAGTCAAGGTCACTGTTTTGATCCTTCACAATTTGAGATGAAACTGCTCAATCCCTTCCCCCACCCTATGTCTGAGAACCAGTTTGCTATGAATAAGTGCTGCATCTGCCTACTGCCTGATCTCCATATTGTCATAGCTACTCATTGCCATGGTTACAGAGTGGCCAATCACTTTCCTTGTGTCTCAGAACAGCAATTTCTTCCCCATCCCCCTTAATTATCCACCCCAGGCTCCTCGTTAGTACAGGAGGAAAGAGCAAATTTAGGTCTAAATAAATTGGTTACGCCAGATTTTAGGCTTAATTTATTTGCCTGATGTGCTCTCTCATTCTGAGTTTCTCTTCCCTCCTCCCTCCCCCCCCAATCCAATTTATAGCCCTGCAGTGGAAAAACCAATACCTTTTTCCATCCAAGAACAGAACTGGGTTTTGTGTGAAAATAATTCTTAAAGGAATAATAATGGGCATTTATAGAGCACTTTGAAGTTTGCAAAGCACTCAACTTTGTGAAGTAAGTTCTATGGTTATTATGATATTATGTTACTAGTCCAGATAAGGAAACTGAGGTTGAGAGAGCCAAGTAACTTGCTTGTGTTCAAGCAGACAAGAGCTGAATTCAGGTCTAGTCTCTATTTACTATCCCTTACTGTCTGTTACTGGAATAGGAGTTGGTGGGAAGGAATAAGAGAAGACCACTACTCCAAAGAAGAAAGGTCAGGGTGGAGGAAATGGGAGATGTTATATGGTACAATGAAGAGAGAAAGGGACCTGAGTCAGAAGATTTAGGTTTGAGTCCAGCACTTAGCACTTTGCTGCACATAGTAGATGCTTAATAAATGTTTATTGATTAGTTTATTGATTGATTGATTGATTGGGGTCATTAGTCCTGACTTTTTATTGGTTACTTTCAATTTCTCATTTGCAAAAGGAGAACTTTGCTGTGACTACGAAAGATATCAAACCCAGGGCTGGCTATGTCTGCTCATAAAACTCTTGAGTGTAGCCCAAAATAAATTAAAATATTGTTGGGAAATATTTAATAAAATAAATGAAAATACACAAAAGCATAGTGTGTATTAATGTGTGATCTCCTAAATCAATGTGTTATGCATGTCCCCACTGTCCATATATACGGTTTAAAGACCTTCATTGGATGGGAGAGAGATCATGGAAAACTTCATGGAGGAATCGTATCCTTGAAGAAATAAGATTTTCAACAGATGAAAGGTCACTCTAAGTGTAAGGGACAGGGTGAGTCAAAATAGGATAGGCTGGATTATTCATAAAAGGTAGTCTAGTGGGAATGTGTGATACACATGAAAGGAAGTAGGTTAGACTGAGGCTGAGATGGAATTAACCTATACCTCCAGACTCATAATCTAGCTCTATTAAGGGAGAGGCCCTTGAGGGAAAAGTATAAGGAGGAAGGTATCTCAGTCTAAAGATCCTGGACTAGAGACATTAAAACAAGCTTGATCTTATTCCCCTTACATACTCTTCAATCCTATACACTGGCCTCCTGGCTATTCCATGAACCAGACACTCTATCTTTCAGTTGCAGGAATTTTCTCTGGCTGTCCCACAAACCTGAAATGTTTTCCCTGTTCTATCCTTGCCTTACTCCAATTCCTGACCTCCCTTGGTGTCTTTTAATTCTTAACTACAATCCTACCTTCTATAGGAAGCCTTCCCTAACTCCAAATTCCAGTGCTTTTCCTTTTTAAATTATTTCCTATTCATGCCATGCATAGTTTGTTTGCTTATTGTAACTTCCATTAGATTGTAAGCCACTCTGATCAATACAATGATCCAAGACAATTCCAAAGATCCATGATGTAAAATGCTATCCATATTTAGAGAGAGAACTGTGAGTACAATTTGAGGCATTTTTTTAAACTTTATATTTCTTGCTTTTTATTGTGCATGTGTGTTTTCTTTGGCAACATAGTTAGTATGGAAATTTGTATGACTTCATGTGTATAATTGATATCATATTGCTTGCCTTCTCAATAGATGAGGGAGGAATGAGGAAGGATAGAACTTAGAACTCAAAAAAATGTTTTTCAATGATGTTTAAAATAAATTGAAAATATATTTTTTTAAAAGATTGCAAGCTTCTTGAGAGCAAGAACTGTTTTTAGCCTTTTTATATCTTCTGGCACATACTAGGTACTTAATAAGTCTTTATTGAACTAAATTAATTGAATTGAATGTCAACTCTCAAACTTGGTAGCTATAGTTTCTCCTCTACAGTTGTTTATTTCATAGAACTGTTGGAGGAAAATCACTTGTTAAATTTTAAAACATCTTCAACAGTTGAGATTGTTATTATCATTATTTTGCTGTCTCACAATTTAACATGAGTAGGGGAAAATCTGGTAAGAATGACCTCTTCTCAGGTCCTGAATTCCTAATGCTTCTACCTTTTAATTTGCTAGGGGAGATAAGTAAAGTAACTGATCTTCAAAATCATTCACCCTTCCTATGCTCCTGCCTTTTTTGGACCAATGAAACAGGGAGTTGGGATCTAGTTTTGACTTTAGGGGGAGGGCTCCAAACCAACTCTGATCTTTCCCCCTTTGCCAGACTCACAGCACTAAAAAAAATACCCTCCAAAGAAACTCTGATTTTTAGGATCAAACTGAGAGTACTGGATAAAGACTGAATCTCTTGTTTTTTTCTTCCTTCATTTTAGAGGGCTGACAATTTCAGAAGGGGAAAAGGAGGCTGTTAAAGCCTGATCTCAAGTCCTGTTTCACAAATTACTCCCCAGCTGCCCACACACCCTCTGGGGGCCAGATGGACATGTGGGAGGGCCTGAGTGGAGTGGGCCTCAGAAAGCCACCCCTGCTAGTAAGGAAGGCTGGAAGGGAAGGTAGTTTGGGTGTAATTACCTCAAGTATGGGCTGAAGGTATTCAGCAGCTGTTTTTTTCTGAGGAAAATTATAGGAGTGGGGGCGGCATCCTGGGAAGGATAGCTCTTTAATGTACCAAGAAGTGTGGAAGCTGTTCTCTCCTGTGTATTGTTTCTACCCAGGAGAAAATACAGCAGAGATGGAGGGTGAATCATCCATTTCAACCCCTGCTTGGATGTTAAATGATCTTTGGTTATAGAATAAGAGAAGTTTAAAACTTGAATAATGTGCCCTGTAGCATATTGATAAAAGGAATCTTTAAAAGTATCTAGTCACTTTTTAGCACTACCCACTCTCTCACTTTTCAGAAGAAGAAATTGAGACCCAGAGAAAAGTGACTTCATTCCACTAGTGAGTTGTAGAGATCTGTATCTACCAGCTCCTGGGTTTGTTTTTTTCCCAACTGTATCGAAGTAAAAAACTATAGATGTAATTTAATCCACTTTCTCATTTTACAGAGAGAGAAATTGAGACCTAGAGAGGGAAAAACTTTGGCCAAAGTTTTCACAGCCGGTGGTAGGTAGACCCAATCTCTTTACTGCTACTTTGATGTTCTTTCCACTATACCAGCAGTTCTTTTTTATTTCTCAATAGTATTTTATTTTTCTAAATACATGTAAAGATAGTTTCCAACATTCATTTTTAAGACTTTATGTTCCAAATTTTTCTTCCTCCTTTCCTTATCTCCCCAACCCAAGACAGCAAGCAATCTGATAGGTTAAATACGTGCAATCCTTTTAAAACATATTTCCAAATTTGTCACATTATGTAAGAAAAATCAGACCAAAAGAAAAAAAAACATGAGAAAGAAAACAAGCAAACAAAAAAGATGAAAATGCTATGCTTCAATTCACATTCAGTCCCCATAATTCTGTGGATAAGATCCCTTTGAATCACTGAATTGTTGAGAAGAACCATGTCCATTACAGGTGATCATCTTGTTACTGTGTACAATATTCTCCTGGTTCTGCTCACTTCACTCAGTATCAGTTGATGTAATTATTTCTAGGCTTTTTGTTCTAGGCTATGTTCTAGTTATGTTCAAAATGATTATACATGTTCAATCTATAGCATATTGCTTGCTGTTTTGGGGTGGGGAAGTTAGAGAGGGAGGGAGAAAAAAATTGGAACTCAAAATCTTACAAAAATGAATGTTGAAAACTATCTTTATATGTAATTGAAAAAAATAAAATAATTTTGAGGGGGAAAAGAAATGTCTTTTTGCTAGAAGAATTGATAAAGTCTTTTCATTTCATCTCCATTATTCTTGCCTCTAACTTTGCACCCATATATACCTGGAGATAAGTTTGACCAGAATCAGCAACTAACCAACTGCTTTCCCTTTCCTTCTTTAGAGATCTCCTTTTCCTCATCTGTAGAGATACACCTTGAAGCAGCTGGATGGTGCAGTGGACTGAAGAGCCAGGGGGAGCTGAATTCAAATCTAGCCTCAGACACTTCCTGGCTATGTGACCTTGGGCAAGATACTTAAGCCTGTTTGCTTCAGTTTCCCCATCTGTAAAATGAGTCTGAGAAGGAAATGGCAAACCATTCCAGTAATTTGGGGCCAAGAAAGCCCCAAATGGGGGTCACAATGACTAAGACATGAGTGGACCACTAAACAATAACAAAGAGGTATACCTTTTCCAGCCTGCCTGTGGCCCAGAAACCTAGGCAGATTTGTAGTAAAACTGAGGTGTCTCACTGAAGCCCTCAAACAATATCTCATTATGGTGTGGAGGTGGCCCTGAGCTCCAGGAGGCCACATCAGCTAAGCACAAGCCCCAACAAGTCCTACTAAGCTGGAAAGGCTTGAGGTGGGGTTCACTGATAGACTGAAGGCAACACCAGCTAAATTTGAAGAAAATCACTACTAGGTTATGGGAAAAAAGGGTATGTTTTCAACTCCAGGACAACTCCAGATTATCCATCTGTCCACGTAGTGATGATGACATCAGTGAATCCTTTCCTGTCTCAACTTCCCTTCCACGGTATTCCCCCTCCACTCACACATAGGGTAATCTCTAAGGTTTTTCTCCTTGTTTCCCTCCTAGGTGTGATGGGGAATGGGGATGGGAATGGGAAAAGTGGGGTACAGCCTTTGCTTGTGCAATTGAATTCTGAGAATTAGCAAAGAGTCAGTCTGGTCATGAAAAGGGCTGTGTTTCTCTCCTAGCAGAGCCAGGGGTGGTGGAGCCCGGAGAACAAAATGCAGATTGATAAAACCAAAGCTCCAGGTCGGTCTTGATTAGGGCGCCCAAATGGGATGGTTTCTATGGTGATGAAGAATCACAGTCAGGGGAGGCAGCCTGCGTGGGCAGCAGTGAAAAACCAGCTCTTGCTTCTGCAAGGAGGTGTTGAGCTGCTCTCATGATCTGTGGATTGCTTGAACAAGACCCCTTTTTAAGAGATTTCAAGTAGTTCCTGAGGAAGAGACCAGTTTATTACAGATAACTGGTTATGTTATAAGAGGCCTGATACATTTTAGCAAGGCTGAAGCTGTTATTTTTATCCCCTTTAAGTCCCCTTTCCCATAATCCATTCCCTCTCCCTTCTCCCCCTTCTCCCTCTCTTGGCCTTCCCCCCCCCCCCCTTCCTCAAATGGGAGACAGTCACGATGTAATGAAAAGAGCCCTGGGCTGGGAGTCAGGAGATTGGGTTTTGAGTCCTAGTTCAGTTGCTAAATAACTAACTGTGTGACCTTCCTATTATCCCTTCCTCTCTGGGTCTGAGCTTCGTGACTGTGAAATCGGGGAGGGGAGGGGCGAGGGTGTTGACCTAGATGATATTTAAGGTCCACTTGCAGCTCTGACATCCTTTGATTCATTTTCCATTATTCCTATTTTAAATGTCCCAAGGTCACTAAATAAACAAAAACAGCAGGAATTTCACTCTGGTGCTGAATCTCTGCCTTTTATTTTGGAAATGTGTTCACAAAATATATTATATGAAGTTGAAATAGGATACCCACCTTCCTTCCCCTCTTCCTCTTTCCCACCCTTCCCTGACCCTCTCTCTTTTCCCCTATCAGAATATAAGCTCCTTGAGGACTGGGACTGTTTTGTTTTCTTGTATTTGTATCCCACCATTTAGCACATAGTAAAATATTAATGAATCATATTTTGTTCTTTCATTTATTCATTCCTGGACTTTATCCACTGGACATTGTTTATGGGACAGCAAATTAGCCTTGTTCTGTTGCATCCATCTTGTTGTGAATGTGGACACAAACAAATATTTAACCATATTATATATGTTCTGTTTGATCCTTTTGTCATAGGTCAGAAATCTATAAGCCAAAGAAGACCTATTCTCTATCTCTATCTCTCTGCACTCATCCTGTTATTAGTTTTCAATAAATATTTTATAATTAGGCAGGTAGTGGTACAGTGGATAGAGCACCAGCTCTCATCAGGGAGACCTGAATTCAAATTCTACTCAGATACTTATTAGCTCTGTGACCCTAGGCAAGTCATTTCACCCAGCTTGCTTCAGTCTTCTCGTCTGTAAAATGAGTTGGAAAAGAAAATAGCAATCACCTTTATGCAGATGCTCCAAAATTCTGTTTAATAGAGATATGGAGAATGCTTAAGTTTACTCTTTCTGGTAGATTGTAGAGGCAGTCTCTGTCTGCTTCCATGAGCCCTATGGAAACTTTGGAGCTGTTTCCAGCTATGTGATGACCCAAAGCTGAAATGTTTTAATTTTAATATGACATCATAGCTCTCTTTCTCTCTCTCTCTCCCCCTTTCTCTCTCTCTCTCTTTCTATCTCTCTGTCTGTCTGTCTCTCTCTCTCTCTGTCTCTCTCTCCCTCCCTCCTTCCTCCTCTTCTCTCTGTCTCTGTTTCTCTGTCTGTCTGTCTGTGTCTCTCTGACTCTCTGTCTCTCTCTCTATCTCTATGTCTCCATCTCTCACTATCTTTCTCTCTCTCTCTGTCTCTCTCTCTCTTTCTCTCCCCCTGTCTCTATCTCTGTCTTTTTCTCTGTCTCTTTGTCTCTGTCTATCTCTGTGTCTGTCTGAATGTCTGTCTCTCTCTCTCCTCATGTGTCCCCTTCTCTGCAATCACAACCAACACCCTATAATAGACCTTCATCATGCCTTAGTCTTCTACCTAGTTTCCATACGTAGAGACTCTCAACATTCTAATGCATTTTCCCTACAGTTATCAAAGTGATTTTCCTAAAGTACCATTCTGGCCATGTCATACCCCTGCCCCAGTGAACATCAGTGGTTCAAATATGAACTCCTCTATGATAAAAGCACTTTACACTCTAACCTCTTCCTACTCCAGGAACACTCTGTGGTCTAGCCACATGGATCCAATTACTGTTCTTCATGCACAAAGCTTCCTCCCCTACTTTTCTGCTTTTGCACAATGTCCTCCATGCTTGGAATGATACCCCATCCTTACCTCTGCCTTTTAGAATAATTGATTTCCTTCAATATTCAGATAAAGTGCCACCTTCTACAAGGAGTCTTTTTTGATCCTTCTCAGCAGAAAGGTATCTTCCCTTTAAGGTAGTGAAGTGGATATTATACTGATTCTGAAGTTAGTACTACCTGAATTCAAATTAAATCTGAGATGCTTTCTACTTATGAGTCTGGGCAAATCATTTAATTTCTGCCTGCCTCAGTTTGCTAAACTTAAAATGGGGATAATAATAGCATTTATTTTATACCACACAATTATTGCAAGGATCAAATGAGATAATTTTTGTAGACTACTTAGCATGGTGCCTGAAATATAGTAAATGCTTAATAATGTTTGTTACCTTTCTTCCTGCTAGACTTACCTATCTTATATTCCTCTATACGTGTACATGTCTTTCTATAGAATATAAATATCTCTTCAAGGAGAACAATAAGAACTCCACAGAGGTCTGCTGAAACCATTCAGCCAATAGCTACAAGGCCCTGCAGGCTGACAAGTGCAAAGCAGCATGCATCTTTAGATCCAGGCAAACTGGAATAGATGAAAAAGCAATTATTTAGCATTTGTTCCATGAGAAGCATTGTGCTGAGCTCTGGAGATACAAATTGGAAAAAAGATAGTCCCAATTTTCAAGGAATTTACATTCTGATAGCAATAGTCAATACCTATATAAGGTTTCAGCTTCAAGTCAGATATAAACATCCCATGATCCTTAGAGTACAGGGGCAAAGCTGATGGCAATGCATTGCATAAAAGATAAAACCACATCCATTTCTAAAGCTGAATCATTTGACATTGTCAAGCAATCAATAATATTAAGTGCCTACTTTGTGTCAGACAGTATTCTATGTGACAAAGATACCAGCACAAAAAATGAAACAATCCTGACTCACAAATGAACTTATATTCTGATAAGTTCTGATAAGTAAGAATTTTGATTTTCAGAGACTTCCATTGCTGTGGCTACAAAGAGAAGAGGCAAGAATTATAGCACTTGCAGAGAAAATCTCCACAAAGGTTATTCTCCTGAATTATGGCTTCAGAGGCCAGAAAGGAATCAGGATCAGTGGTCTGGGGGAGAGAGAAGGCTAGTGGAGGGAAATCTACTTTTTTTTTTTTAATAATAACCTTTTATTTTCAAAATACATGCAAAGATAGTTTTCAGCATTTCACCCTGGCAAAACCTTAGGTTCCAAATTTTTCTCCCTCCCTTCCTCCCACCCCTCTCCTTGACAATCCAATATATGTTAAATATGTATAATTCTTCTATATATATTTCCACATTTATCATGCTACACAGGAAAAATCAGATCAAAATAGGAAAAAAATGAAAAAAAAAAGAAGCAAACAATGACAAAAAGGTGAAAATACTATGTTGTGATCCACATTCTTTCTGGTTGTGGATGGCTCTCTCCATCATAAATCTATTGGAATTGGCCTGAATCATCCCACATGAGGGCTACTATTTTTGGGAACTCTTGACCTTATTTACTCATCATTGACATTTGTTTGGTGATGGTAAGGATATCAGGTCCATTCTTCATAAGAATTGTTCCCCTTGATGCTGGCTGAAAGTGCTAGGTTAGAAGCAGGGCCAGAGGTCTAGAATGAGCTTCTTAAACTTTTTCCACTCATGACCCCATTTCACCTGAAAAACTTTTACACAATCCTGAGTATATAGGTACATAAAATAGACATGCAAATCTAGCATTTATTGATAATAAATCATAATTTCATGACCCTCACATTCAGTAATGAACTCATATGGCCCATGAACCACAGTTTAAGAAGCTTTGATCTAAAGGATAAGGCACTAGTTCCAGGGCTTGTGGTTCAGGGACCTTGGCTATCTCTATCAGGGTCTGAGAAGAGATGATGGTGGCTTTAGATTGACTAGCCTGTCATATACCACTCTTGTTTCTCCCTCATATTCAAGAGAACCTCTCATATTATATCAAATCAATGGTAGCCTTTCAACACTATAGGAATTGCATTTGTTCAATCAATTTATTAAATGCTTATTTTATGTCTGTTGGGAGGCTAGGCTGTGTCAACATTTAGATAAAAACAGAAAAGAAGTCCCTAAAAACAGAAAGAGTCCCTATCCCCCACATCTTTGTGAGTTCCTATTAAGTTCTCTGGAATCAAAGGCTAGTCTGTTAATTACTTTGAGATCAGAAACCCAAATAGAGTTAACAGACCAAGATGACAACTGATTCATAGTAACACTCTATTCTTTCTCCCTTTTGTTCCCCTTCCTCTTCTCCACACCTACTCAGTCCTACTTACTAACCGCCCTTTGCTCTGTCAAACACATTTTAACTCAAGCACCCAGAAGCTAGACTCCTAAATGAACACCTATTCAGTTCAATTACGTAGCACCTGCTATGTTCAGAGGATGTCTTGATGCTCTCTAAATACAGCTGGGCAATAATGAGAAGCTGTGGGCAGCTGCCTGATTCCCTTGAACTTCTCTACCTTTTGCCTCTTTAGAAGCATTTTTCAACTTTGATAAAATGTGGTACTTGATTTTCAGCATGTCATTCCCCACAGCCAGCAACTTTCAGGGACTCCTCATTGCCTAAAGGATAAAATCTAAATGCTGAAGTTGGTATTCATAGGATTATAGGATTATAATCATAGAATCATCAATCATAATAGTAGAGCTAGAAGGTAGTTCACAAGCCATAGTCCATCACATTTTACAGATGAGAAAACTGAGGCCCAGGGTCAAAGTGATATATTATTATGCATCCCTATGGGTCTCTTAGAATAAAATAAACTCCTCCACTTGGCATTTAAATCCCTTCATAGTCTAGTCCCACTCTATCTTTCCAGGCTTTTCACATTATCTTCCTTCTTCAACTGTACATTCTAGCCAACTTGTGGTTCCTCAAGCTTTGAATTTTATCTGTCACCCCAATTCCTGCAGAAATAAAGCTGGAAGAGGACTTTGAGGTTCAAGTCATGAGAAGTGTGGTCTTGGAACTGCAGAAGGCAGAAAGTCTCTGCCCCCTTCTCATGCTGCTATTGAAAGAGAAGCTCCAGTTGCCCAACCCTAGTTATAATTTTTATTTTTTAAATATTTCTGCTCAGGAGCATCTCCATCTGCAGCTCAGGTCCTTCTCTTTAAGGTAAGGCATAAACCCTTACATTGACATCACAATTTCTCCAGGCAAATGTAGGGTCCATAAGGGAAACCTGTCAGAAGACAGAGAAAGAGATTAATAAACTCAGGTTAGGCAATAGGAAAATGAATCCAGAAAGCAATTTGGAAGGGCTAGAATTTTGAAAGAGGGCAAGAGACTGAGTTTAAGGAGATTGAAATTAAGAATTTTGAAGAAAAAGTTTAAGGAGGAAAAGAGTAAAACTGAAAGAAGAGAGAGGCAAGAGTTAAAGCAGAAGTAGAACCTTAGCTTAAAGAGAAGAACCTAAGCTGAAGGAGATGTGTGCAGACAGAGAAATTCCTGAATTTAGTCAAAACTGACTGACAGTTTTCTCCATTCTTAATTAGTCCAGTTGTACTGATAACAGTATTTAATTTAGTTTCTAGAAAAGTCCACTCAAAGGGAGAGGCAAGCTGTTTGGAACTGTTCCAGCCAGAGTGTTGTATAAATATGAGGGGGAAGATATACTTTGTGTTGTGAAAACATAACCTGTGGGATGTGTTTTCCCCTTCACTGACTGATGGAGAAAAAGGGGAAACAAGTCACCTCTCACCTCTTATAGAAAGCCTGGAACTATTTTTAAAGTGGGATGGGGATAGAGAGACATTTTATAAAATGAAGGTACTGAATAAAATACTCTCTTCCACATTTAACAGTCTGTTTCCATGAAGCTATTTCATTTCCCCTTATCTAGAAAATGAAAGAATTGGGTAAAGAGCTTACAGCTCTGACATTGTATGATTCTGACACTCTGCTTCAGTCTCAACCACCTTCACCTTTTCCTCAGGTCCCCCTAAATGTTCATTCCTCATTACAAATCTTTAACTCCCCTAGCCCAAATGGATGTGAGTATTCCAATATAATGTCTACTTGACATCTCCTTTGAGATAAGATCTTAGAGGTCTAGAGTCAGGAAGACCCAACTTCAAACTGCACTTCAGTCACAACTAATTGTATGACTCCAAGAAAGTCACTTAACCTCTGTCTCCCTCATTTCCTCATTTTAAAAATGGAGATAAAAATAGCACTAGCTTCCCAGGATTGTTATGAAGATTAAATGATTTTTAAGTGCTTTGCAAGTCAAATCATTTTATAAATATTGTTATAATTATTGGTATTGGGGTGGCTAGGTAGTGTAGTGGATAGCACGCTGAGCCTGAGTCACAAAATTCATCTTTCTGAGTTCAAATTTGGCTTTAGACACTTACCAAAATTTCCTAATCTGTAGAATTAGCTGGAGAAGGAAATAACAAATCATTTCAGTATCTTTGTCAAAGACAAAACAAAACGAAACAACAATAACAACAACAAAAAAAAAAAACCAAGTAAGATCTTGAAAAGTTGAACAGGACTGGAAAAAATTACTATTCCTTTTAATATTATTGGATTATTGGGTAAACTGAATAGAGGGAAAGTGATGATGCTTTCCTTACTCATTTAAAGTTTTGTTGATGCCTTTAAAGAATATTCATCATTTTAATATATGCCTAATATTGAAACAAAATAAATTGACATAATAATTGGGTCTGCCTTACACAACATTTCATATCCATATTCTCCCACTTTCCTACCAAGATGAGGAAAACTGTTTAGTCATCTGTTTTCCAACAATGAACGTGGTGATTATAATTCATCAGAGTTCAGCTGCCTTTTAGATTTTTAAAATTGACATTATTGTAGTCATTGTATATATTTTTCTTCTGGATTCCTTCAGCATCTGTTTCTTGGTAGGCCACAGACAGGCCTGCGCCCATTACCTGGGTGTGAGCAGGCCTAGGGACACAGGTAGAATTTCAAGGGGTTAGTCCCTATGCTGTGAAGCTGATCAGATTACAAACCATGTGGGAATTAGGAGATGCTGCTGAATAACAGACCCTGCCACGTAAGCAACAGGAGGCATAGGAAAATTAGAACATAAAGACTGCTTTGTTTTATATATAATGACAGACTTTGCAATCCTGAGGCAGTCCTTATGAAAAAACCTCGAAAGGAGAATCCCATCTATTCAGACTGCTACTTTCTCTATGGCTACATTTGTCATTATTCCAGCATCACTTGCAAGGAGACAAAAGACAGTCATAGTCTTCAACAGAATCAGCCAAAACAGGGACCAGCAACGTGTACCCTCGCTCTATGTTTGTCTACTCTAACCTTACAAGCTAAGGAAGCATTGATTCGTACCTCTTGCCTGCATTGGATCAGTCATTGATACCTGGGTTTGGGGGTAACAGGAAGCTGCCCTCCTATGACAAGTTCATACAAGAGTAGTCACTAAGTATTAAGTGCTTACTTTCTGCCAAGAACTGTGCTAAACATTGGGGATTAAAGAAAAGTCTTTCCTGTTAGCCTGAATTAATTGTATTCGTCCTTTTTTATAATGCAATAGTATGCTATTTCATTCATAATAGTTATTCAGTCATTCCCCAATTGATAGACACCTACTTCCTCCTTTTTTGTTACCTTAAAATTGATATTAATATTTTTCATAGATTTGGTATCTTTCTTTTTGCTTTTGACCTCACTGCAATATATATCCAGTAAGGGGATGGGTGAATCAAAAGACATGAATAATTTAGTGACTTTTCTCACATAATTCCAATTGATTTTCAAAAAAAATTGGACCAATTCACAGATCTATCAACAGTATATTAGAGTTCCCACCTTCCTGAAGCCCTTCTAGCTTTGACTGTTTCCATATTCTATCTATTCATTAATGTTTGAAATGAATATATTACAAAGGTATCCCTGAGGAGCACCTTGATTGGATGACCCATTTCGAGTGGCTCTTTTTAAAGTGGTCCTGCATTTATTTTAAAGTGAGACTGGAACAATGTTGAGTAGAGCTTTAAATAGAGGGATTCCTTTGAAACAGGTGACCTCAAATCACTGGGTGCTATTTGTTCTTCCTTCATTATCTAAAAAATCAGCATTCCTACATATTTCTTGGATAATGGGGGAAAGCAGGGAGGAGTTTCAAAGCATGGTGTGTCCCCAAAGAATTCATGCAAGTTTAAACTGTTTTAAAACTTAAATATAAAGCTGGGAGACCTTGTTTGGAAAGAGCATCCTCCAACAAAGAGAAATATAGATAATTTTCAGTGGAGGACTTGGAGCTTCTGCCTACAACAACAGTGAAAGGAAAGAATGTGGATAAGGACCAGATGAGGCAGGTGATGTCCATGATGAATAGGATAGTTTAAGATTTTGATAGAAAAACTTCCTCTGGTATTAAAATGAAAAATGGTCAGCATGCTAATGAAATACAGGCATAGTAGATAACTTGGGTAGTAGCTACCTCGGGCAAATATATTTGTTAAGATGTGTGGAAGAGGGGGGAATTGGGTTTCAACACAAAATACTACTTAATATTATTTTTAAGCATATAATTTATTTACCCTCAACCCAGATACCAAGTGGGCTTGGGATAGTTCTCACTAAGAGGGAAACGGAGTAATAAGAGACATATATGACCTAAGGGATTCTTGTTATTGCATTGGGGTGCAACTATAGCACTGATTCACAAAATTGTTATACATTCTCCTTGGTGGGAAAAATTTTGCCTAACAGTTATTAATTTAGTGGAGAAGTAGCATTTGGCAATAACATCTCAATGAATAAGCAAAAAAAAAGTAACTCAATGAACAAAGTAGCCTAGCAGTTATCAAAAGCCCTTACAGTTTATCCACAAGCTGGGAAAGTTCTGATTGAGGAAAGTGACATTGACTCTGCAGTTTTTTCCATTACCTGTTCTTTGTTACCAACCCTATCTGTGATGTTGTTACTTTTACCTGCAAATTGTCTTGTACTTGCTACCTTGAGGAAGGTCTGGTTGTAAAATAGGGAAAACAGATCCAATTTCAACCCAGTTCCCCAAAACAAGGGAGCATAATTTATAAATTATATCATATAATAACCCAAAATCACACATTGGTAATATGTGCGAAATCAGAAGCTTTGCTCTCAGGGACTTTTGGTCCTATAATAGTAAATCTCAGAAAAGTTCTAGACATCCAGGTGGTCACCTGCTGGTCAGCAGAACATCAAGAATTAATGATAACTTTGAGATTGTGGTGGACATGTTAATTTTAACAACTTTGTGATAATTTGGACATATTAATGAACCAACCCCAAGGTGGCACAAATAAGAGTGTCCCCCCAAACTCTAGAAAAAGAGACCTCCAAAATCCCCCCCCCCCCAGTCCTTTACTATCTCTATCAGGTCCATGTCACCTAGTGTTCCCAACTCTAATAAATGCTTAAGTAATCGATACTTTCTGGCTCCCCTCCTCCTCCTCATCTTGCCCATTGCTGCCTTCCTTCCCTCACCATCCGCTCTCCCATCCCCATGCCATCTGCCTCTATATACCCCCCTCTTGTTTGTGTACTTTCTGTGCTGTTTGTCCCTACACCCTCTATGCCTCATTAAAATATGATTGCAGGCTCATTTCCCATTGTTATAATGGTTTTTCTCAGTGAATACTCAAAGAACTAAGTGTGCCTGCCCACTTTCATAAACTAACTAATAATTTATGGCTCTTGCAGAAGGAGGGATTTAAGCTGAGTCTTGAAGGCAGCCAGGGAAACCAGAAGGTAGAAATGAGGAGGGAGAATATTTCAGGCATGAGAGACAGCCAGGGAAAAGGCAATGAGATGGGTGATGGAGAGCTGTTTGAGCAATAGCAAGGTGGCCAAGTGGTTCTGGGGTTCTGAGTATGTAGAAAAGAATAAACTATAAGAGGGAAGGGCTCCATTATAATTAGCTTTAAATTATAAATAAATAGTTGACAAATAGAGCAGTTAAGCATCTAAGAGGTACAGTGAATAGAATGCTGGGTCTGGAATCACAAAGACATCTTTCTCAGTTCAAATCTGACCTCAGACACTTACCATTGATGTGATCCTGGGCAAGTCATTTCTTGATCGTATTTACCTCAGTTTCCTCATCTGTAAAATGAGTGGGAGAAGAAAAAGTCAAAAGAGTCTACTATATTTGCCCATAAAAGCTCCAAGAATTGGAGCACTTACTATACGCCACACACTGTGCTAATAGTTGGAAATATAGGTACAAACAAAAAAAGACATTCACTATGCTCAAAGAACTTATATGCCAATGAGAGAAGACAACATATAAGAGAGAGCTGAAAAGCTGGGAGAGGGCAGATGGAAAAAAATTAAAAAATGAACATGGATAGGCTGGGCACTTTTTTGAAACTGTGGTCCTGGGAGGAATTCCTCAGTTAAAGGAATTATCCATTAGAGATCAAATTAGTGGAAACTGATGATTTTATATTTAATTTTAGAAATAAGAGGGAATCCCTGGGTTTTACTGAGAGATGAGAAGGGATCTGTGATATGGTCAGAGATACACTTTAGGAAAGTCATTTTGGCAGTGGAGTAGGGATGATGAGGTCCTGAATAACTAGGTGGGGTTGACAAAGAAAGACTGAAATACTGATGGAATTACTCCTTGAGATAAGGGTACTAATGGGGATCAGTTCAACTTTATAGTCCTCTGTGGAGGTTGTGGGTAGCCCTATCTTGTTATGTCCCGTCAGAAATCTGAGTTATGTCAAACCCCTGAAATTTCCTCTATAAATCTGTCCTTGGCTCATATTATCTTTACTCAATCCCTTTTGGGGTTATAGTGCACCAGGGCACTTTGCCTTATGGTGTCTTTGCCCTCCCTCCTCCCCCATACCACACAATCTCTCTCCTCTCATCCCCCATCATACTTCAGGATGTCTTTTTCTTTCTTATAACTATCTTTTAAGATGCTAAATCTATGAGGATTTAGTCTGTCAACTAAGAGCATACTCCATCCTCATGGGATATTCCCTTTCTCTGTGTGAGTTCCACTAGGGAATTTATATTTTCCAAAAACCTTTTCCTTGGTAACTATATGTTCTAATTCTATTTCATATTTACCATTCTTGGGTGTCTATTGTATCTCTTCATTTTGTATATAATCTCTTCTCCTAAATAAATCTACCTTTTGCCAAAAAAAAAATGGCCATTGTGAATTCTTCATATGACCAAACCCCCAAACTTGGTGCCAACATCAATCCCATCATTTGGTGCTGAACTCCAACCACATCATTTGACAGAAATTGCTCTCCTAAATCACATCAGGGAGAGATTTGGAGCAGAGAGACCATCTAGACCCCACTTCTTAAACTGTGGGACATGACCCCATATGGGTTTTTGTAATTGAATGTGGGGGTCACAAAATTATGATTAGTAAATATTTGGTTTTTATACTTATTTTATATACCTATATATTTAAAGTAATATAAAAATTTTCATGAGCAAAAAAAATTAAGAAGCACTGATCCAGAAGACTACTGCAATAGTCCAGGTACTACGTGATGGCTAGAAGATGGATTAGATCAGACCAGACTAGATGATCTATGGTCTCTTAGCGGGTTTACATACAATCTCTTAGACCAAATTCCAGGCCCCTAGGTCAGACAAATTCTCTAGATTAAATTTATGGCCACATCCTTCTTCTTGGACATACCAAATGAATTTTTAAAAATTCTCTCTTCCCTAGGGCTTCAATTCAAATTCTGATTACACTTATACATCATAAAGACAAAGAAACTCAGAGATGAACTCTCTCTGGATCTCCTTCCTTGCTAGTATCAAGATACAATTCCCATTTCTCACTACCTTACTAAAGATCTCAATGCTTTCTAGATCCCAACATAGAGCTTTCTTATCTCTCCTATAAGAGAGGAAAAAACACTAGTGTCAGTAAATAAAGAGATGCTTCACTGAAAACTCATTCAATTCATCCTTTAGGATCTCATTTAAGAATATTTTGGGGTCAGTTATAATAATAACTCATTTATAGGGTAACTTAAGATTTAAAAAGTACTTTATACCCTGAAAATAGATCATGCAAATATTATCCTCATTTTACTGATACTAAAACTGAAATTAAACAAGGTTGTGACCTGTCTCAGATCACATTGACAATAAGATCATTCCCTTAATTTCTTATTATTGTCTTATTGCTATTGTTGTAGTAGGCATTTCTAGTAATAGTAATGGTACAGATAGGCAGAATTCCTGCTTTACCCTGGATTTCAATGGGAAAGCTTCTAGTATTTCTTTATGCCAAGTAACATTATCTTATTGTCTTAGATAAATGCATTTGAGCATGTTATGGAAAGGAACTTCCATTTCTATGTCTTGCAGCATATTTAACTCTAACATAAATGAATGTTATAATTTGTGGAAGACTTTTTTTTTACACCTATTAACATAATAGACCACTATTAATCTGTAACTAAAATCTACTTCTCTACAACTTCCACTCATTGTTCTTAGTTCTGCCCTCCGGGACCAAGTAGAAGAGGTTTAATCCTTCTTCCATATGAAAAGCCTTTATATAATTGAGGAGAATATTTCCCCTACTAAATCTAGTCTTCTTTAGGATAAGCTTTCACAATTTTTTATCTCATCACCAAATGACATTCTTCAGTCTCTTTTGCCATTTTGATTGTCTTCTTTTGAACGCATTCCAGGTTTTGTATAGACTTCTTAAACTGTGGCTCCCCAAAAGAAAGACAGTAGTTAATCAATAAACATTTATTAAGTACCTACTATGTTCCATATACCGTAGTAGTCCAAGCATGGTCTGACTAGGGACAGAGTACAGTGAGACCTTTACCTCTCTCATTCTGAACACTGTTCTCAAAGCAACCAAAATCTAATTAGTTTTCCTGATTGCCATGTCACCCTTTTATCTTATATGTAATTACAATCCACTATAAGGGATTCCCAGTGTTAAGACATACAACTGAGAGAATTATTAACACAATCAAAACATGAAGAAAGACATTCTGGCTGCCTGCTATAGCCTAAGATATAAGCCAAGTGAATGCGAGCTACTCATACCCTCCCCTCTCTCATTTTACCTTTAATGGTTGTAGGAAACACAATTGCCAAAATAGGAAGCTGATCTTTCACCATTCATTCATAACATCAAGATGGGGATGTGGCCAAATCCATCTCTAGTTTATCTAGATTTTTTTAAATTTTCAAGAGGTCCCTGACCCCTAAATAAAAGGAAATGTAGCAGAAAGGAGAGGCTAAGATGGACAACAATTAAAGATTATGTCTTCCACTCTCTAGAGCTGGAAGAAAACTTAGAGATCGTTTAATTAATCTCCTTCATCATACACAAATGGGGGCATAATGAAGTTAACATCATTCAGCAAGAAGTTGTGTTTATGAGTGTGATGGAATACTATTGTGGGAAGAAATGATGGAGCAAAGCCTGAAAAAAAAAAGAAATGATGATGCAAAGTGAAGGGAGAAGAACTGGGATAACATTGCACACAATTACAGCAATATTCTAAGGATGATCAAATGTGAAAGACTGAGCAACTCTAATCAATACAATGATCCAAGATGAAAAATGCTATCCACTTCCAGAGAAAGAATGGATGGAGTCTGAGTACAGATTGAAGTATAACTTTTTCCCTTTCTTTATTTTTCTTGTTTTTTTTTGTTTTTGTTGTGCAATGTGGCTAATATGGAAATATGTTTTACATGACTTCACATGTACAATTAATATCATATTACTTGTCTTCTCAATGGGAAGGTGAGGGACTGAAGGGACAGAATTTAGAACTCAGTAATTTTTTGAGAGAGAAAGAGAGAGACACACACAAAGAAAGACAGAGAGAAAGAGACAGAGACACACACACACAGAGTATGAACAGCATTCAGAAAGTTAGTGAACTAGGATTTAAATCCAAGTCTCCTGGCTGCTAGCTCTTTCCTCTATACATGATCCATAGCACCACCATTCTAGTCACCTTCCATTAGACATGTTTCATTTTATCAATATTCTTTCTAAAATATGGCACCCAGAATAGACTAATGGTGGATCTGATCAGGACAGAGGAACAATCACTTCCCTTGATTTTAATGTTAATGTAGCCTATGATCACTTCAGCTTTTTTGACTTTCAGGTTGCCGAAATCAAGTTGGTGCTTTAAAAAAAAAATAAAAAGACCTATCATAAGATCATAGAAAAAAGAGGTATTAGAGTTAATCTAATCTAACTCTACAGGGCAGTGAGGTGACACAGTGGATAGAATGCTGGGGTTGTAGTCAGGATATCCTGAGTTCATATCCAGCTTCAAACATTTAAACACTTACTAGTTGTGTGACTAACAGTTTACCTCATTTTCCTCATTTTATAAATGAGCTGGAGAAGGAAATAGATAACTGCTCCAGTATTTTTGCTAAGAAAACATCAAAAAGGGGTCATGAAGAGTGGGAAGTAACTCAAGAAGAAGAACAACAAAATCAAACTCTTTAATTTTATGGAGTTTGTAATCTATACAAAATATAAAATATCATTATTAACTCCTAGTTAATCAGTTTCACAGATGGGCATCTGTCTTTGCTAGGAAGTCCTTCCTTATCTTATCCTGAAGTCTAAATCTGAAAAGTCCTTAGCAGCAATCTTCAGTTTTATCCTTGCCCTTCCATTTAAAGAGACCATCAGACTTGTATGACCTATGTCTTATATATTCAGAGAATAGAATGGAATAGAGGAAAAAACACTGGCACTGAAACCAGGAGAAATAGAAATTGGAATATTGGCTTCAATACATTTCCTTGATGGGTGCCATGGAAGTCTAAAATTTGGGTCCTTAGTTTTCTCATCTGTAAAATGGAGACAATAACACTAGTACCAACCCATCACACAAACTTGTTGGAAGAAAAGTGCTTTACAAAATTATACTATAGTTACTATAGATAAATGTGAACTATTGTAACATTTAAAATCATAGCATCTTAGAGTTAGAAGGGACCATAGTGTACAACTGATCCATTAAAATGTTAATGATTTTAATAGGAACTGGGCTTAAGTTAATCTTTGGTCTACCTATAAAGAAAGTTTGCTAGTGTAAAAGTGTTATATCACATTTATATACCCCCAAGGCAACTAATATAATTATAAAAGACCTGTTTATCTCTCTTGACCTAAGCAATGAAAAATGAATAGCCAAGTCTTTAATCATCGGGACAAGTAAAGTGCTTTGACCATGGAATCAGATGGTTGAAGAAAATTATATATATATATATATATATATATATATATATATATATATAGGACTCTGTATGACATATTGAGCCAATTCGACATTGAGTACCAGCAATGTTGGAACATTGGTTCCAACAAGCCAACTGAGAAAATTCTCCTTGTAGGGGAGGGAGGATTGAGGAAAGTAATAGCACCTACCTCTCCAGGTTGTTATGAACATCAAATGAGATAATATGTGTAAAGCACTTAACTCAGAACCTGACACTTAATTTTTATTATTTTTCAGTCATTTCAGTTCTGCCTTACCTTTCATGAACCCATTTAAGATTTTCTTGGTAAAGATAGTAAGGTGGTTTGCCACTTCCTGATCCCATTTTACAGATGAGGAAACTGAGTCAAAGAAGGTTAAGTGACTTGCCCAGTCAGTAAATGGCTGAAGTTGAATTTGAACTGAGGTCCTCTTGGCTTGAGAGCTGGAGCTCTACCTAGCTGCCCAGTTGACACATAGTAGGTACTTAACAAATGCTTCTTCCCTCTCTAATTCCATAGCATTAAAGCAAGCCCCTAGAGACTACTAACTGGGCAGTACTTTCCTTTGTTATATAGAGACTTTGAAAGATATAAAAGCACACTTTATTTTTTGCTTTTCTTCCTCCTCCCTGGCTCTGCCTTGTCCACAAATTCGGGCTTATAGCAGAACCACAGAGAGAGGTAAGTCCGAGTGCTCTGAAAATTCCCAATCCTAGTTCCTGGCCCCCTGCTCCCCACAATCCAGCTCAGCTCAGTGGTGACTGAGCACTTCCTGAATCACCAGCATCACATCTGCCTGCTGTCCCCTTCTTCTCCCCCCTCTTCAGGAATGAGAAGTTGGTTTTGGGGGGGTTGGTGATGGTGGTTAAATTTGGTCTTGCAGTGGGGACTTTCCCAAGCCATAGACTGGAGGAGGATGAGAGAAGGAAACAACAGACTAGAAATCAAGAATTTCCATCAGTCTCACAGCTGTGGTTAGGGAAGAGGGCTGTATTAGTAATTAGGAGAATTGCATTCTGGCTTCATTCTACCTCGAAAGATCAGTGTGGATTAGAACAAGTGGTTTTCCTGGTTTGGGCTTCAGTGTTTCCCATAATAAAACGAGTAGGTAATTCCAAAGTCACTCCCGTTCAGACATATTATAAATTCTACAGACATAGTATGTAGAAAATATCTGGGGCTTTTCCCCAGAACTGCCCTACTTCCTTCCTCATCCAGTCTGATCTCTACAGGGTTCCCATTTCCCTTTGCTCTTCCTCCCCTACCACCACCGAATCTGAGTCACAAGCTCAGGTACCATAAGTTTGATAAAAGTAGCATCCTAAGAAATGGGATTTAATCAACTGCACTCATTAACAGTCTGATGTATTATAATAAAGCCTGAATTTGGAGTCAGGGATCCTCAGTTCAAAATTTGGCTCTCAAAGCAGTCACTTCATCTCAGTTTCCTCTGAAAAATTAGGGGGTTAATTTAAATGGCAAGTAATTTTTGTGATGTGGTCCCATTATTTTTGAGTAATCTTAGACATTTCACTCAGAAAACCAATTCCAAGAAAATTAGGATCAAACCTCTTTAGACCTAGACAAAATAAAATGTGTAAAAATAAATGTATAATATAATATGTGTATAATATAATCCCATAATATATACAAAATGTATAATTATATAATGTTTATATAATTATACATATATAAAATTACATATAATTAATTACATGATATAAAGTACACATAATATTTAATGCAATATAAAAATGTATATAAAACAACTAAAGAATGCAACATATTTATTGACTCAAATCCAATTTAGATCATGTTTTGTGGTTTACTACTGGTTGAGACCAGATATTACTTGATGCCCATTTTAGAGGTGAGAAGAACAGATTTGCACAAGGTCTAGGAGCAAGAGCTAAGATTTATAATCACAGGATTTTCCAATTGGAAGGGTCCTAGAGATCATATATTCTAGCCCCACATTTTACAAGGAAGAAACTGCAACATACAGTCAACATTTATTAAATTCATACTACCCTAACTAAGCTTATTCTTAGCCATGCAGTGCTAAGCACTGGGGATTCAAAGAAAACCCCAAACAATCCCTGCTTTCAAGGATCTTACATTTTAAAGGGGAAGATAATATGTCAAAAATTGGACACATACAAATTATATACAAACTAGGTAGGTAGAAGGCAATTTGAAAGGGAAAGGCATTAATAAGGTTAGGAAACTAGGAAAGACTCTGAATTATTTAGGCTCATACAACTTGTCAGGTGATGAAAAGGTAGCATTACCCATACTCTGACTCTTCATCACAACCAATAATTTGTAGTGAAAAACACTTTTCAAAAGCCTAATTCCATTCCTCTTCACCTTTTTCTCAGGGGAATTTTGCAATTGAATTTGTTTTTCAAATAAATATAATTATAATAGCCCCTGAGAAATATTCTTCCAACTTGTACTTATACACACAAATGTGTGTATGTATGTATATATGTGTGTGTGTATGCATATATAAATTTATTCAAGCTTAATTGTAGCCTTCTAGGTGGAAGAGAGGTGAAAATAAGAGGAAGAAAAGAATAAAGTACAAAGTACAAAGCAGAGAACAAAAGATAACCTACAAGGAAGCAAAGATGATCAGCTTTGAACACAATGTGTATTATTTATTATATAGGCTCTCTTGAAATGGAAATTTATTGCTTTATATTTTGAATTCTCTCCTGTGTTCTGCTGGGCTGATGGCATTTTTTTTTCTTTTTCTGTTTTGTGTTTAAATTTTAAATAAATAAAATTTTAAAATTAAACTAAAAAACTGTACACAATTAGCTCAGCAAATAACTAGAATTAATACAATAGCTACAAAATTCAGCAACAAATATTCAGAATCCATGGGAAGAGCAGTTTCACATTTGAGAGTATCATGGTGGTGAGCCTCATGTATCAAAAATAACTCATAGCTATTGGTACTACAGAGAGTAGAAGTCTTTGCTCTCTTTGTAATGTCCTTATGCACTTTCCCTCAGGTACAATTTCTCCAGAGTGCCATTTGTTCAGCTTGTGTGGGATAGAAACCCTTACTCAAATTAAAATCAGACTCTCAAGGTAAAAAGTAAAAAGGATTCATTACAATCTCAAAGGGAAGCTCCCAACGACAGCAGTGTTGGTAGAGGAGTGCAAAGCACAAGCTGCAAAACACAGTATTATATAGACCCTGGTGCTGAAGCTCACTCCCTTCTTCCTGGACCTTCTTCCTTCTGGCTGGGAGTCTGGACTCATTCTGAATGTAGAAATCTACCCCAGAGATAAAGAATACTAGCTAATAACACACTTTTTACTGTATTAGGAATTTAATGCTAATGAAAAGATCAGGGAGAAGTTAGGAGGAAATGTATTTATCTAAAATAATCAAACAGCTGACTTTTGGCTATATTCAACTTGTTATTGCCAAGTTTCAAGTTATAATTAGGGTATAGGTGGAGGCCACATTCTTATGAGAGGCTTTCACTCATTCAATCCCTCTTATTTATTTACCTTTGAAGACCTCCCTTCTTGATACCTTTCCTCAACCATGTCCTCTTCAGTCTCCAATTCCTCTGAGCCTGATCTGCTGACAAATCCGGTGCCTTAATTATTTTGTGCACAGCCTGGACTCTTATGAGCCTATTCGGCATATAAATTGGGTTTTTATGCCCCCAAATTCCATCTAGGGGCTACCTATTACCCCAAGCATTTGCATCCCAGTAATTGCAGTATGTAATCCTTCACAAATAGATGCCTATCACGAAAATCAGCAACAGCAGAAATGTTAAAAGAAGCAGATAGACACGTGCATCTAGCAATAGATAGATGACTCGGCCAAATACTCACTTGCCTATTTATTTAGGATATAATGACCACATATTAGATTGAAACCTGTAAAACCTTAAATACTTAAATTATGCTCATGGCTTCTACTGACCATTTGCTCTGATTTTAGAAATTTGTTATAAGAGGAAAAAGCAGGGACATGATTATAATAACATCAAAATAGGTCCTTCAGGTCTCAGCTTGAGAGCACTTTCATGACAGGATAAAGCATCCTTAGTTAAGTTTGACTTTAGGTAATTGTCACAGTTTTCAACTTATCATGCAGTAATAATTCCACCTTATTCCAGACTTGGGAATAATCAGGTGGGTTCTTATTCAAAGGAACGCCATTGGGAAATTGAGTCAGAAGGCTCCCCCTTTAAGCAGAGGCCAAATTGTCCTCCCAACGCTTGCCCACATACTAACCTCCACATGTAGCATTCCAGGATCACATTCTTCTGAGTAGCTTGTGGCATATTTCTTTCAGATGGTGAGTTACTGGCTTGATGATCCATCAGACAATCATACCTGAATTCAAAACTCCAAATAATAACCACTACAATCCCAAAAGATTTTATCTCAAATAGCAAGTCTCATTAATCAAAGCTTCAGGTGAATTTAGCTCTCAAGGATCACATATCCTAAATAAGTATTGACTGTAATCTTACATTGACAACAGTAAGAGATTCATCCTAGAATTTATCCTAGCTTATCTTCAAAACTAAGTAGATGGTTTTAAATTCAACATTGCACAAATCATTTTACTTTAAGATGCTCAATAGCCAATCTATAACAAAACATGTTCAAGTATTATAACCATGTTCAAAGGGACAAAGACATAGAACACTGTTCTCAGAATCCCCCTAAACAATGGGAACAACTTTAAGATGATTCAATACAAACAATTAAAATTAACATACCAACAGATTTCACTTAACATATAACAAACTTGTAGATTCTAAACAAATCCATTCCTTGTTGGAAATTATAAAATCCAAACAAGTTCTTTTCCTAAGGCTGATAAGATGGTCTCAAGAAACATAACAATCTTTCAATTAAGGGAAATCAACAGGGATCCCAGAAAAGGAGCTCAGCTTGTTGTTCTTGCCTGTTCACTCAACTATCCTTAGGGGTTTTCTTCTGTGGGATGTGCTCTTTGATATACCTTGTGTTTGTTTAGTGAGGGGCCAACTATGCCTTTCAAATACAATCCAAAATCCAGTACCATCTCTTACATCTGACCAATTATTTAAAATTCAGACCAGACTCAGGGATGTAAGGTACCATGGCCATAATTCAGTGGCTGGCTCCAATCACTACCTCTGCCAATTGCACTAATATATTAAGAGGGAAAGAATATAGAAATGGGTAGGACTGTCTTAATTTCACATTAAAAGAACATTAAATGTTAAAGTACATCAGAATCAACATTAATAATTTCTTTATCCTAAAAAGTGTTGATTCAACTTCCTCCAATTGAGGAGTCCCTATAAACCTTTTCTGAAAATATAAATAACAGGTATACCATCAATACTGTTAAATTCCTACAAGCACAATTAATCTTCCCTTCCACCAACACATTCCTAATTGCCCTGATGCAAAATCAATTTTAGAGTTTTAAATTGTCCTTAATAGTCCGTTCTTGAGGTTCCTCCCCAAGTCCTTTACCCTAGTGTAATAAATCCATCCCATCTCAGCCTCCAGATCACAGTCTCAGTCATCAGTAACATCTGATAAAATCCTTCCCAATTTGCTCCTTCCAGGAGCACCCAGTCTCCTGGAACTGCAAACTATAAAGGTGTTATCTGCACCAGCAATCCTTGCTTTCTTAGGGCTGAAAGGCATAAGAATATTGCAGTATATAATTCCTTAAAAATTTACCCTTTGTTTCAAAAGAGGGTCTTTCAGAGAGAACTGTTGGAGACTGAGTGTGAATTACAACATAATATTTTCACTTTTTTTATTGTTTGCTTGCATTTTGTTTTCTTTCTCATTTTTTTCTTTTTTGATCTGATTTTTCTTGTGCAGCATAATAATTGTGGAAACATGTATAAAAGAATTGCATGTTTAACAGATTGGATTATTTGCCACCTAGGAGAGTGGGTGGGGGGAAGAGAGGGAGAAAAAAAAATTGGGACACAGGTTTTGCAAGAGTTAATGTTGAAAACTGTCTATGCATATGTTTTGAAAATAAAAGGCTTTTAAAAAATAAGAGTCTTTCCCTTTTCTTTCCCAAATAAAGTAAACCAAACAGCATCTCATATGAGGGAAAGTCCCAGATCATTTCTGGGGACAGTTCTAATTCTTTAACAAAGCAATAGGCAAACATTTGGTCCAAAGCAATTTAGTATCTAACATCAATTTAGTAACCCATTTTGTAAGAATCTGATCATTCTTTCCACTTTCTCTGATGAGGGCAGATGTCCAGGTGTATGGAATTGCCACTCAATTTGCAATCCCTTTCCATTATTTTTTATAAAATCTTAGAAGTAAAGTAGGTTCCATTATTAGAATCAATAGTCTTTTTGCTAGTCCATACTTAGGTACAATTTGTTCAACTAACTAATTTTACTTAATTCTCTCTTAAAGAATCAGAACTCAGGGGAAAGATTCCACCCATCCTATTAAATGATTCACTATAACCAGTATCTCAGTTTTCCCACTGGTGTAATTTCAGGAAAATCTAACTTCAGTATTCTGGAGCCAGGCTTCCTCCCTCCAGAGGGACACCTCTCCAATATCTTCTTAATAAGAAGACATTTTAGACATTTTACACACTTTTCAGATATTTGTTTTGCAATTATACATATTCCAATATGCCAAATTTTCTTGTATTGTTGACAAACAAGTTGGGGCTGGGACCAAGGCTACACTAGCTCAACCTGCACCAGGATTGCAGACTGGACTCCCACCCTGGTATTACAGAACTTTTCTGCTGACCTTCCAGGTTGTCTTCAGCTAAAAAATGTTCTATTCAGGTGTTCTGATGCTCTAAAATTGGTTTAGAGTCATCATTTAAAGGAATTTGGAGTAATTTGGGAGAGATTGAATGAGTTCCTGCTTTTACTCAGACACACTAGTTCTGCCTTTACAAATTTTCTTAAAAAGACACCACACATTGTTTGAGCACCCCAACGACTTCCCTAGTCATAGCCTTATTTAATAGTCTCCTCCTATAAGATAATTACCAAGTTTCATTTTTATTTTTCTTTCTTATTCTGATCCAATACCTTCCCTGCTTTCTTCTACTTGATTTTAACATCTTCACTCTGCTGAATATATATTTTTTTACTTTTATATCTCATTCACTCATCCTTGCAGCAAGGAATGGGAATAGTGGAGCTTGGGGAGAAAAAAAAAGTTTTCCTTCAGAATTTCCAATCCTATCAATTGCTTTCCCAACCAACCTTTCTTGCTTTTAGATCACCTTTTTTCATGTCTGGGCTAGCTTTCTGGAGGTCCTCCAGATGGGCCTTGGTCTCAGAAGGATAGTCACCACAAGGATGATCAGAAATAGAGTCTAAAGTCTTTATTCTCACAGTATGTCTCCTTCACAGTCTGTCTCCTTCACAGTCTGTCCCAGTCTGATTCCTTTACAGTTTGTTCACTCTGACTGACCCCAGTTCTCTCAGCCCTTAAATACCCTATTACAATTACATCATTATAGCACACTGAGTATGTGTGAACTAGAGAACCATTACATCACCATACTCAGTACTAAGTATATATATAAACTAGAGAACCATTATTTCATCAGTTCCACTGAGTTAACACCTTGTTGTAAGTATCCTTATTTCAAGTATACTTCTCCAGAGTTCCAGCCCTCTAGAACCTTTTTTTCTATTAACTCTATCCTTTAAGTATATTTCTTTGTTAAAGGGAGAAAGCAAGACAAACCTTAAGATTCAGAATACAGGTAATATCTAAATAATTTTGGACCAAATCTAATATAATTAAAACCACATGTCCAGCAGGGATTTTTAACAAATTTAACAAAATGTTAAAGTACAACTCATACAATTTTTAAATCTCAAATGACTCAATTTTTTCCTTTGTAATTCATCTGACTGAGAAGAAAATAGAAGACAAAATACAGACTCACACAGACATACAAACTACTTTTAAATTCTTCTTTTGATCTTTTAATATTTGTTCAAGTTCCCTCTAGAGAGGACCATGAGGAAAGAAGATAGAGATGGTTCTAAATTAATCGAGCTCCCATTCTTGGCTCCTCCTTGGGGCTGAGATGGGGGGTGGGGGGGAATTTCCAAGTTGCAGCCATAGGAGCAGTGGTCGGCTGCGGGGCATAGGGAGGAGACAGTGGCTCCTAGTCCTCTTCTTTCAATACAGATTGCTCTGCCGTTGGCAGTCACAAGGCTGCATATTCAGTATCACATATATCCCTTGAATTTATGTATGGATTCAATTGTTGGCACACTCAGATCTTGGGGGATCCATACTTTGTCCAGAAGACATTTCCTCTGAGAGGGGTGCCTGCCCAAATAAAACAATAGTATTTCCTAAATGGGCTATCTTTCGGGACACTAGAGAGGTTTTTAGAACCAGCTATCTTAGATTGTTCCTTTCCCAAGGTTCACAATATATTGTTCTCTTTGAGGGAAGATTCACCCAATCTCACCCAAGGAAATTGGACACCCTTACAGACTTGAACCACTTAAGAGTCTTTCATTCCTAGAGACCCAGGAAGCTCAACAGTTTCTTGCCAAAAGGAGAGCACTCTTATGGGCTCTAAGCTTTTAGAGTCTTTTCCCCAGCTCACCAGTTTCTTGCTCTACCTGGGTTGTGTGTACAACTTATATGACTGATATCAAACTTTTCTATGCTGGCCTCTCTCCTGAGCCAAATAATTCCTCTATCTTTGTTAGCCTGGTCCAGAGCTTTGTTTAGTTTCATTTCTGTTTTTTCTGAGTATCTCTCTTCAGGAATTTACCCAAATGGAGTGGGAGTTCTTGAATTGAGTCCAAGGACCACAGGAGAACTCTAGAGAGTACCTGCTCAAGTATTCGGTATAGGAGAGACCCCTCATGAATAGGAAACATCCCAGATAAGCCCCCAAATCTATGTGGAACAGTGACCTTTACCTAATTAAAATCAGAGACTCAGAGTAAAAAAGCAAAAAAGATTCATTACAATTGCAAAAAAAAAAAAAAAAAAAAGAAGCTTCTAATGACAGTAGTGTTAGTATAGGAGTGTAAAGCACAAGCTTCAAAACACAGTATTATATAGACCTAATGCTGAACCACCCTTCCTGATCCTTCTTCCCATTGGCTGGGAATCTGGAATCCCATTCTGAATGCAGAAATCTACCCCAGAGACAAAGAATACTAGCTAATAACATAATTTTTTGCTGTATTAGAAACTTAATGCTAATGAAAAGGTCAGGGAGGAGACAGGAGGGAAATGTATGTTTATCTAAGATAATTGAACACCTGCAGTTTGTAACTATAACACAACTTATTATTGCAAAGTTTCAAGTTATAATTAGGGTATAGATTGAGGCCACATTCTTATGAGAAGTCTTCATTCAGTTTATCCCATTCAAGCTGAATTTCCAGGGTGGTCTGCTCCTCTCCATGCCACACATCTTTGCTTTGAGTTCTGTTCTTTGAACTTGTTTCCAGCTAGTATGTTAAGTGTGTGCCTCTGCTCTCAATAGTGCTTTGAGCTCCCTCTAATCTTTCAGATTGATGGGTGAGTTGTCTCCCTCTATGCAAATGGCTACTGGTACTATGACCACTGAGCAAGGAAATGAGAGATTCTCTCCCTGTAAGAGAGTGTACTACACAAGATGATCTACAATCCAAATTCTCTTAAACTCCCCAGAGTTTAGTTATTTAAAAACCCCCAGAGGAATGCCTAATTTGCTTGCTCATCCAATGAGATTGCTCCCTTTAATTTACTCAAAAGACTTGTTCCCACTTTATAAAGAGATGGCTAGGAATTAATACCTTGTTAATACATTAATTACACCTCAATTACCTTTGTAATTACAACTCAGCTGGGATTATCAATGCCAACCTTAAACAATTATGCCAGGCAATGAAACAAACAAACAAAAAAAGGTTCATCCTTTGTTCCCTATCCTTTGTAGCCTAGGACAGTGACATTACTCAAATAATCTTTCATTGAATTCTTCTTTAGGAAGAATATAATAATTCCTCTGATCTCCATTTCTTAGAATCTCTAATTTCCTTCAAAATCCTACTTAAGTATTATCTTCTATAAGTCACCTTTCTTGATTTCCTCCCTGCTTTATGTTTCCTCCCTCAAATCACTTTGTATTTATTATGTATGTCCAATATCTCTCTGAGCTACTCCCCCAATTGTACTCATATTCATAGCTTGCTATCTCAAACATGGCTGCCACTTCAACTTTTAGAGATAACCTTGTGGGTGGTTATTCTCTCTATTGTAGCTCAAAGTTTTCACCATGGGATTCTTCTTGTGAAGGATAAACCAGTGGATATAATCAGATTTTAGCAAACGCCACTACTAAGATAATACAGTAGAACATTTAGTACAAAACATTCCCTCTCCAAATCTAGGACATATTTTGCAACAAGTATACAAAGTGTTAATGGAAAAGGTTGCTTGAATTAGAGTACAATGATAGTGAGACACATAGCTGGTTAGTGTGACTCATAACTGCTGGTACTGCATGAGTAGAAAGTTCTTCCTCACTTTGTCCAGACATCACGTGCTGTCTCTTCTTGGTGCTCTAAGGGTCTGCTCTTTTCTTGAATCCATATTCTCAACTTTTCTCTACAATGAGGAATCACACTAATTGAAACTGTTTCCTCTCTCTCTGTCTAAATCTGTGTCTGTTCCCAAGTGTGTATCTCTACTCTGCACTGGGTGCCTTATGTTTTACTGGTCCATTAACTCTAATGACATGCCAGTGGAGAGGGAGGAAAGTCCCTTCTTTCCTCTGCTGAGATCTCTGCTTCCCCCAAGGACTCCTTAAGCCTAGGCTACAAAGTTCTCCAACTGAGACGCTACAAAAACGTCTAGCTATTTAAAGCCCCAAGGGTTTTCTTAGGCAATCACCTGTTCCCCTTTTGACCCAATAAAAATAGTTTGGTCTTCTAAAAAGGATCATAGGGTATAGATGCAGTTAATATCTACACATTAAAACATTATCCTATATCAATAATAATAATGATAACTAGAATTTATATAGAATTTGGGATTTACAAAATATCTTACAAATATTTAATTTTCCCCTCATAATAGTGTTAGGAAGTAGATGCTATTCCCTATTTTACAAATAAAAAAAACTGAGGTAGATAAAGGATAAATGACTTACTCAGAGTAACTGCTAGTAATTGTCTGAGATCAGATTGTACTCAGGTCTTCCTGAGTCCGGGTCAACTACTCTATTTGCTTCGAAAATCCCATTTCCCTTCTGTTCCATAAATATTTTATATGTATTTACACATAGACATGTTGTTTCCCTCAAGAGAATGTAAACTTTCTGAGGGGAGGGACTACTTTGGTTTTCAGCTTTTATCCCCAGAACCTAGTTGAGTGTCTGGTATATAATAAACACTTAAGAAATGCTTGTAGACATATTTATTAATTTCTGACCTATTCTGGATTCATGGTAGTTTCCTGCTTTTCTCAGTCTTAACTGTTCTCTCTGGACCTGAACCCTTCTCTGCTTAAATCTTCAATAGTTTCTTCAACCTTCCTGCTTGGTACTGATCCCTCCTGACCAGTTGTGACCACCACCACTGCCATCATCATCTTGTAATCCCATGAAGAAAATGAGCTGTGTACATATCCCACACTTTCTTCAACAATCCTCTTCCATTCATTCCAGAACTCAGCTCATTATTTCAGAGTACCATGGAATAACAGTTGCAGTCATGGGAGTAATAGTAGCAACAGCAAATAGTAGCAAGTGTTCACTACTGCATGATGCTTTAATATATTTTCATATCAATAATCAATGTCTGGAGGGTAGGTGGCGCAGTAGATAGACCACCAGCCCTAAAGTCAAGAGGACCTGAGTTCTAATGTGATCATGGAAACTTAACACTTTCTAGCTGTGTGACGCTGGGTAAGTCACTTGATCCAAATTGCCTCAGCAAACCCTCCTCCCCCCCCCCCCAAACCCAAACAAACAAAAAAGAAAAAAAAATCAGTCATTATATCAATCAAATACTGAAAAACATTTTTGTTAAGTCTTCTCTGTGTTAAGTATTAGGATATAGACAAATGTCAAATAATTCTTGCCCTCAAGGAGGGCATTATATTACATACACACATATCTCACATATATATGTATCTATGTATGTTTGTGTGTGTATAGTTCTATGTGTGGCTCTACTAGTGTGGTAAAGAGAATTATTTACAAACTTTTCATTCCTACCTTATTATTTACTCATTAGATGAGTTTCCAGGCAAAAGCACTTTTCTGGGAAATTGTAATAAGAATAATTTCTAATTCTCCATCTTTCTAGTTCCAAGCTACCAAGCAGTGATAACCCTAAGGTAAATAAATACCTGTTTTAATTCTCATGATCTCTTTCTTCCATTTCAAACTTCCTCTCAACTCTAATCCCAATAAGTATACTCAAACAAACATCTGTGTTTAATGCAAAGTAAACTTTTAAGATAAAGAAAGATAAATAACTTTGTAATCACCAAAGAAAAAAGCTATAGGCCCCTATGAGGGAGCTCCAGGGAAAAAAGAGAACTAGAATCACTGCCTAAGGGGAATGTAGAGTGGGTGGGCAGAGCTCAACAACATATCATCTGTTCTAACCCTCTTCCAGCCCATATAACTTCATTCCTCAGAGGCAATTGGCTGCAACTTTCATGTTCCTAGCTGCATAAGACTGTCAGCTTCCTCTTCTCCAGCTCCACAAATCTGTGCATCTTATCAGGAACCAGGTTCTTCCTCAAGATTTATTCCTAAATAATTTTAGTTGAATTGACCTTCTCTGGGTAGTGGTTGGTCTCTATCATCTCCAGATTCAAGCTCAACTGCAATCCTCTAATGGGAAAGAGCAGGAACACTTATCATAGGACTAGTAGAAGCCCAGTTCTACTCCCCTGAGATCTTGGTCCTGGGGTCTTGCCATATCTCAGGAAGAAGGTGGAACAGGGTCATCTTTTTAATCTTGGCTTTAAACTTAGTCTTTCCTTTCAACAATTCTTTCTACCTTCTTAATAAGAGCCCTCAGCTTTACTTATCATGTGATTATCTGGTCAAACCTTCTTCTCTATAGTCTAGGACATAACCAGGTTATTTGTTCAATAAAGACCCAACGGCTCTGGACTTCAGGGTCCCTCAAGTCCCTGACAACACTGAAGCCAATCAGACATTTTGGGGGGAGAAAAAGCTTTTCCTTAATTTTCTTTTGCAATTTTCCCAATGACCCAGTGCTATTTAGACCCTGTTTCCTCTTAGGGAAGAGTTGTGGTCTGACAGGAAGAGCAGAGTGGTTGTTCTTATCATCTGGATGAGCTGGGAGTTACCAATTATAAACCTTTCAGTGAGATGGAAGGCCATAAGGTCTACACTAATGCTACATTCTAAAATCCACTGGATCTTACATTTACTCTGTCACTATGTCCTCAGGATTCTTCATTACTGTTATCCTAAGGACCATCCTAAAGGATCCCCTGGACCTTGCCATCTGTTTGACCATTGAACTCTTAGAACTTCTGGCTTTTTCTATCTGCCCTGTTGCTGAACTCATATATGAGTGTACATATACATCCATACACACAAATATACAATCTCTGCCCTGGAGGAATTCACATACTAATGGTGGAGGTAATGTCTCAATAATTTGATATATATATATATATATAAGATATATTCAGTGCAAATGAGAGGTGATCTCAGAAGGAAGGCAGGTTATGTTTGATCTTAGTCTTGAAGGAGAACCAGTAGGCACAGCCGAGAGGGAGAGCATTCCATGGAGGGAGGACAACCTCCCTCCATGGAGGTCAGAGATGGAATAATATATGTAAGGAATAGCAAATTAGTTGGTGTACCTAGTTGTACCTAGTTGCATAGAGGGGAATCATCTAGGAAGGCTGCTCAATGTAGGGAGGGGTCAAATTCTAAATAGCTTTAAAAGCCAAACAGAATTTATATTTTATCTGGTAGATAGTAGGGAACCATTGGAATTTGCTGAACAGAAAGGGGACATAGTCAGACAACTAGAACCATGCTGTAGGAAAATCCCATTGGCAACTGAATGGATAAGGGATTGGAGTGGGGAAAGACTTGAGTCAGGACCAACAACCTTCTGGTTTAATAGTCTTCCATTCTGTATCATTCACGGCTTCTAATGTTTCCCTGAATGCCTCATAGTTGATATTTCTTACAGCACAATAATATTCCATGACATTAATATACCACAATTTTAAAATTCCTTTCTCAATCTATGGGCATCCACTTTGTTTCCATTTCTTTGTAACACAATGAAATACTGCTATGAATATATTGACATATGGGGGACCTTTCTCTCTTTGACCTTCTTGGGGTATATGCCTCTGGGTCAAAGGCTATAAACATTTTAGTCACTTTTCTTGTGTAGCAACATTCTGAAATCACTGTTCCAGAGGAAGGTTCACTCTTTCCCTTGAGTTTCCAATTAGGGCTCTAGGGAGGTACTTCAAAAGGGTTCCAATATCTTTTCTCTAATGCTATCAGCTGGATTTACAAGTGAATTCTACCAAACATCTAAAGAACAATTAATTCTAATACAATGCAAAATTGGGAAAGAAGGAGTCCTACCAAATTCCTTTTATGAAATAGATATGACGCTGATAGCTAAAAAAGGTAGGGTCAAAGCAGAAAAAGAAAATTATAAATCAATTTCCCTAATGAATATTGATGCAAAAATCTTAAATAAAATATTAGCAAAGCGATTACAGAAAGTTATCACCAGGATAAAACACTATGACCAAGTAGGATTTATATTAGGAATGCAGGACAGGTTCAATATTAAGAAAACTATCAGCATAATTGACTATATCTAATGCTTTAAGAATCAATTTAGGCAGCTCACCTTAAGGTGCTTTCAAAAACAGGTATTTGAAAAACAGTTGGTATAAAACATACCCCAAATGTATCCAAATACTATCCTATAAGTATATAAAGAGTTTAGGGGAAGTGGATTCTTGCCTAGGAAACACATATAGATAGGGTGAGGTTTTTGGGGTTTTTTTGCTAGGCTTGCTGTAGAGCTATAGGTCCACTCTGTCTTTGGCTGCTGATGCAGAAGTTGCCACAAGCTGATCCAGGGACTATGCTAGGACACCAATACGTAGATCAACAGTGTACAAAGTCTTCCTCTGGCCAAAGAAGAAAAAAGGAGACCTGGACAGACCAAAGCTAAGGCCTCTCCTTTTCTCTCAAGCTGTCCTTTTATATCAGTTAACATTCCTGTTGTTATTAATGTGTTATTTTCAATTCTTGACCCATTTGGGGTTTTCTTGGCAAAGACATGGAGTGGTCTACGATCTCCTTCTCCAGCTCATTTTACAGTTGAGGAACTGAGGCAAACACTGACTTGCCCAGCATCACACATGTATCTGAGGCCAGATTTGAACCCAGAAAGATAAGTTTTCCTGACTTTGCTTTCTATCCATTTTACTAGCTGCTCAGCTAGTATATATGATGGCTTCAATTTCTAGATTTCAGTCCTTTCTCTAGTCCTTTGATAATTTATAGATGATTCTTGGAGCATTACCAAGATTCTTTGGCACTTTTAGTAATTTAATTAAGTAGACTAAGATGGGGTTGGTTAGTTTTGACTTTGATCCTATCTATACCTTAGAAAGGTACAGGACCCTTACCTGTCTAATTTCAAATTGTTTTCCAGAATGAATGGATCAGATCAAAGTTTTACCAATAACATATAACGTCTGTCACTCTGTAGCTACCCTACTCTTCTATTTTGAGGAGCAATTAAGATTCAGGCTGGGGGTGGGCAGGGAAGAGAGAGACAGAGATAGAGGGAGACACAGGGACACACAGAGAAAGTGATTTAATGTGACAGCAGCAGAGAGTAATAACCAAAAGAAGAGTTAAAGACGTATAGGAACATCAAGGATGGAATGAATGATGGCATGACTCCTTTCTGGTTCTGGCTTCCAATTTCACTCACCCTGTTATATGATAGGTTGGATACACCTAGATGGGGCCAGAGATCCCCAACAGTGACCAGTCAGTAAGACAAAAAAGCAGCAATTCCACCTGAATTCTAGTTCATAATGCATACAGTAATCTAAGCTCTGAGACTCTGGATCCAGAGTTTCTGTATTTGTTTCTTATAGAAAGTGTGAATCAAACAAATTAGAAGAGCATTGTTAAATTCCTTTGCCTACCAGGGAAGATTCAAATTGTAAATTGCCTAGACCACCTAGGTCTAGATTGGTACTATGTCTGCGGGAACTTTCAGGTTTTGGAGAGTAAAGAGCTTGTAGCTTCTCAATCGATGATATATTATGCATTGAATTCTCCGGTTATTAAGTACTGTTTACTTATTGATTCTATGCTAAAAGTAAAAGCATCCTATTCAGCACTCCAGCTGTGTGTCTACTTCCATGCAGGACCTTGTCCAATATATCAAGGTTATATAACCACAAGTCACTGAAATACAACATAATTAAAAAAAAAAAAAAAAAAAAAAGAGGCAGAGTTAGATAATGAGGTAGAGGTTTAGAACTAATTTCTGATTGGTAGATGTCCTAAATCTATAAATTTCTTGAAAATCCCATGAGCACAATGTCCCATAGAGAAAGGTGGAACAGAGGAGGTAGGTCCTGTCTCTCTAGTAACCATGGAGAAAATGACATAGTAACTCCCCAGTAACCATGGAGAACATGACACATAAGCATTGCTTCCCCCACCCTGCAAGGTATGTGCAAACCACCTAGGTGAGCTACACAGTGACTGTCAGCACCACCTGGTGGCTAAAAGCAGATTAGTGTCATCCCCCTAGCACTTAAACCATTGACTATTTTCATCTTCTCTACTTTTTTCCCCATAAATTTGATAGGTATGAAGTAAAACTTCAGAGCTATTTTAAATTGTATTACTCTTATTATTTGTGATTTGGATTAATTTTAATAGTTATTAATTTAAACTTCTATTTCATACAGTGTACTATGTTCTGTTCTAGAGCTACAAAGAAGAAAAACCATACCCTCTCATAAATCTTACAAAGTACTTAAAGATCTATGGTGGTATTGGGTGACTGATAAGGTTCCTTCCAAATCTTGCTGTGATATTTACACTAGTCATTATGATACTAAGTAGAGTGGGATAAAAGACAAGGAGAGAATCATACATACTGTTTTTTTCTTTTAGTATTTTGTTTTCCCCCCATTTAACAAGAACAATTTTTAGCATTCATTTAAAAAAATATTTGAGTTCCAAATTCTTTCCCCTCCTTCTTTCTCTCTCTCCTCCTTGAGCTGTATAATCATGCAAAATGTATTTCCATATTAATCATGTGAAAGAAGACAGAGACCAAAAAAAAAAAAAAAAAATCCACAAAAAAATAAAGTAAAAAAGAGTATGCTTCAATCTGCATTCAGACTCCGCCAGTTCTTTCTCTGGAATTGAATATGTGTTATCACCCTCAAAACTTAATATAACAATTTAATTGGACAATGAAAAAGCAAAGAACACTAGAATCAGGCTTCAGCACCGAGAGAAAGATGCCTAATAAGATCTGAGTTCCAATTCTACTTTTCCCATTTGCTATCTGTAAGGCAAGAGACTAAACTTTTTCTAGATCTCAGGTCTTTCACTTGCAAAATGAGACAGTTGAATGGAAGGACCTCTAAAATGCCTCCTAAAATTGCTAATTCTATAAATAATGTTAACAGTCTATTATTATCTGTGTGGTCATGGACAAATCATAAGGCCTCTTTTAATTGCCTTCTAAAAAAGGAGGTACTTGTTCTAGCTGGTTCATAGAAATGTTACAAGAAAAGCTTTTAAAATGCTATAGAACTATATATTTTTTCACCTATTTAAACATATTGAAAGTTTCGATTAAATTTAGGTGACACCATGAAACCAGAAATGAACTTCCTCTTTGAACTTAGAACCATGAATAGTGGTGACTTGGTGACTTCACATATGTTTCTATCATGTAATACTGTGTCTATAATTATCTTTGTATCATTTCCCCCAGGCTAACTAGAAGTTTCTTGAGGGCAAGGATTATATCTAATCTAAATTTTGCATCTCTCCTAACATCCTGGAACACAGGAAATGCTAATAAACACACTTTGAATGGGAGGATAGTTGATTGAAAGATCCTGTCAAGGTAGCAGAGAGAGGGATATTTGTTTTTAGAACTGTTCTGCCCCTCCACCTCCAACCCGCTTTTTATATTCCTTACAAGTATATATATTTCAATGACTAAGACATGTACACATCATATTGCTTAATTTCTTCATGTGTAGGAGAGGGGCTGTAGGGAGGGAAAGAATTTGAAACTGAGGAATTTTTAAATGAGGACTAAAATTAAATTTAAAAAATTTAAATAATAATAATTTTTTAAAAATACACACATAGCTTTAAGCTATTCCCCTGGCTGCCAAAGGCCTCTACTGTAATGGGACAAATTTACTCTCTTGGAGAAATGCCCAAGCTTCAGCTTGATCTCATTCCTTAAAGACTGAAAGAAGAGGGATTGAGTAATAGAGCCTCTCTCACCTCCTCTATTCTATTTTACAGTTAAAAAAATTACTGACATTTATGCAATCCTTTAAAATATACAAAGATTTTGCCAATATTTGATCCTCCCAAAGAGCTCTATGAAAAAGGAATTGTCATCCTCACTTTATAAGAGATTAAGTGATTTATTTATGATCCCATGGCAGGAAAGTATCTCTAGAGCCCAGATAGGGGAAGCATCTTGCCCAATTCATAAAGGTAATAACATAGAAGAATTGAGATTTGAAGGCAGAGTTCTTATTCCAAAACAATGTCTCTTTCCATTATATTCACTGTTTGTCCATCTTAATACCAGCTCAATACTTAAAAGTTATATAACTTCATATAAATAATTTAGCATCATTTGCTTCAATTTCTTCATTTAAAAAATGGGAATATTAACACGTGCTATCTATGTCACAGAATTGTTGAGAGAACCCATTGATATATAAAGTTCTTTATAACTCAAGGCACTATGGTATAAACCATTATGTTTTACTTGCCTCTTTTTCCCTCATGCCTTAACTTGGGTCTTTCATTCTCAAGAGTGGAGGAAGAGTCCTTCCAATTACTGAGAAACCAGTGAAGGCTTCACCAGACCATTAAATTACTCAGAGGCTATATCTCTCCAGAATTAACATTGGTTAAACCTATGTCCTAGATGGGTTCTTATGAGTCATTTGGTCTAAAGAAGTTAAAAGATTGCCCAAGGTCATATCAAGGACAAGCAATGAAGTTGGAATTTGAATCCTGGTCCTTTGCCTCCAAATATAGCATCTTTCCTACCACATAGACCTATCTCTTAGTATATTATGCTGCTGAGTATTGTGTGAAATAGAGAGAGAAAATGAAGAACTTACAGGAATATGTGAATTTGTTTTCTGTATTTTATTTTCATTATTTCTGTGTTTCCCCTATGACCTGTATAATATGTGCAAGCCCATATTTACTTGAGCCTTGGCCAGCCTTAAACATATTTACTTAACCTGAGCTGATGACATTTATCAGTATTTGATATTTATCGATATTTAGTCTATTAGCTTGACCACTGTCTATCTGAAGCCTGAAGACCTGATTTTCTGTTTCCCAGAAATCAAGTGATTTCGGGGAAACAGAAACCTTCCATTCCATTCTCTCCAGATAGCAACAACCAATTAGATGCCTCCCCCTCCCTTTCTCAATGCTCTCTTACTTGTGATGTAATCTCTTGTATAAAAGCTATGTATCTTTACTACTTTTTTAGCCCTCCTACCACTAGCTTTCTCTTTCTTATCTCTTGGCTCATCCTCCGGAGGTTTTAATAAACAACCTTTCTGCTTTCTACTGAGTGATTTCTGAGTAGTCATTTTGGGTAAGGGTCTTCTATATCCCACACAGTATCCTTTTAAAACCTGCTCTTGGGATGGGGCTTGAGGAACTCTGCCATTGAAATAGGTAAGGTTGGAATGTATCACAACCTTCCTATCAATTGTTCCCCATGCTGGTATATTGATCTGATATAGTACAAGGTCCAAACCCATAAACATCAATGCATAAATTACAATGACAATCCAAAAGGAAAGTGAGTTTGTCACACTACCCCTAGTAGTTACTGTACTGTCTCACCAAACATTCTCTCCATAGAATACTTCCTTCCAATTTATTTGTCTGAATCAAAACAGAAAAACTGCTGGATTTAGGGTCAAAATAGACGGGATTGATTTCTGGCTCTGCCACTCAATACTTGGGTGACTTGTGTGATCATTGAATCTCTAGTGACCTGTTTCTTCCTTTCTAAAATTAGTGGGTTGGACTGGATAGATTTTATTAGCTGTTCTAATCTATGATCTATATATCTATATCTATATTCTATGAACCATTAACGTATCTTTAGAGCCTTCTATATAATAAATACATTTAAAAATGCTCTTTTGAATTGTTTGTTGAAGGTCATACTGGATTGTTAAGTAAGTGACACTGGGACTAAATGTCTTAACTACCTGGGCCAAAATAATTAGGAAAGCTTTCACTGAATAAGTCACATTTCTATAAGTCTTTAGGTTGGGTTTTTTTTTTTTTTAAGCATTTTCATCTCAATAATATTTTAACATAGATAGTACAAGTTATCCTGATTTTACAGATGAGTTAATGAAGTCTCAGAGAAGTTAAATCACTTGTCTCAGCTAGCAAATGCCCAGAGCAACACTCAGTTAAACTTAACAGTTTTTACTGCACTATTTAAAAGGTGGAACTTATATTGGACCTTGGAGAGGGCTTCAAGGAGAATTGGTGGCAATTAGAATTTGCATAGGTTGCTCAGGGTGAGGAGAGGAACATGAAGTCAGGACTAGGGAGAAAACAAGGAAATATACAATGATGTGATGTGGTACAATGAAAAAATACAATGATAAATTTCTTAGTAAGATTTTAAAAAATGCACATATGTTTAATAACAGGAAAACCTTACTCTCTATGACCCAAAGAGATTCATTCTGGTGATGTCAAATCCCATGAGTTTCAAGAAAGTCAGAGCTTTCAGCAGTTGGTAACAAACAGGAAATGTCATTTTCCAACCTGGCCTGAGGCACAGAAATGCTTCCTCTCTGTTCTGGGGAGGAATGATGATTTCACAATCTGACTCCAAATGGCGGTGGTGGGAGGAGGGAGGGTGTCCCCCAGTGGGGAAGTCATTACATCAGCACAGTTAAAGTAGAGGTTTTATGTTGGGGAATGGAGAGTGAAGGGGGTGGGAAGGAAAGAAGGTGGGTTGGAGCCAGGCTGAGGAAGGCTTTGAATGCCAAACTAGCACCCTTGGACCTTTTCCGACCTAATGAGGAGACATTGGAGGTTTTATAGCAACAAGAAAGATGTGATGAAGGAGGTGTTTTAGAAAGACTAATTTGGCAATGGTGTGCAGAATAGAATGTTCTTTGTTCTTTTGGAAGGAATGGTCAGCCCCTCAGCATCTGATGGTGGATAAGGCTGGAGATCCCCAGTGTTGGGTAATTTTGCAATTTCATGATTTTCAGAATTTAGTACCTCATAAAATCACAGATTATAGGATGAAAGGGACCATCTAGTACTTTTATTTTTATAAATAAGGAGTTGCTGCTCAGTCATTTTCCAATCATACTTGACTCTTGATGACCCCATTTGGGGTTTTCTTGGCAAAGATACAGGAGTAATTTTATGGATAAGGTAAAAAAAAAAATGACTTGTCTAGCCATTAAGTCACATAGCTAGAATTTGACCCTCAGCTCTTCCTGACATCAGGGCCTGTGCTCTACCTACTTGTACCACTTCACTTCTCCTATAAAGACAGCATCTCCAAATCCAGTGTTCTTTTGGCTGAACCACACTGTCTCCAGGCTCATCTTGCACAAAAGAAGCAGTCACTCTCTTTACAGAGGTCTTGTTTCAGTGTTGGGCTACTCCCCACTTCTGTGGTCTTAAGTACATCATTGAGATGCAGTTTCTTCCATAAAACGAGGGATTTGGACTAAAGAAAATCTCCAAAGTCCCTTCTAGATATGACATTATAGAATTCTATGTCCTTACAAAACTTCAAAGGATTTGAAAAAAAGAAAGACTTTTAGAGAAAGAAACTATCTTGTCCAGTCCATGTAATTTTCAGAGAGGAAAACTGAGGACAACCAATCAACAATATTTTTGACCAGACAAAAATCATCTCTGATAGTTTAATGGGAGAAACAGCATGCATACAGCTATGTATAAATAAGAGATATACAGGATACATTGGGGGTAGTCTTAGAAAGAAGGTGTTAAGATTAAGATGTAAATTGATGTCTTGTACAATCTATATCTGTACTTATTGTCTCAAGAAGGGAGGGAATTTGACACTTAAAACTAATTTAAAATAATATTAAAATTGTTTTTACATGTAATTGAAAAAATAAAATCAAAACATTCTTTTAAAAAATGATTTGCCCAGCTTCACTCAGATACTGTAGTAAGTATTAAGTAGATAATTGGCATTTGCAATCAGGTCTTCCACTCCAAATCCAGGGATTCTGGCACAACCCCTGAATATATATGTTTTTCTAGGTTTTGCTGGGATACTTTTTCTTTGTACTGCATCACGACCTTGAATTGACTCACTCTCAGTAAACAATCAATCCCTCTTCTGCTTACAATTACACTCTGAAGCATCATGGAAAAAGGGTTAGACTCGGTCCAAATTTCACCTCTAATATTTACTGCCTGTCAGGTAAATCCCATAACTTCTCTAAGTCCATTCTCCTCATCTGGAAAATGAAGGACTTGAACTATAATGACTTACAAGGCTTCTTCCGGCTCTCAGATTATGTTTCTCTATTTCCATCTCCATAAAATCCTTTGAGTTTTTATATGGAATCATAACAAAGCCAGCAAGGAAACCCCTCATAGATGATCAGGATTATTTCCTTAAGGTTAAAAATAAACAATTCTGGGATGCCAGAGATTTATTTGCCAACATAATGGATTGAGACAAGGATACTTCCTCACCATGAATATAGCCAAGTGTATTTTTGTCAGTAAAGGATATGACATGCTCAGCAGAGGAAATAATCATGTGGACAGCTGACACTGAAGTAATGAGGGGCCCAGCTACAAACATATAGTAATGGGCTCCTCATTTATTTACCTGGAAAATATCAGGTATGGGTGAAAAGAGAAAATTGCAAACATAAAAATGAGTCTTGTTCTCATAGACACATAGAATGTCAGAGAAAAGAATTTTGAAATAATCTAGTTAAACCCCCTCATTTTATTGATGAGAAGACTGAGGATTAGAAGGAAGGGATTTGACAGGATTATCTGGCTAATTAGTGCTAGAGTTAGGATTAGAATCCAGGTCGACTGATTTTAATGCCAGTGTTCTTTCCACAAACATAGGCTCATGATATTCATTGTTTTTCTTTTTATTGATATTTTCTTTTTATGAATCTCATTTTCAAATATCCTTTTCCTTTTCTCAGAGATCTAACCCTTGAAAGAAAGAATAAAAAAGAAAGAGGAAAAAAGAAGCAATATAGTACAAAACTCCCCAATACAACAATTAAGTTTGGTAGTATATACAGAATTTTACCTCCATAGTCCCTCACTTCTGCAAAGAAAGGAAAGAGAAGTGCATTTTCTCATTTCTTCGTCAGACTTGTTTAAGTATATTTTCAGGCATTTTCATTCTTTCTCCTTACATGGTTGTAGTCATTGGACATCTAGTTTTCTTGGTTCTGCATCAGTTGAAATTAATTTTCCTATACTTTTCTGTTTCTTTCATATTCATACTTTGTTATGATATAGAAATACTCCATTATATTTGCATGTCACAAATTTGTGTAGCCATTCTAATTCTTTCCTCCTACAGAAAGTGCTGTTATAATTTCATTTAATGTATTTGGGACCTTTTTTTCCTCTCTTTGATTTCTTTGGAATATGTGCCTAACCTTGTGATCCCTAGGTCAAAGTATATATAGTTTAGTGACTCTTAACATATGGTTCAGAATTGCTTTCCAGAATGATTGGATTGATTCACAGTTCCACTACTCATCTATCACTGTGCTTGTCTTTCTACCGATGTGAATTTTCTCAGCCCACACCCCTGGAAATTGCCCAGCCAGCGAGAAGATTTGATCTGAGCAAAAGGGGATTTTCCAGATTTTTCCATCCTATGTTCACTGTTGGTTTCCTATTTGAAAACAATTAAAGAGACCAGCACAGCTGGTAAGTCAAAGTCCAAAATAAACTTCATTTTAAATTGATGACAGGCATGGGCTTGATTAAAAATAACTCAGGGTCATTGCATCATCACAATGGGAATTAGACCCATTATAAAGGAAAATAATAATATTAATAGCTAACAGTTAGTTAACATTTTTGAGATTTATAGAGCTCCAAAAATTATCTTACTTTATCTTCTGTAACAGGAATGGGATGGTGGTAATGGTGGATATGTGCTATTATTATTCCCACTTTAAAGATGAGAAAACTAAGGTAGAATGAGATTAAGTGACTTGCCCAAGGACACATAGCTATTAAGCATCTAAAACCAAATGTGAACTCAAGAGTTCCTGACTCTGGGACTCCTAACTATTCAAAAGACTGTTGCTTTTGGTCCAAAAATGGGAACTTGTCTACAGGACTGCCTGGCTGACCCTGATATCATAGCCCTCTGTATAGAAATTGGATCTTAGTTCTGTTTTACTTGCATCATGGGATTTAGAAGGCATTATAAGGGATAATTTAGGTCAAATCACTTGTATTCTAGTGGAAGCGGAAGGTCAGAGAAAGGGAAACGATGTGTCCAAGCTCACACAGGCAGCAAATGTAAATTTAGGATTTTAGTCCAGATCTTCTTACTCTAGATGTCATAACTGCAGTTGGAAAATCTTTGAAAATTTTGGAAAATTTTTTTGGAGGTTGGAAAATCCAACATTTACAAGAATTTAGGTATATCTCATAATAATAGTTGACCCATCAGTCAACAAGTGTTTACTCACTGCCTAGTAAGTGCCAACCACTGTCTTAGGGATGCAAAATGAAACAGAACCTGACCTCAGGGAATTTACCTTTTAATGGAAAAGACAGCATGTATATAAACAGGTTTCTTAAAAATATACATAAAATGTAAGACAAATATTAGGTAAAGATTTTAGGAGGAAATAATGAAACATTGTTGGAAAGGCACTATCAAGAAAGGTTTCATATAAGAAGTATGATTTGAGCATTCTGCTCAAAATTTTTTTCATTTAAAACAATTTAATAGTATTTTATTTATTTTATATTTGCATGTAAATGCAAATGATAGTTTTCAGTATTCATCTTTGCAAAACCTTGTGTTCCAAATTTTTCTCCCTTTCTCCCTCCTCAAAATAATAGCAACCCCAAGACATTAAACATGTGCAATTCTTCTAAGCATATTTCCAGATAAAAAGAGAAAGAACAAAAGAAAAAAAAACACAAGAAAGAAAAAACAAACAAACAATAACAACAAAAAAAGTGAAAATACTATACTTTGATCCACATTCGGTCTCTGTAGTTCTCTCTCTGGATGTGAATGGCTCTTTCCATCCTAAGTCTATTGGAATTGCCACGAATCACCTCATTGTTGAAAAAAGCCAAGTCCATCACAGCTGATTATCACATAATCTTCTTGTTACTGTATACAATGTTCTTTTGGTTCTGGTCACTTTGCGCAGCACCAGTTCATGTAACTCTTTCCAGACCTTATTGAAATCAGCCTGTTGAGCAGAATTTTGAAGGGAAAGGGTGCTTTAAGGTTTGTAAAGAACTTTCTATTCATTCCACCCACTGATCCTCATAAGCATCCTCTGAAATAGGAATTATTATTATTCCCAGTTTACAAATGAAGAAACTAAAGTACAAAGGGTTCAGTGAATTGTTCAAGGTGATACAGCTGGAAAGCATCTGAGGCAAGATTCAAACTTGGTCTTCCTGATTGCAAGGCCAGGATTATGTTGATTGTGGTATGTCTCTAGGTGGCTCAACCTAAAGAAACTGGATCAGGTGAATTTTAAAGTCTTTCCCAACTTAAATTTACGATGCAATTACCCTACTTCATAGATTTGCCTTCCTCATGATATGGATGCTAGGTAAATGGAGGCAGAAAAGATAGCCTACTTCACCATCCACTTTTTCCCATTCCCCCACTATTAAACTTCAGTGCACAGTCTTTGTAAGTTGCTATAGTTGAAAAAAAAAATCTATCAATTGGGGGCTGATTCAATATTTTTCTCCTTTGGTGCAATTTTCTCTTTGAGGGGCCCCTCTGAGGAGCTGGATGCATGAGGAAGAGAGATAACTTAGAATTCTTGACCTTCAGAGACAGAAAGACTTTCAGACAAATGTTCCAACAATACTCAATTCCATGCAACCTGATTCCAAACTAGGTAATACTTTTTGCTACATCACACTGCCTCTCCAGAATTTTAAAAGTCACGGATTTCATCAGAGCAAACTCCCAAAGTGGAGACATTCCATTCAAAGACAATTCTGTTTTTCCCTGATTTTCTCTCTTATATTGTGAAATAGTTTGAATTCAGTAAATCTTATCTCTTAGCAGCTATAGCAAGTCACTTCCATTCTTTAGGCTTCAATTTCCTCCTCTATAAAATTAGGTTTACTCTCTAAAAGTCCCTTTCACATTTTACAATCCATGAGGCGATTAAAATTTCTTCTCCCTCCCCTTTCTTTCTTTGCTCAGCTGGTCCATCCCTATGATCTGGAATGAGATGACCCAGCCCTTCAAGGACCATTACCCCTAAATTATCTTGTTTCTTTCCTCTCTCTAGGTTCCCCCTCATCACCTGCTCCAGCTTCACTGATTCCACATGAGGAATTACTCAGCTTCAGCTGTCATGCCTGTACCATCCTCCAACAGTGCACTGGTCCCCCTACTGACCAACCTGTACAGTGTTCCTTTCTCCCTTTTAGTTTAGTCCCAAACAAATTTGGATTTTTTGCAGAAAATATCTATCATGAATATAAAGCAAAATTTGAGGAAGGAAGAAATCTACCACCCTATCCAATCGATGGAATGGATAGTTTTACAAGGTTAAAAAATTTCTAGTCTCAATTTAACCAATATTTAACTGAAGATCAGGTTTACTGGAACCAATTAGGGATATTTGACTCCATCCCCCTTCCTCCTCCTCAATCTTATTTGGGAAACCAACCTCTAATCAGAACGTCAGGTTTTTCCTTCTGTTTCCCAGTGTTCACCACCTGCACCCTATTCCCACCTCCCTGCCAAAGATGAAGAAAGCACTAGACCTATGGGTCAGAAATCTGAATTTTAATCCAGTCTTTCTTAGTGACTAGAGGTGTGACCTTGAACACATCATTGTTTCCACATCTATAAAATAAGCTGGTCAGAATAGACAGGATTGTTTCAATAGTTTGCCATATGATCAGCACTCTCTATATGTTTAGATCACATGAATTATACAATGAATCACCTTCTACTTAATTTACATGATTAAATGTAAATTGGAAGTATTCAGTAATCCAATGGCATTGGTTAAGCCTCCAAGGCCAACTAGTTCATGTGTGTTGCCTGACTCCATAAAACATTTTTTAGGTTGGGCCTGAAAAATTCAGATGTGCCATGCCTCAAGTTCAAGCAGACACATTTGACCCCAGACGATATATTAAATGATCTAGAAATAAATCATTTCTGAGGCCACTCTCATCTCTGATGTTTTCTGATCTTGGTTTTTTTCCAGTCTAACATTCTCTGTGAGTCTTCTACCTTTAGTTCTGAGGCTCTGTGAGAATAGAACTAGGCTCTGGGACCACTCATCTTGTCAGACTGATAAGTGGCTAATGGTTTATAAAATTTTAGGGTTGGAAGGGAATCTTGAAGTCACCTAGACAATCAATTTATTTCTTAGTTAAGGAAACTGAGATTTGGAAAAGTAAAGGGACTTGATCAATTTTTATTGAACAGATAAAATTGATAGTTAAAAAATTGAATCCTTGCTTTCTGATTCCAATGCCAGTGATAGTTTTATTATAACATACTATCTCCCACTGGGGTAAGATAGAGGAAGTACTTGTCTAAATGCCATGACTAGTGTAGTGGAAGTCTGCCTAACCAGGCAGACTGGTTTTCTCCTGCCCCTTCTGAAGAGTACAATCTAATTCTCCCACATGTTCTTCCTTTTGCATCCTATTTTTTTAATCTCACTACTTCCTTCCCTGTAGACAGATAGAAGCTACCATATGTAATGATGTCATTAGGAATAAATCAGTCAGTGTTTTTTCCTCTTTTTTTGTGGAATCATGTTTTAACAAACTCACAAACACTCTACTGACAGGTAACCAATGATTGCAAATGATAGTACATCCTATGTTATATTTCTGTAAGTTTGCCATTTGGAAAAAAAAAGAAAGAAAGAAAGAAAATGTACTTAAATTTTAAAATAAATTTTTGTTAATATCTTTTGTTTTTACATTACTTCTATTCCCAAATATGTTTCTCCCTCTCCTAGCTTCCCTACCCAGGAAGTTTCCCCTTGTAGCAAAGAATAAAAACTAAATGGGAGGAAAAGTTCCACAAAACTAGCCCAAGTATCTCCTATAGATTTTTACTAGCTGTGCGATCCTAGGAAAGTCAATGATCTTATCTGAGTTTCCTCACCTGTAAAATTTGAGAATTGGATTTTGATGATCTCTAATGTCCCTTTGTGGTCACCAAATTTCTAATTTGTAGCAAAAGTCACTGAGAACTTCAGGTATGATTCACCAATTTATTAGGGAGTTGATTGGGTCCAAGATCTTCCACACAAATAGGAACCTTCTCATCTTAAGTACTAACTACTTTTATTTACCTGGAAGGTTTAATATTTTACTGATTGGTCTCAGCAGGGGCTTTCCAAAGGTCATAAGACCCTTTCAACCATCTCCCAAGGTCTTCCACAAATCCTAAGACATTAGTGTTTTACCAGCACTATCCTAAGGTTCAAGAAAGTTGTGGATTTGAAGGTTTTTCATAAGGGTGAGGGGCTACTGCACCAGTAAATGAATCTTATTATATATGGGGGAGGGGTGGGGTAATTCAGCAATTACATTTTTGCAATTACATTTTTATTACATTCCTAATAATATGATCTAACATAAATAAAAGTAATATATGATGGATTAACATTCATAGCTTTTACCCTAACAGCGCTAACATAGCTAACAAATTTAATCCTATTCTGCTTAATTCACTAATAAAATCACTGATATCTGCTCAAAAAGTTATCAAACTGTGCATACCCTTTGACCCAGTAGTGTTACTACTGGGCTTATATCCAAAGAGACTTTAAAGGAGGGATGGAGGCAGACTAATGTAGAGGAGCTCAGATTGAGGAAGTCAGAGATGTTTGTTGATATTATTTGCTCTTATTTGTTTCGAATGGTCCTATTAGAGAATCATTTTCAAGCTGGAAGAGGCAATGTGAAGTAGTAGAGAAAAAAGAAGTGGTTTCAGAGTCATGAAGGCCTACATTCAAGTCCAGGCTCTGATACATATAGATATTATAGGCAAGAGAGAAGATAGAAAGAAGCTAACCTATTGGGAAAGGCAATTTCTCCACCCAAGATTTTTTTTCCCCCAAAGATTTCTTTCTATCAATTACATTACAGTCTTATTCCTATGCAAATAAATCTCATAGACTACAAGCCCATAAGTCAGTGGATGAATGATGCAATTCCTTTCAGGTACTTGCTATGACAACTTCACTAACCCCACCATCTCTCTGCTACTGAATCACTTTCTTATTCATTCTCTTTGAGTATTCTTGTATTCTTTGTAAATGATCAAAACTGAAGAAATTCTAATTGCAGTGATCCTTAGGAATCAAATCACAAATTAGATAAAAATGACCATTAATGGCATTTATTAATAATATCAAATAACACAAAAACACAGAGAAGGTAAAGAAAGCTGAAATGAAGCTCATAGCCAGAGTTACCACTTTCGTTTTCTCCTATACCCTCCTCCTGTCTGGGTCTGAGGAAGGATTGCAAAAGAAATGATTGAGATTCTAAGTCTGAGTGCAAATTTTCCTAGCAATATGCTCTGGTAAAAAGCAGAGGAAAGGAAAAAGCTTTTAGTTGGATTTTCCTCTCTCCAACTGCCACAATGATCCACAGTTTGATCTAGTTTTAGCTCCAGTCCATTCTTGCCATATGTCTGCCTTCTTCCCTTTTGTTCTCCTTTCTATTCACACATTTTTTCATGTTTTATTCTTGTCTGTTTTTCTCCTGTCTAGGACTCCCAGAACCTGGGCAGATGCCAATTTCTCAAGGCCACAATAATTTTGAAATAACCTGCGCTCCCCTGAGTGTCTGCAAACAGTCCAGCTTTAGCATTCTCTATCATCCCAAGAAGGTTGACCATGTGTAATTCTGATCTCATCAGCCTGAGTTTGTATAAGTATGCATGTGTAAGAATCTTAACAGAAATATGAGAACAAAATGGGGTGGGGAATAAGCTTATCCTAAAGGATGTAGTGATATTGAACCATGATCTGATTGGATAATCCACACTAATTCCTGGGCTAATGGGAAAAGCAATACCAACACCAACTGGATAAAGGGGAGTGGCAAATAGTTAGTCTGATACCTCAGTATGCCCTCTGGTGTTAATTGGTAAGCATAACACATGGAATGAGCACTTAACAGCATATATGATAATCTTACTGCTAAATAGGAAGAGTCAAGTTCATTTCCATAATTGTACTTAGTATACATATATATATGCACATATATAATTTTTAGATCTACCTTCTTCATGCTATATCACTTCATATACGTCTATTTTTTCTTTCACTTTTTCAAATTCATCTTCCATTATAGCACAATATTTTATTAATTTATAGATCACAGTTCCTTCAGTCATTCTTTTGTTGGGTACCTGGTTTACAATAATGTATTAATACATAATGTAACTATAATTTTTTTGTACAGAAAGACTTTTTATTCCTTTTAAAAACTTTTCTTTTGGGTGTTACTAAAAATAAAAAGAACTATCTATATAAAATATTAATAACCATTAATTAGTAATAGCAAAAAATTAGGAAACAGCTCAATGACCAACAATTAAAGATCAGTTGAATAAATGGTAAAATAACAATGTAACTGAAAATTTTTGTGCCACAAAACAGTAGTTTTTTCTTTCCCTGAGTTTGTTGTTTTCTTTTTTTTTCCTCATAGACTAGTAAACCAAAGCTTTCACCCAGTATCTTCTATGTTCATGTTCAGAAATAAATTTATTTAAAGATCCTTTGTTGGCATCTAGAAGCTGAGCATGAAATATAAAGACAAATGCTTTCTAAAGATGTTCAAAGATCAAAAAGGATGTAGAAAGGCATCTCTATACAGAGGAAAAACTACTGGTTGAGGAGAAATAGGATTTGGCTTTGAAAGCCAACTCTACCACTTATCATTCAATTGAGTAAATTACCTCACTTTTCTGTGCATTATTTTCATCATCTGTAAAATATGGAGGATGGATTAGCTCGTCCTTGTGGTCTTTTCTTTAAATTTATGATTCCATGATCCTATAAGCAGGTTAAGGAGAAAGAAGACCTTTTTTTCAATATGTTATGTATAACGTCCAATAAAAGAGATAACTTAAGGATAGTGAGAATATCTCATCATTGTTTATGACATTGTGCTGATTGTATCAAGTCCCAGAAAAGGATAGGATCTCTTGAATGAGATCAACTTCCATATGAAATATATTAGCTTGCTTATCCACACTGAAAAAACTAAGTGGATGAAGAATTCATGTTATCCTAAGTAATTACATTCAGTTGTATAGATAGCCCATTAAGTTAATTCATTAATACATATGTCTTAGAAAGCCACCATAGATAAATAAGATAGATAATGAGTTGGCCCCGATTGAGTGGAAGGATGAAGTTATGTAAGATTTTGGAGAAATTTTGCAACATTTCCAATGATCCCAAATTGCTACCATCTATCAAAAATCATCTTTTTAATACTTCCAAATATGGTCTCGATGATCTGATAAATCAGCAGATTTCTCATAAAATAATAGTTTAGACATCTGGGTGAATTCAAAAGTCAGGAACTGAATATTTCATTGCCTATGTAATTGAAGGTCCTTAAACATTCTAACTGGCTAACCTTTTTTTTTGGGGGGGGGGGTTGTTTGTGACATTATATCCCTTATTGCCATCTCTCAATAGTCAAGACCACAAAAGACTTAAAAACAATGTAAAGATACATGGTAAGAGTAAGTAGGATGTAATCTATAACCAACATGCAAAAAAAAATTAAATGAAAGATGTTGGCAAGAGAAAAAGGAGTGGATCAATCATGTGATAAAAGAAGAATAGCAAATGGATAGCATAAGGGTTGCTGTGATATCTTGGAAATATGGGTCCCAGAAATAAGTCACTAGCATGTGAAGTAGATCCTTTATGATGGATTTAGGGGATGAAAAGGACAAAAATTCTACAGGAGAAAAAGTTATAAGTAGGCTGTGATCTGAGTTCCACTAATATATTGAAGTAAAAATGTAAAACGTATTATTATTAAGAATTACTATTAAGAATGTAAAACAATTAAAAATAGGCTTTAATAAGGTCATGTAGAGAGATAAAAACATAATTAAAAGGATTACATAAACTTACTAGAGACAATGAGGAGTCAATGTAGCATAATGGATAGCAAGCTGCCTCTGATATGAGCTGTGTGATCATGGGCAAGTAACTTATCCCTCTTTAAACCTCAGTCAACAAAGCCCAATGGATTGCTCTGTCCACTGTAGAGGCTTAATAAATATTTTGTAGAGAATGAGCCTGGTGAGATCATCCTGAATCCCATATCTTCTTAAGCTCTTTCCATATGAGGAACTCACCTGGCTCTTTACAGTAACATCATACACTTGGATTACAACCGTGGACTTGGCTTTTAAGGAGAGAACTAGAGCTTAAAAGGGAGAGACATGGCAAGATGTCTCTTTAAGAGACACCAGCTTAGTTTTCCTGGAGAGGAGAATTCATCTTTCTGTGTGAGGGACCTCCAAGGGATCCTGTGCAAATAGAGGATGGAAAGCAAATAGAGGAAACAGGAGACCGGGTGGATGACCACTTCTTGGATATGCCATGGTGGAGATTTCTTTGAGTATATGGAGTAGATAGCTGCTGAGGTTCCTTCCAAATCTGAAATTCTTTGATTGCATGTATTAGACTCAGGTGAAGAAACTAATGAAAACAGAGTTAAATGACTTGCCCAGGTTCACACAGCTAGCAATTGTCTAAGAATTTATTTGAACTCAAGAATATGAGTCTTCCTGACTCCAGGCTTGGTGCTCTATCCATTACACCAACAAGCTACCCTGTACACAGGAGATGATTAATAAATATTTATTAACTGATTCACTAACTGGCTTCTTTAGAACAGTTTCAACATCTTTATTGGGATCATAGGCCTTAGAGCTAAAAGAGCTCTTCAGAAATCACCTGGTCCAACACTCTACCACAGGGTCTGGGCCTGCAAGGTGCTATAATTTTTATTTTATAAAGACAGTTAAGATGCACAGGGGTAATTATAATACTACCAATAATATCTGTTTCTATAATATTTCAAGGCCTACTAACTACTTTTCTCATAATAATCCTATCAGAGAGGAAGTACAAATGTCCTCATTTTAGCTCAGTGGAATGAAATGATACATTAAGCCACATAGTGTATAGTAGTGCAAAGAAATCAAAGAAAGGGGAAAAGTACATGCATATACAAAACAATAGCATCTCTTTTTGTGGTGGCAAAAAACTAAAAATGAAGAGAGTACTTATCAATTGAGGAATGGCTGAAGCAGTTGTGATATATGAATGAGATAGAATATCATTAACAACAATAATAGCTAATATATATTATATTATCTATAAAGTTTTTTTAGGTTTGCAAGGCATTTACATATCTTAAAGTATCTCATTTGATCCTTACAACAACTCTGTGAAGTAGGTAATATTATCTCCAGTTTACAGATGAAGAAATTGAGAACAAAGAAACAAAAAATGAAGGTTAAGTGACTTACTTGGAATTATGAAGCTAAGTAAATATGTGGCAGAATTAGAATTTAGGTCTTCTGATTGCAAGTTCATTTCTCTTGATCTTCCTATTGTGCCACAAAAATGAGGAAAGGTTCAGCTTTTCACTTTGTATTCACTTGCTTTAACAGCAAGCAGGATTAAGAGACTTGCCCAGCCTCACAGCTACTAAGTGTTAAGTGTCTGAGGTCTAATTTGAACTCAGGTCCTCCTGATGCCAGAGCCCATGCTGAATCCACTGTCCCACTTGTTGCTCTAATTTTTGCAGAGAGAAATAAGCAGAACCAGGAGAGCAGTTTACAAAATAATAACATTGTCAAGATGAAAAACTTAGGAACTCTGAATGATATAAGCAATCAGCCATGATTCCAAAGGAATCTTGATGAAGCACACTATCAACCTCCCTACAGAGGTGATGGACTCAAGATCAAGCAATAAACATTCATCATTTATTAATAATATTCAATAATCAATCAGTCAATAAGCATTATTAAACACTGATTGAGACATGCATGTTTGGACATGGATAATATGGAAATTTGTTTTGCTCAATTATATTTTTGCAAAGGTTTGGTTTTGAGTATTTTCCAATGGGAGAGAATGAGAGAGAAAGAAAATAAATGCTTGTTAATTGAAAAAAGTTAAAAAATTTAAAAAAAAAAACATAATGCTTACGAGTATACTGGAGCTGCAGTAGGGAGGAGAGGGTAGAAAGAATTTCATTCTTCTGATCACCAGCCCAGGACCCTTTTCACCTTTGGTCACTTTACTTTCCTGATTTTAAGCTTCCTCCTCTGTCAGATAAAGGGATTTTTTACATACTTTTTTAGAGCTTTTTTTCCCCCTACATTTACTTTCCTGTATTATAGCTTTTTATATACAAAACACACATATGGGTAATTTTTCAACATTGACTCTTGCAAAAACTTCTGTTTCAACTTTTCCCCTCCTTCCCTCCACCCTCTCCCCAGATGGCAGGTAGTCCCATACATGTTAAATATGTTAAAGTATATGTTAAATACAATATATGTATACATATTTATACAGTTATCTTGTTGCACAAGAAAGATCAGATTTAGAAAGAAAATAAAAGTAACCTGAGAAGAAAAAACAAAAATGCACACAAACAATAACAAAAAGAGTAGAAATGTTATGTTGTGGTCCAAACTCATTTCCCAATGTTCTTACTCTGGGTGTAGCTGCTTCTGTTCATTATAGATCAATTGGAACTGATTTGGAGCCTCTCATTGCCCAAGAGAGTCTCGTCCATCAGAAGTGATCATCATATAGTGTTGGAATCTTTACAAAGTATTAAAACATTGGAGTTGATAGAGACAATAGTTATCTGGTTTGGCATGGTTCAGTGTGATTGATTTGATCTTAGAAAGAGATATTTTGGGCCAGAACTTGAAACAAGGTTCTAAGTGGAACTGATAGAACAATGCTTGTGTTCACACTTTTAGAGAGCTCATAAGTATCTAAGTACTCAATGGAGTTCACACGTTTGGGAGAGTTCAGGGTTTTGCACTCTGGGAGATAACCCAGAATCCCTCTCCCTCCAGAAGGCAGAGTTAACCTTTGGGAGATTATATATATATGTGTGTGTGTGTGTGTATATATATATATATATATATATATATATATAGAGAGAGAGAGAGAGAGAGAGAGAGAGAGAGAGAGAGCGCTCTTGGAACTACTTGGAAACTTGCTTGAGGTACTTACTTGAGTTAGTTACTTGAGGACTTACTAGAAATTCTGGGAGCTCAAGAGAGTTTTACTTGGAGTCGATGAGAGCTCTTGGAACCCACAAGCCCTATCTTCAAGGCAAGAGATTCATTGCATCTTCTACCTTGGTGCTGGCTGGAGGCTGAAGAAAGCAGAGGCAGAAGCCAAGGACAAAGCTGCAAGAGCTCAAGCAGAGAGACAGGTCTCTGAACTAACTGGGCTAATTTGGAAGGAGAAATAAACGTTTGCATTTTTACCAGCTGGCTGCATTTTGGAGTAATTTTTTATTTCAACTGAGACTAAGGCTGCCTCCAGAAAGCCTTCACAATATAGTATTTTTGTTGAAGTATATAATGATCTCCTGGTTCTGTTCATTTCACGTAGCATCAGTTCATGTAAGTCTCTCCGATCTCCTGCTGGTCATTTCTTACAGAAAAATAACATTCCATAATATCCATATACCACAATTCACCCAACCATTGTCTAATTGATGGGCATCCATTCAATTTCCAGTTTCTAGCCACTACAAAAAGGGCTGCCACAAACATTTTTGCACATAGGAGTTCCTTTCCCTTCTTTAAATATCTCTTTGGGATATAGAGCTCGGGACTCTTAAAGATTCCTTACAGTTCTCATATCCTATAATCCTTTGTGATTACTTTCCAGATAATCCCTACCCTACTGATTTTGGATGGACCAAGTAAGCAGTTATATCACCATCATTGCTTACTAATAGTAGAATAGGTGAAATAGGAGAGGATTGACTCCTATTTGCGTTTTATCTTAGGTTAATAATCACTGCCTCCATCACCTTCCCTGAATCTCTTCCCACCTTTCTCCAACCATGGGGAAAGGAAAAAGCTGGGAGAAGATGAGATTAAAGCCTGTTGAACAGATCCTGGCTTCTGATAGGGTTTCCCCTGTAAGGAACAGAAAGTAGTCTGTTTGGCAACCCCTCTGGAAAAGAACACTAGGCTGGAACCCAAGAAGAATCCTGCCAATTACCTCTTTGCTGACAGCTTTGAGCTCTTGGCTTTTTTTTTTTTTTTTTTTTTTATCCCTATCCGCAGTTTGAGTCTCACTGAGAATCATGAGAAATTACTCATAAGAAATACCAATGAACTGGAGGAGGGGAGTGTCAAAGGACTTGCACTTAAAACACACTGTTCCATTCTGCTAGACTTGATTTTCCCTCTTTAGACTTCAGGTCTTCAATTAGGAAAATGAGGGAGTTGGATGACTGAGATCAGGCCCACCTCTAACATTCTGTCTGAATGCAGTTCTTCATTCTCATAGATCTGGAGCCATGAGAGTGTTCCTTTGCATCCATATGCCATTTTTTCAGTCACTTTATACCCAATCCCATCATTTTACAAATAACTGAGAACCAGATTTGTTCAAGGTCATACAGGTGGTTAAGTGACAGTGCTAGGATCTGAACAAAGATTCTGTGTCTCACTGGTCTTTCCCTTGGGTCATCCTGTTTTCCTCCTTCCTGTTAAGCCTTTTTGGCCAGAACTCTCAACATCTGTCATCTCAGTTTTCCTGTTGATTCTCTACCTCCAAATCTCCTGCTTGATCTTTATTCTGCCATTTTGATCTCCCTCTTTGTGTATTTCAGTCACTGTTTTGGGCTCTAGAGAGCCCCCTCTCTGAGGGAGAACCACCTGACCACTAATTGCTAGGCCATCAACCTTTTCCTGACTGATGATGGTTAACTAGAGTATCACCTGTAAAATTATAATGACTGAATGTAAACATTCAGCTGTTCCCCTGGGAATGATGGATACCTCTTGGAGGTCAAAAGAGGTTTCAGGACAAGTGAAAGCAAGCTGAGGTTTAAATATTGTGTATATTTGTGTATATGTCTTTTTACTGGGTTTGAGGAAACCCAGTAGAATACAAACTCCTTGAAAGATAGGTAGAGGTTGTTTCATTTTTATTTATTTATTTGATAATATAATTTTCTTTATTAGACATTATTTAAACATTGATTACATTATGTGCACAATTGTCATCATTTGAACTTTGCCTCCAGATCTATTTCTATACAATACTTAAACACTGTTATACTGGTTTTTGGCTCAAAACAGTAGATATTGATTTACAATTATTCAAATTTTATTACTATACATATGGTTCTACAGCCTAACACTAGATGTCAAATGGATAGAAACAGCAACATTCTCACAATTTGAGGAATAAACATTTAAAAAACCCAAATAATATCTTTTTTGTTTTATTCTTCCAAATCAAACAAACCAAGGAAAGTTCCAGGTGTCCCTTTTGTTCCCCCTGCCTTCCTCAAAGACAAATGCCAAAAGAAAAAAATTGTCTTCTAATTGGGACTATGCTCACATCGTGGTCATATAAATTCTCTCCATCCTACTACAGGTAGACATCTACTATAGGCAGGTGCAAATGATGCTGGCAGCACTTGTACCGACAAGACGGGAAATCTTACAAATTGCTTCAGTAGCTGATGGACTGTCCATGGGTCATTACCCCATTCCCCCAGCCGTGTGTACAACTTTAAAGTGAGACCAGGTAGCTGTGGATCACATTCCTACTCTCCAAAGCATAGGGGAAGCAACTCATTCCATTCCCTTCAAATGTTAGTCAGAATCACAGAATACAACTATCATGGGGTCGCTCACAATTGAACAATAGAGAGCCTTTTCATTGACTTCATATCAGAGAGCACCAGACCCATAAACCATGAAATTGGGCGTTCCACTTAGTATAACTTATTGTTAAAATTTTAAAAAAACTTTCAGGTGATGATGAGCTTTTACAACTGGACTTGAGTTTATGACATGTCTATAGGACTTCTTTTCCTTAAACATTGCTTTATTTCTTCTAGTTTCAGCACGCAAGAGGTATCTTCTATGCAAGAAACTGTGACAGCTAAAGGAAGGCAAGACAAATTCATCACTGAATTTGTGGATTTACTCATGTAACAAATAGTAAGCCAATAGTATTCTTACTGAGAAGTATGATCTAGTCACCTCCTGGGAAAGAAAATTCTCCTTTGTGATATACAAATATGAGATTAAGATATGGACAGCAAATTAAGGCTCAATATGACAATTGCCACTGAAGATTAAATGTCTGTAAATGCTTTATTCCTAGTGAATAATTCAAAATGTCCTCATATGGATCAGACAATTGATTGGTTCCTGTTGGTAGCTCTACTTGGAGGCTGCAGAATAGCCCAAGTTTATAAAGATTTTTACCAAATGATTTGCAATTATTAAAATCAAGCATTTTCTTTTGAAAATCACTGTGGCTATTTTACCATTTAGAGTGTAACAATTCCAACTATAAAATGTTTTTATGTAAATTAAAAAATACACTGACAAGGATACACAAGAGCATGATAAAGTTGTGAAGTATGGGCTAGCTCCCTGGAGGGCCTCAGGGTCAGCCAAGTCCTTAAGTTTTTGAAAATGAATTTCCTTAAATTTAAAATAAATTATTAAAGCTTCAGAAATAAACTAAGCCCTAAGTGGTCCAGCTTCTTTGGGTCCTATCAAGGAATGCATTTTAGCAAGAAAGAAAATAGATTTGGAAAACAAGAGTGTCCAGAATAGGCTAAACATTGATGCTCTCAAATAGAGCTATAACACAATTAGTATAAAAACTGATCTAAAGAAATAAAAGAATGATTCAAAGGAACAGAAAATGTTTTTAAATAATTCAAAAGGTGACTAAATTTTAAAATAAAAACTGCTTAGACTGCTTAGCCACCTTGTAATTTAGACATATCTGCCATAATTTTAGGCTACTTCCAAAAGCCTGGAGAAGATCATTTTGATAATTGTCCCATCAAATAGTTTCTTTCTCAGATCTTGAACAACAGTAAAAAGATGAGTTTTTGGTAAATTATATGTACTTAGAAGTAAAACTTTCACATGAAAGTGGCTAACTTCTGTTTCATTTGTATACTATTATTATGCTTTGCTATTTAACCAGCAAATTACTAAACATCGACAAGTAAACAATGTTGGACTATTATGGAATAGGCTAATCTCATATTCTTCCTAGATCCTCATAGATAAAAACTGTTCCCAAACCAGAAAGGCTCATACTCATCAACACAAAATCCTTGTTCCTGGAGGTCATGTCCTTTGATTGAAGTTAATGTTGGCCTCTATTTCCAAACTAAAGCAGACTTCAATTATAAGGCTATAAAATAAAAACTGAAATTCCATTTAGACTCCAGTTTCTCAGCTTCCAGAATTCAGTAATAAGATTTGGCTTCTTGTACCTCAGTCTGTTACTCTTAAACTAACAAACAATAGTACTCAGTTTTACTCTAGGTAAAAACAACTTCAGGAAGGCTGTTTTTAAAAAATAGTCTTTATCACAATTCAAGTTCAAACTCAGACTTGTTTGTTTACAAAATTGTTTGATGAGGTATCCTACTTCCTTCCCCATACTTACAGCTCTCTTCCACTTAGACTGATTTTAGCAGTGTTAAAAGCACCATTCTTAATAGTGTTTAAAATTTTAAAAAATCTCATTGTGGTCAGTATGATGAATCACAATCATTTATGACAATGGATGAGATAATTGAGTGTATTGGGATTGTCTATAGATCTATAGTATGGATTCTTAGATTCATCGCACAAGGCATTTACAGTTATTAAGCAGTATGAAAGGGATCCATGTTCAATAGATATTAGGAGAATTTTTGAGCCACATGGTTTAATAATACATGTTATTTCCACATTATTTTCAAATGAAGCAATCATGCTAAATGCTTTTCCAGTGCTTGTCTTTATGTTTAAGGTTACTCCCAGTGATAGATCTTTAGGGAATGAAAAAGAAAACTGCCAGGAGACCCAAGTAACTGGCATTTTCTCCTGGAAGAAATTATAATAGAGCAATGTTGATTCCAATCAGTCTTTGTGAATCTTTTCATAACTCTCAGCTACCACAGACTCTTCAATTTTTAGACCCATATTTCTTCTTTGCTAAAATAATCATAATATGTACTCTGTATAATTCTCAGCCTCAAATATATTCAATGTTTGTCCTGATGGAAAAATTAATTGTTCTGGAAGATGGTTTTCTAATAAACTTATTCAGGAACTTGATATTTGCAAAGGTGCCTCTCATCATCACAACATCATTATCCCTCCAGGCTCCACAAAGATTGAATTCACAAGGTGTAAACCCTCTATTTGTCAGAAATTTAACAACATACTTAAAGTGGCAATGCTTCCAGCAGGTGATATATGATCTGTTGGTGACAGCATCTCCCAAATAGAGCAAGACATGGGCATTTTCAATGGGCTGCAGTGAAACTGGCTCTTTGACAAGTTTATCAAAAAAGGATGGACATTTGATATAAATGGGAACAAAACAGAATCTGGTACATCTAAGGAATTCTACCACTTATTTTCCTTCTCCAGTTTTTCTTTTAATTCTTTTAACATAGAGAATATCATGTTTTTCTTCTTTATGAAGCTCCTCTTTCTTAGGCCAAATGTCATATAGGTAGATATTTCTGACTTAAAGAAAATAAAGGCTCAGTCTGTAAATCTATAATCACTGTTCCTGCATAAGCTACTAAGAGAGATGGTAGGCAAAGTAGTTGGCAGGAATACAGTCATAAAGATGACCTTCAAAATTTTTTATTGCCAGAAAACACCCCACAAGACAAGTGCTTATGATGCTGTTTGAGTGGTCTAGATTCCTGGTGGTCTAGAGGTTAGTGGCAATAAGAGCGTTGTTAAGAATCCCCTTTAAATTGGCCACAGGTTTTACGAGTGAAAGAATTCACTCATTCCCGAATTATTAGTTACAAAATGACAGTTTATTGTTAGATAGAAATCAGTTTACCAAGAGACTGACTTCTATAGTGGCAGATCTATGGGAAAATGAAGTTTTGCACTGAGAATGCAGTTCTCAGTGGACAGAAAGTCCTGGCAATTGAGTGAGCTACTTAGGTCCATCTGCAAAAGACCTTCATTGATGGAAGCTATTGTATTGGGTGTCTTGGTGGGGGCTGGGACAGCCCAAGCAGGTCAGGCTGGGATAGCCCAGATCTCCTTTTGGAATTAACACTTCAAAGGGGTGCCTTTTGACCAGGATTTCTAATTGAATCAAAGGCCCTGGCATCCTGGAAAGATAACTTATTTGGGGAAGATATGCCTTCCCCAGGAATGGTTGAGATTCTGAAAGGGATCACAAATCAATAGGAAATACAGTTTCTTAAAGGGACCACAACCCACTTCACTTGTATGAGCACTCTATTGTAAGGTTTGTGCTAAGAATTTCATTTTCCCCAAACCCATCAGATCTTCATAAATTAAAATTTAGATTATAGGATCCATCTAACTTAGTTAATGATTTTATGAGAAACCACATAATCCCTAACTATAAGGAAATTATAGATTAAGTCAGAAGGGTTAAAAGATTTCTAGAATAACCAAGGAGATTTAGTTTACCTCAGGCTTCCTCAATCAACAAATAGAGATAGCTAGTTTGGAAACTTTTTGAATATCTCCAGGCCATTAAATAATTAGTCAGGTTCTTCTCTAAGCAGTTAAGTAAAGATCAAAGGGGTTATCTCAGGTATTTCTGCTAGAAGAACAAGTCTTTTGCTCTTCTTCCCAGAGCCTTAATGATTATCAGATCCTTGGTGCCCATTCTTGAATTACCCACAGTTATTATTCTGAGAAGTTCTCAGTTTCCCATTTCACTCAAGTGGCACTTAGTGGATAATACCTATCTCTTTATTACTAAGTCTAAGTACTCCTCTCTGGCCAAACTGGCCTACTCTCTGTTTCTGGATTTTTTTCTTTGCTCTCCCATCACCTCACCCTTACATTCAATGTTCACCGGGCTTGGAATAATTTTTTCTTTCTCAATCCATCACAAACCCCAAAAAACTCTACTTCTATCTCCTTCTGCCCCTACAAATCATCTCTTGATGCTTCACATACATTTCTGCACAGCTTAGACATTATATAATTTATCATGGAGCTTAGAGTCATATATATTTCATGAGAAACTCACATTCCTGCTGGATGCTTTGAGACATCAGCCCTCAGGGCAACATGCCAGCAGCAAATCTCTCCCTCTCAAATAAAATATTAAAAACTCTCTAATCTCTATCTTGCCTCAGTTTCTCCAGCATTACAAATTATGAACTGATTCAGCCATTCTGTAGAGCATGAACAGATCCAAAAATTCTAGAGAAAATTTGGAACTATGCTCAAAAAGTTATCAAACTGTGCATACCCTTTGATCCACAGTGTTACTACTAGGCTTGTATCCCAAAAAGATACTAAAGAAGGTATTTTTACCTTCTTTATGTGCAAAATGTTTGTAGCGATCTTTTTTGTTGTGGCAAGAAACTGGAAACTGATGGATGCCCATCAGTTGGAAAATGGCTGAATAAATTATAATGTATGAATATTATGGAATATTATTGTTCTATAAAAGAAATGACCAACAGGATGATTTCAGAGAAGCCTAAAGAGAATTACATGAACTGATGATGAGTGAAATGAGCAGAACCAGGAAATAATTGTTCATGGCAACATCAATATTATAGGATGATCAATTCTGATGGACATGACTCTTTCCAACAATGAGATGATTGATTCCAGTTCCAATGACTTGTGATGAAGAGAGTTATTTATACCCAAAGAGAGGACTGTGGGAACTGAGTGTGGATCACAGTATAACATTCTCACTCTTTTTGTTGTTGTTCACTTGAATCTTTTTTTTTTTATCCAGTTTCTTTCCTTTTTGATCTGATTTTTCTTGTGCAACAGGAGAATTGTATAAATATGTTTACACATATTGGATTTTACATATGTTTTAACATGTATTGGATTGCTTGCCATCTAGGGTAGGGAATGGGGGGAAAGAGGGGAAAATCTGAAATATAAGGCTATGCAAGGGTCAATGTTGAAAAATTATCTGTGCATGTTTTGAAAATAAAGTTTAAAAAAATTTTCAAATGATAAATTCATCACCAATTAAGAGAAAATTAAATCAATAGTTAGGAGCTATTTTTCCCAATCTGATGCAATAAATCTAACAATTTATGTGAAAAAAAAAAAAGCTATTATTGGGGCTCTGAATGAGTTAAAACTTTATATAAACACAGAACTATACAAAAATATTTGCATACTTTAACCCAGTAGTCCCTCTATTGGCATATATCCTAAAGAGATTATTAAGATGGAAGAGATTATTTATGTGTGAAAAAATGTTCTTGGCAGTACAGATTGTGATAGCAAACAAAAATTAAAAACAACAAACCAGGACTCAAACTAGGTAACCAATTCAATGAGCCTTAAAAAAGTTTCTCTCCTCCTACAATTTTGCTGGTGGGGAGGAAAGTGGGGTAACCAAAGACAAAAGGATAAAAAAAACCTTTCCTGCCTTCAAAGAACCTATGCTTTGCTCAGGGAAGCAACATTTATATAGATAACTAAATATGATATAATTTGAAGTAGGAAAGAATTCTAAGGACCAGAGTAATCAACAGAGGCTTTCTGCATGATTAACAACTATAAAGTATCATTATTGCATCATAAAAAATAAAAAAAAGTGGGAAGATGAAGTGAAGCAGAATGAAGAAAACAAGCAAGTGAACAATATACACACTGGCTCTAAATATATAATTAAAGACAATAATAGCCATAACAAATTCAGATTAAATATCCATACACAAACAAAGTTCTAAAGGGATCATGGAAACAAAAGGGAAGATTTGGTTATCTCTCTGTTAAAGTTAGGCCTTGTAACTCTTGAATAAAGATTTGATAAATAACAGAAATTTATTGATTTTATATATATATATATATATATAAATCATTTGTAATCTTTTTGTTTCATTTTGCTTATTTTCTTACTTCTTTATTTCTAAATTTGAATACTTGTATTTATTAATAGAAATTAAAATTTCTAATATTGAAAAAATAATACTCTAATGGACTAGTTTGTGAGAATAACAGCATTTAGTGATTTAAACAAGAACATTTTCTTTTTTAAAAAATTATTTATTTAACATTTTATTTCCCCTCACCTCATTTACATATAAAAACAATTTTTAACATTTATTTATTAAAACTGTGAGTTTCAAATTATTTTCCTCCCTCCCTGCCCATTGAGAAGGCAACTTGATATTGTGTAGTCATGCAAAACATATTTCCATATTAATCATGTTGTGAAAGAAAGCAGACCAAAGAAACCCAAGAAAAACAAAGACAAAATTTTTAAAAAGATATGCTTTGATATGAATTCAGACTTTACTAGTTCTTTATTTGGAAATAGCATTTTTTCATCATAAGTCCTTTGGAACTGTCTTGGATCATTATATTGCTAAGAATAGCTGAATCATTTGCAGTTGATCATCATACAGTATTACTGTTACTATGTATAATAAATGATCTACTAGTTCTTACTTCACTTTTCATGTAAGTCTTTTCAGTTTTTTCTGAGAGCATCTTGCTTATCAGTTCTTATAGTATAATAATATTCTATTACATTCGCATATGACAACGTGTTAATCCATTCCACAAATGATGGGCAAACCTTCAATTTCCAATTTTTTACCACCTGAAAATGAGCTGTTATAAAATATTTTTGTACATAAAGGTTCTTTTTTTGATTTTCTTTTCTTTTTTTTATCTTTTTGGAATACAGACCTAGTAGTAGTATTGCTAGGGCATGTTGTGCCACAGTTCTCTTTTAATGTCCTGACCCAGTTTCCCTAATTGTCCTATTCAGTTATTCTGCCTCAGGTTATAATCATTCCCTCTTAATGTTTGATAGGATAAGTCTTATTTCTTAGACTTTAGACTATACTTATTCCCTTTTAATATTTGATGGATAAAGGTTTTTATCCATTTTAGACATCATTAGAATATCAGGAGCCTCTCCAGTACCTTCCTCCATTATGTCATCCTAGGTGCCTCCCCCCCATTAGGTCATCCCCATCCAGGTACCTCCCCTATTATGTCATTGTTCTTGTTACCCTATAAAAGAATCTTGTATCTCACATTCGCTGCTGGATTCTTTGAGACGATAGTCTCATTCACCAAATCACGGATCCATTTGGTCCCAGTAAATCTCTCCCATTTAATAAATTATCTCTAATCTCTATCTTGCTCAGTTTCTCCGGCATTACAGTCAAAGGGTACACACAATATTATATTCCTTTGGGCATAGTTCCAAATGGCTCTGCAGAATAGTTGAATCAATTCACAATTCACCAATGGTGCTTTGATGCCCCAATTTCCCCACATCCCCTCTTAACATTTGTCAACACGAACATTTTTTAAGATCTTTGATTCTTTTTCATGCCTGAGCATTCTAAAATTATTTGGAACAAAGAGATATGAGGTCTGTGTTGAGAAAAAGGAGGAAGAAGAAGAGGAAACAATTAGAAAAGGAGGAAAAAGAGAAAGAAGGAAGGAGGAAGATTATTTTGGCAGTATTGTGGGGGATGAATTGGAGACAAGAGAGCCTAAGAAACCAATCAGATTGTTACAGTATTCCAGATGGGGAATGAGAAAGCCTTGAAGAAAATTAGTGGTTACATGAGTGGAGAGAAGGGAGCAAGAGCAAGAAATACTATAACAAGGAGACGCAATGAGACTTGGTAATGGATTAGATATAAGGAAGATGAGGGAAAATAGAAGAACTGAGGATATATCCATGATTGGGGGTATTTAGGTGGTGCAGTGGACAGTGTCAGGCAGGAAGTCAGGAAAACTTTTCTTCCTGAATTCAAATCAAACTCAGACACTTCCTAGCTATGTGACTCTGAACAAGACGCCAAACGTGGTTTCCCTGTTTTTTCATTCGTAAAATGCATTGGAGAAAGAAATAGCAAATCTAGCCAGTATGTGTGCCAAGAAAACCCCAGTGAGGTTTAGAAGAGTCAGACATGACTGAAACGGCTCAACAATAAGTTACTATTAATACTGTTAAGAGGAAAAAATCCATGTTTGGGCCTTAAATCCAGATTAAAGAGGAAAACTCAAAAAGAGAAAGTTAAAAAGGAGTTTATTAATACCAAAGGCAGAAGAAGCCATGGCTAGCTGCTGACTGGGTCAACTTGGGATTCAAACCAGATACCGTTTTTGTAGACAGGCACTGTAAAACTAAGTGGTGCAATAGATAGGGTGCTAACTCTGGGTCAGGAAGACTCAAATTCAAATTCTGCCTCTTATTATATGTGTGACCCTGGCCAAGTCACTTAATCCATAGAGATTCCATCTTTAGTAAATGGTAAAATTTATCTATTAAATGAGCCAAGAAGGAAAGAGCAAACCCAAATGTCAGGAAGAATCAGACACACCTGAACCACAACTTTGATTTGGATCATGTGATCATGAGCAAGTGGGATTAGAGTTGTCTCTCCTCAGCACCTGCTTAAGTATCTTAATTGGCCCACCTTTCAAATGAGGAAATGGGATAAATAAGTATTGAGCCATGTTAGGCAGCTGCTTACTAATTATACAGAGATGGGATTAGGACCACCCTTCCCAAGGTCAAGCAAGGTTAAAATATGGGGTTACTTCTGAATGATTCTGCATTAGTGATTGATTTTAAAAAACTACTAATATTAATTCATATAGATACAACTCACACAGCTAGTATTGCATTTGTCAGTACTCCAATTCAGGACTTTTGATTCCAAGTGCAGTCAGTGTTCTTTTATTGTGTTGTTCAATTGTGTCTGAGTCTTCATAACTCAATTTGGGGTTTTCTTGGAAAAGATATTGGAAGGATTTGCCATTTCCTTCTCCAGTGGATTAAGTTAGTTACTTGCCCAGGGTCTACAGCTAGGACATATCTGAGGTGAAATTTGAACTCAAGTCTTCCTGATTCTGAGCCCAGCTTTATTCAATGAGCCACTTAGCTGACTCAATGTTCTTTACACTATTATATTATTTATTTTTCCAAATATATGCAAAGCTAATTTTCAGTATTCATCTTTGCAAAATCTTGTGTTCCAATTTTTTCTCTCTGTTTCTCCCCTACCTCCCCTCCCCAAGACAGCAAGCAATTCACTGTAGGTTAAACACATACAATTCTTCTTAACTTATTTCTATATTCATTATATTGAGCAAGAAACATCATATTAAAAAGGAAAAAACACATTTAAAAAAAACAAAACAACCAACCACAACAAAAAGCTGGAAATATGCTTTGATCCACTTTCGGTTTCCATAACTGGCTCTCTCCATCACAAGTCTATTGGAATTGCCTTCAATCATTTCATTGCTGAAAAGAGTCAAGTCCATCACAGTTGATCATCATATAATCTTGCTATTACTGTATACAATTACACTATTTTTTAACCAGCATTTATTAAATACTTCCTGTATACCAGGCACACTGCTAAACACTTTACAAATATGTTATTTTACTCTCACAACAATCCCAGAAGGTAGCTGCTGATTTTATTATCCCTATCTTACAGTTGAGGAATCTGTGGCAAGTCAGCTTGCCCCGGAATCCCACAACCAGCTGGAAACAGATTTTAATTAAGGTCTTCCTGATTCCATATCCATTGTACAAACTAACTGCCTCAATATGATATTTTATTGAAGTAGGTATTGCATTCAAAGCCCTGTCCAAAATTTTAAACTCCTATACTGAATTGTAGCTTCCTTTCTTAGATTCAAAAAAACTTCTCTGAAAAGAAGAAAATGTGCTGCTAAAATGCCAAAACCCTTTGAAGGTATTCATACCTTAGCTCAAAACTTTATAAATTATGTTGGGTCGAAACATAAGGGGTTACCTAACTGAACTGGGGAGTCATGAAAAACTTTTATTGGTGTCTGCATTTCCTACCTAGTTGTGAGAAAAAACTCTTTGTAAATCTCAAAGTTCTATAGAGATGTAATAGTTTCCTTTGGGTTGTTATTGTTGTCATTAACACTAATAAAAAGTTTTTGAACTGATTATTGAATCCTGTTGGTAACCTGGTAGAATTGGGACTGTGTTTCCAAATTGTGCCACCAGAGGTCACCCCCACACAACAGCCAAAGGTTTCCTAGATGTAAGGGATGTGAGGGAATAGAGGTGGAGGCGCTAGGCAGGTGGCCAGCAAGAAACAGGGGAGCAAGGCCCCAGTTTAGGGGATGGAGAAAACAAATCCAGGGAAGAGGGTGCGGAAGAAGAGCGCCAGACTGCGGTGGTGAGGAGGCCACGAGTCCCCGCTGGGAGGCAGGGAGGGAGAAGGTGGCTTTCACCCCTCCCTGGTCTGGGTTCCTGCCCTAGCTACTCCCTGCCTCCCCTGCCCATCAGCCCCGCAGGTGTTCTAGAAAAAAAAAACAGAAGTAGAGCCTGGGACTGTGGGCCTGCCACTTTCTGGCATCCGAATCCTCCCATCACTGCTCTTTGTAAGAGAGATTTAGAGCCAACAGGGGACTTGGAAGAACATTTAGTCCAAAACTCATCTAGATATGGAAATGAAGTCTAGAGGGGACATAGTACAGAAATAAGAATAACAAGTAAGAAATGCCACATTTATGTAACATTTTAAAATGTGTAAAGGACTTGGCATACTATATCCCATTAGAGGGCAAAACCTAGTGCAGATTATGTTCTTTCCCAGAATTCAAGTTGTCTGATCAGATTCTTCTTCACGATCTATGACTGGGTCACTCTTTGTTCAGTTATTTCAGTTTTGTCCGACACTTCATGACCACATTTGAAGTTTTCTTGGTAAAGATATTGAAATGGTTCACTCATAGTAACCGCGTGAGATAATAGTAGCTAGCAACTAATGTGTTCTGGGGCTGTACTAATATTTTTCTCATTTGATCCTTATAATAACACTAGGAAGTATGCTCTCACTATCCCCATTGGTGAGGATGGATGAGGAAACTGGGCAAAACAGAAGTTAAGTGACTTGGCTAGTGAGTGCCCGAGGTAGGATTTAAATTCAGGTCTTCCCAATCTCAGCTTCAATAGACTTGCCACTATGCTTCTCACTTATAAATGGCAGAGTCAGGATTCAAACCTGTAACTCCAAAGTCCATTCTTCTTCCTCTTTCTACCCTGCATTTCTCCTTTTCTTCTTCCGTTCCCCTTCCAGTTTGGCTATCTTGAAGCACCAAGACATTGGCTAAAGATTTCCTTTCCCGATCCTATAAATCAGAGCTGGAAGGGATTTTAGACACCATCACTAGTGCAACCCTCTTATTGTATAGAGGAGGAAACTAAGAGAGGGGCAGAGAAAGGCAGTGACCTCATAGTTATTTCAGTGGGTAGAGAGAGCTTGAAAGGCTTGCCCAAGATCACATAGCAAAGGAGTGACGGATCCTGAAGCCCTGGAGTCTCATCCCAAAACACTTGCTTCTACACCTGCTCTCATAGCCTGCAGGAGTCGAGCAAGCTCTCGGAGTCCAAATCCAAGAATCTAGGGAGACCCAATTTGGGGAGGGAGGGGGCACCGGGGTCAGCTTGCTGGTGGGGGGAGTGAAGAAAACACTTCCTGCTCTCCATCTCAGTGGGGGAGAGACTCTCCTAGCTCATTGTGAAGCCCTTGGTGGCTACACCCGCCTGCTTCTCTGGGCTTGGCTGCTACTTTTGTCTGTTGTCCTATGTGGGTGGAGGTAATTAATCTCTGCCATCAACAGCAGCCTATTAAAAATAAATACAAAAATACAAATCTTTTGAAGTCAATGGGTGTGTCCACCTGGACTGTCAGCAGAAATTACAAAGTAGTTTTAAGACTCATCACTCATGTAATCTTGTAGTGTTTCCCCCCCTTTCCAGGGCTCCTTTTCCTGATAGGGCTCTTCTGATCTCTGGTTCTACTTGCTTAAAGGGCTTCTTATCTCTGTTCACCATCCCCTATCTCACCTGGCTCTCTTTTACAAAATAAGCACTTATTACATGTTTGTTGAATGCTGTTGGGTTAAATTCCCTTTGAATGCTGGCCCCGGTGCTACTGAAAGGTGATCTGACTCCATTGTAGTTTGTCACCCAGCAGAACAGAGGCAACATCCACAAAGCTTCCCCCCCCACTCCTGGTTTCTGGTTGTTTTTCTAAGCAAGGCTTTCTGTCTCTGCTTCTTGGTCCTGGGAGAAGCTACTTGGTTCCAGTGAGGGTGGGAAGGGCGAGGTGCTGGCATTCTGAAGCCAGGGCTTGGCCTGGGTGCTGTACACCCTGAGTTACTTTATTCCCTAGCAATTCTTTCCATGTTATCTATTTGGTATATATTGGAGAGAACTCTGGGTTGAGATTTGAAAGCCTTGGGATCTATCTCTGGCTTGTTGTGGATCCTACTGTAGAAGTCATTTCCCTTTTCTTGATCTTAATTGTGTCTTGGCTTTGTATGTAAAAAGAACAGATGATCTCTAAAATTTTTCCCCCCTTTTAAGTACTATGATCTTTTTTCTACTCTTGCAATGATGGATCTGCAGCCCTGATTTATATTGAACCACTCACTGGATTGATTACACCTCTCGTGGGCAAGTTCAAGCTATTTTCATTAGTGGAAGTTTTGAATGGATAATCTGATTAAAGTTAACAGGTTCAATCATCTTTATCAAATGCTTCCTGTGCACAGAACACTCTATTATTGTTATATCCTAGAATTTTCATCAGTGCTTGATACCTCTCTTCCCTGGAACACTGAACCACCAATGGATTTTTTGGTTTTTAAAACACAATATTCCTTCGTAAGGCCTGCTTCTTTCTCCCTTTGGTAAGTTTCTCTTGAGACTTCCATTGCAGGGAGGAGCCCAAGCTAGCTTTCATTCCACTCCTGGCTATGTTCCAGACTCCAGAATTCAAAACCATATTCAATCCCTCCTTCATCTTCTCCCACCCCCTTGCTTTTCTAGCTCTTTTTTTGCATGTTCTTTTTCACCTTTAGAACTTAAGCTCCTTGAAGGCAGGGACTCCCTTTATTTTTTGCTTATATTTGTATTCCCAGCAGTTATCACAATATCAGTCACATAGTAAGTGATTATAATAAATGTTTCTTTCCTTCCTTTTTCCTTCAGATTACCATGTTGAATGTTGGGAGTAAAGAGGTAGGGATAAAGTTATAAAGATGACTAAGTCCTGCTTTATGACTTAATGGCATTCACAGTCCTGGTTTCTAGGACTTAGAGCTGAAATGAACCATAGAAGTCAGTTGGTTCAACAACTTAATGAGAAAGCCCTTATTCCTCATTCAAGTCCCAGTTCACTATTTTCTTTTTTATTGAAAATGATCTTTCTTCTATATGTACAAAAATATTTATAGCAGCTCTCAGGGCAAAAAAAAATAGAAATTGAGGGGATACCTATCAATGAGCAATGCCTGAATAAATTGTGATATGTGCTTATAATGAAATATTAGTGTTCTAAGGGAAATGATGAGCAGAAGGATCTCAGAAAAACCTGGAAAGTCCTTCATGAACTCAAACAAAGTGAAATGCACTGTGTACAAAATAATAGTAATGTTATGGGATGATCAGGTATGAATGATTTTGCTATTTTCAGCAATAAAATGTTCCATGATTACTCTGAAGGAGTCATGATGAAAAATGCAATACATATCTAGAGAAAGAATTGATTATGTCTGAATATAGTTTGAAGCACACTATCTCTCTTACTTTATTTTTCTTGAGGTCTTTTTTGGGGGGAGGGGAGATCTATGTTCTCTTTTACAACATGACTTATATGGAAATGTTTTGCATAACTTCATATGTGCTTTTTTAATGGAGATGGGGGTGAAGGTAAGGGAGATAATCTGACAAATGTAAAAAAAAAAAAAAGAACCTTTTAAATGTAACTGGGGAAAAATAAAAATATTTTTTTAAAAAGAAAATGGTCTTTCCTTCCTCAAAATACTCAGAAAACTTTGTGCTTATTGTGACATTGATTATGTTGTATTTTGGATAATAATTATTTGCTATATCTTGCCTCCTGTGGCATAATGGAAAGAGCAATGGATTTGAAATCAGAAAATAGCTTGAATCTTAGTTTTATCATTTGTACAACCTGGAGGAAGGTTTCATTTTCTGGCCTTTTTTCTTCATCTGTTAAAAGGAGGAGGCTGGAAAGTCAGTGGGGTATGTTGGATAGAGAGCTACTCTTGATTTTAAGACCAAAGATCAAATCTTGCCTTTGACAAAGGGCAAGTGACCTTGTACAAATCATCTAATCTGTGTTCTAGAAAACTTTATAGAACTATAAATTGAAGAAAAGGTGCTGATCTATATTGGTTTCTTCAATAAGGAGTTCCCTTATATCAGTTAAATCACAAGCAATCTCTATTCCTATAGCTAAAACAAATAAAGAAAATGAGACTCTGAAGATTTCTTAGGTCCTTTCCAAATCCAAATCAAGGTCCTAAGGAGGACTCAGTGATAGAAAATCATTCATTTAACTAGAAATAATCTAAATTCAATCACTTATTTAACATATTTCCAAGGCAGGCTGATGTAATTAGCTCTGCAGTCAGAAAAACTGGGGTAAAAGTTTTGGCTCTTTTACTTGCTTCCCATTGTACCTTTAGGCAATTTCTCAGTCTCAGTTTCTCATTTGTAAAATGAAGAGATTGGACTAGAGAGGGTAGTCCAGTTCTTGATATGAAGTAATTTATAATCTGCTATCAATGTGAACAACATAATATAGTTACAGGATTTAGAGTTGGAATACCTATAATAGCAAAACAACAACAAAAATAAATAATGATTAATAAAGTATTATATCTCATGTAGTGCTTTAAAGTTTGCAAAGCAGATTCAGGGATAAGAAAAGATAGTAATATAGTCATATTAAAAATGCTTTAAATGACTATTGGCTGAAGAAATGCAAAATAAAACAATTCTGAGGTGCCACCTCCCACCTATTAGATTAACAGTAAAAGAAAATGACAAATGTTGGAAAGAGTATGGGAAAATAAAGACACTAATGCTTTGTTGGCGGAGTTGTGTGTAAATTCTATATGTAAATCATTATATAAAGTAATATGTCTATAAGCCCAAAAACCTATAAAATATTTCACTACTAGTTCTGTATTCCAAAACAGATAAAAACAAAAAGGAAAAGGACTCATGTGTACAAAAATATTTATAGAAGCTTTTTTATAGGTGGCAAAGAATTGGAAATTGAGGGGATATCCATCAATTAAGGAAATAGTTAAAAGTGGTATATTATTGTGATGCAATATTATTAAGCTATAAGAAATTATGAGCTAGATGCTGGAAAAATCTGGAAAGATTTATATGAATTGATACAGAATGAAATGAGTAGAACCAGGAGAATATTGTACATAGTAACAGCAATATAGTAAGATAATCAACTTCAGTGACTTAGCTATTCTGATCAATACTATCCAAGACAGTTCTGAAGGAAATATAATGAAAAATGCCATCCATTCCCAGAGAAAGAACTGATAGAGCCTGAATACAGATCAAAGCATACTTTTTTACTTTGTTTTTCTTGGGTACTTTTTTGTTGTTTGTTTTCTTTGATAATATGACTAATATGGAAATATATTTTGCATGACTACACATGTATAACCTATATCAAATTTCTTGCCTTCTTAATGAGGGAGGGTCAGAAGAAGGAAAAGAATTTGGAACTCAACTTGAAAACACAAATGTCTAAAATTGTTTTTACAATGTAATTGGGGGGAAATTAAATGCTAAAAAAGAAAAGAAAAGGTAATATGAGAGAAAATTGTACAACCAAATTCTCTTGCACAACTACTAGCAACAAAGATTGAAGAATGATGATAAGGAAATTCTAGGGAAAATGATAATGGGTTCCTTTTTCTGTCCCCAAAAGACCTGTAGGCTCTGGGAAGGGAATTTATCCAGGAAGGCCCACATAAATACCTTCCAGTCTGCTGAAAGACTGTGGCCAGCAGCTATCTACTAGAAATACAACTAAGGGCAAGCCTGAAGCTGGGTTGTCCAAACACTGAGCTAATGTAATTAGTGTGAAAAGCTCATACTAGAACACAGCAAGCAGACCATGGTCTATATAAGACCATTTAGAGTGCTGAAAATTTATGGTTTTCTGGTCTAAGTTAGCTCTGAGAGACTTTAAAAGAAAGTAGCACTTTACTAGGAGGAAGCAGCAGGATCTCCAATAATACAGATCAGGACCACACATAAAGCTTCATCATTCCCTCTTGGAGTTCACATAGTCTAGCCCTAACATAAAGTCCAAATCCAGGAAAGAAGACTGGAAGAAAATGAGCAAGCAAAAAATAAATGATAAAGAAATATTTTTGATCTAAGGCTACACAAAACATATTTACAAAAGAAAAGAATAACTCTATGACATCTATAAACAAAATCCCAAAATAGGAGCTTTATCACAAGGTCTGCTAAAATTTCTGGAAGAAAAGTAATACATTTTTAAAAATGATATTATAGATAAAATGAGAATTCTAGAGGAAAAAATGGAAGAGAAATATGTGATCTAGAGGAAAGATTTGAAAGGAGACTAAATAGATTAGAACAAAGGCAAAAAATCCTAATCCAAGTAAGAGACTCTCTGAAAATTAGAATGGGCCAAAGAAAAATAGATTCGTGAGAAAACAGAAATATAAAAATTAAATTTAAAAAACTGAGAAAAAGAAAATGTAAAGTATCTCTCTAAAACAATATACCTGGAAAACAGGTAAAGGAGATAAAATCTAAGAATTATTATACTATCTGAAGATCACAATCACAAAAGGACTTGGATACTATATTGCAAGAAATGACAACTGAAAATTGCCTAGACATGTTAGAACCTGAGGGCAAAGCAAAAATTAAAAATAACTCATTGATCCCCACTTGGAGAAAAAAATTAACAAAAGCCCCAAACTTTCAAGAATATCATAGTCAAAATCCAAAGGATTACGGTTCCAAAAAAAAAAAAAATGCTGAAAGCAGCCAGAAAGAATTCAAATACCAAGGAATGACAGTCAGGATGATATAAGACTTGGCAGCTAACATTTGAAAAGAGGAGAGGTTGGAATAAGATAGTCCAAAAATTGAAAAGATAGGGACTTATAACCAAGAATAACTTGCCCAGCAAAACAGTATAATTCTGCAAGGGAAAAAAGTGTACTTTTAATAAAAAAAAAAAGAGAGAGAGAGAGAGAGAGAGAGAGAGAATTTTCAAGCATCCTTATTGAAAAAAGTCAGAGCTGAGTACATTTTCCCCCTATTTTAATAACTTTTTATTTTACCAAATACATGCAAAGATAATTTTCAACATTTGCTTCTGTAAAACCTTGTGTTTCAACTTTTTTTTCCCTCTTCCTTTTTTTTTTTCTTCTTATTCCCTCCCATAAAGAGCAAGCAATCCAATATAGGTTAAACATATGCAATTCTTCTAAACATATTTCCATATTCGTCATATTGCACAAGAAAAATCAGATCAAAAAGTGAAAGGGAAAAAAACACGAGAAAAAGAGCAAACAAACAACAAGAAGAAAGGCAAAAATGCTATATTTTGATCCATATTCTCCATAGTTCTTTCCCTGAATGTGGATGGCTGAGTAGACATTTTGCATTTCAAATACAAGAGTCCAGAGAAACATATAAAATTAAATTCATATGGGCAATTAGAAACTATACAGATATGAAGTGTTTACATTCTAATAGGGAAAAACAAATATACCCTTTAAAACCTTAATGTTATTAAGGATTATAGAAGGGGCTAATAAGATGGAGGGTCTAAGAATTGTTTTGTTATGTTTTGATGTCTTAAGGAAAGAAAGAAAATTGAAGGGAAATTAATATACTAGAGAAGGAGAGGGACGAAAAAGAAGAAATTACTGTCATATATAACTGGGATGAGAAGTGAAGAATAAGACTATACATACAGATAAGTAGTGAAGAGGAGTAGACAACACTTGAACTTCATTTTCATCTACAACAGAGAAAATCTGAGAGTAGAATACACACCCACACACACACATCTAAGTACTTTTATTCAATAGGGAAACAGAAAAGAAATGAGACAGGGGAAAAGGAGAAATAAGTATGATGGTATATTCAAGGAAATATTGTCATAAACAAAACAAAATTCAACCTATAGGGTGGATCCTCAAAGAGAGTTTAAAAGAAAACTTTTTAAACCTATTATATGGTCTGAGTGAGAAGATGAAAAGAGAAGGGGAAAAAAAACCCCAGCAGATTGCATCAAATATAATTCACTATTTTAACCATAATTCTTTCTCATCACACTCTTCTCTATAAAAAATAAGGCATTTGGTAGAGAGAGGAAAAAGTATAAGAAGGTAGGATAGAAGGAAATACCCAATAAACGATCATAACAATGAAGGTGAATTGATTGTACTCAAACTTGAAGCAGAAAAGGATAGCACAATATATTAGAAAGCAGAATCTAGCAATTTGTTGTTTACAAGGTTTGTGAAACATTTTACATGCATTATGTCACTTATTCCTCACCACAACCCTCTGAGGTAAGTGCTATTACCAGGCCTAGGTGGGAGTGATGATGTGATATAACAGGGATATGGGGACAATGCTTCAAACTTTACTCTGAATCTCACTTCCATGCAGCAACTATTTCTGCTATCCGATAAAACCAAAAGCTTTGGGAAAGTGGGGGAGTAGCAAAGAAGGGGCCAGTTTACATGTGGATTCAGTCCAGGGGTCCTCAAACTATGGCCCGCGGGCCAGATGCAGCAGCTGAGGACATTTATCCCCCTCACCCAGGGCTATGAAGTTTCTTTATTTAAAGGCCCACAAAACAAAGTTTTTGTTTTTTACTATAGGCTGGCCCTCCAACAGTCTGAGGGACAGTGAACTGGCCCCCTATTTAAAAAGTTTGAGGACCCCTGGAACATAAAGCAGCAAGTCACCTCTTTGGCATTTAAGACCCCACATAATTGAATTCTAGACTCCTTTTTTAGGCTTATTGAACTTTCCTCTACTTCATGCATTTTCATTCCAATTCACCTGACCTTCCTGATGCTCCTTTGTATTCAGTTTTCAATCTCCTTCTAAACCTTTGTACAGATACCATATTGCATCCACCATACCTGGAACACTCCCCTTTGTCACCTCTTATTTTGTAGATCCTTAACTTCCTTCAAAGCTCAGTCGAAGAGCCATCTCCTATGGCAGGGATGGGAAACTTTTTTTCTGCCAAGGGCCATTTGGATATTAATAACATCATTCACGGGCCATACAAAATTATAACCTCATAGAACTCAAGCCGTGGGAAGTTGTCGTACCTAGTTTTTAGCTCATATTATTGCCTGGGGTTGTGGCCTGCAGACTGAATATCCCCTATCTTCTGGGAAGTCTTTTGTGATCCTCCTGCTTGTTGGTGCTCACTCCCTAATCCAGAGTTATCATATATATTATTTATTTATGAGTAACAACAACAGTAATAATGGCTAGAAGTTATATGATATACTTTGCTAGGTCCCATGCTAAATGCTAACTGCTCATTTGATCTTCACAGCAATGCTGGGAGATAGATGCTATTATTATCTTCATCTTTAAAATAAAGAAATAGAGGCAACAAGGGTCAGTGTCCCCTAATTTCTTTTATAAAAGATGGATTAAACAGTACAAGGAGAAGAATAAAAGAGCAGAAGGCAATGATTCACTGGATTTAACTATTGATAGTAATTTCTGATCCTAAAACAGCTTTGTCTGCTCAGATTCTTTCCTCCTCATGGGAATAGAAACAGAAGGATAATCTCTTCCTATGACCCAGACACTGGGAAGAAAGGTAACGTTTTTGAGGTACACTTGGGTTATCTCACCAATCATTGTCCTTATCAGTACATCAAGAACCTTCATCAGACTCAGATGCTGCAATTTTGCAGCTTGTCACTATACCTTTGAAAGTGAGATTGAGGAGGTAGGGAAGAGAAAGATGTCCAGACACCCAGCATTTTTCCACATGGCATCAGGATAAAGAATGAATCAGTTTCTTTCTTCATGAAGAGTGATTAATATGGAAATATATTTTACATGATTACACATATATAACCTATATGAAATTGCTTACCATTTTACAAAGAAGGGAGGGAGAAAAAAATTAAAACTCAAAATTTTATAAAAAGGAATGTTAAAAATTGTTTTTGTATATAATAGGAAAAAATACATTTAAAATGAGAAAAGATAAATTTAATTCAAATGCTTTATATGATGATGCTGATGTTTCTTAATACTATACTGCATATTAATAAACGAAGATTTGGGAAAGAAAAAATAGATAAAAGAATGTGACACAAATTCCAACCCTCCTTTCTTATTCCTCTTGCCAGCTTTTTTCTTTCAGGTTGCTCCAACCATTCCACTTTGGTGCTGGTGGATCCCAGGTTGTTATCTGCATGGCCAATACAAGGTTGTATAGCATAAGTCTGACCTATCACTTCTCTGTCTGGTAAGCACTAGAGGTTTCTCCTTGCCTCTAGCCCCAACAGCAGATTCCTCTTTTTGATATTTTAGCCTCTTCACAATCAGGAACCAACCTCCCTTTCTAAGTTTATTGTGCATACTCTGCACAATTCACATACTCTGAGGTCTAGCTAAACTAATTGTCTTGTTCCTTACTCATGACTCTCATCATCTGATTTTGCACTGTTGCACAAGCTGTTTGTTCCACATCTCTGGAACTCAGTCTTTTCTTGCTTCTGGGAATGCCCTGATTCTTTCAAATCTTAGATCAATTTCCACTTCTGAAAGGAGACCTTTGCCATCCTTTCAGTTGCTCATACCTGGAGCCAGGCACACCAAATCACTTCATATTTATCTTGTAATTTATCTTATATACATGCTTAGGCAGCAATATAACTGTACTACCCTCCAACTCAGCACCTACACAACCAGACTGGATGCTCTGAAGTCTGCTGCTACTCCCAGGTTTTAAGAAAGCTTCTTTTATTAATTGTGTCTGACTCTTCATGACCTCTTTTATTGAATTTTCTTCAGAAAGATACTGGAGTGATTTGCCATTTCTTTCTCCAGTTTATTTTACAAATGAGGAAGCTGAAGTAAACAAGGTTAATTGACTTGAAACTGGGCTTAACTTTCAAATTCAAGGATTAGTTCTCCCTTGAATTCATGGTTGATTCTCTCCTCTACTGGCAGAGCCATGTTCTTTGTAACTGTTTCATTCCTTGAGAAATGGTCTCTCCAAATCCATATTTGCTTGGAGTGTGTGTCTCTAATTTCTTCTGCATATGTCTCAACTATACTTTGAAGTCTTTTGAACTGAAGAATCTGGGGTTCTATGACTAGGCAAAGTGATTTGCTGTTAGACATCATGATTAATGGGAGGAAGGTGGGGAGACCCCATTCCCTCTACTTTGAGTATGTACAGATGTATCCTCTACACAGTGGCTGTGGGTCTAGATTCTCCAGGAAACAACCCTCAAACTGCTCCCATAGATTCCATAATTTGCAGGCTTAGCAATTGGAATACTCTGAGGTAACCAATTTTCAACCAACCAATCTCAAACTCCCTTCCAATTCAATCAAGGATTTTACACACTATAAAAGGATTAAATGCATTTTCTTTTCTTTTTTTCTCCCCTTTTTTTTACAATAGTATTTTATTTTTCCAATTACATGTTTTCATATTACAATTGCATAGTTTTCAACATTCATTTTTGTAAGACATTGAGTTTCAAATTTTTTCTCCCTCCCTCTTTTACTTTCCCCCCAAGCAAGCAATCTGATTTAGATTATATGTGTACAATCATTAAATGCATTTTCTACAGTTAGTTGACACCTCATTAATATGTCAGTACCTCATTACTTTTGTTATCTGACCTTTGTTTTCTATATGTCAACTAGTGAAGAAGGAATGACCAGTGACCAGCTACTGTCCAGCACCTCTATGTACACATGTGTCCATCTCCTCATGAGACGTAAGTTTCTCTAGGGTAAGAGCTACTTAGTCTTTGCAACACCAGTGTTTGGGAGCACTAGGTGACACAGTAGAAGGAGCACAGGACCTTGAGTCTAGAAGATCTGCATTCAAATTCATCTAGACACTAGTTATGTGACCCTGGGCAAGTCATTTAACCCTGTTTGCCTCAGTTTCCTTATCTATAAAATGAGCTGGAGAAGGAGATGGCAAGCCACTCCAGTATTTCTGCCAAGAAAAACCCGGATGGGGTCACAAACTATTGAACATGATTGAAATGACTCAACATCCACCACAAAATTCCCAGTGCTTAGACTTGTGCCTCACATATAGTGAGAGACGATTTGAATCTTTAGTTTATGATTCTAAGTTAAGCATTCTTTCTTCTATACTACTGGGAACATAGGATGGAAAGATATAACTAGACAATAGTTCCTCTCCTGACAGTATCATGGTATAACAGAATTGGAAATCAGGGTATGAATCTTCCTTTTTATTTACTAGCTGTGTGACCATAGACATATTATTTAATCTCTTGCACATTCATTTCTTCATACATAAAATGGAGTTAATAATGTATTTCTCTCACTGAATACCTTCATTATAGGATTAAAGTGCTGTAGAAATGTGACTTATTATTGTTGTTGTTAAACACTCTCTCTCCTTTGCTTTAAGTTGCCTCATCTCTCATCTCTTCCAAGAAGTCCCTCTTGATTCTGTACCTTATCTTACCTCAAGTTCTCAAATATTTTCTCCCATCTCCCATTTCTCACAGCCCTACTTCTGGAACTCTCTTTTGCAATGAAAACATTGTTCTTTGCATTATAATTATGTATAATTATATGTATGCCTACATATGTGTTAGTTATGTATAGGCTTTCTCCTCTATCAGAATGTAAATACTTTGAAAGCAGGATATCCTTGCATCTTTTGACCCTAGTATAATTAAGTGAGCATATTAGGAGTTAGGCAGCTAGGTGACCAGTAGAGAGAGTGCTGACCTTTGAATCAGAAAGACTCATCTTCCTGAGTTCAAATCTAGCTGCAGACTTACTAGCTATGTGACCCTGGACAAGTCACATTTGCTTCAGTTTCCCCTTCTCTAAAAAAACAAACAAACAAAAAAAACAAACAAAAAAACATTCTGTCCAACTAGAGAAGGAAATAACAAACTATTCCAAAATCTTTGCCAAGGAAACCCCAAATGGGTTCATAGAGAGTTGGACACAATTGAAATGACTGAACAGATTCTAATTCCAAATCCAATGTTTTTTATCTTGTACTATGTGGCCATCTTACTATACTACCTTGTCTTGAATAGTATAATGCCCCCACAAAAAAATACAAGTATGATTATAGTTGTTCTCTAATCTATTGCCACTTTGGGCTTTGGTTAAAAAGGTGAAAACAGAAAAAGTGGGTGAATGTTTCAAATTTCTTGGCACCTGCTGAGGAGAAGAAACAAGAAGTTGTCAAGCTACCAAAGACACAATGAAACCAGCCCCACCCACATCCCCACTCTATTCCTCAAGTACTAAATCAAAGAGGCCTGGTCACACATTTGGGCAAATTTGACAACTTGGCACAATGGAACTTTTAGAGTCAGAGTACTTTGAACTAAGTCCTGGAAGGGCTACTTATATTCTATGTGAAGTTGGATAAGTCATTTGATCTTTCTCATTTCCTCTTCTATAAAATGAAAGGATTGGATTGGATTGGGGATTTTTAAACTAGAGTCCACTGGCCTCTTAGTTTTTCATTTTTTTCTTCCCTTCCTCACCCCCAAAAAACCCTTCGGGTACAGGGATAGATTTTAGGGAATATATGAATTTAAGTTTATTTATTTTTGATAAGGCAATCAAGGTTAAATGAACACACAGGCTGGCAATGTCAAGTATGGAAGGCTGAGTTTGAATTCAGATCCTCCTGACTACAGAGCCAGTGTTCTGCACTGCCTAGCTGCCCTAAATTTTATTTTATTTTGTTTTTTTAGCAAGGCAATTGGGGTGAAGTGATTTGTTCAGGATCACATAGCTAGTAAATATCTGAAACCAGGTTTTAACTCAGATTTTTCTGACTCCAGTCCCAGTACTCTCTCCATTACACCACCTAAATGCCTTTATAATATGAACAATTTATTTCAATTTGCCATTAGGTCTTTCAATTTGCCAATTAATAGATCAATTCAAATTGCCATTAGAATAGAGTCACCTTCAGTCCTTCCAAAATGTATTTGAGAAAAAGGCAGAGCCCAAATGACAGAGTAAAGGCAGGGACTCACCTGAGCTCTTTCCCAACCCCTCCAATTAAATTTAAATAATGAGTTTAAACAAATTCTAGAGTGGCAAGACTCACAAATAGATGAAGTGAAACAATTTTACAGCCTAAGACAACTTAGAAGGTCAGCAGGAAAAATTTGGAGGTCAGAGTGGAAGCAAAGTCCAATGCAGACTGTAGCAACACAGTCCTGGTCCCAGTTAACCAGGAGCAGGTCTTGGGAACCACTGAATAAGTAGCAGCAGCTGCTTCCAGAGCCTTAAGACTGCAGAAATTAATGGCGGGGGGGGGGGGGTCCGGCAAACAATTTGTCAGAAGGAGATTACAGGTGTCACTTTGCTAGCACTGAGGCAGGACTCTGTTGCTTTGTCCATACTCAAATCTGAGTGACACTTTCAGGTGATAGTTCCAGAGCAAGGAGGAATACAAGCAAATCAGAGGTAGATATAGTGGGGCAGGGATCTTTCCTTACAGTTTCAGGGCAGAAAAGAGTGCTTGTGAACTGAAAACTTAAATCCTTAGAAGTATCTCTGAAAACAACTATATAAAACCCCTGAAACTTGGGAGAGTGCACCCTCTACTATGGAAGCAAAGCCCTATTTTATCAAAGAGTTAAAAGTCAAGTGATAAACTGGGGAAATAAGTAAATAACAGAAAAAAAAATTCTGACCATAGAAAGTTACTATGGTAACAAAATACTTTCTCAGAAGAAGAAAACAAAGTCAAATCTTCTACATCCAAAGCTCCCAAGATAAATATGAATTGGTCTCAGGTCAGTGAAGAACTGAAAAAGGATTTTGAGAATCAAGTAAGAGAAGTAGAGGAAAAATTGAAAAGAGAAATGAGAGTGATACAAGAAAATCATGTTTTTAAAAATAGCTTAATAAAGGAGACATTCACAAAATATACTGAAGAAAATAACACCTTAAAAACAGATTAGGCCAAAAGGTAAAGGAGATAAAAATAAAGCCAATGAGAAGAATGCTTTAAAAAGCAGAATTAGCCAAATTGAAAAGACAGGCACAAAAATTCATTGAAGAAAAAATTTCTTAAAAAGTAGAATTGGCAAAATGGAAAAATATGTACAAAAGCTCACTAAAAAAAATCATTCCTTAAAAATTAGAATTGAGCAAATGGAAGCTAATGATTTTATGAGAAATCAAGAAACAATAAAACAAAATCAAAAGAATGAAAAAAAAAGAATAGAAGACAATGTGAACTGTCTCATTGGGGAAAAAATAAGCGATTTGGAAAATAGATCCAGAAGAGAGAATTTTTTAAATTATTGGACTACTTGAGAGCAAGGATTAAAAAAGCCCGTACATCATCTTTCAAGCAATTGTCAAGGAAAACTGCCTCAATATTCTAGAACCAAAGGTGAAATAGAAATTAAAAGAATCCACCAATCACATCCTTAAAGAGATCTCAAAATGAAAACTCCCAGGAATATTAATAGCCAAATCCCAGAATTTTCAGGTCAAGGAGAAAATATTGCCAGCAGCCAGAAAGAAACAATTCAACTATTGTGGAGCCATAGTCAAGATAACACAGGATTTAGCAGTTTCTACATTAAAATATGAGAGAGTTTAGATAAAATATTCTGGAGAGTGAAGGAATTAGGATTACAACCAAGAATCACCTACTCAGCAAAACTGAGTATAATCCTTTGGAGGTGGAGGGAGGAAGAAATGGATATTCAGTGAAATGAAGGAATTTGAAGCATTTCTGATTTTTAAAAAAACAGAACTAAATATAAAATTTGACTTTCAAATGCAAGATGCAAGAGAAGCATAAAAAGGTAAACAGAAAAGGGAAATCCTAAGGGACTTTGTAAAGTTAAATTGTTTACATTCCTCCATGGAAAGATGATACATGTAACTCATAAGAACTTTCTTAATATTATGGCAATTAGAAGGAGTATATGTAGCAGAGGTTACAGGTGTGAGTTGAATAAGAAGGGGTAACCTATATTGAATTTCTTGCTCAATGGGGTGGGCTGGGGATGGAGAAAAGGAAAGAAATTGGAACTTAAAAATTAAAAATGGATGTATCTGAACATGTCTTCTGGGTATCACCATAACTGTAGGCTATGAATGATGCTACTCTACTACAAACGGTAGTAAAGGAAAGTTATTCATCTTATGTTTGACCAGTGTCAAAACAATCAAAAGGCAAGAAACTACTTTACTCTAATAATAATGATGTTGAAAATATTTCCATTTCTATAATGCTTCTGTAATTTTCAGAGTATAATAGGAGAAACTGGCCAATTGGAGTCCTGTTCACAGAGCATGATTGGACATGCTATAGGAGCAAAATTCTCATTGGTCTATTCCCCCTGTTATACTACAGATTACATGATGACCTGGATGGAGAAAGCCTGAAGTATCCTTCCCACCCAAAAGCTTACACAACTTCTTCACTCAAACCAGCTAGGCAGGAAAGAAAGGGCAAGTTGCTCTCCATGGGTGTCTTTTGTTTGCTTCTCAGTTTCATTTCAGCAGCCAATCCAAAAAGTACCTCTTCACTACAAGATAAACTGATTGGAAACAGTCAGAATATCTCCTGACAATCTGAAATAGGGAGGAAGACTCTTCCATTACACATAATTACAATTTCTGGAAGCAAGTTTCCTAGCCTTCTCTACTGGTTAGTTGTCAGAGTATTACACGTTCTGGGGTTAGATACAGGCCACATAAGTGCTTTCCTCTTAACAATCCTATGAGTTATATAATGCAAGCATCATTATATTTACATATTTTATTGTATTTTAATTTTTCCTCAATAGTATTTTAATATGTAAAGTTAATTTTCAACATCAATTTTTGTAAGACTTTATGTTCCAAATTTTTCTCCCTCCCTTCCTTACTTCCCCCCTCCCCAAGATATATGATATAGGTTAAATACATACAATTCTTTTAAACATATTTCCACATTTGTCATGTTGTACAAGAAAAATCAGACCCAAAGGGAAAAAAATCATGAGGAAAAAAAGAAAACAAACAGGTGAAAATATAATGTTTTGATCCACGGTTGTCCATAATACTCTCTCTGGATGCAGATGGTATTTTCCATCCCAAGTCTGCTGGAATTGTCTTGAATCACCATACATTTATTTTTTTATAAAACTTATTATTCATTTATTTCAAACATTCTTTTCTTTTTAAATTTTGAATTATAAATTCTTTCCCTCCTTCCCACATCTTCTCTCAGCCCCTAAGAAGGCAAACAATATGTCAACTGAACATATGAGATCATGTAAAACATATTTCCATATTTGCCATATTGCAAAATAAATAAGCAAAAGAGTGAGAAATTGCATTTCAATTTAAATCATAGTTCATCAGTTTTCTCTCTCTGGAGGTGAATAGCATTTTTTCATCATGAATCCTTTGAAATTGACTTGGATCATTATATTGATCAAAGGAGACAAGTCTTTCATAGTTGATCATCACAGCATTGCTGTTACTGTGTTTAGCGATCTTCTGGTCCTTCTTACTTCACTTTGCATCAGTTTATGTAGGTATTGCCATGTTTTTCTGAAACCACCCCCTTCATCATTTCTTTTCTTTTCTTTTTTGCTGAAGCAATTGGGAATAAGTGACTTGCCCAGGGTCACTCAGCCAGGAAATGGTAAATGTCTCAGACCAGATTTGAACTCAGGTCCTTTTGATTTCAAGTTGATGTAGTGCTCTATCCACCAGACCAACTCACTGTCTCCCTTCATCATTTCTTATAGTATAATAGTATAGAACAATCATGTACAAGTTGTTCAGCCATTCCCCAATTGATGACTATCCCCTCAATTTCCAATTCTTTGCCACCACAAGAAGTGATACAATTATTTTTGCATATTTATGTCTTTTTCATTTTCCTTTGATATCTTTGGCCTACAAACCAAGCTGTTATGCACAATTTTATAGTCCTTTGGGTATAATTTCAAATTGTTCACTAGATTGATTGGACCAGTTCACTATTTCGCTAATAGTTCATTAGATTATTTATTTGCTTTCATCAACTCCAGAATTTGTCATTTCTGATAGGTGTGATATGATACCTCAGAGTTGCTTGAATTTGCATTTCTTTAATTGATTATGATTTACAGCATTTCTGTTTCTTCTAAAAACTGCCTGTTCATATCCTTTGACCAGTCATCAATTGGGAATGGCTCTTATTTTCATAAATTTGACTTAACTCCCCCTGTATTTTAGAAATGAGACAATTCCAAAACTCAGAGGATTCATGATGAAACATGGAGAAACTTGCTGCAAAAAGTTTTGATATTACTTCATTATATATAGTTCTTATTTTAGCAAAATATAGTTTCCCTAATTATCTTTTAATTTAATTTTGCTTTTGCTTGGTCTGAAGTCATGATTGCTACCCCTACTTTTTTTTTTCTTATTTCACCTGAAGTATATTAGATTCTGTTCCAGCCCTTAATTTAAATCTGAATGCATCTTTCTGTTTGTTTTAAGTGTGTCTCTTTTGTACAAAATGTATTGTTGGATTCTGGTTTGTAATTCATTCTGTTATCCATTTCCCTTTTGTGGGTTAGCTCTTCCCATTCCCATATGATTATTCTTTATAAGATTGAATCTTTTGGGACCCCATTTGGGAAGTGTTCTTGGAAAAGATACTTTGAGTGATTTCCATTTCCTTCTTTATCTCATTTTACAAATGAGGAAGTGAGACAAACAGGGTTAAGTGACTTGCCCAGGATCACAGCTAGTAAGTGTCTGGGGTCAGATCTTAACTCAGGAAGATGAGTTTTCCTGACTACAGGCCTAGCACTTTATCCACTGTATCATGTAGCTGGCCACAATTATGATTGTTCATTTTATATTTCCATCTATCCCATTTTGTTCTGTTTTTCTCTTTTTACCTGTCTCTCCTCAAAAAGTCTATTTTGTGTCTTACCACTACTCCTTCTTTAATCTTCCCTCTCTTTTATCATCTTGTGCCCTCTAATATTTCTTTTTCCTTTCTTCCCTTATTTCCCTATTGGGTAAGATAGATTTCAATACACAACTCTCTATGAATATGCAAATGTATATTTACATATAGATATAGATATTCTTTCCTCTTTAAACCAATTTGGAGAAGAGTGAGGTTCAAGCATTATACCCCATTTTTCTTTCCAGTATAAAAGTTTTTCCTTGTATACCCCTTTTATACGAGAAAATTCCCCATTCTACCTCTCCCTTCCCTCTTTTCTCTTTTTTTTATCCTTTCATTTATTTTGGAGATCATTCCAATATAATCAATTCATAACCATGCCTTTTCTCTACATAAACCCCTTTTAACAGTCCTATTAATGATAATGTTTTTAGGAGTTATATGTGTTATGTTCCCATATCCAAATTGAATTGAAACAGTTCAAAGTTATTGAGTCCCTCACAATTTCTCTTTCATGTTTATCTTTTTATATTGCTCTCAAGTTTTGTGTTTGAATGTCAAATTTTCTTTTTAAAAAAATGTGTGTGTGTGTGTGTGTGTGTGTACACATATACATATGTCAGCTCTTTTCAGTTCTGGTCTTTTCATCAGGAGTGCTTGAAAGTCCTCTATTTCACTCATTAAAAATCCATTTTTTTCTCCTGAAGGATTTATATTCAGTTTTGCTATGTAGACTATTCTTGGTTGTGATCTTAATTCCTTTGCCTTCCAGAATATCATATTCCAAGCCTCCTGTTCCTTTAACATGGGAACCATTAAATTCTGTGTTATCCTGATTGTGTTTCCATTGGAATTGTTTCTTCCTGGCTACTTGCAACACTTTCTCCTTTACTTGGAAGCTCTGGAATTTGACTAATATTCCTGAGAGTTTTCACTTTGGGATCTCTTTCAGGCAGTGATTAGTGGATTATTTTTATTTTACCCTCTGGATTAGTTTTTCTCTATAATTTCTTGAAATGTGATGTCAAAACTCTTTTTAAAAAAAAAAATCATAGTTTTCTGGTCATCCAATAATCTTAAATTTTCTCTCCTCAATTTATTTTCCAGGTCAGTTTTTTTTTTGGTGAGATAGTTTATATTTTATTCAATTTTGTTTTTATTCTGTTGACTTTGATGGTTTCTTTAAATCTCATGAAATTGTTAACTATGTTCAATAAACCATCTACTATTCCAGAGAATTAATGATGAAGCATGTTACCTACTTCTTGAGAAAGAATTGATTAAAGAATAAAGGAAGAAGAAGGAAAACTATTTCAGCAATACTAATCAATTTATTGAAAAAGTCTGATTTTAATGGTTGCCCATCTTTGCAAGAAGTAGTGGAGAATAAAGAGTATGTGCTTTCTGATATCTTTTTGTTGGAATCAGACTCATATTTTCATATTATATTGTATATTAATTATAATTTTGAAGCATTCCATTGTGATTACTTTGTGAGTTATTCTTTTCACTTACATTGTTGTAGTCATTATATATATATATTGTTTTCCTGGTTCTGTTTTCTTCACTTTGCAACAATTTATTTTTGTGTACCTCTCTGTATTCCTCATGTTCATTATTTTTGCAGAGCAGTCATATTTCTTTATATCTGCGTATGGATTTGATGTATCTATATGTCCATTTGTTTAGGCACTCCCCAATCAATGGATTTCGTTTTTGTTTCCATTTAATGGAAGATTCTACTTCTATTTTTCAACTGGACTCCCTGAAAATGACAATTAAAAAAGATATTGATAGGTATGTTTTTGGTCCCTTAAGTGGCTTTGCTAATAAACAAATTAGAATCTATCTGTGAGTTTCAAAATCATCCTTAATAGAATTCTACTAAGGGCAGCTAAGTGGCACAGTGGATCAAACACTGGGATTAAAATTAGAAAGTCTCCTTTTCCTGAGTTCAAATTTGGCTTCAGATACTTACTTGCTGTACAAATCTGGGCAAGTCACTGAACCCTGTTTGCCTTAGTTCCTATCTGTAAAATAATCTGGCAAAGGAAATGGCAAACCATTTTAGTATCTTTGCAAGAAAACTCTGAATGGGGTTGCAAAGAGTTGGACATAGTTAATATAACTGAATGTACATAGAGAACTCTGTCATCTTGGGAAAATGGGAAAACATGACTGGAATTCAGCTCAGTTTAAAAAGTATCTATCAAGTACCTAATATGTGCCAGGCAGGTATTGTGCTAAATTTGAAACAAAAATGAAGTAATTTGGGGATCTATCTGCCAAGACAAACCCAAGAACTATATGAACACAATTATAAAACGCTTCTCACACAAATAAAATCATATCTAAATAATTGGAAAAATATCAATAGCTCATTCCAAGCTAGTATAATAAAATGACAATTCTGCCTAAATTGGTCTACTTGAACAGTTCCATACCAATCGAATTGTCAAAAATTATTTTATAGAACTAGAAAAAATAATAACAAAATTCATGTGGAAGAACAGAAGGTCAAGAATTTCAAGGGAATTAATGAAAAAAATACAAAAAATGGTGGCTTAGCAGTACTAAATCTAAAACTATATTATAAAGCAGCAGTCATCAAAACTATTTGCTACTGGCTAAGAAATAGAGTGGTAGATCAGTGGAACAGATTAGATACACATGAATCAAGGCCTAAAGTAATCTGGTATTTGATAATCCCTCAAACTCTAGCTTCTCTATTTGACAAAAATTGCTGGAAAAATTGGAAAATATGTCAGACCTACATCTCACACCCCATATCAAAATAAGGTCAAAGTGACCTTTATTATGCATGATTTAAGCATACAAGGATGATAGTATAAACAAATTAGGAGAGCAAAGGATAATTTATCTTTCAGATCTTTGGAGAAGAGAAGAATTTATGACCAGAGAAGAATTAGAGAACATTATGAAAGGCAAAATAGACAACTTTGATTACATTAAATTAAAAATTTTTACAGAAACAATATTTTAAAAGAAGAACAAAGGTAGGAAAAAATCTTTACAGTCTGTATTTCCGATTATATGTATACAAGTCACTCCCCAATTGGTAAATGGCCAAAAGATATGAACAAACAACTTTCAGATGATGAAATTAAATCCATATGAAAAAAAATGCTCTAAATCACTTGATTAGAGAAAGGCAAATTAAAACAACTTTGAGGTAACATCTCACACCTCTCAGATTGGATAAGATGATAGGAAAAGATAATGATAAATGTTGGAGGGAATATGGGAAAATTGGGACATTAATGCATTGTTGATGGAGTTGTGAAATGATTTAACCATTTTGGAGAGCTATCTAGAACTATACTTAAAGGGCTATCAAACTATGCATACTCTTTGACCCAGCAGTGCCACAAATGGATCTGTATCCCAAGAAAATCATAAAGAAGGGAAAAGGACCCACATGTGCAAAAATGTTTGTAGCAGCTCTTTTTGTGGTAGAAAAGAATTGGAAAATAACATATGCCTATCAATGGAGAATGGCTGAATAAATTGTGGCATATGAAAGTAATGGAATATTATTTTTCTTTTTAAAAAAGGATGAACAAACTGATTTACATGAACCGATGCTGGGTGAAACAAGCAGAACCAGGAATACATTGTGCACAATAACAGCAAGAATGTGCGATGATCTACTATGAAAGTCTTGGTTCTTCTCAGTGGTTCATTGATCCAAAGCAATCCTAATAAACTTTGGACAGAAAATGCATTCAGAAAAAATAACATTGAATGTAAATCAACATATGCTATATTCACTAGTTTCTTTTTTTTTCCTTCTTCCATTTTTTTCCCTTTTGCTCCAATTTCTCTCTCCTAACATGATTTCATAAAACAATGTGTATTAAAAATAAATAAACTAAGTGGAAGGAAAAAAAAAAGAAATAGTCTCTCCTTGAGGGAGCTTATATTATACCACAACTAGGTGGTGCTATATGACCTTGGTGATCTTTGTTTGCCTCAGTTTCCACAACTGTAAAATGAGGATAATAATATATCTATCTCTCAGGGTTGTCATAAGGAACAACTGTGATAATATTTTTAAATAATTAGCCCAGTTTCAGGCACATAGTAGATGCTATATTAATGTTAGCTATTATTACACTTGAGGAGGAAGGAGAGTTGAAAAGGAGGAACAACACTTACCCTAGTTAAAAAATATGAGGCATGAACAAGGTAAATACAAAGTAATATAAGGATGGGCTAGAAATACTTCATTTGGAGCAATCAAGAAAGGCCCCTTGAATAAGGTGGCATTTAAAATAGAAGAAGTCCTTTCTCTGCTCTGCTCAGAAACTTTGCTATTCCCTCTCACAACTTGTTTCATCCTTTACTCCCACAATTCCCAGGGATCCCAAAGCTTTTGGAAAGTGAATACTATACTGTCTTAAAAAAAAAAAAAAAGAAGTTGGTGAGTCATGCCCTAATACAATAAAGGACGATTTCTAAATTGATTGTAGGAAGATTGTATTTGAAATGGGTTGGCCCAGGGGTCAGCTAGGTGGCACTATGGATGGAACACCAGCCCTGAAGTCGGGAGGACCTCAGTTCAAATCTGATCTTAGACACTTGACATTTCCTAGCTGTGTGATTCTGGTCAAGTCACTTAACCCCAATTGCCTCAGTTAAAAAAAAAAAGAAAAAGAAAGAAAGAAAAGAAAAAGAAATAGTTTGGCCTGGATTCAAATTCCACTTTTGCCACATACTAGCTTTGTAACCATGGGCAAAGTAATTTTCCTCTTTATATCTTTGTTAAATATGAGGTTGGTTTGAGTCATTTTTTGAGCTTTCTTCCAGGTCTCAGTTTTATGGTTCTATGAGTATGCAGCCACATGAAAAAGAAACTTAAAAGACCTGGACACATTCAAAGCCATCTATCAGCTACTGAGAGGCTGTAGAGTGTTATTAAGCAGCATCTATTTATAAGATGCTGACAGTCATTAATTAGCTGTTCATCTCCCAGCCCTAGCAGCTGAAGTATATCAGCATCTTAGAGATAAGGAAGCTCTGAAGTCTGAGTGCTTTAATGAATCTCTCTGCAAATTATTGGGGGATAATATAGTCTAGTGTGGTGGAAGGTATGAATATAATCAGTAGACAACATTTCAGTCTCAGATGTAATGGTTACCAAGGAAACTTTGAACAATAATAAGAATGCTGGAATTAGAATATAGAAAATAATGTTGGGGGGCAGCTAGATGGCATAGTGGATAGAGCACCAACCCTGAAGTCAGGAGGACCTGAGTTCAAATCTGATCTCAGACACTTAACAGTTCTTAGTAGTGTGACCCTAGGCAAGTCACTTAACCCCAGTTGCCTCAGCCAAAAAAAAAAAAAAAAAAAAGAAAGAAAGAAAGAAAAAAAAATAATGTTGGAACCAAAATCCTACTTTTTGCAAAAATTAAAAAAAAAACTCTTCTGATCTTCCTTAATATTAATGCCTTCCCTCTGAGTGTTGTGCCACTGTTCCCTTTTATTGTCCTATTTCCCTAAATTGTCCTCCCTCAGTTTCCCTAATTGTCCTGTCTCCGTTTCCCTAAATTGTTCTGCCTCAGTTCCTTGAATTGTTCTGCCTCAAAAAGATTAGAAGGGAAGCAATAAACTGGGAAAATATTTTTACAGTCAAAGGTTCTGATAAAGGTCTCATTTCCAAAATATATAGAGAATTAACTCTAATTTATAAAAAATCCAGCCATTCTCCGATTGAAAAATGGTCAAAGGATATGAACAGACAATTCTCAGATGAAGAAATTGAAACTATTTCTAGTCATATGAAAAGATGCTCCAAGTCATTATTAATCAGAGAAATGCAAATTAAGACAACTCTAAGATACCACTACACACCTGTCAGATTGGCTAAGATGACAGGAAAAAATAATGATTTGTTGGAGGGGATGTGGGAAAACTGGGACATTGATGCATTGTTGGTGGAGTTGTGAACGAATCCAACCTTTCTGGAGAGCAATTTGGAACTATGCTCAAAAAGTTATCAAACTGTGCATACCCTTTGATCCAGCAGTGTTACTACTGGGATTATATCCCAAAGAGATTATAAAGAAGGGAAAGGGACCTGTATGTGCACGAATGTTTGTGGCAGCCCTTTTTGTAGTGGCTAGAAACTGGAAACTGAATGGATGTCCATCAGTTGGAGAATGGCTGAATAAATTGTGGTATATGAATATTATGGAATATTACTGTTCTGTAAGAAATGACCAACAGGATGATTTCAGAAAGGCCTGGAGAGACTTACACAAACTGATGCTGAGTGAAATGAGCAGGACCAGGAGATCATTATATACTTCAACAACAATACTATATGATGACCAGTTCTGATGGACCTGGCCATCCTCAGCAACGAGATCAACCAAATCATTTCCAATGGAGCAGTAATGAACTGAACCACCTACGCCCAGAGAAAGAACTCTGGGTGATGACTAAAAACCATTACATTGAATTCGCAATCCCTATATTTTTGCCTGCCTGCATTTTTTGATTTCCTTCACAGGCTAATTGTACAATATTTCAGAGTCTGATTCTTTTTGTACAGCAAAATAACAGTTTGGTCATGTATACTTATTGTGTATCTAATTTATATTTTAATATATTTAACATCTACTGGTCCTCCTGCCATCTGGGGGAGGAGGTGGGGGGTAAGAGGTGAAAAATTGGAATAAGAGTTTTGGGAATTGTCAATGCTGTAAAGTTACTCATGCATATAACCTGTAAATAAAAGGCTATTAAAAAAAAAAAAAGAATTGTTCTGCCTCAGTTCCTTGAATTGTTCTGCCTCAACCCCCCTGGTTGCAACTCCCCTTTTCTGCTCATTAGAACTGAGATAATTAGGATTGTGGAGATCTGACATTCCAGAAGGTAAGACTCCAGATGTCCTCTCTCAGATACCTAATTGGCATTGTCTATATCTCTTAAGTTTCAGACTTCCTGGCTCTAGTTGGACACCTCTTAAGTCCTCCCAATTTGTAAAAATTTATGGTCCTACCCCCAACCTGTCAGAACTGGATTGATGTCTCTGTGGAGATTCCCTTCCTGGAGATTCCCGATTACCAGAGTTTGGACTCCACCCCACCCCCCACCCTTGCCTTTGAGTAGCTACCTGAGCTAAGAGCCATATATATGTCATTGAGAATTCACATTCACTACTGGATGCTTTGAGACATCAGCCCTGGGGCAACAGGCCCCCAGCACAATCTCTCCCTCTCAAATAAAACATTAAAAATTCTCTAATCTCTATCTTGCCTCAGTTTCTCCAGCATTACATTAGATTATCATAGAAAAAGAAAAACAAGATATACAAATTTAGAGATATCTCCCCTCCAAAAGTTCTTAGGAATTATTTGTTCCTGACCCATAGAGTGTTCTGAACTAGTTGGTCTGGTCACATTTGGATACACTGGACCTTGATCCAACATAATGATGTCATGTTGATCCTCTTCAAACATGAAGGACAACAGCCAATCAGTCTCCAATTTAACCTGTATATATCTTTATTTGTGCATAATTCTTTCTCTCCCTCCCCTCAACAGACTGTAAGCTCCTTGTGATATAGATATTTTTTGCCTTTTTGTTTTGTTTTGTTTTTATCCTCAGTGTTTAACATAATGCCTAGCACATAGTAAGTGCTTAATAAATACTTCTTGATTTAACTAACAACAACTCAAGAGGAGTTCTAATTTTCAATTTCCTCATTTATAAAGTAGGTATAAAACAAAGATATTTTGAGACTATAATGCTATGAAAATGTTATTATTATTTACATACTATCGCCATGATCTAAAACAGATCACTTTCTCTCTTTTGACCACAATTTTTACCCTGAAATGCAGAGTCTGAACTAGGTGAACAGTGAGGGATAATGAAAAGGGGACTAGATACCTGGGCTTGAATTCTGGCTTTATTACTGATACTGTTACTATTACTTTGGATAAGTAATTCACTCCTCCTTTAATGGACTCACTTTCCTTCCTCCTTTGAAAACTGATGGAATTAAATCACATGATCTCTAGGGACCTTTCCAATCCTGCACACCAGGCTGCTATATTATATAAATTTTTAGGAAGGCGGAAGAGGAGGGTAAGCAGGTGCACAATTTTCCAACCTTAATGACTGGCCTTAATTATGTCCCCAGGTCTTTCTGGCTGAGCAGACACTTTGCAGAATCCCAGCATCCTAGGGATGGAGGACATCTCAGTGGCCATTTGGTACAACCCATACTGGTACAGGAATCCCCTGGACCTCAACAAGGGATCATCAAACCTTTACTTGAAGGCTTTGGGTGAAGAAATATCACTATCTCCCACAGCAGCTTACTCTACATTCGGATCACTTTTCTTAGCTCTACTTCTCTTCCTGGACAGAAAGAAAAAGAAACCATTTTCTTTCTCAAGCCTGAGATCCAACCACAGATAAAATGGGACTTTTCCAGAACCCTGGCATCATGGGTGGCCCATGGCAATGGAGAAAGGCTTCCTCTTCCTATTCTGAGCTTTTCTTTTGCAACCAAATTATTGCCTATCCTCCAGAGGGTTTTGTTTTTCATTTCTTTAAACTATGACAAAACATGAACTCCATGTTGCTCAAATAGGTAAGTCACTGAACAGAACATCTCCTAGAGGCATCACACAGGATTCACCTGGAACCTTTGTTGCTAAAAGGTGAGGAAGCCAATGGGGGAAGAAGTTAAGCTGAAGGGAATTGTACTAACTAGGTTCAAATAAGGTCAAGGCAGAAAGAGTTCACAATTGTAGTACTGCCATATCAACCCTTCCCCAGTAATAACTCCTTGGAGTCCTAACGATCACAAAACCCCAAATTTTTAGAATTATGTTTAAAACTGGAAAGATCTCAATAATTTTCAAGGCCTTTCATTTTATAAAGAAGAAAACTGAGGTCCATAGCTGAGAAATACCTTTTTAAAAGTCATATAAAAACACTCCTAGTGATAGAAATATATAAGGAAAGAGAAAGTATTTTGTGAGCTGTGAGGTGATTGTTGTGATAGGTTAAGTTATTGACTTCTGAGGCAGTGAGAACCATTTTTTTTACATATCTGTTTATATTTTCTTGTGTCAAAGTAAGTTAGATAGAATCATAGAGCTCAAAGGGATATTAGGAATCATTTTGGCCAACCCATTCATTTTACAGATGATGAACCAGGGGTCAAAGAGCTTGCCCAACAAGACATAAGTAAGTAGTAAGTTGGGATAAGTAGAAAAACATTCTTAGCCTAAAGGAAATCAGGATGAGTCACAATAGGCCTAGAGGAACTTTTGTTAAAGAATAGGATTGATACAAAAAATGATGAGCAGGCTGATTTCAGAAAAGCCTGGAAAGAACGATACTGAGTGAAGTGAGCAGAACCAAGAGAACATTGAACACAATAACTCAAGATAGTCTTGTAATGGACTTGACTCTTTTCAACATTGAGGTGATTCAAGATAATTCTGATAGACTTGTGATAGAAAGAGCCATCTTCAGAGAGAAAACTATGAAGGCTGAATGTGGATCAAAGCATAGTGTTTTCACCTTTTTGTTTTTGTTGTTGTTTCTTTTTTTTCCACTTTTGATCTGATTTTTCTTATATAGCATGGCAATTATAGAAATATGTTTAGAAGAATTGAACATGTTTAACCTATATTGGATTGCTCGTTATTCTGGGAAGGAGGGAGTGGAAAAGAGGAGAAAAAATTGGTTTTGCAAAGATGAAGGTTGAAAATTATTTTTGCAAGTATTTGGAAAAATAAAATACTATTTAAAAAAAAAAGGAATAGGACTGGTACTAAGAGATAATAGCAGTAAAAGGGGAAAAAGTAATGAAGACCAATTTGGCAGATCTTGGAACTCAAGTAGCTAAGTCAGTTCAGGGTGCAGTGAAGTTCAGAGGCTCAAGTAGGAGGATTGGGAGAATTCAGGAAGGGCAAGAGGATTTTGTGGGAATGGCCCTTGATCCCAAATTCAAGTACAGTTTCTAATATTTAAAATTTGTGATTCTTGAGTCAATGGCTTTCCATTTCTGAGCTTCAGCTCTCTCTATACATACAATGAAGGTATTGAGGCATTCCAACTTCCTTTCCAACATTAGATCCTATTATTCCTTGGGATGATTTTAAGTGGAAATCTGATTCCCAGGAAGCTTACTGCATTTAATAGGGTTCAAGGCCCCAGAGTAGAAGCCTCCACAGAAATGGACCCTGTTTTCTTGACTCCTATTTCTGTACTCTTTCCTGTATACCACATTGCCTTTCATAACCTTCCTTAACACAATCATAAACTATTATTAATGATACTTTAAATAAATTATATATCTTCTAAAAAGCTCTGAATGGACAGGCCTCATTGCCTCCAGACTTCCTCTAAGGAAAATCCTTCAATTCACTTAGTCAATTGGAAATCACTTCCTCTTATGGGACACAGTCTTTTCATTGTCTTCTTTACAAAGTTAAATACTATCAATCAGGCTGAGCTATTTCTAATGCTCATTTCCTGACATTTGAAACTAAGAATGCTTTAAATTACATACACATATCATAAGCAACACACACATTGTTTGATTTTTAACAAAAACCTTCTGAGAAAGTTGCTATATGAGAAAGTCGCTTAATCTTTATGAACCTCAGTTCATAAAGTACATTTTACAGATGAGGAAACTGAGGTTCATAAAGATTAAGTGACTTTCTCATATTCATGCAACTTAAAAATTGTCAAATCTGGATTTAAATCCAGATCTTCTTGATTTCAAGTATAACACTCAATCATAATATAATAACTCTTTTCCTTGTCTTCTTTTGAGAATACTCAGCAGCAGTCACAGCATAAGAGCCAGTCTAACAACAGCAGTCTGGACTATATCTGTAAGTAAGAAAGGACCTGATGCTCTTGTTAGAAATACTAATAAAGGTTACTGCCTTCCTGTCCACAGACCAAATGCCTTAACTTTCTAATTGTGGTGATGTTGTGACACAGTTTCCTTTTATTGTTCTGCCTCAGTTTCCCTTAATTGTTCTGCCTCAATCCCCCTGGTTGCAAACCCCTCCCCTTTCCTGTTCATTAAGACTGAGATAATTAGAGCTGTAGAGATCTGGCCATTCTGGCACTCCTGATGTCCTATCTCAGATACCTAATTGGCATCCTCTACCTCTGTCTCTCTAGACTTCCTGTCTCTAGTTTGAGTACCCCTTTCAGTCCCAGTTTATCAAAATTTATGGTCCTGCCCCCAACCTGTCAGAACCGAATTCCCTGTCTGGAAATTCCTGACATTTACCAATGTTCAACTCCACCCCTTGCTTTTGTCTCCCCTGATCTTGGAGCCACACATAAAAATCATTGGAATCTCACATTCGATGCTGGATTCTTTGAGATGAAAGTCCAATTCAGCTCTGGAGGCAGAATGGATTCTGCTCTGTCTCCAGACTATCTCTCCCTTTCAGAAACTCAAATAAAATATTAAAAACTCTCTAATCTCTCTCTTGCCTCAGTTTCTCTGGCATTACAGTGACCAAAAATTTTAGTAACTATTAATCTCACTTGCATACATAGAATCAATATTGTCACATAGGCACATGAAAGTATCATGGAAACAAACAATATGAACTGGAATAGAATTTGGAAAATAGGGAAGACAGGAGGGCCTGGCATGCTATGGTCCAAGAATCCAATAAAGAATTGGACATGACTAAAAAATAACATTGTCTCTTATCAAACTATCCCTTCCAGCTTTTAATCCATGATCTGGAGGAGTAACAATATTAATAATATTACATCATATTCATATAATGCTTTATAGTTTACAAAATCCTTTCATGTCCACTCTCTCCTGAAACCCTCCTAACAACCCTGTGAAGTAGTTTAGACAGACATTATTATCTTTGCTAAATGAGAAACTTAAGGTGAAATGACTTCCTTTAGAATGTAAGCTACTTTAGCAGTTCCTTGTTTTGGACTTTCTTTGTCTAATGTGTAAGAAACAATAAATGCATGATGATGATGATGATTATAAAGTGACTTCCCTAGGTCACATAGCTAGTGAATGAGAAAGGCTTAGGGGCTCATGATTTCTGCTATAATGAAAGTCTGAGAAGAAAGAAGGGACCTGTGAAAGTTTGTCTATCAAGCAGCAAATGGCTCATTCTACCAAGTCCTTTTGTACCTTTGACAGTGACACTTTTGATAATATTGACACATTAAAATCTTTGAGCCAACTGAGGCATTAGGTAGTTACAACTATTGGCAAAATATAAATTGGGAACATTACTCTTCAAAAAATGCAAACATGGAAATCATCCCAGGAAACATGATTAATCTGCCCCTCCCACAACAGAGAGACATTTAGAATTTTTTTTTGAATTTTGGAATCTTTAAAATCTCATATCCCCCCTCCTTATATCATCTGGAAACAAATTCCTTCATCTCTTTTGTATTTATTTTACTTGTATCATACTCAATTGTTACAGAATGGTGGAATGTAGTAATTCCAAAATTAATAGTAGTATTTCACGTGTTATACACTCCTTTACATATGTTGTTTGTCCTTTGCTTTCAAAGAGAGACAATGACATCACAAGCTAATATTTTGACTTGCTCATAAATTGGATTTGAGTGAAACAGAATTACACAACCTCACTCTTTCTTCCAGAGTCATCCATTTCAATGCTAAGACTTCCACTGGGATGCAGTGGAAGACATCTTCAATGTTTGGTCAAGTTTCTACAGTGCCTTTTTCAGCCAAATTCATGATCTTTGGAACAAATTCACTGATGGCTTTGAGGACCTCAATCTAGTTTAGTTTATCTGCTAAGATGGTTTACTGGAGTGTGGCTACTGTACTTGCTACAGCTTCTTGTAGCTACAAGTGAAAATGCATGCCAGGTAGACATCAAAGGTATATGGACAGGTATAAAAAGGGCCCCACAAGCCCTCATACTAGAGATGCTAGTCCTCCTTGAACAACCCATAGACCCCCATGATATATATACACAGGTTAATACATTTAGAAAGTTTGATATTGGATTTATAGGTTATATGTGTTTATACCATATATACACGCATGTATACATGTGTACATATACACATGTTGTATATGCATATGTATGTATGTACATGTATGTATGTATGAGTTGTGAATTCCTTAAAGACAAGGACTGTCTTTTGCCTTTCTTTATATTCACTAGCACAAAGTAGCAACTTAATAACTCTTTATTAAATGAGATACATGCACAGGTAAGTACATTTCAAAGAATTAGCAATAATTCTTGTTACTATTATTTTTGATGAGTAGCAAGTGGCAAAGATAAGTTTTGAGAGCTTGAAGTTAACAACTAGTTCTATGTCCTGCTCTTCTCTTATTCCTCTATTATTTTTCTAGAATCAAAAAAAGGACCTTGGTCTATGACATCACACATACTACTGTGCTCCATGTATTGCCTGCCATCCCCAAGTATTGTGCTAATCAACTATGTGAAAGGGTGACTCTCAACATTTTTGAAACCTTAATTTCCTCATTGGTAAAATGAAGATATTGAATGGCATGGCTCAGTAAAAAGAACATTAGATTTGGAATCAAAAGATAAAGGTTCAAATTCTACTTCTATTTGAAGAAAAGTAAGCCATTGCCCTCTCAGTCTCACTTTTCTCATTTGCAAAATCAGGGAGTTTGAATGGATAGTTTCTTAAGTTTCTCTAGCTCCATGTTCTATAATCTTTGGGCCTTACGGAGAGGTGTAACTCTTTTTTTTATTATTATTGAAGCCCAAAACAGCTGGAGTCGAATTTTGGGTACATTTGTGAAGAGAGAGGGAGGAGCTCATTCCTCCTACTCTCGACAATTTCAGCCATTCAGAGACCCTGCTCCTCTCTCTCCCAGGACCTACCTTTCCCTACAACCTCCCTGGGGGCACAGGTTGACAGATCAAGAGGTGTGAATCACAGGATTGATAGATTCTGGCTTGTGGGGAGTAGAAGCATTACTTTCTCACCTCTACCTCCTCATTTTAGCACTTGAGATTACATAGTTTTCGTTTTAACCATATTGCTAACAGAGAAGCAGGCTTGAAATTTAAATATTTTGATTTCCAATTGATTTTCATATTATGTTCACATCTTAATATAAATGTGCACATTTATATGTATATATTTAAATTTGTATATGTATTCATTATAAATGAGTTATCAAATAACATTTCGCTTACCACCTCAAAAAATCAGTGTAGTTCAAATTAATACTCAGTACACTCCCTAAATTGACAACAGATATTCTCTTTCCTGGTATGTCTAAGATTTCTTAATCTTTTTTGTGTCATAGGTCTTTTGAGCAGCCTGGTAAAGACTATGGAATCCTTCTCAGAATAATGTTTTTTTTTAATTATATAAAATAAAACACATAGGATTGTAAAGAAAATAAATTCTATTGCAATATAGTTTTTAAAAAAATCCTCAAATTCACAGAACCCAGGTTAAGAATTCCCACACTAAGCTGTATAGTATCTGAGGAGCCAAAGATGTTATTATATACCCATAATCCCTGCTGTTGGGGAAGTCAGAGACTGGTGAATTACTTGAGCTTGGGAATTCTGTGTTGTAGTAAGAATAAAACCTATCAAGTATCCATGCTAAATATGGCACCAATATGGTGAACCTTTGAGAATAGGGTGGGGAAGGGTCACCAGACTACCTAGGAAAGGCAACCCATATAAAGAAAAAGCTGCAGGTTAAAACTTCTTTTCCAAAGGTTTGGGAACTGGCCTGGGAGTGGCCAAAGTATTCCACACTGGGTGAGTTAGGAAGATCTTGTTTCAGAAAACAATACCAAAAAAAATTTTTTTCCAAAAGCCTGGCTGCATCTGAGGTATCTAGATCAATATAATCTTCTTTAAAAGTAAAAGTTAGGACACAGAGAAGAAAAAAATGTATACCATGCCAGAAATTACCTGGATATTCTCAATATGACCATGAGCTTTTCCTGGACCTTTATCAAGCAGGTAAAAAAGTGATCAAGAAACAAGAACCCAAGCAAAAATTTCAAGAGAAAATACATTTGGGTGGAGGAGGTCAGTTATAGTTCATTTAATTGGCTTTACATTCTTAGACATGCTATTTTTTCTAACATGGGAAACACCCAGTAACCTCATTGCCTTTATCCTTACTTCAACCAGAGCAGGGTATATCCCCAGACCTTTGAATTCCTTTTGACTTCAATCATACACTTGTGGCTTTAGGGCAACTCATATGAAGCTACAAATATAAAGAGGGCACTAAAGCAAACCTCCCAGCTGGAGAGCTATGTTTTCCCAAGGGGCAGGGGAAGGTAGGGAGCTGGGTTCCCTTAATATCAGAGCTCTAAGGAGCTTAATTATCCTAGTCTGGGGTCAGGTTCTCATTAATGGCTACCAGTTTTGACCATCTAGCCAAGTGAGGTCAATTCTGTGATTTCTTCTCTCCATCCACAGAGACATACACTGAGGGATTCTCTACCCTTATAGGAATACAAAGATAGGCCAAGCTTCCCTAATGTCAGTTTCAAAGAGCTCCCTCACCCCCACCCCAATACAAGACACATAGGTTTGCACAATGGGACTTTTGTGAAAGTAGCACATTTAGCCCCAATAGAATTTGCCAGAGTACAAAGATCTTTGGTATTGAATCACCAGTATTAGAATTCTGCCATGGTCTCTGTCAGCAAGCTAAGAAAGCCGACTGATTATCTAGTGTCCATCTCTAATTCTAGTGGAGAGGGCAGCTGATAGAAACACGGCTCTTTGTGCTGTTTGCAAGGTTATGCTTCCCCTGAAACCCACCTGTGTTGGAGGCTCTGTTGGTGGGGATTATGAGATAGATAGCCATTGCTTTAATCAAGCACCTATGAACTGGGATTATTTAGCTTGAAAAAAAGACACAGAAAGGATATAATAAGTGTATTTATTTGAAGGACATGCATGTGGAAGAGAGACGGGATTTAGTGGAATTTGTAGAGGCAGATTTGGGCTTGACCCAATGTTTCCTATTTGGACCCCAAAGAGGTCAAAGAAAAAAAATTAATTTATATCTTATCAAAATATTAATGACAACATTTATATTTATTTTTTCTCAATAGTGTTTTATTTTTCCAATTAAATGTAAAGACAGTTTTCAACATTCATTTTTGTAAGATTTTGTGTTTCAAATATTTTCTTTCTTACTTACTTACTTCCCCCTTCCCCAAGACAACAAGCAATCTGATATAGGTTATACATGTACAATCATGTTAAACATATTTCCATATTAGTCATATTGTGAAATAAAAATCAGAACAAAAGGGAAAAAAGCTACATGAAAGAAAAAACAAATTAAAAAAAGATGAATATAGTATACTTTTATCTGCATTCAGTATCCATGGTTCTCCCTTTGCATGTGGATGGCATTTTCCATCCCAAGTCTATTGAATTGTCTTGGATCATCACATTGCTGAGAAAATGTAAGTCTATTATAGTTGATCATCACGTAATCTTGCTGCTACCGTGTACAATGTTCTCTTGATTCTGCTTACTTCAGCATCAGTTCATGCAAGTCTTTCCAGGCTTTTCTGAAATCAGTCTGCTCATCATTTTTATAGAACAATAATTTTCCGTTACATTCATATACCATAACTTATTTCATCCATTCCCCAACTGGGCATCCACTCAATTCCTTGCTACCATAAAAAGAACAGCAGCAGTGATTTTAGAGCTAGAAAAAAACCAAAAAATCTGAGAACAAAGTTGGTGTCCATCAAGTGGGTAAATTGTGGTATGCAAATTTAATAAAATGTTAATTTGTTGTAAGAAATGGAAAATGGAAAATAAAAAGAAATATGGAAAGATTTAGATGAATATTATCTTGTAAATCAGTGGTTCTCGAACTTTTGTTTTCAGTATCTTTATACTATTAAAAATTATTGAAGCTCTATCCAGAGTTTTTGTTTATATGATTTATATTTATCAATATTTACCATATTAGAAATAAAAACTCATTTTGAATTTGTCGACCCTATGAAGGGGTTTCAGAGACTCTCCAAGACCACACTTTGAGAAACAGATTCAATGGCCTTTGTTTAGTTCTCATTGTCCTCTCTGCAATCTTTGATATTGTTGATCATGTGGATACCCTTTCCTTTTTAAAGTTTACATGGTATTGCTCTCTCCTAATTCTTCTCCATCCTGGTGTCCACTTCTTCTCAGTTTCCTTTGCTAAATTGGCATCAAAAAACATTCATGCCCATTAATCATGGGTGTTCCACAAATCTCTTTTGGACTTTTTCTTCCCTTCCCTTTCCTTCCTTCCCCTTTTCTCTTCTCTTCCCTTCCCTTTTCCTTCCCTTCTCTTCCCTTCCCTTCACTCCTTTTCCTTCCTCATACTTTTCCTTCTTCCTTCTCTTCTCATCTCCTTTTCTCTTTCTTTCCCTTCCCTTCCTCTTTTTCCTTTCTTCCCTTCCCTTTTTCTCCTCCCCTTTCCCCTTCCCTTTTTTCTCCCTTTCCCTTCCTTTTTTCCCTTCCCTCTTTCCCTTTCGTTCCCTTCTCTTCCGTCCCCTTCCCTTCTCTTTTTTCTTCCTTTCCTTTTCCTTACTCTTCCTTCCCTTTCCTTCCCCTTACTCTTCCTTCCCTTTCCTTCCCCTTACTCTTCCTTCCCTTTCCTTCCCCTTCCCTTCTCTTCTCTTTCCAATCTGATTTCGCTTGCTGTTCTGGTAGTTCTCAAGGATTCAACTATCATCTTTATGCAGATGATTATCAAATCTATTCCACCCAACATTTTTTTCTGATTTTCAGTCTTACACTTGTAACTGCCTTTTGGATATTTTAAAATGTTCTTGTAGACATATTAAACTTAATATATCTAAAACTGAACTTCCTAGTACTTCCTATCTTATCCTCTTTGATCTAGTGACACTGACCTCCTTGCTGTCTCTGTAAAAAAGATTCTCTATGGTTCTGGGCATTTTCTCTGACTGCTCCCCCATGCTGGGAATGTTCTCCTTCTTCAATTCTTCCTACTGGCTTCCTGGCTTCCTTCAAGTCCCAACTAAAATCCTATTTTCTACATGAAGCCTTTCTCAATTCCCCTTCCCTCTTTTAATTATTTCCTATTTTTCATGAATATTTGTACAGATGTATTTGCTTGTTGTTCTCTCTACTAGATTTTGAATTCTTTGAGGGCAGGGATTATCTTTATTCCTATTTGAATACTCAGTGCTTAGTACAATGCCTGGCATAGAGTAGGTGTTTAATAAATGTTTTTTTCTTGACTCATTTCTTCTTGGTTTTCTTAATCTTCCTATTACACTTGAGGGTACCACCACCCTACCAGTCATCAAAATATAAGACATAGGTATAGTTATTTGCTTTCTCACCTTTCCCATATTTAACCTGTGGCTAAATCTAGTTGATTCTATCTTTATATTTCTTATCTATGCCGCCTTCTTTTCTCTGACTGTGACAATCTTAGTGCCTCACCTCATATTGGAACTTCTGCCTCAAGGCTCTCCCTATTCCAGTTTATCTTTTATCTTCCAAACAGGTGACAAAAAAAATGATCTTTCTAAAACACAGGTTTTTCCATTTTACAATCCTAGTCAAGAAACTCCACAAGTCCCTTATTACTTCTGGGATCAAATATGAAATCCTCTGTTTAGCTTTCAAATCCTTCACAACTTGTCCCTTTTCTATATTTCCATTCTTCTTAAACCTATTCTAAACCTATTCACTTCTCCCTAATCTACAATCTACAATCTAAGCAACACTGGCCTCCTTGCTGCTTCTGGCTCACACACTCCCATGTCCAGATTTCCTGTTTTTTCCGCTGGCTGTCTTATATAGATAGAATGCTCTCCTTCCTTGACTACCTCTTGGCTTCTGTGGATTCCTTTAGTATGGAGCTAAAATTCTACCTTCTCTAGGTTACCTCTTAATGTTAATACCTTCCCTTACAAAATTACCTCTATTTTACCTTGTATATACATAATCTCTCTGAGATTATCTCCAATAATCTAGTAGTTGTTTGCATAGTGTCTTTACCATTAGACTATGAAATTCTGCAGAGTAAGGACTATTTTTTGTCTTTCATTGGATCTTCAGCTCTTAACACAGTTCCTGGCACATATAAGTGCTCCATATTAGCTATCTTGTTTACTTGGCAACAGAAAAGTAAATGGAGCCACAAAATAAACAAACACTATTCTAGGGAAATAAAAGAAAATAACACCGAAAAAGTAATTGCATTCAGATTAAATGGGATTTGAACTAAATTTTGAAGGAAAGTAGGTTTGGTTCCATGAACAGATATACTAGATATACTAGAAAAGTAGAGGGCTATGAATGTGGAACGTTACATATGTTATGAGATTTGCTTGTTTCATCTGTCAGTATTTACTACCTATTTTCCTTTCTTTTTAAATCACCAAAATTTATAAATGCATTAAACAATTACATTATTGGGAGAGAAGGATGAGAAGTGTCTTCTATCTCTAATTTGGAACCAAATTTGTTTGTTTTTAATTTTGCAACACTCTTAACTATTTTGTGATTGTTCTTTCTATTTACATTGCTAAGGTCATTGTTTACTTTTTCTTGCTTCTGCTTACTTTGCTTTGCATCAGTTCATGTAAGTCTTTCTAAGCTTCTTTCTGTTCATCAAGTTCTATATAAATGCCAGCTATTCTGGCCAGCTCAGTGATATTCTATCACATTCACGTACCACAGTTGATTTCCCTATTTTCTAATCAATGGATAGCTACTTGCTGCCAGTTCTTTATTTTCACCAAAAACTATAAATATTTTGGTACATATAGGACCTTTTTTATTTATTTATTTTTTTTTGGTCAATGATCTCCTTGGAGTATATAGGCAGGTCTGACCAAGACACTCCTTAGCCAATAGATTCCATTGACCTGATTCATTATTACCTTTAGGATCAAATATAAATACTCTTCTTGGGCACTTGAAGCTTTTCAATTCATAAATCTGCCTAATAAATCTGTTCAATTGTGTCCAATTCTTTGTGACCTGTGGACCATTATATTCAGTAAGATTTCCTTGGTAAAAATGCTGGACGAGTTTGCTATCTCCTTCTCCAGTTTATTTTACAGATGAGGAAACTGAGGCAACTGGGATAAAGTGACCTGTCCAGGGTCATACAACTGGCAACTAGTCTGAGGCCAGATGTGAATTCACGTTTTTCTGACTATCGGCCCTGCTTGCTATCCCCTAAGCCACCTAGCTGCCCACAGCTAACTAGTGTATGTTAAATACTATTAAGTATTATTAATGCTTCTAGGAACTGTGCTAAGCCCTGGGAATATGAAGTAAGACAAAAACACTGTTCCACACTCAAACGGCTACTTTCTTTTCTTTTTTCTTGGGGTGGATAAAGCACTACCCCTGGAGTCAAGGGAAACTATTTTCTTATAAGAAAGGATTAAATGTATGGTAAGGGGATATATCAAGAAATATTGACTAATGTAAAAAACAAAAAAGAACAAAAGTATAAAGTGAAGTCAACAACTATTTCTTAAAATTTGACAAAAGTTTCATTGATTTATTTTTTATATCATGATAGTTTCCCCCAATATACCTCCCCCTTCTCCCAGAGAGCCATGCAATATAACAAAAAGTATTTTTAAAGAAAAAAAGAAAAAAAATCAACATAGTTAATCAATATATTTAAAAAGTTTGAAAATATGTGTCATGTACAACACTTGTGGGCCTCACACCTGCAAATGAATGGGGTGAGATTGTTTTCTCATGTCTTTTCTTTTAAAACTTTCTTTCAGTAAATATTTGCTAAATATCTACTATGTGCCAAGCAGTGTGCTAAGCACTAGGGATATGAAGAAATACAAAAAAATCAGACCTTGCCTTCAAAGAGCTTACAGTTTAATAAAATACGTATGTATGTGTGTGTGTATATATGTATGCATTTTATATTTGTGTGTATATATATGTACATGGAACAGCTAGGTGAAGTGTTGGATCTAAGGTCAGAAAGATTCATCTCCTTAAGTTGAGATGTAGATTCAGATACTTCCTGGCTGTGTGATCCTGGGCAAGTCACTTAACCCTGTTTTCCTTAGTTTCCTGATCAGTAAAATGAGCTGAAGAAGGAAATGGTAAACCATTGCAATATCTCTGCCAAGAAAACTTAAAATAGAATCATGAAGAATTGGACACAACCAAATGACAATTACATACACATATACATATGGATATATGAAAGAATAAGCCAATTAAATAGAAAAGTATGAAAAAGTCAAGTAAAACAGTGGTTTTACACTCCCCTAAGGGCTCTAGATGATGTGCAGTATAATCACAATCTCAAATGGTACAAGTACAGAAGAAAGGAAATTGTGTAATAGAAAAGCCAGCTCTTGGTTCCTCAGGAAAATTCCTTGCCCCTACCAATCATTCTGGAATACTATATTTCATAGAGCAAAAGAACTGAGGTTATGATTAAGGGTAACTTATCCAGCAAAGTTAAGTATAATCCTGAATGGTGGTCTTTCTTTCTCTCTCTTTTTTTTTAATAGCCTTTTATTTACAGGTTATATGTATGGGTAACTTTACAGCATTAACAATTGCCAAACCTCTTGTTCCAATTTTTCACCTCTTACCCCCCCAATCCCTCCCCCAGATGGCAGGATGACCAGTAGATGTTAAATATATTAAAATATAAATTAGATACACAATAAATATACATGACCAAACCGTTATTTTGCTGTACAAAAAGAATCAGACTCTGAAATATTGTACAATTAGCTTGTAAAGGAAATCAAAAATGCAGGTGGGCATAAATATAGGGATTGGGAATTCAATGTAATGGTTTTTAGTTATCTCCCAGAGTTCTTTCTCTGGGCGTAGCTAAACCAGGTCTTTCTAAGGAGCTTGACTGGCACCAAATATCTTAACTCATCCAGAGTTGACCCTAATCCAGGTTCCTAATCCTTCTGCAGGTAAACAAAGACTCAGGTTATTGTTCTCATGTTTGGAGAAGATTTCAAAGGACTAGTTTTGCTTCTTCTCTACCTAGGTGAGAGAGAACCTCAGAAGAAAAGCACGAACACATCTCACAAAAGATGACTATTGTTACTTCCTCAAGAATATTTACACCACCACAACAAGGGTGAGTCTTCACCCCACCCAGATTGGTTGTCGCCAGTGGGAGGCCCCTCCAGAAACCTCCAACCAAAGTAGTACCAAATTAGTACAATGGTTTGGACTGACTCCATGGGGCAAATTGTCACAGGGACAAGGGCTTGAATGTGTGGGGAATAATAAATGAATGTCAAGCTGACAACTGACTGATTAGTTTGTAGTTTGTTTAAGTAAATAAGTTCAGGCTAATTCATTGGTGGGGGGGGGGAGAATGGGAGAAGATTTGATTCAGGCAAAATAGAGTCTTTAGACATAGGAGACTTTATGAAGACAAAATGGCATAATAATAAAACACTGAATTGGTAGTTAAAAGATTTATCTGGACTTTTCTAGGGTTCAAATCTCCTTTCTACCTATGTGACCATGAGGGTATCACTTTAACCTCTCCAGGCCTTGGTTTTCTCATCTGTAAAATGGGAAGAAGGGATAATGTTGAACTAATTAACTTCTAAGTTCTCTTCCAGCTCTAAATCTTATAAATCTATGATCCTATATTCCATAGAAGTGGTCTTAGAATAATGGAATAAAATGTTTCACAATATACTTTTGCCTCTTGCAGTCCCACAGTTATCAGTAATGAGCCAATCCTAGCAGTGAGGATACTAAAGAGAATTAGAGAAAGAGACATAAAGAGGGATGGGAAGCTTTGTTAATGTCAGAGAAAATAGAATAGAAGGAATAGAAGGACAGGCGGCAGATGAAAGTAAAGTAGAGGAGTGAGGAGGGAGAGGGTAAATAGGATGAGAGGGAAAGTGATGAAAAATAAAGAGGAAAATATGCAACAGATATAGCTTAGAATATGAATAGGATGAATTTATCCATAAAAGAAAATGGGTACCTAATTAAAATTTGAATTCAACTTTATGTTGCTTTTGGGAAACACAATAAAAATGAGAGATAAACGCAAAGATAAAATAAAGAACAGGAATAGAATTTATTATGTAAAAAAAGCAGAGGTAGAAATTGTGATCTCAAAGTTAAAGCTAAAATAAATTTAATCAAATGAGGAAAATAGGAAAATTATACCATGTGTCAACAATATTATTCAATATTGTTTTAGGCCATTTAAAATAACTAGATAGTATAAAATACCTGATAGCATTCCTGCCAGAACAGGAGCTACATGAACATAAATATAGAACACTTATTATACAAATAAAGTCACAATCTAAATAAAAAATATATAAAATACTTTTTATGCAAATAAAGTCAGATATAAATAATTGAAGTAACATTATTCATGGATAGGTAAAAACAATATAATAAAAAATGAAAATTTTATCCAGCAAGTCTATTTATTTAATGCAATCTCAAATTACAAAAAAAATATTTTACTGAGTTAGAAAAAAATAATAACAAAGTTTATTTGGAAGAATAAAAGATCAGGAACTTCAAAGAAATCAGGGGGAAAAGATATAAAGAAAGCAGATTCAGTAAGATTAGACCTTTATACTATATTATAAAGTGAGAGCATTGTAAAAGTGTAAAATAAAAAATTTTGATTACTTTAAATTAAAATGTTCTTGTATAAATAAAATCTATGCAGCCAAAAATAGGAGTGCAGAAAAATTGGGGAGGGGTGTGTGTGAAATATTCTTCTCTAAAATATAATGTTCTCTGGGAGCAGGTTTCTTAAGTGGCTTCTGGAGGCAGCCTTAGTTTCAGTTCAGAGTAATAATCGCCTCAAATTCAGCCAGGAGTTGAAGTCCAAATTCTTTATTGTTTCCTTTTAAGTCTTGTCTCCTTCCTTGGTCCCAGTTAGCTTTTTTAGAGGCTTATCTCTCTCCTTGGTTCCTGCTGCTAGTCTTTGTCTCTCCAACTTCAGGCTCCAGCCAGCACAAAGGTGGAAAATGGAATGATTCTGACTCTACCTCCAAGAGTGGGCTTGTGTCTTAGACTTGTGAATCTCCTGGACTCATTCCTGATTGAGGCTCCTAGTTTATATATGCTCTCTTAAAGGTGTGAACCTTGAAGGTGTGAAAGGTGTGAACTCTAATAAGTACTAAGTTCATTAGTGAACTAGAGAATTGTTAAGTACCATGCTAAATTAGATAATTATTGTCTATCAATTTCAGTGACTTAGCACTTTGTAAGAATTCTAACATCTCCCACTGTCTTTTGATTTAGAATAGGTGGTCATGACCTCCCTGACTTCTCAAGGAGTTGAGAACCCCCCAAAAGAAGGTGATCACACATTCCTTGATTGCTCAAAAAAGGAGTGAAAACACCATAAAAAGAAGGTGATTACGCCCTCCTTGACATCTCAGGAAGGGAGATGAAAACACTAGAGGAAATGGGAAATCAAATCAGATTAGCGGGTTTCTGAAGGGGCTCACTCTTAAAACAGGTATACATAAATCCACCTATATGGGAGGTATTACACATAATTACATAAATTACATAAGCACATAGTAACATAACACAGGCTAGTAGTGATGTAACAAATAACATGAATCAACATGAAAAATTATACATGTCCATAAGTCCTAGAAATAGTCTAAAAGGAATCTATTGTCCATTAGTTCATGTGCTAGGAATGCAATAATTCCTGCAAGTTTTGAAGTCCTGCAATAGTCTCATCTTGTGTTAAGGAATCCAATGATTCCTGCTTGTTTTCAAGTCCTGTAACAGTCTCATTATCAGCCATGCTCTTTCAGTGTCAGAGATTTCTTAGATCTTCTCCCATGCCAAATTCTCTCCATACTGACCCTCACCTGCTAGTTGGTCAAAAGTGATTTGTACATTAACTCCTGTTTGCCTATTGCATTGGGCTTGAATCCTACATAATTCATGGTACTCTGAAAGCCACAAGTTTTGTCCAGGTTCTAAACATGTCCCTTCTATGGAGTTCCAATCACTGGAGGTTAGGATTTCATAAGCCAAACTATCTAGTAACATCTTAACATAAGATGATGTCGTCCCATAAAGAGTGCAACTTTTTTTCAAATCCTTAATTTTTTTCCAAATCAAAAGGAATGTATCTTCTCCTTTTTTGACCTGAAGGGTCAAGATCTTCAATCACAGGGTATGCATTTATTTTTAAATCAGATATATCCTGTCCTTCATTTTTTGCCTTAACCAATGCTTTTTTGTAATTTTGTCATAAGCTGCTTAATAGGTGGTTCTATTTGTATCACTGCCTCTCCCCCTCCTCCCTCCACCCATGAAGGTTTATTGAGAGAAGTAGGTCAGGAGATGGGAAATGCTCCTGCTGTGAAGTGCCACACTCAGAATTGTACTTAACTCCATTCTTATCTGTTCTTCAACCTTTGTTGGCACCTCCCCCTCCTGCTCTTTCTTCTTTTTCCTTATTCTATAATTTATATAATTTCGTAAAGCCAGTTATATTAAATTATATGTATTAAGTGTATTTTTGGAAATTGAGTTTGGATTGGAATTGTAGTATTCACCTAGTTGCTCTTCTACTAATTTCCCACTCGTCTAGATCCAATTCTTTTTCCATAGAGGACAAAGGAGATGTGTACTGTATAGTTTTTAAAAGATCAATGATCTGCTCCTAAGTTATAATTAAACCTTGATTTTTTTATCAGTCTGACCAAACTTTCAACACATTTTCCTTCAAGACAAACAGAAGGCATTTTTCTAAACATCTGTCCCATTTTAGCTGAAATACTATTTTAGCACTTTAACAAAGTTTCTTTGATGTACTCACCCTAATTCCTGGGTCACAGATGAAGGTTCTTGACCTCACGTTGGGTGTCAAAATGTAATATTCTTCTCTAAAATATAATGTTCTCTGGGAGCAGGTTTCTTGGGGGGCTTCTGGAGGCAGCTTTAATTTCAGTTCAGAGTAATAATCACCTCAAATTCAGCCAGGAGTTAAAGTCCAAATCCTTTATTGTTTCCTTTTAAGTCTTGTCTCCTTCCTTGATCCCAGTTAGCTTTCTTAGAGGTTTATCTCTCTCCTTGGTTCCTGTAACTAGTCTTTGCCTCTCTAGCTTCAGCCTCCAGCCAGCACAAAGGTGGAAAATGGAATTATTCTGACTCCGCCTCTGAGAGTGGGCTTGTGTCTTAGACTTGTGAATCTCCTGGACTTAGTCCTGATTGAGGCTCCTAGCTTATATATGCTCTCTTAAAGGTGTGAACCTTAAAGGTGTGAAAGGTGTGAACTCTAATAAGTACTAATTTCATTAGTGAACTAGAGAACCGTACCAAGCTAAATAAGATAATTATTGTCTCTATCAATTTCAATGACTTAGCTCCTTGTAAGAATTCTGACGGGGTGGGGGGGGGGGGGGAAGTCATCTCTTTCTCTGAAAGTGGATAGCATTTTCCTTCATAAGTCCAAGTCTTTTCATGATTTTCTATTAAAATTATTTGTATGTATTCTTTTTTCCTTTTTCTTTTTTTTGGGGGACTTTCATAGATGATCTCTCAAATAAGGCATAAATGGTTTGGAATGCTGCTGTGGTATAGGAAATAATGAGCTGGTTGATTTAGAAAATCATGAAAAGACTTGGACTTATGAAGGAAAATGCTATCCACTTTCAGAGAAAGAGATGACTTACAGAAATAAGCATAATATGGTCTGTGTGTGTGTGTGTGTGTGTGTGTGTGTATCCATGCTTAATTGTAGCTTTTTTTCTTTTTTTTTAAGCGAGGTGAGAAAAGGGAGGAGGAAAAAAGTAAAAAATACACTGCAGAGAACAAAAGAAAACCTACAAGGAAGCAAAGAAAAGCTGGGCAGCTTTGAAAACAAAGTGTAATATGATACAAATTTTCTTGAAATGGAAATTAATTGTTTTATATTAAATCTTCTCTTATGCTTTGCTGTGTTTGTGGTAATTTTTTTTCCTTTTCTCATTTTGTATTTAAGCTTAAACATGTTTTAAATATACAAAACCTCCATATATTAAAATTATTTGTATGTATAATTAGGAGAAATTAAATATTAAATTAAAAAGTAATAAATGTTTGATAACCTGTGAAAAAGTTTGAAAATAGGAGAGATAACAGAAATACCAGTTAGAAAGGAATGAAAAGGGAGAGGAAGGAATAAGTATTTATAAAGCACTTACTCTGTCATTCACTATGCTAAGCACTTTACAAATATTATCTCATTTAATCTAAATTTTGTTAAAGTTATTTCAACAGTACAGAGAAGAAAAGATGAACACTTGAACTATTGTAGTGAATGTATGATTAGAAAGGGTCTGATTCCAAAGATGTCATGGAGATGGAGACTAACTGAAAGGATGATGGTACTAAAATAGAAAAGATAGTAAGGGTAGAGAATTTGCAGAAAAGATAATAAATTCTGTCTTGGACATATTGTGTTTGAGCTATTTGGGGGACATCCCGATAGAACTTTGCAGTAGAAATCTGGTGAAGGGGTCTGGAATTCTATAGAGGCACTAGATCTACAGATATGTAGATAAATTATTCTGGGAGTTAGATCCAAAGCTTTTTCTATTGCCCCACAATGTCTTAAGACTTATGCTACAACTGCCTCCTCTTTTCTGGAAGTTTTTTTTTTCCTTTGGTGTAATATTGGAGGGGGAAGGTAGAGAAAGGGAGTTTTCCTATTGGAGTTTATTTTTGGCCAGAATAAAAAGAAAAGTTTTCAAACTGAGGGAGAATAGTCTTTGTTTTTTTTGTTTTTTTTTAAATAGGGTGACCTTCTGATGATAATCTCCATTTTCATTTCCCCTTGACTACATAAAAAGGTTTCTTCCCAGAAAGCTACTACTTAGTACTTGTGTGATCTTGGGCAAATAACTTAGCATCTCCAAGCTCAAGTTTCTTTACAGCAATTATGAAATTACCATGATGATCATCAACTCTAAACAATACATTTATACTTCATATTTTGCTTTAACAAAGGTTAACTTACTTCTGGTAAAGACTTGCTAGTTCCATCAACATTAAAATCTGTTATGGATATATAACATAGCCATTCTAAATCATTGTTAATTTGATGATGAGGCATTAATTTTTCTTTTTATGACAATTATTACATTTATTGCCATGAAGGGTAAACCATTTGGTCTCTAACCAACAATAACCAGCAATATGGACTTTGACATCTAGGTGGAACACTGGAAAGAGTGCTGGACCTGGAGTCCCAAAACTTTGTCTGGCCTGAGACACTTACTAGCTATGTGACCATGAGCAAGTCATTTTACTCAGTTTGTCTCAGTTTCCCCATCTGTAAAATAAGTTGGAAAAGGAAATGGCAAACCACTTCACAGTGTCTTTGTGAAGAAAACCCCAAATGGGGTCACAAAGAGTTGGATATAACTGAAATGATTAAGCAATAACATAACAAGGACTCTGAGAAAGGTAGTCTGGGTACCAATCTGAAATCCAGCACTTAATATCTCTTCTCCAATAATAACTGTGTGATCACAGCAAGTCATGAAACCTCACTGAGATTCCATTTCTTCAGCTATAAATTGAGCATATAGCTAAGCTAGTAATATTTATACTACCTGTCCTATAGGATTGATTCAGGAAAATGTGTTGTGAACATTAATTGAGCAGTTGTTTGTTTTCATTATTGTTAACTCACTTATTTGAGATCACATCCTGTATAACTAAGAGAGTTGGTATTCCAATTCATTATCTCTGACTCTCCAGTTTTCTTTCTATATCATTGTTATTCTTTTAGAATGGGGGAATGCATACACACACATACATGTACATACACATGCACATGCACACACACATACATGCATTAGGTTTATACTGCTGGTCCATTATTCTGGTTCAGATTTGTCTTTTTCAAATACATGAAGAACTCTTGGTGTGGAAATTCCTTTTATCAGAAGAAAAAGCACAGATACTAGAATCAAAGGATCTGGATTCAAATCTTCTCTATGATACCTACTACTTGTATGACTTTGGGCAAGCAACCTAATTTTCCTGGGCCTTGGTTTTCTCACCTGTTAAATTAGTTATTTGGACTTGATGACTTCTGAGGTTCATTTCAGTTGCAGGCCTAATATCTTTAAAAAAGTCAAAAACTCTTATATAACTTATATTCTTAAAAGCTACAAGATTTCAAAGATTGCACAAGTAGTCTATATCTTATGAAGAAGCCCCATTCCTTCCCTGAAATCCTACTTGCAAATTAAATGCAAAGAGAACAGAGAGTTCTGGGTCATTGGAAGGTCAAGCTATAAATGAGGGAAATAATAGGACCATAAGATTGAAGTCAGAAGCTGAGCTTAGAGATTACCTCCTTCAACTTCCTTCTTTTAAAAAGGAGGGAACTGATAGTCAGGAAAGTTAAATGACTTGCTCAAGATAATGACAACAACAAAGAGCAACAATAATAATTAACTGTAAGGTTAAAAGTAGAGCTTCAAAATTTGCAAAGGACTTTGCATATGTTATTTTGGCTAAAATTTACAGCATCTTCCTCATTCCCCATTTTACAGATAAGAAAATTAAAGCCCAGAAAAGGGATTTGATTTGGACAAGATAAATAATAATATAATAATAATGTAAAGATAATGCATTTAATCCCAAGGTTCTTGACTCTCAAGTCTAGTATTCCTTCCTCCTACCAAGAAAGTTGTGAATGTTTTTTTTTGGGGGGGGGGAGGAGAAGTAAGAGGCAGGGAACACAATATTCTGGAAAACAGGTATAGTAAAAGGGTTTTTGACTCTTTTATAATGATAGCTCATATTTATAGGGCAATTTAAAATTTTCAAAGTGCTTTTTAAAAACACACAATAATAGTATAATTATTATTGCCACCTCTATTTTACAGAAAAGAAAACAGACTTGTAAATGTGAAATGACTTCTCTAAAGTCACAAAGCTGGTAAATGAATAGAGCCAGAATTTAGAATCTACTTTGTATCCTACATATGTAAGAGACTGGGCTGAATGTCTCCTGAAGGAAAAGATGCAGAGGCTGGGAAAATATGGGAATAAGCCAGAGGATAGACAGGAAGAAAATGGTGACCATAATTAATCTAGTTCCTACATACTGCTATTGATGCTTAGAAATAATGCCCTCAAGCAAGTCATGAAATTTCACTGAGATTCCATTTCTTCAGCTATAAATTGAGAATATAGCTAAGCTGGTAATATTTATACTACCTATCCTATAGGATTGATTCAGGAAAATGTGTCAGTATGCCCTGAGGGACACGCGGGAGTATTTTAAACATGTGGAATTATTTCGAAATAAATGTCAGAGTATTTAATACTGGCTTCACTTTCCTGTTTTTGGTTAGTTATTGTTTTATTAATATATTTGTCCTGAATTCATAGTCATCTGAGTTGATCTAGTAAAAGATACATCGATGATAACTCAGGAGACTGCCATTGAATAGATGGTTATATGCATAGTATCATGAAAATGGACATAATTGGGAAGGGGGCAGGACTCTGAGTGCTACAAATATTTGTGTATATTGTATACTCTCACTTCATCAGTAGGCTGTAAGCTTCTAGAGGGCAGGATTCCTTTAGGTACTTGGTACATTTTTGTTGAATTGAATTACCTGAAATGGGGCCCATATGTCAAAAGCCTCCATTACCTTCTAGGCCAATCCATCCCTATATCCTAGTCAGTCCTTCCCTGCCTTCTTTTGAGTAGAATGTTTGTTCACTCTCTGTCTCATGTTCAGTAAAAGTTTAAAATAATATTGAGGCATCCAAGTCATGTAACCATTGAATGAAGATATAATCAAGTTTAAGATACTTCAATTTTAGTTTAGGGGATTTTCCAAGTTTTATAAGCTAGGTCTTTTTATTTTTTTTATTTTATTATTTTTTATTTATTTAATAGCCCTTTATTTACAGGTTATATGCATGGATAACTTTACAGCGTTAACAATTGCCAAACCTCTTGTTCCAATTTTTCACCTTTTACCCCCCACCCCCTCCCCTAGATGGCAGGATGACCAGTAGATGTTAAATACATTAAAATATAAATTAAATACACAATAAGTATACATGACCAAAACATTATTTTGCTGTATAAAAAGAATCAGACTCTGAAATATTGTACAATTAAGCTAGATCTTTTTAAAAACCAACAACTTTTTTTTGTTTGTTTGTTTTGTTTTGACTGGATTAAGGAAGAGCACCACAAGGTGGCTGTCTAATCTTTTTGTTGTGCTCTCTCGGTTGCTTGCCTATTTGCTTTTGATGGTCCACCTACTTAAATTCAAACAACCTTGAAAATATAAGAACTGTGATCAATACTATGACCATTAGTAATTCCAGATGACTAATGATGAAACGCTATCCATTCCAGAGGGGTGATGGATTTAAGGGACACAATGAGACATGTTGTGTATAAGTACACACATATCCAGCCAATGAGGGAACTTGTTTTGCTTGACTATTCATACTTGTTCAAATTGTTTTCTTTTCTTTCTTCCTCCCACAGAGGAAGGCGGGGATGAGAGGGTGAGAAAATAGATTTCTGTTAGTTATTTTTAAAAGATGGAAACAGTGCTACCAGATGAGGTAATTGTATTAATAATCTTACTTAGCTTATTTTGTTACAAAAGATGTTTTACAAAATGAGAGAATAACTGTAAATATTTGTAATGTAAGAACAAATATCAATAAAACTTTTTAAAAATGAAAGTCATTTAACTTTTAACTTGTTTTCTTATATGCAAAATAGGCAGGCCAATAATACTTAAATTTTCTCACCTTGATCTATTTTCCAAATCATTGTTTTTTCAGTAAGATATTACATGCCTTTTTTTCTTTTTTTTTCATTCTTTTGATTTTGTTTTATAAAATTCTTGATGACTAATGGAATCATTAGCTTCCACTTGCATAATTTTAATTTAAAAAAATTTGCTTTTCCCCAATTATATGTAATTTTTTTAAAACATTCATTGTTAAGTTGTGTAGTTCCAAATTCTATCCTTTCCTTTCTCCCTTCTCTCCTTCTTGAAATGCTAAACAATCTGATATAGGTTATATATTTAATCATCTAAAACATTCCCAGATTAGTCATTTTGTAGGGAAAACTCAAACAAAACAAAGGTAGAGAAAAATAATAAACTTTGATCTGTATTCATATGCCATCAGCTTTTTTTAGAGAGGAAGATAATATTTTTCATCATGAATCCTTTGAGATTGTCTTGTATTATTGTATTTCTGAGAACAGATAAGTTATCCAGGGATAGTCAAGGTGATACTGCTATTATTGTATATCTGTTTTAATTTTCAGGGAATTTTTTTTATTGAGTTTTTGTTCTTCCTTTCCATTTGGCAAAGTGTATTTTTATGTTGTTTTTTTTAAAATCACTTTCATTTCTTTTCTCAATTTTTCTTCTACATCTCCTATTTGATTTTTAAAATTCTTTTTTGATCTTTTCCATGAGTTTTTTTTTTTTTTTAGATCTGAGACCAATTCACATTTTTCTTTGAGTATTTGCATGTACCAATCCTTTTCTGGGTTATAGTGTTTTGATCTTTCCTGTCACCATAGTAACTTTTTGTGTTTAGGTTCTTTTTATTGTTACTGCTTACTCATTTTTCAGCCTATTTCTTGACTTGTTGTTGTTGTTGTTGCTAAATATATACTCTGATCCTGGGATAGAAAAGGTCCTATATGAAGTTAGTTCTGAGGATTTATGAGTTTTCAGTTTTTCCAAGGTGGTATGATCTAAGTAGACTGGTGTTCATTGCTCTCTTGGCCTATCCTCTTATCTGAGCAACTAAACATATTATTTTCTGACCTAGAACAGTGACCAGGGTCCTTACTCCCCTGAAGTTGGAAGCTCTAATGTGTTAGTGCTCCTCCTTGTTCTGGAACTGAGACCCGGAACCAACTATGGGCAAAGCAATAGAGTCCTGCACCACCCATTGCTAGCAAAGGGTCCCTTGTAATCTTCTGACCAGTCCTCCAACCCCTTTATTGTCTGTAGGCTGAAAGCTCTGGAATCCACTGCCACAGAATCATTTGGCACTAAGGTCTATGACTGGCTTATGCCAGAGTACAGGATTTCACTGTTGACTTGTAAGGCCCAGCATGTGCTTGACTATAATCCCCTCTTGCCCCAATGAAACAGACCTTTTCTGCCAACTTTCTAAGTTGTCCTTAGCTAGAATATTGCTTCACTCCATCCTTTTGTTGATTTTGCTGCTTCAGAATTTGTTTTGAAGCACCTGTTTGGAGAGGAATTTGGAAGAGTTCAGTTGAGTGCTTCTCTATTCTATCATTTTAGCTCCACCCCCTTATCTGCAAAATAATCCTTTTATTACCTCATACAGAGTTGTGAGGAAAGTGTTTTATAAATAATAATAATAGCTACTAAGAATAATGTAGCATTCTATTTAGCACCTTAAGGTTTGCAAAGCTCTTTACATGTCAACTCTTTTGGTCTTCACAACAACTCTGTAGGATAGTTGCTATTATTAATTCCATTTTACAGATGATGAAACTGAGGCTGTGAGAGCTAAAGTGATTCTTTAGGGTCAGCTAGTAAGTATCTAAAACAGGATTTGAACTGAGTCTTCCTAATTCCAAGTCCTTCCTCCACATCCTACTTTAAATTTACCTTCCCTTTCCACTCTCTGGAATGCATGTTCCATAAGTTTTCATGTTAAGCCTTTTCTTTTCTTATTCTTTATATCTTTTGGCAGTAATTGAGACCTGGCTCCTTCCTAATGAAATTGCATTCTTAAACATCTTCACCAGCACCATTTTGCCTTTATACAAGCTTTTCAACACACTGGTAGTGGTAAAGTCAGAATATTCCTTGCTTCCCACTACTCTATCCCTCTGATTCTTCTACTACCATCACTAAAGAACATTTCTTTTTTTTCAAGGCCCAATAAATACTATTCAAATATATCACCCACCCTAAATCATGGTGGCCATTATTTATCAATGTTCAAGACATTTTCTCTCTTTTCCTTATGGGTTCAGTGCTGGCTCACAATTCTCTTCACAATGATTTATGCTCTCATGCTAGAGAATTTTAACATATATATATGTGTGTGTGTGTGTGTGTGTATATACACATTTACATGTTATGTATATGTTTATATACTCACATGTATTTTACTTGTGTGTATACACACATTTACATGTTATGTATATGTTTATATACTTATATTTATATACTCACATGTATTTTACTTGTGTGTGTACACACACACACACACACATATACACACACACACACCCTGACCTCCCAGTTCTTATCTCTCCTGGCTGATATGCCATTGCTTACTCTGCTATACTGCTTTGGAATCAGAAAAGACTGATTTCTCCACCATGTTCCAGGAAGTTCACAGGAATAATCTCATCATCCTACAAGATCTCATTAGCCTTGGTACTTTGGCTAATTAGTACATTCTACCTCTCTGATTGGAGGGTGGGGCCACAAACTCCAAAACTCCATTTAAGAAGAGCTCAACTCATTTATTTCCTTATTTTTCACCTGACTACACTACCTTGAGACTTCTCTGACTGACTTCTCCACCATACTCCTGCAACTCTTGTCTTCTCCTTAGTCCATGCCTACTTTTCTGCTTTTTTTGTGTTTGTCTTCCTTCATTAAATTGTAATTTCCTTGTGCAAAGGGGTCATAACCTTGAGCTATCATTCTACATGTTTCACTTCTAAGCTCATGAACTCTGAAACTCTTTTATCTGATAGTTTTTATAATTCCATCTTTTCTGAAGCCAATTATGGTCCTTTTAAGGAACTGATTTATGATCCTTTAAGAAATTGATTTGTTATTCAGATTACTCCCAGCCCCTCCTAGCTGATGCAGTATCAATTCAAGAAGCTAGGACTTTTGATTCACAAATCCTGGTCAAAAGCACCCCTTTGGATTCCAATAGGAGATCCAAGTTTATCCCAGTCCCCATCGGATCTGAGCCAACTTGGGCTGTCCCAGTCCCCATTGGCTAATGATCTGCTCGGGTTTCCCAACCCCCACCAAGCAAATTCTAGCCCTAGCTGAAACCCTTCGAGAAAGTGAAGCCAGTATTAAATACTCTGACATTTATTTCGAAATAATTCCACATGTTCAAAATATTCCCACATGTGTCCCTCAGGGTATACTGACACATTTTCCTGAATCAATCCTATAGGATAGGTAGTATAAATATTACCAGCTTAGCTATATACTCAATTTATAGCTGAAGAAGTAGAATCTCAGTGAGGTTTCATGATTTGCTGTGATCACACAGCTATTACTGGAGAAGAGATATTATTGAGGACACTATTTCTAGGCATCAATAGACAGCAATATGTAGGAACCTAGATTAGCCATGGACAAACAATTTGGGACTCCACCCACAGGCCCCTTTAGCTAAATCTCTCATTATAAAAGGAGCCAAACTAAAACCCTCTTTTTGCAGAGGGTCCAAATATGCCAGCATCCTACTCACTGGAATATTGTTTTCAATGCCCTCCTCTCTTTATGCTCACCTATTTCCTTAACTAGACTTTAACCAGACTTTAACCTTACTTCCAATCCCCATGATAAACCTCTTTTATCAATTTAGGTTTTCGGGCCTGTAAATTCCTTTACAAGGGACTCTGTGATGCCAGAAAGGGAATCCTCAGAACTCCCTATCTTTTCACTGCCACTAGACCTCATTTAAACCTTATTTAACTCCCTGATCATCAGAAACCCTAATTTCATTTGGGTACCCCAAATCTAAACCTCATCATTTTTCTGTGTATCCCACCCCCCAACTTTGTTTTTCATCTTTACCTTTTATTTCTGCTTTCCAGTTCTTTCTCAAGTCATCGTTTTTGCTCTGCATGCTTTTCCCTATCTGGATTCTTAGTGAATTAAATGAACTCTACAATATCCAATACATTTTAATTCCCTGCTCTCCTTGTTCTATTTTCAATCACAAATTGCTAAACCCCAAACTTGAATTACTTCTACCATCTGTACTTGACTATTATTCAAATGCTTTTCAAAGAAACTAGAGAAAATCAGCAAATCCTGCTGATTGGGTATATTACATATTTATGTCATTTGATCTCAATTGAGCCTCCATTTAGAATGACAACCTTTAAAACTTCTTCATCAATTATTATCTTTTTTATTGTTATCTTATTTATTATCTTATTTATCCCAAAAGTTTTTGGGATAAATTTCTTATCTCAGAGCAATATCAAATTATATTTCCAAGAGATTTTATCTCAAATACTAAGTTTCACTAATCACAGTTTAGAGTTAGATACAGCTATTATCATTCTTCTTCTTTTTATTTTGTTGTGATAACAGTTAATAATAAGTATCTATAAGGCCTTATCTTGTTAATCCTTTCTAGTTTAAATCCATCCTGGAGTAGAAATTAATCATTAGAAATTAAGAAAATTATCTCTATCATATCACTGTTTCATCAGTCACTACAGAGTAGTTCACTTGGAAACCAGAAAAACACTGGCCACTGTAAGACAGTAGGCCCACAAATATCCCTTCTCTATTAACTCCTAAGGCAAAAAAGAATTTTTTTAGAAAAATCTGGGATTCATCAATACTAATTTGACTCAAGTATATAATTTCAATATGTATTATTCCAGGTACACTTTCATAATTTTCTTAAGCAATGCACAAATCATCTATCAAATTAAAATCATTCTTCATAAACTTAATATGTAAGTTCGCTAACTTTCATTATTTTAGCACTTCATACCATTCTTTCAGCAACTTCACTCACAGAGTTAATGAGATCTTATGACCTTACCAAGGCTGAAGGTCCAAAGCACTGAAAATCTGACAAGTCTCCAAAGAACTTCACAAATATTTATAAAGTCTGTGATACTTTCCCAAATACTAAATAATTATTATTATTTAGTATTTTAAAGCAAAATATATCCAATTAAATATTTGATAATTTGTTTTAACCATTATGACAACTTATCAAGAGTTAATTTTCCAATGATATAATTGTATCATTTCTCAAGTTAACCCCATTTCTTATACAACTATTTTCCAAAAATCACAATATAAGAAAAAGTAGAAGCTTAATATCAACATAAACAATATTACAAATTTAAAAAAAACAAAACTTATTGCCTATTAAATATCAATTCAGTTGAATGCATTTTAAATCATCTTAGAAAATTACTTCATCTATCTATCATTTGACATTCTTTACTAATTTTTAAATTCTTTAAGTTCAATCTCTAAGCCTATAGACTAAATTCTAAATATCAAGTGTATTTTCCATTAAGTTCTGATCAACTTATAGGACACATGTATATTTTCCTAGTAAAAGAACATATTTCACTTTTAAATAAGACATTATAATTTAGTTTTATGATAAATTCAAATAAAATTAACTCTGGGTTTGTGATCACAATTGGTGTCATTCAAAATCTCAATTTCCTAAGGCCCATTATCTGTTAACACCTCAAATTAAAGAGCCTACTGATTTTAGTTAACTCAGCTTGAAAGATTTATAGTATCAGACTTACATTCTCATCTCCTTAAAATATTTCAGCATTTACAAAAATATTTAAACTATAATTTGGAAATTTGTAGCAAAGATATTTCAATTATAAATTTTATTTCTAATTTATAAAAATAAATTTCTACAAATCAAGAAAAATATTCTTTTCTTTGATTGATGTGTTTAATCTGAGTTCGCCTCCTTTGCCTCTTCCTCCTTCTTCACAAGTCTCTTTCCACTCTATACTACACTCAGCTACCAAAATGCTGTGGTAAACGCTGGGGATAGAAATAAAACAGTCCCTGCCTTCCAGAAGCTTTCATTCTAATGGAAGAGTATAATACAGAAAGGGAAGCTGAATGGGAGGAAGAATCTATAGGGTGTGTGTGTGTGTGTGTGTGTGTAAATACAGTAATTTTTGTGCTGTCTCTTCTATGAGTGGACATTATGGGATATTTGACAGTAAAACATTGTTTAGTCTGTCTGACTCTTTGTAATCTCTTTGGTGTTTTCTTGGTAAAGAGAAGTAGAGTGGTTTTTCATTTCCTTCTCCAGTTCATTTTACAAAAGAGGAAACTGAGGCAAATGGGGTTAAAAGATTTGTCCAATGTCACATAGCCAATAAATGTCGAGGCCAGATTTGAATTCAGAAAGATGAGTCTTCCTGATGCCAAGTCCAGAGCTTTATTCACTACACTACGTAGCTGCGCTCTAGAGAAATATGGAATAGTACAAATTGACTTGAAACAAGATGGAGATTTTTACTCTATATCTGACTCTGCCACTTACTCATTATATATGACCTTTTCACCTCTGAGTCTCAATTTCCTCATCTATAAAATATGGATAATAATATACCACTGGCTTTCCTGGATATTTTTTATTCCATTTCAGCTGCATAATATATGATTCAATGAATAATGTTCCATGAAGGAAAGAACTTTTTTTTTCCTTTGCATTTTTGTTTCTCTACCCACTTTCCCTTATGAGTGAACAATGCTGAACACTTAGCAGATACTCTACAAAGATTTTAAATAAAAAACTCTTCCTGTATTCTTATATGATGATTTTAAGCAAGCTAATAGAACAATTTGGTTGGTGAAAATTAATTATTTTTCAAATCTGCAAAGCACTTTATGTTATCTCAGTTGATCCTCACAACACAATGAAGTACATGCCACAAATATCTCCATTTTGTTTTTTAATAGTATTTTATTTTTCCAAATAGTTTTCAACATTTTTGTAAAACTTTGTGATCTAAACTTTTCTCCCTTCTTCCCTTACCTTGCTTGTCTGTAAGACAGCAAGCAATCTTATATAGCTCAAATAGTGCAATCCTTTTAAACATATTTCCATATTTGTCATGTTGTGCAAGAAAAATCAGGCCAAAAGAAAAAAAAACAGGAAAAAGAAAAAATAAATAAAAAGGTGAAGATACAATAGTTCTGTCCATATTTGGTATCCATCGTTCTCTTCTGGAAGTGATTGATATTTTCAATCCAAGAAATTGCCTTGAATCATTACATTGTTGAGAAGAGTCAAGTCTACACATTTGATTATTACATAATTTTCTTATTGTATGCAATGTTCTCCTGGTTTTGTTCACTTCAGTCAGTATCGATTCATGTAGGTCTTTCCAGGCTTTTCTGAAATCAGCTTGCTCATTATTTCTCATAGAACAGTAATAAATTACCTTCACATACCATAACTTATTCAGCCTTTACCAAACGATGGGCATCTACTCAGTTTACAATTCCTTGTCACTACAAAAAGAGCTGCTACAAAAAGAAAATCAAATTTGTTTGAAGGGCTGCAAAAATATTTATTAAAATTAGAAACATCCTTTTCTTTTTCTTTCTTTCTTTTTCTTTTTTTTTTTTTAAACAAGTTTGAATTCTCCTGAAAAATATCCTCCAATTTGTACTTCCACTATGGACAAAGGCAAAAGTATGGTGCATGAGTTATAAGTTTCCAGCTCAAATCTACTGTGAATTCAAATCCCCTCTCATGACCCAAAAGGAAAATATAATTTCAAAAGGTCAGGTTGCCATTAGTTCTAAATGATGGCTAATCTACTTCCCATTAAACACGTTTCATCAGGGAGTTCTGTCACAACAGATTCCAACTACCTTAGTCTTCCCACCTTTGACAGTATCTAGAGAGTCATTCTGATGCATCAGAAATCCTTTCTTGGTATCCATGAAATAAATGAGGAATAAATAAAGTGGAGGTTGTTAGATAGTGGGAAGGGAAAACAGCTGGAGAGGGGATAGTAAAAACCTGATGCTTCAGGTCTACACTAGTTACCTTAATGAAATTAGTCACATTGGTCTCTGAAATGTTCTCAGTGCACTGAGCTGTGCTAACAACAAAGAGGTGATGGTGTGCCATGTCTTGATTTGGGGTACCTATTTTAGTTGATTGTCCTGTGATATTCTCAAAGATAGATACAAATTTGGGGTGATAGAAGGTATGAGGAGACTTTGGGACTTAACCTTATAGTGTTATTACTTAAAATCTTTCTTAATGATTGCATCTCCTTTTCAGGTAGTTTTTGTGCAGTTATCTCAGGCAAATCATATCCCTTCTCTGTCTCATTTTTTTTTCCTCTGTAAAATGAGGGTCTTGGATTTAACAGTGTCTAAGGTAGATCTGGCTTTTTTCTTCCTTGGCAATGTTTGAGGAGTGACAAAACTAATCCTTTGAGAGAATTTTGGAGACTAATTGGATCAAAGTATAGTATTTTCATCTTTTGTTTTCTTTCTTGTGTTTTTTTTTTCCCTTTTGGTTTAATTTTACTTGTACAACATGCAAATATACAACTAGGATTGCACATATTTAGCCTATATCAGACTGCTTGCTGTCTTGGGGATGAGGGAGGGAAGGGAAAGAGAAACAAAAATTTGGAACACAAAGCCTTACAAAAATGAATTTTGAAAACTATCTTTGCATGTATTTAGAAAAATAAAATATTATTGAAAAAATAAAATATATTTTTAAAAAGACTGTAGTTCTCTGTCTGCAGAGAAGCGCAAGACAGACCTCTATTCTAGGCTCTTTTCTTTCTCCCTTTAGGTAAAGGAGCATTGGTGATAGTTATGAACTTGTGAGCTTTGAAAGGTCAGGATGGTAAACCACCAGAGATCTAAGAAACAAAATCTATGCTGGATTTTGTGGCCAGTCCCAACAGTAAGCATTGAAACCTGAGATACTTGCTTGATTCAGTCCCTCAATAACAGAAATTAAGATTATTTGTCCAGTGGTATTTGAAAGTGAATTTAGTGGGGGCAAATGCTTTATAGGGATTTAAGTCTGAGTCTACTCTTTCCAGGAGTCTTGTGAAAAATATGCCTTCAAGTATTGGGGAGGGAGAGCAGACAGAATGTAACTTTTAAAAAAGCTTAAAATTTTCTCTAAAATATCTTCCAGTATTATAATCTGATTCTATGATTCATAAGCAATACATTTTTCATACATGTGCTTATGAGCATGTAATATTTCATATTTGGAGTCCTCCTCTTTACATTGGGTAGAAGTGGCAGTGTCTTAAAGGAAAGAGCTATTTTTTTTCCTTTCTGTGATTTTTCTCTGATCATCTCCATTCTCAAAGTACAATTCAATTCTGTATATATGAATATGAAATGAAAACTATGTTTGACAGATCACATAGCAATAGTGAATAGTCCAGAAATTATAGAACATAGAATATTAACACTGGATGAGCTCGTAAAGAACATCTATTCTTAGGAACATGGAACTGAAAGGATACTTAGAGGTCACCTAGTCCAACCTGCTCATTTTATAGGGAAGTAAAATGACGAGCTCAGAGTCACAGGAGTACTAAATCTCAATTATGTCTTGTAATTCCAAATATAGTGCTCATTCTTTTTTTAAAAAATTATTATTTTAATTTTTATTTGCTGAGACAATTGGGATTAAATGACTTGTTCAGGGTCACACAGCTTGGAAGTATTAAGTGTGTGAGATCAGATTTGAACTCAAATCCTCCTGACTTCAGGGCTGGTGCTCTATTCACTGCACCACCTAGCTGCCCTGGTGCTCATTTTTCTATATCACAATTTCTATTGCTTTATGGTAGAGGAAACTGAGGCCCATAAAGGAGAAATGAATTATTCAGTGACAGAAATTATTATTTCTCTCTTAAATTAATAATTACTTATTAAATCAATACCAAGCTTTTTCACCCTTTTCTATTTTCTTATTCAGAAATCAATCATTGTGGAAAATCTTAGGAAAAGATTCACCCAAGCTAAGAATTAATCAAAGACAATTAAAGAAATTCTAAGTTTAGGTGAATGGGTAGATTTCCTAAGTTAACTCAGACAGATCTAAGAAAATGTGGATTCTCCCTTTTGTCATCTAGGTGATATGAAAATTACTTATCTGGTAATAATCTGTTGTCATTCTGTCTGTCTCTCTGATTTGCAATTCCAAACTATGCTCTTTTATGTTGTACTCTTCTCTTGAGTTCCTTGATCCTTTATTCTCTCAGAAATCTTCTAAATCTTAGTCTTGGATTCTTTCCATCAATTCTGATTGCCTTCATTTCTATTCATGATCTATAAACAAAGCTGGAAAAAAAATCATAAAACCATGCTTAAGTGAATCCACTTGTAATTTATATTACATAATGTCAATTAGGTTCTCAATTGTGGCAAGGCAATCCTTTTACAACTCTCAAATTAATCCACTATCCCACTTGCTAATACAGCTTTTCCAGATCTTTTTATCCCTCCCAAAATTTCCCATAGCTCTCCCCTTCCATACTTTCTCAGATTAAAAACCTTGCCTCTTATTTTACTGAAAAAATTCACTAAGTTCCCTCTTCTCTCTTCCTTCTCATCTTTTATTATTGATGCCTTCTGCCATTTTCTCCTTCTTCATCCCTATCTCTCATGAAAGACCTTCTCCTTGCCAAACTCTTCTAGGTGCACAAGTAACCCCAATCTATTCCATCTTTTCCAGTAGATCATTTCCTTTTCAATTCCCATTTAGCTTTAATCTCTGAGCCTAGTGACTGGTTCTCTATTGCCTAAAAACATGCTTATGTCATCCTTATTCTTAAAAAAAAAAAAAAACAATGCTATATTTGATCTTTCTCTCCCTATCTCTTCTTCTACCCCTTTGCAACTAAGCTTCCAGAGAAAGTTATTTATTTTTGATGCTTCCAGTTCCTTCATCTAACTCCCATCTTGGTCCTTACAGTCTGACTTTCACCTTCATAATTTGACCAAAACTATTCTTTCCAAAGTTGCCAATGGTCTCGTTAGCCAAATGTAATGGCCTTTCTTAAATCTTCCTCTTTTTTTGAGTCTTCCCCAGTCTTTGAGACTCTTGATTCCTCTCTTCTAATTGGCACTTTCTTTTCACAAGTTTTTGTGACCCTATCTTCTCCTGGTTCTCCTATCTGTCTGACCTCTTCAGTCTCTTTTTCTGGATCTTCACCAAGGCCATACCGCTAACTATGGATGTCTCCCGGGGCTCTTTCCTGATCTTGCTTCTCTTCTATATTATCTCAATTGGTTATCTCTATCTTCTCCCACAGATTAATTGTATCATCTCTGCCAAAAATTCTCAAATCTTTTTAGAACTATTTGTCCACTCTTACTTTCTCTCCTGATTTCTAATCTCCAATCTCCAATTTTCTTTTTGGGCACCTAGAGCTGGCTATCCCATAGACATCTTAAACTCAACTTGTTAAAACTGAGCTCACTGTCTTTCCCCCCATCTCCATCCATTCCTTCTTCAAACAATTCATCCTAATCAAATTTAGTAACATATGGCTCTAACCATATCACTAACCAGATGAAGAATCTTCAGTGGCTTTCAGTTTCAGTATTCACACAATCTGGCTTCATTCAGTTTCCTTTCCAAACTCACTCCATGCTTCTTTCACTTCACATTTCCTGTTTTCTAGCCAGATTTGATTGCTTACTATTTGTTGAATAAACCCCAGCTTTTTAAATTGTGGTTTTCAACCCCATATGAAGTCTTGCAAATGAATGTGGGAGTTGTGAAATTATGATTATCACTAAATGTCTGATTTGTATATCTATTTTATATACTTATATAACTGGGGTCAAGTAACAATTTCTAGAGTGAAAAGGAGTCATGAGTGGAAAAGGTTTAAGAAATTCTGAAATAAACCACACATGTCCCTACTTCCATAACTTTGCTCATGATATTCATCATCATCATTTCTTTTTTTCCTGTTGAAATCCTCCCATCCTTCAACTACTTCCTTCAGTTGTAATTTCTTTCTTTGATCTTCCCAGCAGGAAGTGCTGTCTCTCTTCTTTGACCTATCACACTGTATCTTGTTTTATTTCTCTTAGATACTCATTATGTGTCACTTTGTTAGTTAATGACATCGTAACTCTATAGCATTTTAAAGCTTACAGAGCACTTTAAAACATTCATGCAATGAATTTAAGCTTCTGGGAGGCAGAGACTGTTTTTGCTTTTTTTTGCTGTTTATTTTTTCATTGCTTAGCACCATGATTAGCGCATAACAGAAATTTCATAAATGCTTATTGATTTTTCTCACAATGATCCAGTGAGATAGGTAAAAGCATTAATATCTTGACTTTACTGATGATATTGAAACCCACCATCACACAGCTAATATGTAAATCCAGCTCTTCTAACTCTATGCCTAATACTCTTTCCATTTTACCATGCTGACTCCTAGAATATGCACTTTGTGCAGACAGAGAATATGATTTACTCTTCATTTAGGCATCTTGCATGGAGGAAGTCCTCAATAAATGTTAGTTGAATGAATGAATGAACACCCATTCAGCTGTTTCACACAATCCTACAGAACCCTTATCAGTTTTGGGTTTTTTTTTTTTTTGCATTTATCTTCTACCTCCATCTAACTGGATTTAATTAGAGAAGCCAAGACAAGCTGGCAATCTCTATGTCTGCCAGTATGGAAGCTGCTGCTGCTGGTATCCCTATCAGGGTTTCGGCATGCTTGGGTAACTTGTAATTAGGGACAAAGACTGCACATAATTTTACATATAGGGGAGCTGGTTATAAACATGTCAGTGCTCAATTATTTTCAACAAGTTGCCAAACCGGCTTCCCTAAACTGGGGCAGATTTTTCATCTTGGAGATGACAGTCTATCAGTGAGGAGCTGAGCTGGACACTTACAATGGAAAGATTCTCTATCCATTTCAAGTTTAGGTCTCTAGGAAAGCCAAAAGCCAATATCTGTGTTATCTCTGGCTAGAATGCAACATCTGCTTTTTTAAAATGTCAGAATTGGTCATCAAACGAAAACATTTATCTCTTTTCTTCTTGAAATCTCTATTTGCTGATTTAGAAATGTAGATTTCTGGTGGACTAATCCCATTTTAAAGACAAGGAAACTGAGAGAGAGAGGGAAAGTGACTTGTGTAAGATCACACAACAAGTTAGGGACAGAGTCAGAACTAGAACTTGGGTCTCTCAATCTGGTCTCTCCACAATATCACAATATATTTGTGAAACACGGGTTATTCGCATGATAGCTTCTATTTAGGGTATGTTCATAGTAGAGACACAAATTCACATATGTCAATGAATAATCATTTAGCTTTTAATTTGAGACAGCAAATATCAAGAACAAAATTACTATGACTACATTGAGTTCAATTCCACAAATATTTCATAAGTAACTACTATGTTCAGTAGAGAGACAGAGTCCTTGCCATCAAGGAGCTCACAATCTAGTAATTAAAAAATATATAGAGAGAGAACCATAACTAGGGCAAAGCAATGAGAACTTTGCCTTAGGGTGTCATAATTTATAAGGCCCTGACAGCACTTGCTTGGAAACAACTGATCTTAACACCTAATTAGCAAAAAAGTTAAAATAAGAGCCTACCAGAGAGATAAGTCCTGCCTATTATAGCCAGTTGATCTCTTCCTCCATCCCCTCCACCCCCAATTTTTCTTGTAGGAGCTTCACCAGCAATATTTGACAGGATTTTCTATATTGCTTGCCCCAGCATGTTTTATACTACTTGCTCTAAGTCTAAAAATTACTGGTTATGATTCTGGGAACAAATAACTACAGCAGAGTGGTCTATGATAAGCCCATAAAAGAAGTACAAATACAGGATACTATGGGAGTTCACAAGGGGAAGGAATAGCTTTCACCTGGAGTTATCAATCAAGACTTCATGAAGAAGGTATATCTGTGTTAGGCATTAGATTCATAGATTCATCAGGCTTTAATGGACCTATAGGGATCACATTGTCTAGCCTCCTACCTTTAGGTAGATGAATGACTGTGTAATCATCTACGCCTAATCCTTGCCTATGTTTTTATCAAAGATTTCCACCGAAAAAAATCCATATCTGAAATATCCCATATTCCCTTGGATCAACCATTTCAGTGGTTTCACACACTGACAGTGAGGAAATTATCATCCCCATCAGCAAACAATTGTATAACATCTGCTCAATGCAGGAAACTGGGCTTGGCCCACGGCCTGAGGGGCTGCTGTGAGTTCTTACTTAGGTCAGTCCTCAAAGGACCTGTGATTTCATCAGTGTGAGAACATAGAGATTGCTACCTTAACTCTTAACTTAGTCTTAGAAGTTGCCGGAGGCCCAAATAGCTTCAGAGACTTGCCCAGAGTCACATAGCTAGCAAAAGTTTCAGAGACAGGATTTAGAACGCAACCTTTCTTGATTCCAAGTCCATGCCTCTATCAACTATATCATATTACTTCTTCCACTTTTGATTTCCAACATCCCTAAATAAACTGGTCCTTCATATATTTGAAGACAGCTACTAGGCTTCTATTCTCTAGGTTAAATACACTTGGCTCCTTTATTTTGTCTTCCTAAAGAGGTAAGGTAGTATAATAAAAAGACCATTAGACTTACAGTCGGACTAGTCATTTAAGGTTGAAAAATTATTTCATCTATCAGGGGGCCTCATTTATAGAATGAGAATATGATTTAATCTAACTACCTTACAGGACTATAACAAAAGTGCTTCATGATTTTTAATACATCATATGGTGATTATTATTACTATTCACAGTCTATTGCTTAGCTTTATTTTTGTAACCAGGTGTTAAACAGACTTGCACAAAGTGACTTTTGATGTTCTTCTCAGCTAGAATATTCTGTTGCCATGCTAGCCAGCCTTTCCATTTTGCTAACTCCTTCAAATGTCTCCATTTGGGAAATGGGCCCAGAACAGACATGTTCACAGCTGTTCTGATTCTCTGGATGTTGCCATTATATCTCCATAAGGACACTTTCTATTCCCTCCCTTTCAGATTCTAGTTATGTGTTCTCTTCTTCCAATAGATTATAAACTCACTGAGGAACTGTTTCTTTTATGTCTCTATCACTTAGCACAGTGTTTCCCAAACTTTTGACATATGTGTACCCCTTCTATAATTTTCATAATGCTGAGTACCCCTCATCAAAAAAGGATATATTTTAATAACAATCAAAATATATTTATTTTTTCTTTTTTTGTTACATACACAAAATAATAATAAACAAAAAATAAAATTATTCATAATAAAATATAAATCCATGCCAGAAGGTTTGTTGCATGCGGAAGAAGAGCAGTTGTTGGAATTGGCTTCAGATGAATTCTTGAAAAATAAACATAAGGAGTGTACTTTAACATCATTCTGGTTACAAATGCAATATGTGTATCCCGTTTTAACAGAAAAAGTTCTGAAATACATCTTGCCTTTTCCAACTTCATATTTATATGAAGTTGCTTTTTCAGCATTTGTAGACATTAAGTCAAAAAAAGGGAACAGACTCTTGGATGTGGAGCCACATCTCAGATTAAAATTAACAACCAGGGAACCAAATTATGACGATATTATCTCAGCATAAACAATTTCATCTTCTATATAAAAATAATCAAAATCAATGGGACTTACTAAAGCACATAACAAACCTTTCCTATAAGAAAAATCGCACAAAAGCTAAAAATACACAGGCGCCTGCAGAAGTCACTGACTATTAATGAAGTAAGTTGTCTCTGTAACAAAGTGTGGTGTATTTATACCTTGTCACACTGGACCATCTCACGCCTCATAAGATTGTCTTGACTTGACTCATGAGAACATAGAATTAGGCTCAGCTAAGCACAGTGCAGTGCATATCCCCACCAAACTCTGGTGCAACGCGGACCCCCCCCCCAACTCTTCCCATACCTCTGGGGGTACACGTACCACACTTTGGGAAACACTGACATAGCACATTGTCTTGCACACAGCACATATGTTGCTCAAATTGCCTCATCACTTTAAAATGAACTAATTTAGCACTAAGTTATACAGATAAGAATGGGAAACCAACACCAGCAGAGTTATAAACTGCTAGATTTTTATTAGCAGATTTAAGTACAATGAGAATTTGAGAACAAACTAGTGTCCTATAATTCATATTTCAGAGAGATAAATGTTTCCTTCCAGGATTAGTAGAATGATTTGAAATTGTCTTGATCTTTGATGATTGTATTATACAATATATTGTATTATATATTATTATTGTATTGTATTATATATATTGTATATATATTATACAATATATTGTATTATACAATATTATACAATAAGATGATTGTATCATACCTGGGAGTTTGTAAAGAGATCCATACAATCTTAAAAAGAGAGACTAAGAGGGATTACAAAAGCTAAGTAACAATAGTACCACTGAGAAGACATCGTCTTCAGTCCCAATAGAGCTGAACAGGAAAGAATTGGTGACAATGTGAGACCAAATAAATAGATTAGAAGTTTCATTGTATCCTTAAAAATATGAACTTGCATTGAACACTAATTTACTCTGTATATTTAACAAATTATTCAATCTCTCTGACTTCATTGAAATTAGAGAATTAAACTCCCTGAACTACAATGTCCCTTTCAACTTTATAATCTAAAATATAATTAATTTGTGTAATCTTGAGATGACTTACACTTTCCTTCTTTTTAAACTTGAGTAAAGTAGAGGGCAAATATCAGCTATTCGGGGATTCAGAACATGCTTGGTACCACTTCAATCTATTTTTATTAAAATACAAGGTGGGGTATCTTAGTTCTTTTCTGAAACTTCACTAATTTCTCATTTGTTAAAAAGATTATCTCATTTGGGCCACAAATTTTTTAAGACTTTAGGCATGGAACCTGTTTAATTTTAAATTTAGCCGGTACATTTTGAAATACAGAAAAGATAATGCTTTTTTCTTCTGTTCAGAAAGGTCTAGAAATGAGATGATATATGGGAAATTAGATTCTCAGTTAACTGTTACCTAATTAATAAAAAATTCTCAATAAACTTTAACATGGGCTTGATATAACTAAGGAAAAGAAGCAAAGAATAAAATGCAATTAGTAAATATTTTATTTAACTAAAAATAAAAATAAAATCCTCACCCAAAACTCTGAACAACAAAACAATGTTTGTCCTTTCCTATTTCCACTTCTTTTTTTTACTACATTTCCATTTCTATCTCAACCTATTTTTCCTTTTTCCTCTCTACCCCCATTTGTATCTTCAATACTACTTCTCTTTCTCCCTCTCCCTTTCTCACTTTATTTCCCTTTTTTTCTACTTTTCCCTCTCCATTTCTCTTCTTTATTTTTCTTCTTATAACAAGTCCTTTGTGATTTTTACTTGCTAATTGATATTCAGAATTAAAGCCCTACTCATTTCTAAGCTCCTTGATTTTTTATTCATTTTTACATCTCATCAGTTCCTAAAACATGACTTTATACAGAATAGGCCTTTACTAAATATTTGTATATTTCTTGCTGACAACTGATGGCTTAGAGATCCTAAGAGATGCCCAATCATCTTTAACATTGCTCTTGAACCATATCTTGTCCATTTTTATAACTTTTATTATGTCCAGTACAATATCCTACATTAAATAAGTGCTCAATAAATATTTGTTGATGAATATATGAATGAAAGAATGGATCAAAAACATGCCAATTAATCAGAGTACAATCTAAGGTGGGGAGAACAAGGCTTTGCCCCAAGATATCAGGAAGTTCTATATATTTCCCATTTAAATCAAATAATTATGATTAATTAGTTTTCCTTGTTTACTAAAAGTTTGTCACTTTTACTCATAACCCAATAGCTATGCAGCATCTGCTCAGCCTAAGAGCAATTCTTTGAGGACAGTAAGCCCTATGGGCCAAAGACACAAGCTCAGTAATAACCTTAATACTGTCTGTGATAGAGAGTAGGGAAGATTTGTCCTAGTTTTATGAAATGGAAAAACCAGTCACCAACAGGTCCTATGACTCGATTGAGATCTTATCTCCACTTTTGCTGATGCCTGAAAACCTTCTCTTACAGAAGCCTCTGGTCTCATACAATTTCATGCTTCATTTATTCAAAAAACTTTTATTCAAACCCCAACCATGTGGAGCACTGTACCAGATATGAAGAGAGTTACATAGTTCAAAAAAGACTCACTTTCTGCCTTCATGAAAATCATAGTCGATTGAATTTTATATTTAGAGTTGTAAAGGAATTCAGAAACTATCCGATCAAACCCCTTCATTTTACATATGAAGAAATTGAGGTGCAGAATGTCAGAAGTGACATTTGAAGTCAGATCCTCTAACTTGTCAGTGATTCACCCTTTGCCCCTGCCCCTTTTACTTGTCTCTTTTATATTACATCAAAGAAATAATGTAAAACAATGTCATTGGAGAAGTAAGTTCATTATCAAGGTAAGGGAGAAAGAATAAATGAGAGAAGACATCATGGAAAAGGGAATATATTTTTTCATTGAACAAATTTATTAAATGCCTACTGTATGTGGAACAGTACTAGGCGCTGAGGAAGATAACGTAAGATCTTTGCCCACAGTCTAGTAAGTGGACTAATATATGAACATAAATAGTTATAATACACAGTATTATAGGAGAAGTATATTCAAAATGAGCAAAATGCCATTTCCTTTAGGGTAGAATTGGGTTTTTAAATTTTGTTTTGTTTTGTCTACATTCTCAGTACTTTGTTTCCATAAACACTTAATAAATATCCATTGATGAAGTTCTCTTTGTATAGTCAATAAGGAAACTTAATACAGAGACCAGAGTCCTAGTTAAGTTTAAAGTAAATGGTGTCAGGTTCCCTTTTGGCCTTCCTTTCCTTATGTGACCCACTCTTTTATAACAAACACTAACTCAGAAATGCAACAAAAATCTCTTTATCTTTTTTTTTTTTTAAGATAAAAACCCTTATTAAGGGATAGACATCAAATAAACAAGGTTTAAATATAGCAAGAAAAGCCCAGAGAATAGCAATTCCAGTTGGGTCAGGCAGCAATGAGAAAGAGGGCAGTGGATGTGTCAGTGTAAAGAAAAGGTTTATAAAGGTGAACAGCCATTTTCTGCAGGTAGAACATTCAAGTGGGTCAGTAAGCCAGATAAAGTACTGACTGTTTATGATTATGTAACACCCATACAGACTTTGGTTGGTTAATGCGCTGGACAGCCCTGTAACAGAGTTCTGTGCTACATATGTAAAAGGACAGTTGACTCCTGATTGATTGAGAGATCTCTGAGTCCATGATGCTCCGTAGTTGAGGTTTTTAATTTACTCCCAAATCAAAAACCTTATTTATTCCCTGGTATTATATTGCCTGCCCTAATATATGTGTGTATAAATATAGATATATCTCCATTTTTTGTTTAGTGTTTGCTTTGATATGGAAGTTTACTAGCTATTCATAATCTTTTGTGTAATCAGTGTTATACAGAGGGGGTGGGGCTAAGCTGGTAAAAGTAAATTAAGGGCAGTCTCTTCTTGAAAGCGATCAGGGAAAGTGACCTTTAGCCTCAGCCCCAATATGTTATGCAACTACCCCTACACTGCTCCTTAAATCTGATATTATATATGTAGTAAATAGATATGATTCAAGCCAAACATTTCTCTTGACAATAGGAGAATAATGAAAAGACTGCCCAGCCTTGGGGATCCTGGGTCCTGCCTTCCCATCTGCTAATTTGCTGCTGCTAGTAGCAGCAGGGATCCTCTTCCTACTCTTTGAAAATATGGACAACGCAGTCTACCTTGGAGACAAGGTGAGCCTGATCCCACATCATATGTATTGAGGCCACTCAAGGATCAGTTATATCTTTTTAGTCTCCCTTGGAGACAAAGTGGATCAGATCCTAGGTCATATCTATGTATGTCACTTATGGATAGACAGCAACCACATCTCCATTTCTATATTTTGCAATTATGTTTATTTTGGGATAGCAGTAACTTTCCTTAACCATACTCTACTCTCTGAAAAAAGCAAATGTTCCTCAAGTCCTACAAATCTTTTGCCTTTCATGTTTCTTCAGCTTCTCTTTCCAGATGGAAAAACTATACTTTCTATCAGCCCCCATTGCCAATAAGGGACTACATTCAATGAAAGGCTATTGCTTATTGAGCTAATCAGGGAAGGTTTCAAGGGAGAGGTAGAATTTGAGTTGAGATTTAAAGGATGATAGACAATTCAAAAGGCAAAGAGTAGGAGAGAAGGCATTCCAAACATAGGTAGTAGTGTGAGCAAAGACACAAAGGCAGAAGAGATCACGGCATTTTCAGGGAGCAAAGAGTCATCCTGTTTTTTGGAATACAGATTACATGGAGAGGAAGTAAAATATGACAAAGTTGGAAAAAGAGAGTAATTCAAAATTGTAGACAACACTGCATTCCAGGCAGAGAGCTTTACTCAATGAGCAATAGAGACACACAAGATTTTTGAGCAGAGCATATATATGTTTTGGTGATTGATATAAACTGGCAAAATGAGTAGTGTTATACGTGGAATCAGGAAGAACTGAGTCAAAATCCTGTCTCAGACAATCATTTTCTAAGAGACCAGTCACTTAAAAAAAATTCCTGTGCCTCGGCTTCCAATCTGTAAAATGAGGTTAGCTAATTAAAAGTCATGAAGCAATCATACTTTGTACATCCTATTGAAGTGTTTTTTTTTTCTCTTAATGCTTTTATTTTTAATTTGTTCTAAGTAGAGTTCTCTGGTTATAAGAAGAAACTCATCTCATGGGAATCTTTCTCCCTTTAATTGCTTGTAAAATTAATACAAGTGATTGATAGATTTTAGCAAAAGTGCTGAGTGAAGCTTTTCTTCAACAAGAAGAGGATATATTACTTCTTTAAATCATTTGGGCATGGGGAATGGAGATTGCCCCTGGGCACCACCACCTGGAACTTCTTCCTATATGGTTCCTTTTGAAGTGGTTAGTGAGGAAAACTTGGAGCAGTAAGCAGTTGAAGAGGAAGGATAGAAAAATTTATTAACTTCTGCTATAGTTCTGGTATTTCCAGGATCACAAATACTTAACTTTGTCAGAGGCTACTTGGGACTTTGCTCTATTATTGAAGGGGCAGTATAGAGCATACAATGGCAAGCACTTTGGCTCTAAGGTCTAAGAAATTTAGTTTGAATCTTGGCTAGATTTCACTTTTCTGGATTTTAGTTTTCTCATATTTATTATGGGGTTAGACTCTATGGCCTTTGAAGTTTCTTTCACCTAGAAATCTATTATCCTAAATCAGTGAAGGGGTGGGAAAGGAAGACAATAAAAGCAATAATGTCCAGTAATAGTTTCCTCTGTCATTAGCTGAGCTAATCAATCAATTGGTTGAGCTGTCAATCAATTGATTAGTTATTGCCAGGACTAAAACACAGGTCTCCTGACTCCCAGGCTAATGTTCTTTCCATGGTAAGACAACTATTTGAACCTTGCACTTATCTATCCATGGTTTCACAGTAAATGTGAATCTACACTTGAACTTATCTGTTTCATCCACTGCCTCCCAGAGTTGTTGGAAAACTGTTTTTTTTTAACTAATAAAGATTATTATAAGAAGAAACTGTTTTGAAAAACTTGAGGTTAAGCCTAAATTGTTTTTGTTTCAGCATTATTTATTATTATTATTTAATAGTAAGCTATTACTTCCCATTCCCACCTTGAATATCTTTAAAAATGCAGATATTATTTATAAGGATAAAACAAGCTACTATAAGTTTTTATACCTTACTGTGAATAAATTAATGGATTGTTTTGAAAATGAAGTGACTAGGGACAGTATTAAATGTATGAGAGTAGAAGTTGAGAAGACTAAAGGGGAGAAGCTATTTGTGGCAAAAAGGGAGGTGAAATTTAAAAAAAAAAGACTAATTTCCAACTCCACAATTTTCTTTAGAAGGAATGATCCTGGATAAAGAACATCTTTTAATTCATGTATTTATTTAAAAACCAAAACAAAATAAAACAAACCACATCATTTGTCCACAGGAGTATTAGGCTACCACTATGTTTTCTTGAATCTTCACTTTTGTTCTTTACTAAGCTATGGCCTATTCCTGGAGTGCTTGCCCTTATCACTCTATTGAAATTTAATCATCCTTCAAAGACTAACTCAACTTTCACATACTTCATGAAGTCTCTCCTTATTATTACTTTTAGGAAAGATCTCTTCTTCTTATGAAGGTTCATAGCACATTGAGTCCCTTTTGTCCTTTTTTAAAAATCACTTTTATAAAAGTTAAGAAATAACTTATAAAATAACTGAAAAAAATTGGAGCAAATTTCTCTGATTTAACCATTCTTTAGAGTAATTTGGATTTATTTCCAAAGAATTATAAAACCACATGTACCCTTTGACAGCAATACCATTCAAGATCTAAATCACAGAAGAGATTAAAAAAAAAAAAGCAAAAGTACAAAAAATATTTATAGCATCCCTTTTCTGGGGGCAAAGCATTGGCAATTGAGGGGCTGCCTATCGACTGGGAATGGCTGAACAAATTGTGGTATGTGATTATCTTTGTATCCCTCACTATGGCTAGATATAGAGAGAAGTGCCTTGTAAATATTAAATGTTTAATAATGATTTATTGAAAAATAATTAAAGTATGAAACAGGACTTGAATATAAACCAAGTGTTCTCGTTACATAGTGAGTATTCTATATAACCTTAATCAAAGAAAAATAAAAATCTTTCCCTTTGACTCTGAGATTTGCCAATTTCCTTCTAGTTAAAAGTTGCAAGACTGGCAAATCAGGAACCAAAAGAGGAAAAATTCCATCTGAGGGGGCAGTAGAAGAAAAGTATGAGACCCACATCCTGCTCTTCTCTCCAAATTGGCATTTTCCAGTGAAAATTCCTGAGGGCAGAGAAAGGGAGAATTAGGGAAAAAATGACTTCAGTATCAAAAAATGTTTACTGCTCCCTATAATATATCTGCTAGGATTGATCTCTAGAAAGCTTTCAAGTTAATAAAAGATTTCTACCTTGCATTTCACTTAATGATATTATAATACACAATGCTGCTTGATTAAGTGATAATTGGGCTCTTATTGAATAAGAAAATATCTTTCTTTTATAATAAAGAAAGAAATCTAAGGTGTAGCCAGATGAAATGACCACACTGGCATCTGATGGCTTTGCTTTCCCTTAGAAATACAACTTACAATTTGTGCAGAAATGATGGAATGTAGCAAGGAGAGTTAGAAAGTATTTAGTCTCAGACTTTTAAAAATATCAATATTAATATACTTTGTTGTCTGAAATTTTGTTACCTCTTGTATACCTCATTTGTTATTGTTGGTCATGATGCTTTCTTCCCTTTTCCTGCGACCATACAGAAGCCTAGAATCTAAGATCTAGTCCTAGTGCTAACTTTGAGATCAAGAAAATCTAATCCCTCATCTTCCTCCCCAATCCCCACATGATAGCCTTTCAAATACTGGAAGGAAATTAACCTATCTCCAGTCTTCTCTCCACATTAAACTCTCTTTGATCCTCCTGTGACATAGTTTTTAAACCTTAAAACCAAATTAGTCTTGTTTTGTGAACCATCTCATATTAATTGCCTTCCAGTTTAAAATATGCTTACCCAGAATTTAAGTGATATTCTAGATGTGGTCTAATTAGAATAGAGGATGAGGGATTAACATCTTCATTATCCTGGACTTTAAATTTTTTAGTGTAGGGCTATCATGTTGTTCTACTACTTATTCATTTTCAATTTGAAGTCTAATAAAATACTTGGATTTTTTTTCCCCCAAATGAATTCAAGGGAGACTTTCCTTTTATTCTTTACTTGTAAAACTATTATTTAAAATATCAGGATAAGACTTTACATTTGTTATTCTCCTTCAGAAATGAATTTATATAACAGCAAGAGATACAAAGAGAAATTCCATTTAAAATAATTATCGATAGTATAAAATATTTGGAAATCTATCTGCTAAGGGAAAGTTAGGAACTATATGAGCAAAACTATAAAACACTTTCCACACAAATAAAGTCAGATCTAAACAATTGGAAAAATATTAGATGCTCTTGGATAGGTCAAGCGAATATAATAAAGATGACAATACTACCTAAACTAATCTATTTATTTAGTGCTATACCAATCAGACTCCCAAGAAACTATTTTAATGACCTAGAAAAAATAACAACAAAATTCATCTGAAAGAACAAAAGGTCAAGAATTTCAAGAGAAGTGATGAAAAAAAATCAAATGAAGGTGGCCTAGCTATACCTTATCTAAAAACTATATTATAAAGCAGCAGTCACCAAAACCATTTGGTATTGGCTAAGAAATAGATTAGTTGATCAGTGGAATAGGTTAGGTTCACAGGACAAAATAGTCAATAACTATAGCAATCTAGTGTTTGACAAGCCCAAAGGCCCCAACTTTTGGGATAAGAATTCACTATTTGACAAAAACTGCTGGGAAAATTGGAAATTAGTATGGCAGAAACTAGGCATTGACACACACTTAACACCATACACCAAGATAAGATCAAAATGGGTTCATGATCTAGGCATAAAGAATGAGTTTATAAATAAATTAGAAGAACATAGGATAGTTTACCTCTCAGACTGTGAAGGAGGAAGGAATTTGTGACCAAAGAATTAGAAACCATTATTGATCAGAAAATAGAAAATTTTGACTCTATCAAGTTAAAAAGCTTTTATACAAACAAACTAATGCAGACAAGATTAGAAGGGAAGCAATAAACTGGGAAAAGATTTTTACAGTTAAAGATCCTGATTATTTCTCATTTCTAAAATATATGGAGAATTGCATCTAATTTATAAGAAACTAAGCCATTCTCCAATTGATAAATGGTCAAAAGATATAAACAGACATTTTTCAAATGAAGAAATTGGAACTATTTGTAGTCACATGAAAAGGTATTCCAAATCACTATTGATCAGAAAAATACAAATTAAGACAACTCTGAGATACCACTACACTCTTCTCAGATTGGCTAAGATAACAGTAAAAGATAATGACAAATGTTGGACTGTAAGGCTGAAACTCTTAAAAGATATGCTTGAATCGGACAATCAAGTAGTTAAGGCTAATTACCTATTGGACAATAACTCTATTAGCATATGCTTGGAAAAATGGCCCTTCTCACTATTCTGTGCTGGCTCAATCTTTTGGTGTATACAGATAATCGTAGGAGGGAGTAGAGGGTGGAATGAGACAAACCAGACTCACTTTGGAGGAGGATGAGAAGGGATCTTGGTGGAGAGCTTGTGGCAGTTTTGTCCATCTCCTTCACTTCTCCCCCTAAAGACCAAGGACTTTTGCTTATCCTGACTCTGGCTGATTCTGAGGCCTCCAAGGAGCTAGCCCAGAACTTTATATTTTGATGCCCAACATGTAAACCAAGGACCCTAATTTCACTGAAGAAGTCCCAGGTGACCAGGAAATATGGTGAGTATTTTAATAGACAAACAGGGAACTTACTTTGTTAAGAGCTAAACTAGTGACCTTTTCTAACTGAAATGAGGCAGATATTAAGAAAAGATTCTCCCCCATCCCTAACTCCACCCCAACCCCTGCCCCAAGGGAGTGCTATAGAAAGCATACTTAAGTTGATCAAGAGACAAAGTTTGCTTGTAACTTTGGAGCAGATTGGTGGACTCTTGGATACATTAGAAGTATGTCCCCTTGGTTCTTAAAGGAAGAAGATATAGGTGCAGATAATTGAAAACTAGTAGGAGATCAACTATGTGAATACTACAAGGATAAATGTCCTGATTCAATTTCTAAAGAAACATTCTAGATATATGACATAATACAATTGGCCTTAAAAAATCCTGCAAGGTCTAGAAAAAAGAAAAGTTTTAAGAACAGCCAGATGAGGAAGTATGAGGAAAAAGAGAAAGACAAAGGACAGATTAATGGCAATATTGTCAGATGGCATAGGGAGTTAAGTGAACTTAAAAGGCGTGGTTATTCTCACTCTCACAGCCCAGCTTCAACTCCACCCACACCAGAGCAGGTCCTTGACACTTCCCCATCAAATTTACCTTCCAGGATGGAGGGAGGAGGAGGAGTGGGAGAGCCAGTGATACCACCAACACCTCCCCCACAGCAATCAACCCCTCCTATGACTAGATTGCAAAAGGCAGTACTTAAAGCCACAGAAAAAGGAGAGAATACAGCTTGAGAATAGAAATGTATCCTGTGATTCAATAGTTTAACTCTTCAGATCAAGAAAGTAGAAGATACACTCCTTTTGATCAAAAAAATCCTCAAAGATGTGAAAAAGGCCTGAACTCTTCATGGGGCTACATCATCTTATGTTAAGATGTTATTATAGAATTTGGCTTATGAAGTCTTAACCCCTAGTGACTGGAAATCTATAGCAAGGACATGCTTAGAACCTGGACAAAACTTGTGGCTTTCTTTATATAATGAGTTCTGTAGGATACAAGCCCAATGAAATAGCCAAAGTAGAGTTAATACTCTAATCATCTAGGATCAACTAACAGGTGTAGGTTCTTATGTAGACATTTCAGTACAGATTAATTACCCCATATCAGCATATGAGCAAATTGCTTCTGCTACTATCAAAGCATGGGGGTATTATCCCAGGTAAACAGGATAAAGGAGAGGCCTTCACAAAAATAGCACAAGGGCCAAATGAATCCTTTGCTGATTTTGTGGGACATTTGCAGACAGCTGTCATATGAACTATTGGTGAAAATGCAGCAACAGAAGTTATGATAAGGCAATTTGCTAAAGAAAATGCTAATGAGGTTTGTAGAAAAATTATACTAGGACTACACAAGGATGCTCCTTTAAAGGACATCATAAGACACTGTGCCACAGTGGGCACAAATACCTTTTATAGCCAGGATATGATGCAGACTTCCCAAGATCCGAACATGGGAAGACAGGGTCCCTTTTGGCAAGGGACTTCCAGAGAAACTCGTCAATGCTTTCAATGTGGTAAAGTAGGGCATCTGAAAGCTCAATGTTGGTATAGAGACAGAGTGAGAAAACAGAGTGGGAGAACAAGTATGTCCAAAATGCAACAGAGGTTTCCATTGGGCATCAGAATATTCTGATCAGAATCATTCAGAATCAATCAGAAGATTCAGGGAAATGGGATGAGGCAAAAAAATACTTGGGGCATGATGGCAGCCAATGCTACACCCAGAGAGCCTTTAGAAGTTCAATACCCAGACATGACCAATCAGCCAGGAAGCAATCTGATGGGAGAAAGGGATTACATAATCAATCAGTCAAGAAGCAACCTGATGGGAGACAGGGATTACAATTGGGGAGAATAGAGTTGTATGCATCTGGGACAACTAAGATATCCCTTGGAGAAGTGAAATCTGTTCCTCTCCAGCCTATGGATCCCTTGCCTCCAGACACAGTAGGCTTGACCATTTCACCTCCTGAGAGTATTTAGAAAACAGTGTTCATCCATACACTGGTGTGGGAAACTGGGGTATGGGTCGATAACATCCCAGTCACTAATACAGGTAGACAATGTGTGACTTATCAACCAGGAGAAGAAGTAGCATCAGGTTTACTGATACAGACTCCTAATAGGTAATCTGGTGATAGTCACCCAGATTCAGACTCCAAGAAGCAGAATCCAGGAATATTCTGGACTGCAGCAGTTACAGATGAATGACTTATGCTCACTATCTATATAAATGGAATACCATTAGAAGGACTAGTAGAGACAGGTACAGATTATGTAGTCATTAGAGGTGCCATTCACTAGCCAAAGATTAAGGCAAACACCAATATGTCTGGCGTAAGAGGATCAATAGCAGCTGAAGTTAGTGCTACCCCTTTGAGATGGACTTTTGAAGGCGAAACAGGAATTTTTACTCCTTTTATAGTTGAAAAATTCCCCATCAATCTGTGAGGAAGAGACATTTTACAACAATTAGGATTACAAATGAGTACTTCAGCTTTTTAGGCTGGACTGCTGTTGAAGGCCTGCCAACACTCTTACCTGTTCCTAGTCAATGGAAAACTGATACACCAGTGTGAATAGAACAGTGGCCCTTAGCTAGTGATAAAATTCCAGCCTTTGACCAAGGACTTACAATCTTCTCTAAATCCTTGGAATTCCCCTGTATTTGTTATAAAAAAGAAATCTGGAAAATGGAGAATGTTGACTGATTTAAGAAAAGTAAATTAACAGATGGAAACTATGGGAATTCTTTAGGCTGGACTTCCATCTCCTACTCATTTGCCTAGAGAATGGCCTCTTTGGGTTATAGACATTAAAGATTGTTTCTATTCTGTCCCTCTAGATAAGGAGGATATGAAAAGATTTACCTTTTTAGTACTCAACATTAATCTAGCTAAGCCTTATAAAAGATATGAATGAACCAGTCTTGCCAGAGGGAATGAAAAATAGCCCTTCTATGTATCAAATGTATGTTGCTGCTGCTCTTATTCCATTAGGAAAAGCATTTCCAAAAGTAATGTTATTACATTACATGGATGATATATTGGGATGAGCACCTGAGGAACAAATATTAGAAGCATGTCTACAAAAGACCATAGAAACACAAGGAACTGAAATTTCACATAGCTCCAGAAAAAATTCAAAGACATGCTCCTTTTCAATATTTAGGATACAAAGTATATCCTAAGGTGCTTACGGTACAAAAACTTTCCTTAAGAACAGAGAAGCTAAACACCTTAAATGACTTTCAGAAATTGATATGAGATATCCAAAGGATGCATCCAGTGTTAGGCTTGACTACCTATCAATTGCAACCATTATATGAAATTTTAAGGGGAGACAGGGCTTTAAACTCACCACGCCAGCTTTCAAAAGAAGCTCAAGAGGCTTTTAGAGAATTTGAACTAGCTTTATCCAATGTGGTTGAGTCACTCAAAAACCCTTGGAAATATCAGTTTTTGCTACACAAGAAGCACCCACAGCACTCTTTCATCAAGGAGACAGTGTGATAGAATGGGTGAACCTCCAAGCACAACCATAAAAAAGCTTTACTCCTTACCCAGTGCTTGTGGCTAGAATTTTATGAAAAGACATTAAGTGAGCAGTATAATTATCTGGGATAAGACCTGACAAGATATACACCTTTTATACTAATGCACAAATTAATGTGTGCTGTGAAACCATCCCAGAGTGGCAAATTTTATTGGCCACATGGGTCTCCATGAAAGATAACCAGACTATTACGTAATTGGCAATGGAGTCTTGAAGAAAAGGTTTCTAAAGTTCCTTTTAAAGGACCAACTATCTTTACAGTTGCATTTAAACATAACATTTGTGCTGTATACTCCCGTGATTTAACTATAGAGTAATCAGAACTCCTTTTCAGTCCACTCATCAGAATGAATTGTATGCAATCATTCTGATTCTTGCTTATTATCCAGGAGATATAAATATAATATCAGATATTATATTTGATCAGATATTATATCTGATTCAGTAGGTGTGGTACAAAGAATTGCCACAGCCCAAATAAAATTTGTAGCTTCTAATATATATCAGCTCTTTAAGGAACTTCAAGAGCAAGTGAGAAAGTGTCAAGGTAAGATTTATATATTGCATGTCCACTCTCATAGTGGACTTCCATGTCCTATTTTTGATGGTAATTCAAAGGCAGATAGCCTTCTAACCATATTGGCTAATACTCCTTTATTTCAAGAAGCCCAAGAATCTCATTCTAAATATCATCAGGCTACTTGAGCTTTATGTTTACAATTTGGAATAACAAGAAAGGAAGCTAGGAGCATAGTAAAAGCCTGTACAGCTTGCCTTCCTTTCCATGCTCCTAAGCATGGTTTGAGACCCAATGAAATTTGGCAAATGGCTGTGACCCATTATAAATCTTTTGATTGTCTGTCTTTTATCCATGTTGTGGTAGATACCTTTTCAGGATTTATTTTTGCAATACCAGCAGCAAAAGAGACAGCCCGAGTGGTTGCTGAATTCCTTATACAAGCATTTGCAATTATGGGTGTGCCACAAGCAATAAAAACAGATAATGGATCTGCAAATACTTCTAAACATTTTGCACAGTTTTGTGCACAGTATAAGATTTTACACAGCACTGGCATACCCTTTAATCCTTAAGGAGAGGCAATAGTAGAGAGGAGAAACAGAGACACTAAGATGCTCCTCCAAAAATAAAAGAAAGGGGGAGCCATAGATAACCCTAGAGAACTTCTAAATTAGCTCTTTATATTATTAGCTTCTTGATTTTTGACAAAGATGCACTGGCTCCTGCAAACAGGTTTTATAACCCACCAGAAGGGCAGTGTCAGTTCAAGCAGCTCTATTATCTTTAGATAATTGCCAGGTGATGTGGAGAGATCTAGAAAATGGTGAATGGAAGGGACCAGCTAGGTTAACTGTTTGGGGGAGAGGGTTTACTTATATCTCTACAAATGGACAAGGAATGAGATGGGTGCCAATGAACCATATTCAGAGAGAGATGGAGCAGACTCTTGTAATGTAGAACAAGACCCAAGAAACATTGGGTGGTTCCATCGCTGACTGTTCACACCACTGAAAGAGCATGGCAGTTATGACAATTGACTCATGGACATCAAAAATTGTTGGACTTCAAAACCCTCAGGAATCATTGTATTCTCTGAGACATAATAAGACTGTTGTAAGACTTGAAAACCTTCAGGAATCATTGGATTCTCTGAGATGTGATAAGACTGTTGTAGGACTTGAAAACCCTCAGGAATTAATGGATTCTCTGAGACATGATAAGACTGTTGTAGGACTTGAAAACTCTCAGGAATCATTGGATTTTCTGAGAAATGATAAGACTTGCAGGACTTCAAAATCTGTAGGAATCATTGGATTCCCTAACACATAAAAAGACTTTTGCAGGACTTTAAAAACTTGCAGGGATCATTGCATTCCCTGACATGTGAAGCAATGGACAATAGATTGGTTTTGGACTATCTCTTGGCTGCTGAAGGAGGCGTATATGTGATTGTTATTTACATCTCCTCCTTCTAGGACTTCTGGAAATCTTTTACAATACCACATTGATTCATATTGTTTATTATATCACTACTTGCATGTACAATTCATATTTGTTACGCCACATTGAGCCTGCACTGGCTGTAGGAAGAGTCATCACTGCTAGCCTGTGCTTTGTTGTTATGTGCTCATGTAATACCTCCCATGCTGATGGGTTTGTGCATACCTGTTTCTAGTAAGATCCTTCAGCCCAGAAACCCACTAACAATACCTGGCTTGACTCCCCACTTCCCTTGGGTGTTTTTCATCTCTCTTCCTGAGAAGTCAGTGAGGGCATGATCATCTCCTTTTTAGTGCTTTCATATCCCTTCCTGAGAAGTCAAGAGGGGCATGATCACCTCTTTTTTGGTATTTTCACCTCCTTTCCTAAGAATTCAAAGAGGGCATGATTACCTCCTTTTTTGGGGTTTTCACCTCCCTGAGAAATCAGGGATGATGTGACCACCTGTGTTCTAAAATAAAAGAAAGTAGGAGATGTAAAGGGCTAAAACTCTTAAAAGGTGTGCTTGAATCAGACAACCAAGCACTTAAGGCTAATTATCTATTGGACAATAACTCCATTAGCATATGCTTGGAAAAATGGCCCTTCTCACTATTCCTTGCTGGCTCAATATTTTGGTGTATACAGATAATCTTAGGAGGGATTAGAGGGTGGAGTGAGACAAACCAGACTCACTTTGGAGGGGGATGAGGAGAAGGGAGGTTGGTGGAGAGCTTGTGGCAGTTTTGTCCATCTCCTTCACTTCTCCCTCTAAAGACCAAGGACTTTTGCTTATCCTGACTCTGGCTGATTCTGAGGCCTCCAGGGAGCTAGCCTGGAACTTTACACTGGAGGGGATGTGGGAAAACTGGGACACTGATGCATTGTTGGTGGAGTTGTGAATGGATCCAACCATTCTGGAGAGTAATTTGGAACTATACTCAAAAAGTTATCAAACTGTGCATATCCTTTGATCCAGCAGTGTTACTACTGGGCTTATATCCCAAGGAGATCTTAAAGAAGGGAAAGGGACCTGTATGTGCAAAAATGTTTGTGACAGCCCTTTTTGTAGTAGCTAGAAACTAGAAATTGAATAGATGCCCATCAATTGGAGAATAACTGAGTAAATTGTGGTATATGAATATTATGGAACATTATTGTTCTGTAAGAAATGACCAGCAGGACGAATAGAGAGAGGCTTGGAGAGACTTACATGAACAAATGTTAAGTGAAATGAGCAAAACCAGAAGATCATTATACACTTCAACAATAATATTATATGAGGATCAATTCTGATGGAAGTGGCTCTCTTCAATAACGAGATGAACCAAATCAGTTCCAACTGATCAGTAATGAACAGAACCATCTACACCCAGTAAAAGAACACTGGGAACTGAATGTGGACACATAACATTTCCACTCTTTCTGTTATTGTTTGCTTGCATTTTTGTTTTTCTTCTCAGGTTATTTTTACCTCCTTTCTAAATCTGATTTTTCTTGTGCAACAAGTGTATAAATATGTCTACATATATTGTATTTAACATATAGTTTAATATATTTAACATGTATGGGACTACCTGCCATCTAGGGGAGGAGGTGGAGGGAAGGAGGAGAACAGTTGGAACAGAAGTTTTTGCAAGGATCAATGTTGAAAAATTACCCATGCAGATGTTATGTCAATAAAAAGCTATTAAAAAAGAAATGAATTTATATTTACTTGTTATATATCTTGGCAATGGGCATTTTCTCTCACAGTTTGCCATGCCTGAATCCTTTCCTTCCTCATTTCTACCTATTGGCTTCCCTGGCTTTCTGTGAGTCCCAATTAAAATTCTGTCTTCTACAGGAAATCTTTCCTAATCAGTCATAATTCTGGTACATTCCTGTCTGTTAATTATTTTCTATTTTTCCCTATATTTAGTTTGTTTCTACATATTTGTTTACTTGTATCTCCTTCATTAGATTATATTACATATGTATCTTTTGCTTCTTTTGTATCCTTAGTGCTTAGCACAGTGCCTAGATCATAGTAGGTACTTAAATGTTTATTGATAGATTGATCATATGTAATAGTTTGACAGAAAATTAAACATAAACATCTTACAGAGCATTGTGGTGGTGGGGGATAGAGCAAAGTACCTAGGATCAGAAAGTCCTGAGTTCAAATCCAAATTCAGACCCTCACATAAGTCAAAGGCTATCTTCAATTCTTTAATCTGTCTCTCATCCTGCCTTCCCTCCCCATGTCCTGTATTAACTCTATTCTTTTCTCTGACATTGGAGTCATTGATGGAGTCCTTCCTCCTGCAAATTTCACTTACAATCTAGCTTCCATTAAGCAAGTGATCTTCCTAATGCATAGGTTAAATAAAATCACCTTTCTCCCTCTCCCTCCATTCAAAAGACTCTAGGATTCGGCTTTTAAAGCCCTTCATTATCTACCCCTTTCTACTTATCTAGTCTTCTTTAACCTTGCTCTCTTCCATATCCTCTGGAATTCAATGACCTTTATCTCCTTGATACGCCAGCTGGAGTATGACCTGCACTCCATCTCTCAAGATCTAGAACATTCCTCCTCCTCACCAGTTTGGTTGTTGTCCTTTATTCTCCAAGAGGACCAAGATGACATCATTACCTTAGAAATAAATTACAGTGTGTTCCACTGTGCCTGATCTCCTGATCTCAGAATGCTCTGCCACACACCTTTACCTCCTTGGCTTTCCTGATTAATTAAATCTCAGTTAGTCTCATTTTCTTCAATAAACCTTTCCAGATTCCCCTAGTGCCTTCTTTTAGGTTGCTCGCCATTTTATCCAGTATATATTTTCCCACTATTGTCTTCCCATGAAACTGTGAGCTCCTTGAAAGTAAGAACTGGTTTTATGCCTTTCTTTAAATCTCCAAGCACATAGGTATTTGATAAATGCGGCTTGTTGTGATTTGACTTGACTTGCCCTGGGTTGCACAGCTAGATAAATGTCTGAGGCACAATTACAACTCTGGTCTTATATCCAATCCAGCACTACATGAATACACACTTCTCTCAGTAGAATATAAGCTCCTTGTGGACAAAGGAGGTTAGTTTTAATTTCTGTTATCTCCAGCACCTATTACAGTGATTACCACATAATTGGCTCTCAATTAGTAGTTGTAGAAGTGAGTTGAATGCTAATTAAATTTATCTGATTAGATTTAATTAGTCAAATAGCATTTATTTATTTTTAATTTCATTTATTTACAAAGCATATGCATGGATAATTTTTCCAGTACTGACCCTTGCAAAACCTTTTGTTCCAAATTTTTCCCTACTTCCCCCCCATTCCCTCTCCTAGTTGGCAGTAGTACAATACATGTTAAATATGTTGAAATATATGTTAAGTCCAATATATGTACACATATTTACACAGTTATCTTGCTGCACAGGAAAAATCAGATCAAGAAGGAAGGAAAAGAAAAACTAAGAAAGAAAACAAAATGCAATCAAATAATAACAGAGAGAGTGAGAATGCTATGTTGTGTTCCACACTCTGTTCCCATGGTTCTCTCTCTCTGGGTGTAAATGGCTCTCTTCATCACTGAATAAATGGAACTGGTCTGAATCCTCTCAATGTTGAAAAGAGCCATGTCCATCAGAATTGATTGTTGTATAGTCTTGTTGTTTCCATGTATAATGAGCTCCTGGTTCTTCTCATTTTACTCAGCATTAGTTCATGTAGGCCTCCCCAAGCCTTTCTGAAATCATCCTGCTGGTCATTTTTTACAGAACAATAATGTTTCATAGCATTCACATATCATAATTTATTCAGCCATTCTCCAATTGATGGGCATCCATTTAGTTTCCATTTTCTAGCCACTATAAAGACTCTTGCCACAAACATTCTTGCACATACAGGTCCTTTTCCCTTCTTTAAGATCTCTTTGGGACATAAGCCCAGGAGTAACACTGCTAGAACAAAGAATATGCACAGTTTGATGACTTTTTGAGCATAGGTCTAAATTGCTCTCCAGAATGGTTGGATCTGTTCACAATTCCACCAACAATGTATCAGTGTCCCAGGTTTCCCACATCCCCTCCAAGATTCGTCATTATCTTTTCCTGTCATCTTAGCCAATCTAACAGGTATGTAATGGTATCTCAGAGTTGTCTTAATTTGCATTTCTCTGATTGATAGTGATTTGGAGCACTTTTTCATGTGACTACAAATAGTTTCAATTTTTTCATCTGAAAAAGTCTATTTATATCCTTTGACCATTTATCAATTGGAGAATGGCTTAAATTATTATAAATTTGAGTCAATTCTCTATATATTTTAGAAATGAGGCCTTTATCAGAACCTTTGGATGTAAAAATGTTTTCCCAGTTTTTTGCTTCTCTTCTAATCTTGTCTGCATTAGTTTTGTTTGCACAAATTTTTTTAACTTAATATAATCAAAATTTTCTAATTTGTGATCAATAATGACCTCTACTTCTTCTTTGGTCACAAATTCCTTCCTCCACAGATCTGAGAGGTAAACTATCCTATGTTCTTCTAAATGGTTTTTAATACCACTCTATATCAAGACTATGAACCCATTTCGACCTTATCTTGGTATATGGTGTTAGGCGGGGGTCAATGCCTAGTTTTTGCCATACAAGTTTCCAACTTTCCCAGCAGTTTTTGTCAAATAGTGAGTTCTTATCCCCAAATCTGGGGTCTTTGGGTTTGTCAAACACTGGATTGCTATTGTTATTGATTATGTTGTTCTGTGACCCTAACCTGTGGGAGCACTGATGGACTTCTCCATAAATAGCCTTTATCAAGCTTCTGCGCTCTATGCGTTAAAAGATACAAAACAAAGCAAAAGACAAAATTTAAAATTTCACGGGGGAGACGAGAAGAATTAGACACAAAACAAGAAACAGACAGTACAAATTTCGGGTAGTCTCAGAAAACACCCTAACCGGTCAAGACTAGTGTCATGTTGTTGCCTCGGGAACTTCAAGCGCAGTAAAAAAAAACGAGAGCATCAGTAACGGAGCTGCAGCAGTCCCATTGCCAAGCGGGGACTGCCGGCAGGTATAGGAACGCAACGATCCCGGAACCAAATATCTCTGCCGTGAGTTTCCGGGCCGGTGCTATTCTCACGCATCCCTCTCAGGACTTCCGGAATACGGGCTGCGGGCACTTGTATTCTCTGAGTAACGGAAGGTAGCGGTTCCGCTATGGATACTGAGGAGACGGTGAGTGCTTGGGATGGGGCCGGGATGGGGATGGAGAGCGAGGGAGCGCTTCGTCTGACCTCCGGGAGATTGTGGGTATTAATCAATGCACGGAGAGCCTCGGGGCGGGGCGGGGCTGGCCCGGGTGGTGCCGGGAGTGGCCCTCTTGCTCTCGCTGCTTGGTCCGGATCGTGGCTCTGTTGTGTGCGTGCGTGTGCGTGCGTGTGCGCGTGCGTGTGTGTGTACATTTGAAGAGGTACTGACCGTTAGGTGGTGTCCTATTGTGTAAGTGCGCGGACGTATGTATGTGTGTGTGTGTGTTTAAAGAGAGACGGACAGTTGCTAGGTAGTTTCAGAGTGTGAATGGGTACACAAGCTCAGGGAACATTTCTGAAGCTCGGCCCTGGAGGAGGCAAAAACGCAGGAGGAGACACCAGCTCTGCCTTTTAGCTTACATTCTGCTGGAGGAAAATAACCGCTGGTAGATAACTAAGCCGAGTTGTAATTAAGATGCGGATAGATTTGAAGGGGGGGTGTGTGGGTGTCTTTTTGTATTGTGAATAAAGACAGTGCCTGGCACCTGGTAAGCACTTCGTAAGTGTTTATTGGTTAATTGTGTCATTGTAACAAGCTTTGTTTATTTGGAATTCTTTTTTTCTTTTTTCTTTTTTGATCACCTCTACTTTAGTTGAGAATTCTTTCCTTAGCCCTTACTCTGAAAGTCACCGATCTTGTTTTCTTATAACTCTTTTTGTGTTGTAACCTTTAATAAGGTGATGTATCCATTTTGAGCTTATTGTGGTATAAGATGTTGATCTGTATCCAGTTTCCTGTCTGATTTCCCCCAGCGCTCTTGTTGTAGTCGTTTTTTTCAGTTATTCCACGGTGAGGAACATGCTAGTCGCCGAAAAGAGAAGACATCAGCATTTCATCTGACCTAAACTTGTGAATCTCACAGAATTTGAGAATTAGAAGGGACCCTCATAACCATCTATTCTAACCCATGCTTGAAATGAATCTGGTTATACCAAGCAAGTTGTCCAGCCACTGCCTAAAGAACACACTACTTATCAAGGCGCAACCCATCTCGCCTTTTTTTTTTTCCCCCCATCTCACCTTTTTTAATAGCTCTAATTTTTAGGGAGTTTTTCCTGATATCTCTAGAATAGACCTCCTTAACCTGAATTTTTACTTCTCAATTTACATTTATATTAGAAGACCAGGAAGATAAATCTTCCCAAATCTACTCTCTGTCTTTTTTTTTTTTTTTTTTTTTTTTTTTTGGTCAGGGCCTCTAGTTCATGTCTTCTCCTTGAATAATTAGCCAAAATAAACAATAATGAGGAATGCATTATGTAGATTACATTTGAGTTAATTAGTTTGAATGCATGTTCTTTTTCCTCTTTTCTTACAGAGAGACTTTAATGAACGCTGTACACAGTGTGCTGCTGTTTCCTGGGGAATTACTGATGAAGGAACATATTATTGCACATCTTGTCTCAATGTTACAGAGGTGAGTAATAGAAATTTTATGAAATAAGTTTGCTTACATTTAAAAGGTTTTGTCATAAATGTAAAATGCTGAAATATAATTTGCAAAGCTTTATAAATGAACATCCAAACGTATATTTTTATATCTTCTTCAGTAATGTCATGAAAATATATCACAAAAATTGTGGTCTTAGGAGAATTGTAAAATAAATTTAGGATGTTGTCTTAAATTATATTGAGACAGATTCTGCTAAATGTTAAAATGGTTTTTCTTAACAATTAAATGTTAAACTCTTTCAGGGAAAAGATTGTCTTAACTTCCTTTAAGGAAGATATTTTAAATCTTCAAAGTCATTAGTGATTTGATGATGGTCTGGCACCTGTGATTTTATGGATGGAAAAATACTTCTTGTGGAAGTTCCCTACTCCAAAGCAGATCAGTAGATCATTTGCTATATATATTTATAGGAAGTTGCCTGAGGCAGTAAGAGATTACATGACCATGGATCATATAGTTAGTTTGTCAAAGTACAGATTGTACTTTGTCTGTACAAGTACAGTTATAACCTAGGCCTTCTTGACTTGAAAGCTGGCCTTTTATCCACTGTGTTACATGTTTTTCTACGGCGTAGGTACTTAAGAAATGTCTATTTTAGTATTCTTGGAAATAAACTCTGGGACTCAGGGAAAAATATTTTCTACTTTTCAAATTATTTGGCTCTAGTTATTAATACTGTTAAAGGTTTTGCGTGTTATTCTATATTGCTTTCATTCATAGCTAAATTTGCTATAGTAGCCAAAGAAATTCCCAAAATACTGAGTAGTATCTATAAAAATACTGCAAACAAACTATAAGCAGATCCTTACTTCTGTAACCATTAGGAGACTAATGTCCTAATCAAGTGACCAAATATGAACTCCCCTAATAACCTTTCTGCCTCCTTCAGCACCCATTTAATAAGTGCTTAATATGTACTAGGTTCTGTGATAGAAATTTGACAGTCTCTTCAAATAGCTTATATTCTGTTGGGGAGAAACAACATGTACACATATAAATGAATATACATATACAATATAAGAACTTCAATTTGAAGGAAGCTAGGACTTCTAAAAGCTGGGAAGGTGGGGAAGTTTTACATTCTAAGTATATGCAGGGGAAGTAAGGGGGGAAGAAGAGGTACTAACAGGCATGTATAAAGAATATAACAAAGAAATACAGAAAAATATATGAAGTAATAAAAGGCATGGTCAGCAAAATAAGAAAAACAACCACTATATTGACTAAAATATTTTTTTTAAAGTACCACTTAACTTTTTACAAATAGGTGAATAAAAGGATAAAAATAAATTGATTTTTGTTATTAAAATTCATATTACATTTTCAATCATAATGTTTGGATTTGATGATTTTATATATAAATATATTCCATATTTTGTTTGCATTTGAAAGTATAGCTATTTTAAAAGTAAAAAGAAATCTAGAGAAATTCTTGGGGTAGCAGCATGGTACAGGGGATCATTTGCTGGATTTGGAATCAAAACCTGAGTCATGACTTTGCCACATTTTTACTTGTGAATTTGGGCAAATCAACTTCCCTTCTTTGGGCCTCAGTTTTCCCTTCTGTGAAGAAGATCTGCATATTTCCTTCCAGCTTTAAATGATCATTTGACAGAGCACTCAACTAATAACATTTATTAAGTGTCTCAAAATACCATGCGTTGTGTTTAAGTGCTAGGGAAACAGATATACATGAAATGTTTCTGCCCTTAAGGAACTAATATATATTAGCAGATGACAACTTGTACATATATATGCACATACAACAAATGCAAAACAATTTCAGGAACAGTAAGAATTTTGTAGCAGGTTGAAGGGCTTCAGTAAAGTCATTGAGTAGGAAATGGCATTTGGAATGGGCAGAAAGACACAAAAAAGAATGTTCCAGTCATGGGCAGTAACCTGTACAAAGCACAAAGGAATGGATGTGAGGAGGACAAGAAAGCCACTTTGGCTGGCTCATAAAATGTGTGAAGGGGAGCAATATTTAGTAAGTCTGGAAAGGTAGGTTGGAGCCAGGTTGTGAAGGACTTTTAAGTGTCCAACAAAGGACTTTGATCCTTTAGATAATAAGGAACTCCTGAAGTTTGATTCAGGATCATGGTCAGATCAGTTCTTTAGGTCTCTTAGCTCTTTGGCAGTTTTGTGGAGGATTGATTGGAGAGACTTGAGCCAGGTATACTAATTAGGAGGCTTTTATAGTAGTCAAAATAAGAAGTAAAATAAATGCTCAAATTACTATGGTATCCTTGTTAGGTAAAAAGGAGACAGATATGAGTGATATCATATTGCTAAAATTGATAAGAGTGAGTAGCTGATTGGATATGTAGTGTTGAAACCCAAAGTAAAAATTTGTAATATTGAAATGTTAGAGGCAATTCCACTTAAAAGCAACCTAAAGATTCCTGATGTTACTACTTCCATTTAAGAAAGCATTGGGAAAAATAAAACATGCCATTTACAAAGAATTATAATGTGAGCAAAGCACATTATTTTTCATTTGATTCTGCCGAAAACTCTGTATAGTAGGTATTTGGGTATTTTCGTCCCTATTTTTTAGATGATGCCTTATGAGATTCTTTATTCCCTTTTGTGTCTTTCCCTTTTGACATTTCTAACCCAGCTCTTCTCTTGAACCTTGCCACCATTATTCAGTTTCACACCTCATCCCAGATTTAGAGTAACATCTTTCATAAAAGAACCAGGATTATAATAAGCCTTTAGGGTATTTTTCCCTTCTCTCCCTAGTGTTTGTGCCTCTGACAGCCGTATCCCTAATTCCATATTATCATCTTATTGTCCTCCAGATCACCTGCCTTAAATTCTCGCACTACTTGTCCCTTGAAGAACCTTGTTATCTAAAATTCTAGCCCTATTTAACTCTCCGGCCCATAGAACTGTCAGCAATGACTTGGCACTGCACTGCTTAGTTGGTTCAGGGAAAAGAAAAGAAAGTTCTCATTCCCACTCTTAGTGTTGCATTAATGAGAGATGTATTCCAGCATTCCAAGAGGTAACTCTCAATTTATTTTCACATAGAAACATTTGTATACATGATATATGATTCTAGAGTACTGAATAGTTTGTCTTTTATGAATTAAGCAAGCTTGTGTTCTAGCCTTGGAAATCTAGTCACCATGTATAGTCATTTTTTCTACATAGAATAATATGCTGATGATGTCTAATGATCAAACTTTGATATTGCAGCCTGTTACTGCCAACTTTGTATTTGGCATGTAATAAGTGCTTATTAAATGCTTTAACTAGCTGACTGGTCTAGAACTTTTTATCCCTATGGAAGGTTCTATAAAACCTTTTTTAAAAATTAGGTTCCTTTTAATAGGAAAGTTTTTCCTTTCAGGAATATATTAGATAATTTCTTCCTATTAAGCATTTAGGGAACTAAGGGATGGAATTACTGGAAAGTATTTTGCTTTGTAATAGTATGGGGAAAGTAAAACTTCAAAAAAATAATCATGGCAAATAAGAATTCACTGCAGGGGGAAAGGAAGAATTCTTTAGTTGTATATTACAAAAAAAAAAAACATAAAATTCCTTTCAAATTAGCTATAGAATGTACAAAATGTTTGGGAATCCGTATAATAAGATATACACAGCATATAAGTACAACTACAAAATTCTATACAGAAATAATTGAACCCTAACATACAACATATCCTACCAAAAAAAACTCTTATGTGGGAGTTCTGAGAGCAGAGCTAAGATGATGGAGTGAAGCTAGGAGGCTGTTCAAACTTTCCCAGTTTCTCTCAAAAACCACATGAAACCAAATCTCTGAACAGAGTCTGATGGAATGAAACCACTCTCTAGCTTAAGATAGATTAGAAGGACTTGAAGAAAGGTCACTCTTACTGGGGTGGAAGGGATGTTCAAGCAGTTCAGATGGTGTCTGGGAAAGCCAGTGAAAGGGTCTTAATCACAGCATATCAGGAATTAAGACCCTTGAACCTCACACAGTAGCAGAGCAGACCAGTGAGACAGTCTCCAGTCCCAGGGCAGAAGGCAAATTTCCAGCTCAGGAAAACCAGGCTGTTTTCCTGGAGAGAGTAGATAGGGCTATCCTCTGTTGTGAGCAAAAAACCAAACACTAGGAGCCCCTATGCTCAAAGCCAAAGCTCAGAGCAACACAAGAAGCTTGGGACTGTAGACTCTTTATCCTAGGAGCAGAGCTTGACCTTAAAAGTCACAAAAAAGGAAGAAAGAAAATGAGTAATAAACAGAAAACCATAGAAAGCTACAATGATTACAGAGAAGACCAAAAACACCAATTCAGAAGAGGACAAAATGCCCACAAGGGAAATCTCAAAGAGTGAAATAAATTGGTCTCAAGTCCAAAGAAGTTTCTTGGAAACACTCATAAAGGATTTTAGAAGGTAAATAAGAGAGGTAAAAGAAAATTTGGGAAAAGAAATGAGAAGTATATAAGAGAGAGTTAATGGTTTGGAAAAGGTAGGACAAAAATTGACTGAAGAAAACAAATGGAAAAATAGATACAAAAGCTAACTGAAGAAAATCATATATTAAAAACTAAAACGGGGGCAAATGGAAGCTAATGACTCTAAGACATTAAGAATCAGTTCAACAAACTAAAAAGAATAAAAAAATGAAAGAAAATGTAAAATACCTCATTGGAAAAACAGCCGACCTAGAAAATAGATTCAGGAGAGACCATTTAAAATTATTGTTCTACCTGAAGGTCACTACCAAAAGAGCCTGGATAGCATTTTTCAAGAGATCATCAAGGAAAATGTATATGGTGGGGGAGGTATCAGCAAAATTTCTCTATGGTTCTGACTCCAAATGCAGGGTCTTTAATTATACAATTTAGTTTTCTTTAGGCTTCAGACTACTTTAGATCCATGGCCCATGAGTGAATATAAATAAAAACATTGTCTTCTCTATGACCTAAGGCTCTCTTACATAATAGCAATGCAGCTCACAGCTTCATCTTTTTCTACTGGGAAGATTTGAACCTTCCTTCCTACACATACACACCCCTTCCCCTTCTCTGTAAGGCTCTTTGAGTGAATTAATGGTTTTTGAGATCCAATTAGGTATATATATAGCCTCCACATAATAGGCAGAATAGTTTGTGGTTTTTTGTTTTTTGTATTTTTGGCCTAATCAGTGATTGGACAAGATAACAAAAGTTTATTGGGTTAGTGGAGAAAGCAAAAACATTGGGGATGAGATTGGAGATCTCATTTTCTGGCAGTCACATTCTATTCATGGAGAGTATTAATACCTTGAATGCACCATTTTCATTTAATAATATAAGAATTCTGTGATTTACCCATCTTGTTAGAGGAACTATCTCACATAGCTCATGCATAATAGGTCACTTTGGACAAAGGGTATTAGTATGACTCCAAGTCATCTGTTCATTAGTGAGGAGAACTCAGTAACAAACATTTTTTAAAAAAATAGTAGAGTGGCCTTGTTGGGAATTTTTGATCATTTATTCTCACAATATCTTTGTGTCTGCCAAAGACTTCATTCAGTCTGGTCCTCATGGATAGAGGCCTCCAAAAACATAGGTTCTTTAAGATAATAAGGACTTAGGAGGAGAAGCTTCTTGTTAGCCTGTCTAGGTTTTATGAGAACTTGTTTGTTTTTTTTTGGACCCACTAGATGGACATTTAAGAGTAATTCAATACATGGGAGTCGTCTATGCAGGTAGAGAATACAAATTCTGTAGAACCCAGAATCCTATGAAACTCTGGGCTCCCTTTTTTAGATTGTGAGGAATTAAATGTAAGTTATTATGGATGCTATATGGAATTATATGGATTTTCCCTATCCACTTTATTTCCAAACCTTAATTAAGCAGATTGGACCCTAAATTTTCTTAGATTTGCTTTTTCTCATTCTTTTATCTCTTGTGTGAACTATCATCTGATCTAAGACCTCTGCTACTGGGGCCATAACCAGTTCTGTGAATATTGGTCCCTCCCTCACTCTCTTCTTCTTTCCTCTCTTCTCTCCCTCCAGTAAACTATTAAGTCCTAATCTTAGCTACCACATTTTTTTGATTATTATTTTCTTGGGACTTCTCCTTTTTTAGGGTTCCTTTCTGGACATTGAAATGAATTATTTCTGTCTTTACTTTGCCTTATGAATCTAATGAATCTAGGTAATTTTTACTTATAATTTCTTAAACTATTAGTGTCTAGGCGATTTTAATCATGTGGTACCATTGATTCTTACATTCTTTCTCTTTGGCCTATTACAAAGGTCAGTTGTTTGTGATATCAGATACCTTAATCTATATTTTCTGTCTTTTTGTTGGGCCCTAGTGTTTCTTACTATCTTGTGGAGTCATTGGTTTCTATTTATTCTATTTTGATTTTCAGAGTCTTTCTTGGGTAAGATTTACTACTTGCTGTTTTCCTCAAATTTCTTCTTCTAGGGCTTTTGTTTTGCTTTTTATCTGTTGCTTATTTTTTTTCTAAGTATTTATGTAGTCGTAAAGTATACATTCCCTCCTCTCCAAAAACTTCTTGGCCTTTGCAGTGCAATTAGATTTGCAATGCTTTTTGTTAAAATCAGACCCAAAAATCAGGGTTGTATCGCCTGCTATATTTTTGGGTAGAGTTGTAGACTTTATTTGATTTCATTATGAGCCCCTGGGTTCTTATACTATCCTGAGTTAACCCTTTCCTCCAGCGGATCTTCACATTTCAGAGCTCTGGATTTTTAAGGCCATCTCTGGTATCTTAAGACAGTTTTGGAGACCTTAGAGCCCCTTGGGACCTTGGTTGTCCTGAGTCACTATGCTGAACAACACTTTTCTGGTCACTCCAGGCTACTACTCCCAAGGCTTCCAAAGTTTCTAACCTGGGGCCTTCTGGTAGTTCAGGTATTTTAGGGGACATTGCTCTGGTCTTGCTGCATCTGGACACAAAGCCTTATAAGTTACATATATTCCATCTTGGGTCATACTGAACCTCATATTGCTTGAGAGCTTCCTTTCCTATTGCACTTTAGGTTCTGGTTGACTTTTTATGCAGTTCTGTCATGGAAGCTGTCAGTTACTATATTTTCCCACTGGATTTCTTTTATCTTTCAAAGTTTTGCTGGAGTAGAGGTGGGGCAACTAGCCAAGTAGCTATCTTAGCAGGAACTGCTCCTATGATGTATATGGAAGATCTGGATGTTCTAATATGCCACCATCTCTCCACATTTTTTTCAGCTGAATTTGCAAGAACAAATCTTCTCCCAGCCTATGGAATTCTGCAACTGACAAGAACTCCCATTTAGACATACCCTCATTACCCGTTGTTTTAATTATTTATTAGTTTACTCTTTAAATTTCTCCAGCAAACACCCAATTTACTTGGTAATGAAAATTAGTAGATATTTTGACTCCCTAAAAGAGGAAGTAATTTCCTAAGAGGTATTATCTTAGGAACATTTTTATCATCCCTTTCAAATTTTCCAAGCATTTATCACACTGAGCTTACAGGCAGTTTGAAAGATTTCTTTTTATCCCACTGAATTACCTATATACTCCCCAAAAAGTTAGCTATAGGAAACCATGGTCTGATTACCCAGGACTACTGTTCTTTTCTAACAATTTTCTGACACTTAAAAAAATGAATTTAATTACAAAACCATTGTAAAAACAACTTCTTCTGATTCCATCAAATATCAAACTAGTCCTAATCTAGGCACATCTAGAAATTCCGATTTTCTATCCAAATTGCCTTTTGTTTGGATAATGGGGAATCAGGGTGAAATGCAAAAGTACTAATGAGCAGTCCTACAAACTCTTATATCTTCTGATGAAGTTCAAGTATCATTTTCCATCTTTTTAATGATCTGTATCTGCTTTTCTCAGAGGCATAAGGAGGTTGAAAGTATTGTGGACTTTACACCTAACACAAAGATCCAAGCCATCAACAGAGGACTTAAAAAAAAAAGGAAACTTGGTATGTATACTTGTGATATATTAATCAATATTGTTTGTAATCATGTACACACACATATACATATAAAATCATTTTTAAAGTTTTCATTTAAAGGTGACTAATACCTCTAATGTGAGGCTTGTAGAACCCTTTTCAGGGCTGCTCATCCATTTTCAGTGTTCACCTAATTCATCCAAATCTTACTTGTGGCTACAAGAAGCTGTAGCATGTGCAGCGGCCACTGGTAAACCATCTTGGTAGATAGATTAAACATGGTTGAGGGTAATAGATAGGCCTCAGACCCATCACTGAGTTAGGGGAGAATTTCTGCCTCAAGCATGTGAAGAATTTTCCTTGACAAAATGGACATATAAGAAAAATGTGTTCCAGGTGCCAGGAAAGCAGACACTGTGGAACACTCAGAGCTCAATCAGACATCCAAGAAGCCAAGATTCATTCGCTGCATGCTGGATTTTCTTGTAATGTCATCAATCAAAAAAAAAAAAATTGAACAAAAATAGTCAATACAAAAATAGGGTCTAATAATGTATTCTCATTCTTCCCTTATAATCAATTGATTTCTCTGTTTAGAAAAGAGATAAATTTCGGTGTATTGTCTGAGGCAGTTTTGGTTTATTTAGTTACTCAGTTCAGCTTCTTTCAAGTGATCTTTTCTTTTACATCATTGTAGTTAGTGTTGTATATTGTGCTTCTGGATCTTATTTATGGTGTCACTTCATACAAGTCCTTCCACTTTTCTTTGAATTCCTTATTTCTGTCATGTCTTATTGCTGTACAATAATTTTTAAATACACTTGTATACCCCGGTTTGTTTACCTGTATTTAGTATCCACTTTGTTTCTAGTTCTTGGTTACTACAAAAAGAGCTGTAATAAATATTTTGATGTATATTGCATAAAAAAGGATTTTTTAAAACTGCTGTCTGAAAAATAAATTAGATCCTTTACAAGGTTAGTGGGCTAACTATTACTGATAGATGACTGTTTGTCAGGGATATTCTAGAGGGAACATATACATTGGGTAGAGAAAAGATTAAGCACTATGTTCCATGTATGAATTTTAATATAACAGAATATATATATTTCCTTTTGTGTAAATAGTTTTGGAGAGATATTTATAATATTTAGTATAACAAACTCTTAAACTAGTATAGCATGAGTGCTGGACATAGGCATCAAGAAGATGTAGGCTCATATTTTGTGTCTGACATTTTCATAATCTTGCTCATTTGTAAAAATGGAAATAATAATGCCTAAAGAATCTATCTCACAGGATTTTTAGAAGGCTTAAATTAAATAGCACATTTTAAGTACATTGTTAACTTTAAAATATTCTATGAATATCAGTTATTATCCAAGAAATACTCATACTAACTTATTCATATCTGCTCATTAGAGCAGGTGACTGATGAACCTCTAAGAGATGAAAATTTTATTAGTCAAACTAAGAATCCATTGTCCCATTTAAATTTAATAAATAACATTGTCTTTCTAAAAAGTTCATTAATTCAGTTCAAATATTTATTAAAAATACCTACTATGTGTAATCCTGTTCTCTGTCAGTGAATTTGTAATAGTATGTTTTCGAGTTTCATTATCTTTACCATGAAATCAATGAATTCATGTTTTTCCACCTGCTCCCATGACTTCTGTCATGGATATAACCCTTGGTGCTCAAAGGCTATCCCTGGATCATAAGCTGTGATAGGTTTATCAATCTGAAGGGTTTCAAGTGATGGCCCCAAATCTTTTGTCTGAGGACTAGCCTTGTTAAATTCTGATCACCAGATTTGCCACAAATTGATCACTTTCTCAGTTTCAAAAATTCACTAAGACCAATTACTAAGTTAGGGAAAGGATTGCAATCTACATTGGAGAGATGATGGAATGATAGATCCTTGAAGTATTGAAATGCTAATGCTACTAAAAAGAGTATGCCACTGGTCATTTAGTATCTTTCTTTTTGGCTTTTTCCCAGTATCTGATCACCTTTTCCATAAGACTCGACTGTCATAGCTGACCTTCTGTGTAGTTAACTCTTGACTCCTTCTTTATTCCTTGACATTCATGTGTTCCTGGCATCATTTATACTGTCTTCTCCTAGGTTAGCAGATAAGTATGGAAACAAGAGTTGGATGCTTTATATAGTTTTTATATGGCATTCATCCATTAAAGTACACATTTTTCATTACCTTTAGTTTTATCCAAAAAAAATAAAATTCTTTATCTCTGGTGTATATTTTCTCTATCTCAGGTTATATTATGAAAAAAAATTACAGGCCATTTAAAAAAAAAAAAGATTTTCTTGTTGATATATTATTAAAGTATAAAACTGACTTTTAAAAGGCAAATCGCTATTTTGTGTACCTACTTGATAGAAAGGAAACAAATGTTAGTTTGGAAAAATAGAATGTGGAAATAGTAAAACCTATATTCTGAGGTATAAAGAAAATAGATTTGAAAAGATTAAACTACAATTTTTAATTGTACAGTAATATTGGTAGAAATGCTTTTTTGTCAGATGTCAAATTGTGAATGCAAATAATTGAAATGTGTTCTTTGTCATATAGAGAAAGGCTGGGAATGGTATATCTGCGAAGGTTTTCAGTATATACTTTATCAACAAGCCGAGGCTCTGCTATCCCTAGGAGTATGTCCCAAATTAAAGGTAAGGTGCAGTAGAATGTGTATGTTAACTTAACATTTTGTTATTTCTAGGACAATAGTATTTAGAGTAAAACTAAAGATCTAAGACCACTGTAGAACTATTTTTCTCATTGTCTCTTGAATACCTTTCTGGTTTACCATACTTTTTCCCTGGAGTGATATATCTCATGTTTCATCTTTACTTAAATTTCATGTTCTCTAGTTTTTAGTATTTGGATTAGTTACTTTAATTTAATGATAACTAATTCTTTGTAGATGCCTTTCATTTAACAAGTATTTGTCCTTAATAGTAAACCTATATGCCTTGTACTGCTAAAAGGAGTCTACAGTATTAGTGAGAGAATAGTGCACATGAATTGATAATCACTAAGATTATATAGTCTGGTTTTTAAAAACTAACTGCAAAAGGAATTAAGAAAGATCCCTATGGGCTGAAATGGTCAAAGAAAGCTTTTTAAAGAGAGGAACTTTTTAAAAACAAATCTATCTTTGATAAGATAAACAAGAAGAAATCTCAGCAAAGAATGTCTTGAATTTTTATTGAGTAAATAGATATTAGTTTGTTCTTTTAATACATTTTATGGGAGTAAACTTTTAAAGAACATTTATTTAAATCTTTGAACTACTAGAGATTTCCCTGAATATAATAATAACATGTAATAATTAAGTCACTGATTCAAAACAGAAGTAAAACATTTAGACAGAAGAACTAATTAAATTAACTTTAGTTATTACAGTTTTTTTCCTGCTGCAATAACCCTGTTGTAAAAGACTATTATTTTACACAATTGTTATGCATTTTCATTCTGACTTGAGTGATGCAATATATCATTTCAGCCTGGCTAATATATTTTATTAGGACTAGGATTTTATTTATAACTAACATGGAAACAAACTTTTGGTAAAATCAATCAACAGTATAGTGTACATAGTACATAGTATACATAACAGTATAGTAAAATCAATTAACAGTATAGTGTACATAAAGTGTTAAACTTTGGAGTCCAGTTAGATCTGGGTTTAGATCCTACCTCAGACATAAGTTCCTGTGAACCCGAGCAAGTTACTTAGCTTTCAGAACCTCAGATTCCTCATCCTGAGGGAATTGGACTCAATGACTTTTATAGTTTCCTTACAGCTTTAAATCTCTGATCTTATGATTATTTAGTAATTAATATGTGCCTAGAACTTTTAAAAACTTGTTTGGAAAAACAAAGAAGAATATCATATAAGAATATGATACTGTTATATGATGGACATATCTGTTATAAATTGAACTATTTTTTTCTTTCCTTAGGATGAAGTATTACATAATTTTTGGAAGCGTTATCTTCAAAAGAGCAAGCAGGCATATTGCCGGAGGCCAATTTATTCCAATGATAATAAATCTGTAGTAAGTCTCCAAGTTCAAAAATTGAATTAACTATTAATTAACTAAGCAAAAAGTTAAAAGTTTGAAGAAAGCACAGATAAGCAGGATAACTTCAAAAGTAATATGTTGAATTTATCTTTTCATTTAATTTATTTTTATTTCTACCCCTGAGATTAAAAAGAAATGTAAAACTTTTCTAACATAATTGCAATCAGATAAAAAAATGCTATTTTGGCAATTTACACACACACACGCACACACACACACACACACACACACACACACACACACACATTATTCTCTGCATTAGTACATCATCTCCCTGTTACAGTATGGATAGCATTCTTCATTATTGGCCCTCTGCAATCATAGTTGATCATTACATGGATCCTCATGTATCTCCCTGCATATAAGTCCTGATAGGGTGAATAATGAATTTCTTGTGGTCCCAGGTATTCAAATTCATACTATTTGAAGTTAAAATTATGATAATTCTTTCTCTCCCAATAAAAATATGCTTTACAAATTTGAATAATGTGACTTCTTCAGGAAATTCATTTTCCATACTAATTGGGACCTAGTTATATGTTCCCCTGATATTCAGCTTCACTTTACTTCTTACCTAACTCATCTCATGACTCTCTTGACTTTGTTTTGGCAACAATTCTACCCCTCTACCTGCTTCCTCCAATTAGTGAATTCCTCTCCAGAATCTCCATTTGACACAGTATCCTCACTACCTATGCTCACTTCAGATCTTGTTCAGCCTGTACCCTGGACTGATTTTCTAGTTTACTTATTCTGATCCACTGTCTTTCTCCTATTTGAATATGTTTCCTTATGATTAGGGCTGTCTTTCTGCTTGTGTTTGTCTTTCCAGCACTTAGCACAGTGCCTCCTTCTAGTCTGTTTTTCTTTCCATCTATCCACCCATCCATCCAGAAATCTACATAATGTAGGTATGAATATATATATGTGTGTGTGTGTATATATATATATATATATATATATATATATAACTTGTTCAACTAGTTGATGGTTGAACCTTGTTACTTTTTTCCAGTTCTTTACCATTATAAAAAAGAGCTGCTATTAAATATTTTTGCACATACAGAACCTTTTTCTTTTTCTTTGATCTCTCTGGTATGTAAGCCTAGTACTGGAATCACTTAATTAAATCAGTAACTTGTTGATTCAAAAGCAAATTCCAATTTGCTTTCCAGAATGCTTGAGCCAGTTCTGGTCTCCAACAACAGTACATAAATGTGCCTGTTTTCCTGAAAGCCCTCCAACATTTGCTTTGCCAGTCTGATGCGTGTGAGGTGGAATTTCAGATGTAAATTTCTCTAATAGTGATTTCAGCATTTTTTTTCACATACCTATAGATTAATTGGATTTTTTTCCTTAAGAATTGTCTTATCATATCTTTTGATTGTTTATCATTGAGGGGAGGATTATTAATTTTAATGCCTTGAATCAGTTTCATATATGTATATTTATATTGGAAATGAGACATTTGTCAGATAATCTTGCTGCAAAGATTTTCCCCAGTTAACTGTTTTCCTTTTTTTAATCATAACTTAATTGGATTTGTTTGTGCAAAATTAATTTGATGTAATCAGATTATTAATTTATTGCCTTTGATCTGCTCTGTCATTTTTTTGGTGAACTTTTTTCCTATCCATAGATTTGAAAGGTAATTTTTTTACTTGACTAATTTGTTTATATCTGACTTTTTATGTATCTCTCTATTTAGAGCCTGTTTTGTTATATAGTGCCATGTGCCTGGTTTCTGCCAGACTATTTTCTAGTTTTCTCAGTAGTTCTTGCTGATGTTTCCTTATCCTAGTAGCTGAGTTCTTTCAATTTATTAAATTCTAAGGTACTTTACTTCTGTCTTATTGTGTACTTGGTCTGTTTTGTTCAAAATATAATGAGGAATACATCCAAGATAAGAAAGGAAATGATTGATTGGGAACCAATCTTTGTATCAAGTATCGGTGATAAAAGTTTGACATCCAAGATAAACAGACAGCTAATAGAAACAAAAGTCATTCCCTTGGACAAGGGGTCAAAGGATAGCACAAACAGCTGCCAAAAAGATTGCATACTATTGACCAACACATGAAAGAATATACTAAATCCTAATAAGAGGAATGGCAATCAAAACAACCCTTTGGTTTTACCTCATATTGAGCAAATTCACAAAAATCACAAACACTAAGAACAACTGATGTTGGTCTTACCTTCTCTCAACTCCTTAAAGTCTTCTGCCAAGGGAAGCCATCTAAGGAGCTTTTTGTGACTGGAAAGCTTATTTCTCTCTTCCTCCCACCTTTCTCTTCCTCTCTCCTCCCTCTCGCTGTCTCCCCATCTCTATCTATTTTTCTTCTCTGTCTCCCTCCTTCCCTCTTCTACCTCTTCCACTATGGGAATTAAAAAAAAAAAAAAAACTCAACCAACTTAATCACTGTCTTCAAATAGCTTACATATATAATAATAATAATAATACATATATATATATATATATATATATATATAAATATTTAGAGAGGGAATTGAGAGGTATTGGAGATTATCTTGTGAAAATAACCAAGTCTGATGAAATTAATATTTTGAATTAAGGTTTCAGTATCTGTCCAGGGCATTATCATCTATAAAATAGCCTACTTGGAAACCATACTTTAGCCAAATTCCTAGATCCTAGATCCTAAGAATGTTCATTTTATGAGTTAAATGATTATACAATCAATGACTACAATTGCAGATGGGATTGATCTCCTTTTATCTCTCTGATATAGTAAAGCAATGAATGATGATATAGTTTGTCCTACTTATACTAGGATCATTGTTTGCTGAAAGAAGATTTTTAAAGACAAAAGTGGAAAAGCACTTTTCAGATCTTTTGTGCTTGTCCTGCAAGATGAAACCACTGAGATCATTGCACATTCTTGCTGTTACTGTGTACAGTGTATTCCTGGTTCTGCTTATTTTGCTCAGCATCAGTTTATGTAAATCTTTCCAGGCCTTTCTAAAATCAGCTTATTCATCACCTTTTATAGAACAATAATATTTCATTACCTTCATGTATCATAGCTTACTTAGCCATTCCCCAATTGATGGGCATTTACTCATTTTCCAATTCTTTATTACCACAAAAAAAGCTGTTTCAAACATTTTTGCACATGTGGGTTCTTTTCCCTTCCAGATCATGTGTATATCCAGGTAAATCCTTTAAAAAAGGATTCTCAGTTATGGTACATTAGTCATGTGATGAAGGGTGCTGATTTTATTGCTTTGGGGAAAGAATAGTTTCTATAGGTCCAAGGATTCAGATCAGCATAGTTTTAAATATTTTTGTGTAGGACTATAAATTTATGTTTATTTATTTATTTAAAACAAATAAGAAATATATTTACCATTTGTACTTAAATATATGTACATGTATATGTATATGTATACACACACATATACTCTATTTTGTGCACCTGAATATTTTTTGCAGTCATGATTCATGTTTTCATAAATATTAACTCTGATCATGTCTCTTATCTACTGAATAAATTCTAGTGGCTCTCAGTTGCCTGTGGGATCAAATATAAATTCTATTTGACATTTAAAATCCTTGACTTATAGTTATTATAGTAATTATAGTAGCATCAATTATTATAGTAGGAATTATAGTAGCATCAGTCTCCTAGGGTTTTTGTAGATCGTGTGAAATAATATTTGTAAAGTGCCATAGATTAATTCCTGGCACATAATAGGTACTTAAAAATTCTTGTTTCCCTTTTTCTATCTTGGCTTTCTTTAAGAATCAGTCAAGTTTTACCTTCTGTAAGAAGTTTTTTCTGGTGTCCAACTTTGAGGACCTTTTCTTCTGAAGTTACCTTCCATCTATTTTTTATATATGTATATACCTTGTAATTATATAGATGCATACACTGTTTTCCTCATTGGGATGTAAGCTCATTAAAAGTCAGGATTATTTTTTAATTTTTCTTTGTATTCCCAGTTTGATACAGCATCTGGCATACAGGCACTTATTGTCAATACATTCATTGAGTTGAAAATCAGTTGAGCACCCCTAGCTCTCTAAATGGCATTAGTATTATATGGACTTAAAATGCATGTTTGTAATTATCTACACACAGTAGCAGTCTGTATTTGCTATCTAAATGACTATTAATGAACAGTCATGTCATCTGTCCTCAAGCAGTTAATATTCTTCATTATCTTTAGTCTTAAAAAATGATATGGTTGTTGGGTTGCCAAATGATTGTTTTGTACTTTTGTCCAAAAGATATAAATCATTTTAACTTTGTAGAAGTTATGTTCTTCACTATTTTCCAGGCAGTAATTTTTTTTTCTTTTAATTTTGAGAATAGGCGTCTGACAGCTATTTGAGTCTTTCAGGCTTGGATAGTGAACCTGAGCTGCTTAGTATCCATAGCTACCCTTTCTCAGAAAGTGAAGCAGAATCTCACTCTGAAGTCAGTGATAGACTGATTCTTCCCAACATCAAATTTACACACTCTGGTAAGTGGAAATTCAAATTATATAGAATTGTAGAATTTTAAAATTGAAGGGGATCAATGATTTCATCGTTTTTAACTCTTCAATTTTGTATATCAGGTATCTGAAGTCTTAAGTAGGTTTCTTGCCCGAAGTCTCATTGGCAAAACTTAGATTCCTAATTCTCAATCCAGTGTTCACCTTATTATTATACCACAATTTTGTAAATCCTATAATATTTGTTTAAAAATGGTACACATTGGCAGAGGATATGCTATATATGACTTGGGAATGAGGAAGAATTAAATTTTAATTCTAACTAGTCTTAATTCTTTTTGTGATTATAGCATATCAAAACAGGTATAGGATCTTAGGAGCTATGCTAAAGAGGCAAGACAGTTTTCATGTCATCAGAACCATAGTAACTAGGTTGCCCAGTGGAGAGAGCATAGAACTAGAAGTCAAATCCACTCTTCTGTTCAAGTACTTAATATCAACTGTAAAATGGGACTAATAATAGCACCTATCTTCCCAGGATATTGTGAAGATTAAATAAGATGATATTTGTAAAGTGTTAGCATAGTGACTGACACATTTTAGGTACCTAATAAAAGGTTTTTTCCTCTTTTCTCCATAGGAGATCAGCTGAGGCCAAGAAATAGATCTTTTTAAACTAAATTACTTTGCTGAGTAATTCACTCAACAAATATTTCTTAAGCACCTACCTTGTGATAGGCACTGGGATATGAAGCTGTTCTGGTGCTCAGGTTTGCAAGGGATATAGCAGTAAATACAATTGAATTTTAAGAGAGACTACACTAAAAATAGTGTAAGACTTTAAATAGGAGATGAAAAATAAGTGGACTCTTGAAAAAAACTAGTGATATTTTTGAAGAAGTGAAGCATTTCAGTTCTCTGTATTATTCCCAGAGGGGAAAGCATTCTAAGAAAGGATCAGCCCCATTGTGGATACTTATTGAGATTAAATATGTGGAATGTCAAGTTTGAGAAAAGTGATTGTACAATGTGGTATGATTATTGCAATAGCCTAATTAAAAGTTCTTTCTGCCTCAGGTCCCTCTACTCTGTAGTCTGTATTCTATATAGGTGCTGAAGTGATTTTTCCTAAAGTGCAGGGATGTCCCTTGTAGCTCTCCTCATTAGCCAATCCAGTTGTTATAAGGAGTAAACTCTGCGTAACCTCTAGAAACAAATACAGACTTCTCCTTGGGCATTTAAAGTTCTTCACGGTTTAAATGCGGCCTACCTTTTCATATTTAAGATGCAGTATTCATTTTGATGTACTGAATATTTCGACTATACTAACGTCACTGCTGTTCTTCCTTATACATGTCTCTGATTTTGTGAGAGTAGGCCCCATGCCTGGACTCCTTTCTGATCTTCATGTTTGAAAATATCTAGTTGTTTTTTTTTTGTTTTGTTTTGTTTTGTTTTTTTTTTGCTGAGGCAATTGGGGTTAAGTGTCTTACCAAGGGTCACACAGCTAGAAAGTGTTAAGTGTCTGAGGCCAGATTTCAACTCAGGTTCTCCTGACTTCAGGGCTGGTGCTCTATCCACTGAGCCACTTAGCTGTCCCCTAGTTTCATTTTCAAAAGTCTTTCCTAATCCTTCCAGGTATACGTGCCTCCCCCCTTAGATTTTGTTATTTAGTTGTTCAGTTGTGTCTGGCTTTACATGACCTTGTGGATTTTGTCCATAGGGTTTTCTTGGCAAAGATACAGGAGTGGTTTGCCATTTCCTACTCCATTGTGTCCCCACTTTAGAGATGAGGAACTGAGGCAAATAGGGGTTAAGTGACTAGCCTAGGATCACATAGCTAATAAGTGTCTGAGGCTAAATTTAAACTTAAATCTTTCTGAGTGCAAGCCCTGTGCTCTATCCATGGCACCACCTTATATTAATTGTGAGTATATGCTTTTATTTATATCTTTGACTCCAGTGATAAAATGTAGGTTGGCACTTTATTTATTTATTTAGATTCTGGCCACTGATTTCATTGATAATGAGGATTATTGGTAAGGAAATTCCTTCTACTAATGTTGATTGGCAGTTGTACTGTAACTTACATTAAGAGCTGCCTTTGGTCCCAAGAAGTTAAATGACTTACCCAAGATCACACAGCTTCTGTGTCAGAGGTAGGACTGGAATCCAGGCCTTCATATCAAGACTAGTTCAATCCACTGTGAAATGGCTATCTCTATCTGACATATAATAGATGCTAAGTAAATGCTTATTGATTGATTGATTTTCCTAGAACAGAGTCTGTGAAAAGGATTAATATAAATTAAGCATCAAAAAATAGCTGGAAGACAGATTGTAGAACAATTGAGTTCTGGATTGAGTGGTTTATCTTTATTTTTTATTTTATTTTATTAAAAGTTTTTTATTTACAAAACATATGCATGGGTAATTTTTTCAATTGACCCTTGCAAAACTTTGTTCGAAATTTTTCCATCCTTCCCCCCACTTCCTCCTCTAGATGGCAGGTAGTCCAATAGAAGTTAAATATGTTAAAATATATGTTAAATCCATTATATGTATACATATTTATACAGTTATCTTGCTGCACAAGAAAAATTGCATTCAGAAAGAAAAAACTTGAGAAGAAAAACAAAATGCAAGTAAACATCAACAAAAAACGTGACAGTGCTATGTTGTGGTCCACACTCTGTTCCCATGGTTCTCTCTCTGGGTGTAGATGGCTTTCTTACTCACTGAACAATTGGAACAGATTTGAATCATCTCATTGTTGAAGAGAGGAGTGGAGTGGTTTATCTTTTATTCTAGAAGCAATAATAAGAAGTTGCTGCAGGTTTTGAGAGTGGTATTGATAAAAGTCTTTTTTCTTTGTAATATTATTCGACAATTGTACGTAGGTGAAATTGGAGAAGAAAGTCAGAAGCAGTGATGATATGTAAGGCTAGAGCTTAGAGTTGATGAAGTTCAGAAGTAGAGTAAGGGCTATGTGAATGGAAAGAAGGGAAAGATTAATCAAGCAACAAATAATCATAAATTGCCTACTATATGCCAATTACTTTCTAGGCCTGGTAATATAAATACAAAGAATAATCCTGTTTTGAAAGAGCTTCTCTTCAAGCATGGGAGACAAGAAATACATGTCTGAGTATGTATAGGATACATTTAAAGAAAATAAATGCAAAATAGTTAAAATACAGTGTAGTTAAAAAGGGAGAGGGAAAGATTATCATTAAGCTGAATCAGGAAAAGCTTTATGTTAGATGATGGTGCTTGAGGATGATGCTTCCTTCTTGAAGGAAGAAAGGGATTTTGTTAAATGGACATAAGATGGGAGAATGACCAATAGAAAGGTAGAGAGATGGAAGATAAAGTGTGATGCATTGTTGGAATCCTTACAAAGTGTTAAGTCATTTGATAGAGACAATAATTATCTAATTTGGCATGGTTCAGTATGATTGATCTGATCCTACAAGGAGATGTTATGGGCCAGAACTTGAAACAAGGTACTAAGTGGAATTGATGGAAGCAATGCTTGTGTGCTTGGGTTTGCACTTTTATGAGTTTACACATTAGAGGTCACATATTAGAGCTCACACATTGGAGTTCACAAGTATGGGAGATGCACAAAATTAACTTTGTAACTTTGTGAATTCACACCTCCCATAATCCCACTCTTGGAGGAGGAGTCAACCTTTTACACCAAGCATAAAAAGAACTTCAGTCAGTCAGTCAAACAGAGTCAGTTCAGAAGAAGCCACAAGTCGGAGTTGAGCTAGAGCCAGAAGTCACTTTGGAAGATTGACAGAGTGAAAGTCAGTTCTTTACATTGCCAGGAGTCGGAGTTGAGCTAGAGGCAGAAGCTGGCAGAGCTAAAAGACAAGAGCTCTTGCTCTTGGAATCAAGCAGAGAGATAGGCCTCTAAGAAAATTAACTGGGCTATTTTGGAAGAGACAATAAAAGACTGTACTTAAATCCCTGGCTGCATTTGGGATAATTATTACTTTGAACCAAAACTAAGGCTACCTCCAGAAAATCTCCCCAAGAAACCTGCTCACAGAGAACGATTATATTATAAAAAAGAAGAACATCACCACATTTTGGTGGCCTAAATGTGGGACTGACAGGATCCTGATTTCAGTGGAAAAGCTTCTGATCCTGATCCAGTGGAAAAGTCTCCTCAACCCAAAAATTAGGGTGAGTACAACAAAGAAATTTTATTAAAAGAGTTAAAGTAAAATTTCAGCTAAGATGGGACAGATGTTTAGAAAACAGCCCTCTGTTTCTGTTCAAGGAAAATGTTTAGAGAGCATTGTCAAGGTTATGAAAAGCCAAGTTTTGATTATAATTTTGCAGCAGATCACTGAACTTTTAGAAACTGTAAAGCACATATACCCTTTGATCCAGCAGTGTTACTACTGGGCTTATATCCCAAAGAGATTATAAAGAAGGGAAAGGGACCTGTATGTGCACGAATGTTTGTGGCAGCCCTTTTTGTAGTGGCTAGAAACTGGAAACTGAATGGATGTCCATCAGTTGGAGAATGGCTGAATAAATTGTGGTATATGAATAGTATGGAATATTACTGTTCTGTAAGAAATGACCAACAGGATGATTTCAGAAAGGCCTGGAGAGACTTACACAAACTGATGCTGAGTGAAATGAGTAGGACCAGGAGATCATTATATACTTCAACAACAATACTATATGATGACCAGTTCTGATGGACCTGGCCATCCTCAGCAACGAGATCAACCAAATCATTTCTAATGGAGCAGTAATGAACTGAACCAGCTACACCCAGAGAAAGAACTCTGGGAGATGATTAAAAACCATTACATTGAATTCCCAATCCCTATATTTATGCCCACCTGCATTTTTGATTTCCTTCACAAGCTAATTGTACAGTATTTCAGAGTCTGATTCTTTTTATACAGCAAAATAATGTTTTGGTCATGTATACTTATTGTGTATCTAATTTATATTTTAATGTATTTAACATCTACTGGTCATCCTGCCATCTAGGGAAGGGGGTGGGGGGTAAGAGGTGAAAAATTGGAACAAGAGGTTTGGCAATTGTTAACGCTGTAAAGTTACCCATGCATATAACCTGTAAATAAAAGGCTATTAAATAAAATTAAAAAAAAAAAAAAGAAAGAAATTGTAAAGCACATATGTCTTTGTTTCTCTATGGAAAAAGAATTGGATCTAGATGAGTGGAAATTAGTAGGAGAGCAACTGGGTGAATACTACAATTCTAATCCAAATTCAATGGAGTGGAAATTAGTAGGAGAGGATCTTTATCAATTCTGCAATAAAGACATACTTAATACATATAATTTAATACAACTGGCTTTAGGAAGTTATCTAAGTGTTAGAATGAGGAAAAAGAAGAAAGAGCAGGAGGGGGAGGTGCCAACTAAACTAGGTGAAAAGGAGGAAGAATCAGATAAGAATGGAGTTAATTTTGAGTGTGATATTTCACAGCAGGAGAAATTAGATTATTCCACAGCTCATGACCATCCCCCCTCAATTAACTCTTCACGGGTGGAGGGAGAAGGAGGGGGAGAGGGAGTAATGCAATCAGAACCACCTATTAAGGAGCCTGTGACAAGATTTAAAAAAGCATTAATTAAGGCAAAAAATGAAGAAGATATATCTGATTTTATAAATGCATACCCTGTGATCGAAGAGCTTGACTCTTCAGGTAAAAAAAGAAGATACACTCCTTTTAATTTGGAAAAAATTAAGGATTTGAAAAAGGATTGCACTCTTTATGGGGCTACATAATCTTATGTTAAGATGTTATTAGATAATTTGTCCTCTTAACCCAAAATGATTGGAAATCCATAGCTAAAACATGTTTAGAACCTGGACAAAATTTATTGTGGCTTTTGGAGTATCATGAATTATGTAGGATACAAGCCCAACACAACAGGCAAACAGGAGTTAATGTACAAATGGCTTTTGACCAGCTAACTGGTAAAGGTCAGTATGGAAAGAATTCAGAACAGATTTATTATCCCATACCAGTGTATGAGCAAATTTCTAAGGCTGCAATAAAAGCTTGGGGTTCGCTCTTAGGACAAAAAGATCAAAGAGAAGCCTTCACAAAAATAGAGCAAGGTCCCAATGAAGCTTTTGCTGATTTTTTGGGATGTTTGCAAACAGCTGTAATAAGAACCATTGGAGACAATGCAGCTACAGAAATAATGACCAGACATTTGGCTAAGGAAAATGCCAATGAGGTTTGCAAAAGAATTATATGGGGACTAGACAAAGATGCTCCTTTAGAGGATATCATAAGGCGTTGTGCCACGGTGGGCACAAATGCTTATTATACCCAGACTATGATGAACATGGGAAGACAGGGTCCCTCTTGGCAAGGGACTTCTAGAGAAAATCATTGATGTTTTCAATGTGGAAAAATAGGACATTTGAGAGCCCAGTGTAGATATGGAGATAAAGTGAGAAGACAGGGTAAGAGAAAACCCCAAACCCGATGTCCAAAATGCAATTGAGGCTTTTACTGGGCCTCTGAATGTAGATCAACCTAGAGAAATGAGAGGCAGGGCTCAGCCCCAAGATATCAATCAAAAGACAGGTGGGCATCATGGCAGCTGAGGTTAGTCTTTAGAAGGTCAGGACTCTGGTGATCAACCAACAGAAAAGCAATCAGGATTACAGTTGGGGAGAATACAGGCCTTTTAACCCAACAGGGCAGTGTCCAGTGCAAACAGCTCCAATCTAATTGCCAGTTGATGAGGAGAAATCTCAAAAGTGGTAAATAGAAGGGAATTAGATAGGTTAAATGCCTGGGGAAGAGGGTTTGCTTGTATCTCCACAGATGGAGAAGGAATCAGATGGGTGCTAATGAGCCGTATTCACCTTGTCTATCAGAGAGAAACAGAAAAGGAGAAAAACTTCAAAACAAAGGAGAAGATTTAAGAAACATCTGACACTGAAAGAGCATGGCTGACAATGAGACTGTTAAAAGAACTTTAAAATCTTCAGGAATCATTGGATTCCCTAACACAAGATGAACAAAAACCAGCAGGAATCATTGGATTCCTTAAGATGAAAAATTATTGATGAGACTATTGCAATACTTCAAAGCTTAGAGTAATTATTGGATTCCTGGCACATGAACTAATGGATAATGGATTCCTTTTGGATTATTTCTAGGACTTATGGACATGTATAAATTCTCATGTTGATTCATGTTATTTGTTACATTACTACTAGCCTGTGTTATATTGCTATGTGCTTAAGTAATTATGTGTAATACCTCCCATGTTGATGGATTTATGTATACCTTTTTCAAGTGAGCCCCTTTAGAAACCTGCTAATCTGATTTGATTTCCCATTTCCTTTGGTGTTTTCATCTCCCTTCCTGAGATGTCAGGGAGGGTGTGACCACCTTCTTTTTATGGTGCTTTCACTTCTTTTTTGAGCAGTCAGGGAAGGCATGATCACTTTTTTGGGGTTCTCACCTCCTTGAGAAGGCAGGGAGGTCATGACCACCTTATGTTCTAAAATAAAAGAAAGTGGGAGATAATTAATGCCTTTTCTAATCAAATGTGATGTTCTTTTTTTCTATAGTATGATCGTTCTCTCTGGTAGGTTTCTCGGGGAGGTTTTCTAGAAGCAGCCTTAGTTTTGGTTTAAAGTAATAATCATCCCAAACGCAGCCAAAGATTTAAGTACAGTCTTTTATTGTCTCTTTCAAAATAGCCCAGTTAATTTTCTTAGAGGCCTATCTCTCTGCTTGGTTCCAAGAGCTCTTTCAGCTTGTCTTTTAGCTCTGCCAGCTTCTGCCTGTAGCTCAACTCTGACTCCTGGCAATGTTCTGAACTGACTCTCACTCTGTCAATCTTCCGAAGTGACTTCTGGCTCTAGTTCAACTCCGACTTGTGGCTTCTTCTGAACTGATTTCTGTTTGACTGACTGAGTGAAGCTCTTTTTATGCTTGGTGTAAAAGGTTGACTCCTCCTCCGAAAGTGGGATTATGGGAGGTGTGAATTCACAAAGTTACAAAGTTAACTTTGTGTATCTCCCATACTTGTGAATTCCAATGTGTGCCCTCTAATGTGTAACTCTTAAAAGTGCAAACCCAAGCACACAAGCATTGCTCTTCCATCAATTCCACTTAGTACCTTGTTTCAAGTTTTGGCCCATAACATCTCCTTGTAGGATCAGATCAATCATACTGAACCATGCTAAATTAGATAATTATTGTCTATCAATTCTAATGACTTAACACTTTGTAAGGATTCCAACAATGCATGAGAAATAGAGACGAGGCCACAGAGTAGGCACTGAAAGAGGAGGAATGTCCAATGAGACTAGAAGGCTAGATTGGGTGACAGGTTGTGACAAGCTTAAAAAATAAATAAAAGAGTTCAAGGTATCCCAAAAGTTTCAATGTACTTTTAAATTTAAATAACTTCAAAAGTATAAATGCTACAATCTTACAAAAATCAATGTTTGATAAGTTAATTATTTAGATTTTAAGATATTAATGTTTCTTATTAAAGTTTAATATGACCATCTTAAGCTATCTGAATTACCCTAAAGTCAGTTTTCGAACTTTGTAAAAACTTTTATCCTATTGTTCTCAGTGACTGATAGGATGCATTTGTAATCCTATATTTAAGATCTTACCCTTAGGAGGAACTGAAAAAAAATTAAATTTATAATTTGAAATTCATAAAACTAAATAGGTGTTTTTTAAAACTTGAAGCATTTATACCTTTGAAATAATTAAAGCTTAGAAGAACACTAAGCCTTTTGAGACCCCTTGTATTTTATTCTAAAGCCAATATGAAAGCAAAAGAATTTTCTAAGTATGGCAATGATGTGATTAGAATAGTGTTCTCTAGCATTCAGGAAAAGTGGTTAGGAGTCAACTGTGTATATTTGAGATTGCTAAGAATATTAGAGTGAGAAGAGAAAAAGACCCAGAAAAGTGTCTTGGGAAAAATCTATCATTGATGAATACTATATGAATAACGAACTAATAAAAACTAAGAAGTAGTGAGAAAGATGGAAAAATCCACAGAGAGAAGGGTCAGAGAAAGGTAATGGAGGAGATGGTATCCAGGAGAAGGATGTGGTTAACGGTGTCAAAAGCTTTCAGGTGTCAGGTAAAATGAAAAAATAAACCAAGACCAGTAGACTTATCACTTAAGAGACCATTTATAACCTTGAAGAGTACAGTTTCATTGAGTGGAGACATAGGGAATCAATCATTGTAAGGTTAGAGGACTGAGAAGAAGAAAAGGAAATCCAATAACCAAGGTAGAAATCTAATGCAAAGAAGAAATGAGAGTGCAAAGGGAAACCTTTGGTTCTAAATCAGTAGAGCTTGTTAGCTTCCTGAAAGTGGCTGACTTCAATAGCAATTTACAGGAATCTAATCAAAGGTAAGCCCACAGGTGTGTTACTGGACCCCAAACTCAAGTCTAAATTTGGAGAACTCAGGCCAGAATAGAATGGAGAAGAGCAGGGATCACATTTTGCCCTAGATCTCACCACTTTGGGAATACTTGAAAACTTGCAGGTTCCCCACTTGAGTTTTTTCTGATATCCTAAAATTACACAATACTTAATTCCCCCAAAGAAGGTGACTCAGGACACAAACTCAATCAAGATATTTCCTCTAAAAGTATACAGAGTCCAGCTTTAATATAAAGTCCAAATTCAGGAAATAGGCTGAAAAAAAATGATTAAACAAACAAGTCCCATCATATGTTATGATAAAAGAGGCACTCAAGACACAAACCCTGAAGAAGAAAATGATAGCAAAAGATCTATAAGCAAAGCCCCAAAGAAAAACACAGTTTAGGCTTAAGTTCACAAAGAATTCCTGGGAACAGTTGAAGCAAGAGCTTTTAAAAAAGGGAGTTTAAAATGTTTTATTTTATAATTGAAATGAAATTGTTAAAGGAAAAAATTTTAAAAGAAATGAAAGTTATGGAAGAATTAGAAATAGACTTAACAGCTGTACATATAAAGTACAAAACCTTTTCTGAACAACAGTAAAAACTAGAATGGAATAGCTATAAGTTAATGAGTCCATGAGACAACTTGAAATATTAAAAACAAAGTCAAAATATTGAAAAAAAATAGAACATGTAACATAATAAAAACAATTGACTTGGCAAATGAAATGAGGAGAGAAAGTTTTAGAATTATTGAAAAGCTTGAAAGCTGTTACCAAAAAAAAGTAGCCTATTTCAAGATATCATAAAAGAAAACTACTATATCTCTTTGAACCAGAGAGCAAAATAGAAATAGTCTGCTAATCATCTCCTGAAAGAAACTCCAAAATGAACACTCCCAGGAATATTATAATCAAAATCATCCATAATTTTTAGGTGAAAGAGAAAATACTACAGGCAGCCAAAGAGAACAAATGTAAGGACTATGGAGCCACAGTCAAGATCACACAAGATTTAGCAGCATCATTTTATTTATTTATTGAAGCTTTTTATTTTTAAAACATATGCAAGGATAATTTTTCACCATTGACTTTTGCAAAACCTTGTGTACCAATTCCCTTCCCCTTCCTCCCATTCCCTCCCCTAAATGGCAAGTAATCCAGTATATGTTAAACATGGTAAAAATACATGTAAATCCAAAAGGAAAAAAAATGAGAAAAAATAAAATTCAAGCAAACAACAAAAGAAAACATGGACAAACAATATCTAAGAAGTAAGCAAAACTAAACTATATTATAAAATGGTGAAATAATACATATATCCCCTATGGTGAGGGATGATAGAGTCTAATAAGACATGGAGAGACCTGTACTTTAAAAAGGTTAGTTTGACAGCTAAGTGGATGCTAGACTTCAGTGGGGAAATACTGAGACGGAGAAACCAACCAGCAGACTGTTGAAGTAGTCTAGGGTGTGAGATGATGGTTTACATCAGAATATAGACTTACAGCTTCATTTCCTGAATCCAAGCTTTGTGCCAGCACCAGATTCTGCCCCTGATTCTCATGGTTAGGATGTTTGGCTCTGCTTGGTTTCATTCTGAGTCTCTTGGATTTTTGAACTAACTTTTATCTCCTTGGATTTAGCTCCCTGGATCTTTCAAGGTCAGAGAGAATGCTTGACCTTTAGGGTTCTCTATGTCTTAGCATAGAGTGTTAGGGACTTCTGATCTTTGGCCCTGGGTTTCCCGATTGCTGCACTTTGGTGTTTAGAGCCTTGAAAATTGTTGCCATGGGGCAGCTAGGTGGTGGAGTGGTTAGAGCACCAGCCCTGAAGTTAGGAGGACCTGAGTTCAAATGTGACGTCAGGCATTTAACACTTCCTAGCTGTGTGACCCTGGGCAAGTCACTTAACCCCAATTGCCTGAAAGAAAGAAAGAAAGAGAAAGAGAGAAAGAAAGAAAGAAAGAAAGAAAGAAAGAAAGAAAGAAAGAAAGAAAGAAAGAAAGAAAGAAAGAGTGAGAAAGATCCTGGGCAAGTCACTTAACCCCAATTGCCTGAAAGAAAGAAAGAAAGAGAAAGAGAGAAAGAAAGAAAGAAAGAAAGAAAGAAAGAAAGAAAGAAAGAAAGAAAGAAAGAAAGAAAGAAAGAGTGAGTGAGTTAGTTGTTGCCACTGTTCTTTGCTATTCTTTAAGTCCATATCTTGAGGCTTTCTCACCACACTGGGACTTCCACATGGGATCCTTCCATACTTGCTGCTTCCAGACAAAGCATTTTACAAAGACACATGTTTTCCAAACTTTCTTTATGATAATGTTTACTTTGCTGGAAAAGTCCGCTATGCTATTGTCCATGGACTTCGGACTTACTTATTATGCAATTATGGTTGGAAGAAATGAAACTAGATGGTTTCATTGGATTTCCTGAACATCATTCCTGAACACCATTCCTGGTGCAAACTTCAGGGTTTTTGCATGTCAGCCAGCTAATAAGTTAGTCAATAAGCATCTATTATATATTAGGCACTTTGATAAGAACTGTAGAAAGAAAGTCAAAATAAGGCCCCTGTCCTTGGGAGTTCATGATCTTAAGGGGAAGACAGTTTAATACAGCTTTGTACAAGCAGGCTATGTTACAGGACAAGTAGTAAATTATCAACAGAAGAAAACTACTAGAATTAAGAGAATTTAACAAACTTTTCCTGAGTTGGGATTTTAGCCAGGAAGGAAACCAGAAGGCAAAGATGAGAAAGGAGAGAATTCCAGACTTGAGGGACAATCTGAGAAAATTCCTGGAGCTGAGAGGAATGCCTTATTTGAAGAGTATCTAGGCAGGCCGGCCATTTAGTAGGCTATTGTAGTAATCCAGGCTTGAAAGCCTTCACCGTTGTTTTGACAGTATTAAAGGAGACCTATTAAGAGATATTGTAGAAATGAAATCAGCAGATCTTGGCAAAAGATTGAATTTGGATAAATGAGAGAGAATGAGGAGTCAAGCACAATCCTGAGAATGTTAGTGCCCTTGACAGCAATCAGGAAGTTTGGAAGGGACAAAAGTTTAGGAGGAAGGATAATGAGTTCAGTTTTGTGAGTTTTAAAATGTGCGTGATTTAAGATTTCTTAAAAGGCAATCGGAAATGCCAGGTTAGAAGTCTGTGGAAAGATTAGGGCTGAATTGGTAGATCTGAGAGTTATCCACATGATAATTGAATTCAAGGGAATTGTTAAAAACAAGTGAAGTAATATAGAAAAGAAAAGGGCCAAGGATAGAATCCTTTGGGACCTAAATGGTTAGTGAGCATAACTTGGATAAAAATCAGTAAAGGAGACTGAGAAGGGAATTCATGTAGGAAAGTAGCAGGAGAACCAGGAAAGTAGTGTCCCCAAAATCTAGAGAGAAGAAAACATCCATCCAGGAAAAGAGGGTGATCAGCAGTGTCAGAGGTTGCAGAGAGGTCAAGAAGGATAAGAATTGAGAAAAAGTCACCAGATTTGGCAATAAGACACTGGTAATTTTGGAGAGAGCAGTTTTTGTTGACTGATGAGATTGGAAGCTAAATTACAAAAAGTTAAAAGTGAAAGGAATTTTGTTAGTTGTAACTATTGTTAGTTACAAAAGGCAGAAGAAAGATGGAATAATATTTAATGGGGATGGAAAGCTTACATGAGGATTTTAAAAAATTGTATAGTGGTAGAATGGTACTCATCCTTAATTGGTTCCAGAAAACACAATAAGTAGTAAAAGTTTGTTTCATTTAAGGTCCATTTCCTACTATATAGTAGTATTTTCAGTTTTGCTGAGTTATTCTTGATTATAAGCCAGTATTCTCTGCCTTCTGGAATATCATATTCCAAGTTCTCCATTCTTTTATATTGTTTACTGCTATACCATGTGTGATCCTGGCTGGCTTTTCAGTATTTGAATTCTTTCTTTCTGGATGCCTGCAGCATTTTTTCTTTGACTTGTGAGTTCTGGATTTTGTCTGTGACATTGCTGGGAATTTTTGTTTTGAGGTTTCCTTCAAAAGGAGATTGATTGATTCTGTTTCCATTTTGCCCTCTGGTTTTAAGAAACCTGGACTATTTTGTTTTAAGATTTCTTGAAATATAAATTCTAGGCTCCTTGTTTGGTCATAGAAGGCAGATAGTCTAACGATTGTTATATTTTTTCCTTCTTTAATCTCTTTTCCAGGTCATTTGTTTTAACGAAGACGTACCTTATACTTCCTTCTTCCTTTTTTTTCAATCTTTTGATTTTTAAAAAATATTGTCTTGTTTAATCATTGACTTCTGTTTGATCACTTTTAATTTTCAGTTTGTTGTGTGGGCAAGGTATTGAACCTCTTATATGAAGCTCTTAACAATTCTTTCTTCCACAGCTCTCTTTTCTTTTTCATTTTCCCCCCTCAAGTGCTGTTATTTCATTTATTAAAAAAAAAAAAAATTTTAACTACTTTAAAAAAATCCAGCAAATCCCAAACAACTTTTTATTTCTTTCATTCCAGGAATCCTAGTTGAATTTTTACCCAAACTTTGTTTTGCTTGGGGTTTTGCTTGGAGATGTTTTGGGGTCATTTTCTTGGGTTTTTTACCTGGATACTTCAGACACTATAATAGCTCATTGTGGGGAGGGTTTCTTTTTTTGTCATTTCTTCCTGTCTTCTTGACTTTAGACTTGATATTAGAATTGAATTCTGCCATATTAATGGAGGGAAGATTTAAACTGGTCTCATTGCTGTTTTCTTGGACTATTTATTGAGTGTTATGTTATCCTAGGATTTGAGGAACAAACTGGGGCTCTGCAAGTTTTCACTGCTCCCAAAGAGGTCTGATCCAGAGTAAAGTTTGATAATTGTCATCCTGGTATGAGTTCTGCAAATTCCTGAGAGGACTTTTGGTCAGAGTAACAATAAAATCCTGCTGGACTCAGTCCTTATCAGTAGTTCTCCTGATAGAAAGCAACAGAACTACAGGCTTTCCTTTGGTCTGGGATTCTTGCCCTGGTTTTTCCCTTGCAGTCTGGGCAAGATGCTGTGTCTCAGATACCACTGTGTTCCTGGGATCTGAGCCAAACTGCTGCTGCTTACTTCAGAATTTCTTTCTTTCTTAGTCCATTGCCTAAGACCTCTCACCCTTCAAGTTACTATCCCTATGACACTTCATGTGCTCACTCTGTGACATAGAACTGGGTAGTTGGCTGCAAGGCTTCCAGTTGGCACCTTTCCTTATCACAGTGCCTGACCATGAGGTTAGAGGTGCTCCAGTATGGATCTGGGACCTCCTCTTGCATTGATGCACTGTTTTTTGCTGGGTGCTGGAGTGTTGCATGTATAGTAAGTTCCTTCTTCAACTTAGTCTCCTATATCAACAGAGCTCTTCCTATTTTCCTAAGAAAATTTGGGCTAGATAAAGGACTTGTGATTTTCTCTGAGTTTTTCTTTCAGGATTCAGTCTAGTTTATTTTGTAGATCTGCTTTGCTTTCTGCTGTTCTATCGCTTTGGCTCCAATTCCTAAAGGAGATTCATTTTTTAATATGGGAAGATATAGTAATATTTATAGGCAACAACAAAGCAGCTAGCAGATGGGAAAGAATTGAAAATACAGAAGAGAATGAGGATGATATAGGAACAATCTCCTGGAAGACTTGGGATGGAATAGGATCACTTGTGCAGATAAAAGGGTTTGCCCTGGAAAGAAGACTATCTTCTTATGTAAGATAGCAGTGAAAGAAGAAAGAGGAAGAATTATCAGAGTGATTTGAGATAAGGAGAGAGAGATTTCTGTAAATAACTTTAATTTTTTTCAGTAAAATATTCTCAGCTGGAGGGTTGGGGAAAGAGAATTTCAAGGAGGGATGACAAGTTTAGAACAATTGCTGTTTTAATCCTAAAATGATATGTTAATTAGGAAAGTATAGAAGGATTTCCTATTGACAGTGAAAGTAACATAAATTATAGTGGACTCAATCAAAATGATTGTGTGATTTTTTTTTTCTCCATCTTCATTAAGAGCATGTGTGTAGGAGTGAAGGTGTGGTGGGAATGATCCAAGATTGAAGATTGGCAGGGTGTAATCAGTAATATGATAAGGAGGAAAGAACTCAAAAGAAGGGGGCAGTGTGGAGTGAACTAGTTTACTAAAGGTTCAAGATTGGGGAAGGGAGGGGGGTGTGGCTATTGCTTGGGTGATTATCTGGGGAAACAACTGAGGAGTGGGGAAATTGGAAGTTACGTTATGTACAACTAGCAGGGTTACAGCATAAGAAGGCAAAGGGAGTGGTAGAAAGTAAATAGATCATGATAAAGATATTTCAGAGTTGATGAACATGGAGGTAGTAAATTTGAAGATGACTGATAGATCAAGAGTATGACCATCTTTGTGTATGTGGGTAAAATGGTAAGATGGGGTGAAAGTAGGGTCATGGGAAATGAGTAGGTTGTGGGATTGAGGGGTTAGGGTGTTTTGAGAAAGTTCCAGTGTGTATGTTAGAATTCTCCTAATATGAGGACTGGATTTGAAAAGGAGAAAAGATTATGAGCCAGGTTTTCATTGTAGAAGGAAGAGGGAAATCCTGGAGATCTGTAGACAAAAGCTACCAGGATTTCAATTGAGTTGTAGAGGTGGATTTTATGGACCTCAGAAGAAGAGAGTATACTAAATGATGGTAGTAAGAGGAAAGCCTGGAAATGGCATTGGGGATAAGAAGTACTCTAATTCCTCTACCTCAGCCATTGAGATGAGTGGAATGAGGAAAAATATGGCCAGTGGTGGAAAGAACGTGCAGGAAGAGTCTCTTCAGGAGGGAGCCAGGTCTAGGTCAGAGCCAGAAGATGGAAAAAGTGGAAAAGGACAAATTTTAAGATGAGAGTGTGTTTATTGTCTGTGGAGGAGGCATTCCAAAGTGCACAGTAGAAAGAATGAATGGTATTTGGTTAGGACTTCGTACTGGGAGTTAGGTTGTGGGAAATGAGGAATACAAACTGGATATAGAGGTACAGGAGTTCAGAATATTGTGGAAAGTATGACCAAGTCAGAGTTTGGCAATCATTAAAAATTAAGAGATATTTTCAAAGTATTGTGACCTAAGGGTAGAGTTCTTATAAAACTTTGGGCAGTTCAGAAGTGGATAAGAATTTGGAGCAGAAGTGATACTATTCTTCCCCAAAGTAGAAGATAAAGCTGAAAAGTTAATAGAATGGCACCCTCTCTCTAACCACAGGATTCTGAAGAACAAGCAGGAGTGAAAGTATGACAGTAAGGCAGCCACATCACTTCATATTCTGACAGAAGCCTGGAGATCAGACAGGAAATGTATGGGGCAAGATGGAGGGCACTTTGTCCTTTGTCTGTCCCCATTAGGCCGGAGACTGACTTACCGCAAGATGGAAAGCACTTGTCTTTCATCATCTTCCAGAGGATGGAGATTAGATAGGAAATATGTGTGGCAAAATCAAAGGCCACACAATATTTATGATTATAAAGTCTGATGCAAACTTCAATATTTTGTTATTTTAGATCTATGGAAATTGAGCAGTCTTTTTCCCACTCAGGCAACAATAGAATTCCTTACAATTCTCTTTTTAGGGCACAATTGTAGTATTCATCAACAAGTATTTTTATTAAGTATCTGCTTAGTACTGGTACTTTGTACCAGGCACTCTTGTGCACTGGAGATAAAAAGAATAAAAAAAAAAAATCCCTACTTGCAAGTAAATTATATTCTGAGAAAGAGAAATATATGCAAATGTATATACACACATACACATATACATGTGTGTGTGTGTGTGTGTGTGTGTGTGTGTGTGTGTGTGTGTGTAAGATGTAGAATAGAACAGTGGGCCTGGAGTCTGGAAGACCCAAGTTCAAATCTAGCCTTAGACACTAGCTGTGTAACCCTGGGCAACTCACCTAACCCTATTTATCTCAGTTTCTTCCTCTGTAAAATGAGCTAGAGAAAGAAATGGAAAAGTATCTTTGCCAAGAAAAACCCCAAATAGAGTCATAAAGAAATGTTCACAACTGAAATGACTGAACAAAATAAAAGCACATGCCCGTGTGTGTGAGAGAGAGAGAGAGTGTGTGTGTGTGTGTATATATATATATATATATATATATACACATATACATATATATGTGTATATATATACATATACATATATGTGTATACATATATATATCATATATGTGTATATATATATATGATATATATATATCATACACAGAACCTGAGTAAACACCAGTATATACAATGAAGTTAAATACAGAGTATTTTAGGAGAGAGAACATTAGTAGTTGGGGGAATCAGGAAAGACTTCATGCAGAAGATAGGACTTAGACCATATTTTAGGGGAATATGGGCATTCTATAAGGAGGAAGCAAAGAGATGTCATTCAAGAGGATGAAAGCTAAAAAAGCTTATTCTGAGAACTAGACTAGGGCAGTTTCTACGAATGTGGAGAGGAGACGCCAGATATGAGAAATATTATGGAGACAGAAGTGATGGGACAGGAGAATTTATTAGTCATGTGGGTGAGGGAGAGAGAAGTCAAAAGATGATTGACAGGAATGGTGATGCTTATATTAGAAAAACTAGAAGTTATTAGATAGGATTATTTTGATTAGAAAAATGATTTCCATTGTAGCGTTTGATGTGCTCAGCATTGTGGAGATATCCAGCAGCAGTTAGAAATGGAGCTCTGGGGAGCTTAGATGTCATCCATATAGAAATAATTATTGGACCTATGATTACCGCAAGATGGAAAGCACTTGTCTTTCATCATCTTCCAGAGGATGGAGATTAGATAGGAAATATGTGTGGCAGAAGAAGAAAGAAGAGAAAGAATCCTGGCCATCACCCATGTGTAAGGGTTTTGTAGAGGAAGAAGAGGAACTGGGGGTTGCAGGGATAGAGGACAGGTGTGAAATCCTCTTCTGCAATTCCATTTTTGTGTCTGTCTTCACCCTGAATGGCCTGTAAACATAATTTCCTAAATACCTTTTCATATCTTCTTTAACTCCTTTCTACATAATTATAAAATAACTATTCAAAGATAATCTGGAATTCATACTTGTTTATATTGTGCCTAGCACTGGTTCTTAAGTTGTAATTCATTACTCTCTATTGTCATTTTTGCTAATCTCAGTGAGAATTCTTAATAGGGTGCTTATAACTTTACCTCCACATTTTGAAACTTTATGCAAGTTTTTAATTCAAAACAAATTTTCTAATTTCATTTAGTCAGTACATAACATTTATTATTTATGCTTGCTAGGTGTTAAGCTAGGGGGATACCACTGGGGATACCAAGAAAGGAAAAAGACGGTTGCGCTCAAGGAAATTAAAATCTAATGGCAGAAGACAATATATTTTTAGAAAACTGAAAATCTGATGGTAGTGAGGTGCAGGAGGGAGGAAATATCCATCTTGGGGGCGTGATGACAACCTGCATTAGGGTAAGAGATGATGAAGTGGCTGTACTAGACCTCCTCCTTAAATGGAGTATCTTCGGAGAGCTCTCCAGGTCTCACCTTCTGTTCTCTCTAATTAGAGGATGATAGGGATCCCAGGGCCTGCAGTGGAAGGGACATTGTGAGGGAATGAATTTCAAAGTTGTTTCAATTTTATTGGAAGATAAGTTACTGAAGATGATGGCATTTAGCGGATTTATGTGAACCTGAAAAAAATCATCTATTTCCTAGTCTGTAAAATGAGGATAACAGCATTTACCTCACAGAAGGATTATGAAGACCCATATAATATATAAATTATTTAATATACTTTAAAGTACTATATAAATCCTAGTTTTTATTATATAAATGACTTCTACTATTATATAAGTGACTTCTACTCACTTCATTCTGTATCAGTTCACACAAATCTTACATTTCTCTGAATCCATCCCTTTCATCATTTGTTAATGGTACAACAATATTCTGTTGCATTCATATACTATAATTTGTTTATCTATTTTTCAAGTGATGCGCACCCTAGGAACCAACAGATCTTAAAAGGGAAAAAAAATGATTTCATGGCTCCATTCAAATCACTAATATGAAAAATACAGATTAAAACACTTCTTAAGTTTCAACTCATACTCATCAAATAGGCAAAAAAAGGAAAAGAAAAACAAGCAGTAAATATCAGAGGAAAGACAGAAACATTAATATCCTGTAGTTGAAACTGAATTGGTTCAGTGATTCTGGTAGTCAGTTTGAAATTACAAATCACTTAAACTCTTCATATCCTTTGACCAGCAATCCAAATGATTAGTCAGTCAATCAGAAAGTATGTATTGTGTTCAATTTGGAGACAATATGCTAGGCACAGAATATATAGTGATAAAAATAAAACAGTTTTTGCTCAATTAGAGTTTTACATTCTTTCAGGAAAGACATATACATAAGTACATATAAAATATTAGGAAGTAGTGGTAGGAAAAAAAGTAGTTGGGGATATATTATGCAAGGTCAGTGACAAAAAGGTCTTATTTATAACAAAATAGTTATAATAGTATTATTTTTTGAAGGAAAAAAAGGAAATAGAATAGGTTCCTGTCAAATAAGAAGAGCTGAACAAATTATAGAATTGTGATTATAGATGTTGAGTATATATTACTGCACTTTTAGAATATATAAGAGGAGTTTAGAGAAACATGTAATACTTTATAAAGTGACTGAAAATGAGAAAAGAAAAACAAAAAGAATATTTGTGCCTGGCTATAATGATAATATTTTAGGAGGGCTACTGATCAATCCATAGACATTTATTAAGCACCCTCTAGGAATTTAAAGACAAAAGTTAAAAAGTGTCTGCCTTTAAGAAGTTTACTTTCTATCAGGAAATAGATAATCATAGGATGTCACTATATACAAAATTCAATGACTAGGAGTTGGATACTTTCTGGAAGGGGGCAACAAAGAGAAGGGAATGCATTGTAGGAATGTAAGACAATAAGTACAAAGGAACAGAGATAGAAAGCTGTGTGATAAATGGTACAAGGCCATTTTGGCCAAACCAATGTGTATGGCAAGGGAAATAATATATAATGAGGTAAAAAAGGTACGTTGATTCCAGATTGTAAGTTGTCTGAAGCAGGATCTGAACTCAGGTCTTCCCGACTCCAAATCTATCCACTATACTACCTAGTTACTACAATAACATGAAAAAGAAAAACATTTTTGAAAGATTTAATTAAAAACTCAGATCAGTACAGTGACCAACCACAATTTATGAGGATGGGTGAAGAACCATTCTTCCCATCTCCTAACAGAAGGATTAATGTATCTAAGTGCAGATGAAGACAGGTATTTTCAGATATGGCCAATGGAAGAATTTGTTTTAATTGGATTCTGCATATTTGTTACAAGAGTTGTGTTTTTTGTTTTCTTTTTCCATTTTGGGGAGAGATTTGGAAAGGACTAGCAGTAAGTTTACCTCCCAACAGAATTATTTAATTAAGATTTTTTAAAACAAAACCAAGATAATTGAAAGAAGTCCAGAAGGAAGCAACTAATCAAGACAGCTTTGAATGTTACATGTTGAATTTATTATATAATAAAAGGGGAAAAGTTTTATATATAATAGAGATTTGTAATTTCATTTACAATCCTCTTTTGTTTTTGTTTTACTATGGTTATGTGGTTATGAGTGTTTACTCATTTTATTGGTATTAAGTTCAGAATAAAAGAAAATTTTTATAAAGGAAAAAATGTTTTTCTGTTCCTATTTTTTGAACACTTATTTATTAGTATGACTCTTAAGACATATTTGTATCAAAAATACATATCTTTCTTGGGTATCAGACTTTTATTACAACTTTTTAATTTCATGCAATCATAGAATCCTGTCCTTGGTAAAGAAATGCTACTAATGCATTTCTTCTTTTGTTGTGCAGAATAATAAGTTGGGTTTTCTACTTTTTTCCCCCTTCAAAGAAACTACCTCTGTATGTTCTGGATCAGTTGATGGAGTCGAGTACTCAAGGCAGAAGGAAAAAGGGATTTTGAAGATGACTATGCCAATGACACTTGCATTCTGCTATCTATCATTACTTTGGCAGAGGGAAGCAATTACCCTTTCAGATCTCTTGAGGTAAGATGAATATTCAGAGAAGAAAAGAGAAATTGTGGGAACTGCAAGTAATAACTCTAATTGGGGGAAAGGTTAATTATTGCACATTTTCATTTCACTTAAGAGACTTGGGAATAAATGCCCTAGGATCAGTGAGATAATGAGACCTGAGTTCTAAATCTAAAGCTTAAACTCCTAGAATAGTGAGTAATCTCTACTTAGTTTCTTTGTTTAGTGGAAATAATCATAATTACCTCATAAGCATGTTTGAAAAATTAATTAACTAATATAAAGTATTTTGAATATTACAAATGCCACTTATGTAGCTAGGTATTATTATTAAGTATTTTAATTTATAAGAGAAAAAAGATGAACAGATGGTCTTTGGGTCATCTGTGTGATTATTAGTAACTTTTTAAGTTGTCATAAATCATAAGTTATCATATGTATGTGGGATGAAAGTGAAAATAAGGATAATAAGAAAACCTAATGTATAGACATCTTTTACATTTTTCAGAAAGCATGCAGGTTGATGAGCAGTATATATATAGGAGTGCCTCTTTAAGTATGACACACCAAATATCATGGTCTGTTACTACTTTACTCTAGAAAAATCAAAACACTTTTTTTGAGGATCGAGATTTCAGTATAATAACAGTAACAACAACAATAATAATTACACTAATGTAGCACTTTAAGACTTTTGATATATTTTACATATGTTATCCTCACAACCCTAGGAAGTAGTTGCACTATTATTATCATCCCTGTTTTGCAGATGAGAGAATAAATAGATCAAGGAGATTAAGTAATTTCCCATGGTTACATAGCTAGTTCAATAAATGTCTGGGCTCAGATTAGAGCTCAGATCTTCCTTAATCTAAGTCCAGAGTGCTATATCCTGTTTTGGATATTTTTAATTTTTCTATCCTCGTGCTAGTCTTGAGGCAGGATGACAAAAAAAATCAGAGTTAGAATCCTCTCTTTAGAATTATAGTAGATTCTACTTGTTGGAAACATTCTGTGAAAAGGTTAATTTTTTTTAAAAAATTATCCTTACTATTTGATTCAATTAAATGAAAACTGAAATCTGTCATGAAGATCAGAATCATGGATTCTCAAGAGTGGGAATAAAGTTCAGAGATCATCAACGTTAACTTATAGATCATCCAGCCTTTACTTGAAGGCCTCAAATGAGATGGAACCAATTACTTCCTTAGGCAGCCCATTTAATATTAGGTTTTACAAATAATAATAAAAAAACTTGTACAAAGTTTTTCCTTTTGTCAAACACAAATCTACCTTTCTGAAATGCCTATCCTTTAATCCATTTCCATGTGAAAACCCTCTGTCAGCTATCATGTCTGTAATGTGAGCTGTATGCCAATTAAAGTCTTCTCCCTGTAAAATTTCTTAGTGAATTGGATATTACATGCATTTAATTTTTTTTTTTTTTTTTAGTTTCTGGGAACTTAGTAGTTTAATATGAACTTGAAACTTTAATAAGACCTAGTAAACATGTTTAAAATTAAAATTTGAATTCAAATAACTGTAACCATTTATTCATTTATTTTCTCCATTTTTCTCCCCAATATCTTTGTTCAGGTACTAAGTATACTCTTTTTGTGTATGTTGTTAAACTCACCATAAATATTATTCTTCTAGTTCTCCTTTTTTTTTGCTTTTATCAGACTGTCTCAGCTTTGAGCATAAACATTCCTGATTCCTGAAGAGAAAAAGGCTTTCCAGAATGTGGGGTAATGAACCCAGGTCTTCATTATCATTGTAACAGTGATATCACTGCCCAGTACTTCCTCTGACAACTTACAGTATGGTCCAGTGTATGAGATTCTATATAGGGACACATACAGAAAAGAGGCATACAAATAAATATACATAGACACAGCAAAAATTAGTGAGGTAGCCTCAAAAATGTATTGCTCTGTTTCAAAGAAGCTTCATAAGCCTTTTTTATCCAACCTGACAATCACCCTAAAAACTCATTTCTGTAATCAAAAGATAAGGACCAATCTGGACACCAGGCACAGAATCCTGAGCAGTTTCAGAGGAAAAGTTGCCTTTAGTATTGTTGGTTTTGTCTCATTTTGATAGCTTTGCATTACTTAATATTTATTTTAATGATTCTTTATTGATTGATAACTTTGTATAGTTATTCTTTTCACATTTTTTTGTTTCTTCCTATTGTATTTTTTCTCAAAGATATCCTTTCCTCCTGTTCTTCTTTGAAGTTCTTCCTTGATTATATATTGCAGAGCACTCACACCTAGCATGTACCTCTCTATTACCCTTTGAATACATTTTGTTCATGCCATGTTGTGCATATTATCACTGTACCAATAATGCATTAATATACCTGTTTTCCTATGAGTTTTCCAACAATTGTCATTTTCCTCTTTTGTCAACTTTACCAATCTGATGTGATATGGTATGATGTCAGAATCTGAGTTGTTTTAAATTTTATTTCTCTAATTATTATTGATTTGAAATATTATTGAAAGCTTGTATTCTTTTTGCCTATTCATATCATTTGATCTTTTATCAGTCAAGGAATGACTTTCATTTTTATATATTTAGATTAGTTCCTTATATAACTTGGTTATTAGACCTTTATCAAAGAAATTTACTATAATATTTTTTCCCAAGATGCTTAATTTCCTTTTAACTTTATAGTTGCACTTTTGTTTGTGCAAAACCTTTTTAATTTTATGTAATCTTAAATTATCTATGATGCTCTCTATGTCTTGTTGGGGGTCATGAACTCTTTCCCTATCCATAGGTCTAACAAGTAATTTCTTCTTTGCTCCATCTACAATAGGACCTTTTATAGCTATGTCATGAATCCATTTGGAATTTACCTTGGTATATGATGTGAGATGTTGATTTACACCTAATTTCTTTCAGACTACTATTCATATTTACTAGCATAGGTAGTCCAATACATGTTAAATATGTTAAAATACATGTTAAATGTATACATATTTATGCAGTTATCTTGCTGCACAAGAAAAATCAGATCAAGAAGGAAGAAAAAGAAAAACTGAGAAATAAAACAAAATGCAAGAAATAAAAACAGAGAGAGTGAGAATGCTATGTTGAGGTCCATACTCTGTTCCCACAGTTTTCTGTGAACCTAACCTATTCCACTGATCAGCTTCTCTATTTCTTAGCCAGTACCAAATGGTTTTGATGACCACTGCTTCATAATATAGTTTTAGAATCTGGTACAGCTAGGCCACCTTCATTTGTTTTTCTCTTCATTAATTCCCTTGAAATTCTTGATCTTTTGTTCTTCCAGATGAATTTTGTCATTATTTTTTCTAGATCAGTAAGATAGTTTCTTGGAAGTTTGATTGGTATAGCACTAAATAAATAGATTAGTTTAGGGAGTATTGTCATCTTTATATATTCATTCGACCCATCCAAGAGCACCTGTTATTTTTCCAATTGCTTAGATATGACTTTATATGGAAAGTGTTTTGTAGTTTTACTCATATAATTCCTGACTTTCCCTTGGCAGATAGATTCCCAAATATTTTTGGGACAATTATTTTAAGTGGAATTTCTCTTTGTATCTCTTGCTGCTAGATTTTGTTAGTGATGTATAAGAATGGTAATGATTTATATGGATTTATTTTGTATCTTGCAACTTTGCTAAAGTTGTGAATTACTTCTAATAATTTTTTAGTTGATTCTCTAGGGTTCTCTAGTATACCATTTTATCATCTGCAAAGATTGATAATTTGGTTTCCTCATTACCAACTCTAATTCCTTTAATCGCTTTTTCTTCTCCTATTGCCAAAGATAGCATTTCTAATACAATATTGAAAATAATGGTGTTAATGGGCAACCTTGTTTTATCCCTGATCTTATTGGGAATGGTTCCAATTTATCCCCATTACATATGATGCTTGCTGATGGTTTTAAATAGATGCTACTGACTGTTTTAAGGAAAAGTCCATTTATTTCTATACTCTCTAGTGTTTTTTAATAGTAATGGATGTTGGATTTTATCAATATTTTTTCTGCATCTATTGAGATAATCATATGGTTTTTGTTAATTTGGTTATTGATATAGTCAATTATTCTAATAGTTTTCCTAATATTGAACCAGCCCTGAATTCCTGGTATAAATCCTATTTGGTTGTGATGTATTACACTGGGGATAATTTTCTGTATTCTCTTTGCTAATATTTTATTTAAGATTTTTGCATCAATTAAGGAGATTGGTCTATAATTTTCTTTCTCTGTTTTCGTCCTACCTGGGTTAGGTATTAGTATGTCTGTGTCATAAAAGGAATTTGGTAGGACTCCTTCATTCCCTGTTTTTTCAAATAGTTTATATAGTATTGGAGTGTTAAAATGCTTGGTAGAATTCACATGTAAATCCATCTTGTCCTGGGGATTTTTTTCTTAAGGAGCTGTTAATATAGCTCTATTTCTTTTTCTAAAATAGGACTATTTAAGTAATTTATTTGCTTTTCTGTTAATCTGCACAATCTATATTTTTGTTGGTATTCCTCCATTTCATTTAGGTTGTCAAATTTATTGGCATAAAATTGGGTATAGTAACTCCTAATTATTGCTCTAATTTTCTCTTCATTGGTGGATAGTTCTCCCTTTTCATTTTTGAGACTAACAATTTGATTTTTCTCTTTCCTTTTTCTAATCAAATTAACTACAAGTTTATCTGTAGTTGGGGTTTTTTTCATTTTTTCAAAACCAACTCTTAGTTTTATTTATTAATTCAATAGTCTTTTACTTTGTTTTATTAATCTCTCCTTTTATTGTTAGAATTTCAAGTTTGGTATTTGGGGTTTTTTTATTTGTTCTTTGTCTAGCTTTTTTAGTTGCAAGTCCAATTCATTGATCTCTTTCTCTATTTTATGCAAGTAAGCAACTACAGATATAAAATTTCCCCTTATAGAAATATAAAATATAAATTTATTTTATATAAAAATAAATATAAAATATAAAATTTCCCACTTTGGCTGCATTCCACAAATTTTGTTATGTTGTCTCATTATTGTCATTCTCTTGGATGAAATTATTGATTGTGTCTATAACTTACTGTTTTACCCATTCATTCTTTAGGATGAGATTATTTAGTTTCCAATTACTTTATGGTCTGTTTTCCCCTGGCTTTTTATGGAATTTAATTTTTATTGCATTATGATCTGAAAAAATGCATTTACTATTTCTGCCTTTTTGCATTTGATTTTGAGGTCATTATGACCTAATATGTGGTCAATTTTTGTATAGGTTCCATTAACTGCTGAGAAGAATATGTATTCCTTTCTATCTCCATTCATTTTTCTCCAAAGATCTATCATATCTAGCTTTTCTAGTATTCTGTTTACCTCTTTAACTTCTTTCTTATTTATTTTGTGGTTTGATTTATCTAGTTCTAGAAATCAAGGTTGAGATCTCCCACTATTATAGTTTTGCTGTCTATTTCTTTTTGCAACTCTCTTAACTTCTTCTTTAGGAATTTAGATGCTACACTACTTGGTGCATATATGTTTAATATTGATATTGCTTCATTATTTATGGTACCCTTTAGCAAGATATGGTTTCCTTCCTTATCTCTTTTAATTAGATCAATCTTTGCTTTTGCTTGATCTGAGATCAAAATGGCTACCCCTGCTTTTTTGACTTCACCTGAAGCATAATAGATTCTGCTCTAGCCTTTTACCTTTACTCTACATGCATCACTCTGCTTGAAATGTGTTTCTTGTAAACAACATATTGTAGGATTCTGGCTTTTAATCCAGTCTTCAATCTACTTATGCTTTATGGGAAAGTTCATCCCATTCATATTTACAGTTAAAAATACTAATTCCATTTCCCGCCATTTTATTAATCTCACATTATACTTTTCTCTTTCCTTTTCCCCTTTCCCCTCCTCCCCAGTATTTTACTTATGAGCACTACATGCCTCAAGCAGTCCTCCCCCTTTAGAGACTCTCCCCGTTTCTTATACCTTCCCCCCACTATTTCTTTTTTCCCTTCTATTTAGCTTACTACTTACCCTTTCCCCTTTCTCCTCCCCACTTTTCTATAAGATAAGAGAAGTTTCTCAGTGAAACCAAATATATCTAATATTCTTTCTTTGGACCAAATCTGATGAGATTAAGATTCACACAATATTCATCACCCTCCCTTCTTTCCCTCAATTATAATAGGTTTTCTTTGCCTCTTCCTGAGATGTAATTTCCCTCATTTACCTCCACTTTCTCCTTTTTTTTTTCTGTTACAATCCCCTTTCCACCTCTAGTTTCTATTTTTATATTATAACAGTAAAATCAGATTATATATGTACTCTTTATATACCCATAACAGAAATATTGATCTCAAGAGTTTTTTTTTCTTTTTACTTTTTTATGAATCTCTTGAGTTCTATATTTAGAGGTCAAATTTTTTGTTTAGCTCTGGTCTTTTTTCATCAAAAATAAATGGAATTCATCAGTTTCATTGAATGTCCATCTTCTTCCCTGAAAGAAGATGCTCAGTTTAGCAGGGTAATTTACTCTTGGCTGCATTCCAAGTTCCTTTACCTTTTGGAATATCTACTTCCAGACGTTTTGATCCTTGGAAAGCTGCTAGATCCTGAGTAATCCTCATTGTGGCTCCTCAGTATTTGAATTGTTTCTTTCTGGCTGCTTGTAATATTTTTTCCTTGGTTCGATAGTTCTGAAATTGTCACTATATTCCTTGGAGTTTTAATTTGGGGATTTCTTTCAGGAGGTGTTTGGTGAATTCTTTCAGTGATCATTTTCACTTCTGATTCTATAACATTCAGGCAGTTCTCTTTGACGATTTCCTGAAAAACAATATCTATGCTCTTTTTTTCATCATGGATTTCAGGGACATCAATAATCCTTAGATTGTCTCTCCTGGATCTATTTTCCAGGTTGTTTTCCCAATTAGGTATTTTACATTTTTTCTAATTTGTTCAGTTCCGAATTTTAGTGACTTCTTTTTGTATTTGTCCAATTGAATTTTTAAATGAGTTGTTTTGTTTTATTGAATTTTTTTCCATTTCACAAATTCTGTTTTTTAAGGAGTTATTTTCTTTTTCTGTTTTTTCTGGGAGTTGTTTTCTTTTTCCATTTTATCAGATCTATCTTTTGATGAGTTATATACTTTTTCCAAACCCTCTTGCAAAGTTTTCATTTTCTTTCCATATTTTTCTTCTAGCTCTCTTTTAAGATCCTTTTTAATTTCTTCTAGGAGAGCCTTGTGTGATGGGGATCAGGTTATATCACCTTTTGGAGCTTCATCTGAAAACAGTCTGCCTTTAGTCTCCTCACAGTTTTATTTATTCAAGTAGCATAGAAAAACCAATACCTATGAAACAGTACATTTGTACCTGGGATGTAGCTAGGACATATCTCCTAAATAAACAGATGGGGAAAAAATAGCTCAAAATTAGAAGAGAGATACATGTGTAGATTGGACATCTGGCAAAGGTAACTCATCTTCAGGTGCTACAGAGCTTAGAAGTTCTCAAACTGAAGTCCTAGAATCTCTTCCTCTCCATGGTGCTTGACTCATGATTGCAAATGGGGCACTCCTTGAACCTGCTTTCTCTTTTGGGTAACTTTATCTCTTGGTGTCTATTTAAAATGTGTTTCTCTGTTCCTCAATAGATGTAGTGTCTTCTATTAGTCTAATAATTGTCATGGCCTTTGAAAAGAGGAAAAAAGCATTCATATAGCATCTTCTGTGTGCCAGGCACTGTGCTAAGTGCTTTGTTGTTGTTGTTGTTGTTGTTGTTTAAATAAATAATATTTCATTTGATCCTCACAACAGCGCTGCAGCATAGGTGCTGCAATTATCTCCATTTTACAGTTGAGGAAAGTGAGACAAAAAAGATAAGTGACTTGTACATGGTCACCCTTCTAGTTAATGTCTAAGACCGAATTTTAACTCAGATCTTCTGGGCATTCATCCCAGGGCTCTACAACTACACTATTAACTGCCTCTAAGTGGAAATCTTGAAGTGCTATATAAATATTAGCTATTTTCATATTTATTGGGCCCATCTTTAAAGCTCTATTCACTCCTGATTTATGCTTATAAGTTTCTCACTTCTAACTAAGTGAATAAATTTAAGATGTAAATGATATGGGAATAATTTAAATTAAATTGGTTTTAAGTTAAATTAAATTTAAATTACATGATATTAAGAGTTTTTAAGTTTGGAGTATAAAATGTGTACTACTTAAAAACTACATTTAGTATTTAAGAAAAAGACAGAAGGAAACAGACAGTTTTGCAGATAATTGATTAAAAGATATAAAAGACATTATCCCTGTGTGGATAGAGGTATGCCTTTAAAAAGTTTTGCATATCAGTAAAGGAAAAATGCATCCAACTAGCTCTCACTTTGACTTTTCAAAATAAAAGATTTTTAGAAAAAAAAGTACTCTTTTTAAAATAAATCTATTGTCATTTATGATTTATGCTAGTTTTTAAAATTCAGATTTGTAGAAGATGGTCATATTCCCTACATAAACATTCACCAGAATTTTCCAGAGGAGATGAAGTTATATGGACGAGACATAAAATTTTTTGCCACTGAGGTGAGTATTTTCTTTTTTTGGCCACTAATGTAGTATAAGTTAATAGTAAATCATTCTGTCCAGTAACTTTATATTCCTTGTTTGACTTGCTTTTCTTTTTACTCCATTGAGTTTGTGGTTTTATTATATTTCTTCTCTAGTGATGCAGGTCATAGCTCATCCAAACCTGCCTATTCTGTTTGACTCTTAATCATTAATCATTTGTTGTTGTTATTCAGTTATTTTAGTTGTTTGACTCTCCATGACCATGTGGGGTTTTCTTGGCAAAGATATTGCAGTGTTTTGCCATTTCTTTCTGCAGCTCCTTATATAAGATAATTTTCCCTTACTTTCCTTTACCTTTCCTCTGTAGTATATCCCTTTCCCCCTTTCCATTCTTGTCTCAAGATCATTAAGACATTACAGAAGTTCTCTGAAGCCTTATCAAATTAGACCATTTTATAATCCTTAGTGATATGATTGAGAAGGGGACATTTGTATTTTCATCTTTGAATATAAGTTTATTCTTGTTTGGCTTTAACATTGTTTATTTGTATTTTTTTAATGTTTCCCTATTTCTGTATTTGGACTTCAAAATTTTGGCACAATTCTGATATTTTAATCACATGATGAAACTGTTTCTAGCTAATAGAACTTATTTTTCCATTAAAAGTTCATTTTCCCCCACATAGCATTTTACTCAGATTTTCTGAATAAGTTATTCTTGGGCATAAACCCATAATTTGAACTTTGGAATGTCATATTATAAGTACTGTACTCCTTCTTAGTGATGACTACTAAATTGTATATGATCCTGACTCTGAGTGATATTTAAATTTCTTTTTGCTTGTTTGGAATATTTTTTCTTTGATTTGAAGGTTTTGAATTTTTTTTATTTTGGTTTTTTTTTTTTTCAGGAGGTAACTGATAGGTTTTTTTATATTTCCACTTTGCCATCTGATTCTAAGAAATTTGGATAATTTTCTTTTAAAATATCTTAAAGTATGAGGTTTAGGTCCCCTTTTTGTCCTTTTTTTTTTCTTTTTTCTTTTTTTTTTTAGCATAGTGTCCAACGATTCTTACTTTTTCCCCCCACTCTTTGATCCTGTTTTTCCAAGTCAGTTATTCTTGCTTTTTGAGACAAACATCTTACATCTCCCCCTCCCTATTTTTAAGTCTATTGGTTTTGTTTTAATATTTCTTGTTGTCTAGTGCCATTCTAATTTTCAGGGAGTTAGTTGCTTAAATAGGATTTTATAATCCTTTGTGCCAAACTGTTAATTCCCTTTCCAATTCTTCCTTCCATATTTTTTGTTTTCCAAAATTTTTTAACAATTTTTTCCTTTTGTATTGTTATTTCTTTGGCAAAAAAAAAAAAAATTCTTCATCTCTTCTAAGAATATTAATTGAATTTGTGCCCAAGCTATACTTTTTCTTTGAGGCTTTGATTGTAAATGGATTGGAATCACTTTCTTTTTGTAGGTTTTTGTCATGAGCATCCCTGCCATCATAATAGCATTTTATGATGTTCTTTTTGTTTGTTTCTTTGCTCATTCTTCTGGAATGTATTGTAAATTACTTAGTACAATTACATATAGTAGCTTCTTGATAAATGTTTCTTCCCTCTACTTTCTAATTTTGGATTAATGAGCTAGTCTGTGTGAAATTATATAGGGAAGTTCTGGCTTTACCAAATAGTTACTGCTGTTTTTTGTTTTGTTTTTTTTTGTTTGTTTGTTTTTGTTTTGTTTTGTTTTTGTTTTTTTAATTATTGAGATGTTATTCTGGGATCTCAGAAATCATTGAGGCTTGGAACCTGCAAGCTTTTGGTGCTTCCACAATGGTCTAAAACCAATTCCCCCACCCCCAATTTACACACACACACATGCACACGCACACACACGCTGAGCAAGAATAGTATGCTTGTGGATTCAGTCACAACCAGCCAGCTTAGTAGCTCTGCTGGCTTAGAGTGACAGCGTTATAAGTTCTCCTTTTGGGATAGATTCCTTCCCTTTGTTATTTCTCTTTAAGTTTCAGATTGGATTGAAAGCTGGAACTGAGACCTTGTTCTGTTTATGAGGTCAGAGCCATACAACTGCTGCTGGCTTCTGAACTGACTTCTTTTTCAGGACACAGCTTACATCAAGCCATATCCATGTGCAGGACCCTCCTTTGTCCTCCTTGGATCTGTGACTTGGAAATGGGTAATGGACAACAAAGCTGCCAAGTGCTGGCACTCATTCCTGTTGTAGTACTTATGTATGGATCTGGGGCTTGTGTTTGCTTTGGTGCATGATCTCTCCCTGGTTGTTTTCTGTTTCTCTTTGAACATGGGCTGAAAAAATTACTTATTGCTATTTTTTCTTTTTCCATCAGGATTCTGGGTTGTTTTTTTCTTCTAGATCTTTGTTTTCATGAGGGGTAGAATTCATTGTATTGCTTCCTTCTACTGTGCAATCTTGGCTCCATCTTCTTTGTAGTTAATATTTAGAGATCTATTTGAAATTTATTGTGGCTCATGGTGTGACGTATTATTCTAATCCAAATTGATATCCAGTTTTCCCACGATTTTTCCTTGAATTTCTAATACTTTAATGAATAATTAATACAGTATTTTGTGATCATAGGTTTATTTTATACTGTACAATATGATTTAATCTAGTTGTCATCTATTTCACTAATTTTTTTTAATCTAATATGCTACTATTTGGAATTGCTATTCTGTAATTGTTTATATATGTGCATTTTTGTTTACATAGTAGCTCACTAATGGCCTACGTAGTTTCTTTTTTTTTTTCTGATATTGGCTTATTCACAATTTCAGTTTTGTTAATACCAATTGTTGCATTGTCTTTTTTTTTTAATTTTTCACTTTCTGTGATACTGTCAATTTTGTTGGCATATAAAATTGTCATTTAATATTCTCTGATACTTTTCTTTAGATTCTTCAGTTTTTCATGAGTTGTCATTTGTTCCTTCTCATATTTGATTTTGGTAATTTGATTTTCCTCTATTTTTTTGTTAAATTATCTAATGGTTTAAGATTTTAACAAGTATTTTTGGGGAAAAAAAGGCTTTTTATCTTGTTTTTTCCCACTTTTTTCAGTTGTTAATTTTCCTTTATTCTTAGAAATTTTGTAGATGCTTATTTTGTCTTTATTGATTTTTTCTAATTTTTTAAACCAGAATTCAGCTTTTTTGCTCTCTAGTTTTTTTAATGTAAACATTCAAATAATGCATTTATTGTTTCTATTATCTTGTCAGATTTAATAATGATTCTTAAGAAAATCATTTAGTCTGTTTAGAATGTGTTTTATTATATATTTTAATAGTATCATCTGTCAGATATCATTTAAAAATTCTACTTTTATTTGTAGTAAATTTTTATGCTATAGTGTGATCAGTTTGCTGTCAAACATTTGAATAAAAATAGATTATATAATAAAGTCATTCAATCTCATTATATAGCTATCAAATCTAATTGTGGTAGTATTTTGTTTAGCTAAGTTATTTTCTGTTTTATTTTGACTTGTATTTTGAAAATAGAGTGATTAAATTTCTCTTTTAATCCTTTTTAATTTGGATCCTTTTGTAATTACATTAACTTTAAAAATTCAGTGGTTATGCTATTTAGTATATATTTAACAGTGATATAGTCTGTCATTGTTTCCTTCAATTACAATATAGTTGTCTTGATTCTTTCTTCTGATGCTTTTTACCTGTAATTCTGTTTTGTCATAAATCATGATTTTGACACTTTTCTAGTAGCAATTGATGCATAATCATTTTTTACCCAACTCATTTTAAGTCAGCATATGACTTTCCAAATTAAATATGTGTCCTGTGGACAATGTATTGTTAATTCTTTTCTTTTGTTCATCCCATTATCCATTTTCTGTATGTAAGTAAATTTATTCTACTAGTGTTCATTAATTTTTCCTCTATCATATTCAGCTATATTATTTTTGTCAGTATAATATAAGAACTGCCTTATTTCCATTCTGGTCTTTATAAATATATAAATATATACACTCATCCCACCACAAAATCACAGTATTAAAGTAACGTAAAGTTGATTAGCTAAATTCCATAGATTTACCTTTTAATTTTTCATTTCTATTTCATTTCCTTTTCCCTCTTTTTCACTATTTACTTCTACCCCACCTCATGTTATATAAATATGAGGTTAGCCATTCTCTCCTCTTCCCTCTTCCAGTTCTTGCTTTTTCACTATTTTGAGGACCACAATCAAAAAATTCCTCCTCTTAATGCCCTTTCATTTTACTTTCATAGTTTGTAGATGTGACCTAAAGTCTGAGATTGGAGTGGAAGGGCTTCTTTCCAAAAGAACATTTTTCAGGTTCATCTTGGCTAAAGAGTGGGTATCAGGCTTCTCCATCTCTGTGTCATGTTATCCTTAGACTGGAGTAATTGAGGCATATCTACAACAGAATTTAAGTATGGTTCATTTCTAGGATTTCCTCAAAAGCATGCAGTAGGGTTCCTTCTTAACAAGGTGTTCATTGTAAAGTATATATGTTACAAGGTATAGGAGAATAGTTATATTTTTCACCGAATAGTTTTAAAAATATAGTGAATAAGTTTTTTCACCATACCATGATGCTAACAAAAATGCTTAAAATAGAAAAGATTCATATGCAGTCATTAAAAAATAGAAAAATATAAGACATCATCTGTCATGCATTATACTCTCCCAAAAAGATAACTTTTTGGGATATGAAGTTAAGAGTCATTTATCTATTTCAGATGTATTGTTTGTGCAACTCCCAATATTTAGGTTTAACAGCCATTCAAAGCATGGTCTGGCTTTTCTTACTGCTTTTAGCTATGGTAACGTCTTGGTGGTAGTTCTCTGTGAAACGGTGCTATTTCAGAGATTACCTCCAGTGGATATCTGATATTTTGACTTAGAAACTCTTGACTTCTTAAATTCATGAGCTTACTGTCAAAACTAGGAAAATCCTTTTCTCAAGATTGCTGGTATCAGGACTTTGCTCAAGAAGGAAGGAAGCAGAAAATGGAAGGCTGTGACCAGAAATTCAGGCTTGTGGAGACAAGCACATAATCTGCATTTTGCTGCCTTGTGGTGGTAACCACTAGTTTCATGAAGATTGAGATAAATCCCTTGCTTCCCTTCTTCTCCCACCTCCTTTAAATCCAAGGGAGGGAAAGTACTGGTAAAATCTCAAGAAGAGAGTTCATTGGTTTTTTTGTTTGTCTCCTGACCTATTTTCCCAGATAGTTGCAAAGTGATTTTCCTCAAGTGCAGGTGTGTCAATGTCACTTATTAAACTAATAAACACCTGCTATTTCCTCTTGCTGTTAGGATCACATATAAACTTTTCTGTTTGGCATTTAAAGTTCTTTGTACCTCAATTTCTTTCTACCTTTCTAATTTTCTCAAATTACTTTCTTCTTACACTTATTGATCCAGCTGAACTGACCTGTTTGCCATGCCTTACACATGAAGCTTCATCTCCTGTAAAAGCTCCAGGGTGCTCTTTCTTTCTTTTGCCTCTTGGAATTCCTGGTTTCCTTAAAGATTCACTTTACATGTCCTTCAGCAGAGCTTATCCTTCTATGTCCAGTTGCTAGTATTTTCTCACCTGCTTTGTATACATCTTTTTTTTTTTTTTTTATAATCTATATATATGTGCTGTCTTTTTCTTCAGAAGGAAAATTCCTTGAGAAGTAGGAAATTAATACCATGCCTACAGAAGAAACCGCTAGTAAATGCTTAATTTATCAATAACATAGGAAAGGGTTAAGAATAGGATTTGGGTCTGTGATTCCATTAATAATTAGCATCATTATAGTGCCTAAATGTTTACAAAGCGTTGTACATGTTATATATCATTTAATCTTCACAGCAACTTTAGAAGATAATATTATTATCCCTGTTTTACAAATGGGAAAAATGAGGATCAGAAGAAATTAAATGACTTGTCCAGAGAAAAACAGTTATAAAGTATCTGAAGCAGGAATTAAGCTATATTATCTTCATTCCTCCAATCCCAGCACGTTATCCATTAGACTACCTCCTGACAGATAATAAGTAGCCCTTATTCAGCAATTGCATTACTTTTGAATTGCTTGAACTGTTTCATCATGTCATCATGCCCCAGAAAACTCATCACTGGAAAAATCTTGTAATATTTCCAGAGAGATAAAGCCTTGGTGCTTACATCTCACTGATAATCCTTTCCCCTCTAATTGGAACCTTCTGACTAGAGGGCAGAGCCATCAGCTCCAAAAACCTTAATTAGATTATAAGCTCATTGAGGGCAGGAACTATCTTTTTTATTTGCATTTGTGTCCCCAGATGTAGCAGAGTGCCCTGGTACAAGTAGGCAATTAAAATGAGTATTTATTGACTGTTGACATTTTAAGGTTTGCAAAATACATTACAAATATTCTCATTTTATCCTCTTACCAACTCTAGGATGTAGGTGTTATAATTAGCCACATTTTACAGATGAAGAAACTGAAGCAGACAGAAATTAAGTTAGTTGCCTAGGGTCCCAGAACTTAGTAAGGGCCTGAGTCAGGATTTGAATTCAGGTCTTCCTGGTTCCAGATCCAGTATGTTCTCTACTCTGCCATTTATTTCATTGATTTTAGGAAACTCTAGGATAAGAAAATTCCTACCAATACTGATTGGTAAGTTTTCTGTAGTTTGTAGTTGCTTAAAATAATTTATCTCATTATACTCAAAATCTGTTGGTGGTCCCTATTTTTTACTTTACCAAATATACTAGGCTGCTCAAACTAAATCCTTATATATGCTCCTGCTTCCTGACCTTAGGTATCTTTTTCATACTTTTCTCTGCCTATTCCTTCCTTGTCTCGCCTACTTATTTTAATCCTACCCAACCAATAAAATTCAGCCCAAATACTACTTTTATTCTTTTAAACCTTCCTTGGTTTTCCTAGAATAGTGATTATTGCTTCCTCAGACTTTATATACGACTATGTTTTTACATTTGTTATATCCTCAGGTCTTATTTGTGTTCAGTAACCTCTGTCATAACAAAAATTATGTTTTCTCTAAAATTACGTGTATTACCCTAACACAGTTCTTATTACATAGTATGACTTTAATAAATAATGGTTGAATTGAAAAAAGAATACTTCATAAGGCAATAATTTTTCTGTATTGTTATTCTGCCATTGAATTTCATACCAATTTCTGTTTAAAAACCCTCTGCTAATTTTCAAGATTTATCTGACCTCTTTAAAGCAGAAAATATAAAAGTGTTATTTATTGTTTAACAGATCATCATACTATCTGATAACCTAATAAGTGTCTTTATTAGGTATAATTTAAAAAAAATAAATCTCCAATCTTCCTTATCATCCTCTTCCAGTGCCTCTTCATGACATAGAGTCATTAAAGGCTTTGTTAGTGGAAAGCATGTTTTGGGAAGTTACAACAGGCTGAAAAATGATCCTTCTATAGCGATGAAGTGAAATATTGCCTAATTGATAGAGTTCTCGATTTGGAATTAAGGTTCATTTGACAGATAAAAATACTACGGCTCAAAGAAGTGAAATGATTTATTTGCCTAGGGTCACATAACTAATAAGTATCTCAGCCAAGATTCATGCTTAGTTCTCTACTCCAAATCTAGAAGGAATTTTATTGACCACAAAAAATCACAAAGACTATGTAACAAATCATAAAGGGGTTGTGATCTCCATGATGGAGAAGAGATTCACTTTGCTAAAATCATAAGTCCTTGAAGTATCTCTAATACATGTCTTTTAGTCTTTTAAATTTAGCTACTAAATTATACTTGCTCACAGCTAGTCACTGTGTGTCCAGTACTTAAATTATAATACAGAAAGTAGAGTAGCTTTGGTTTGGTAATAGTAGGTGTGTATCTTTTTTTTCCTAATTACAGTGTAATTTCTGGGAGGGGCTGATGAAAATGAATCACTGTAGTTTTTGATCATGAGTTAGTGACTTTGTCTTGACTAATGAGAGAAGTGAAGTTCTTTTCAAATTCTCTATTGTTCCATGTCTTATATCAGGCCCTTGCTAGAATTTTAGCCCAGATTTTTAAATATCCTTACCACTTAAGTGATGTTGACATAATTTTGGAGCTTAATGTTTATTTACTTGGACTTTCCCAGACTTAGAGTCTTTAATTGCATTCTTACTTATTTAATATATTCCACTCTAACTAGATTGGAATGCTTCAAGGAGAGATACTCTGCCTTATTCTTAGAATCAGGCTATTAGGAAATTATCTTAGAGATTGTGTAGTATAATCTCAGTTTTGCTGATAAAGAAACTGAAATCTAGAGAGATATGTTCATCAAATGTTATCCAGAATAGGAAGGTGGCTTTAAGATAATGTGAACCAAGTTGGAAAGACTTCCATAAATGTATCCTTAAAGGTAGGAGGATTTCATTTACATATAATAAATGAAGAATGGCCTCTATTATGTCATTTTAGAGAATGTACTCTTGGCTTTTGTGCTGATAATTAGGGATTTGTAGTTTCCTACTACATTAGGGAATTTAGTTTACTTTATTACATACTATACATAACAGAAACTCAAAAATTTTTATTAGGTGCTCATTGTATACAGATCATTGTGTTGGGAGCCAAAGGAGATACAAAGTTCAGATAAGATGGCCCCTCCACTCAATATATTTATCGTATAATAAGGAAGAAAGAAAACAAGCCTTTATTAAGTTCCTGCTATGTGGCTGCTGTTTTACAAATATTATCACAACAATCCTGGGAAAGGTAAATGCTATAATTATCCTCATTGGTTAAGTGACTTGCCTGGTGGCACACAGTAAGTGTCTGAGGTGCTCAAATTGTTCTAATTCTTGACTCCATTGTCTATCCACAGTACCACTTAATTGCCTAGACTAGGATAAAATGATACTATATAACTATAATACACGTATTAAATGAAAAGTATGCAGTTAAAACCAAAGTGCTGTATGATATCTAAGAAGAAAAGTCATTTTGAGTCAGGATGATCAGGAAAGGTTTCACAGAGGAAGCAACATTTGTATTGGTCTTTAAAGAATAGGTAGGTCAAAGAGGATGACTGAGTCAGCTGGGGAATCCATTTGAGAAAGCTGGGAGAAGGATTTTAAAGTCATGGGATGGCAACAACATACCCAACCTCAAGTACCTAGTACTTGTGTATAACTAGTGGTTTACTTTTACACATAGTGGTAGACTTAGTATTACAGAATTTTTAAGTGATTGTGGATATGGCTTGTAATAAGGAATATTGAAAACTTCATGTGATTGTTACTAATATTTTCATTGTTTTAAATACTCTGTAAGCTTAAGCCTAAGCTTTTAGTTATGATGTGTACTGCCCTCCAATGGACAGTGTTGAAAAGAAGTGCATTTGTTTTTAGTGGAACTTTTAAAACATATTAACCTATAGTGTTTGTAGCCTCACTAAAGGTGACTTGGAGTTTTTAGCTTAAAATACAATGTTCTCAGCATCTTATCTTTTAAATCTTGACTGTTCCTCACCCTAGAATTTTTATATTTAGTAAATTTTAAGTATTATTTCAGAGACTTGGGCCTTGTCATTTAACAATTTAAGTGGGTCATTTTATTTTCCTTTGGTGTCACATTGCCACAGGAAACATTTCAGTGATTATTATAGTTGGAAATTAAAGATGTAGGATTAGATTTTCTTCAATTTTGAAGTGTTGGCAAAAATTTTCTTTTACTTTAAACTTTTTCTTGTTGACAGTTATTGATATTTTAAAAATTGTCGTCCTATTTTTGAAAGTCATTATTGCTGTGCTAAATCTTTAGTAATGAAATGTGTGATCTTTAACCATTTTTTGCTTTGTATGGTCAGAATTGTGTGTGTGGAAGAATATATATTAACAAATCTGTTTTTAAAGTTAACTCCTTGGCCCTTATACAGTTTTCTCATTTTCTGTGGGTTTTCTGAATTAACCATGGAGGGGTTGGAGAAGAGAAAAAATAAATGAGGATTCTGTTTAGAGATTAAGGGTGAAAAAATTATATAGAAACAAATAATCTGGGATTATGTATTGGGGAAAGAATGAAATGTTGCCATACAGGTCTGGTAGCCAATGCTGGCCTCATTCCCAGGTTACCATACCACAGATACAACATTGGATAAAGTGAGAAGTGTCCAGACTCCAGGAAAAGCAACTGTTCTTCAAGGGTTCTTTAATTGATGTTGGTTTAAGAAAACCTTTTTCCTTTATGCAAACTATATTCAAAAGGATTTATATAGTCAGTTGTTGAAAAGTGGACTGTGAGAGAAAAATATTTCAAAGCACTTTTGAAAATTAGATAAAAAGAAAAGGTATTCCAGATGACAAGATTTTATTGATTCAATATAGATATTTCTAAGTTGTGGGGAAATAGATGATTAATACATTAGGAAGGGCTATATAAAGGTAGTTTGCTTTGTTTTGCATTCCTGGCCTACTTTTAAATGTAATTTTTTCCTTTCATTTTGTCCTTAATCACTACACAAATATATAGATATTGGTTGTACTTTATAGGTAAATCTGTCTATAGCCTCTTTCGATTGAACTGGCCCTTTTACAGGAATCTCAAACTCTATATATCTACTCACCTTTCTTCTGAATGACCCTATTATTACTTTCTACTATCAAAGACGCAATGATCTTTTTTTTAAAAACTCACTTTTATTTTCAATTCCAAATTCTTTCCCTCTCTCTACTCCTTTCCCTACCTACTTACTACCATCTTTCCATTTACCACAGTTCATAATTTTGGTGGTATCTTCACGTTCTTACTCTCATACTACATAATAAATTGTCAAATTTTGTTACTTCTGTATCCATAACATCTCTTGATCTAGCTTCTTCTCACTCTCACAGCCCTAGTTCAGGCCTTTTTACCTATAACCTGGACTGGACTATAGGAATATCACACTGTTTGATCTTTCTGCATCAAACTTCTTCCCATTCCAACCATCTTCCACATACACACCAAAATAATTCTCTTAAATTATACTTCTAGCTATATTTCTACTCCCATCCCCAATAATATCAGTGGGTCTTTATTGCTTTTAAGATCCACCTATAAATTAATATATTTTTAAAGCATTTGTAGGTCCTTCTTCCCTTTCCATTCTTCTTATACATTATTTCTCCACTAAGTATGTAATAGTCTACTTGCTGTTCATCATATGACATTGGTTCTCATCTCTGTATAAAGATACGGATTCTATCTAGCTTAGAATGCTTGTCTTCTTCATCTCTACTTCTTGAAATACTTAATTTTCTTCAAAACTCAACTAAAGTGACACCTTTCATTTTCCCTCATTCTTTTGTTTCCTAATTGCTAGTGTATTCAGTCTCCAAACTACTTCATGGCCCTTCTCTCTCTCTCTTCTGTCTCTCTCTCTCTCTCTCTCTTTCCCCCTCCCCACATTTGTATACACACACACACACACACACACACACATATACACGTTGTTTCCCATGTGTAAACTCCTCGAAGACAGGGATTATTTTATTTTTATCATTGTATTTCCAGCCCTTAGCATTATGCTTAGCACATAGTAGCTATGTGTAGCTACTACTACTATGTAGTAGTAGCACTTAAATTCTTGTTGATCAGTCATTTATATTCACATAGGTAGATATATATTACGTATATATTTACATAGTACTTTTTAAATATACTTTTCATTCTTTTATTTAGACTTTTCCTCATACTTCTGAATTTTTTTCTCTCTCTCATTTTCCTTGGTCATATAGTATCTTTTTTGTTATTAGTATATACTCCTTTAGCACCTACCAACTTTAAGCTTTTTTCCACTTTCCAGTATTGTTTATAACATTGCTATGAATATCTTTGTGCAAGTAGTTTTTTTTTCTTCTCTGCATTGCATTTAGTACTTCAGATACAGTTTGAAGAGGGAAAAGTATAGCTCTAGTACTATATTCTCATTTTCTGTCCTTTTATAAAGACAGTAGAAGGAGAAGTAGAAGATTCTAGGTTCAAAACTCAGCAGTCCTTCAAATTACAAATGTATACACCTTAGGCAAGTTACTAAGTGGTTTTGATTTATAATAAAAGAGCATGCTGGGATTAAACTCTAAAATCTCTTCCAGTTTTAAGTTCTTAAATGTTTAATTGGGCTTCCACAGTCTGCTAAAATTGGGTCTTTTTCATTTGTACTGTTAGGTTTTTTTTTTAAATCCAATGATTATATTAAATTTCATAATATTAAATTTGGTTTATTTGAGTTTGTTGAGATGTGTTTGGATTCCAAATCTGTAACTGTATTAGCTATTCTTCTCAACTTTATATTTTCTACAAAGTTGATTCGTTTGTCAATTATGTTTTTATCCGAGTCATTGATTAATATGTTGAATAGCACAGGGCCAAGGGCAAAGCCTTGTATATCTTTCTCTTAAGTTGATATTGATCCATTAATCTATTAATGGAATACTGAGTAGATTAGTGGAGGAAGGGTTTGGTTTTTTTTGTGTGTGTGGTTAAGAAACTGGAGGAGAATAGCTAAAAAGAAGGAATGGGTAAATGAGGAAAAACATTTGGATGATATATTATTTAGGACAACTTGGAGCTCCTTGATATGTAGAATGTGAATAACTCCATTTTGTATATATCATACTTTCTCAATAAGTTTGTTCACTACTTGAAGAAGAGGGGTGCCTATCTTATATTTTTGTATATCTACAGTATCTTAACACCCTCCTGGATATGTTGTTGTTTATCTGTGTCTGACTCTTTATAACTCCATGGACCATTGCACAATAAACCCTTCTCTTCTCCACTGTCTCCTCAAGTCTGTCCACATCATGCTCATTGCTTTCATGGTACTTTCTGTCCTTCTTATCCTCTTGCTGTCCCCTTCGCTTTTTTTTCCTTAATCTGGACTAAGTACTTAGAATTGCAGTGGAATTGCTTTAAAGGCTCTCAAGTTTGACTAACTTTTGTGGGGAGGGAGTATTTTAAGTTAAGGGTTATGTAATTAGCTGTTTTGGTTACTTCTGATGTTAATACATGCCTAGTCTTTTGTAAAATGAATTCCAGTAAAAATTTATGCTTTATTTTAGTAAGTTCCAAGAAAAATTCTATATTTAAAAGAAAGAAAAATTTAAAACATAAGATAAAGGTGTGATTAATGTTAGATAATGAAAACCAACTATTAGTTGTTACTTATTGTTTGCCAAGACACTTTTGCAGTAAATCTTTTATAAATCAACTTTCTTTCAAGAAGCAGCATAACATAATACTTTGGAGTCAGTAAATCTATGTTCAGTTTCTCTTGTACCTACTCAGAGTATGAGAATAGGCAAAACTTGTCAGAGTGTCAATTTTTTCATCTATAAAATGGGGGTATTTCCTTGACATATTTCCATAGAGTTTTATGAGGAAATCACTTTACAGACCATAGAGTGAGTTATTAATCCATTCTTCATACCACTGTCAGAATAGCATTTTTCTCACAGTAATATAGTTTTTGTCACTTCCCTTGTTCAAAATTGTTCATTGACTTCTCTCTGGGGGTTCTTTCCATATATAAGTTGTACTACACTTATGTATTCTATTAAAACTACTAGTGTCTTAGGTAAGAAAATATATTTGTGAAACTATATAATACTTTTTTCTGACTCATATTTTCCACATGTAGCCCTTAGATCAACATGGTGTTCATTCAGTGATCATTATGTGAATTTATCAGTTTTATGATTTATCTGCAACATTTTAAATCTCAGACTGCTTTCTTTCCAGTGACAAACACCTTCCAGTTTTGCTGTAGTCTGAACAAAAGGTAATAAGTAAATTGCTTCAGAAATAAAAGGGATAAAATTAATAGCCTATGTGTTATACACTATTCTACCTCTATTCTCCATTAGGACATGTCCATAAGAATTGCTATATGAAATATAGGATGTAGTCCTCCTTTCTTTGCAAACATTAGTGAGCATGAATTATGAAAACCTGTATGTACTGTCTGATTTAGTTGATGTTTGGTTAGTTTTATTGAACTTCTTCCCCCCCCTTCTTTTTCTTTGTTGTTATAAGAAAAAAGTTTCTGAAGAATGAAGGGGGAAGAAAGTTTGTATTTGGAAATGGAGGAAATATAAAAACAAAAGATAGCAATAAAGAAAAAACAATTTGTCAGTCAGTAAGCATTTGATAAGCATCTACAAAGTGCCAGGCACTGTGATAAACATTGAGGATACAAAGAGAAGCAAAAAATAGATCTTGCTTTCAAAGAACACACAATCTAATGAGAAAGTCAGCATGAAAATAATTTTACTAAGAGCTCATGAATCTTTAAATAAAAGAATCATACACATAGTTGAGTATTTCCCATAATGCAGTCATTGGAACAACTTGAAATCTAATGTTTAATTTGTCTGTCCATAGCATGTGTAATCTACCATTGGGGCTTAGTTCTTAACTCTTGATAACGTCTGTACAGGTATCACAGTCCACATATGGGCATACATTCCCAAAATAACAGTGTATCTCCAAATCAGTAATCACTGCACATTATCTTCCTTGGAAGATACTGTTTTGAATATAGATGTTATTATTTGATGCCATGAAATAGACTTATAACCATTAAAATGTTTTCCATAAAATCATACCATCTCAAAGTTGAAATGAAGCTCAGAATTTCTTTGTTCCCATCCTCCTCTCTGTTGTCACTAACAAGTAATCTTTCAGTCTTTTAAAGACTTCCAATATCCAATATAGGAAACTTGCTACCTCTTATGGTAGACTTGTTCCTTTTTTGGCCAGCTCTAATTGTTAAGAACCTTTATCCTGTAGTGAGATGAAATTTGCCTTTCAATAACTCCTTTTCCAGTGCTCTCAGTTTTGTCCTCTGGGGCTAAGCCAAAGCAATTCAGTCCCTTTCTCATGTGACAGTCCTTCAAATGTTTGAAGTTGGCGGTTTTATCATCCATTTCTAATCTGAATCATATTTGAGTCTTACTCATCCTTAACATTTTTAGTTTTGTGTGGTTCCCATGAGGGTTTCAGGATTTCTCACTGTATTACAGAATTACAGAATTTTTAGAGTTGGAAGCAACCTTATTAACAATTTAGTCCAATTCATATCCAAAAAGGACACTTTGCTATGACATGGCTGACAAGTAGTCAGACAGACTCTGCTTGATGAGCTCCAGGAGTCATCAACACTATTTCCAGAGGCAACCTATTATATTTTTTAATAATTCCAATTACTAAGAAGATTTTCTTGACATCAAGCTTAAAATTTTCCCTTTGCAGTTTCCTACTGTTATTCCTGAAACTCATGACAAGTCTAATCTCTCTTATGTAGCAGAGGCCTTTTAAAGATATGAGGATAGCTTTCCTGTCCCCCTTAAGTTTTCCTCCTCTTCAACTAAACATCTTCAGTTTCTTCAACTAAGTCTTCCTAATCATCCTGCTTGCCCTTTGTATGTTCTTCAGTTTTCTAGTGTCCTTCCTGAACTGTGAAATGAACATAATATTCTAGCTTTAGTTTGATTAGTACAGAATACAATAGGGACTATCTCTAAGGAAATTCCTAGAACTCTTATTAATTTTGGCTAGATCACATTAGATTTTTTCTTTGGTTGCTACATCATACTACTGATTGAGCTTTCAGTCTGTTAATTCTCTCCTGATCTTTTTACACAGAAACTACTACCTAACCATTCTGCACAATCTTGTATTTGTAAAGTTGATATTTTAAAACACAAGTCTGGTCTTTGACATTTATCCCTATTGAATTTAATCTTATTTGATTTACCCTAATCCTCTAGCCTTTTGAGATTTTTTTTTTGATCATGACTATCATCCAGTCCCTCCCAGTTTTGTGTCATCTACATATTTGATAATCATGCCATCCATGATTGCAGTTTAGTCATTGACCTTTTCAATGTGGTGCTGAGAGTTCAACACAATACCCCATATGTAGTTTTATCACCTCCCTTGTTTTGGACATGTGCTTTTGTTGATGCTTCCCAATGTTATATTAGCTCTTTTGGCTCTCACATCATACTGCTGATTCAAATTGGGTTTGCAGTCCTTGAAAACAACCAGCCACACTCATGTGTATGTGTGTATGTATATATATATATATATATATATATATATATATATATACATATATTATATATATATATATAATATAATATATATATATATATATATATATATATATATATATGCCTGTGTGTGTGTGTGTGTATACTATAATGAAATCAGGGGGTTTTAGTCTTTTTTTGTGTCATGGGTCCCTAGGATAGTTTGGTGAAAAAGCCTTTGGACCCCTTCTCTGAATAATTTTTTGTCCGTATTAATAATTAGAGAATATTATAAATTTCAGTTAGAGGTTAGTAAAAATTAAAATGTAATTTTTTTTCCACCCTAGTTGATGGAGTCCCTGAAATTTCATCCATGGACCTCTTTAGGGTCCATGGTCCCCAGTTTAAGAATGCTTGAATGAAATCCCTTAAAGGTGAAGAGGGCACTCCTACTTTATATTTCATGCATTTTGTGGACTGTCTTTTTGATATTTTTTTTCAGAAGTGTAAAAGACTATTTTGACCATCCTACCCAATTCTTTTAGAATCATGAACTTGTTTATTTTCTTCTTTCTCTAAGATGCAACTTATAACAAGCTTTACTTGTTACTTCTATTTTTATTTTCTTACTAATTTTCATTTATTTATAAAAGCCTATGGATTAGCAGGTGCATTCAGCATCAGATCTTTTTCTCAGCTGAAACTTAATTTCAAAACAACAATAAGAATAAGGGAGAGGCACTGCCTTTTTAAAAATAACTAAGCAGGAAGTTCACCTCTGACAGGGGTGTTGTAATCACAGTTATCATAGGAACCTGCTGTTGGGTAACAGAAACTCTAGCTTGTTCTTACCTGCCTGGAAGCATTGCTTCATGGAGGAAAATAAACTCAATGGAATATTTGTGAAATTCATTAAATTTTCTTCCCAAGCATTCAGTTTAAATGCTTGTTAGTCTAACCTATTATAACTTTGTAGCTTTTAAAAACATGTTAAACTTGGGAATCCTTTACTATTGTAGGGAAACTAATCCATATCACTCAAATTTGTTTATATGCTTTATTCAAGTAGTACCTTTTAGGCACATCTTTCATTGAAGTGTAGTAATATTCCTTACATACTGAATTTCCCTCTTTTCAGGAAAAGGTGAAGGTTTGGGATGTCTTCATGTGACTTTGTTTAATTGACAGGCAGCTATTCTTTATTGTGTATTTTGCATTTGCTCACAAAAGTGCATTCACTATTCTAATAGTGTATGTTGAAACTTTAAATGGAAAAGGCTTTTCATTAACAAAGAGAGCATTTTCCTCCCTCTTTCCATGTCTTAGCTTTCTCCACTAAGTCTTGGCTTCTTCAGCAGCAGTACTTCTACCAGAAATGACAAAAGGTGCAATTGTTTTAGGAGATGGAGATGGAGATAGTGCCAGTGGAGCTTTTTGTGTGGGCTGCTAAGGACTGTTTTTCTTCTTTGTTTGGTTTTTGTTTTGTTTTTGTTATTCCAGAAACTGAGCAAACCTTTTTTTAGAGGGGGAAGGGAGGATGAAAAAATTCTTAATGCTTTTCTTCAGCCTTTATCCTAGGCAAGATATTTTTTTCCTCATTAAAGTATTCAGGTAGTCTTAACTGCTAATAACAAGAAAGTTACAGACTTTGGACACCTACTGCGTAGCCTAAAACAAGTCATTTCCCTTCTTTGGGTCTTGATGTCTTTGCTTATTTGGAAAAGAAGCAGCTTGGATTTGAAGATCTCTTGGATCTATTTCATTTTAGTAATTTAAATCTTTAATTTATATAGGAGAGTGCAGCTAGAAATTAGTGTCAGTGTGCTTTGGTTTCTTTTTAGGAGCAGGGATTGCGTTCCTACCTTCAGTCTGACTTGAGTTAAGCTCAGGATTTCAGGCAGGTGTGCTCCTTACATTTTAGTATTTCCACTCGTCTACATGCACTGTCATTTTTCCCCTCAGGCAAATAACCTTTGTATCTGACTCAAGTTTCTGGAGCACGGTGTTCTGATTTGAAGCCACATTTCTTGTAGTGAAGCAGAAATTTTTCTGTTGAGTGAAACAGACAGTGAATCTAGATCTTTTTCAAGGATACTATTACCAGTGAATTCATGAAACAATTGTTACCTTCCTAATTGTTGATTTTGAAGAGGTGTGAGACTTGTACCTTATCAATTTCACTTTGTAGCAATTTATTCTGTTAATGAACTTTTGGTAGCAATATTAATAGTATGTTGTTAGACATGATTTATTTTTTATATATTTCAGCTTCTCAAATTTTGATAATTTACACATTATAAAGTCAAACTATTATAATCCTTGATGGTATGTCTATAATTCTCCTTAAAATCATCATCCATCCTCAGACTTCTAGCACAGTGAATAAAGAGAAAATAAGGAATCTGATCACAAACATCAGTTCTCCAGTTTTTTTTTTTTAATTTTTGTGATCTGCTCTTTGAATACCATTATAATCTGCTCTTTGAATGACTACTAAGAAAGATGTAATGCTGGTTCAGCCAAATCAACTGCATGGCATTTTGCCATGATGATTCATTTAAACTTGGAAAAAATTTTAATATTCCTTGTGAAACCTAGTCACTATTAGCTAAGGGAGGAAAATGTCTCTGAGAGAATTTTCAGTTATTTCTTAAACGCTTCAAATAAAGGAATCTCTGGTCAAATTTGGAACACTTTCCAAATGTCTAGGAGATATTAATACATTGTTGATGGAGTTGTGAACTGATCCAGTCATTCTAGAAAGAATTTGGAACCAACTCCATCAACAATGTATTAATATCCCAATTTCCCCATGTCCCCTTCCACAATTATCATGTAGCCAGTCAAATTAGCTGTAAAATGGTATCTTAAAGATGCCTTAATTTTCATTGTTCTAATCAATTCTGATTTAGAGCATTTTTTTTCATATATTTAGATGTGTTTTAACATAATTCAAAGTTGCTTTTCAGAATGGAAGCCCTAGTTCTTAAGTTCAACAACAGTATACCTGCATTCTTGTCTTTCAACAATAGCATGAATTATATCTTTAGACATATTTGCTAACTGGTTGATCATGAGATATAACTTCAGTCATTTTGATTTTGATTTCTTTTATAATCAGTCAGTAAACATTTATTAAGTGCCTACTATATGCCAGGCACTAAGCATGCAAAAAGAGGCAAAAAAGATTCTTTCATGATTATTTTTAGTTTGTAATTCTTTAGAAAACTGTTTCTTAAACAGTAGTCAGTCGTTTATGTATTATGTACATATAATATATATAAAGGAGCTCTATATATACAGGATAAATAATAAATAAAAAAAGAGGGAAGACATTAGAATTGCAGGCTTAGGAAAGGCTTCCTGTTGAAAGTGGGATTTTACTTGAAGCCTGAATAGGTAGTAGACAGAAATGAGGAGAGAGAGCATTCCAGACATCAGGGATAGCCAGAGATAATGCCCAGAACAGAAAGATTATCATTCTCTTCCTGGAACAGCCAAGAGGCCAGTGTCTCTGAATCAGAGTTCAAAGTGGGAATAGGTGAGAATATTGAAAAGATAGGAAGGGACTAGGTTTGAAGGGCTCTGAATGCCAGAGAATTTTGTGTTTGTCCCAGGAATATATAGGAAGGGGGTGACATGATCAGACCTGTGCTTAAGAAAATCACTTTGAAGGCTGAATGAAGGCTGTATTGGAATGGGAAGAGACTAGCAGGGGTCCTCAAACTTTTTAAATAGGGGGCTAGTTCACTGTCCTTCAGACTGTTGGAGGGCCAGACTATAGTAAAAACAAAAACTTTGTTTTGTGGGCCTTTAAATAAAGAAACTTCATAGCCCTGGGTGAGGGGGAATAATCGTCCTCAGCTGCCGCATCTGGCCCGCGGGCCATAGTTTGAGGACCTCTGGACTAGAGGAAGATTTTGTTCCTTGTTCTTGTATAAATTGTTCTTGTATATTGTTTTTGTATTAATTGTTCTTGTATAAATTGTTTTATTGATTCTTTTCATTTCGAGTCAAAGTAACCAAAATTCTCTGAAATAATATATAATAATATATTTAATTATTTCTTAAGGTATATTAAAATTGTATTAATTCATCTTATCACAGTTTGTTCATCTATTCCTTAAACTGTCCAAAAGCAATCTAACCACCTTTCTAACCTCTTGCCCTCCCCCCCAAAAAAAACCCACCACATATGCAGATTTCAGTACCTTTTTCTGAATCAGGACATTTGTTTTGCTAGAGTCTCATCTTTCTTTCTTAAACTCTCTATGTCCCAGCTTATTTCCCAGTTGAGTTTGATATATTTTTGTTTTAAACTTAATGTATGTGTTAAATCCTTTTTTTGTCCATTTCATTTAAGAGTAAGCTTCATCTGATGCCTGCCACCCCTATCCTTTCCTCCATGTTGGCATATTCTCATATTCTTTAGTTATGAGAAATAGCTAGTTCTTCCCCATCCTTCCTCCTTTCTATATTAATGCATTCCTTATTTTATCTTTCTCCTATCTTAAAACGTTGAGGACAGAATTAAATACATTTCTAGAACTTCTGTTTTTCTTATTTTACTTCTTTTTTGTATTAGGGTAATCCTTTGGATAGAATGCCAGATCTGGAGTCAGACATAAATTTAAATCCAGTCTCAGATATTTAGTAATTATCTGACCTAGGCAAGTCATTTAGCCTCTGTTTTCCTCATTCATAAAAATGAAGATAATAATTTTATATATATATATGTTTTATATATAATAGCACCACTTTTTTGGGTTGTTGTGAAGATCAAGTGAGATAATGATTTTATTCATTTAATTAATAAACATTTGTTAAGGATCTAATATGTGTCAGGTACTATGCTAAGTGCTGAGATTACTAAAGAAGGCAAATAATTGGCTCTGCTCTCAAGGAGCTTACAACCCAAGGGAGATTTGGTCATGTCGAGTTTTTACCATACTACTTTCCAGTTTTCCCAACTTTTTTTTTAAATAGATAATGAATTCTTATCCCAAAATCTTAAGTCTTTATACTTGTCAAATACAAGGTTATTATGTTTATTTGCTACTGTATGTTGTATGTCTACTTTATTCCATTGATCTACTTTTCTATTTCTTAGTTCCAAATAGTTTTGATAATTTATTGCTTCATAATATACTTTTAGATCTGGTACTACGAAACCTCTTCTTTTATATATTTTTATCATTATTTCCTTTGATGGTCTTGATTTTTTGTTCTTCCAAAAGAATTTTAATATTTTCTAATTTTGGTAACATAATTTTTTGGTATTTTAATTGTAATAGTGTTGAATATACAGTTTAAGTAAAATTGTCATTTCTGTTATGTTGACCCTGCCTACCTATAAACAGTATTTCTTCAGTTATTTAATTTTTATTTTACTTTTTAAAGTTTTTTATAATATTATGTAATTCTTTTGTTTTGTTTTGGCAGGTGTACTCCCAAGTATTTTATATTGTCTAGAGTTGTATTAACTCATTCATTATTCTGATTCATTCTATTTCTTTTTTCTGTCTTATTACTATTGCTAGGACATATAATATGATATTGAATAATATTGATGACAGTGAGCATCCTTGTTTTGACGCCTGGTTTTACTGGGAAGGTTTATAGTTTATCACCATGCAAATAATGCTTACTGATGGTTTTAGGTAAATGCTTTTTCTCAATTTAAGGAAAAATCCACTTATACCAGTACTTTAAAATGTTTTTGATAGAGTCTAAAATGCTTAAAGTAGCTCTCTTTGTTGTGACAAAGCATTAGAAATTGTAGAAATTCAATTGGGGTATGAATGAACAAGTTGTGATATAGGATTGTGATGGAATACTACTGTGCTATATGTTATGGAAATGCTTATTTTATTCTATAAATTAAAAATAAAATACATTTAAAAACCAATCTGATTGGGAAAACAACATGAAAACAAATATGTAAAAGCAAGCTATATACAAGATAAAAAGAAATAATATAGGGAAAGCACTAGAATTAAGCGGGGCTGGGAAAAGCTTCCTATAGAAGATGGGATTTTAGGTAGGACTTAAAAGCACTTAGCATAGTGTCTGGCACTTAATAAGTGCTATATAACTGTTAGTTATTAACTTTGAAGATAAAGTTCTGAGGGAACATATGTTTCTTCTCCCTCTTTTTTAGAATGTTAGTACCATGCATCTAGCAACTGTCTAACCTCTTAGATAAACTTAGTTTTCTAGGTTTTTCTGGACCCTTGTGTTTGTTTTTCAAAGTTCTGCATCAGATTTGTTGTTTTTCATTAGAAACACTTGTGTAAGTTCTCTTTTCCATTACAGGGCTGTTTTCCCCCCTATTCTTTGTTGTAATTCCCCATCTTCTGCTTTTTGAAATATTGTATCCATAATCTATCTTCTAGATTACCTTTTTTTTTTTTTATTTCTTTGATGCAGAATCTCTGGGTTTTAGCTATGATATTATGTGGGACTTTTTTTTCAGGAGGTAATTGGTGGATTTTTTCAGTCTTCACTTTGTCTTATTATTCTGATAGAATGGAACCCTTTTTATTCAATTTCTTTAGATATAGGCTTTTTAAAAGCATAGTTTTCAGGGAATTCAAATGATTCTTAAATTCTCTCATTATTATGTTACAAAATCAGTCTTTTGGGGGCCATTTTTTTATTTGTTATTTTCTTAATTTTCAATATTTACTTTTATAAAATTTTAATTTCCATTTTTTTCTCCCTTCCTTCTCTCTTTCTCTTTTCTCCCTAAGACAGCAAACAATCTTATATAGGTTATACATGTACAGTAATATTAAATATATTTCCATATTAGTCATGTTGTAAAAGAAGAATCTGAATAAAAGGAAAGAACCATGAGAAAAAAAAAACAAAAAAAAAGTGAAAATAGTATGTTTCAATATGCATTCAGAACCTATAGTTCTTTCTCTAGATATGGATAGCATTTTCCATCACATGCCTTTTTGAATTGTCTTAGATCAATGTATAGTTGGGAAGAGTTATGTCTATCAAAATTAATCATTGCTTACTGTAGAATATTCTCCTGGTCTGCTCACTTCACTCAATATCAGTTCATTTAAGTCTTTCCAGGCTTTTCCGAAATCAGTGTATTTATCATTTCTGATAGAACAATAGTATTTCATCATATCCATATATCACAACTTGTTCAGCCATTTCCCAATTGATTGGCATCCCTTCAATTTCCAATTTTTTGCTTTCACAAAAAGAGCTATTATAAACATTTTTTTATACATGGATCCTTTTCCTTTACTAATGATATTTTTGGGATACAGAACTAGTAGCAATTGCTAGATCAAAGGGAGTGCATAGTTTTTATAGCCCTTTGGGCATAGTCCAACAATGCATTAGTATTCCAGTTTTTCTACATCCTCTCCAACATTTATCACTTTCCTTTTCTGTAATCAGTTGTCTTTTATATCTGACATCTTATATTTGTTTTGGTTTTGTTGTTTATTGCTGTTTCATGGAGTCATTGATTCTTATTTGGTCTATTCTAGTTTTTAGGGTTCCATTTCTTTGGTACATTTTCCCATTTCCTCTTCCAAGCTACAAATTTTTCTGATTCTTTCCTCCAAAATTATATTTCATTTTCTTCTTCTTCTTCTTCTTCTTCTTCTTCTTTTTTTTTTTTTTTTTTTGCTAAGGCAATTGACAATTGAGGTTAAGTGACTTGCCCAGGGTCACACAGCTAGTATTAAGTGTTAAGTGGCTAAGGTCAAATTTGAACTCGGGTCCTCCTGACTTCAGGGCTGATGTTGTATTCACTGTACCACCTAGCTGCCCATTTTCTTCTCTCTTTTAATGTCTTCTCTGTTTATGTGGAAAATTCTTTTTTTTTTTTCTGTTGACTCTCTGCTTATAGTTCTTATTGAGTTAAATTCCAATAATTTTTGATATTTCTTGGTTTTTTCCTATGATTTGCTTACTCTCCTGCTTTAGTTTATGAATTAGAACTTTAATTCCCCATCTCCTCCTTTTTCCCTTCTATAATCTTTTGAGTGGGGTGGTCAGTCCTGTTTGATCTTATCCTGAGCATGCTATATTCTTTTAATGATCTCTTCTTCTCTGGGTTTACTGCTTCACTCCACTAGTCTTTAAGGTTCAGAATGCTGAATCTTCCAGATGATCCCCCTATTTCAGGAAGTAAGGTTTAGGATCTCAGAGCCCCTGGTCCTGAACTTTCTCAGTTGTGCATTGGTTAGCACCTCACTGGTTAGCACTATGCTGCTAATTCCCAACGTTTCCAATGTCCACCCTGGAATTTTGTGACTATTCTATAGAATATTCTATTCTGAATATTCTATGACAGAATATGACTATTCTGAGATCTTTCCACTCTTTCCCTCTTTAAACACAGAACCTTGTTGTAGCCTACAAGTTTCTTTCTATGGTTCCTCCCCCACCCTACTCCACTACCCCATTCCTTACTTTGCTTGAGAGTCTTCCTTTCCTGGATAATTTTTTTTTTCTTCAGTTCTAAAGTTATAAAATAGATTCTCATCTGATTTCTTATTCATCATTCAGACTGGTGCAAATTTCAGGGTTTGGAGGTATGTGGGAGCTGAATAGCTTGTCTTCCATTCAGGCTGCACATTTGTGGAAGTCTGGTCCATATTCTTTTATTTTTTGTCACATATCTGAAAGTTTTAAAAATTATATTACAAACATATTTCTTTACCTTGAATATCTCCGTTTTATTTTAGTCTTGGCCTGTCTATGAAGATATATATGAAAAAATGATTGAGCTTGCAAAATTTTTGGACTTACCCCGTTTTCCAGATGTAACTGAGAATTGTTTTCTCCATCCAAATATGTTGTGTATGAAGTATCTGATGGAAGCCAATTTACCTGGTAAGTAGACCACATCTGTATAGCTAGCTATAATATGTGTAGGAGTGCTTATGTGTGTGTTGAGAAAATGTTTTTATGTTTATATAATATACATTAGACATACAGGTAATAGAATACTAAGATAGAAAATCTGAGGCTTCTTGGTATTGTCACCAGTAGAACACAAGGATGACATATTTTAATAAAATGTAACATCCTTGAGAACAGGGACTGTTTTTTTCTTTGTGTTTTAAGTATATCACTTAGATGGGTGTTTTACAAATACTTTTTTTTTAATTGATTTATCAGACTAATATGATAACTCTGACTTAACTACCAAACATATGCTATATGCTTCAGATCAGAAGAGTTATTCTAAAAACCATGTGGTTTCTGAAAAGGTTTCATTTCTTCTTCACAACAACCCTGATAGCTAGGTGCTATTATCATTCCTATTTTAGAGATGAGGAAATTGAGACAGAAGGAGATTAGGTAACTTGCCCAGGATCACATAGCTAATAAGTGTCAGAAGTCAGATTTAAATTCAAATCTTCTTGATTTCAAGTCTGGTGATTTCTCCACTAGATGCTTGAAATTCACGTTTGCTCATTTCTATTTCTATCAGGAGATGGATAATGGAGTTCAGTGTAACAAGAACAGCAATTAATTCCTTGAATTCAGTGTAATGAAATACAAAATGTAAAAAGACATAGCTTAAAAAATACTAAGCTACAGGTAACCTAGTTGGAATCTGCTGATATAATCAGTTCCTGAAATTCTTGCTAAACTGGAAGTGTGAGAAATTCAAGAGATTTGTTCTTGTGAGAAAATACAAATATGGTGACCATACTGATGCAATAGTAATTTCAAAGATGTGAGATTTGTTTGTTTGTTTTTTAAATAGGAGCAAATAAATTGGACAAATTGACCATATTAAGCTAAGTGACAATAAGCAAGTTCTTTATACATTTTTCTTGATGATACTTAAACCTCAATGGCTAGTCTAATGTTTTCTTATTTGGAAGATCAGATTTCTACACTTGTAAGATTAAGAGTAGTCTTATGTTAATTTTTTTTTTTTTTTTTTTTTACTTTTTCTTTCAAAGAATAGAGGTTAAAAAGCCTTCTTTCATTGGAGGCAATTGAGTCTTCAGCTTTACTAAATATGCTTCTGTGTTGAATTAGGTAGAGATGGTTCCAAGCATCAGAAAAAATAATTGAAACATTCTCCCACTGGTAAATTGGTAACTTTATAGCAAGCTTCCATCTGAGACACTAGGTCTGCGGTGGGAATGGCCGGTTTGGCTCACTAGGCTGGTTTAATGGTCTCACTTCCTGTATCAGGTTGAGTAAAGGACTGTAGAATGGAAGAGACATTACCATTGTCATCTAGTATATATTAGGTGTTCTGTTGTCTGGCCCCAGAAGGTAGACTTGTTGAAGCCTGGCTCTATTGCATGCTGCCTACTGGGTCTTAAAGATAACTCACTTGCCCTTCCTGGGCTTCCCATTTTTCAGCTTTAAAAAAAAGATTAAACTAGATAATTTTTAAGATTTAAAGCCATACAGCCCTTTTTATAGTGGCTAAAAACTGGAAACTGAATGGATGTCCATCAGTTGGAGAATGGCTGAATAAATTGTGGTATATGAATATTATGGAATATTAGTTCTGTAAGAAGTGACCAACAGGATGATTTCAGAAAGGCCTGGAGAGACTTACACGAACTGCTGCTGAGTGAAATGAGCAGGACCAGGAGATCATTATATACTTCAACAACAATACTATATGATGACCAGTTCTGATGGACCAGGCCATCCTCAGCAACGAGATCAACCAAATCATTTCTAATGGAGCAGTAATGAACTGAACTAGCTATGCCCAGAAAAAGAACTCTGGGAGATGACTAAAAACCATTACATTGAACTCCCAATCCCTATATTTATGCACACCTGCATTTTTGATTTCCTTCACAAGCTAATTGTACAATATTTCAGAGTCTGATTCTTTTTGTACAGCAAAATAACGTTTTGGTCACGTATACTTATTGCGTATCTAATTTATATTTTAATATATTTAATATCTACTGGTCATCCTACCATCTAGGGGAGGGGGTGGGGGGGTAAGAGGTGAAAAATTGGAACAAGAGGTTTGGCAATTGTTAATGCTGTAAAGTTACCCATGTATATATCCTGTAAATAAAAGGCTATTAAAAAAAATAAAATAAAATAAAATTTTTCCCCATTGTCTTAAAAAAAAAAAAAAAAAAAAAAGATTTAAAACCATAATCCCAGAAGAAAAAATAGTCCCTGACTATTAGAGTTTTACATTGTGATGCTAATTAAATGTGACATAACTATAATATAAAATATTGTATTGTTGTACAGAAGTATAAAAACCAACTCACTTTCTTTTTACTTTCTGTACCACCTCTTCTCACTTTCTATTTACTTTCTGTACCACCTCTCCCTTATCTTCCCTGTCTTTTTCCTACTGTATATTTCTTCTATTGGAGAATCAAGAAATTGCAATGACAAGTAGTAATAATAGAGTTCTAACATATAAATTGCCCAAGAGAAAGCTGTGTACTTCCCTAGAGGTGATGCAAATAATATGCAAAGTTAGCAAATGTTTTTGTAAACCTTTCTTAGAATATTAATGAAAATTCTCTTGATCATAAGAGCAAAGTCAAAACACCTAAGTTTTTCAATGTAGTAGACATTTATATTTAAGTTTCATGGTGGAATATCTTAAAATAAATTTATAAGTTTTCTTGGCTAAACATTTTCCAGTTAGTATAAAACTAATATTTTAGCTTTTTATTAGTGAACTTTTTAAAATAATATTATTTTTCATTTAGAATAACATAAAGTATGATTGTTTTGAAATTGTTTCAAAATATATGATAAAGACAAAGAGTGCTTTAATAGATTACAAGAAAGAAAGATGTGCATAGTTTTTATTCTACTAAATATGCTAACAGTGTGATACAATAGATGTTAATGTGTCCAGTATAACTACATGTAAAACTACATTTAACTACATTTATTAAGTGTCTGTTGCATGACGGACATTATTCTAAGCACTAAGAATACAAAGAAAGGCAAAAAATATAGAGTCCATGCTTTTGAGGAGTCCAATGTCTAATAGGAAGAAGACATGAAAAATAACTATGAACAAGATATGAATGTAATAAATGGTGAATAATCTTGGAAGATACAAAATATTCAGGGGGAATCAGTGTTCTTAATCTGTGTTCCATGGACTTGTTTTTAAAAAATATTTTGATGATATAATAATGTCCTTATACATATATTTTCACCGAATTTGTTTAGAAAATGAAATATATAACAATGAATTTTAATAAACTAGCCAGTTTTTTTGTTGTTAAAAATAACTTTAGGAAAGGTGTTAGTTTATTTTTTTCTGAGTTCTGTCATTAAATGCCATTTCTCTTAAATATTTATAAGTGCATCTAAATACATCCATAATGTACAAATATTAGAATATTCAGTTTTTTAGGAAAACTCCATTTATGTCTTCCTATTTTATTTTTCTACAGATGAAATGAATAGCCTGACTTGTCAAGTGATCAGAATGATTGGAATAGGAGAAGTGAATTTCCTGACATTTGATCCAATAACTGAAAAGACAAGGACAGTTAAATATGATGTTCAGGCTGTGGCTATCATTATTGTGGTGTTGAAACTTCTCTTTTTATTGAATGATAATGTAGAATGGTAAATATGTGATTTATATCTTAATTTAGTAGAGATAATAACTTTCAATGATAATAATATTAACTGAAGTAAAACATTGTTATTAACTTTACTAGTTATTTTGAGTGAAGAAATTTTTATTAAATATTTTACATTGGAAAATCTTAATTGCCATAAAACATTTGACAGTTATAACTATTATATGTATGTGTGAATAACATATATATATATAGTTATGTAAGTGTGTTTTATATATATATATTTAGCCAGTATGTTTATATCTCAGTTATTTTTCAGAATATTTACTTGTACTTACTAAATAGTTTATAATGTATTAGATTCTTGGCATTACCTGTTAGATATTCATATGAGGACCTTATTTATTTGTCCTCAGATTTTGATAGTGTATGTATTTCTTTGGCTTTAGATTTAGATTGCCTTTAGAGAACAAGATTTTTAATAGTCCTCTCCCTCTTCTTTCCTTCAGCCCTAGCCATATAGTACTGAACAGATCAAATGATTTTTTTTTCACCAAAAAATTGGCTTCAATTACTTATGTATGTTAAGTAGAAGAATTCAGATTATGATTGTTTTCAAGTTAGTTGATAAGTTTCATATTATTTTTTGCAGGTCCCTTTCTAGCCTTGCTCAAGAAAATAATGAAAACAATCAAAAAGGTATTTGAATGTCTCTAATCATTATTATTCACTGTGAAAGCTAATTTCTAAATTGTGCCCCCTTCAAATTGTGCTTTCTGTTTATAGGCCCTTTCAGTTTATGCTTAAAGCATATTTTGGGGTTTTACATTTCATCTGAGGTTAATGATATTCTCAATAATAGGATGCCTAGGAAAACGGTTTTGATATTCATGGCTCTATATTGATATGATATCAATATATTATTGATATTGATCAATATCAATTGATCAATTGAGACTCAGTAACTTCAGTTGAAAAGTAGGTTGAGACCTGAAAGTGATGGGACTAGCAAAGAAACATGCTCTTTCCTTAGGGCAATATGAACTCACCAAAGATTTTTGAGCAGTAGAATAATTGGTATGAAGAAGTAGAGGAATGGAGAGGGTGTTAAAGAAACTATTTAAAGGCTACTGCAGTTGTCTGAGCACATGATAATATGGTAATAATTTTTTGAATAAAGTGATAGCAGTAGAAGTAGAGAAGCAAGGGCAGATATGAGAGTTGTAATGGTAGAGCTACTAAGTTTTCATGGAGCCAGCTTCTGTGGATCTACTGTAGTATTCCTTCGAGAGCAGGTAGTTGCTTTCTTCTAAAAAAAATTCATATCCCTAATCTTTAGGAATAGCCTTTAAAAAAAAATGCTCCAAGTATATTGTCTTTTCCCTCTCCATCTTTCTCTGTGAGATATTTTTCTATCCTCCATCTTTCCAACATATTAATTTCTCCTGGGCTACTTTATATCTTTTGCTTTTTCCATTAAACCTAGGCATTTGACATTTTCTTTTGTTGTTATTTATTTTGCTTTGTTTTAAATATTTTTTAGCTCCTATTAACTTGTATTATGGAGCTACTTTCACCTGAGGGAGGAGAGTGGTCTACAACTTAGAACATAAGCATCAGTTATTTGACTGTGGCAGAAAATAAAATATTAAACTTTCAGTGAAAGTCACTGAAGTGTATTCACCCCATTTTCTATATTTATAGATTTTCAACCTTGTTTGTTTTTGAACTGCTTGTGAATATTTACACCTAATCCTCTATCCTTAGTTTTTAAAACTTTACCACTTATTATTATCTTTTAGCCACTTAATGGCCAAACCTAATTTTCATTTTCGTTTTTTTTTAAGCTATTTTTTAGCCATTTCATATGCTTTATTGCTCTGCTTGTTTTGCCACTTTCTTTTGCTATGTAAACTGATAAGATGCTTACTTACCATTTCCTTTCTTCTGAACCATTTTATCCTTTTCCTTCTTCTTAAGTTCTGTTCTTTAGCTCAAGTTATTTTTTAGCCCAAGTTATTTTCTTTCAGTTTAAGTTCTCTCTAGTTTTTGTCCCTCACTTTTAAACCTCAGATTTTCTTCATAAGTTTAAACTGTTTGAAATCACCTTCACAAATGAGCAGGACCAGGAGATCATTATATACTTTAACAACAATACTATATGATGACCAGTTCTGATGGACCTGGCCATCCTCAGCAATGAGATCAACCAAATCATTTCCAATGGAGCAGTAATGAACTGAACCAGCTACGCCCAGAGAAAGAACTCTGGGTGATGACTAAAAACCATTACATTGAACTCCCAATCCCTATATTTATGCCCACCTGCATTTTTTATTTCCTTCACAAGCTAATTGTACAATATTTCGGAGTCTGATTCTTTTTGTACAGCAAAATAACAGTTTGGTCACGTATACTTATTGTGTATCTAATTTATTATTTTAATGTATTTAACATCTACTGGTTATCCTGCCATCTGGGGGAGGGGGTGGGGGGTAAGAGGTGAAAAATTGGAACAAGAGGTTTGGCAGTTGTTAATGCTGTAAGTTACCCATGCATATAACCTGTAAATAAAAGGCTATTAAATAAATAAATTAAAAAAAAAAAAGAAATCACTTTCACAATTTCTTCCTCTTTATATAGCTTCAATCCTTGTTTCTTCTCCTATTCCATTTCTTGCAACTTTCTCACAGAGAAGCTTGAAGTAGAATCTGGACCTGCGATCTATTTTCCTTAACTTTTTTCCTGTTCCCAATTTTTATTTTTTGAATTTTTCTTCTTTTATATTCAGTTTCTACTTTCTTGATAAGTCTAAACCTTTCCAGATCACCTTCACAATTTCTTTCCTCTTCTTTTTGAGTCTTTCTTCTCCTCCTCCATCAGAAGTTTGAATTAAAAAAAAGAAAGAAAGAAAGAAAAAGTATCATTGAACAGCAACAGGTACATTTTTTGTCTTTGTTTTTATGAACCACAAATCCATATTGGATAAATGGATGATTAACTTAGAATAGTTTAGCAATTATTTTGATAAGAAAAGAAAAATGCTGTCTTAGAGTCCTATATTAACTCATTGAAACTGTCACTTAGTTTTCTTTAGTTTTCATTTCATCTCTTACTTTCTTTTCTTCTCTAACACAGTCCAGTTTTTTTTTTCCTCTGCCCCATCCTTTCTTGGTTTCCACCTATAAATAGGAAAAAAAAAATGAAGACTGAAGGACCATATAGTAATATGTTCATCCTACTCCCCTCATACTGGCAATGAGTGTTCTTTGCCCTCCGATCTACCTTCTTGTCTTTAGGGATCTTTGAAGATGTTGTATGGGATTAGAAAAAGAAATTAATGAAGAAAAGGCAGTATGACATAATGGAAAGAGGATATATTTAGTTTGCAAAAGCCTAGCATCATTAAGCTCTATCTATCTATAGGTAGTTTAACCTACCCAGGTCATTGAATATCTCAACTTCAGTTACTATACTTCACTTCAAGATTCATAGGGTTTTTGTAGGGATTAAAGAAGATTGGTAAATTAGCAATAGTTAAGTATGAAATTATTGGTTCTATATGTTTGCCAACAATTATTATTAAAGTGCTTAAAAACAATGGTGTGCATTATATGATCCTTTGGTTCCTTCTATCTCTAAATCTATGATTCCTTAATTCTAATATAATAAATGAAGTATCATTTGGGCTATGTATATTATTCCAGATTTTACATAGTTAATAATAAAGTTTCTTTTCTTTCAGATAGGCCATGTTTTGACTTCAGAAAGTGGTATCAGATTTTGAAGAAAGTAATTGATGAGAAACAACAAAAACAAGAGGAATTCAGAGCAAAGTACTTTTATTTTTTACTACTCCAGTTTGAATCACTTATTGTATTCCTAAATCACTTATATATTTTCAAATTATCTTAGATATTTAGAAGCTGAAGTATAATGAATTTACAGGTTTCATCAATATATACTTAACCCTCTTTTGGACAGTAGGCTACATTTTGTTTATCTTGGTTTACACTACCTCCCTCCCAGTAAAACTACATCACCCCTTTTCAAAATTTCCTTCCTCATCCTATTTATCCCAGTACTACTAAAAACTGAAGTGAAAGCCCTTAGCAGTTATGCTATTTTCTTATAAAAACTGCTCTTAAAACCAAAGCAAAGATAAAGAAGGGAGGTATCGACAATTTTACTTTTGGTTTGATTGATTCCTCTTGGGGCCCCCAGAATGATTTTGTATGGAACCAATCTTATTTGACAAATCATAGAACTTAAAAGCTAGAAGAAACTTACTCCACATCTCACATAGGCATATTGTGTTAATATTATAACCTGGAGCACATCTAGAGATGGGCAAACAAAATGGTGACAGTATTAGAAACCATGCCAGTTTTTGAAGAAACTCTGAATATTTAACAAAAGTTGTATAAAAAGGCATTTTGACTCAGTGGAAGAAACTATTTCTTTAATAATTAGCATTCTTTTAAACTGAGTTTCTTATATCATTGGATGTCTTCAGGTAGACATTAAATGCTTACTTAACTGATTGTCTGAATATAATTCCTTAATTCAATTATATTTTGGACTAGATGGCCTTTTATGTTTCTTCCTGACATTATATGTTTCTGGGATCATAGGAGCAACCTCATATTCCATGTTGAACAACTCTCTTACTTTCAGAGGGAAAAAACTGAAGTTCAGGGACTTAAATGAGTTGCCTAACATCATACAGGTAGTAAGCATCAGGGACAGGTTTTCCCACTATTCTGTATTTCTTCCTAGATCATCAAGCATTTGGCCATGTGTGTTTCTCTTTAGTCATGTGTGAGTAAGAATGATTGGGGAAAACATTTTTTGAACTGATAAGTTTAATTTTATTTTGTGTCAGTATGATAGTGAAGCGCTTCACAAAGATATTAAATTGAAGTAAACATATGCAGTGTATCTCAAAAGCCTAAAATTTAATAATTTAAAATTGAAACTGAAACTTTTGGGACAACCTGTGTTATTTTTTTTTATTAAAGCTTTTTATTTTCAAAACTTATTCATGGATAATTTTCAACATTCACCTTGCAAAACTTGGTGTTCCATATTTTTTCCCTCCCTTCCCCTCATCCCCTCCAATATGGCAAGTAATTCAATATGTGTTAAACATGTGCAGTTTTTCTATACACATTTCCACAGTTATGCTGCACAAAGAAATATCAGATCAATAAGGAAAAAAATGAGAAAGAAAACAAAATGAAAGCAAACAGCAATAACAAAGTGAAAATACTATGTTATGATCCACACTCGGTTTCCACAGTCCTCTCTCTGGGTACTAATGGCTTTCTTCATCATAAGATCAATGGAACTGGCCTGAATCATCTCATTGTTTGAGAAAAGTCATATTGAGGCTGCTAGGTGGCACAGTGGATAGAGCACCAGCCCTGAAGTCAGGAGGATCTGAGTTCAGATCTACTCTCAGACACTTACCATTTCCTAGCTATGTGACCCTGGACAAGTCACTTAATCTCAATTGCCTCAGCAAAAAAAAAAAAAAGAGAGAAAGAGAAGAGTCATGTCCATCAGAATTGATCCTCATATAATCTTGTTGTTGCCCTGTATTATTTTTATTCCACATAAATTGGAATCTAGTTTAAGTTTATGAATTCTAAAGCAACATTTCCAAAAAAGAACCCATTTGATCCTTTGTTGCATAATGAACATTAGAGAAGAAGTCACATATTTTAGGATCTCTGCTGAAAAGCTAAGGCTTTTGGGCAAAATTTACACCCATACAATAAAATTGTGAGCTTACTTCAGAAACATTTATTGACTATACTATGTTATTTCCTCCTTTTAGCTCCTACAAGAGTAGTTCAGATGCTTATCTTTTTTCATATAGATTATTCATATACCTTTATAAATTGTATTCCTCCTCATGGCTGTTTTAATAATTTTCCCAGTTGTTTTAATTACAATATTCCTCTACTCAATAACCTTAAGTAACTATGAATTGGGATTCATACCAAAGAAAGTAAAAATTCTTGATTTTATTTTTATACCCCCTCTACATCCTGAATTCAAACCATCTTCTCAAGCTTAGGTCATTATTCATCTCTACAACCTCTATTTTTCAGCCCAATTAACTGTTTTCTATATCCTGTTCTTGCTTGCCTTTTTTTATCACCGTGTTTTTAACCTTGCCATCACCATATCTAAAATGGATTATCACCAGCTGTTAAATCAGTTACAAATATTTATTGAGCACTTAACTGTATTCCTAGCATTATCCTAGGTGCTAAGTATACAGAGACAAAAAATGAAATGGTCTGTGCCCTCAAGAGCTTTATGTTTTATCAGGGGGAATACTTAAGTAAGTTTGTATAAAATGTACAAAGTAAATGCAAGATAATTTTAGGGGGACATGAAGCAGGGAGGTGGTATGTGATTTCATATGGTACTTAAGCTAAATTATAGAAGAAATTAGTCTTTCCTTTTTTTTTTAAGGACTAACAGGTATGATTTACTCTAGATAGCATTCTTTTTCTTCATTGTCTTCAACTGAAAGTGCTCTTTCCATCATATTTATCATAACATACTATCTGAACCTTCTCTTTGCACTTATTATCTAATGCTTCTTGATAGCATTGTTCTTAAGATTTAGAGATAGAAGGAACCTTGGATAACATCTAGTCCAACTTTTCATTTTATAATTAAAGAAGATGAAGACTAGACAAATTAAATGGATTTTTCTAGGTCTTTCAAATAGGCTTTTCTTCTAAGAATTGGTCTACTGAAATGTGATCAGCCACATTTTTTTTCCATCATGTTACAAATTTTTCCATTTATAGGTACCAATGGAAAAGCGAAAAGCCATTTTATTATTCATCAGGGGACAGATCAGTAGTTTACAAAAGACGACGTGAGTTGAATTTTTCTCAAATATTGTTTTCACTTGTAATTTTTGTAGGATTTAATATGTGACCAAAACTGTTCAATTATGTTGACAATGTTTTCCGATAATAATTAGTAAAAATAATGATAAAAATCATATTTCATAAATATTTAACTTACAAGATGCTTTCCTTATAACACCCATGTGAAGGTAACAATGTATGTTTTATTTTGTTCATCTTACATATGAGGAGACAAAAGCCCAAAACTTAGAGTGATTTGCCACAGACACACATAGTTAGGAAGTATCAGAGATGGGATTCAAACCTGAATCTGTTGATTCCATGTTTACTATTCTTGCCACTATACCAGGCCACCATTTTAATAGAAGTAAAATCTGTATTTTTTAAAACTCTGAATATACAAGGTTTGATTATAAATTATGATTGATTTTTAATGCCATAATGCATGCATCTAAATAAATATTGTGCCCATTGGTATAACTACTTTAGTTGTCAATATACTTTGACCAGCATTGCTACCATTATTAAAAATTGAGCTTTAAATGTCTGCAACTCAAAAACTTGAAGTTATGTAGTTGTAACATCTTTTGAAATAACATTTAGATTCATTCACATTTTCTTTTTAATATTTTCATGATTATAAGTCTTAGAGTACAATTATTATATTCTAAACCAAGAGAAGTAAATTTTAGAATCATATCGTGAATCTATCCTCTTTGCCTCATTTTACAATGGAAAAGCCTGGAAGAAGTTAAGTGATTTGTCCAAGATTGCATAGTAAATTAATGTCTGATCTGGACCACAAACTAAGTCTGTTGAAATCTCTTCAGCCTCTAGTCCAGCTCTGCCCACATCTTTTAAGATAGGGTTTGAATTTTTAAAGCAGGAAAAAAATATTTTCCTATTTTTTTGAAGTTATTTGAGCCTTGGTGAATACAGTGAATAGTTAAAATAGGCAGCCTTGTTTTGTTTTAGGAATAAAATGTAATTGTAAAAAAAAAATTACTATTTTTCTGTGCCTCACAAGCTATAAATGTAATTGTAAAGAAAGAGTCCTCAAAATATTTTGCATTATTTTTTGGACTTAATATCTAGACATTCAAAGGAATTACTTTAAAGGGGAGCAATATTCTAGGATATTTATTTAAACAATTGTAATGATCATATTGTATATCTTGTATTTTTGTGAATTAAGCACTGCTTTTTTCTTATGCAGTCTTCTTCCTTCTTTTTTCAGGAATGGTAGTGAACCTCCAAAAACAGTTTAGCATACTGGTTGATTCAGCATCAAATCCTGAAAAGAAAAAACCATCAAGTTTCCAGTTAAATTGGACAGAAGACCAGAATACAACTTGCTTCCATGGACACAGTCTTGAGAAAATCCTACAAAAGAAAGGCAAATCATTAACAACCCTCAACTCACTATATTGGCTTAGTACTCAGAAATTCTGTAAGAGGTATGTGGCACTTTGAGGGAAGAGTTAGGCCAAAGGGAATGAAGTTTGCCCTTTTGTTAAACCAATGTCTCTTTTTATAACAAGTATTTTAATAGAAAATTCTTTATGTAAAATTAGGCATATTAGTCAATTATAGCAAGATTGATGTGATTGAAAGATTGGAGATCTAAAAGTTCAAGGATGTACATAAAGTGAGTCATTTCCTTGTGTTAGTACAAAACAAAAATGGAGAGAATTTTTAAAAAGGAGATGATACAGAATTATAGAACCTTTTGGACCAACTAATTCATCTACTGGAAGGTAGGTGAACTAATTGAAATGCAGATAAATATTGATCAGTGTTATAATTTGTTTCCTAAAAGCATATTGCACATATACTCCATTATACTTTGTATTTTTGATCAACCTTAAAACATCAGTACTAGAATTTTTTTTAAAAAAGTTGAACTTCTGGTTACTATTTGCAGAACAATTGTCACTTTTCTCAAAATAGCACTGTGACAAGATTCAGGGGAAAAAATTTCTTATAAGAAGGAATGACCTGTCTTCTGAAACAAAAGTAGTCTTTTAAACAAGTTAAATCACAAAAATATTCAGTCATACACATGTAGAGAAACTTTGGGGCTTGTTATTAGAAAAGTGATTTCAGATTCTGTTTGGACTTAGTAAAGATGATCTCATCTAAATTCTGAAATAAGTATTGGTAGCCATTTGCTCACTAACCATAAGTATCCACTGTATGCAAAGCATTATTCTATCCTCTAGAGAGACAAAATTTAGATAAAGCATGATCTCTGTCATCAAGGCAATTAAAGTCTTCAAGAGTCATAAGGTAATACAATACATTAGATTACCTGACAAGTGCATTTAAAAATTTGCAAAACAAATGATATGTGATTTTCTCCATTAGAGAACTCAGAAAAGATTTTCCAAAAGGAAGTAGCATTTGAGTTAAATTTTTTTTAATTGGTAGAAATTCAGCAAAGGAGAAGAAGAGAGGGAGCATCCTAGGCATAGGGGATCACTGTGAGCAAATAATTAGTTCTGTCAAAGAAACCACTATTCTTTCAATAATTAAAGTTTGGCATCTACGAATTATCCTCAACTCTGTATTTTTTCTCACTCCATATAATCAGTCAATTAATTGCCTTCTCTTCCCTTCTTTCCACTAAATAGCCACTGGCCTGATTGAGCTTTCATTACCAGACTGTTGTAATAATGTCCTAATTGGTTTCCCTACAGTTAGCTTCTCTTCTGTCCAAACCATCCTCATATAGCTGCCAAGTCAATATTCCTGAAGCATGTATCTGATAGCATCACTTTCTTACTCAAAAAGTTTTAGTGGCTTCCTTTTTGGCTTAGGATAAAATACAAATTCTTTTCTTTGACATTTAAAATTCTTTACTGTCTGACTCAGGCTAATCTCTTGGAGTTTTTTCACATTCTTAATTCACTGCTACTTAACTTACTCTTGTATTATGGCCAAATTAGCCTATTTATTGTTTTCTCACACTTGACATTACTGAATAAATTTTCCATCTTTCCTGGAATGCTTTTTCCTCATCTCCACCTCTTGGAATTCCTACAAGAGGGCCTTTCCTAATTCCCCCAGTTGTTGGTCTTCCTTCTATAATTGTTTGTTGTTCATCGAGCAAAACTACTCTATCTGTATTTTGTATATACTTTATATTTATCTTTGTACATGTTTATTTTCTCCTTCCTCAGAAGAGTATAAGTTTTGTGAAAGCAGGTACTGTTTCATTTTTGCCTTTGTATCTTCACCATCTACCACAGTGTTTGGCACATAATAGGCATTTAATAGATGTTTGTTGAATTAATGAATGGAGCTAAGATGCATATTCACTTGCATTATACAAATTTTTTGATAATTGGTGTTACATATATAAATATGACTAATCATGTCAATAAGAATACTACATATTTTTCTATATTTTCAGATGAAGTTATATTGATGGACAAGTCCAAGTCTGAATAATTGCCTGGTGAGGTTTAAGAAGTGATCTAGTGAACTTCTAGCTTTTTCATTACATACATATAGAAATTTTCATTTAAATAGTAGAGGAAAATCCCTGATATACATATGGTTTTCCAAAACTAACTAAACAATGCATATATATGTGTATATTAATACACATATATATCTATACACATATGTGTGTGTGTGTGTTATGTGTATAGATATATAGGTTTTCCTGAACTAAAATACTACCTGTATTACCAGGGGCAAGTCACTACTAATCTTCTTAATGCCTAAATCTAAGATTATGAGTTATAGGATATATGTTGATCTGCATCTCTGAAGAGAATGATGAAATCACTATTTTAACCCCTGAAAGGGTATATATATATATATATATATATATATATATATATAATCTTCCAATCTGCTTTTATGGTAGGGTTCTTTAGTCAATGCTAGAGGAACGACACATCTGAAAAGTCTGATACATCTGGTGTCCTTTGGTCAAGGTCCTTTACTGAGGACCCCCTACATACATAGTAGGTGCAGTGGGAAACAAACCTGAGCATGACTCAGTCTCTGCCCTCTTGGAAATCAAAGTGGGAAAGCGGGAATGTTTGTCTGAAATTCTTGTCTGAAAGAACTGGAAAAAAAGATACATGGGCCTTCTTTCAAGGCCTAGCTCAGATGGCATCATTTTCATGAAACCTTAACTGATAACCCCTTTTCCTTGCTTCAGATTTATCATAATGCATTCCTATGTGTCTCCTTTGTACTTATCTCACTTTCCCATAATATTAGTGAGTTGCCTGGACTTATTTGGAAGACATTACTTTTCTTTATTTCACTATTACTTATGTACTTGTTCCTCTCCTCATGCCTCCTCCCCAAATTAGATATTTCTAATTTCCCTGTAACTATGGAGCGCTATCTCATGTGTCCAGTTCCTCAGGTTCTAACCCAGGACATCTTCACTGTCTCTCACCCCCCCATATCCAATATGTTGCCAAGGCCTGTTGATTTCATTTTTGCAGCATCTCTCTAATATCCCCTCTCCCCTCTGACACTGCCACCACCCTAGTGTGGGCCTGGGTTATTACAAAAACATGCTGGTGGGTCTGCCTGTCTCAAGTCTCTCCGAACTCCAGGCCATCCTCCACTTAGCCACCAAAGTGATTTTCCTAAATACCATTCCAGCCATCACTCCCTACAATAAACTCCTATGGCTCCCTATCACCTCTAGAATCAAATACAAAATCTGTTTGGCATCCAGAGCCTTTCATAATGTACCAGCTTCTTTATCTTTCCCATCTTCATATCTTATAGTTCCTTAAGTAGCTTTTGATCCAGCAGTACTGGTCTCTTTGCAAGTTTACCAAGCAGATATTCTCTCTCAGCTCCAGACATTTTATTGTGTTGTCTGCCCTTCTTGCAATATAATCCCTCTTCATCTCTGCCAACTGGTTTTCCTGGCTACCTTCCAGTGCCAGCCAAAATCCCATCTTCTATAGGAAGCCTTTTCCAACCCCTCCTCTAGTACCTTCCCTCTTTTAATTATTTTCTATTTATCCTGTAAGTAAATTATTTGTTCACGCTTGTTTGTTCCCAAGTAGATTATGAACTCCTTGAGGATAGGAGCTGTCCTCTTTTTGTATCCCCAGTGTTTAGCATAGTACTTGACAAATAGTAGTTCCTTAATGGATATTTATTCATTATAAACTTTCAAAAATTAGAGCCTGTATTTTATTTATTTTTTAATTCCCAGTGCCTCAAGCTTGACCTTTCATATAGTAGGTACTTAAAGATTAAGTGAAGTATAATTGAATTAGGGTACCTAGCTGTGTGGACAAGGCCCACTGAAAACTTATCTAATTTCATTGGACCCTTATTGCTTTTATTCTTCTCAGTTAGCTTTCTTTCTCCTTCTCCACAATGGCAGTTAAAGACCTCTCTTTTTTCAAGCTTTCTACGTTATTCTGTCCTTACAGGGTTATAGTGCTGGCACTGGAAGGAGCTTCTGAGGCCATCTAGTCCAACTTTCCTTTCTCCCTTTCTTTGCAGATGAGAAAATTGAGGCCTAGAACAATCAACTGACTTGACCAAGGCCATAAAATTAATTAATGGACTTTTTAGCAAAGGACCTGTTTTCTACTTTACTTAGAAAAACATGTCACGAGCTGTTTTTTTCTTTATTGCACACTCTTTTACTTACCCTTGCATTTGTCTACTCTTTGAAATGATCACTCTTCCATTTTTCTTCCCTTTTTCAACTAAACTTTAAGGGAAAAAAAAAAACTTAATTCATTGCCTCAACTTTCTCAGTTTCTGTTTACCTCCTAGTCCTTTGTATACTAACTTCCAACCCCACCATTTGACTAAAACTATTCTTTCCCAAGTTAAAACAGTTAGTTGCTAAATTTATTCCTAATTCTCTTTGGCTTCTTCAGTTTTTGATATTATTGTACTTCATTTGCATACTATCCTCCCTTGGCTTTTAGGACGTAACTCTTTCGATTCTTCTCCTGCCTTAGTGGCAGCTCCTTTCAAGTTAGATTATCATTCATAATCTACCTTCTAATCCCCTCAGCCTTCTTTTCTCAATTTTCTCTCTATATATTCTATCATTTCATCAGCTGCCATGGATGATAAGATCATATCTCTGCAGATGACTCCCAAGTTATAGATCTTTTCCTGATCTCTCTCCTGAGTTAAACCTTGCATTACCAGGTACTAACTTCCTTGTGATATCCTATAGGTATCTCATATTCAGCATGCCCAAATTTGAAATCATTATTGTAATTCACCTTCCCTCAAATTTCTTTGTTGAAAGCACTGCCATCATTAAATGTGTCTATATCCAAGTTCTAACTGTGTGAATTGAATTATGAATACCTCAAGCTTTTTAAAATCATCATTAATTCAACAGAATGACAACAATTTTAGAATAACTTTATTCTTTAGTTCCTTCCCCTAAAATATCTGGGCATTTCTTCTGTTTTGTCGTATTCAAATATTACACTTTCCTTTTTGATCTAAAATTTTACTTTTGCTTTCATTTCAATCATCATATTCTTCAGGTATCTTTTCATAGTGCATAGATTTTTTTTTTTTTTTTTTTGGATCACCACAGACTGTGAAATATCTAAGACAAAATTTTTAAAGAGTTTTATTGAAGTGTTTTAAGAATCTACTTTGAGGGCATCTAGGTGGTGCAGTGGATAAAGCACCAACCCTGAAGTCAGGAGGACCCGAGTTCAAATCTGGCCTCAGAGACTTTAACACTTCCTAGCTGTGTGATCCTGGGCAAGTCACTTAACCCCAACTGCCTCAGGGGAAGAAAAAAGAATCTACTTAGGATAAAGTTAAAATGCAGGAAAAGGTTACATAGGGATAATAAAAATTCAGGTTAATTTAACAGACATCTATCAATAAGCATTTATGTCTACTATATGCTATATATTGTTTAGGCACTGGATATACAGAGACAGGAGTAAAGGAAAACAAAATCCCCAAAGCATGGTCAAGAAAAAAATTCCTAAATTGTCCATGTCCATATATGTATATATTGGCTCATTGGCATGCTTCACTTTTAGTCCTCTGAAATCATGATTATTGAACTGATCAGAGTTAAGTTCTTAAGTTCTTTTGTTCATTATCAGAGAGTTGTTGTTGTGGTAGTGAAGTTCTCTTGTTTAGTCTCACTTCCTTAACAGTTTATACAAGTTCTAAACAAGTTTCTTTAAAACCATTTCTTTCATCATTGCCTATAGCAAAATAATACATTCATATGCTGTAATTTGTTTAGCCATTTCCTCTTGATAACACCTTAATCTACAATTCTTTGCTAATATAAAAAGAACTACTACAAATATTTTTATACATATGGGATCATTTGTTCTTTTTAAATCTTTTTTAGATATTTATACAAAAACTTTTAAATTTTACTTATTTCTCTCCATCCTATTTTCTTATTTTTTTTTCTTTTTACAGAGAAGAAGAATCTGGAATAAAAGTATGCTCTATCCTTGATACATGTCCCTGTTCCTTTGTCCCACTTCTCTTCCCTTCACACAGTCTTTCCTTCCACCATATTTACCCTTTTTTTCTTTCCTTTTAAACTTTTCTTCTTAATCTGCCCCCCTTAGAATTTAGGATTTGTTTTGCTTGGGACTAATCTCTTCCTAAATCTCTCCTGCTTTCTTATTCTCCCATTTTCCTTTTGTTTCCTGTTTCTCGGTTGGATGTATCTTTATTCCCAAATCGTTCTATATGCATGTGTGTGTTTTACCTTCCTTTGACTAATTCAGTTGAAAATGAGGTTCGTGACAGTTGGTCTCTCCTCTCCTCATTTATTTAGACTTCTTGTGATTCCTACTTATGTGAGATAACATTCTCCCACTCTTCTCCCTTTTTCTTCCATACTGTACCTTGTTCCTCTTTTTTTTTTTTTTTTCCTTTCTCCTGTTAAGATCTTCAAAACATGACAAAAATATTCTGGTTTTCTGTCTTCTTTGACTTTCTTTATACCCCTTGATGACATCTTAGAAATCTTGTATCATAACCTACCCCATTAAAATGCAAACTCTTCTTCCATAAAATCTTTTCCCAATTTCTCACTTCTGTTTATATTTTTATATTTCTCTTTCCTCTCTTATATTTGTATTTTAGAGCTTCTGCTGAGTTCTGTTCTTTATAACAGGAGTGCTCAGAAATCCTGTATTTCTTTAAGGAATGATTTTTCTCCCTTTGGAAAATGCCCAATTTTATATTCTTGTTTATAAGTCTTTAACTTTTACCTTTTGGAATATCACATTCTAAATTCTCCTTTGTAGTGCCTAACTGTTAAATCTTGTGTGATCCTGATTGTTTCCTTGGCACTTGAATTCTCTTTCTGGCTGCTTTCAGTATTTTTTCTTTGACTTGGAAGTTCTGAATTCTGGCTATGAATTTAGATATAAATTCCTGACAGTTCTCATTTTAGAGTTTCTTTCAGGAGGTAATTGATAGATTCTTTCAATTTTCATTTTGCCCTCTTCTGATATGTCTGGGAAGTTTCCTTCATAATTGAAATATATATATCTTAGTTATGTTTTTCCGATAACCCAATGATTCTTCATTTGTCTATCCTTAATCAGTTTTCAGGTTTTTTTTTTCCTATGAGATACTTAGATTTTCTTCCATTTCCCCCCCCCCCCCCCCCATTTTTAGATTGGCTCCCTGAAGCAACAAGAATTTTAAAACATTGACTTCTCTTTGGATGATTCTAATTTTCAGAAAGTTGGGTTACTTAGGTATGGTTATATACCTTTTGTGCTAAGTTGTTAAATTCTCTTTCCAAGATTTTTTTTCATAACTACCATTTCTTTTCCAGTTATTCCCCTGTGTTTCTCATTTAATTTATAATATTTTTAACACTTCAAAAAAATCTTACATCATTTCTTCTAGGAATTCTAATTGATCTTGTGTGAAACTATATTTTTCTTTGAGGCTTTGCTTATGTTTCATATGCATGCTCTTTGACCAAGTGACAGTGGTGGTGGGTCTCAAATTTATGTTTAATTATGTTTAATTTATGTTTATATTTTAAGACTATTAGGTAAAGTCAGAAAATCAAGGTTGGAATTTCAGCTATGCTACTTACTTGGCTTTATAAACTTGGATAAGTCTACTTTACTTGTTTTCTCTTCTATAAAATGAGGAATTATACTAGATTGTCTCTGAGATCCCTTCCAACTCTAAATCTATGAGCTTATTATCCACATGCTAGAGCTGATGTACTTTACTCATAGATGACTAATCCCTCCCTCATTTCCCTATCCCTTTCTTGTCATTTATAACTGTTTACTTATTTTACATGGCAGTTTTTACAATTTTGCCTATTTGGATTCTAAACTTTCAGAAATATAACTTAGAGACAGACATTCTGATAGCAGCAAAAAAAGATTTTAACACCTACCTAAACAAGAAAAACTATCAAAAACAATCACAAAATTTCAGAAAATATGATTGTCTAAGGCACATAGCCCACTACAACCAGGAATCCTGAGAGGGCTATATTACCATATAGCTCAGTAATTGATGTGCTTGACCTTGAGTCAATTAGTATTAAATTATGTTCTATATCTTAAATTTAAGAAGATAAAGTATGTAATACAGCCTAGAAACATTTTTGTTTTGGTACTTAAAAGTTGCAAACCCATAGCTTTTTGGAAAACAATGTATACACAACCCTCCTGTGGGTTTCAGGTATTTTTTGTTGTATTATTATTTATAGAGTACAGTCAAGTTTCAGAACTTGAATTTGAAGAATTAGCAAGAGCTATTCCATAGTTGGGGATTATTTACTTTGTGTATCTGAAACTAGGGTAAACTATGCTAAAGGTTTTGCATGACTTTTGTCTATACATGGAAAAGAATTAACCTCTTGAGCAAAATAGTTTAATAGTATAATTTTTATGTAACAAAACCACTGATCCCCAGAACTCAGAATTTCAGATATAAGATCCTCTAAGTCTATGCTGGGAAACGTCAATTCAAAAGAAAAAAAATGGGTATCTTTAATCTCCATCTAAATCAGTAGTCTATAAATGGGGCTTTTGATTCAATGGGTTGTTGGATATGTGTAGAATTTACCCTAAGGTGCTAGGATTTAACTGAAAATAGTCATTAGGGTGGAAAGATGGGTTGTGTTCTAACCTCTCCCATTATAGACAGTTAGAGACAGTTATAGACAGTCTCCCGTTGTCTCAACACAATTCCATTCAGCATTTCCTCATATTCCAATCTTATGTTCTCTCATTTTGAAAAGACTCACTACCATGGATTCAAGCTTTTCTATTTTGTTAAGCTGTGCAGGTCATAAATTCTATGGGATCTCATTTAAATTCTCTAAAGATTCTGATTTCTCTTCTGAAACATTTTGGAATACTCTACTTCCATTCCATTCTTTCTTAAGAAAGAATGGGATTCTCTCTTATCAAGTATTGGTTCAATTTCCTTGATCTTGAAAATTATATTTCAAGGAGTTTTAATCTTTTAGATCTATTATTCACCTTTCTTTCTGATTTTAAAAGAACATTATTTAAATCATGTTTTCTTTTGTTTTTCTAGTTACTGTAAGCATGTGACTACCTATGAAGAATCAAATTTTTCTATGAGCTACCAGTTTGTATTAAATTTTTTCTCCTTTTTATTGAGGATAAAGGCTTCACTACTTCATGAAGAGGTAAGCTTAATTGAAAAGAGACTCTTTTACAAAAAATATGAGAATAAAAGTAAAGCCTCCAAATCTAAAAAAGCATGAAGACCTTAAAAGTGGAAATGATTTTGAGAAATTTGCTTCTACATATCTTCACAGTCTTTTTGCCACAAAACTGTATTTCATTACTTCGAAAGATTTATTGTTTCATTGTGCACAGTCCATCCATCATTGCAGATGACAAGTTTTACATATCTTAAGACATTTTAATGAGTTGTTGTAAGTCAAAAATAAATCCTGGTAGCCAGCATTCCTGTGATAAACCTCTTCAAACTTAGCTAGGATGATCCTTAGGCCTGCTGCCAGGCCCATCCTTGAAGTCTTGTCAACTTGATATCACCTGCCAGAGCTGGTAATCTGCTGTTAGAGAGAATTCAGAATCACCTCTACACCATGAAGAAGCATCAAGAACTTAATGGAAATAACATTGTTTATAAAGCCTTTATGTTAACATTATTGAGCAAAGCAAAATATTACTCAGATGTTTTCATTCACTTGTGAAACAAACATTAAAACTGTCTTATCTTTATATTTCCCCTATTGCTTAGCTTGGGGTTTATTGAATCAAGTTAAAACAACAGATGGGGGAATTTATTGCTTAAGAGTGACATAACTAAATTATATGTTGAATTAAAGTTTTTTAAAATCATTTACATATGCATGTATTAATCCATATGTATATTTACATATGTGTTACAAATTTTCATTATATGTGTGTAAGCTCATACTTATGCATATAAACAGTGTATGTGATTGGTGTAGTGACTAGAGAGCCATCTTTGAAGTTAGAAACACATAAGTTAAAAGTCCTGTTTCTGACACATTCTAGTTATGTGAAGTCACTTAATCTCTTCGTGCCTGTGGAAATAAGACTGAATTGCAGAGCAAATTGGTGAATTTCCTCATTGAGAATCCCTGTACCAATGAAATCATAGATCATCTTTAAAATAACATATTTGTTTACATTCTCCTCCATTAGTCTGTGAGGTCTTTGAGAGCAAAGACCATGCTTTTGACAATTTTTTGTATTATCACCAGGGCTTTGCCCAGTGCCTGATACATGGAGAGTACTTTATAAATGCTTGTTGACTTGACTGTTTGACAATGCTCACAGAGTTCTGTATTAAAATAACAGTTGTACTATATTAAAAACCAATATCTAATTTGAGCTATTTATAAATTTTTTTCAGGAAATGAGTGCCACAGAAGTTACATAAATATTTTGTCTGAAATTTTGTATTCATTTTTCAGCAAAATTAAAATTGTTTGCTAAAGAATTAAAATGGAAAACTTTCATTTGAATCTAGGTATTATGAGTATTATATGAAGTATAGGGAGGTGTACAACTGACTATATAGTCTTCACATTTATGAACCTTTAGTCCAAAGTAGGCCTCTTTAGAATGTGATAAAAATACATTGTGTCTTGAATCAGTCTTGATAGCTACATTTCTTTAATTGTGAACTGGAGAAAGAATGTAATTGGAAGAAAAGAGAATAAAGAAAAACTCTGGAGATGTTTCTAGAATCTAGTTGAATTCATATAAATCCAAGTTGATTCAAGATATAAATATAAGCTTTGGTTAAGGAATATCAGACACAGTATTAACTTGTCAATAGTTAATATTTTTCATATTTTTATAAAAGGCAAAATTTGATATTTAACAGTAGCCAGTAATTTTTTTGATTGTAAAGGAGATTTCAAATAACTATCCTATCTTCCAGAGCTTTCATGCAAATCCTTTTTCAGCTCCCACTTGAAAGGGATCATAAGTTTCACTGAAAAGCCTTAGAGGTCCTTTATAGATCTGAGATTCTAGGGTTCTTCAAGAACTAATCCTTGGAATGAAACAATCTTTCAGTCTTTGTTGAAAGATCTTTTAATTGTGATTTTTATTCAAGCAATATGTTTATTTTAATAGCTTAAAAATATTTTCTAGTTCATATTGATAAAAAGAAATTTCAAGTAGTTGCAACTACTTTTTTTTTAATAGCCTTTTATTTACAGGATATATGCATGGGTAACTTTACAGCATTAACAATTGCCAAACCTCTTGTTCCAATTTTTCACCTCTTACCCCCCCACCCCCTCCCCTAAATGGCAGGATGACCAGTAGATGTTAAATATATTAAAATATAAATTAGATACACAATAAGTATACATGACCAAAACGTTATTTTGCTGTACAAAAAGAATCAGACTCTGAAATATTGTATAATTAGCTTGTGAAGGAAATCAAAAATGCAGGTGTGCATAAATATAGGGATTGGGAATTCAATGTAATGGTTTTTAGTCATCTCCCAGAGTTCTTTTTCTGGGCATAGCTAGTTCAGTTCATTACTGCTCCTTTGGAAATGATTTGGTTGATCTCGTGCAACTACTTTTTTAACCAGTATCTTCTGTATTTGATCTTATTATCTAAATATAGGATCTAGTTGTTTGAGCAGTTGGTAGTCCCTAAGTATGCAAATTTTATGCCATCTTTTTTTATTTGTTTTATTTTTCCAATTACATGTAAAGATAGGTCTCTGTGAAGATCGTGTATTTTTAAATCAGCAGGAGACAGGAATTCAGGTTAGGGGAAAACCGTCAGTCTTTATTCTCAGTGAAGAAGGATAGGAGGTGGAAGAGAATCGGCGATAGCAATGTGTGCAGCTGAGTCAAGAAGCTAGCTCGACCAGCAGCCACACAACCAGCAGCTCGGAGTCTCGAACCCAGGCCCAATCTATCCCAGCTTCTCTTCCTGTCCCTCTCTCTGCCTCCACCCACCAAAATCGTCATTTCCTATACAACACATCAGGACTTGCACGGAGAGTGGGCAGGGACCATTCTTTATCCAATCATGTATATTAATAGAGTATAGCCCAATTACTATTTAGCCCCACGTACTTGGGACCTCAGTGCATCAACTCAAGCCTCAGCCCATTACAGGTCTCAACATTCATTTTTGAAAGATTTCAAGTTCCAAATTTTTCCCCTCATCTTCCCTTACCTCCCCTCTTCTCAGGATAGCAACCAGTATGATTTAGGTTATACATATACAATCATTTTAAAGATTTCCATATTAGTCATTTTGTGAAAGAAAAATCAGAACAAAAGGGGAAAACTACAAGAATGAAAAAGCAAATAAAAAAAGGTGAAAAAAGTATACTTTAATTCACATTCAGTCTCCATAGTTCTTTCTCTGGATACAGATGTATGCCTTATTATTTGAACATTAAAATTTAAGGTATATAGATGGACTTGATTTTTGGAAAATCCTAAATTCTATACAATAGAAACAATATAAAAAGAAAAATATACAGCAAATATGACAGAATTTAACATCTAAAATTTGTGATAAATTAATGTAACAAAGCATTCATTAGCACTGGATAAATAGCAGAAGAGTATGAATAGGCAAAGTGCAAAAGAATAAAAACCTAGACATTTTTTAAACTGTCAAATTGAATCACTAAAAAATTTTATTTTCAACCATAGTAAGCATAAATTAAGACAATTTTGACATACTACCTCATTTAATCACACTAGCAGAAAAAAAAAAAATAAAAGTGACAAAACTCAGCAGTAGATGGTTTCTAGAAAAGTAGGTTTGCCCATATATTGCCAAAATAGTTGGTAGAGAGCAATAAAGATATACAACAAAAGTGATATTCATACTTTTACTCAATAATTTCACTCAATAATAGTAGATCCTCAAATAACAGCTAAATATGGGGGGGGGGGGTTGGAGGGCTCATCTTAGAAGCTTCTCAAATTTTATATGTATAAAATTATAATTCTTTATTACCTAACCAGCATATCATTTCTCTCTTTGAAAGATCATTGGTGAGGATTATGGAAAATGTGGGCATAATCGTCCCCCAAAACCCCAAGTTCTAAGTATGTCCCAGAAGGAATAATGAAGAAAAACCAGAAATTTAGCTATAAAACTCTTCCATCCAGTATATATATATATATATCAGAAGACTAATATAATCTTATGAAAGACAGACAAGCCATAGTAGGTAAAAACAGCAGACCAGACAACAAGAGACAGTGCCAGAGCAATGCCCAACAAAGGGCAACCCTAGAGTGTTTCAGGCACAGCAGGAGGGCAGATCATAGGAGCACTGGGTTCAGGATGATCCCAGAAGACCAGTAGGAGATGATGCATCTTAAAACTGTGTAAAATGTGGAACAACCTCAGAAATCCGACAGAAGCAAGAAATGGGGCCAGATCGGGATCCAGGTGAACTATACCTGAGACACCCAAGCAGCCTATGCAAAATGTCTATCTAGTATCCAGGTTCCTTGACTTTGAACCACTATGAGAGAAAGAATAGATACTTTCTACAAAATGTAGCCCCTATTCTTGGGCATTCCACTCAGCAGCAGGCAATACCTGCCTACACCATCCAGAAGAGTAGAAGCAGAGTTTGACCCAGACAAAACCCCACAGTTCCAGAAACAGAAGCTAGAAATGAGGAAAGAAGAAAATACCCAGCTCAATGAAAAAAAATTTTGAACTGAAATAACCAATAATTAAACCTAGTAGAAGACTATTAATTCCACAAATTCAAGGAGGCCTTGGGGGAAATTTTTTTTTAGCCAAAAGGATTATAGGAATACCTGTGGATGTAAAGTAGCTAAAGAGGGGAAAATGGCAAGGAGTATTATTAAACCTTATCCAAGATAACTCTTGAAAATTAAAAGGGTTGATCCAAACAAATGAGTGACTCAATGAGATAATAATAAAAGAAAATATAAGATGTTAGGAAACAAATCAAAGTTAAAGTCTTCAGACTACCTGAAAATCATAATTTCTCCTCCCAACCCCCTGTCCAACTTTGGATACAATATTTTCAGAAATCATATGTAAACTGCCCAGACCTTTTAGATGTGAAAAGGCAAAGTGAAAATGGAAAGAATAAACTTTTCTCTTTTGAAAGAAATTCCAAAATTTCAGAACAATGGGGGAATAGTTGGGGAGGAAAGTAGGAGAAAAGGAAGGAAATTTACTACCCCATGTTATAGGAGTATATGAAATGAAACATGCAAATATGGAGTAAAGGATCAGGGGAATCAGATTTCTATGATTTACTTTCATCTTGACTAAGTAAAAAAGAGGTGAATACATGCAAAGTGAAGTGTCTAAATACAATTAAACTCAATGGGGAAAGGAGAGTTCAAAAGGAAGTTAAAAAATATGAGGGAGTAGTTATAATCTCCATTTCAACCTCTTCTTCCCCCAAAATCCTTCCTCAATCAAGTGGGAGCATAAAGGGAGGAAAATAGTAAGAATCTGTGATTGACTATGTGTCAAAGAAAAAAAGATACTATTATAGATCACAAATATTAGGTAAATTCTTAAACACCTTTGTGAAGAGGGAGACAGAGGGACAAAGAGAAGAAAGCAATAGAGGACAAGATGAAAGGCAATAAACAACGAATAGTTGTTAAAATAATGTAAACAGGGTGAATTCTCCCATAAAACATAAGAAGGTAGCAGAATGGATTAGAAGGTAGAATTGAGCAATATATTTGTTACAAGAAATATACTTAAAGCAAAGAATCACACAATATTAAAATGAATTGGAGTAGAATCTGTTATGCTTCAGGTGAGTTCAAAAAAAGGATAGTAATCCTGATTTTTTACAAAAAATATAGTAAAGAATTGACAGTAAAAGATCAGCTAAGACACTTTCTCTTTAAAGACATCATATAGGTAATAAATCAATGAATGAATAGCTCTATACATATGCATATACATTTTTATACATACATATACATATATGAATGTATGTATTCATCAAATAGTATAGCACCTAAATGAGAAAATGTTTATCAAATTTTAGGGAGGAATAGTAATTATAAATCATTATAACATTATAACAATATATAATAGAAATTGACAATAATGAAGCCTTTTCAGATTTAGACAAGAACAAAGTTAAGGATGTAAATAATATTTTTAAAAAGTTAAAAGATGATAGCTCCCAGGTGATGGATGGGAACAGAAAAGAATTTGCATATTTCTTACCTGTGAATGGCACCATTATAAAAATTGACCATGAATTGGAGCAGAAAAATATTAACTACATCCTTTTCTGACCATTATGCAATTTTAAAATTACATTTTTAAAAAGTCTTTAAAGAATTAAAAAATCAATGAAGACTGAATCATTTAATCTAAAAGAATTAGTGGATCAAAGAAGAAATCATAGAATCAATCAAAATCATAGTAAGAAGGCAGCATATCAAGACTTATGGGATATAGCTAATGCAGTCCTTCAGGGAAAATTCATATCTCAGGGCTTTCTTCAACAAAAGAAAAGAATTTTGGGAACTTCTACTCAATTCTTAATATTTTCCTATATCTCAACTTCCCTCTATTAAAATCATTGCTATAGAACAAAAACATCTCCCAGGTCTCCTGCCTATGTTAACTTATTAAAGACCTTAGAATTCTGAGAAGACATTTGGTTCTTAGTTTTCTACGAGGAAGACAACAGAAAAAAAGCAACAAATCAACCTTACTCTTCCCTTGCCTCTCCCAATTTCCCATCATATAGGGAGAAATTTTAATAATTGTTTTAAAAAACAAAAATTATAGGTAACTTTGAGCAATGTTAAGACCAAATACTTTTTAAAATTCAATTTTATTTTTTGAAACAAAAATTTAAAATTTCTCTTCAACTCCTTCTCTCTGTTTGTTTTAACTGCTCACCCCAAACCAAGAAAGCAAAAGTAAAAGAAATAAACAAAACCAAAAAAAAAAAAACAAAACCCTGTTACAAACATGTATAGTCAAGCAAAACAAATTCCTACATTGGCTTGTCTACAAAAAATTTCTTAAGGTGTACTTGAGTCCACCTAGGAGTTGGGAAGTGTTTCATTATTAGTTTTTTGCGATTATAATTATTCATTATTGGATTAAAAAAAAAATCTTGTCCATATGTTACTTCTCAAAATCAAGCCTTGTTTTGAGCTGTCAATTTCATTAATTTTGATTTTTTTCAATATTTCTGCTTTGTTGTTTATTTGGTGGGGGAGGGAGAGGCAAGGAATGGAGGAGTAAGATGCTCCCAAGTTCTTATTTTCTTTTGCTGAAGAAAGCCCTGAGATATGAATTTTCACCTAAGGGCTGCTTTAGTTGTATCCCATAAGACTTGGTATGCTGCCTTGCTGTGATTTTCTTTGATGACATTTTCTATTGTTTCTATGATTTGTTCTTTGATCCACTAATTCTTTAGATTAAGTGATTTAGTCTTCTTAATTTTTAATTCTTTAAAGGCTCCTTTTAAAATGTGTGTCTTTCAACAAGTGAACTATAAAATAGGTGTTGCAAGGGGGATGAATTGGGTAAGACTAGAACAGACCAAGGTCTTTTCTTGATTGATTTTTCATAGACGTGACTTGTGGCTTTCTAGAAATTTAATGATTAAAAAGGGTCCTTTTGCCACTTGTGTGCCATCATATTTAGTGATTTGTATAAGAATCTCTTTTCCAAAATCTTGTTTTATGTTTCTGATAACAAAAGTCTTTTACTATCATGAAGTATGATTTTGTAATTAAAATGTTGGTACTGTCTGTTTCCTCCAAAATGTAATATAAAAGCACATTTAAGACAAAATAGAGGCATACATTTTATACAGCAAGAATATGGTACCCAGTGAAATTTTACATGATTTTTCAATCCTTTATCTAACAGTTACTGAATATCTACTATATAGGTAGAGTTAAGTGTGGCAAAATGTGAGAGGTACAAAATGAATAAGAAAGATAAAGTTCCTCTTCCCAAAGAGTTTATAATTTAACAGGCAACAGAATGTGTGTCCAAACAAGTAGAAGGCAAAATTTCAAAGTCCAGTAAAAAGTTTTATGATAATTCAAGGAATAAACAAATTATTTCTGGCATGGGGTGGGGAGGAGAAATTCTAGAGGAGGTGACATTTGAACTAACATTTGGAAGATAGAATTGGGGGAGGGTTAGAGTATATGGAGTATATGCGGACATGATAAATAATGAACAGAAGGCATCAAAATGAGAAAACAGAAAAATTCTACATACAGGCAACATGAATGGGGGGAATATAGTTGGGGATGTCATGGATTAGAAAATAAGTGATTCAAGTTATCTAGTGTGCCTTTGTATATGTATACAGATTAATATGTTTGAATAAAAAGTTGATCTTATAAACAACTTTTTAATCTTTCAATTAAAGGCTATAGCAGAAGTGATTTGGGACTTTTGTCACTGATTTTCATTTATTACCCAATACAGGTCTAAAGCCAAGCCCCACGTGGTCATTGTTTGGGCCCATTTGGCCCAGAGGGAATGTAAATAGCAATTCTTTTATTATTATTATTACATTCTTTTTTTAATAAAGTTTTTTATTTTCAAAACATATGCACAGATAATAGGACATTGACCCGTTTCAGATTTTCCCCTTCTTTCCCCAACCCCTCCCCTAGATGGCAAGCAATTCAATATATGTTAAACATGTTAAAATGTTAAATTCAAGATGTATAAATGTATTTATACAATTCTCTTGCTGCACAAGAGAAAACAGATCAAAAAAAGAAAATAAATAAGAAAACAAAATGAAAATGAACAACAACAAAAAGAGAATGGTATGTTGTGATCCACATTCAGTTCCTACAATCCTCTTTCTGGGTGTAGTAAATAGCAGTTCTTTCTGTTTGGCCAGAGACCCTGAGAGTCTTCTCCTCTCAAGTGGATATATTTGTTTATCTGTTTAGTTGGTTAGGTACAAGAGGCCATTCTCTGCCTCACTTCTTAATTAGCTTTAATCACTGATTGGGCCCTTCCTCTGTCAGAGTGAGACCTGATGAAGACCTTAGTTTAAAAGGTCTAATGTCTCCCACTGCATCCAGAGCCGTCTCTAGTCATCCTGATTTGTATCTGGCCACTGAACCCAGATGGAGGAGAAAGTGAAACTGCTGACCTTGCCCAGCCCTCCCTCATTAAAATCCAGTTCACATGCCTGTCATGGAATCACCTCCCTGATGTCATGGTCCCCTCAGAGAACAAAAAACAAACAGTAACAGAAGTGATGGACTTAGAGGCTTAGGAGAAGACCTTTCAGCTTAAGAACCTGGATCTGGCACCAGAAACATCAGGATGAGTGCCTTGATGTATTAATATTCATCTAAGCAAAGTCTACACCATTAGCCAAATGATAATCTTGTAATGTTAATATACAAAAAACAATGACTACAGAGCAATATTAAGAACATTTTTTGAAAGTGGTGCAAATGATGGTGGATGAAATGGCAACTAGGGCAAAGTGATACTAGCTTCTCCCTAAATTCTTTTATACTAGACTGAATAAAAAATGTGGACATTTCAGACTATTAGAAAAAGAAAAAACTGGAAGTATTTTTCATTGATTTCACAGTTCTGTTTTGTTAAGAGGAGTGTATTTTTTGGTTTTGGTGTAGAAAGAATTTTAATATAAAGTCTTAAAAACAAAGACTAAAAATACTTGAAATGAGTCAGATATAAATGAGTTATCAGTAACACAAGTTTGCTTCTTAAAACTAAAAATGGTTTATTAAGTGGTCCTCATTATGTAATTATGTAATATTCTCTCTAAAATGTAATGTTCTCCAAGGTTTTCTTGGGGTCTCTGGAAGCAGTCTTTGTTTCAGTTCAGTAATCACCACAAGAGTAGTCAGGTGATAAAGTCCAAATTCTTTATTGTCTCCTTCACTTGGGGTTCGGCTAGTTTTCTGGAGGCCTATCTCTCTCCTTGGTTCCAAGAGCTTGAGCTCCCACCTGCCTTCTCTGGCTTCTGAATCTCCCCAACTCCAAAGGTTTGTGCTTCAGCCTGCAGCCACCACAAAGGTGGACAATGGAATGAATCTGTCTCAGCCTCTGAGAGCTTCTAATACACCTGCCTTTTTTGGCCCTGAGAGCCTCTCGCTTATATGTTCCACACTGAGTATACACCAATCATTATATCACTAGGAAACCATTATTTGTTGTAGGATTAAATGAATGCTAAAGTAGATTTAACCATTGTCTCCTCAATTCCACTTAGTACCTTGTTTCAAGTTCTGGCCCATAACATCTTCTTGTAGGATTAAATCAATCATACTGAACCATGCTAAATTAGATAACTATTGTCTCTATCAATTCCACTGACTTAGCACCTTCTTTCAAGTTCTGACCCATAACATCTCCTGCTTTTCTTTGTTTTTAGAACATAGGTATTTCATGACCTCCCCGACTTCTCAAGGAGGTAAGAACCCCCAAAAAGGAGGTGATCATGCCTTCCCTGACTGCTCAGAAAAGGGGTGGAAACCATAAAAGGAGGTGATCATACCCTCCCTGACATCTCAGGAAGGGAGATGAAAACACCAAAGTAAATGGGAAATCAAATCAGACTAGCGGGTTTCTGAAGGGTCTCACTCTTAAAACAGGTATCCATCAATATGGGAGGCATTACACATAATTGCTTAAGCACATAGCAATATAACACAGGCTAGTAGTGATGTAACAAATAACATGAATCAAAACAAGGAACTATACTTGTCCATAAGACCTAGAAATCGTCCAAAAGGAATCTATTGTCCATTACTTCATGTGCCAGGAATCCAATAATTCCTGCAAGTTTTGAAGTCCTGCAATAGTCTTATCGAGAATTTTTCATCTCAGAGAATCCAATGATTCCAGCTGGTTTTAAAGTTCTCTAACAGTCTCATTATCAGCCATTCTCTTTCAGTGTCAGATGCTTTTTAGATCTTCTCCTTTGTTTTGAGGTTTTTCTCTTTTTTCTGTCTCTCTCATGGACAAGGCAAATACAGCTCATTGGCACCTATCTGATTCCTTCTCCATCTGTAGAAATACAAGCAAGCCATTTTCCCCAAGCAGTTAACCTATCTGGTCCCTTCTATTTACCACTTTCTAAATCTCTTCTCATCACCTGGCAATTACATTGGAGTTGCTCATTATATTGGAACTATTCACACTGGACACTGCTCTTCTGTTGGGTTAAAAAGCATATATTCTCTCCAATTGTAATCCCTTTCTGCCATCTGATTGCCTTTTGGCTGAGTGATTATGTTTTAATATTGAACTTTTAAAGACTCTCTGAGTGTAACCTCGGCTGCCATCATGTCCTACCTGGGGCCCTGAAGCTGGGCCCTGCCTCTCATTTCCCTGGGTCAATCTACATTCTGAGGCCCAGTGGAAGCCCTTGTGGCATTTTGGACATGGGGTTTTAGGTCTTCTCTCAGCCTGTCTTCTCATTTTATCTCTGTACCTACACTGGGTTTTCAGATATCCATTTTTTTTTTACACTGAAAGCATCGACAAGTTTCTCTAGAAGTCCCTTGCCAAGAGGGGCCCTGTCTTCCCATGTTCATCATAATCTGGGTATAATAAGCATTTGTGCCCACTGTGGCACAGCGTCTTATAATCTCCTCTAAACGAGCATTTTTGTGTAGTCCCCATATAATTCTTCTGCAAACCTCATAAGCATTTTCCTTAGCCAGTTGTCTGATTATTATTCTTGTAGCTGCATTTTCTCCAATCGTTCTTGTTACAGCTGTCTGCAGACATCCCACAAAATCAGCAAAAGGTTCAGTGGGACCTTGCTCTATTTTCATGAAGGCTTCCCCTCCATTTTTTCCTGGGAAGGAGCACCAAGCTTTGATTGCAGCAGCAGCAATTTGTTCATAAGCTGCTATGGGGTGATTAATCTGTGCTGAACTGTCTGTGTATTGATCTTCACCTGCTAGTTGATCAGAGATGATTGGAGTATTAACTCCAGTTTGCTTATTGCGTTGGGCTTTAATACTGCATAATTCATGATACTCTGAAAGCCACAAGTTTTGTCCAGATTCTAAACATGTCCTTGCTATGGATTTCTAGTCAGTAGGGGTTAAGATTTCATAAGCCAAATTCTCTAGTAACATCTTAACATAAGACAATGTAACCCCATAAAAAGTGTAACCTTTTGTCAAATCCTTAATTTTTTCCAGATCAAAAGGAGTGTATCTTCTCCATTGTTGACCTGAAGAGTCAAACTCTTCAATCACAGGATATGCATTTATTAAATCAGATATATCCTGTCCTTCTTTTTTAGCCTTAACCAGTGCCTTTTGTAATCTTGTCATAGGCTGCTTCATAGGTGGTGCTGATTGTGTTGCTGCTTCTCTCTCTCCTCCTTCTCCCTCCACTCATGAAGGGTTAATTGAGGGGTGGAGGGTCATGAGATGGGGAATGCCCTAATGGCTTCTGCTGTGAAGTACTACACTCAGAATTGTACTTAACTCCATTCTTATCTGATTCTTCATCTTTTTCACCTAATTGTCTGGATGCTCTCCCTCCTGCTCTTTCTTCTTTTTCCTTATTCTATAACTTATATAATTTCCTAAAGCCAGTTGTATTAAATTATATGTACAAAGTTTTTCTTTGGAAATTGAGTCAGGTCCATTATCACTGTAGAATTGACATAGTTGCTCTCCTACTAATTTCCACTCATTTGGATTCAATTCTTTTCCCTTAGAGAACCAAGGAGATGTGTACTATACTGTTTCTAAAAGTTCAATGATCTGCTCCCAAGTTACAATCAAATCTTGGCTTTTAATGAGTTTAACTAAGGTTTTGACACATTTTCCTTGAATTGGAAAAGAAGGCTGTTTTCTAAACATCTGTCCCATTTCAGCTGAAATATTATTTTAGCCCTTAACAAAGTTTCCTTGTCTATTTTTGTACTTACCCTAATTTCTTCAGCCTCCAGCCACCACACAGGTAGATGATGGAATGAATCTGTCTCAGCCTCCGAGAGCTTCTAGTGTGCTTGTCTTTTTTGGCCCTGAGAGCGTCTATCTTATATGCTCTACACTGAGTATACACCAATCATTATATCACTAGGAAACCATTATTTGTTGTAGGATTAAATCAATGCTAAAGTAGATTTAAGTATTGTCTCCTCAATTCCACTTAGTACCTAGTTTCAAGTTCTGGCCCATAACATCTTCTTGTAGGATTAAATCAATCATACTGAACCATGCTAAATTAGACAACTATTGTCTCTATCAATGCCACTGACTTAGTACTTTGTAATAATCCTCTGTTTCAAGTTCAGAGTCCTGGCCCATAACAATTAAGGTATATCTTTTTTAAAATTACAAAACACTGATTTTTTCCAAGCTAAACTATTTAAATCTGATTAACTTTAAAACATGAGAAGAAATCTCCCCTCCTCCTTTGCACAGTCAATTGCACCGTCAGTCCATCAATAAACATTTAGTAATAAGCACCTACTATGTACCAGGCATTATGCTAAGCATTAGGAATACAAAAAAAGGAAAATATAGTCCCTGCCCTCAAGGAGTTTACAATCTAATGAGACAACATGTAACAAATACACACCCAGCAAACTATATACAAGATAAATAGAAAATAATTTAAAGAGAATGGGCACTGAAATTAAGAGGCTTGGGGAAGACTTCTTGTTAAAGGTGGAATTTTAGTTGGGACTTAAAGGAAGCTAGAGAGGTCAGATATCAGCATGGAGGAGGGAGAGAATTCCACATATGGAGGGGACAACCAAAGAAAATGCTCGGAGCAGAGAGATGGAGAGTCTTGTTCATAGAATAGCCAGGAGACCAAAGTCACTTGACTGAGTGGTACTTGTCTGGGAGGAAGGTGTAAGATGACTGGAAAGGTAGGAGTTGCTTGGGTCATGAAAAACTTTATATGCCAAACAAAGCATTTTGCATTTGCTCATGGATGCAATAGGAAACCACTGAAGTTTCTTGAGTAGGAGGATGACATGATTGGACCTGCACCTTAGAGTAATCACCCTAGTGGCTGGATGGAGGATGAGGCAGAGGGAGACAAGGCAGGCAGACTCATCAGCAGGTTACTGCAGTAATTGAGGCATGTGGCTGGTACCAGATTGTTGGCAGTGTCAGAGAAGAGAAGATATATTCAAGAAATATTGCAAAGGTGAAATCAAGAGATCTTGGCAACAGCATGGTTATATGGGCAGTTCAGAGATAGCTAGGAATCCAAGATGTTAAGGAGGCAAGGAAGATTGTGTATATTTTCATATTTATGTATTAATCAGTTATGCTGACTTTTCTCTACCTTAAAAAAAATTGTTATATGTGATGGCTCTTTGGGAGGAAAATGCCTGTATTAATTAATGGATATGTTAATATGTGTCATGTATATGTAAATATTAAACAGATTTCAATAAAATTTATATTTTTTAAAACTTCAGCTCTTTAAACGGTTAAGTGGTCTGCTTTGGAATATCTTGGGTTCTATCCTAACTGGAGAGCTTCAAGCAAAGACTAGATGACAACCAATCAGTTATATTGTAGGAGGGATTCTTTTTTTCATATGCATTAGATTAAATAGCCTCTATGTCCCTTCTAACTGAAATCTTATAATTCCCTAACTGGGGATAATTTTATTCTGATGGGCAAGTCACTTAACCTCTTTATGCCTGTTTCCTCATAAATAAAATGGAGACAATGCTTTACTCACTCACCTCATAGGTTTATTCATAAAGCATATGATAAACTGAAACTCTATAAAAATGTGAGCTTTGATTAATAATATTTTACCATTCTCCTTCCCATGGCCAGCTCTATCACAAGGAGGTATATGTGCATGTACTTATTTTTAAATCATCAAAATCCCAAAGTAACTTAAAATCATAGATCAGAAAAATTAGAGTAGAAAGAGATCTTAGTAGGAATGTGATTATTTCAACATGCCTTTTACAAATGAAACAAAGGGGCAGATTCGTAAACTTGTGCAGTTTCACATACCCAGTATTTAAAGATAAGTATTCTGATTCCAGGTGCATTCCTTTTCCATTGCACAGCACTGAAAAGCTGAAATTTTTCTTAGCTTTATTTTGGTATATGGAAAACAACAATACTGAGCTTTAGTATTGGAGCAAGTAAAAAATGGAGAATAGTAGCTCCCATTTCTATAGTGTGTTCAGATTTCCCTCACAAGACTAGATAATAGCAATTGTCATCTGCATTTTCCAAAGAATATTTCATAAGCATCGGTTAAGGGGAAAAGTTTAAAATATGGTCTTCCCTTTTTGTGGTTTTTTTTTTACTTCAATTTGTACTCTTTTTTTTTTTTAGGCAGTTTGGATCCCTATATACTCAGGGGGAAGTTAGACTTAAAAGAGAATGTTCTAATTTGTTTCATGTTTGATCCTCCAGCAGTTTTGTCAATCAGCATTATTTTATGACTGTAATAATGATTAATATACGTCAGAGTTATCTAGTACCTTATCTCCAGTGAGATTCTTTGGAAACTTTAGCATTGCTACACTCCAAATAGAGCCCCTGCCTCAAAGCAGAGTTAAATAGCCCAAGGCTAGGAAGTCTACCAATACCCTGCTATTGGCAACCTTGCATTTAATCTGATTTTTGTTACTTGAATAGTTTTTTCCTCTTTTCTTTTTTAATCCTGAGTCTACACAGAACTATATTAAGTAAAAGAAAGGAAAATGAATTTTCTGGAGCATAGAGAAGAACATGAATATAAGTTCTTGTTAAAAGTTTTGTGAATCATTGTCATAAAATACAAATTGGTAATAACCCATTTTTCTCAAGTATCAAACCAGTAAAACATTTATTTTAAAATACCTTTTTTTAATCCTTGAAAGTTTATTTAATTCTTACAATATCAAATATATTGTAAAATATAGTCAAGGATCTTTTAGTGTTATAGCTTTTCTTATGCCATTATAAAGTATTTCAACAGAGTATTATTTTAGTATCATGTATCTGGCAATAAACTGTTTAGTTTATAGAAAAATAGTCATCTCTTATAAATGAAAAACTTGCTAGGTATTTCAGCACTCTAATTCTAGGCCTTTTTCCCTTTTGGAACAACTTAAGCTGAACTAGATGACTTATTTTCCTGGCCACTCTTTTCCAGCAAATTTGCTTTTGTACTCATACTTACGTCTCAATGGTCCAAAAGTAGGAGATGGATTTGGAATTTGTCTGCTCCCATTGCTACTTCCAGGCTCTTTCCTTTATCACTATCAATTAGTAACTTCTGTTCAATCTACGTTTATCATTAAATCAAGTTTCTAGTGGCTGCTCTCTATCAATCTACAGGACATTCTCCTTAATGATTTTAGTGCCTGGCTCACAGTCTTTCTCACCTCCCCATATCCTGTCCTCACACTTAGGAGACTTCAACATATATGTAATTACTCCCTCAAACTTCCCACTCTCCCAGTTTCTCACTTTACCCATTTCCCAAAATCTACAGTTTTCTGCCCCACCATAGCTACACCCAGAGATGATCTTGATCTTGCCATCATCAACAAATGTTCCACTTCCATAATCACAAACTTTGAAATTCTTTTATTTGGTTCCACTCTGTTGTCATGCCATCTCTCCCTTTGCTTTAAACCTATCTATGGTGCCCTCATCATGAGCTCCCCCACCCTTCAACTCTTTTTGGAAACCATCACACTTGCAATGGCCATACTTCTCCCTTACCCATCTGACTGCTTAGTACACTAGTTCAATTATGTGCTATTCTCAAGTCCCTTGTCCCCTTATCCTATCACTGATTTGCCCTTCCAAGGATCAGCCTTAGATCAATCACTCCATCCTCTGTCTTTGCTCCTACTTATGTGTTACTGAACAAAACTGAAGAAAATCACCAAACTGTGTTGACTCTGTGTGACGCTACCTATTCATGTCATATAATCTCAATTGGCTCTCATTATTGCTATATGATCTTTTTGTACCGATTAATTCACAATAACCTCAGGGGCTTTTCCAAACCCCTCTTTAAACCTTATTTGGCTTTTCCTTTCATTGACATTCAACTGAGTATTTTGCTTCATATTTCACTTAAAAAGTTCACTAATAGCTTTTCTCCTCCTAATCATATGGCATTCAACTACCTTCCATTATTATCTCCACCACCAGTATCCCATACAAGGTGATCCTTCTTGCAACAGCAACTCCTCTGGTTCAAAGGATCCCATTCCATTCCATGTTCTCCACTAGGTTGCTGTTATCATTGTTCAGTCTTGTCTGACTCTGTGACCCCCATTTAAGGTTTCTTGGCAAAGATATTGAAGTGGTTCATTCTTGTCCAGCTCATTTTATAGAGGAGGAACTGAAGTGAATAGGGGTGAGTGACTTGCCCAGGGTCACACTAGTAAGTGTCAGAGGCCAGATTTGAACCCAAGAAGACAAATCTTCCTAAATTATGTCCTGCACTTTTGTCCCTGTGCCATTTCTATCATCTCTTCCCTCTTATGATCTTCAAACTCTCCCTTTCTACTAACTGCTTCCCTATTACCTACAAACATACCTACATTTCCCTGTCCTAAAACCCCCCCTCACCTGAGGGTTATTTGTCTACAACCTTGTTGTGCCTCTGGGCCTTTTGCACAAGCTGTCCCTGTGTGGAATGCTCTCCCTCCAGTTTCATTTCTTGGAATGCCTGCCTCCATCAAGGATCAGCTCAAGTGCCTTCAGCATGAGGCCTTTCTTGATTTCCCCTATCCCGAAGTTGTTCATGCTTCCTCTAAATTACATGATATTTGCTTTGTATTTTTCATTATCTTAATCTGTGGACACATTTTCCCCACTCTCCCTTCCTTGAATGTAAGGTTTTGACAGCAGGAACTGCCTTTGCGTCTGGGTGTTTCCCTAGGACCTTACATAATGTCTGGCGCCATGAGGAGGCCAGTGGCCCTGGACTGCTGAGGACATGGAAGGGAGACAAAACAAAACAAAAAATGCTTATTCTTACCATTCCTGTTAGTTATTGTCTTCTATCTTTTTTCCTTACTCAGTCAACTCTTTGAGACCATCTACATTCATCCCTCCATTTTCTTCTTACTTATCCTTCTGTAGTCTGGCTTCTGACTCATCATTTACCTGAAACTTCTCTCACCCAAACTGCCAGCTATCTCTTAATCACCAAATCTAAAGACCTTTTGTCATTCCATATTGTTTAATCTCAGCAGCTTCCAATACTGTCAATCACCTCTGCTCCTTGATACTCTCAAAGTTTTCACTCCCCTACTCTCTCCTGCTTCTCCTCCTAGCTGCCTGACCACTGCTCAGTCTCCTTAATTGACGCTTTATCCCAGTCATGCCCACTGACTCTGGCTTTCCTTCTCAGTGGCTTCCATAGATTCAGTTATCTCTCTACTAAGGATTTTCAGTTCTACCTATAACCGCCCTCCTATGCTCCAGTGTCACATTGGCCAAGTGGCCAAAATTACCACATTGAGATAGTCATCTCAAACTCAATAACCTAGAGACATTTTAAACTCATTATGGCCAAGAATGTATTTTCTTTCCCCACCAAATCTTCCCTTCTTTCTAATTTCCTTCCACTGTCAAGTGGGCTACCATCCTTCCAGACCCCAGGCTCACAATAGAGACACCATCCTGCCCCAATCATGTTCAATCCATTGTCAAATTTTGTCTATTCTACTTTCAGGACATTTTTCATATCTGTCTCCTCTCTTTAGATTCCCTCCCGCCCCCTGTACAGGCCCTTGTTCTCAAACCCTTCCCCCCAGTACAGGCTCTCATCTTCACCCCCCTCTCAGTGCAGGCCCTCATCCTTAACAGCCCCCACAGGCCCTCATCCTCACCCTGCCCCAAGGTCCTCATTGTTAACACCCCCTAGTGCAGGCCCTCATCCTCCCCCCAGCCCGAGTCCTCATCCTCACTACTCTCCTGGTACAGGTCCTTGTCCTCACCATCCCCCCAGTACAGGCCCTCATCCTCACCTCCCCACTGAAGGCCCTCATCTTCACACACCCCCATATAGGCTCTCCCCCTCATCAACCCCCTACCTCGTACAGGCCCTCATCCTTAACACCTCCTAGTGCAGGCCCTCATCCCACCCTGACCCAAGGCCCTCATCCTCACCACCCCCATGCAGGCCTTCATCCTCCCCCCCTTCCCCCCATTGCAGGCCCCCCCCCCCTGCCCCAAGGCCCTCATCTTCACCACAGCCCTGGTGCAGGCCCTCATCCTCATCCCCCACCTCATGTAGGCCCTCATCCTCCCCCTGCCCCAAGGCCCTCATCCTCACCACCCCTTGGTGCAAGCCCTCATTATCACCTCATACTGGTATATCACGGTAGCTGGTTGGCTTCTCTGCTACCAGGCTTTTCCTACTCCAACCCATCCTTCACTCAGCAACCAGAACCATCTTCTTAATGTGTAGAACTGACCAATAAACTTTCCAATAAACTCCAGTGGCTCCCTATCACTTCCAGGATCAAACACAAAATTCTCTGGCTTTTAACTTCTCTCCTCCTAACCCAGCCTCTTCCTACTTTCCTGTTTTCTTTCACCTTCCTTCTCTCTCCTTCCCCTTTCCCCCACCATGATGGACTATCAGGCCAATGGCCCTAGCCTAGTTGCTGTGCCAGACATTATGTTAGCTGGATCTTAGAGAAACAAAAACCTTGCTCCCCATTCCACCCTCCAAAATGACAATTTGTGCTGCCCAAACTTTACATTCAAAGAAGGGAGAGTAAGAGAAATGATGTGCCCATTGATAAAGATAACATAAAAAGTATACATAGTAAATACCATGTAATTTAGAAGAAAGCGTTAACAACTCTAGAAGGAATCCAGGGAAAGCCCCAAGTGGCAGGTGGCTCCTGAACTGACTCATAAATGGAGCTAGATATTCCAAGAAATGGAAAAGAGGAGGGAGAGCATCTCAGGCAAGGACAGTCTCTGCAAAGCTCCCAGGAGCACAAGAAGGGCTGTTGTGAGCAAAGGACAGCAATTCAGTCAGTTTGCCTAGGACCTAACGCAGATGGCAGAGAATAATGTGAAATAAGTCTGAAAAAGTTCTGGTGATGGCTTTAAATGCTAAACACAGTAGCTTGTGTTTTATCCTACAGACCAGTGTTTCCCAAAGTGTTTGGTGGGGATATGCACTGCACCCCGCTTAGCTGAGCCTAATTCTACGTTCTCATGAGTCAAGTCAAGACAATCTTGTGAGGTGTGAGATGGTCCAGTCCAGATGGACTGGAATGGTCCAGTGAGATGGACCAGATAGCTGGTCCAGCCAGACACTGCGTGAATATACTACACTTTGTTATAGAGACAACTTACTTTGTTAATAGTTAGTGGCTTCTCCAGGTGCCTATGTGTTTTTAGCTTTTGTGCAATTTTTCTTATAGGAAAGGTTTGTTATGTGCTTTAGTAAGTCCCATTGATTTTGATTATTTTTATATAGAAGATGAAATTGTTTGTGCTGAGATAACAGATCGTCATAATTTGGTTCCCTGGTTGTTAATTTTAATTTCAGATGCGGCTCCACGTCCAATATTCTGTCCCCTTTTTTTGACTTAATGTCTACAAATGCTGAAAAAGCAACTTCACATAAATATGAAGTTGGAAAAGGCAAGATATATTTCAGAATTTTTCTGTTAAAATAGGATAAACATATTGCATGGGTAACCAGAATGATGTTAAAAGTACACTCCTTATGTTTATTTTTCAAGAATCCGTCTGAAGCCAATTCCAACAATTGCTCTTCTTCCGCATGCAACAAACCTTCTGGCATGGATTTATATTGTATTATGAATAATTTTATTTTCTGTTTATTATTATTTTGTGTATGTATCAAAAAAAGAAAAAATGAATATATTTTGATTGTTATTAAAATACATCCTTTTTTTGATGAGGGGTACTCAGTGTTACGAAAATTATAGAAGGGGTACACATATGTCCAAAGTTTGGGAAACACTGCTATAGACAAAAGGGAGCCTCCTCAGCAAACTTCCTCAGCAAGAGAGTGACGATATTTAGACCTGTGCTTTCAGAAATATAACTTTGACAAGAAGAATTGGAAGAGAATGGAGGCAAATTATAAGCTTACTGGACTGGTGTTCCAGAGACCTGGGCATAAAGGCCTTCAAGAGGTGGGATAGGTAGCTTTAGGTGTGATTAGAAAGTGAGAGATGAGGATAATGAATCCATTGCCTGGTCCCTCCCTCTCCTGCCCTTACAATTAGTCCCCAAATCTTGTTGATTCCTCTTTGGCAGTGTCTTTTTCTCTTAATCCACAGATTCCTCCATACTTAATTCCCACTTTTCAGATCTCTTCCCAGAATTATTGGAATAGTCTCCTATTTGGCTTCCCTGCTGCCAGGGGCTCCCTTCTAAAATCTCTCATGCTTCCTGGCTTCCCTGGCTTCCTTCGGGTCTCAGGTAACATCCCACAGGAAGCTTTTGCTGATCCTCTTCTACTCCCTTCTCTGCTTATCGTCTCCAGTTTATCTTGTATTTAATATATTTACACAGTTGTTGGTGTGCTTTCCCCCATTAGATGGTGAGCTTCTCAAGAGCAAGGGCTTATCCTTTCCTTTCTTTGTCTCCCCTTTATTTAGCACAGTTCCTGCAACAGGGCAGGTATTTAATAGTGTTTATTGACTGACTGACATGTCTGCCAAATTAATCTTTATAATGCATAAATCTCTCTGACTGCTGAGGGGAAAAAAACTGCTGTGGCTTATTGCTTCCAAGAACAAATATATAATCCTTATCCTGGCATTTGAAGAGTTCCAATATCTGGCTCCCGCCAACCTTCTCTATGTTATAGGTTTTCACATGTACTCGCCAACCCAAACTGGACTTGTTTAGTCCCACCACTTTTGCTCTGCCATCTCCTGTGTCTGATTAAGTAACCTCATTTCTACTTGTTGGAATCTTTCTATTCTTTGAAGGTCTAGTTCAACTGTTACCTTCTTCTCTGTTCTCCTTCAGGGAAAATGATCTTCCCTTTTCAAATTGTGTATATGTGTGTGATTTTACTTGACTCTCCTTCATTTCTTTCCCAGTCTTCCCACCTATCCATTTATCATGTTCTATAATTACATTTTGCTTAGTGTATATTTTTAACTAATTTTTTAATCTGCTTAAGGGCAGGAACTATATTGTATTTATCTTTATCTCTTTCCAAGCACCTAGTACAGTGCTCTTCACAAAATAAGAGTTTAATGAATATTTGTGGGAGGAAAATTACAGAAATGGAAGAGATTATGTGTACAAAAATATAGCACTTTAAGATTTGCTAAGTGCTTTACAAATATTATCTCATTTGATTCTCTAGCAAAGCAACTGCTATTACCCCTCACTTAACAGAATGGGAAATTGAGGAATACAGTGGTTAAATAACTTGCCCAGGGTCACCCATCTAGTGTCTCAGGCTAGATTTGAACCCAGGTTGCTCCAGGTTCCATGTCCAACATTCTTTTTTTTTAATAGCCTTTTATTTACAGGTTATATGTATGGGTAACTTTACAGCATTAACAATTGCCAAACCTCTTGTTCCAATTTTTCACCTCTTACCCCCCACCCCCTTCCCCAGATGACAGGATGACCAGTAGATATTAAATATATTAAAATATAAATTAGATACACAATAAGTATACATGACCAAACCATTATTTTGCTGTACAAAAAGAATCGGATGTCCAACATTCTATTCACTGTTCTACCTGTTGAATATACCAACAGTTATATTTAAAGAGTTAATTACTTTTGTTGAATTAGGCTTTTTTTTTAACTTTTACAAGGCATGGATTACTAGGTAGGGGAAGAGGAAGGGAAATATTCAGAATGAAACAAAAGGTATTAATAAAATAAGATGACAAATATTTATGAGAAGAAGAGAGATAATTAAAGGCACATTATGTAGGAGATAAGATCATCTGCTATTATCAATTTAGGAAAAGAGGGTTAGGATTAGTGACTTTGACTATGGAAATGTTTAGAACAACTGTATTTAATAAATCACCATTGTTTAAAAGGTAAGCATGTCCATTGTGTCCCTGAAATATAAAATTAGTGGTAATTTGTCAGGAGAGCAGAGAATGTTGGCATTTTGGCTTCACTGAGTGAGCCCTGACACTGTCAAGCAATATTCACCATTACCATCTGCTAAACCCATAGAATGATGGTACTGTAAGATACGTGAGATATCATCTAACCAAGTCATCTCAAACTAAAATTTCAAGTCTTGAGTTTATAGCACTAAACATTTTGTGCTGCTGCTGCTGCTGCTGTTACTACTATTGCAATTATTATTCTTACTACAATACTTATTTCTACTACTATCTAAATCTTCCTTTTCTTATCCAGACTTATTAATATGATTAATATTAGAATATCCACAGAAATCATTTGCATTCCTGTATATAAACAATAGCAGGAAGAGACAGAAAGATAAATTCCATTCAAATAACTATAAAAGTTGGTGGAGCTGTAAATTAGTCAAGCCATTCAGGAAAGCAGTTTGGAATCATGCTGACAAAGTTACTACACTGTGCGTACTCTTGATTCAATTAAACTACCACCAGGTCTATCTATTCTTCAAAGAAAGAGGAAAAAGAATATATACCTACAAAAAATGCATATCATTCTTTTCAAATCAGAAACTAAGGGGATGTTCTCCTATTGGGGCTTCAAAAAAAATATGGCATATGAATTCAATGGAATAAGAGAAATTGTAATGTGAGAAATTATAGAACATATAATTTCAAAGGAAATTGGAAAGATCTTTAGGCCCTGAGACAAAGTGAAATGAACAGAATTAAAAGAACAATTTATACCATGTTAACATAGAGGAAAAAACAACTTTGAAAAACTTTGAATGTCTGAGAATGCAATGATAAACTAAAAGTCCCAAAGTATAAAGATGAAACACATCACTAACCTCATGACAGAGTAGTAACAAAATGTAGAAAGAGATATACATTTTCAGAATGTGCTAATGTAGGTATATGTTTTTCAGTACCATGCAACTATATATTGAAGGCTTTTTTTAATTGTTCATTAAGGATAGTAGGAGGGATAGATTAAAGATGCTTGTTACTCAAAACAAAAAAAAAGAAAAGAATTGTTTAAGAAAAAAAGAAAGAACAAAGACTTCTTTTTTATTATCTCCCTTGACCTCTTCTTGGTGGTATTAAGACTACCATCTACTTCTATTTTTCTTGATGCCCTCTTTTCCCTTGGTTCTATGATGTTATAGAGTTGTAGCTTCAGCCCTAACTTTTTTATATACATATATATTAAACTTTTTTATTTTCAAAACACATGCATAGATAGTTTTCAACGTTCACATTTGCAAAACCTTATGTTCTAAATTTTTTGTCCCTCTTTTCCCCTACCCGCTCCCCTAGATAGCAAATAATCTGATATATGTTAAAAATGCAATTCTTCTATACATATTTCTGCAATTATCATGCTGAAGAAAAATTAGATCAAAAAAGGAAAAAATGAGAAAGAAAACAAAATACAACCAAACAACAAAAAAAAAGAATGAAAATAGTGTATTGTGATCCACACTCAGTTCCCACAGTCCTCTCTCTGGGTGCAGATGTTTCTCTTCATCAGAAGACCATTGGAACTGGCCTGAATCACCTCATTATTGAAAAGAGCCACATCCATCACGGTTGATCATCTCATAATCTTGCTGTTGCCATGTATAATGATCTCCTGGTTCTGCTCATTTCACTTAGCATCAGTTCATATAAGTCTCTCCAAGCCTCTCTATATTCATGCTGCTGGTCATTTCTTACAGAACAATAATATTCCATAACATCCATATACCATAACTTATTCAGCCATTCTCCAATTGATGGGCATCCACTCATTTTCCAGCCCTTGCCACTACAAAAAGGGCTGCCACAAACATTTTTGCACATGTGCAGCCCTAACTTTCTGACTCTTCCTTCTCTGTCTTCTCAACTTCATCATCCTCTATTTCTTTAAATGGAAATATACCTTCATGGATCTGTTTTTGACTCTTTTCTTTTTTCTCTAGTTCTCATTGGTTATTTTGTCCATTCCTATGGCTTTTATTATCATTTTTATGACCTCAAAATTTATATCTTCTTTCTTCCCTGAGCTTCATTCTCATATTTCCAATTGTCTACTTAGGCATCTCTATCTCAAACTCAGCATATTCAAACTCTATCTTTCTCACAAATTCTGTCCCTCCCCCAAATCTATTTTGTTGAAATTTTCTCAGTCTCCTGATCATATAGAAATCTGTTGTTTTCCCTTCTCTCTTATTTGCACATTGCCAAATCCTATTCATTTTACCTTGATAATATTTCTCTCTTATTTCTTCCTTTCCAATCCCATTGCCAATGCCTCAATTTAGGCCCTCGTTACTGTTTACTTACACTTTTATAATTAAATTCAAGAAACATTTCTTAGATGTTTACTATATGCAAAGTACTGTTCTCATTTCTTGGAATTCACGTGTGAAAATCAATTTGCCAGAAGGGATGAAAAGTCAATATAGATTATGATGGATTGACAGAAATAGTCATTCAGACTGCTTCTGAGAAATTTGAAGTGGGAGAAAACTCTCAGTTACAGTGATCAGAGAAGATTTTATGGAAGAGGAGGTACATGAACAAAGCCTTGAAGGAAAAAAAGAGAATATCAAAAGCTATCCATCCAAAGCATTAGAAATAGAATTAGAATTTCCCATAGATTGAAGAATGACAGAACAAATTGTAGCATATGATCATGATAGAATATTATTGTGCTGTAAGACATGATGAACAGGCAGATATTAGAAAAAACTTAGAAAGATTTATATGAATTGATGCAGAGTGAACTGATCAGAATTAGGGGAACATCATACACAGTAACAGCAATACTGAATGAAGATCAAGTGTGAATGACTTAGCTATTCTCAGCAATACAATGATCCAAGACAATTCCAAAGGATTTTTCATGAAAAATGCTATCCATCTTAGAGAAAGAATTGATGGAGTCTGGAAACAGATTAAAGAATATTATTTTTTACTTTATTTTTTCATAGGTCTTTTTTTGGGAGAGGTCTCTGTCTTCTTAATTGACATGACTAATGTAGTAATATATTTTGCATAATTAAATTTCTTTCAGAAAAAAAAAGGAAAAAAGGAAACACCTTTTGTTTTTATTACAAAACAAAACATTAACAAAAAAGCCATCCATTCACATCATTCCACCATCTGCACTGCCACTGAACTCACTTCTTTCTATGTGAAACAGCAAAATCATTTCCACCAAAGCTTTAAAAACCACATTCCTAGTCCTGAGGACAATTAATCCACTTGGTTTTGGAATGTCTTTCAACTGAGCTGCTTTGGTGATTGAATGCAAACTTACAAGTCTACTGTATCCAACTGTCTCCAGACCATACCATGCTTCATATCCCATCCAACTAGTCATGCAGACCCAAACCATTTGCTCTCCCCTCCCCACACCGTAGCTTTTTAATCTCTTGCCTTTGACTTAGAAAGTAAATCAATGCTACCACTGCTTCTGGAAAAGCTTTATCAAGCATTTCACTAATAGAATGGAGGAGTAATGGCCAGGGAAAGCATAGCTGGACAAGAATAAGTTATCCAACGACAACAATAATGCAAAAACAACAACAACAAAAAATGAACAACTTAAGAACTCTGATCAGTATAAAGACCAGCCATGATTCCAGAGAATCAATTATGAAATATGCTATCTGTACCCTTACAGAGTGGGTATAGACTGAGGTATAGAATAGATTTGAAAAAATAGGACCAGTGCCCTTTTGTAGTGTCAAGAAACTGGAAATTGAGTGGATGCCCCATCAGTTGGAGAATGGCTGAATAAGTTATGGTATATGAATGTTGTGAAATATTATTGTTCTATAGTAAATGATCAGCAGGATGATTTTGGAGAGGCCTGGAGAGACTCAGATGCTAAGTGAAGTGAGTAAGAACCAAGAAAACATTGTACACGGCAACAGCAAAATTATTCGATGATCAATTCTGATGTATGTGGCTCTTTTCAATAGCTAGGTGATTCAGGCCAGTTCCAATGATCTTGTGATTAAGAGAGCCATTTAAACCCAGAGAGAGGATTGTGGGAACTGATTATGGATCATAACATAGCATTTTCACTCTTTTTGTTGTTTGCTTGCATTTTGTTTTCTTTTTCATTTTTTTCCTTTTTTTTTTTTTGATCTGATTTTACTTGTGCAGCACAATAATTGTAGAAATATGTATAGAAGAATTACACATGTTTAAGATATATTGGATTACTTGCCATCTAGGAGAAGGGGTGGGGGGAAGGAAGGGAAAAATTTGGAATACAAGGTTTTGCAAGGGTCAATGTTGAAAAATTATCCATGCATATGTTTTGAAAATAAAAAACTTTAATAAAAAAAGAATAAAAACAGAAAGAAAAAAATGGGGCAAGTGCTGGAATTTTTTGTTTAACTGTGTATATTTTACAGGAGTTTTGTTTTTCTTCCTCTCTTTTTTAATGGGGGTTGGCATAAAAGGGAGAGAAATAGATTTTTGTTAATTAAAAAATTATTTAAGAAACAGAACATAAATTATGTCTTAACCTCCTTCTTCCTTCAAAGAATACCAACCCCTTGAGGGCAGAATCTATTTCACCACTTAGCACAATATCTGGTACATGCTAATCCCTTAGGCTTAATAAATGCTTTTTTTTAATTCATTTTTTCCAAAGGTGAAGAAAATAATAATAATAAAAATCCAACTGCCCTTTTTGCCTAGTCTTTACTCTCTCTAATCCATCCAAAATATAGTACCAGGCTGTTAGGTGGCACATGGATAGAGAACCAGTTCCAGAATCAGGAGGATCTGAATTCAAATATGGTCTCAGACACTTTACTAGTTTTGTGACCCTGAGAAAGTCATTTCACCCTGTTTGCCTCAGTTTCCTCATAAGCATAATGAGCTGGAGAAGGAAATGGCAAACTACCTCCAATATCTTTGCCAAGAAAATCTCAAATGTTTTTTAGACATGAGCAAAATGACTGAACAACAAAACCCCAAGTTACACATTTTGATGTAGTTAGTCCCAGAATTTAGAACTAGAAAATGGAGGTCATGTAGCCCAACCTCCTCATTTAATAGATGAAGAAACTCAAATTCAGAGATAAAAATGATTTGCTCAGAATCATACAACTAGTAAGCAACATAACTGCAATGTGAACTCAGGTCCTCTAATTCTAAATCTATCAGTCTTTACAGAGTAGTAAACTGTGATTTAAAAGACATGTATTCCATTAGCTCTCTATATGACAGTGACTAAAGCACTCAAACGTTATAGCACTCAATTTCCTCCTCTGTAAAATCAGTGAATTGGACTAGATGATCCAGTGGTCTCTAAAATCTATTTCATTTTCAAAGTATAGATTGTGAGTAGTTATGTTGACTCCTTCTTGAGACAATATGAAACTTAATAAGGCAGTCTCTATTTGAATTTTAATTTAATCCCATCTAAGGAAAGTTTGCTACTAAAGGTTAAATTCAGGACAAAAAGTCAGACGTTTTGTCAGACGTTTTGTCAGGCGTTTTGCAATTGTTTAAGCTGATGTGAGTCTGATCTAGAAGCTAAAATCTGAAATGAGGCCACAGGAAAAGAATGTGAGACATCTAGATTTCTAGATTTGCCATTAAGTGGTTGACACCCAGCTTTAAATCCCCTCCTTTACAGCCCATTATTAAGAAACGGTTGTTGAGTTGAATTTTCAGACACCTAATAGTGTTCAAAGCATCATAATTTATCCTCATCTCTAAAATGGGGATAATTATAGCACCTACTTCCTAAGATTGTTGGGAGGATAAAATGGGATAATATTCATAAAACAATTCAGAAACTTTAAAGTGTAATACAAGTGCTACTGCTATTATTATTATGACACATATTGCAGCATTGTGATTATCTGCTTATGTCTTGGAAATAGAATATAGACTAAATCTGTTATTTGACAAGATCCATTTCAGAGAGTCATGCAGAAATATTGATAGCATTACTTATCAAATTTTATGTGTCCTCCCTCCTTGACCTCAAAGGACAGATCAGTTTCTTGTACTTAAGATATTCTAGCAGTAGCCCTATATCACTTATTAGAAATGATTTAAGGAAATTCCTGCTTCAGACAAGGATTTGGAATAAAAGAATTAAATCTAAAGTTCTATGATTCTCTTAAATCTACACTGAACATTGAGTATGTTCAATGCTGTGTTTATTTGTTAAAAAGAAATATGAAACATAGAATGTTATAACTAGAAAGGACTTTAGATCATATGGCAAAGGATCTTCATCTTTTTTTGTGCTATGGGCTCTTCCAACAGTCTGATGAAGCCTATGGTCCTCTCCTCAGAATCATGTTTTTAAGTACATAAAATAAAGTACATAGTTATATATATAGTTAGCAAAGTATTTTTAAAGCTTTTTATTTTCAAAACATATGCATAGATAGTTTTCTACATTCACCCTTGCAAAATCTTGTGTTCCAAATTTTTTTCTCCCTCCCTTCCTTCCACCCCCTCCCTAGACAGCAAGTAATCCAATATATGTTAAACAGGTGCAATTCTTTTATACATATTTCCACAATTATCATGCTGCACAAGAAAAATCAGATTAAAAAGGAAAAAATGAGAAAGAAAATAAAATGCAAGCAAACAACAATAAAAAAGTAAAAATGTTATGTTGTGATCCACCCTCAGTTCCCACAGCCCTCTCTCTGAGTATAGATGGTCCTCTTCATCACAAGATCATTGGAACTGGCCTGAATCAACTCATTGTTGATGACAGCCATATCCATCAGAGTTGATCATCATATAATATTGTTTTTGAAGTATATAATGATCTCCTGGTTCTGCTCATTTCACTTAGCATCAGTTCATGTAAGTCTCTCCAGGCCTCTTTGTATTCATCCTGCTAGTCATTTCTTACAGAACAATAATATTCCATAATACTCATATATTATAACTTATCCAGTCTTTCCCCAACTGATGGGCATCCATTCAGTTTCCAGTTCCTTTACACTACAAAAAGAGCTGCTACAAACATTTTGGGTCCTTTCCCCTCATTTTTATAATCTCTTTGGGATACAGGTTCAATAGAAACACTACTAGATCAAAGGGTATGCACAGTTTGATAGCTCTTTGGGCATAGTTCCATGAATGGCTGGATCAGTTCACAACTCCAACAGTGTATCAGTGTCCCAGTTTTCCCACATCCCCTCCAACATTCATCATTATCTTTTCCTGTCATCCTAGCCAATCTGAGAGGTATGAATAGTACGTCATAGTTGTCTTAATTTAGCAAAATATTTTTAAAAGTTCATGAATCCAAGTTAAGAATTCTTTTCATAGAAGCATAAAATGGAGTCACTGAATGGGGAGGGGGGAAGCCTTTTTGAGCACTTATGTTAGGCACTATACTTAGTACTAGGGGTACAAAAAAAAGGAAGAAAGGTAGCCCTTGCCTTTAAGGAGCTAACGTTTTAATAGGGAAAGGCAATATATAAAAAGAAGTGGTGATCTAGGAAGTCAGAGGCAATGGTGATCAGAGTCATAGGTTAATGGACTGATACTGACATGGACTTGAGTGTAGAATATAGAATATTAGGACTGGAAGGGACCTTGAAACTCACAGTCAGAGCTAGAAAAGACCTTTTTTTATTTATATCATTTAATTCAACTTTTCTTCTGGAAATAAAGAAACTACAACACAGAGTGAGGAAATACGCTTTTTGCCCTCAAGAAATTTACAGTCTAGTTGGGAAAATAAGAAAAAAGCAAACAAGACAATATAACCAAGAGCTACATTGTATGGTACAGATTATAAAGTAGGGGACAAAAAGATCAGTGACTAAAATGACCAAGGAAGACTTTAGAGAATAGTTGGGACTTGATCTGAATCTTCAAGTCTGGATAAATCTATTACCTAGCCAGGAAGCCAGCCAAAATCACCTATTTCTTTATTTCTCTTTCACCTATATCATTAGTGGTCTTTTTCATTTTGTTGTTGTTGTTCAGTCATTAGTCATGTCCAACTCTTTGTGATTCCATTTGGGGTCTCCTTGGCGAAGATATCGGAGTAGTTTGCCATTTCCATCTCCAGGACACTTTACAGAGGAGGAAATAGAGGCAAACAGGGTGAAGTGACTTGCCCAGGGTCACATAGCTAGTAAGTTTCTGAGGTTGGATTTGAACTCAGTTCTTCCCGACTCCAGACCCAGAACTCAATCCACTGGAAACTCTAAATGTGAATAGATTTGCAAATGTCACTCATTCTCCCATTTCTGTGTCAAAGTCTGGATTGTACTTTCTTCACTTCTAAAAAAAAAAGCTGGATTAAATGATCACTAGCAGAGTCAAAATTTGTCATTGCAGATGATTTGATTTTTATCACCTTTTAGTCTGGCTTTCACCTGCTATTATAGTCCATGCATATATTGTTCTCTTAGCGCTGCTTATTTTGTTCTGTATTGGTTCATAAAAGTCTTCCTATTTTTCTCTGATTCTTTCCATTAGTTATTTTTTATATCATGGTCATCTTCTGTTATATTCAAATATCACATTTTTTCTGCCATTTCAATCAATGGGTATATACTTTATTTCCACACTCTTGCTGTCCCCAAACTGCTGTTAGTATTTTGTATGTGGAAGAAATTCCTCTCTGTCTTTAACTTCCATGGGATATCTCTGTTATAGTAAGGTTCTAGATCAAAAGCTATGAACACCTTAATGACTTTTCCAAGCTGTTTTATAAAATGATTAAACAAATTTGCAGCTCTATCAATAGTGTATTAACTGCACTATTGTTAACAATTTCCATCTGGTTATAAGATAAAACCTCAGAGATGTTTTTATTTGTAGTTTTTTCACTATTAATTATTTGGAACATTTTTTTTTTGTTAAAAACATGTATTCCTCTTTCTGAAAACTGCTTATATCTAATTAGAAGCCTTACTTCTTGGAAAACTAATGCCCATAAATGCCCATAAAACCCAAAGTTTGACTTTTTGGAACATTCTATTCCAAATTACTATCTCAAATGAGTAAAAGAAAAGCTGCTCTCAAAAGAGAAAGATTTATCATCAATGTTATCCATTGAGTCTTTCGGTTTTATGCAACAGGGACAAAGAGTTATCACTTGTCTTCTCTGGACTTCAGTTTCCTCATCAGTAAGATCAGAAGTTTGATTGGCCTACACTATCTACAACAGTAGTGTCTATCTCAAATAGAAGGGGCCACTAAACTGTACATGAAGATTCCTGCAGGTTTCATATTAATTGAGAAAAACTACATTAACATAAACTAATTTCTATTGTATTTTTATCTTATTAAGTATTTGCTAATTATTTTAATCTGGTTCAGACTGGCACTCGGGAATGCTGTGAACACAAAGGGCTGCATGATTGATACCTCTATTTTACATTTATATATTATAGAAGATTTAGGAGAGATATGCTATCTTCCCAACTTAATTGAAGATCTCTTCTCTGGGAAAAGGCTAGGCTTTTTCTGTTTTGTCCCAAAGAGCAGAACTACATGTAAGAAAAATTTTCCCAAAGAGCAGAACTACATGTAAGAAAAATTTTCCCAAAGAGCAGAACTACATGTAAGAAAAATTTTCCCAAAGAGCAGAATTACATGTAAGAAAAACTTAAGTTTCCCAACTATTAGGAGTTTCCTCAAAGGAAAATAGGCAGCTATGGAATCTAACAGGTTTTTCCTCATTATAAGTCTTTAGAGAAAGCTTGATGTCCACTATTTGGAAATATTGTAGGCGGGATTTCTATACAAATATGGGCTTGACTAGGTAACCTCTGAGGACACTTCCCACTTCCAACCGTCATGCTCAGGGCAGGCCAGCCAACCTAGCCGAACCTTCAGGGCACCCTGGCAGAAAGCAGCCTGTGCTAGGCAAATCAAACAACTATCACCACTTTGGTCACCTTCTCCTCCCAGACTCAGATAGTACAGGCCAGGATTCCAATTCTAGGAGCCTTGGAGACAGTAATGCTTCTAGCCCAGTGTCTGAAGCCATTATCCTGGAAAGCATCCTCTGTGGGAGCATAGTCTGGCAAACTGCTGCAATGCCATGACCAGTTACTGAAGCCCTAGAAAAGAAAGTTCTTGCCACCAAAGTTCTTGGTATTGTCAAATGTCACCATCAGAAAATGATATTTTTTTTCCAATGGAAAGGACATGAAATACTATAGATAAATTACTATAGACTTTGCCACTGCACTCTAAGGTTCATGGGATTTTCCCCTCTGATTTGCAACTAAAACTGTCTATGTGTTGTTTCTCCCATTTAAAGGGGAGCTCCTTAAGAGCAAGCAATGTTATATTTTTCTATTCTTATGTACTTTGCACATAGTAAGCCCTTAATAAATGCTTCATTCATGCATGTATGGATTCATTCTTATAGCTTTGAGATCACACAGTGATCCTATCTATGATTCATCGAATTTAGAGCCAAAAAGGACCTTAAGGATTACTTAATTGAATTCTTAATGTTGGGTTCATGAACTTGTTTTTGAAAAACATTTTGATACCTATTTCTGTATATTTCATTTTCTTTGTAATCCTATACATTTTATTTTATATGTTTATAATCATTATTCTGAGAATAGACTTCCAAAAGGGTACATGACTCAAAAAAGATTAACATCCCCTTATTTGCTCTGACTCCCTCATTTTACAGATTGAGACATAAAGAGGTAAAGTAAGTGGCCAATTAGTCCTAGGACCAAGTTCACCTCTCCCCAACAGTTCCTTAGATTACACCTCCAGGATTCTTTGTACTACACCACTGCCGTGGTGTATTCTCTCTGTATCAATCCTAGATCTGGAAAGGATAAGGACTGAGAGACAAAGTCATCTTGAGGGAGGAGAATTGGAGAAATGGAAAGAATTGCAGTGTATATATACTTGGGCAGATGCTGCAAATGGACATTGAGTTGGGTCCAGGAATAAACAAAACTAGAGCAAACTAGATGGTACTGAAATGATATGAAATGAAACTTATAAATTTCTCCCTGAAACAAAGATCCTGCTTTTTAATGCCAATACCAATGTTGTTGCATGACTCTGTCATAGTTTCTGAAAAGTTAAAAAATGAGAATCATTCAGAGGACTATAAAGATGTAAATAGTTGGATATAAACAGACTGTAACACAAAACAAAAGCAACATAAGAATAACTGGGATTACGGATATCATCAAAGCAACATATGATTCAAAAAATGGACTGATCATGTAATAAGAGCAGAGTTAACTGATAAGCAATCCATGTGCTCCATTGGTATCCTTATATCAGGGGAAAGTGAGACAGACTCTTAGCATGTTGCATGAATCCTCTATGGCACATTTATAGGTAGACATAGATGAGTCACAAAGGCAGGTATGGATGGATGGTTTGTAATCTGCATTTTGAAGGGAATGTTCACTTAGATAAAATCATAGATCCATCTGTGATTTGAGAATAAACTACACTGAATGTAGGCTTGTTTGATGTCAGGTTTCTTTGGAGGTTTTGGAAGGAAGGGGCTGAAGGAAAATGCAGAGCCAGGAGAAACAAGGACTATCATTTAGAGAGGTAAGTAATTCTTAGTTTCTCAATCAATAAACATTTATTAAGCACTATTTATGTACCAGGAGTTATTCTAGGTGCTGGAGAGAGATACAAAAGCAAAAGTCCCTGTCTTCAAGAAACTTATAGTCTCTTGAGGGTGAAGATCATAAACATGCAATATATATGTATATCAAAATAAAAAATAATTTAAAATTTAATTTAGGGGAGGGGAGTAGCTAACAAGAGGGGGAGGGGGAAAGAAAGGATTCCTGGAGAAGGTTCCACTTGGGTTTTGAAAGAATGAAAAGATTCTGAGAGGTAGAGATGAGAAGTGACTGTATTCTAGACAACCATTACAAAGATAATGAAACCTGAGATGGGGTTTGGCTGGAATTTGAAGCACAGTAAGGGTAGTGAATATATAGCAAGATTGAAAAGGTAGGTTGGTGTCAAGATGTGAAGGTTTTTCAAAGCCAAATAAAAGAGTTTATGCTTGACCATAAAGGTAATGGGGAATCACTAGGGTTTATTGCAAGGGAGTAACTCGCTAAGACCTGGACTTGAGGAAAATCACTTTGTCAGCTATGTTTAGCAAGGATCAGAGTAGGGAGTGACTTGAGGCCAAAAGACCAATTAGGACGAAATTGTAATAACTAGGTGAGAGGCAAAGAGGACCTGAAGAGTGGTGATTTGTGTGTGAAGAAGAAGATGAAGAGTGCCAGAGATGTGATAAAGTGCATCGAGAGTCTGTGTGGGATGGCCGTGATAAAGTACAGGAATTAGAATCAGGAAAATCTGGGTTCAAGTCTGGTATCTGATACACTCTAGCTGTGATCGCGGACAAGGCACTTAACGTCTGCTGATTTATATTTCAAATGAGCACCAATAGGTGGGAAAAATTTCCACACGGGGATTTCCCAAGACAGCCTAAAATCACAGATTAAAAAACAACAACAACAACAAAGCAATACGATCATCAGACTGATACAAAATGTGGGGATGGTCTTTCCCCCTCTCCAGAGCTCTAAAATGAGGGGATAGAACGACACGACGTCGTTTTCAGCTCTAAAATTATACTCCCCAAATTTAATAATATAAGAAAATATATGTTTCTATAGTCTTTTTACTAGGAGTCAGAAGATCTGGATTTGTTCATCGTAGCCCTGCCAGTTAATTGCATGGTTTTTTTGGATTCGTCTCGATCCCCAGTCTTATCCTGTTTCCCTATCTACAAACTAAGAGTGTTGCACTAGTTCTCTGAGGCCCCTTCCAGCCCTGACATTCTGTCACATTTGCCTCAGGGAGTTTGGACAAAGGGTGCCTTCCTCCACGGTTTCCTCAGCTGCAGAAGCTATGGAGCCAGAGGCAGCAAGGGAGTGCCCGGGTAAAGGGAAGATCGGGGACTCTGGACGCCCACCACAGGTGAGGATCTCAGGGAGGATTCGGAGGGAGGTAGAAGAGGACCAGGGAACGTGGGCGTCCTACAGACGGATGGAATAGGGCAAGGACCGGTGCTTTGTCACTTGGCGACAAGCATCGGGGCTGAGGCAGGGAGCGCTCAGTGCGTGCGTGCCAAGCCCGGCTCTGGCCAGCCGCACGTACCCCGGGATTCCACACCGAATGTAGAGCACCCCGAGATTCCACACCCAAAGCCGCGTCCCTGCCTCTTTCCCCACCTTTACTCTTCTTTTCTCCCAGTAATGTGAGTGCTCGGAGTCCCAATCAAGCACCTTCGCAGGTTTCCCAACCCCCAGAGACCCCACCCACGCGGCGCCAGCCAATGAGAAGCCGGGCCGGTGCCCTGGGATCGGGGGGGCCCCCCCATGCGCTCCGCCGGCGCCCGGGCCAGCTCAGAGAGCCAGAAAAGCGAACCTAACCCGTCTGAGCCGCTGCTCCGGACCCAGCCAAACGCGGCCGCCGCGCGCCCGCCCGCCCGCCAGCAGCCAACCGCGCCGCCTCCTCTTCTGCCCCCCCACCCCCCGTCGGGTGCACTGTCCCAACCCGAAAGTCCAGTTCTGCGACCGGGCCGGCGGCGGCGGCGGCAGAAAGAGAGCGAGACCCGGAGAGCGGGAGAACGAGATGACCCAGGAGTACGACAAGTGAGTGAGGGCGAGGGGAGCACGCGCCGGGCCGGGGAGCCAGCCTGACGGCCAGACCCTGCCGGGAGGAGGGGGCACCCTCCTTCCAGCTGTGCTAAGGAAGATGTGCCCCGTGGGGGGCCTTCCGTCGTGTCCTCTGCGCTTAGTGTTGTGCCTGGACGTAGTGAGAGCTTAATAAATGTGCGTTGACCGACTGAGTGACCAACAGTCTCCTGTCGGGCGAGGGGGTGGCCCTGGTCTTGAGAGGTAGGTAGAGTGAAGCCACCCAGCCGGGGGAGCAGCCTCACCTCCTCCTCCTCCTGTTCTCTTTCTTTCTCTTCCTCCTCCTCCTCTTTTTCCTCCTGCTGTCAGCTTAACCCGGCTTGGCTCCCACTCGCGGCCCCGGGGCAGTGCAGGTGAATCGGCGGGATGCGGGGGTTGAGGCTCTGGCCAGCGGAGGGAGGAGGCTGCTCTCGCCGAACCTCCCTCTTCCTCCATCTGCCCTGGCAGCTTCCCCTCTGCCCCGCATCGGGGGGTGGGGGTGGAGGTGGAGGACAGCCCGTGGGTCCCCTATGGCACAGCGCCGACACTTGTCCTGGACCTGCCACCAGCCACCTGGGTCACCTTAGGCGTTCTCTCCCGGACCTCAATTTGTCTTAAGATGAAGAGGTTGGACCTGGATGGATGAGAGGGCTCTAAAGTCCCTTCCAGCCCCCAATCCCATGAGCCCTTCGATCTCGTTTCCCCCAGTCTGGGAAGAGCCTAGTCTAGACATCTGCCCCGAGGGCTCGGCACCCCCGACCTCCCTCTCCATCCTCCTCCCCCAATTCCCAGGCTCAGGTGCTCTCCTGGCCCTTTGATCCCGGGACGAATTGGGTTGGAGGTCGATTGCCCTGGACCAAGCGCAGGTTCGGTGGCTCTGTGGCTGAAGCCAGGTGTGTGTGTGTGTGTGTGTGTGTGTGTGTGTGTGTGTGTGTGCGTGTGTGTGTGCGTGCGTGTGTGTGTGTGTGTGTGTGTGTACGCGCGCACGCGCGCGTTAGGTAGGTGCTGGATGCCTTTTCACCTTTTTGACTTCTCTCTCTGTCTCTCTCCTCCCCCCCCCCCCCCCCCCCCCCCCTTCCTTATTCTTTGTTTAATTGAAACAACTCCGGAGGAGATTCTTGGCTTTGGGGAAACTCGACACCTGAAAGGCGTTGGTCCTCCTCCTCCGGCTTCTCCTTCCTTGTAGTCTAGTCCTCCTTCATCTCCCTTTAAATGCTGAGTGTGGAGAACAATCAGTCTGTGTGTCCGAAGGAGCCTCCGAGTCCCAAAGCTTCTCTTTCCACCTCCACCCCCACCCCATTAAAAAAAAATGAAAAGAAAAAAAAAAAAGCAGTCTGTGGGTGCAGGAGGACTGGCACTTGCCGTTTCTGGCTGTCCTAAAAAAAAGAATCCTGCATTGCTCTCTGGGGCCACATCGCCACCCCCTCAAAGCCCCCCACCTCCTTTTAAAATAAGAGTTCAGGTTAAAGCATAGGAAAAGAACTGGAAGACTGAAGGATCTTTACACGAGACACACCTATTTTATTTTATTCCATAATGGCTTGAGTGTTGTGTTATTTGAAAAAGAGATTCTATACTCAGGCCTTTAGTGATTTTTAAATCGATGCGCAGATAGGAACTCCGAAAATCCTTTCCCCTCGTGCTCCTTCCCTCTTGTGCTCCGTCGCTGCTAATGGATTTCTTTGAGACGCATCCCACAGCCGGAAAAGTGGATTTATCCAGGTAATCTGATGTGTTTAAAATATATAGTTGCAAATGAATGGCAATAGAGAACTTTTCTGGAGTACAGATATCAAGGGAAATAACCTTGTTTTTGTGCGTTTTGGTGGTCTCATCACCTGGTTTTGCGAGGAGGGCTGGAATTGCATTTGGCTTAAAAAATATTTTCAAACTGCTAAGGGGCTTATTTAGTTACTTGTTATCATTGGTGGTAATTGCAGATTACTCAGATCTACACTATCGAGAACATAAGATTTATAAATATGGATAATTAGCTAAAAAGTACCACATTTCCAGAGATCTCTTTAGATTTCCATTGGTAAAACAAACAACAAAACACATAAACATGAAAAACCAGTAAATTTCTCTAAAAAAAGCAAATAGTCTTTTGAAAAATTGCCTTTTAACACAGATTTGGCATGGATATTTTTGAAAACTTTTTTTCTAACTAGGAATCATAAGTTCAGTTTGTTATAATGGAGTTTGCAAAATTTATAAAAATACTGGTAACCAAACAAATATTTCAGTGTGTTGATGAAATCTTTGTTGAATAGATATAATAAATAATGACATGGAATAAAATCTTTACTATTATGCATTTATTTATTGATTTATAGTCTTAAATCATAATCACAAAGGTACCCATTGAGTCATTTAACACATTGTTAAATGTATTTTTGTGAAAAAATATGTGAAGCAAAAAAAAATGTGGTTTGTTTTCTGATTGAAAAATAATTGAGAACAGGGAGAGAAAGTAGAGAAGGTAGCAAAACTAGCATATCAGGAATGGAAGAATCCTATGCTGTCATAACATTTCTGAAAGTTATTTTGATTTTTAATAATACCCTAGTTATATAAGAATAATCACTGTAATATGTGGCTCATTAGCTGTAATCAGCTCCATTATTTTTCAAGGAAATGTCCACTCTCTACAATTTAAAAGTTGTTTTTTAAAAATTTTCAATGTGTTCAAATAAAGTTTATTTAGAAATAGACAATACACTGCACAAACTTCCTTCATAAGCCAGTTTCTGGTATTTTATGCCTGGACATAAGTAAAACAGTGATTTTGAGATTTATAATTCATCCCAATTCAGAAGGCAGCATTTGAACCCAGCTCTTCTCCATAGTCTGCCCTTTATTCATCCCACCATATTGCTTTCACACACACACACACACACACACACACACACACACACACACACACACATCCTATCCCCACCTCCCAACTCCAATCAAAGATGGTCTCATTTTCCCAAATGAATCTTTAGCTCTGTTTTTTTAAAGCGTTTGGGTGTCTGCCAAACCCTACACTTTGTTGATAGCTTTAAAAGATAATCTTTCTACACTCACTCAAAGTAGGTAGGTTACCTTTAGGCCATTCACACATTTCATTTGAGTGTTGCAATGAGAAATGAGTCTTATAAACACCTGTAATGCTTAAATTTGCTTGTTCTCAGATTAGCGATTATTCAGTACAGTTCTCAGCATTTTCACTTTTAAATTTGTTTTTCAATTTAAGAGTCTTTATACTTCTGTGAATTTAATTTTCTACTTCTTGGATTTGCAGTTTTTTTCCATTATTAAAATGCCAACTGTATAATAGTTGAGACTGTTTGCATTTCAGATTTTTTGGAATCAGTAGTGTTTGTTTTAATCTGATAAAATAAAATTTAATCTGCAATTCAATCAAAGCGCAGGCTAAGGAGAAGAGTTTAGTGCAGGTTATTTTACCACAGTATCAAAACTTTTACAAATGTTATCCAGAGTGATAAGTGAGGAAATACTTTAAAAAAAAAAAAAAAAGATATTTTTCTGATAAAATCACTCAATAGCTCTGAACATAGTTATAGATTATTGAATGTTTATCTTAAAGATAAATAGTTAAACTATCTTGCTAGAAAATTACACTGCTTTGCTAATTTACAGTCCCCTTTGGCCACATTCCATGTTGAATCTTCGGGGAATCAGCAGCATATTATAACTTTCTCACATACCCCCAAGGATTAAATGAGGTACCTTTTTTCCCTTCCACTCCTACCCCAATAACCTTTTGTCAGTAAAGGCTAGGAAATTGTTGAAGGCATGGAAACCAAGAGTAAAGAGCAAGGAAATAAACTGTAGCAGTGTGTTGATAGAATTACTCAGATTCTAAGAGAATATATTTGTGATTAGATGGTGCCCAAAGAAAATGAATGTTCTATTGTCATACCATGTCCTTATATCTGTTTATATAGAGTATTTGAATAGCAAGGCATTCTCTTACATGGTTTGGCAAACTATCCAGTGTTATGTTGGGTTCCAAGTATAAGTTAGCTGCAGGTTCCCATGATGTCTAAATACTCTGTATTCTACTGGGTGGCCTCTGGGGCTACAGTTAAGTGGGCTGTTCTGTTTGATGATATCTGGCCTTAAATTGACTCACCCGGATTTATGGGGCCAAAGAATTTCAAGATTTTCTTAGTGATTTTTAGTTGCTTTTTATGTCTTATAATGTCCATTGGTTTTATTTGTCTAATTTTTGTTTTTAAAGCAAAAGGCCAGTGTTGGTTCTTCAGAATGAAGCACTCTATCCACAGCGTCGCTCTTACACCAGTGAAGATGAAGCCTGGAAATCTTTCCTGGAAAACCCTCTTACTGCGGCCACCAAAGCGATGATGAGTATCAATGGAGATGAGGACAGTGCGGCTGCTCTTGGTCTGCTCTATGACTATTATAAGGTAGCCAGCCCTCTCTTTGTTAAAGGCTTAACAACAGCTCAAGATGCACTCGATTAAACTGCACATAAAACAGTAATTTGCTAGTAGAATGTAATGCAAGTTGCTCTGTAGTGACTATAAATAACCTAATGAGTACTTTGAGTTAATATGGTTCAAAGCTGAAAATCTGCAATCAGAGAATCAAAGGACTGTTTTTAAAACTTCTGAAGTAACCAGCTGCTCTAGGATCGGTCTTTATAAGTGAAAGATGAAGCTATTACAAAGATGATAGCGGATGGGTACTACTGATAGACATTCTGCAGAAAGGAGTCTTAGTTTTGGTAACAACTATCAACTAATGAACAAGCATTCATTAGGTACTATGTACTAGAAGGGACTTTGTGGTAAAGGGGATAGAGTGCTACTTTGGGTCAGGAGGACCTGAGTTCAAATCCAGTGACCAAGGTAAATCATTTAACTGTTTGCCTCAGTTTCCTCATCTGACAAGTGAACTGAAAAAGGAAATGGCAAACCACTTTAGTATTATTAAGTAAATCCCAAATGGGGTCATAAAGAGAAGAACAGTACTGAATAAACAATAAACCAGAGATTTGCTGACTATTGGGAATATAAAGATCAAATAAAATTTACACTGCAATAAGCATTATTGTACTGATTCCCTTTGGATTGGGCATGGCATGTGGACTCTAACTCTTGCATGTGGTATATTTATTCTAATCAAGGTGGTTTATTTTTGATGACATTTCAAAGTCCTTTGTTGTGGATAAAGGAGCTTTGGAATTCAAATGCTGTCTCTGATACAGGACACCTTTGTGACAATAGACAAGTTATTGAGTTCCCTCTCAGTCACCTAGATAACTCTCTACAATTATGGCTTAAAAGAAAAATTGCTGTTGGGTATTGAAAGAAGGAGTTTCTAATACAAATGAAATCATAAGTCCAGTCTAAAACTATCACAAATCAGTATTCTTCATTAAATATGAAAGTAGAATTAATCCATTTTGTGGATTCTTATTAAATTCTGTCTGCATTTAGAAACATAAATGATATGGAGTTAATCTTAATAGCACAATAATTCTATTCCTCTGTATTGATCTCCTTTGCTGTCATCTGAAGGTAATGCTATTATTCATTCATCAGAAAAATATATATTTTTAATAATTTTTCTTGTAGTGGTAATTTAACATTGTTATAGTAGTTCAATATTAAGCTTCAAGACTTTGACATGGATCATCTTCTCTCTCTCTACATGCTCTTACTTGATGACTTCATCATCTCACATGGATTTAATTATCATCTTTATGACTCACATAGCTATATGTCTAGCCCCATTTTCTCTTCTGAGTTCCAGGCCTGTGTCATCAATTACTTATTGGGCATTTCAAACATGTCCAAAATAATCTTTCTACCCTCCTTCTTCCCCAGTCAACATATCTTCTGAAGTTTCTTATTTCTGTCCTAGGTACCCTTTTCCTTCCAAATACTCCAGTTTGAAACTTATGTATAGTCTCTGACTCTTCTCTTTTCCTTACCCTACATATCCAGTTTACTGCTAAATGTTTTTATGTTCATAATTCTTGCTTCCTCTCCTCTCTACTCATACAGTCTACTGCTATCATCTTAGTTCAAGTCTTCATCATTTCTTGCCTGGACTATTGTAGTAGCCTCCTAGTTGAGTTCCTTAACTTGAATCTAAAGTTATTTTCTTAAAACACAGGTCTCAACCATATCAGTTTTTTTACTTAACTCCTGTGGTTTTCTTTTGCCTCCAATATTAAATAAATATAAATTCTTCTGGCATTTGAAGCCTTTTACAACCTGGCCCTAACTTACCTTTCTATTCTTGTTATATATTCCTTCTTTCCCTGTGCCAGTCCAAAATGGTTACATCTTCTCTCACTAGGCTTTAGCACACTGGCTGTCCCCCATGCTTGGACTGCACAATCCCTTTTAACCACAGCCTCACAGAACTTATTTTATCCAAGAAACAATTCAAGCACTTTGTCTATATCAAAAGTGTCAAAAACATGGTCTACAACCTTCCTAAGTATAATCAAAATCCAATAAGATAGAATTGGGAAATACTGAACAAAATAAATAAAAACACAATAAAACATAGATAATACTAATAAGTGGTTTTCTAAGTCAATATGTACCTGCAGGGATTCATAAGAATACAGTGCAGTGGCCCCTGTTTCTATTTGAGGTTGGCAACATTGTTGTACATGAAGCATTTCTTGATCTCTCACTCCTTATGTCTAATCACCTGGTCATTATTTTATACTTATTCCGTATATATTTATTCTCTATGTACTTATATTGTCCCCTCTAATTCTGTATATTCTTATATTATTTCCTCTAATAAAATATAAACTCTTTGAGAATAATGTTGTTCTTTGTATTCCCAGTGCTTAGCATAGAAGTAGGCACCTGGTGCGTGCTTTTTGATTGCCTGAAAAATCTCGAGGTGCCTTCTTGAGGGCAAGGACTTTTTCATTTCTGACCTCTCTCTGGATGCTTATTCCCTGTTTGACTTTGGGCAAGTCACATAACCTCCTCCGGCCTCAATTTATTCACCCTGAGAATGGGAGAGTAGGTTATATTCTTAACTTCTGAGGTGCCTTCTAGCCCTAGATTTATATCCCTTGAGCCACTTTTTGTCTCTGTATTCCAGTAGAGTGCCTGTCACAAAAATGAGTGTTTGCCAATTGTCTATTTTTTCATTTATAGAGGCAAAGCTATTACTAAAACCCTGATCCAATTTATCTCCTCTTCCCTATAATAGCTTTGCTTTATTGCTTCCTTGGGGTTTATTGTTCATTTCTGTTTGACTCTGACTTTTCTTGATGATAGCACTCCAGTGGTTTGCTAATTTCTTCTCTAGTGGACTAAGGCAGACAGATTAAATGATTTGCCTAGGATCACACAATTAGTGTGCTTAAATCTGAAACCAGATTTAAATTTAGGTCTTTTGAACCCTAGTCCAGCACTCTATCCACCATGGCAGAGTGGTGAGCCACTGTGGTGGATGTAGTGGCCCCACAGCCTTGGTGTAGTTTTATCATCTTGTGAATGAGTTGCTGGAAGCCATGGAACAAAATGTCTTAGTGTGAAAAATCTGCTTCTAGCACCTCATTCTTTTCAGTGATAAAGAAAGATTCTCTTCCTTAACTTTGACTCAGGAAAGGCGTTTGGAAAGACAAAATGAGAAAGTGAAGAGAAATAGATTCTTTGGTTGGAGACCTGAACATGTAGTTTAACAAAATTCATTCCTGGCATTCCTCTTGTTTTGTTTTCTGGTTGGAAGTTATAGTTTGGATTTTTTGTGAATCTAGAAGAAATCTTCTGAGGAATGGTTCTTAGAGAGTTTTTGCCTGGGGAAATTAGCCCAGAAGGATTCCTTTGACATGGAAGTTAAAGTTTATGTACCCTTTTGATGCCAAATTTATTAATTCAGTCTGTGAAAAAAACACAAGTTGTAAAGATGGCAGTTGTTGTGGCATATTTCTAATAAGCAAAATTTGTGATATGAAACCTATGAGTGTATGTGGTGGGTTTTGCGTGCATGTTTAAAAGTCCTGTAGATAATTTTGAAAATTTTGTGAGCCAAGGGAAGGGTCAAGTCTTTAGCACTGCTTGCTAGGCAAGCCTTTGAGGTAAGAAGTTCAAAACTAGATGCTTTTAATGACCTAACTTTATTTGTTCTCAGTTATCTAAATAAGCATCAATCATTATTATGTAATATCTTTCAGAGCTTTACTAAAGCTATTTGAAGAACCCACTTAAGAATTAGCACATAGTTTACAGTGAAAATCTTTTAAAACTATATAATGGGGAAAGAAAAAAAATAGAAATGCAGCTTTCCATATCTTGAGTTATTGTATGACTCTCAAGGATATTTAAAGAAATTAATCATTTAAAGGCCAGGATTTAAGTCTGAGAAGTAAATTGCTTACTTGACTGACAGGTTCTACTCCTGTGCCTGCCCTATATTTAACTTACTCTTAGAGGAATAGTACTAGAGAAAATTAACTGAAAAGTGAAAAGTTGACAGATCTTTGGTGTGTAGAAAAGTTTTCATTTCATAGATCTTTATTGTATTTTCTGTATTATGTCAATAAAAGTTTTTAAATACCTTCTGCCAGAAGGTATTTCTGGATAAAATATTTTTCTTTTAATGGAAAAAATAGAGTATTTGCTGTGTTCTAGTGAATTGAGCTTACTTGACAATCCAGAAAAAAAAATCTGCATCATTGACTGGACACCCCAGAATAAGTAGTGCTTATATTTTAGTACATTATTGGACACATGATCTTATGAATACAGGTGCTTGCATTGTACATTTTCTTTGTAAAAGGGGCCTCACATACTGGGGGTCCTCCTCTTGTTCTTTTTTGCATTCTGGTATGACTAAAACTATCCATCTGTTTCTTCCTTATTTTTCAACCAAGTATTATCTAATATAGTAAAAAAAATTAATAAGCTATATCCTAAACTAAGTGATTTTAAGCAGCTAGGGTGACTTGGTAGAGTGCTAGACTTGGAGTCAGGGAGACTAGTTCAGATTGAACTCCAGACTAGCTGTGTGACCCTGGACAAGTCACCTTGCCTCAGTTTCCTCATCTGTAAATTGGGGATAATAATACTACCTACCTGCCGGGACTGTTGTGAAGAGCAAATGAGAGAATATTTGTGAAATGCCTAGTATCTGGTAAGCATTGTATAAATGTTAGCTCTTTTTGTGGTAGTGATTGTGATTCATCTATCTTTGGGAGAAGTATAGTGGTTAAAAATCCACTCTTAAGACCAGAAAGATCCAGGTTCAGGTTCTGTCTCTGACACAAACAGGAGGTGTGATTCTGAGCAAGTTCTGGAACCTCTCATTGCCTCAGGAGACTTTCTAGGACTAGAAGTTCCTGAGAGGTTGCTACCTGCATGGATAGACTTTCCTCATTTAGGAGTTCTTCATGGAATGGAATCACAGGTTCTGCCCTATCCTTGTTTGGTCTTTGCATGAGGGAAACAACACGGCATTGTGGGTAGAGCCTTAGTCAGTGGTGGTCTTAGGGACAACCTGGTACAAACCCTGTCTCTGGCACATGCGGTTGTGTGGCCATGTGGAAGATGGCACCTCTGCAAGTCTCAAGACAGTAAAACACTGATGGTTTCTCTGGGTTCTTCATACCAGTGAAATCATAGATCTGGAGAAAAAGAAATCCTGGCTGAATGACCATTGATTGAAGACCTGAATTCTTTGTGTGTCTTAATTCATAAGGTTCCCAGAGAGAGAAGATTATCCACAGCAAAGCCAGATGTTGAACACCCTGAGCCAGATCACAACAAAAGGTACTTGTTTAAATTCACAACAATATATGATAGGGCAGTTGAAAGATGTCCTATTTCTGTGAGAATTCCAATTTGTTAAAGGTATCTGTTTTGGATTTGATACAGATAAAAGATGAGTACTGGGAAGAGCTGGATGGGTGAGAGAATTACTGCTTAATTTCTGTTATTGATCCTCACTAGAATGCTTATAGTTAGAGAAAGTTTCTGTTATATTTAAAATGAGATCTTATTCCTCTAGCAGAATTAACCTCACTAATTTAAAAAATATATATGTATATTTTTATCTTTAAGGAAAACTAACTAAATTAAAAAATAAAAACTTGAAATACCAGCAACTCTTGATTTATCAACACATGAGCAGCCAGATGGCACAGAGGAAAGAGCACTGGGCATAGAGTCAGAAAGACTCAACCATCTGAGTTCAAATACAGCCTCAGATACTAGCTGTGCGACTCTGGGAAAAGCACTTAACATTCTTTGTCTCATTTTCCTCATCTGTAAAATAAGCTGGATGTCAAACCATTCCAATATCTTTGTCCAAAAAAAAAAAAAAAAAAAAAAGACCAATCTCAAATGGAACATAAAGAGTCAGATATGACTGACCAACCCTTGGTTTATCAGCACATGGGTTTATCTATGGCACATATAATTTAAAGTTGACTTCAATGACATATTTTAAGTGTCTTTACCACAACCTTAGTTGATAAATGGAGAGGCAGCATAATATCAAAGGAACACTATGTTTAGTATCAAAGGGTCTGGTTCAAATCCAAGCCTTGAGGAACGTTGGGCAAATAATTTTTTAAACTTAATTTTTCTCATTTATGAAATGAGAAAGTTGAACTAGAATGGGACTAAAGTTCCAATGAAATGTAAATTCTATGAAATTAAAATTCATTTTGATAGCTTCCTAAGTATAGCACAAAAAGAAAATATACTATATATTACAAAGTTCCATAAAAATAATTTGGGGGTTTTCAGATATTTTAGTCTGTACAATAGAGATATATTGTTTCATTAACAAAGAAAATGTTGTGGAGACTCCACAGTGAACCCTTTTGAAAGTAGTTGTATTTGTTTTAATCTGTAGAATTTTGAAGTTTTTTGAAATCTACTATACATTAGTCTGCCTTTAAATTTTATCTACTGGAAACAAAAGAGAAGTGTATTCTTTTAAAATTGTCATCAAAACCAAAGTCTATTAGGTACTAGGAATCAAAGTGGAATTGGCTTTTTTTGTTTTCAGTGCCAGGCTGCTGATGAAAGTAATGGTTATTGGGATGTGTATCATCAACCCAGTTTAGCTGTGTTTGTATCTATGTCCCTCTAGAGATAGAATTGTTTTATCAAGATGATTCAAAATAAAAAGTTTGAGGGGATTGCTCAGCAGTACCCTACACTAACTTTAATTTAGTATTCTTGGGTTTAACTTGCAACTATTTTGAATGATTTTATCTCTCAGATTATAGGTTTTGAAAATTTTTTGGTTTATTTGGTCTTCTGCCAAGTAAATTGTACATGACCTAATGATATGTTTAAATACTTTTGGCCAAGAAAACTGTAAAAAAAAAAAAAAAAAAAAAAAGGAGGGGGGGCTATCAAAATTGAGTTTCAAACCAGTTTTCTTCTCTTCTCTTAAAGAAATAGCATTCCAAATGTGACTGAACAACCCCTCATTTCTGCTGGAGAAAACAGAGTACAAGTTCTGAAAAATGTGCCATTTAACATTGTCCTACCCCATGGCAATCAATTGGGCATCGATAAGAGAGGTCATCTAACTGCTCCTGACACCACGGTCACTGTGTCCATAGCGACAATGCCTACGCACTCCATCAAGACAGAATCTCAGCCACACAGCTTTGCTGTAGGAATTCCCCCAGCAGTTTATCATCCAGAGCCTGCTGAGCGTGTAGTGGTGTTTGACCGCAGCCTTAATCCTGACCAGTTCAACTCAGGTGCTCAGCCCCCAAATGCTCAGAGGCGGACTCCAGACTCTACCTTCTCAGAGACCTTCAAGGAAGGTGTACAAGAGGTACAGGAAACAATAAATCTTACTAATAGGGCTGTGCATATAAGTATCAGGTTCTACCTTTTTCCTTGTTATATAAGACTGAAATCTCAGTCTGAAATGGATTAGAAATAGAAGATTTTTTTTTAAGGGAAAAAGCCCATGGATATAATTGAGCAAACTAAGCCTATAAAACCAGAAATAATTATCAAAAGCATGGCTAATCTTACTAGCAGTTGGTTTTAAAGATCACGATTTCAGCTAAATAATTTGCTGAAGGATAGAGAAAAAAAAAACATTTGTAGTCTCATTGATAACAGGTATCTTCAAATAGTTTGTTTAATTTAAACTGTATCATTTATTAAAACTTACAAGCCTTTTAGAACTACTTACTCCTTTAACATATAACTATCTAATTGCTTCATATCATATTTATGCTTTGTGCTTCTTAGTTGTTACCATAATTTTAAACAAGTCATTTGCTAGAGGTTGCTTAGAGGTTACTCTATGAGATAATTGGATTCTGATGTCAACTTCGTGGTGTAAAGTTGGCAAATAACTCCATTGATTTCCAAGTATTTTCTCTTGATAAATGCTAAATTTCATATCAGGTAAGAAATGGAGAATGTAAAGATAAGAGCTTTGGGATTAGAAACTGAACAGGAACATTGCTTGAGAAATACTCCAAATTGCTTGATACTATATTTTGAACTTGGCACTCTGGGATACTTGACTATTAAACTTTAGGAAAAAGTAAATTGAATTTCTAATTGCAAAACTAACACTTAAATCAGAATTCCGAATGTATGGAGAAGATGGACAAAATAAATAATGAATCACAGATACTTTGTGCAAGTGCTCAGAATCAGTCTTAATTTATATTTTTATTTGTGAACATTAATATTGGAAGAGTATAAAGTTACTCTTAAAACATATCCTTTTGATACTGCACAGGATTTTGAGTTTTTGCAGGCCCAAACCTTAGCTTCTGTCTTTTGTAACCATCACCAGTTAAATAATTATTCCTTATTATATTTTTGTATTTCAGGTTTTCTTTCCTTCAGATCTCAGTCTGAGGATGCCTGGCATGAATTCAGAAGACTATGTGTTTGACAGTGTCTCAGGGTAATAAAATTGAAAATTTTTTTCTTTACAACTTGTGAGATTTTTCTACATGGCTTGATGAAGACTTTTTTCTCGTTTTTATTATGCCAGTAAGCTTGCTTAACAAAGATGGATTATTTATTAGCTAGGATTTCCATGATAACAACTGATTTTGGGGGTAGTTGTGATCTTTTCAGGAGAAATCTTTTGCTTTTCTAGGTGGAGTTCTTTAAATAATAGAGTTGAAACCCTCTCAGCTCTCTTCTTCCTATGATTTTTTAGGGGGCAGGCTAATGTAATATAATGTAATATACATAAAATACTTGACAACCATTAAATTGCTCCACAAATGTTAACTATTATGGAGTCTAGGAGAAGACATGGAAAGAGAATAGGTGGGTTATGGCTAGGATTCCTTCTAGCTATAAAATTCTTTGACACTTTCAGAATAAAGTAGATTGTTGCAAATAAGTACAAAAGAAAACCACTTTTAAAATGAATCTATATTCTTCTAGGGCATTTGCAAGGTTTAAAATGTAGACAATAGTCATAACTATTTACCTAACTGGAATTGTTACTTGCATTGAGAAACTGGCTGTTTGAAACATTGTAATGAATATTGAAGAGCAAACAAGTTTTTGGATGATAAAATTTCTCTGCCCCTTTGGTGAAATATTGGAATAAGAGGCATATCTGCCTTGTATGTTTCTCTTCCTTAATTAATATGTACTTGATTTTTGTCTTGAAGTGAAATTTTAGTAGACCATGCTATGTATAATGATAATAATGGTTGGCATTTAAATAGTAAAGTTTACAAATTCTTTACATACATTATCCCTTACAATAATGCTGTGAAGGAGATAACATCCCTGTTTAACAGATGAGAAAACTAAATTTTAGAGAGGCAGCTGATGTGGCCCAAGACTCACATAGATTGTAAATGGAAAAGTAGGTGACTTAAACTAAAGTCTTCTGATTCCAAATCCAGGAATCTTTCCCTTCAACATGTCACTTCTTAAGTAGACTGAGGGTTTTTGTTGTTGCTGCTGCTGTTGTTAAGTACTTCTGTGCAATAAATTATTTTCCTTATGGAAATAGTTAAAAAGGATTCTTTCTTAACATGGCAGAACCAATTGTGTTTTCCTTAGCAATTTAATATATCAATGGATTCACTGGACCTTCTCCAAATTAAACTAAATCACATTGATAGCCTTCCAGAAGAGTACCTTAGTCTTCAATGCCTTTTTTGTCACATAGGAACAACTTTGAATATACTCTAGAAGCCTCAAAATCCCTTCGACAGAAGCCAGGAGATAGCACCATGACGTATTTGAACAAGGGCCAGTTTTACCCTGTCACTTTGAAAGAAGTGAGCAGCAATGAAGGAATTCACCATCCCATCAGCAAAGTCCGGGTAAGTGTATGGTCAGTTTTTTTTCTCCAGGAAGTAAGAGACAAAGATTCTGTGTTCTCTTTCTAAAACAGAACTTGCTGCAGGTCTCAAAGTGTAGCCTTGGGCTTCAAATGCAAAGGCTAATGTCAAGTAACACTTCTCAAAAAGATTAACCCTGTTTTCTCAACTTCTTTAACCTTTTGTCTTCTCTCAGAGTGTGATCATGGTGGTGTTTGCCGAAGACAAAACTCGGGAAGATCAACTAAGGCACTGGAAATACTGGCACTCGAGGCAACACACAGCCAAACAAAGATGCATTGATATAGGTAAGCAGCTTCTAAGCCTGTTCTTACCCTTAGAATTGCAAGCACCCATTTTTTTCCTAAATCCAATTTTTTTTGGCAGTGATTAGCTTCCTGAAAAAAAATTTTTTATTTTTTCACCAGCCACTGGCTCTTTCCAAACATTGTCCTTGGTCTCTCAGAACTGTCATTGTCTCCACCTTCACTTCCTTCATAATGATTACTGTGTTCCATTTAAGGATGGGGATTCCAACTATGTAGTAAACACAAAGGTGTCTCTTCACACAATTTAAAGATTTTTAAAAAATTATTTATTCCAAATTTCTGTCATTTAGATAGGAAGGAGAAAAGGAGAAAATACTGTTGATTTACAGTTGCTGATAAGGAAAACGGGAGTATGGCTTAATTCTAGTCTTCCTTAATTACTTGCAAGCTGAGCTACCCTGCCAACCACTTGATGTTTGGGACTAGAGTTAGAAGTTAATCATCTGGTTCTTAATAGCAAATTTACATGCAAATCCATGTATTCTGAAGTAGCTTTATAAGGAGCTATATCTTTATATGATCTTTTGGGGTATAGCACAGATAGTGGTTGTTACTCTCAGCAATATTCCCCTCCCCCATTTCCCCCAGAGCCCTAGTTTAGGAGTGAGGAGGACATAGGATCAAAGTCTTGTAATTATACCAATATCTTCTTTTTTGGCAAATTGTTTTACCTCTCCAGGTATCACTGTTGTCCTCTATAATGAGAGAATGTTGGATTAAATGATTTCAATGGGTACTTCTTTTTTTCATTTTTAATGTATTCTCTTCAACCCAAGAACATATTAGATTCAAATTCCTTGGGGAGATGAAAAACTGAATCTTATCTTGACACAAGTTTCATATTACCTAACTTAAATGAGAATTCACAAGTTTCGTTTTCTCTTTTTCACTGTTTCTCTTATAGCTGACTATAAGGAAAGCTTCAATACCATCAGTAACATTGAAGAGATTGCCTATAATGCCATTTCTTTCACTTGGGATATTAATGATGAAGCAAAGGTATGTACCAAACCTCCAAAGGCTTCCTGCTCTTTCTGGTTTGTGAGGATAAAGGGGGGAGGAGGAGTGCAGTGCCCTGACAGGTGACGTTTTCTTTGCTGTTTCATTTTTGTACTGAGCAATAGATTGAATCATGTTTGATGAGAAGGTAGGTAGGCTGTTACTGTGAGTCATGAAAGTTGATGAAAATGAGATGGGATGGGGAAGGGAGGAAAATTAGTATTACACCATTGGGTTTTTCCTCCCTCTTTAAAGAACCAATATGATTCTCTTGTCTATTTAACTTTCCCAACATTTTAAGAAACAAAGCAAAGATATTTCTTCCCATTCTTCTGCAAAGATAATTTATCTTGACATACTTACACATGTGTAGTGCAGTAAAGAAAGCATTAGAATTGGAGTCAGAAGTTCATGAATTTTTATCCTTAACCACTAACTCGCCATTTCACTTTGATTGTGACTCAACTTCCCTCTGACTCCATTTTTCAGTCTATAAAGTAGTATTAGTAATACCTGCCTACTCCCTTACTAATAGGGATATTGTAAAGATTAATAAGATAATGTCTCTAAAGTTCATTAGGTTCTTAGAGAAAGGCTTTACATACAACAGGTCATTATTTCATTTCATTATATTTTCTCTACAAGTTCAACTTCATCCTTTTCTAAGTAATTCTTCTTTCTTTTTTTTTTTTAAAAAGGTATTTGAATAATTATCACTGATGTGGATGGTCATTTAGTTCTGGTGTCCTTTAAGAAACTGCAATTTTTACACAGGAGCCGAATGAACATAAACATAAAGCACTTTTATACAAATAAATTCAGATCTAAATAACTGAAGTAATATTTATTGTTCATGGGTAGGTAAAGCCAGTATAGTTTTTTAAATGACAGCTTTACCTAACTAATCTATTTATTCAATATCATACCAATTAAATTACTAATAATTATTTTTCTGAGTTAGAAAAATAACAATAAAGTTCATTTGGAAGAACAAAAGATCAGGAACTTCAAAGAAAATAGGGAAAAATTATGTAAAGAAAATAGATGTACAAAAGGGATAATTTCAATTATTTTATATTTAAAATTTCTTATGTAAATAAAAACCTCTGTAGCCAAGAACAAAAGGGATGCAGAAAATTGGGGGGAATGAAAGTTTTATAGACAATTTCTTAGATAGGATGTAATTGAGTTATAATATTGCTGTGGCAATATTTCAAGAAGCATCCATTTTTATTGAGAGAGACGCATGTCCAGTATATGTTGACTAATGACAAAATAAATAATGAGCAAGTTAAATAATGAGGAAGGAAAATAGGCCCTGTTAGTAACAGAGTGATCAAGGAGGGCTTCATGTAGAAGGTGGCACTTGAACTTAATGAAGATTAGGGATTCTAGGAGATAGAAGGAAGGAAAGGAAGGAATGCATTCCAGGAATGCAAGATGGCTAGTGCAGAGGGAGATGGGAGGTAGAATTTTCTGTGTAAGGAACAACAAGGAGGGCAGGTTTGGCTACATGATAGAGTATAGGAAGGAGAGTGACGCATAATAAGGATGAAAAGGATTGGCACCAGGTTGTAAAGATCTTTAAAAGCCAAAAAAGAAGTTCCTGTTTTATCCAAAAACCAACAGAGAAGCATTGGTGTTTATTGAAGGAGTGATTTGGTCAGACCTGCATTTTAGGAAAATCGTTTTGGCAGGTGGATTAGAGAGAGAAGTGATAGACTTGAGGCAGAGAGGTCATTGCATCAGACCAGGTGAAAAGTGATGAAAAGGGTGGTTTCTGTGTGAGTAGTAAGAAAGGGGATGCATCTAAAAGGTGTAGTGGATGTAAAAATGGCAGAATTTTGCAGCTGATCAGCTCTGTTGAGTGACAGTGAGGAATCAAAGATAAGCCTGAGGCTGAAATTTGGGAAACTATCAAGGGAAACTATCCTTTGATAGAAATAGGAAAATATAAAAAAGGTGTGGAGTTAGGAGGAAAGGTAAGGAGTTCTGTTTTGGACATATTGAATTTGAGTTGTCTTTGGGACTTCCTATTTGAAATGTCTAATTAGTAGTTTGTAATGTGGAACAAGGGCTCAGGAGAGATGTTGAGGTTTGATATATAGATTTGGGAGTCTTCTGCGTATAGATGATAATTAAACTCATGTGAACCAACAAGATCATCAAGTCAGAGATTATAGGGAGAGAAGATCCAAGACAGAGCTTTGAGGTAAACTCAAAATTAGGGGGCATTATATGGAGACCCAAAAGAGAGTAATGTCCTTAAAACATAGATGAGAGAAATTATCCCAGAGATGAAAGTGGTCAGTTGTGCCAAATGTTACAGACAGAGCAGGAAGAAAAAGGACTGAGAAAAGGCCATTAAGTTTGGCAGTTAAGAAATCTTATTACTTTGAAGAAGTGATATGATTAGAGAAAACTGAGGCAGGGAGTGAAGAAAGCTTTTTTTTTTTTTTTTTAGGATTTTACCTGAGAAAGGGAAGAAAGGGACATGATGATAGTTTGAAGGGATGGCAGGTTTTTGTTTTTTGTTTTTTTAGGACAGGGGAGACTTGGACATGTTGCTAGGCAGCATGGAAGGAAGCAGTAGGTGAAAGGGTGGGCTCTGGAAAGAGACTGAAGATTAAAAAGAGAAGTGACAATTGCCAAGCTATCTGTTGAAGAAGGCCAGAAGGACTCATGTAGAGCAATCAGTGATGGTGAAGGCGCTACACTACTGGAATTTGGAATACAAGAGAAGATAATGGGGAATGACAAGGAGTTTGGGGATGAAGAGGAAGTTCAAGTCATGGCAAGTGACCTCTTTTTTGCATTAAAGTTCCAAAGAGTGCCTCAGTTGGAGAGAGGGTGAGAGGAAGAAGAGACGGGGAAGGGTTTGGGAGAGAAGATAAGATCTGGCTCCTCCTCTGCGGGCAGTGGAATGGGGAGGAGTAAAAGGGTTGGCCTGCTGAGGGCAGACGTCCTTTCAGTGCAGGTCTGGAGCTCCTTCAGTGGCTCGGGCCCCAGTGCAGGGGCAGCGGAGGCTGGGTGCATGTAGGCTCGGAGCAGAAAAGGCCGCCCGCAAGGAAAAGAGCTTAAATACCAAAAGAGATTCAAAAGAAAAATGGCCTATATATACAAACAATAATCATAGCAACTCTTTTCTGGACAAAAAAGTTGAAAATTAAAGGAATTCCCATTGATTGGGGAATGACTCAATAAACTGTGGTACATGTTTATGATGAAATATTAAGAGCAAACAGCACCAGGACAAAATATTTACAGAATAAAGTGAAGGGAAAAAAATAATGTTAGTAACTGCTAATTAATCATCAAAGCTTTTTGTAGGAGGTGTCAGTTATTCCTTGTTTTGTGAGAAATGGGGGATTCTGTGGGTCAGAAGTGAGGAAGATGGCATGGAGTAGACAGCCTGTACAGAGGTGCAGAGAGAGTGTGATTTATGGGGCAAAGCAAGGAGGCCACTTGGACTGGAACATAGATGGTAAATGATGGGGCAAAGAGTTGACAAGGCATTGTCTGCCAAGATGGGGTGGAGCTGTAGGGGAGGTCTTTCTTTTACATGCCAAAAAAAAGGAGTTTGTATTTTACACAAAAGAAAATGGGAAGCCCCTAAATGTTCTATATTGTTTATATAAGAGTAGAAAGGGAAAGCAAGTAATGGTGGCTTTGTCCTTCCTTATTTGTCCTTGTTTAGTACTTTAAAATTTACTTTTAGCAGTTCATTCATGAGGAACAGTATTGTTTCCTATTACTTTATGGTCAATGGTAATTTAGCAAGGACCATGAGATAAGAATAGTGAGACTTTTAGGAAGAAAAGGAAAGTTTCACTTTGTATAATAATTTTTTTCTCTTATTTTAACCAATAATATTTAATGGCACTGAGTTTACTGGCCTCAACATTGCTGATGAAAAAAAAATTGACCCATGCCCTCAGGAAGCTCCTATTCCCAAAGTAAATGGTAGACATATTTTCTTTGCACCATTAGGGTTGATTAAGAAACTTTTAACAAAGATTCTGGGTAGGAGGATTCTTAGGCCTGACTTCAGTTGACTCATCTGCAACCTTGGATAGGTCCCTTGTCCACTGGTCCACTTCTTTCCCCCATATACCTCTAGAAAAAAGTGACAAACTCATCAACCAGCTACTCTCAATGAGCTGTCCTCAAGGCTGATAAGTATTTGTTGGAATGTTTTGATATTTTGTTTGAGGGTCACTCTCTATGTGTATTTTCAAACTCTGCGTGTTTACTGTATTACTCTTAAGGGTGAAAGTAATGAAAGCCAAGATGACAGAAAGGAATCATAATTATCAAAAGATTCACTTTGAAGGTCTATAACATATTAGTGTTGGAGAAGAACATGTGAGCAGGGGGTGGGGTGGGAAGCAGAGTGATCTACATGGCTCTGCAAGCATCAGTAAGTGTTGTGAGTAAACGAAGTTCATTTATCTTTCCAGACCCCCAAAGCTGATTTGGTTCTTAAGTCTTTTAGGAGAAAAACATTATGCCATCATCTAATTAGGCTGCCACCTTTTGAAACAGATCTCATATATCAGCCTTAAATGTGTTGAAATTAAACATCCAGACTTTTAGCTTTCTTCAGCCAAGTTGATTTCTCTTTTTACTATTGAAGTAATTAATGCCCCTGGGCATGTGGAGACCACAAATTCTACATGCATGATCCTGTAGTAATATTTTCCCCCAAATACCCTCTCCATGCACCAAATTACTTATCCTTCTTGTTCAGATTTCTTTCAACAACTTTATCATATTCATTTTGTGAAAACTAGGTGGTTCATAATTTCATTACTGTCAGGATAGGTAACAGGTAGTTCAGAGACTTCCAGTATATCACACCTTGGCTATGTTCATTGGCTCCATCCCAGCTCCTTTACCGTATGAGGATGTGAGAGACATATTCTGCTGCTGAAAGTAAGTAGACTAGCAATTTTCTCCCAAGATCTAAAGCTCTCATAGCTGTTGCTTTGTTGTTTTTGGGTTTTGAGCACTAATAGGATGAGTAAAATTAGGCTCTTGGCCAAATGACAGCTCATTAAGCCACATTTTACTTTCTGCCTCCCACTCTGGACATGGTTGTATTTCAGGGTCAGATGAGATAAAATCCCATTCCCCCTACCACCACCACCCCCGCCCCCAGCTAATGTGAATCTTCAGGTGGAAGGATGGGGAGGGATTCATCAACAAATAACCGTCTCTGATTTAAAGCCACTCATATATAACCCCTCTTCCCTCACTTTCAACTATCTTTTCTATGAAAAACAATGTGAAAAAAACAACTCGAAGTTTTTAGAGCATTTGTAGGCTTCCAAAGTTAAGGAACCTGGAAGCAGCAGAAAGATCTTTGATGAATTGAACGCCTTAGAGGTAAACCCCTTGGCAATACAAATGTATTTCCCTGGTGTCATCCTCCTTCTCAGTCATCTCCTTCACCTTAGATTGAATCTTTTTATCTAACTTTCTTGTATTGTCTCAAATCATATTGACTTAATATTTGAGTTTGTAAATATCCTCTTTTTAAAAGTTTAAATGTCTCTAGGATTTGCATTAATTCAGTCATTATTTTTAGTAAGATTAGTAAAAATAAAATTTTAAAAGCTTTTATGGTTTATAAATGGCTTTCTTTACAACAAAAGCAGGTAGTTCAAAATAGGGATGGTGATACCTGTAAGACTGCTCTCCTATAGGTGTGAAAGTTATATGGTTACATGTGTAAAGTTGCCATGTAAACCATATCAACTATTATTATTGTTGAATAGCATCAGTGTTTGGTCTACGGATAAGGAAACTGAGTCTTAAAGCTTTTAAATGACTTATCCATTGTCACTTAAGATACTAACTATTGGAATTAGCTCTTGAACCCAGGTCTTTTATGATAATTCTACTGCTCTTTTAGTTATATCACAGTGTCTCTTCTAGGTTATACTTCCACTTCCATAAGACAAAAAACATCTTGGAAAAGTAGTCATTTGTGTCTTTTATCAATCTTTAATAAAGCAAACCCTTTTAGTAATAAGCCTAGAGGTAGCAAAAGCCTCTTGGGTCTTTTTTTCTTTTTTTCAATAAAGTTAAATCATTAGATTTGTCATTGGATTTGGGTCTCTAATGTTGACAATGAAAAGCTGAGCATTTGAAGTGCATTTAATAGCTACCTGAGCATGTCCCCAAAAAGGATGAGAGAAAGGCTGGACATCTTAGCCTAAGATCTAATTTCTTTTCCTCTACTGGGAATTCTAAGACTTTAAAACAACACTGAGATTTGGTTTGTTCTACTTCACTTTTCTGCTGAGAACCTGGTTACTTGTTCCCAGGTATCCATCAAAACTTCAGGAGAAAACATTCAATGATCATATTACTCACAGACAGATGGAACTGCATCTCTTTCTAGATGGTATGATCTTATCTCTCAGGTAACATAGCCAATTTCAACAAACTTTTTTCTTTTTCCCATGGTTCAATTCCTTTTTAATTTTTTTTTTCCTTCTGCAAATATCTGACTAGAATAGTCTTTGGAGACAGGAAAAGTGGGAGTCAAGAGATGAGATCCTAGCATCCTGTTCCCCAGGGAAAAAACTATCAAAGAAAAATACCTTGTGTTTTTGCTCTTAATCGTAATCTACCAACTATAAGAAGGAACTCCCAGGTACTCTAAAAAGCTGTCCTTCAGAGCCAAATGTTTTGTGTGTCACGGAAAAGCTCACATTACAAAAGAGAGAGGATTAAAGTAGAGTTTTGGAGCCAGACTAGAGTACCAGGGAGCTTTAACGGGAGGGATCCTGGTGTTTGGATGGAGTATTGGTATCTTTTCCCCTTTGTCTCCTTGTCTCAGCAAAAGTATATGGAGTTCCCAGTGAGGGATTATTGTGGCTTGCAAAGTTCATTTTCAAAAGAGGGGAGGGACCATTCTGGTAATTTGAACTTAAGACTTGTGTATGTACTTGTGTGATGCAGGTTTATAATTCTAATAAGTTTGTTGTGTCTAAGCACAATATTTGGAATTCACTGTGAGAGTAATTTTTAATTTATTTGGCTTGAGCCTATTGCTTGAATTTACAGGAATTCCATTCTAGTGAAACATCAATCAAGTGTTCCATTAAAATAAGGTGTTGCCATGTTTGGTTGCATTAAGCAGGGGCAGGTTTGGTTTGTTTCACAACTTTAAATTTCCCAGTGTGAATGAGAGGGAGGGAAGAGGGGTGAGTCAAACATCTACTTGTATTTGCAATAAAATGAAGGCAGGAGGTTAAGTTGCAGAACTACAGATAATGTATATGCTCTCTGGCCTAAATACAGTTTGTGGCTTAGGAAGTGTACCAGAAAGAAGCAACCTTTAAAACTTGAATGTTTGACAGGTGATCAAGAGAAAATCGATAGGTGGGAGACTTTTAGATTGTAGAGAAGAGATTTGACTAGATTTGAGGGAATTATAACTAGATTGAAACTTTTCTATCAAAGTAACCTTCAAGCTCAAGCTTGAAGTATGAAAACTCAGTGGAGATGAATGTTTTTTTAATGCCATTTAAAGAAAAACAGTAGAGTGGGAAAACTTTAGGAATTAGAGAAAAAATGATGATTGAGACTAAGCATCACAATGATAAGAACTCTCCTGTGGAAACGGAATAGTTTTTGGAACTAGAGGATCAGATTTGGAAGCAGCAGTGACTTTTCTTAATAAAAAGTTTGTGGAAAATGTCATGTTTATTCTTTCATTGATATGTTATAAACTACTTCACAGTTGGAGTTTTTTTAAACCAAGTATTCTGGATATGTTTGTGTAGAGTTTTCTCTTACAAAAACTATTTTCAATTTTCATTTTGAAGAGTGAGTTCTATGGGGTTCTAATCAGCAAGATCTTTCCTGGTATAGAGAATTCTGAGTCCATATATCATTGCTAGCTGAGCAGATGGTGCTTTATATTTCCAACTTATAATAGCTTGCCTTAAAGCAAATACCTTAGGGCAGGGCTTCTTAAACTTTTTCTACTCATGACTCTTTTTTGCCCAAGAAATTTTTAGAGGACCTCAAGTACATAAATTTATAAAATAGGCATACAAATCAAACATTTACTGAGAACAAATCATAATTTTGTAACTTTAATTATGAGATTCCATGTGAGACTCTTAAACACAGTTTAAGAAGCTGGGTTCCGGGTAAAGGCCAAATGTTTTAAGGTCTTTGGCTAGGCAGGATATTTGGCAGATGAAAAACAAAAACAAAAAACAAAAAGCTTCTGTTGGTAGTGAAACTTGTATCTCATGAAACAAATTAGCAATATCCATTTTGGTTTGAGTATGACTTGTTGACCCATTCTTGAGCTAGTTTATCTTCTTTTCATTACTTCTACCTCTTTACTCTCAAACAACACTCAGTCCTCTATGGAGCATTTTTCTTTGAAAGTTTATTATCTTTCTTTCCCCAAGTCATTCCAGGAAATTCTGCCCAATGTGATTTTCTTAATTTATCATTTCAACAAGTTTTGTCAGTAAAAACTGAATCATGGAGAGTTGAATGTGTCATGGAACCATTAATAATTCAAATGGATGATTTTTCCCAGATTAAGAAGGGAATAGCAGCAAGAAAGACAGTTTCTCTGCAGCCAAAATATGTAAGTCTCTCAGAACAAAGTATTAAATTCTCAACCTTATTAAATTTATATAAGTAATTCATCCTCAGCATTTTTTAGTTTTGATTTTCTTAATTGAAGGAGAAAGCCCTATATCAATACATCTTTCTTAGTTGGGTGTTGACATGTCTCTTAATTTCTTGCCCCTATTAGCCTACAAATTTACCTTTCCTTATTCCATATTTGGTGGTGGGGATGGAATGCCGTTTATGTTTGCCTTGGGTCACACCTGCATCTGGTTCTGCAAATTTCAGAGCAAACATATTCTATTTATTTGGGACACATAGATGCCAGGACTCTATTCCCAAGTGATTACAGTTCACCAGGTTACTTCCAATTTGTAGAATCTGACAGAATGACAGGATGAAGGTACTCCTTTGTATGGTTTCTTTTTTCTATTTCAGCCTGTGACTTTTCCCCTGGCTCTCTTCAATCTATATAGAAACTGAAGATGAAGAGTGGGAGGTGTGGGAAGAGAGTACTATGGCACCATCAAGGGTGATGACTAGATACTTGTTATTCCTTCAGGGAAACGCCCCACTTAAGAGGTAGTCAGTCTAACTTCTTTCCCTTCTTCTATCTATCATCTTTCACCCTCAGTTCTGTATGATCATTTGAAGAGCAAATTTCCATGATCACAACACTTTGTAATTTATATTCATGTTATTCAGTAGTGGTATCAGTGGTAGTGCAATAATTTAACTTTAATAAAACTGAGGTAAAGCATTTATCTAGGACCACTTAATGAAACAGAGATACAGCCAGATATCACCTTTGAATTCTCAATTCAGATGTCAGAGAATTTTCTTGTTCTTGATCAGTGATTATTAATCTATTAATATCTACTCACTAATCAAATATGCACATATTTATAACTAGGTAATCGACTAATTAGATTGCATATATTAATTAAATGTGCATATATTTGGACAGGTCAATATTAATAATTGATGGTCTTTTTTTTAACTGATGATCTTATAACCCCAGAATCAGTACCATAAATTTTGCATTGTTATAGCCCAAAAACATTTGTAACATATAGAACTGATTATACTGAAGAAAAGTTCTGAACTAAAATGAAAAGTAGATTGTTAGTCTCTTAGTATATTGGCTCCTATGGAATGAGGTTTTCAAAATCTTGAGTATATTTCCTTTAAGTAATTTTATGTAACACACTGGAAAAAATTTAAATGAAGATAATCTGTAACTAGGGCCTTCCTTCTAGGATTATAAAAGTTGGGAATGAACCACTTATAGAGTTTGTAGTCAAGAAATACCTATCTGGGAATAGCTGGTTAAGAATTTTTTAGTGAAAAAAAAAAAAAAAAAGAATTTTTTAGTGAAATAAGGAAATAAATAAAAACATATATATATAAAATGCTTTCTCTGTGTTAGCATTGGGGATACACAAGCAAAAGAAACAGTCCTTTTCCTCAAGGAGCTCGCAATTTAAAAGGGGAAACCAAGCAATGCATGGGAGGATCCTTTAGTTATTCTGATCACCATATGACAATCAATTGACATTCCCTTTCCAGAAGCAATGGTATTTGTTTACTGTTCTTGTAGCAAGAGGTAGAAAAAGAGTAGGGTAGGAGCCTAGCAGCATGATAATTGTTGTTTGTTCTTCTTTCTCTAAGAGGACCAGTGACTAAAAGAGGATAATGACTTGTGTATGAATTGGATTTAAGTGAGGGAGAGCTCTACCCAGTTGTCAAGCTCACTCTCTTCTCCAGTCAGTGAAGTCTAGCTCTCCTTAGACCATGCTGCATGGGAAGGACTCTAAAAAAAGTAGTAGGATGGTAGTGAAACAAGATTGGGTGACTGGAGCATTCGTGGTAGGATAGTTTGGCAGGAAGACTGAAGAAAAAGAAGGTTGCCCACTGAAAGCAAAATTGCTCCTCATCCTTCTGAGACCTGCATTTTAGCTTATTAATCTGTCACATTGTGATACATATATATTTGGCTAAGCTGAATTTCACTACAGAGAGTTAAAATAAGGACTCTTAGAAGTTGCTAAGACTGTGTACAAGATGGCTATAAAAAAAAAAAGCACCTGTTTGGTTGGATGAATATCACGTGTCTGGATGAACTAAAGTATAATCTTGGTATAAAGTAACTGAAGAAGCAAGTTGACATTGGTCCAGAAATGAGCAGCTACCTTATTTTCACTTTGCAGGTTTTTAGTTTATTAGAAGATTGCTCAATGATGGGAAAAATTCTTTTGGCTCACAACTAAATGAGGTCACTTTTAAAATAACTTTTCCTACTCTCTTGAGCAATGATTTTCCATTAAGAACTTGCTCTTCTTTATGTTCTTTATGATAGTAGCATGATTTATTGGCAAGAGCAATGGATTAGGATTCAGATGACCCAAGTTTTAATTCTTACTTCGCTTCCAGCTACCTGTTTGTTTTTTATCTGTTTTGTCTGTTTCATCTGTGCTCCTTCTCACAACATTGTTGTATCCACATAAAAGAATTTTGTGAACTGAGAAATGAGCTAAGCACTTTCCTATAAGTTATTATTGACTCCATTTTCCTAATGTCAAAGATCAGGCATTTAACTTTTAGAACTCTGCAATAGCCTTAGTTTTCAGTGGGCTTTATAATAATAGTCATCATTATTTTCAAAAGTATAAAGTTTGATGATTTTTATATGGTGCTACACAAACTGTTTAAATATATAGGCTTCCGTTTCTAGTAACTTACCAGATAACAAGATAAATAGTACTGATATAGTAGAAGATATAACAAGAAAGGATATAAAACAGATATGTAAACAGCAAAAACATTTACATAATATACATTCCAAAGATAGAACACTTTTTAGGGTAATTAGAGTAAGTTTATTTTAAAATTTCTTCTTGGCATCTCTTTGTGAGAATGTCAATAGCTACCACTTTCCCAAAGCATCTTTCTTAATCACTTAAAGCTAATTTGTTTTATTCCTTCTCTCAAAATGTTTTGTGTCCTTGTTATTATTGCATTTACCAGGAATCTGGTGAATCTGGTGTTTACTTGAAATTGGTATTGTGAGGAAAGCACTTGTAAAACCTTAAAGCACTATATGTAAGTATAGTAGTGGTAACTTTATGGTATTTTCAGTGAAAGAGGCAAATGTAGTATAGTAGACAGGTGGCACAGTGGATAGAATCAGACACTAACTGTGTGACCTGGGCAAGTCATTTAATCAGACTTGTCTCAATTTCCTCATCTGTAAAATGAGCTGGAGAAGGAAATGGCAAACCACTCTAGTATCTCTGCCAAGAAAATCCAAAATAGGGTCACACAGAGTCAAATATAATTGAAATAACTGAACAACAACAACAAACTGGACAGAGAGTTGAACTTGAAGTCAGGAAAGGCTGGATTGAAATCTTGCCTCTGATGCTTATTAATTATACAAACATTGAACAAGTCACTTAATCTTTCTTAGCTTTAGTCAACTTTAAGAGTCTCAAAATTAAAGATGGGTTGTGATTTGCATTCAGAGGAAGTAAAATCACAGCAATGAAATCACAAGGATTTTTTGATAGGTGGTTGTTCTGAGATTTCCTTTAAAACTGTATCCAAAGTATGTCTTGCACATTCTGCACAGTATGTCTCAGAGGTAAGCATGTATGCTACTCAGCTCAGTAGACTACAGTTTGTAAGATGATGGAGTATATGCAATCTGGGGAGTTAGAAACAAAGCATCCTCCTCTCCTTTGAGATTTTCTTGAAAATGTTGTCTACTTTAACTTATTTCTAGCATCCTTCCAGGAAAATTTATGCAAGCTGATTATCTTAATCAACTTCTTCTTAGTAACTAAGCTGGTTAAGCTATATTAAAGAATTGACTTTCCTGATAATAATATGGTGCAAACAGCTTTATTCTGTGAAGTTAAATGATTTGAAATGTTGATCAGAAAGGAAGTCATAATATGTGGTTATTCTGATAGTTCTAATCATTGCTGAAATGCTTTTGTTTAGATATTTCTTTCTTGTAATTTTTTTTCATTTTAAAAGTGAGATAAAATGAGACAGTTATATAAGGAGGCTGGTCAGCAGAAACACTTTGATATACTGAAACTCAGGAATTGTGAACAGCAGAGAAAAAAAGAGTGGCACATAGACCAACAAAATTGGAGTTTTCAGAAATAAGGTGATTTGTCTTCAGCAAGAAGAGGAAACTATGACTCTTAAGAGGCAATCATAGGTAGTAATGTGTTTGTAAAACTCAGCTGAAGCTACAAGCAAGGGATTATCTTTCCAAATTTATAGTGTGGTAGAGATCATTGATCATACACCTATCTTTTCAAGTAAATGAAGAATAGTTAACTTTCTGGTGCATCTTGGAAAGTAATTGGGATAGTAATGATGACAAAAGAAGAAAGGACAAAATTTCAAGGGGTGGTGGGCAAACAAATACACTAATACATAGTAGGTAGAATTGTAAATTGTTCCAGACACTCTGGAAAAGAATATGAACTATGCTCAGGAACTCTGCCTAAACTTTGACCCAACTATACTACTACTAGGCATATGCCACAAAGAAAAAGAAAACAATTGTATTTCCAAAATATCTACAGCAGTTTTGTTTTATTTTGGACAAAAATTAGAAAGCAAAGAGGTATTTATTGGAGAAATGAATGAAGAAATTGTGTTATGTAAATGTGATGGAATATTATTGTGCCATGAGAAGTGATGAAATGAATAGTTTTAGAGGAAGTTTAGTAAAACCTCTATGAAATGATGGAGAACAAAGAGAATATCAAACATTCTTAAGGGGAAGTGATGTCCTTCTGCTTGAAACTCTTCTAGTTCAATGACAATATCCTTCTTAAGATAGCATATTCTGCCTTGTTAACTCTAGGTATATACATGATTTTCTCATTTATCACACCATAAGGTCTTTGAGAGAATGGTCCTTGAGATTGTGTAAGCTTGAGACTCTCCAAATAGAGAGACAATAGCAGCTAACACCTTTTATATTGAAAATGCTGTAATAAATTGCAGCTATTCCTATCACAAAAATCTTGTAACTACCATGGAAATTACAGGTCAAGTCATGTTTCATGAAATGTGTTTTTTTTAAATCTACATTAATACTTTTGCTATAACATGGCAAGTTTAAGAGGCCAGCATTAACCGTGACCCCCCTACCACAATTGTCTCAGAAGTTACACTGAAGTTTTTCAAAAGGTTTCAGTTTGCTGTTTGAGTATAAACAAATCATTCATTTAATACTATTTTGTGTCTACTTAATGTGGCTACTATAATGGCAATACAGGATTATAGGAATGAATTGTGGACTAGGATTAAGGAGATTACTATTTTACTATCTGCATAACCATGGGCAAATCACTTAACTGAACCTTGGATTATCAGTCTGTAAAATCAGGATAATAATGTCTGTAGTCTCTACCTCATGAATTTTTCTAAGGATCAAGCAGGATAACACAAAGTTATATCTAAAAACAATTTTAACATTCTTTTTTCTTTCAAATTTTAAGTTTCAAACTTTCTCCTTCCTTTCTTCCCCTCCTCATTGAGAAGGCAAGCAATTTGACATAGGTTATACATGTGCAGTCATGTAAATTTCCATGTAAATCATTCTGTGAAAGAAAATACAGAGAAATGCCTCCCCCCCCCAAAAAAAAAAAAAGTAAAGAAGAAGTATCTTTGATCTATATTCAAAGTCTACCAATTCTTTCCCTGGAGTTGAATGGCACCTTTCGTCATATGTCCTACAGCATTATCTTGAATCTTTCTATTGCTGAGAATAGCTAAATTATTCATAGTAGATCATCATACAATATTACTGTTATTGTTACAATGTTTTCCTGGTTGTGCTCACTTCGCTTTGCATCATATCTGAGAGAATCCTTCTCATCATTTCTCAAAGCACAGTAGTAATTCATCATAATCATATACCATAACTTGTTTAGCCATTCCCCAATTAATGGACATCCCCTCAACTTCTACTTCTTTGCCACCAAAAAAGCAGCTATAAATATTTTTGTACATATAGATCTTTTTTTTTTTTAAATCTCTTTGGCATTTTGACCTAGTAGTAGTATTTCTTGGTCAAAGAGTATACATGGTTTTATAGTTTTTTGGGTGTAGTTTCAAATTGTTCTTCAAAATGGTTCAATAAGTATACAATTTCATCAGTGATATATTAATGTTTTAATTTTCCTACATCCCCTCCAACATTTGTCATTTTTCTTTTTGGTCATATTAGCCAATCTGAAAGGTGTGAGGTAATAGCTCAGAGTTGTCACATTTCTCTTATTAATAGTGATGTAGAACATTTTTTTATATGATTGTAGATAGCTTTGATTACCTTGTCTGAAAAGTGATCATATCCTGTTTATATCCTTTAATTACTTATCAATTGAGGAATGGTTCTTATTTCAATAAATTTGATTCAGTTTTTTATATATTTGAGAAATGAAGTTTTATCTCTCCTCATTTTATAGATGAAAAAACTGCATCCCAAAAGGGTAAATTACTTACCCAGAGTCACCCAGATAGCAACTAGCAGGCTTATAATTCAGGGGTAGTTTCCCATCCTCAGCTCTTTCCTTAGCTTTGTTTATGTCCTTATTAAATCAGATCTTATGCTTTCTCACTTGTTCTCATGTGTAGAATATTTATTTTGTTAATTTTTCTTTGTGTGAATTTAGCTTTTAAATTTCTTATCCAAACAATCATGTGAATACATTTACTCAGCTGTACAATACAATCCCCAGTCCCCAATACAAGCTGACCTATATTTTTTCTATCAAAAGACATATCAAGAAGCTCTTGAAATAGGGATGTGTTAAGATTGAGTTTTACACAGAATGTGAGTGAATTAAAAAATAATGGTCATTTTAAAGTTGTGTTTAATCTGAAAGGCATGGGATATCAAAACGCTGATTATAGTGTGTTCATCAGGAAGCTTAATAATTTAGGCTTCTGACTCAACTACTAATAATGCTACGTGATGTTTACATAGTACCTTTCTTCTGAAGAGCTCAAAGTGTTGCATGCTTTCTCTCTGTGAATTAGGTGGGTGGAAAGTATTTCTGTAATTTTCCCTATGGGTAAATTGAGACACAGAAAATAACTGATATGTTTAAATTCACAAATTTGACCAAACTTAGACCAGGCTGAAAAAGGCTCTTATGCTATCATTTATGGAATTAAAGATAATTATTAAAAAGACTGAATTGAGTACATAAGACATACTTAGAAATTTTTACTTTATTTTCAGGGAAATAAGATTGTAGCTCTGATTTTTGTTTTAGATATAATTCTTCCTTCTCCCTTTCCCCTATTTCTCCTTTCCTTTTTGAGAAATAACATTGAGAATACAACCAATTGTTAGAGCTATTGTGTGGCTTTTGTAATGCTTCCTGGAACAATCATTATAAATTAGTTCAAGATCTTATTTCTTGTTGGTTTTAGGGTTAGCAAGCACTTGGTATCATAAATTTTATAAAAGTTAATCCTATGAAAAAAGTAAAACACATTGATATACCTTTTAAATTTTCTTCTCTTTTTCAAACTGAGATTCGAGAAATAAAATTGAATCTTTTGAAAAATAATGAGCACATTAATTCATGTTCAAGAATGAGGAACTAGACTTAGAAAAATGGGTTGGACTTTTGAAGAGGAATCCAGCAGAGCATCTTTGTCCTGTTTAGCAGCTATTTTTTGTGGTTAGTTTTTTTTTTTTTTTTCTTCTAGTAATTTTAGGGGTGGGGATTAAATAGATTGCTTGCTCACCTTATGTTATTTTAAATCTGGGTACATTAATGACTTGATTCAGGGTTGCTGTCAAATGTCAAGAAATCTTAAAACACTTAAAAAAGAAACATTGAGCATTCTTAAATAGTTATTTTTCATTTTTATAGTATATAGGGGAAGGAGGGGTTAAAAAAACCCACCCCATTTGGCTAGGGGCACAGCACTTGTAGTTAAGCCTTAGACCCCTTTCCTGTAGAGTTTCTTTACTCTAATAATGGCCTAATAGGCCAAACCACAAATCTGGTAGGCTGCCAACACTACTTTTAGCTGTCATCTGTTCTTCCTTGGTCATCTGTAGTGTTACTTACAAGTGATTAACAATGGTGGAATTAAGGGAAGAAAGGATTTATTTTTGTTTTCTATTTTTGTCTGGACCAGGAAAACTGGGTAAATCTAGATAGCTCAGCAGGTCAGGAAAAGACTAGTACCCTTAAGTTAAAAAATACTTCAAGTTAAAATGGAGACTAGAAACCAAAGGATATAAGACTCAAACCTAGATAAAACTCAAACCTCTACAGAGAAGAGTAAGAATCAGCTCATTGTACTGTTCTTATGTATGTTTGAAACATTTTTTTTACATTGGCCAATTATCACTGAGTTAGTTCTCAGATTAAAAAAAATAAGAAATTTTTCTTGCAGGAGAGGGGAGAAATGAATAAAGAGGCAAACATATTCATCTTCCTTTTAAAATTCTATTATTCCTCCATTCTAATATTTTGTAAAAAAAAAAAAAAAAAAAAAAAAGAAAAGAAAGAAAAGAAAAAAAAAGATTGGTGGTATTTTTGTTTGTTTTTACTTAAATCTACAGAAACTATTTTTCTAAAATATGAGAAATGGGTTGAATGTCTCCATTTTATAGCTTGGGGACACTGGATGACTTTGCCTAAGATTTTATCCTCTTGGGGATGTGGCATACTATTTCAAAGTATATTAAGTAACTACCTACTGAGGGAAGCTAAAAGAAAACTAATTCCTATAGCTTCTCAAATGAATCTAAGCTTACATTTATGATCCCTTTTATGCTTTTGTTGCACGTGATGCTTTTACTAGAAGAATGCCATCTTCCTAAATACAAAACCCTGGCTACCAGATGGATTCATCTTCAGTGCTGATCCCAGTGGTTTCTACAACTAATAGATTTAATAGAGTATGTTGTGTAGAGCTGGATCATCCCACCTTGGAAGAACAGAGGGCTTGCAGATCCCCAGAACTAGCAAAGAAAAAATCAAACAACTAAGAGGATTAGGAAAGTTTCTCGAAGGGGATGGTCCATGAGCTGAGCCTTGAAGCTCATTCATTATAAGATGCAAAGATGGGGAGTTCAGAAGACAGGGAGGCAGGAGGTGAAGTGCTGAGTTCAGAGAACAAAGAACAGGTATTTCAGTATGAAGAGGAGAGATTGGAACTTATGTTAATCATATCTAATCATGTAATGTTTGTCATTATTAATGGTAATTCTTTTTGAAATATTAGGATTTAGGGGGCAGCTAGGTGGCGCAGTGGATAGAGCACCAATCTGGTCTCAGACACTTAACTCTTCCTATCTGTGTGACCCTGGGCAAGTCACTTAACCCCAATTGCCTCAGATATATATAATTACTATATACATATATATGCATATAGTCATTTTTTGCTGTTGTTAACTCTATTATGACAAGGTTATTTATTTTTCCAACAGACCAACCTTTCTCTAAAGTAACCCTTCTTTGCTGATTATCTTTGAATTTAATTTGTCTCCTAACATATTGTACAATAGCCAAATTTAAAAAAAGAATACTTGAGCATTTTGCAAAAAAAAAAAAAAAAAGGCACTATATTTATGGATACCAGTTTTAAAAACAAGTATAGAAGAATTTGAGAATTTGAGAGTTAAAAGAGATTTTAATTCTTTTCAATTAACAGGCACTTATTTCTCTCCATTCTACCTCTCTTCCCTAATGCAAAAAACCCTAGTTTTTATAAATTTTTAACAAAATTCATAAAATTTTATTTTAAAGTGCCACATAAAGGAAAACATTCCCACCGTTTCCATCCCCAAATGCATTTCATTTTGAATATTTAGTCTATCACCTTTCTCTCAAGAGATGGGTAGTGGTGTAGCTGGATCAAAGACTTTAAGAGTATAAATGGAAGGGTGATTAACTGGTTGGTTGGTTATTGTCCTTATTTGAAGAGGACCAAAATGACATCACCATATTAGAGTGTGACCGACTGTGGCTGATCAGACCAATATGAGCTCGTAGTGCTCTGGCACAAGTGGGAAACAAATAGTCCCTATGAATATTTGGGGCGGCTTCTCTTATTTTGTGCATCTTGTGTTCCTTTTGGGCTAATTCAATTCTGCTTTGTTCATAGAGCACTGCCCCTTCTCTGATTGATGAAGCCACCCCATGCTGGGTGGTCCTATGTCAGTGTTTCCCATGTCATACAATCTATTCTAAAGTTCTTAAGCGAGACCTTGAGTGTGTACTTGTATTGCTTTTTCTGACCACCTTGTGAGCACTTGCCCTGTGTGAGTTCTTCATAGTTCAGTGGTAGAATTCTTGCCTGCCATGCAGGAGGAGGACAAGGTTCGATTCCTGGCCAAAGCAACAAAAAATATACTTTGATTAGTAAATTAGGGTAGGGAGTGGGAGGCATATTTTCTGATTGCTTTACAGAATAGGTGGACTCATTCACAGCTTCACTAACAGTGTATTAATGAACCTATTTTTCTATAGCCTCTGAGTTTGAAGAGATTTTAAAGAACTTGAGTACTTAAATAGCTCTATGTCTTCCTGTGCTACATTACCTGCTTGCATCTTTTTCTGATCATATAGCTGAATGTCTTGTGTCATCCTCCATGCTCTTCTTCGCTTCATTTCTTCACAGTAACAAGTTGCAGTTCCTTTATTACATGCATCTTATGCCTTTTTATTGTTCTTTTAGTTACACGTAACTTTGTTTGGGAGATTTGGGTTCACAGCTATACAGAATCCCCAGAAGAATACTGATAGTCAAAAGATGAGCCTTTATTTTAGGGAGAAATATGTTTTGAAAACATGGCATGATTTTCCAAAGGCAATCCATTCTGGTTAGATTCTTTGGCTCCTATTCTAGGCCCATATTTGTATTCTGTTCAAGATTTGTATGCTGATTTACCAACTCTCTAAGACATTCATTTAACTCTTATGTTATCATCTGCATTATAGGTATTTTTCATTATAGGTATTTAAACAAAACTCTCCTGAATGATTATGGAAATTGTGTAGACAGATTTGAAGTGTTTGGGGAATTGGTGAAATTAACAAAGTATCATCCCAATAGTAATAGCTGAAGATCCTCATTATCTAGAGTTAATCCCTCTTCATTGGTAATCTGCAAGAGGCATCCTCAGTGCCAGTTTTGCACTATGAGCTCAGTGCTCAGTGATAAGCATACATCTTCCCCGTTTTGTATGATTAAATAAGCCACAGAAATTTAAACAGAGGATTACCAGACTTCTGTCTTTTATGTCTATTATTCAAGCAAATAATGTGGGAGGCCCCATGTTGGAGAGCCGTTAAAATGACATTTGGTTTATTTGAGTATATTCTTCTTCAGTCAACAATTAGCACAATGGGATTCTATATTTTCTGTATATTTTGAAGTAATAGTTTTTTTTATTTTCAAAATATATGCAGAGAGTTTTCAACATTTAAACTTGCAAAATCTTATGTTCCAAAATTTTCTCCCTCTTTTCCCCCAACCCCCTCCCCTATACAGCAAATAATTCAATATATGTTAAACATATGCAGGAGCAGCTAGGTGATGCAGTGGATAGAATAGGAGCCCTGAAATCAGGAGAACCCAAGTTCAAATCTGGCCTCAGACACTTAACACTTTGGCTGTGTGACCTTGGGCAAGTCACTTAACCTCAATTGCATCTGCAAAAAAAAAAAAACATATGCAATTCTTGTATACATATTTCCACATTTACTGTATTGTACAAAAAAAATCAAATCAAAAAGGAAAAAAATGAGAAAGAAAAAAAAAGCAATGAAAAAACAAGAAAAAAGGTAAAAATACATTGTTTGATCCAGTCCCCACAGTCCTCTCTCTGGGTGCAGATGGCTCTCTTCATCACAAGTATATTGGAACTGGCCTGAATCACCTCATTGCTGAAAAAAGCCACATCCATCAAAACTGATCCTTATATAATCTTGCTGTTGCTGTGTACAATGTTCTCTTGGTTCTTCTCACTTCACTTAGCATCAGTTCATGTAAGTCTCTCCAGGCCTCCTTAAAATCATCCTCCTGATCGTTTCTTATAGACCAATAATATTCCATAACATTCATATACCATAATTTATTCAGTCATTCCCCAACTGATAAACATCTACTCTATTTTCTGTATGTTTATGGCACTTGTGGGATTTAGTTTTACAAAAGGATTTGCCAAAATTTTCCTTAAATTATAAACTCTCATGCTACAATCAAAATAATTATTTTTACAGAATCATTTTATACATTCATTGCATAGAGTGAAATTTATGCCATTAAATACCACAGAGTAGTTCAGTAGGGACTGTTTGGTTTTTAGCAGTTTTGATAAGAGTGTGACATGTCAAATCACCTCATTTACAGTGCCAGCCTTCAAAAAAGCCTCAAGCAAATTACCTTCACATCTTTTCTATTGCTAGTATTTCCATGGTTTATCCACATGCCTTTAAGGCCTTCCATAAGGAAGTAGCTAGGCACTTGTGAGGAAGTTCAAGGAGTGCATTAATACTTCTGGCCCATGCCCAGAAAATTCTTTCTTTCTCCATTTTCCTCATTTAATGCCTTCTCCCTACCTGTCCCTGTACTAGGCTATTATATCTATATTTCCACATTATTATTATTTGTGGTAATCAAAAGTCTGCTAATAATAAAATGACATATTTAGTGCTAAGGAATTGGGGTTATTACCATAATCTTCATATGAAATGATTAAAAATGTACCAACTTGGAAATAAATTTATGTAAGTTATAAGAGCAAAAAGGTTATATCTAGATGGATAACAAATAATTACGAATAATGGTGAGAATAAGGGTTTTCTGAAGTATCTCTTTATTCTTTTCTTAAAATTTGACCAAAATTTGTTTCTTTTTTTTAGGGGGGGACAGAAGTTCTAAAATGGGAGGGAGGGCAGGACTGTACTTTGTGTTGGATTGCCCCAAAATTCTCATAGGAATAACACTGAGGATCAGAAGCTTTCTGTAAATGATGACACTAAGATTACCAAGCAAAATCCCTTCTGTTTGGGAAGGGAACTACACAATCTGAATTGACAGAAGGTAGTTCAGTTGTTTCTTACTACAGAACTCTGTCTTGAATATTCTTTTAATGAGTACCTGTTATATAATGCCAAGGAATGGTCTGCACAAATCAAGTCTCTCTTCCCTACCTTGTCCCCACCCTGGTTTTTCCCTAACTCTGATCTTCAGTTATAACCTGACATGTTAACTCTGGCTTGCAGATGTGGGCCTGCTGATTACAAAAGATAATTGGTGAGAAGGAATGCCTCAGGACAGATATTATAAATATGGACAAAACAATTCAAATTTTGTATTTTATTGATAATAGTTTGTATGGGACGGATTGGGTGCAAGACCCCCTTCCCAATCCAATTAACTAATCAAGAGACATCATCAGGTACAAGGAGAGGCCCAGACACACACCTGGGAGCTATCCCATGCTCCGACCATGTGCTCCTGGAACCTGACCTGCTTCCAGCTTGTCCGGGGTTCAAAAGCAAAAGACTCGACCTTCTCATTGGGTAGACTAAGAGGATGTAACCATCCTTGAGCAGTGGTCACAATGCTGGCTGCCGCCCACAGGTCACGTCACTTCCTGTAAATTCCTGCATCTCAGGTTCAAAGTCCATTCCTCCAGAGAACAAATGCCCTCTCAAGGGCCAAAGTTCTGGGAACAGGGATCGTATGACAATACTGAGAAATACTTCATCCAATCAGTCCCATTCAGGTTTAACATTGTAGGCAGTATATTTTTATATAGAATAAGAAGCAAATGCACTCAATATAAACTGCCACTGTAATTTTAGATTATATACCACTATTTATTCCTATAGCCTGTTATTTGAAATTGCTTAACCATCACCTAGAAACCAAGAAATAATGTGGTGATGGTAGGAGAGTCACAATAAGCATCAATCAACAAGTGGCAAAATTTTAGATATAGAAAGTGTTAGAGATGATTTAGTCCAATACTGTTGATGAGCATTTGCTATTTTCAAGGGATCTTGCTAGTAATACTGCAAGGGATTTTAGAAAACTTACTGTACAATGTAAGATAAGACCTACTAGGCCTCTTAGCAGTGCATGCTACAAAGCATTGTATTCAGAGTAAGAAGAACTGAGTTTTTTAATCCTGGCTCTCTCATTTCCATGGTTTTTGAATACTGTCATTTCTTTGATTCTTGGTTTTCTTACCTATAAAGTGAATGATTTAGACTAGATGATCTCCATATCCTATATCATGTTGTATGTGTGTGTGTGTGTGTGTGTGTCAACACACATGGTTTATATCCTGTATATGTGATCTATATGGGACATATTTGTAGGCTATATCCCAGAGTTGATATGTAGGATCTATATATATGATCTGTAAGATATAGGTGATGTACATGTGATCTCCATATCCTATATCACACATACAGACACACATATATAGTGTAACCCCTTTATTTTATAGGTGACAAGTCTAAATCCTATAAATATGTCTATATCTATATCTATATATATATATATATATATATCCATTTTAGTCTAAGTTGGGATACAAGACATATTCACATACAAGAATAAAGAACAGTACCAAGTAGTTAATGTGAAGTATTAAATGAATGAGACAGAGAAACAGTGCTATAGGAGTTAAGATTACTATTTTTGGGGTGATCAGGATTAAGAAAATGAGTACTATATCAGGGTATTGAAGATTGGGGGAAAAGGAAAGCACTGTAGATAAGGGGAATATTATGAGCAAAGGCTGCATGAAGCATAGATGAGGAATTTTTAAACTGGTCTAGTTGGCACAGAAGGGTTGGAGAATGGTGCAAGAAAGTAAATAATATTTATTCTAAGTTAGGATTTAAACACTATAAACACTGAGAAACACACCTCTTTCCCCAAAATGCTTTTGGTAGTTGTAGTTTTCTAATCTGTAAAATGAAGAAATTAAATCACATTATCTCTAAAGTCCCTTCCAGTTCTGTAATTTGTGAATCTCAAAGTGCAGATGTGGTTGAAAAGCCTATTCTTTTGAGGCACTTTAAGCAATATTGGTCAAGTGAACCATTCTTCTTCCTCCCCACTTTCTTCATGGCATCTTAGGGCCACAAATGTAGAAATTACAGGTAGAAAATCACAGTAACCTTAAGGCTTCCTGAACCTGAAACATAAAACTTCATGGCAATTAGAAAGCATTAATGCCAGTAATGTCCACTAGGTGGTGGTAAACTAAAGCTAATTAGATGAAATTGGCAGTTTGATAGGCTCCGAAGCAATGCATTTAAATTCAGAGAGGTGAAAAAAGAAAAATCACCAAAAAAATAAAAAATAAAATTAGGCAATGATTTTCTTTCTAAAATATTTGCCCCAGGGTTTCTTTAAAGATTAAGCTCTTTCAGGGCATTTAAAATATGGTTCAACATACAATGACAATTGTTTAGGAAGAATCTAAACAAAATTAATACAATTGTGCTATATTCCTTTTAGACTTCTGTGTGTGCATGTGGACACATGTAACACACATGTAACACATGTATGTGTACATGGTAAAGATGTAGCATGGTGATAGGACATCTTATATTAGTTTTAATGAAACAGAAGGAATTCCCCTTGGGAAGGAGAATCCTAATAACTTGGTGTGACTTTTTAGATCATTTGTCACTAAAATTTAGTTGCTACTACTATTACAGAATTACTGTACTATTAGTACAGAAGTAATATTTAAGAGTTATTTAATACATTTTTGGAGGGATTCCTAAAAAATATCAAGCTTTTAGGACATTTTTGAAGTAACTTCCAACTTAGTAGTTTGCAATTTTATGTGACAATATTCCCAAACCGTCTTTAAAAATACAAAACTCATGCCTATGTCTCCATTTTTGAAAAATAAAATAATCTATAGAAATAATTTTCTTAGCTCAGATTCTATTCAAATAAAGTTAATAATTTATTACACTTTTTATGATACACAAAACATAAACAAAATATAATAAAAATAAATTGTATTTACAATACAATAAAACAATATAACATATTTATGGATTCTTTAACCATATTAATATTTATACCTTTAAACATTGCCTTTATAAAATAATTTGATAGATGGTCTCTTTTTTGGAACAAAGTTTCTCAAAATAGAGAGAACATCATTGTAATTTCAACTCATAATGATCTTTATTAATCAAAAATAAGTTCTTTATCTTTTCAGCAACCATAAGCATTAAATTCACATAAAGCTGTCACTAAAAGTAAAAAACAAATTATTTTAACAGACAAAATATAATTATTTTTCCACATACAAATGCTTGTTTCATTGTATCGTGTCTATTCAGATAGATTGTTCTTATCCATGACAAGTAGATTTCTTGTTTATTAATATTTAGAATATCAGAATCTTTAAGGTAAAATGAAATTGTTTCTATGCACTACTCACAGAATAGCAGAATCTGAGAGATGAAAGAAACCTCAGGAACTATAAAATCCAGCTAAGTCCATGAAAGGAATACCTTCTGACAAGCAGTTATTCAGTCTTTAAGCAGACTTCTACAGAGGAAGAAGCATTCCATTATCTCTTAAGGCAGCTTATCTAAAACATTCCATTTTTTGAATGGCTTGAATTCTTAGAATTTTTTTTCTTACTATTAAGCCTAAATTTGCCTTTGCAACTTCTGAAACTTTGCAACTTTACATTTATCCTTATTAACTTCATCTTATTAAATTCAGCCCAATTCTCTATCCTTTCAATATTCTTTTGAATCCCAACTGTTTTCTAGCATGTTGGCCATAAACTTTGAGTCTAACCATTGTTTTTGGTTCTTTCCTTTGGAGCGAAACAGAACAAGTCCAATCCCTTTTTCTTAGGCAGGGGAACAAAACCAAACCTTTACATACATGAACAGTTTCCCATGATTATTTTTTTCCTCGGATTAGACCATGTCCAGTTCTTCAAGCAGTCCTCAAAGTTCATAGACTCAAAGCCTATCAGTGCTTTTTGGCTGCTCTCCTTTGGACACACTCACTCTAACTTGTCTTTGCACAAGACTTAACCCAGTATTCTCAACAAAGTCTGATGAGGGCAGACTTTTTTTCTTTGTCTCTTCCCTGTTCCTGGAAACTGTGCCTCACTGTATCCCAAGATTGCATTAGCCTTTTTGGGTTGCCACATCACTCTGCTGGTTCATCTTGCACTCACAGTTCATTAAAATCCCCAGATCCTTTTCAAAACAACTATTGCATATAATTGTGCCTTTTCTATCTTATACTTATAAAGCTGAATTTTTCCTATCTAAGAGCAACACTACATTTCTCCTTTTTAAATTTTTGAATTACCTTTTCGGAATTCTTTTGGATTCCAACTCTTTCTTCTGTTGTCTTAGCTATCCCTCCCAGTTTTGTGTCATCTGCAAATTGGATAAACATGCTCCTCATGCTTTTATTCAAGCCTTTACAGCACAGAACTAGGCCAAGATGCCAGGGATATTCCACGAGAGACATCTTGCCACTTTGACATTGAACCACAAACTTGGAATCTGGCCATCTACATTCTGCACTTTGTATTCTCTGATCATATTGTGTATAAACTATATTTCTCCATCTTTTAAAAAATGGTATGAGATAATTTATGAAAAACTTTGTTAAAATCTACATAAACTATATCCATAGTATTCTCCCCATTACTAGTTTAGAAATCTTATAGAATAAGGAAATAAGATTAATTTTTCCTGATAAAGCTTTATTATTTTAATTATTGTTTCTCTTTGTAGATGTTCAACAACTAATAAACTTTTCTAGAATTTATCTTAGGAATACAAAGTCATTTGTAGACTTTCTACTCTTTTAAAAGAAAAATTGGGATATTTGATCTTCTCCAGTCTATTACCTCTTCCATTTTCCATGATCTTTTGAGGATAATTGACAGTAGCTCAATAGTCATGTCTGACAGCTCTTTAAGGGAGTATGTTGTTCATATGAGTCAGGTAATTTGAATACATCAAGAACAGTTAGATGCTCTCTTTTTATTTTCTTACATTAGATATTAATACTTAAGTGATTAATAAACAGGTCTTTACTTTTGATTTTAAGGTGGTCATTTTTTAAAGTTGGTAAATATAAATATTACTTTGTAAATGTATTAATCATAACTTTAAAATTTTCACAAATTCAGTTACTTTATCTGATAAGAGTATGACTGATTTATTTAGGTTTATTTTATTTATATATTTAACTTATATTAATTTATTTAGAGGAGTTGGTTTACTCCCCCCAAAAAAATATATAATATACAACTTTTGGAAGAGGAAACTTTTATTACAAAATGAATTTGCTTCATTGTTATTATCACTTAAGAAATTTAGCCATTTCTTCTTTTAGCTCACATAGTCTTCAGAGTACTTTAGCAGAAAAAAGGCAATATGTTTTGAAATAATAGGTTCCTATTCTCTATTATTGTATCATTACTTCTTGAGTTCAAATCTAGCCTCAGACACTTATCTAGCTGTGTGACTCTGAGCAAGTCCTTTAACTCTGTTTGCTTCAGTTCCTCATCTGTAAAATGAATTGGAGAAGGAAATGGTGATTCTTTGCCAAGAAAAACCCAAATGGATTCAGAGTTGGACAAGACTGAAAATGACTGAACAACAATTCCTATACACAATTTTGCATAGGTCATACTTTTAATGGAATGCCTTTTATAAAGTTGATTACTCTTGCAACAAGTTGAAAATTTTATAACACCTTATTCATATTCTAAATGCAAGTGATTGTGAAATATGCAATTTATCCATATTTTGTGAGAAACCATAGTTTAACTAGTACTTGTAGGCTTCTGATTTGCCCTGAGATGAAATAAGTTCTATCTATGTCATTCCAGTATATTATTCATTAAGAAACCCATTGGTCATTTTGAAAATTTCTCCTCATGTGACGTAATAAGCAATAGGCTCGCAAATAACTCCTTCCCTAATAGTCTCAACATGTTGTACATATATAATCAAATGAGCATTTCTAACCACAGCTGTTGCTGCAATCATTTTTTCATTGTGAAATGAAAAGATTTCAATTTCTCAGTTAACTGGTACTTCAGGCACATAGACCATTCTTCTCACTGTGTTCACTGTCACTGCCCATTTAAAACTGCTTTACCCATGTTTCAGTGAGTATCATTTTGCTCCTGTCAGTTGCTGCAGATAGCACTAATATTTCTCCTATTGAATGAAGCCTTCTATAATTCTATAGGCAACTTTATGTGATATAAGTAATGCTTTTGGTATCACAGATGTGTTTTTTTGTGAGAAAAACTTGTTTTTACTTACTAAAAATATTTCTGAAAAATTTTTCTTTTGCCAACATATTCCACACAGATATTTATCTTACCCCGAAGAAGGTAATTTCTATAACCATTCTAGCATGATTTTCATTTTTTAAAATGTTAGTTTAAAAAAACATAGCTTATTGTTCTTATCAGAATATATGGCATACACTATATAATGTGGTAAAATATAACAATGTTTTGTTTTTTTCATTTCTTCACAAAGATTCTTTGTATTTGTTTATACATTTAATATGAAAATGTATAAAACATCACGATGACACAGCCCATATGTCACGAACCTAAGTCAGCTGACAGTGGCAGATTGTATTCATGAAAAGTATTAGGGCCACCCATTTTAGCAGTTTGAATGAGAACTTTATATATGAAGTTGAGAAATTTTCAAAGTAGGATTTTTGATATTTCCTATATATTTTAATTCCTACATTTAGTAGTAAGTGCCTTTCAGATTGAGGGATCATGTAGTAACTCAGTTTCTCTACTTCCAAAGGGAAAAGAAGAACACTAATAGAAAAGACTTAAATGTGAAAATGAACTTTAATGTTATCTGGAGACTGCAGTGGAAAAGGCTATGGCCCTTCCAATCTGCAACCAGAGTGGGGCAGGACATGATGTGGCAGCTCTCTTGGATGACTTCTCAGCTTTCCCCATTTGTATAGGAAAAGTTTTAGGAATGTTTTAGGGATATTCTCCTATTTTGGGGGGTGCTAAGATGATAATTAGCATGGAGCAAGGTTTTATCTGTTACCTCCCCTTTCAGAATTACTTTTGGGAGATGAGGATGTAAAAACGGAATATTTTCCAATCTAGCAATCATCCATCTCCTTTGTAATCTCAGGTACTACAAAAATATTTGGGCCCTGAGGACTCTTGTCAATGAAGTGATAATGAAAGAAATTGGAGTGAAATCTTTTTGATTGGACTAAAAACAAAAAAGAATGAGAAGCAAATACAACTACATAGGAATATAGCATATTAGTCAAAATGGACAAGGATCTTCCCCCAAAAGATTTTCTTTTAAATTTTCTGGTCATTGGCCAGCAGTGTGGTTTTGGAACATCCTTTCAAATGAGGATCTAAGGCCCTCTGACAGGATAATTAATAACTTTTTTCCTTTGGCATTCTATGCTAACTTGGCACATGAATGGTAATTCCTATTCTATAAGGAAGGAAAGATATTAACAAAAGGGAAAAAGGCCTTAGTTATTAATAAAGCCATGTATTAATGTGTATGGATAGAACTTATAGTTACAGAATCTTAAGAATCAAATATATCCTTACACACCTCATAAATTCATATAAACAACAAAATAAAAACTATAAAGTGGATCATGATAGTATATATAATACCATGAATTTATGCATATCATATTAAATGATCTGTGTAATATTCAATCATTTATACAGTAGATTTGATTTAACACGGTAATTCCTTTGGTTTGTGTCTCCTAAAGTGAAAGCAAAAGAAATTGTAAGTACACTGGTTTGTTAATAGTGATGGTAACTAGCTCCCACTAAGATTTAAGGTTCGATTCATCATGTTAGTCTTGCTTTTGTTGCCTTTGATTTTAATTTCTTCATTGAAAAAAGGGTGATCTATTTATATGGGAATTGTTATTGTAATACTTTTGGCTATTCTACTTTGCATGCCCCCATCAGAGTTTAAAACATCATAGATTGGAAAACTCTCCCACAACTCCTTAAAGTTTAGTTATAGATAGTAAATATCAATGTTCTTTCAACATATCAGGTGTTTTGAATTTTTTTTCTTTTTTCATGAAACAAATCAGTACAAGACTCATTGCCATTCACCAGTCTAGAAGATTTCATATCCATGTTGGTAGAATTACCATGCTAGAGAAGTATTTGGTTTAATCTATGAGGTGCCATTAATTTCATGGCCTCATGGTATTAACAGACTATTGTTATTCTTCATCTGAGTTTCCATACCAGCAAATGCAAAGTGATAGGAATTCAAATTATTTTCTTTATTTTTTTCCCAAAAATCCTCCATGGAATTTGCATAGGGTCTTCTTGTTGTTTTGGTGTCTTTAGAGTGTCATTATGAAAATCAAGAGGTACATATGTTGTCTTTTCAGGTTCACCACCTGAGATAGTTGGTGAACTATCTCAATAACCTCTTCCATGTCAGTTCTTGTGAATAAGTTGTCACTGGAAATATCCTACAGTTTCCTTACATCTAGCCATGTATGTTTTCTGTTGCATTTTGGTCTACTGTGTTTTCAATTCTTTTGAGATTGTTGTTGTTTATTATTCCCAGCCCCATAGCATCAACAGGAGATGGAATTTTGTATTTTTTGTCAAGTACCAGATTTTAAATGTATATCTATATGTTACATATTATATACATAAAAGCTTTGAGTTATAGCCCAAGGAAAGGACCTGAAAATCATAATAGATTATTCCTTAAGGACTTGGTTGTATAACCTAACTTCTGTAGGGTATTTGCTATCATCAAAGGAGTATTGCTAACAAAACTGAAAAGCCTTATCCTACTTTTAAAAATTATTTGTTATACCTCAAGAATATCTTAGAATTAGAAAAGATCTAGAAAGGGATTTTTTTCCAGGGGAAGGGAAGAAGGAGGGAAGTTTTTTCAGTCTGGTCTGGAAAAGCAAAAGCAAAGTGGGACATGATAAAAACCCTCAAATAACATAGGTAAGGTAAATATAGATATTATTCACAAATTCCAAAGTACTGTGACAAGGAAGTATCCTTTAAGAAAAATCAAATGGCATAAATTTAGAACAAATGAAAGAAAGTGATACATGATACTACAAAGTATACTTTACAGAATTCATTATCCTGCTTCTCTCCAATCCCTCACCCCTAAACTGATAAGTGAATAAAATATAAATGAATTTTTATAAAAAGTTGGATACATCTTTATGATCAACCTACAAATATCAAATATGTCTTCATAAACATATTTTAGTAATGAGACTATGGATTTTACTTCTTTAAGAATTCTTTGGAACTTATTTCTGCTAAAGTGAAAATTCAGAGAGGAAATTAGACATAGAAAAATAGTGATGGATGCCCAAAAGACAGCTATTTAAATTGCTATTAGAATTCACATGTATCTTCATTGGGGACATTTTTAAAGACTATCCTGTTGAAGACTCACCTGGTAATGAAAGAAGTTTAATCCAACTGACCTAATCAACATTAATATATGGCAGGAAGAATAAAAGTAGTGATGAATTTTTCCTTTTCTATTCTATCATTCCTTTGACCAATGAATATATAATTTTAAATTTTCCTCTCTTATTTTTTAAAGATGCTTTGTAGAAAGTTAATGAGGAACAGTCCTTTAATTTAAAATTAACTTTCTTAGGTCAGTGAAATGAGTTCTAAGGAGACTTAAACTATGATACTTCAGTAAATTGTTCTAATTGTGATTATGTGACTTTGTATATGACTTTTTATGGAACTTTTCTTTCTTTTTTGTAGGTTTTTATTTCTGTGAACTGCTTAAGCACAGATTTCTCCTCTCAGAAGGGTGTGAAGGGATTGCCCCTTAATATTCAAATTGACACGTACAGCTATAATAACCGAAGCAACAAACCTGTTCACAGAGCCTATTGCCAGATTAAAGTCTTCTGTGATAAGGTAAGATCAGATGTAGGAGTACTTAACAATACCTCTTGAGCTTCCTTTTGAAACCAAGATGCCAAAAGTCCTTTTTATTTGTATACTTTTTTTTGAAATCTTAAAAAGAGATCTGAGGATTGAGTTAATGATATTTAAGTGAATGCTTTGAGGACTCTTAGACAGACTACTATTGTTTACTTCAATAAATCAATATTTTTTTCTACTCTAAAAACTTTCCCTTCCCCAGATACTTTTTACCACTATAACAAAGAGGTGAAATGACAGTAATTTAAAAATATGTACATGTCTACTATATGCAAATGATTATACTGGGTGCTATAAGGATATATAAAGAAGTATAACATTTTATGGAGCAAGAGATTTTAGCTGAGTTTTGAAGCATAGATAGTATGTGTGCAATGTCATAATGAAAGTAGTGTTTTACCCTACCTATTGGTATACAGAGGAGCACAATTTCTCGTCTACAAAGTTGGAAAATACACAGTGCCTAGCAAAGAGCATGTTGTAGTTCTCAACAAGTATTTGCCATTTGGTTTTATAATTGCCTCAGCTTGCTTCAAAGACTACAAGTTATTAATCAAGGATAGTTCAAGAGGTACAATTAGATAGCTAAGTACTCTCAAATACCAGGTTTTAAATTGTAAGGCATTTTGGCAGTTCTCTTTTGATAAAATCTCCTCATATAAGATTTTCAGAGGTAAAAGACTGATTCATCGATTAACAAGCATTTATTAAGAGCTTTCTAAATACTAGGCTTTGTGCTAAGCACTGGGAACATACAAAGTGTGTGATAAAGTCCCAGCCCATAAAGAGCTTACATTCTAGTGGACACCTAAAAGCTTGCATTTTGGTCAGAAATCCAAGCTGTTAAGAATCATATAAAAAGATGTGCAAATGTTAAGAGTCATATAAAAAGATGTGCAAAATCCTTATTAGGGGAATACTTCTATTACCTTCTCATTCCTTAGAGAGTATTTTGTTTTGTAACTCATCTAATACAACTATATAATTTTATTTTGCAACAACCTATAAACTTATAAGGATAGGGAACTCTGAGTGATGAAATTCCCTCTGCTAATGTAGATCAGTATGGGCTTTGCAGCTTACAGTCTTAAAGACTCACCTGAGGGGCAGTTAGATGGTGTAGTGGTTAGGGCATCGGCCTCAAATCCAGCCTCAGACACTTAACACTTCCTGGCTGTGTGACCCAAATGTCTCACCAAAAGAAAATCAAAAGAGTTACTTGGAATGCCAAGAAGCCAAGGGCTATGCCCAGGACCCACTGCCTTAATTGACCTCAGTTCTACCTGACCTTGGGGGCAGCTTTCTCCCCCCAGTGCCATGCTGTTTCTCATGATTGTGTGATCAATCGTGATTACAGGAGTACATTCTCTAATTGTATGTATTATCAGGATGCATTTGATTCTATTTATTTCTGTGTGTTTGGTTATCCAATCACAGCCAGACTGCACGACCCTGTGGACCCCAAGGCCCATGGGTTTTCTTGGCAGAGATACTGGACTGGTCTGCCATTTCCTTCTCCAGTGGCAGACAGAAGGTAAATGACTTGTCCAGGCTCACACAGCAGTGTCTGAGGCTGGATTGTACGCAGAGCTTCCTGACTCCAACCACTGAACTGCCCCACTTATTTATTTAGTAGTGAAGGATAATCTTGGAAGGCAGGAACTATTTCGTTCTCTCCCCAGGCCAGTCTCTTTTCCTCATTTTTCCAAAGCCCATTTCCTAAAGAACATCTGTCTCTGTGAACTCCAGGTGCCTCATTTACAGCTCCCTGAGCTCCGTCCTTGCCCAGCTGTCCACTCCCCTCACATACTGCTCTCATTCCCACACACTCCTTGGTGCAGTCGCTCTGGCCACTTCCTCTCTCCTGGTCTTTGCATGGGATGACCTCTGTTTCTCTTGGGCTCCCCTACCTCCCCCAGCTCCTGGAATGTTTCCCTCCTCTCCTCCCTTCTGAGATCTCCCATCTGCTCGTGCCCCACCCCCCAAAAGTCCCTTTGATTCATTTTGTCCTTCCCTGTAAAATCCTAAACATGTACAGTAAAGGGAACATACTGTCTTCTTTGTTTGACCAAAAGATTCTTGACAGAAAGAATTGTTCCCCTTTTGTCTTTATGGCTCCAGCACCTACCAGAGTGTTCTATACTTGGTAGGTGCTAAATACTGCGCGAGTGAGAGATTGAAATGAACAGAAGAAGAAAATTTAATTTTTTATTTAATTTAATTTTCTAAATGAATGTTAGTCACAAGATTTAGAAAGCATTTTTCTTCATTGTGTATGTTATTCTGGAAACATGAGGGTAATGATTCTGGAATGTGAACAAAGATATCCTTACCATCCATGGTAGGATGGCTTTGGGAACACTGACGTGGTTTTATTGCAGCCTTACTGCTTTCCAATCCATTTGTTTATTTTAATCATATGTAATAAGAACTTGATAATATCCCAAATCATAAAAGCATCACCGATGTTTAAGATTAGATTATTATAGTTATTGAAGAAAACTGCAGATAATTTTATATATAAGAAAATGTGTGGCTTGCTTCTAGTGATGCCTCATGGTCAATGCTCCTGGGGTTTCTTGTTACCAATATCAGTTTATTTATTTATTTTTTAAAACTCTTGTTTCACTTTCTGAGAGAGAGAGAAAGAGAGAGAGAGAGACCAAGAAAGAGGGAAGGAAAAAGAGAGAGAGCTGTTCCTATAAGAAAGAATTTAAAAAGAGGGGGGGGAAAGCAAATCAACATAACTGGACAACATATCAACCAAATCTACAATATATGTATACGGTGTTGCACATAGTCCTTTATCTCTGCAAAGAATAATATTTAATAATATTTATATAACACTTGCTATGTTTCAGGCACTGAGCTGAGGGCTTTACAAATATGTTTTATTTGTGAGGAACAAATAAGCCCTTTGAGATACATGCTGTTATTATTTCCACTAATGGAGGCTAAGCAATTTGCCCAGGGTCATACAGCAAGTGAGTATCTGAGGTCACATCTGAACTCAGGTCTTGCTAACTCCAGGCTTGGCCCTGTGTGCACTGTGGCATTACCCAGCTGCCTATAAGAAGACAGGGAGATGTGTTTCCTCTTTCTTTTTGAGCTGATCTTGACCATTATATTATATTATATTATATTATGATGGCATTCAGGGTGATTCTTCCTGAATTGGAATATGGCCTTTGTGTCAGGAGAATTCTACTGGATAGGTGGGGGGATGGGAAGGAAGGAAAGGATGAATCTTTTGATCTCCTAATGCCCTATTTTATGTTATACAAGGAGAGTAATATTGTCTCTGAAATTACAAGCCACTCAGGGAACATAAAAAAGAAATCATATTCTCAGAAGTTTCATGCCCAATTTTTTAATCTTAGGTGAAATCCTTAATGAAAATGAAAATATTATTCCCAGTGTTAACAAATACAGAATTTGAAAATATTCTCTATGGTCTTAAAGATGCCTTTCTGATTTCTTTGGGCTCTGGTTTTAGTTCTTATGTAACTCATATCCTATAGAAACTGAACAAATATTCATTACATTTTTTGGATACTCAGTAAACATTAATTGATAATTAAAGTTGTTTTTTACTTTAGGTTAATTCTATTATACCTCTTTTCTTCTATGAAACACTCTAAATGCCTCCTTATTCTTCTCTTCAAAATAAATGCATCTCATGTTGCATGCTTATTATCCCACTTCTCCATGTTCCCATGTTCATACTGATTCAATACACATTTTGGGTCTTCTGCCTCTGTATCCAATAACAAAGAAGACATGGAGTCTCTGTCATCCTCTAGAATTATTTTGTTTTTCTTGTAGTATGAAAATATCTATATACTTTTTAATGTAGACTACTTCATTGATGATTAGCAAGTCAAAAAAGAGAAACTATGTCTTTGAAAATATTCCTTTTAGCTATGTAGTACTTTGATTGGATGGAACATCATTATTATAAATCTGTTCTTGCATGAGAAGAATTGAATATTTCAGAGAAAACTAAAGAAAAATTGGACCCTCAACAAGTAGAGATTTGGCAGGAGCAATCCCTGATTATATGTTTCTCTGGCCCTCTGTAAGGGAGAAAATGTTTAATGAAGTCCATTTACCACAGGGAACTTTCCCTGGAGTCAAAATTGAATTGAATTCATGTAAAATTCAGTTGTAACCATACAAAAAGACCCTTACATTGATTACTTGAGCCATGCCATTTTAGATAACTGAAGTAATTACCTAAAATATATTTGGTTTTCTTAACTTTAAATGTCAGAGTAGGTTGGATTTTTGAAGTTTTTTTTTACCCATTACTTGGCCATTCATGAATTTGATTTCTGCCAATATACATACATACACATGCACACACATATTCCTTTTGCTTTAGAAGTCCTTTTAGCACTCCTGTCTCCATTCCAATTAGGTAACATGGTCTAATTAGTTAAAACTGATTTCAGACATTGACTGTCTCTCTAGACAGTATGATAATTAAAAGTGGGTATGAAAATGTCCTAAGGTGAACTGCCTTTTTTAGAGGGTATAATTAATCAAGTCCTGGCTTAATCTCCTTTCACTACTTGTATGACCTTGGGCAAAATGGTTTGAAAGAGAGAATATTTATGGATCTTTAAGTCTGGGGTCTCCTATCATAAAATCTCTACACCAGAAGCTATGCAAAGGTCATCTAGGACAATTTATTTATATCTAATCAAGAATCCTGTCTCAAAGCATCCCTGATAAGAGCTCCCATAGTAGGAACTCAAGACCTCATAACTTTATGTCACAAGGGGAGGAAGACTTTGGTTTAACATGACCAATCTGAGGTTAAAAAAATTGCTCTTCAGTTCAGTGATAGCACATTATAGTCATAGCCTAGAAGATCTTTTATTTTGAAAAACCTTCATAGTAGTTTCTTTCTATTTTATCACACTTATTAAAGCCCTTAACCTTTTTTTTTCAATTTCACTAGATGTTTGTCCTAGAATTTCAAATATCAAATACAGATTTATCTACATTTGAATTTTCACCGTCTTTAATCTGCTCTTCAAAACACTTGACACATTTGCTAATGTGGAATCTAGTGGCCAAGTGGGAAAACACAAGCAATTTTTAGTTGTTGAGAGCAATTGTAAGGTCAGTTTGACAGTTTCTAATGAAGCTGATTACTTCAGGGAAATTTATCCAGACAAAAGGAAGAAATTAATTTAAAATTCACAAAATGTTTTTTGAAAAAGAAAATTTGAGTCTTTTAAAATTGCTTATGTTTGAAGTGAACAAGAGAACATTGTACATGGCAATGATAGAGATTACATGATGATCAACTTTGATAGATGTAGCTCTTTTCAACAATTAGTGATTCAGGCCAATTCCAATAGATTTGTGATAGAGAGAACTGTCTGCATCCAGAGAGCAGGTTATGGAGACTAACTGTATCACAACATAGTATTTCCACATTTTTTGTTGTTGTTGTGTTTGTTAGCTTGGTTTTTTCCCTCCGTTTTCTCCCTTTTGAACAGATTTGTGTGTGTGTGCAGCATAAATTGCTGTTTTCAGACCTTTTCAAATTGTTTCTTTTTTTTTTCATTTATAAATAGTGTTTATAGGGCAGCTAGATAGTACAATAGATGCATAACCAGCTCTAGAATCAGGAGGACCTGAGTTCAAATCCTACGTAAGACACTTAATATTTATTGATTGTATCACCCTGAGCAAATTATTTAACCCCAATTGCTTTGCCAAAAAATGTATTTGTTATATAGGATTTACTGTGGTGTAAAAAAAAAAAAACTAAAATAGAAGTTAAAAATAATGTTATTTTAAAATAAATTCCAAAAGGGTAAGCATTATTTTAAGTATCTTGAAGAATATATTAATTATAGATCAGATTTATCATTAAAGAAAAAAATTTGGAAGGAGAAGATTGTGAATGTGTGTATCCATACACACACATAAACATATGCATATTATATATACATACATATTTATTTATAAAATATATGTGTATGTATACTATAGTTGCCCACTAAGTGAGTAGCTATGATACTAACTTCCTATATTATCTTGGACAAGTTGTTCTCTATACTACTTCCTTTTCTGATTCTACAAAATGAAAATGTTGGATGAGATAGTTTTCTAAGTTTCCTTTCTATCTTTGATAATCATATTCATTACATTTATAACCATCCTGTAGAACTTAGTCTATAGTTTTACTATTCTAAATAATTACAGGGGTTTATCTGTTTTCCAGACACATTATTTCTGTGGTTTATTTGATGCCATATTTTTGGTTAGGAATACAATCTCCAATTATAAATTTAACTTCTATAGGAAAATAATAACAACAAACTTACAATATGGATATAGGAACACATTATGATGAAAGTGTGAACTTGTGTATATCTCTCCTTTATTTCTCTAAAGAGAAGGTTAGAGGAGGAGAAAAAGATGTTATTCAATTGAAAGGGGCAGTATTGAATAAAGAATTTTAATCATACCAGAATCACAGCATTGTAAGACACTAGGAATTATTTAATCCTACTCTTTGACCTTTTCTTTCTTTGTTACGTGTTTCTATTTCCGGGGAATATTCTATTTCTTCTTGAGCAGACTTTTATTTTATTTTTTTAGGCAATCAGGAATAAATGACTTGTCCAGAGTCACACAGCTAGTAAGTATCTGAGGCCAGATTTGAACTCAGGTTCTACTGATTCCAGGGCTGGTGTTCTATCCACTGTATCACCTAACTGCCCCACAAGCAGACTTTTATAGCATCTTCGAAAATATGATTCTATTTGTCTTTTTTAACCTCCTTGAAATCCTTTCTCTCCAAAATCTAGCATTTAAGATAATTTCTGGGTTAAGACATAATGACCATTTTTCCCTTCAGATACCAATTGTGTTTTTAGGTTCTTGGTCAGAAACTTATCCTCATTGTTTTCTCTACATTTCTTCTGTTTTTTTGTTTTTTGTTTTTTTTTGTTGTTGTTGTTGAAAAAAAGGGCTCAAAAAGTTTTGCATTTCTATCATATACTTTTGCCTGCCTTATGATCTTCTTCAGGAATTCATTTCCTCATTAAGTGCTCTTAAATATACTCCTAATAAGACAGTATACACCTATCACAATGTCACTTCTGTTTTCTCTGTCCTTGCTATACAAATGTTTTCTCACTGTACTTTCCTCTTTTGTTTGTGGATATTCTCAGGGTAGTATAAGTTCTTTTTTAAAATATTAAATAATTAATTAGAAATAATACTAAACATCAATTTAAAAACTACATTTACATTTAAATTAATTTCAACATATAACATATTGTATTACTTTTTAGTTTTCCTTCTAAGACTTTATCAGCATTCTTTGTTCATTCATTTCATTCACTTTTCCTCAGTGAAAATAGTGTATGTTCCATTCTTCTGATGTAACTTTTTTCCCCCACTTTGCATTATTTAATCTTTTCATTTTATTCACTTTTCCTCAGGTGATTATAATGTATGCTCTACTGGTTCTACTTCGTTTTTCACTTTGCATTATTTTATTTTTTCAGATTTCTTTTGAATTTGTCATATTTGTCAATTTTAATTTCTTTATAGTATTGATTACACAAATGTACCACAGTTTACTTAACCAATCACTTATTGATGAACATATTTGGTGTGCTTCTAGCTTTTTGAAAGTAAATATGATTTTGACTGAAAAACTTTGAAGAGATAGTTCTTTTTTGTTTGTTTTTAGCTATATTATTTTAATAATATTATCAGGTACATTAACAATCATGAAATTATTTTGTCAAGGGCATAACTATTAATTGTAACTCTTACTGAAAATTGTCAGATCACTACTATTTCTTCTTGATGATATTCCACTACCCTTTTTTATATAATCTGTTCCTTTTGAAAATATACTTTTACTCTGCCATACTGTAGTCATGAATTATATCACACCAAGCCTTAGTGATACTTGCAAAGTCACTGTATAACAATCTCTTGGGTAACAGTCACTTTAAATGTTTAGAAAGTGAACAAGTAGGCAGAGATGAAAAGATATACATAGTGAAGGACAAGGAGGGTAATAGTCTCACTGTTCTTTTCAAAAATCAAATTATATCTAGAGAATCATATCCAGTTTTAAGTATCCTTTAAGTAGTTATCCTAAAAAACTAAACAGGATTAAAGAAAATGACCAGGATAATGAGGGATCTATGAATGTCATACAGTTGAAGAAATTGGGAAAAAATTGAGAAAGACATTAAGATTAGAAGTGAGGAGGCATCAAAAGAATAAAGAAAGCTATAACTGTCTTCAAAACTTGATGGATTCTCATGTGGAAAGGGTTATATTTATTCTGGGTTTAGGATCATAGAATTTAGAAGCAGAAAAGATTTTGTAGATTATATGTTCTGCTTCCTTCATTTTATAGATCAAGAAACCAAGTCATGCTCAGAGGGCTGAATCAAAATTAATAGATTACTAGATGGCAGATTTCAGATGAATATAAATGGTTTTGAAATCTCCAATTTTAGCTGAATGTAATAACATTGGAAGATCTACTGTTGATCAGAAGTATTGTTTTCTTTATAAACAAATTTGAAAGCTTTAGTGGACTATTTTAAAATAAAATAAATTTTTAGGTTCCAAGAATAGGTCACATGGTGACACTTCTCTTCAAAAAGGAAATTGCATTTTCCTTTGTTAAAAATAAAGTGAGACCTTTTTTTGAGAAGACTAGACAGACAATAACATCTTTTATCTTCTTGATAGGGAGCTGAACGGAAGATCAGGGATGAAGAGCGAAAACAAAGCAAAAGAAAAGGCAAGTGTACTGACCCCAGCTCCCAGTTGAATGCCTGTAAGTAGAAACGTTTCCACTAAAAGTTTAAGACTTCATTTCCCAGGCAGAACCGTGGCTACAGTTATTGGCCCCTCAAATACAAATGACAACACAATTGGGGGTGATTTTCCTGGTCAAGACAAGTAATGATGTAAATGGCTTCCTTTTCCAGATTAGGAAACTGAGGCATCAGCAACTTGACTGGGAACCACAGAAAAGATACATACATACAGATGTGTGTATAGTTTTTTTCCAGCATATGCACATATCTTTATTACTTTTCAAACTAACAACTTTAAAAAGTTTCTTAACTCTTGATGGAAATTTTTATGTGCTGACACCTGTAGGTTCCACAGTTGTTCTGCTTGGGCATTTCATGGATAATAATAATGATAACAACATTATTAGCTCATTTTATGTGGTATTTTAATGTTTCACAAAACACTTTTCTTACAACAGTACTTTTAGTAAATATAACTCACGTGCTGTTATCCCATTTCCAAAATTAAATAACTGAAACCCAAAGTGCTTAGTGAATTGCTGGAGTCACAAAGGTAGTATCAAGGCTAAATTTAGGGTAGGTATTCTAAATCACATCAGTCACTAAATGAACATTTATTAAGTGTCTACTATGTACTGGGCACTATTTTAAGGTAAGTATTGGAGATACAGACTTAAAGGCAAAAGACAGCTCTGCTCTCGAAGAGCTCACAATCTGGTGGGGAAGACAATATGTGGGCAGGTGTGTATGAACAAGTTTTATAGAGGACACATAGAAAATAATCAATACCAGGAAGTCACTGGAAGTAAGAAGGATGGGGAAAGGCTTCCTGTATAAAGGTGGGATTTAACTGGTATTTGAAGGAGGCCATTAGACAGAGATGAAGAGGGAGAGCATTCTAGGATGGGGGATAATGTCTGGAGCTGAGAGATGAAGCATCTTGTTTGGAGAACATCAGGGAAGTCACTTACAATGGATCAAATAGTACATGGTAGGGAGTGGATGGTATTAAGTATAAAACTAGAAAGGTAGGGGAGCTAGATTATAAAGGATTTTATATTTTATCTTGGAGGTGATAGAAAATCATTGGAGGAGTCAGTATGTGTGTGTGTGCTGTTGGACTTATGTTTTACAAAAATCTCTTTGATATCTGAATGAAGGATGGACTTAAGTGGGGAGAGACTTACAGCAAGCAGAGCAAATAGTAAGTTATAGTCCAAGAATGAGAAGATGAGACTTTATAGTAGGATAGTGGCAATATTACAAGAGAGAAAGGAACATATTTAAGAGATGTTTCAACAGTGAAATCAACAGACCTTGGCAACATATGGGATATAGGGGTTGAGAAAGAAGGAGGAATTGAGGATGACTTCTAGGTTATGAGCCTGAGGTACTGGGAGAAAGGAAGTGCCTTCAGTAGTAACAGGGAAGTTTGGAAGAGAAGTTTTACGGAAAGAATGAGTTCATTTTTGGACATGCTGAGCTTAAGATGTCTAGAGAACATCCAAATTAAGATGTCCAATAAGCAATTGGAGATGTGAAACTAGAGGTTTGCCAGAGAAAATGTAGGGGGTGAGGAAGAGAGGATACACAGATTGATTATATAGAGATGATTATTTAATTCATTGAAGTAACATAGCAGGAGAAGAGAAGAGGCCCCAGGACAGAGCTTTGTGGGACAGCTTTTGTGGTTTACCAGGTGTGAACTGACTGAAGATTCAACAAAGACATGATGGAGGATAGGGAGGAGAACCAGAGGAGAGGAGTGTTTGGAAAACTTAGAGATAGGAAAATATCAAGGACTAGAGTGTGATCCATAGTATCAGGACCTCAGAGCTGTCGAGTTCTTAACTGAGAAGTTGGGAGGTGGGAAGCCATGAGAGCTTTGAAAAAGAATGCAAAAGTTTGGAAGAGCCTCTGGAGAATGGGATAGAACATCATGCTTTCTCTTCTATTTGTTTTATACAACTAGTTTTTAGTTTCACACACCTTTTAGCTACCTATGTGAAGGGGAGAGAAATACTGCTGCTTTCTCATTGTTGTTTTCCATGCCAGCATGTGTGTTTTTAAGCATTTAAGTATTTTTATTTTGAGCAGACATTACTTGAAGATTTTCTAATTACCATTCCTCATTGAAGGTTCCTAATAGAACTTTAGAGGACGCCTTTGTGTGTGGCTAGGATTGTAGCAATGGTTAGTATATTTTTTAACATTTTTGAAGCAGAAAGAAAAACTTGTTGTATTTGGTTTATTTTTAATGTGAAGAGCCATAGGAGGCCAGCTGAGGTTAAAGGTTTTTTCTGTCTCATTTTCAGAAATTTTTAACAATTTTTTAATTGTTCAGAAATAAGGAAGGATGCATGAATTTCTCTTAACTTTGATAAAAGTTACACTTTTGGTTTAGATTTTGGATATGGCACATTCACTTATTTATAAACCAGTTTATCTTAGTCCTCAAAACTGAAACTTATGCCACAAGTTAAATATGAAAAGTGTGATAACATACCTCTTTTTTCTTATAAGTGATACAGAATATTGTGTAGTGTACATCCTGGTACTACATTTTCTATTAAAATTTGTTTCTTCCACCTATTCTATTTCAGGTCTTGATGTTAAAGTGCCTCTGCTTCCATCCCACAAAAGAATGGATATCACAATCTTCAAGCCTTTTATTGATCTTGACACTCAGCCTGTTCTCTTTATCCCTGATGTGCACTTTGCCAACCTTCAACGTGGGGCTCACGTAAGTGACAAATCTTCTAAGGTCTTGGGATGTTCATTTGATTCTGTTATTTATGCTTTCAATATTGTTATAAGTAGGTACTTTTCTAGTCCAGTATATTCCTATTTAAGTAGAAACTGAAACTAAAAGGAATTTGACTCCCTTTTAAGAGTTAGCCCTTCAAAAATATTAAATAGAACTAACATGACATCTCAAAAATACCAAGAAATCCAGGGTACATTTCATTTGATTTGTGTCTAGCTTATTTTAAATGATCATATATCATCACATTTGGTTTCTAATTAAATGTTTGGAAAAGACTGCAAATGGAGATGAGGCCCATAAGCATTTGGTTTGAAGAGAGCAGATTAAATGAAATTTGATTCCATTTGGTCAGAAATCCAAAACTATTTACATTTTGGTTTAATAAAACTCTTATTTAAAATGCATATTTTGAGAGTATTTTAAAACAATCTATTTTATTTTTTCTAAAGGTACTTCCTATTGCCTCAGAGGAGCTGGAAGGTGAAGGGTAAGCTTTGTTTTTCAGTATTATTAAGATTATATACTTTAGAATTAGAAAGTATCATTGAGATTATTTAGTTCAGTCTCTTCATTTTATAGATGAGGAAATCGAGTCCTATAAAGGCTAAGTGATTCACTCAAATCTTTTGATTCCAAATTCAATGCTCTTTCTACTCTCCATGACAGCTTTATCCTGCCATTTTAAATTCAAACCATCTTGAGAATGCAGAACATACAGGTATCCAAGATGATAGTCTTTCTCTTTTAGTAGGGCAGAATTTTCTTATTGCTAATTATCTAATCATAGGCATATAAACTTCAAGTCTCAGGCTGCATTTGATTTTCCCCTGATATGATAGAAAAGTTATTTTTAACCAGAATTTTATAGTTACCTCAAGTACTCTTCATTCTTGAAATGGCTAATCTATAAAAAAAACTGAAGAAGCAGAAACTTTTATTTTGCTGGACCATTTATTGCTGGACAATCAATACTTTCTGGTTCTGTGGAGCCAAGTCTAGAACATTTGGGAATTGTTCCCTTTCTCCTAGTTTTTCCCTTGCTTTTCCCAAACAAACTTCTGTCTTTGGACGTGAGCTTAACTTTTTCCAGTGCATTTGCTCCTTGCCACCCTATTCAATGAGCCCAGTTATAATGAATGCCCTTTTGACCAGCCCTGTTTACCAAAAAAAAAAAAACATGATACACACAATTGCAACATTTAAATGTTCTGATTCTAGGAAGAAATGAAAGCATATAGCATAGATTATTATACAAATGCAAAAAAGTTTTTAGTGATTTTAAAAATTATTATTGTAAAGAATATGAAGTCTTTATTACTGGAATAATAACTACACAGGTGGATTAGAACATTAGACTTTCTCTGAACTTTTAAAAATCTATTATTCTTTGGCAGAGAAAATGTGCAATTGGGGGTGGGGTACAGCAGAATATTCATTCCATGTTTCTCTCTCTATTGTGTTTTTTCCTCTTTACTTTCATTGCCAAACTTTTCCCCAATGAGTTTATTATCCAAGACTTGATTCTTCACTGCCCCTCTCATGAATACTCTTCAATTGCTCTTCTGATTTACTCTACAGAAACCAAAATAAACCAATTTTATTTGTAAAATAAAAATTTTAAGAATTAGTAGGGCTCTTTCTTAATCATGATTCTCCTTAACATCTTTGCAACATTCCATATTGTTGACTATCCTTTTGTTCAAATCCTTTTCTTGGCTTCCACGATGCACATTATTCAGGTTTTCCTTTTTCTCTCAAATCTTGTTTCCTTTACTGGTACTTCTTCCTTCTCATACTCTTATCAACATGAATTTTTCCTAATCATCAATTTTTGGCTCCCCACTTTTCTTTCTTCATTTAGATAGCATGGACACTTAAGTTAGAAGTCAAAGATGTGGGTTTGATTTTCAAGTATGATGCTAATTAGCTGTGTGACTTCAAAAAAGTCACTTCATCCCTCTGAGTCTGTTAGCTTATATACAGCAAAAAAGGAATTGGACTAGATGGCTTCTAAGGTTATTTTGAGCTCTAGCTCATCTCCTGTGACTTCAACCATCACCTCAATCTCTTTATTTCTCCCTGGGTGCCTGCAAGCATATATAATTCTCCCCAGTCCTTAAACACTTCATTATTATTCTACCATGCTGTCATCCAAAGTTGTTCCTCCGTTTCTTGGAAAAACTCTTTAAAATAATTATTTTACACCCATTGCCTTTACTTTCTCTCAGTTGTTTCTAAACACACTACATTCAGCTTCCAACATTATCACCCCATGGAAACAGCCTTTTCTAAAATCATCGATGATCTATTAATTGCCAAACCTTAGAGCATTTTCTCCATCTTCATCTTTTTTCACCTATTTCACCTATTATCACCAGTTGGACATACTAGATCATGATGTCTAACTCAAAGAGAAGTAGGATCCACTAATGTATACATAATTTTCTCTGCAGATGTATGTAGACTGCACAGTGACTTACTTTTTAAATGTCACATTAAAAATATTTTATTGTATTTTTATTAATTTTGTTAAATATTTCCAAATGACATTTTAGTTTGGTTCAGGCCTCACCCAGAAATGTTGTAGGCCTCCATACAGCTGTACTTTGGACCACTTTCTTCCACATACTTTCTTCCCTCTAGGTTTTAAGGCATTGCTTTTTCTTGGCTCTTCTCCTGTCTTTTTATTGCTGCTTCTTGGTCTTTTTTTATGGATTATCATCCATACCAAATTGTGGGTATATGAGTCCTATTTCTCTTCTATTTGTTCTACATTGTCTTACTTGATGACCTTATCAACCTGTATGGATTTAATTATCCCCTTTGCTGATGACTCTCAGATTGATATTTCCAGCCATTTCTCTTGAGCTCCAATCTCTCATTACAACTGTCTATGGGACATTCCAAAGTAAATATTTCAAGCTCTAAATATCTAAAACCTCTCTCTTTGGGTGTGTTTCTGTTTCTCTCTCCCTTCAGATCTACCCTGCTTCTGAATTTCTCTACCTCTGCCAGGGCTCAGCCATTCTTTTAGTTACTTATTTTGCAACTTTTAAATCTATCCCTTTCTCTCTATTCACATAGCCACTACTCTGGTTCAAGTTGGCATTACCTCTCTTTTGAAATTTCAATGTTCTCATAATTGATCTCCCCACTTCGAGTTTCTCCTGTCTCCAATTCTTTGGATGAGAGAGTTTGAGTCTAGATGAATCGTACTTCCCTTCTAGCCCCAAATAACTATGAAGGGGCAGTCTTTGTCTGTTTCCCAAATTCAGAACTTGAGTCTTCTTAGTCTCTTTCCTTCTCACTACCTGATCATCTATTATATTTTTCTTGTGTCCCTCCCCAACCTTCCTTTCCCCTTTGCTGCCATCTTAGTGTAAGACTTAGCACCTCAGAGCATCCATTCTGTCCCCTGGCCTTGGATACTCTGATGACTACTCTTTTTTTGAAAATCTTCAAAGGTTTTCTCTCCATTAAAAGATAAAGGCCAGATTTTCTAATTTGTCACTCTAGGCTCCTTATGGTCTGTCCTCCACCTACATTTCTAGCCTTAAACTCATAGAATCATAGATTTAGAGATGGAAGATACCTTAGCGATTTTCTGGTCCAACCCTGACATTTTATAGTTGAAGAATTGAGCCCTGAGAAATTGAGTGACCCTGAAGTCACGCAGGAGGTAGTATGTGATTGATGTGATCTCAGGTCCTCTGACTCCAAACCCCCTGTTCTCTATTCCAGTAGTGTTGTGTCACTCACTCCTGCCCAAGCACCTGGCACCTTAGCCTTTCTTTCTTTGTGCCCTTTCTCTTGCCTGCAATGGCTTTTCCTCCTAGGTAAATGTCCATCTTTCAAGATCCAACTGAAATTCTGCCTTCTCTAAGAAATCTCCACTGACCATTCCACACAGATATTATCTGTCCCTTTTAGGGAAGTCCGAGTTTTGTGATAATAAAAGGCATTGGAGCCATTGTCTGGGTATATGGGATCTAGTCCCAGCATTGTCACTAAATAACTGAATGAATTTGGGTGCTCTGCCTCAGTTTCCTCATTTATAAAATGGAAGAAAAGACTAGATTCATCTGAGCTAAAACTGCAAGAGACTTTATAATATCTTCCAGATCGAAATTTTTATTATTGTGTTAATATTTTTCTATACAACTCATTTGGCACTCATCATTTATTATCTGATATTGGTTATCTTTCTACATATGTAAATCTTGTTTTCCTAAGATCATTGAATTCAGGAACCAAATTTCTTGCTACAATGCCTTGCACATGCTAAGCATTCAGTAAATTATTGTTATTGATAATTGTTTTATTGATAAGACCACTAACAATATAGTTTGGGTTAATTTCAGATCTAACATGAAAAGGGGACCATATGGAACTGAAGATGACTTTACTAGTACACCTCCTGCTAAACTGACCAGGATAGAGGAACCAAAGAGAGGTTTGTTTGCTGTACTTGTGTGGTAGATATTTTATTTCAGAAGAGAGATTTAGCCAATTAATTTATATGTTAATGTTACAAATCACCTTTGTCATTCTCTGATGAAAATGATAGCTTGAATTTATATGGTACCTTAAGTCCTAGCATGTGACTTGAAGATCCCATTGATGTTTTAATTATAATAATAAGAAAGAATGCCACAGACACAACAGGAACATTTACCACACTTTCAATCTCCTTGAACCTGGAGCTGTCCTTTATAGATTCTTCTGAGCATATCAAACTGAAATTTGGCTTGCTAGTATCTTGTAGTTCAGCAGTGGATTTATTACTGAGAAGAAAAGAGGTCTCCCTGAAGGCAGACATTGTCATAACCTTGTTTTTTCTACAAGTTCCATTGGTATTTAAGAATGAACATTTTATAGTAAAGCATAAGCTTAACAAGCCAGATGCCTGCACAAAACAGGATTGAGCACTGTGAGGGCTCCAAAGATACTAAATCATTGACTATGCTGACACAATCATGGGAAGTGGCATTATTATTGAATATTAGATAAGTTAAAGCCCTTCAGAGAAGAATGTTATTCTTCATTCAGGTGAAATGTTGATAGTGAGATTAACCAACAGTAATTAAAGCTATTCCACAGCTGTAATCCCAGTAGGGGATAATCACAGGGACTGGGACACTTACTTCAGTGCTTTATCATTTTAGGTTAATTAAGAGAAAAGGGAATGTGAAAATTAGAAGTTTCCCTACATTTATTAGCACTTTCTTTTCCCCTCTCTCCCCATCTTTCAGAAGTTTTATGTATGATTACAGGAGAGGGCATCCATGAATGAATGCACACTTTATATTTTTAATCCTTAAATAATGATACTTTTCCCTTTTTAAAATAATTTCTGTGGCAAAAAATATAAAAAACTTACTATACACTTCTAATGCAAAACATTGAATAAGAAGAGAGAGAAGAATAATTTATGGGCTAAAATTAAAACAGATCATATTCACTACCACAGCCAACATACATTAAAGAAGAAAAAACTGAAAGGTTTAGGAATGTTATATATATGAAAATGGAGAGTTATAGAAACTCAGAGCTAAAAGGCACTTTAAGAGAATCAACTAGCCCAGTAGCCTCAAATTCAAACTACATGTTTGAGTTATTCATTCAACAAAATTAATTAGTCTCTTTCTTTATGTAAGACACTAGGTACACACTAGAGGTAAAAACCAAAACAAAAAGAAAAAAAAAAAAAACGAAGCCCTACTCTCAAGGGGTGTATGGTCTGTTAGAGGGAATGAGACATATATAATAGTATAATAGAAGGTGGAGTTTGCTAAGTGGTACAGAGGATAGAGCACTGAACCTGGCCAGACCAACTCATTGGCCTGAGTTCAACACTGGCCTCACTTACTGTGTGACCCTGGGCAAGTCTCTTACTCTTGTCTGCCTCAGTTCCTAATCTGTAAAATGAGCTACAGAAGGAAAGGCAAACCACTCCATTATCTTTGGAAAGAAAACCCCAGGTGAGATCATGAAGAATCAGAAATGATCAAAAATAATAAATAAATAAGTAAACAAATTAATTAATTAATTAAAAATAAAATAAAAATAATAAAGAGATAGGATGGGAGCAAGTGAGAAATCAAGACAAAGTGATCTAGGAATATTTAAGGAAAGGGGATAACATTTGAAGAGGATGAGGGAAGGCTTACATAGCACTTGAGTCTTGAGGGAAAAGAAGAATTTCAAATTTATATCATTAATCAATTTGTATTTCCTTTTAAATATTTGTTCCTCTCATCTCTATAACAAATGATAAAAGATTTATTAATCTAAATTAATATTCAGTCAGGTACCCAGAGAAAGGGCCTTATTATAAGCATTCTTTATAATCTTGTAATTTAGAGGCTATAAACAGCCACTTATGGATTTGAGGTTTTTTTATCTAGTTTATTGCCAGGCTTTTACTTCTACCTTTTCCAGAAAGATTCATACTGATAAGTTCCCAGTGAGATTTAAATTTACTAAATCTCATCCCCGTGCCTTAGTAAAGCTATCCCATATACCTAGAGTTTGTTCTTCCCTGACTTCTGCATTTTAGAATCCTTCTTTTCTTCAAAAATAAAGTACCTCCTTCAATATGGAATCCTGGATCTTCCCCTCTCTGCAGATGTTAGTGTCTGTCTCCCAAAATTACCTTTTATTTCTTTTGCATATACTTATGTATACATATTTTTTCTCCCATAAAATATGTTTCTTAAAGACAAGGACCAATTCATTTTTTGTTTTTGTAACTCAGTGCCTAGCACAGCACCTGGTATGTGTTATAGATGTTTGTTGAATGAGTGATTGATTTGCCATAATGAAAACCTAGGAACAAAAGTTTTCCATATTTGTTCCATGGTTGGAAATTTTTTTCTTCAACTGTTAAGAAAGCTGAAATAACAAGAAGTTGAAAATTGAATAAATTAAGGTGTATTTTGGGTTGGCTAATGAACATTGACTATAGTAGTGAATATTTTTTTTATTTCAATTTTAGCTCATAAACATTTGTTACTTTCATCTGTATTTATGGAGGGTGGGAACCGTCAATGAAATTCACTTTTCTCTCCATGCCTTCTTCATGTTGACTTTTAGTACTGCTCTATGTTCGAAAGGAGTCAGAGGAGGTTTTTGATGCACTGATGCTCAAGACACCAACTTTGAAGGGTCTAATGGAAGCTGTAAGTAATACTGTATATAATATATATTTTTTAATTTTCTTTTTTAAATTGTGGGCTGTTATAATCAAGGAACACAAACATTTCAATATAGAAAGAACAAGAAAGAGGATTATATAAAACATTTTGAACTTTTGTTACATATAATGTGGGTGTGTGGGTGTGTGGGTGTGTGGACACACACAGGTGGCTTTGGGCTTACAGTTCCTAAGTTATAGTTTTCATAAATGTATAAACATTTTCAGAAGACATTTAGAAGACAGTAACAAAATTGCTTTTTGCTTGTGTCCTTTTGTACATTTTTAAATATTGTTCTTTGCATTAAAAAAAAGTTTTAGTGATTTATTCTTCTTGCCTATCACTTCCCACTAAGTTATCATCCACTTCCAAATAGAAGCACTCCTTTGTAACAGATATGTATATAGATTATCAGACTTTCCAAAAACAAACCATCTTTTACATTTTTTCACTTAGTAGTACCCATTTAACTTACAAGATTTTAAGAAATATTTGAATTTCTAATTATATAAGAATTTATGTTTTATTGTAATAATTCTTAAGTAGCCATGTATATAAGTAGGCTTTTTTTAGTTCATATTCAAAAGATTTTTTTAAAAAAACACACCAGGATTGAACTTGGTGTTTTTTATTTGGATCATTAGTCCTATGTTGTATTGACATGTGCTATATGATGTACTATAAAATTCCTTGAATTTGTGTATTTGATTGAATTAAAAATACAATAGAAAACCAACAAGTTATTTCAACCAAGAATTTGAATACATAAAAATTTCTAATTAGGGAATTGCTGAATTTGATTAATTATTGTTGTTTGTCCCTGAAGAGGACCAAAATGACAACACTCTTATTAGTCAAGTTAGTGTGTCTGACTGTGCCTGATCAGACCAATAAGAGTTTAGAATGCACTGACACAGATCATGCCCAAATAGTCCATATGAACATTTGGGGTGGATTTTCTAATTTTCTTTGAATTTATGCCAAGATGATACATACTTATGTTTGAAAAAAAAAAGTTTAGAGATGTTAAACTAATCCCTAAATCTGGCTTCAGACAGTTACAAGCTGTGTGACTGTGGGCAAATCACTTAATCTTGTTGGCCTCAATTTCCTCATCTGTAAAGTGAGCTGGAGAAGGAAAAGGCAAACCACTGTAGTGTCTTTGCCAAGAAAACCCAAATGGGGTCATGAAGAATCAAATATGACTGAAATAAACCAACAACTAAAAGCTAGTCCCATAAGACAATAGCAATGGCTCATAAAATTTTCTGTTGCTATTAGAGTTTTTTTAATATGACTTCAGTAAAGAAAGCCAAAGACTCAACTGATCATACTTTATCTTCGTAGGATAGTATTCTATTTGTCATATTTATAGCACAAGGAAAACTACCCTGATAATTGCCCACCTTGTTCTTATACTGTGTTGAGCTTCAGACATTCAGCATTTGTCACTAATCTTTTATCAAGTCCAGCTTAAATCAGTTAATGGAAAATAGTCGAGTACACACACACACACACATACACACACACGCACATGCACATGCATGCACTCATGCACACAAACCACCATTACCACCATACTGAATTGTTAATAATGAGGCTCATCAATCCCCTGCAGGTTAGAGATGGGTCCTTTATGGTCCCTCTTAGTTCTAGATCAAGAACCCTACTCTCCTTAAAAAGTAGAGAGACTTACTATAGGACAGAGTCCAGAAAGCCTTGTTATCAGCAGGAAGAGGAGCTGGGATAAAAACAATTGAGATTCACTTTCTTTGAAACCTCATTCTCTCCCATTCATAATAAAGTCATTAAAGTTTCTTAAAACAATCCAGAGTAGGCATTTTACAAATGTAGTATTATTCATTATTAAATAAGAGGAAAAAATTAGCATCATAAATCTAGAATTGGAAGGGGTTTTAAGAGTTCTAACTCTCTCATTTTATGGATGAGGCCCAAGGGTGTAAGTGTGAAAGGGGATAGTACAAGAGATTTGAATCTAGGACTTCTGGCTCCAGAACCAGAACTCTTTTCCCAGTACCATTTCAGCATTAAGGTTATACTTGGTTTTTAGAAATTTTTATATTTTTTTATATTAAAAGAACAAATAAGGAATTGTGTAAGTTTGGTTGTATATCCATCCATATGTTCATGCCATATTTTTCACCAGTGCTGTGGGGATAGACACCTTGGAACTTGTTTGAGGAATAATCACATATAAAATATTTGAACCAAGATATCCAACTCTAAAAGAATTGTTTTTGACTTTGGAGAATTCTTATTATTAATTTTCCTTTACAAAGTGAGCCGTGGCCCTAAAAGGAAAATTAATAATTTGTCCTGTTGTGATCTTACTACATCTACTCAGTGGCTTATAGAAATAGAGGGAGTGACCTTTTACTGACAAACATCTTGTCAGATGGGAGATGCCCTTTGTCACAAGACCATAATAACCCTCTTTTTGATTTTTCTTTAAAAAAAAGGAAAAGAAAAGAAATAGAGGGAGTGAACACAGACCAAATTCTAAGTATTTTCAGTTATAGCTTAGTCTAGCTATAAACTTTCAAACCATCAAAACATTACAGAAACTATGGAAAAGATGTTTCTGTGAGTCTGATTTCTTGAGTTTACATTGGAACAACACAGCTTCTGAACCTTGGGGAAAGAATGTAGAAAACAGTTCTAGTTGATAGCAAGCAATATCCTTTTTGGCTCTATTTCATTGCTCATTATCAGTTGCCCAGGTTTGTTAATAGTTACCTCGTGACCTTGTGTGTATCTGTCATCCTTGTCTTTATACTCACATAGCCATCACTCTAGTGCAGTCCTTTATCACTTTTGTCTAAGTGAATATAATAGCTTCTTAATTTAGGTGGCGAGGTGACACAGAACCTATGGTCAGAAGCTATTGTTTAGTTGTTTTTCAGCTGTATCTGATTCTAAATGACCCCCATTTGGGGTTTTCTTGGCAAAGTCACTGGCCCGATTTACCATTTCCTTCTCCAGATCATTTTCCTGATGAGGAAACTAAGGCAAATAAAGTTAAATGACTTGTTGAGGGTTGCACAACCAGGAAGTGTCTGAGGCCAGACTGGAATTCGTGAAGATGATTCTTCCTGACTCTAGGTTCAGTGGGCCAGCTAGCTGCCCAGAGTCAGAAGACCTGAGTTCAAATCTGGCCATGGATACTTCCTAGTTGGGTACCACTAGAAAGGTCACTGAACCTCTATTTGCCTCAGTTTCCTCAATTAAAATTGAGGATAATAATATCTCCCAGGGTTATTGTCAGAATCAAGTTAGATAATATTTGTAATGTGCTTAGCACAATGCCTGGCACAACATAAGTACTAGCTACTAATTGGTTTCCTTGCTTCCCATTTATCTCCTCTCCAGTCCATCTTCCCCATAGCTGTCAAGTGATATTCCTAAAGCATAGGTGTGATATGACATTTCCTTGCTCAAAAAGCTTCAGGACTTGTAGGATCAACTAAACATCCCCTTTGCCTTTGTCATTTAAAGCCCTTGCAATCTTGCCCCAACCTAACTTTGTAGCTTTATTGAATATCACTCTAATCCAGCCAAATTGGTCCCTCTAAATGGGATTCCATCTCCATTCTCTATACCTTTTTCATAAACTATTACTCATCCCTTTTTCTACTTTTGCCTCAGAGTGCTTAGCTTTCTTGAAATCTCAGACCAATTGACAAATGCTCTAAGAGGTCTTTCTTGGTAATCCACAGTCAATCAATAGTTAATAAATATTATGTACCTGGCACACAAAAAAATAGGTACCTGATACAAAAAGAGACCAAAGATAAGCTTTTATGTACTAGGCAGTTCTAGCTTTTGCAGAAACAAAAGACAAAAATGAAATATCCTTGTTCTTGAGTATAGTTTACCTTCTGTGGGCTATGAAGGGGGGAAAGAAGGCACGTACTCAGTGCAAAATATATACAAAGTAGGGGCTGATAAAAGAATCATGTTACTCCTCTCCAATAAATTCCAGTGGCTCAAGGAAGTTACAATACTATTGGGACAAAAGGCAAACAAATATGTGCAAACAGCTATGTATGAGATAGGTAGGAAATAATTAAGAGAAGAATTTAAGAGAGAATGGGAAAGCTTTCCTATAAAAGATAGTATTGTAGTTAGAATTTGAAGAAAGCTAGGGAAGACAGAGACAAAGGGGAAGTCTCCCAGGCATGGGGGACAGCAAAGAAAATGTATGGAGCTGACAGATGTAAGTGTCTTGTTTGAAGAACAGCAAGAAAGCCAGGCCAATGGATCAAAGAGTATGTGATAGGGAGGAAGGTGTAAGAAGTGGAAAAATAGAAGGGGGCTAGCTTTTGGAAGGCTTTGATTGCCAAACAGAAGGTTTTTGTATTGGATCTGGGAGGTGCTCTAGAGCCACTGGAATTTACTGGAGAGGAGTGACATGATTCTTTTATCAGCCCTATTCCCAACTTCCTCAACCTGAAAATAACTTGTATCTACTTTGTATATATTTTGCACTGAATACATGCCTTCTTTCCTCACTCCATAACCACAGAAGGTAAACTACTCATTTTTGTCTTTTGTTCTCCAAAAGCTAGAACGATACCTAGTACATAAAAGCTTATTAAATAAAATGTTTGTTGACTGATTTTCCTTAAACACATAGGAAAGTTATTTAGTAAAGATAATATTATCTATCCAATACTTTTTTAGACAAAGGATATTTTCTTAATTCCAACTTTAAAAATAATCAACATGACTTTCTGATCTATATAACTTAGGAATAATTTCATGGCTCTACCTTCTTTCTCCAGTTAGATTATATTCAACATGGTCTGGCCCCATGTCATATTATCCATGCCATCCATCACAGGACCTCGTTAGACACTCAGTATTTTTTCTTTATAATCAGAAGGGTATTTGTAAATGCCATTCTCTTCCCTTATATGATCAAAACATTGTCACTGCCCCCCTTTCCCTTTCCCTTTCCACCGCAAACCCTATTCTTTGTCCTCATCCTGACCTCCAACCCTCGACTTCTCCTTGCCTTCAGTTCTCTCTCCAGCCATCTCCTGGCACAGGCCACACTCCCCCCTTCTCAGCCTGACCCACTGGTGAACAAGTTCAGCTCCACATTCCCTCCCCTTGAGCCTCTTGCCCCCGTCCATCTCTCTCTCCCTATCTCTAATTTATCTCTGATCTGTTTTCTTTGTGTCTCTTCCATTACACTGTGAGACTATTCAGAGTAGGGGCTGATTTTTTGCCCTTCTTTGTATCCCCAGCACTTAGTGTAGTGGCTGGCCAATCACTTAATCATGCTAGATAACTGACTGACTTTGATTTAATTCCCTCATTTAATTGCATCCTTCTGTTCATTTTTAACCTGTTTGATTCTTATTAATATATTTTAATTTTTATAAAAGATCTTCTCAATATGCTGAAGGGATTCCTTTCCTCCTTCTAATGTCTCAACGTTGTGGGTCTCAGGATGTTCAACTGTTGTCTTTAATTTTTGGTATATGGCCAGCCCTCCCCTTTTCTAAATATATATTTCCTTGATTTTTTTTTTCTTTTGTCATATAGAAATTATTTCTGGTAATATGCTTTGGCACTTTGGCATATTATTATTATATTATGTAATTATATTTAATATGCATATAATAATATACATTGATATAATTAATAATATATGTATGTTTGACTATAAGTATATTTGCATATATGTGTATATATATATGTGTGTGTTTCTCATATGTATAAGTAGTATATATGCATTTAGATGTGCCATACATATTAATCATCTGGAATAGTATAATGCATAAAATGCTGGACTTGGAATTCAAATTCTGTCCCCCAGATATTTACTGGCAATTTACCTGTGGACAAGTCAGTTAACTCCTCTGATTTTCTATTTTGTCATCTTTCTAATGAAGAAAATTGTTTTCATAGCATAGGCTTGTTTAGGAAGATCAAGATAGATAGTATATATAAACTATTTTACAAACTAATGACATAAAACTACAATAGTGCTTTGTAATTGATAGTATTTTTGTTCTGTCTTAGATATCAGATAAATATGATGTTCCTTATGATAAAATTGGAAAAATCTTCAAGAAATGTAAAAAAGGGTAAGTATTTACTGGCCTCTTTCATAATATTAATATTGTAAACATTTGTGTCAGACACACATACTCTTGGATATATTTTTATAAGGAATTTATAACATTTCTATGTGGTTATTACTAGGGCAACTTTGCTAAAGAGTTTTTTAAAAATATTAATTACATCATGACATACAGGAAAAAATTAATACTACATTTATTTTTATTCAAGTAAAACAATTCATGTCAAACTATTGCCAAACTTCATATAAGCCTGTTAAATAAATGTCAGATATAATGATAACTAATGAGTATTAAAAATCATTATAATTTCATATCATTCAGTTTCATTTGTTTTATTCTTATTCTTTTTTTTATATTGTAATCATTATGTATATTGTTTTCCTGATTCTGTCTACTTCACTTTATAGTAGTTTGTATGTCTTCCCATGCTTCTCTATATCCATCATTTTTTATAGCACAATAAACATATATGTAGTATAATTTGTAAAATCCTTTCACAGTCAATGGATATCTATTTGCTTCTTGTTCTTTGCTACTACTAAAAACGCTGCTACAAATATTTTGGTGTATGTGGGGTCTTTCTTTTATCCTCTGAGAATATGTCTAGCTATATAATATATAGTATCTGAAAATCAAAGGGTGTAGATTAGTCATTTTCTTCACATGATTCCAAATTACTTTCTAGAACAATTGGACTAATTCACTACTAAAACCAAGCATGCATATTGCTGTGTTTCCACAACTCTTCCAACATTGACTATTCTTATCTTTTTTTCTAACTTTGTCAATTTGCTTGGTTGTGAGGTGAAACCTTAAAAATTTTAGAATTTGCCTATTAGTATTAATGATTCAGAGAATCCTTTCATATGGTGGTTAGTAATTTGCAATTATTTTGAAATTTTTTTAAGTCATTTGAAATATATATATTTCTGTTAGTTGTCATATATTTTTAAAATCAGGATCTTGTTAGAGATTTTTAATACAAAGATTTTTTTTCTCCAGGTAATTACCTTTATATCCTGCTTTGTATTCATTTTGTTCATGCAAAAGTTCATGTAATTTCATGTAATCTAAATTATGGCACCTTATTCTGTTGGTTCTTAAAATTGTGTCTTATGCAGCAGTAAATAACCTTGACTTTTCTTCCACACTTAGAATCCTGGTGAACATGGATGATAATATAGTGAAGCACTATTCTAATGAAGATACCTTCCAGTTGCAGATTGAAGAAGCAGGGGGATCATATAAACTTACGCTTACTGAAATCTAAAGGCAAGCAAACCCAGAACTCAAAATGGGTTAAATGAAAGTGTTAAATGGACTTTTTTGTCGAACTGCAGGGTACAACAATGAATCACTTCCCAAAGAGGGAAACTAGTGGAAGTGATTCAGTTGATTTCTTGAAGGGACAGAAGAACATTTGGATTGAAAATGATAACATTGATATATTTTGCATTGGTCGTCTGCAGATGACAGAATCAGTATGTGAAATGTATAATAGTTTACATTTATAGAGCATGTTATAACTACAAAGTACTTTATACACATTGTTTCATCTGAGCCTCCTGATAACTCTGAGGCAAATAACAGCAAGTGCTATTATCCCAGTTTTACATATGAGAAATTAAAATTCAGAGACAGTAAGTCATTTACCCCAAAATCACACAGTATATAGTAAAACCAACATTTAAACCTTTAAGTCTACTGCCCTTCTCATTTTGCCACATCACAGCTAAATTTAGAACTAAAAGAATATTTATCCCATGGCTTACTGAATCAATAGACTGCCATTTACTAGTTTCTTATCTGTTCTGCCTACTTACTTATGGAAATTTAAACAAACAGCAATAGATTTGAGTTTAAGCTTTTCTTACCTTCAGCTGTCTCGAGTGTCCTGTGAGATTGATTGTCTCATGCTTGTAAGAGTTAGACTGGAAAACCATTATTCTGTAATCTCTTATCCTCAGTAAGTGTTTACTAAATAGGTATGATATTGAAATCCTTCTTTGTAACTTTCTTGGACATTTAGTAATGGCCTTATGAAGAACTGAAATGGGTTATAGTATAAAATCATTTTAGATAAAGCTATATTGTATATAAGTGCAATATATTTTTGAAGGTTCTGTAAATGTGTATATATATGTCACATAAATATATAATATATAAATATGGTATCCATGTACATATAATGATAAAATGTAATGAAAGCTATCTCAAAGAAATTCCATAAACCAAGATAAAATTATTTTTCTGGCATACACCAAGATGATCAAAAATAGTGTGGAAATGTTTCTTTGATAATGTTTTCCCAAACACATGTATTTATTCCATAACATAGTAATACCTTCTAGTATTCTGGATGAAGTGTCTATGTCTGGGTTTCTGCACTACATTAATAGATGAAATTTAAAAACTAAATACTCTTATAATTAAATACATTCTATACATACCAGACAAATCTGTCTCTATTAAGGGAACAAAAATGAATGAATAGGCTATGGTTAATATGCACTAAGTGATAAAATTCAACTCAAACGAGTTCCTCTTAATCTACTGCATTGAAGATGAGAGAGGTTTTATTTTAAATTGTTAGAAGCCTCAGGCTTTGGTTTTCCTTTATTACAATTTTGGGAAACATTCACAAATTTATGACTTAAGTTACTGTAGCAGGGGAAATTTTGTATACATATAAATATATCCCAACTACTGAAAAGTGTAAATTTATAACACAAATACAATCACGGGTATTTCTTAGGTTCAGGGATATAGCATAGACCCTTTGTACAAGTAGAATTGATAGCAATATGTTTATGTTTCAAATATTTTAATGAAGTATGTGAACTAAATTGATGATTTGTTTTCTAATATAAGGTACCATGGGACATGGGTCATATAACAATGTTTTATATTTTGTTTTATGAAACTGATTTTTGCCTTGTGTGTTGTTTTTAATTGTATCATTGAAGATGTATTTTAAGCCAAAGGGATTAAATTTTATATGTCTATTTCTTAATATGACTTTCTCTGATATGGTCTCTCAATTTGACTTTGTCTTGGCATGAGCCAGAAAAGGATGTTGTCTTCCTAAAAATTCGTTGCTACAGCCAGGTGGGTACAGTAGATAGAGTCCTGAGCAAGTTCACATCTAACTTAGATACTTCTAAACTAAAATATTGAAGTTCTGTCTGCCTCAGTTTCCTCATCTGTATAATGGATATCTTAATTACAGTGACTTAATAGGAATATTGTGAGGATCAAATGAAATTATCTGTAAAGCACTTAGCATGATGATTGGCATATAAGTGGACACTTAATAAGTATTTGCTTCCCTTCCTCTCCCCAAAACATATACATAGATATCTAAATGCCATGAAAATGGGACAGAAGTAAATTATACTTTTGAGTGAAATTTTAACAAAATATGGTCATTAAATGCCCTTTAGATATAAATTTCTAATCTCCTTCCCTTTCTTTTTATACCTTAGTTGAATTGTGCTTAAACTTATAGTTTTGTTAAAACCAAATATTCTCTGAGAATATGCAAGTAAATTGCATATTTGTCACATACGAGGTATTCAACAAATATTTGTTCATTTGAGTAAACTGTTGTCCATATGGCCTCTAGTATATATAGATTCCTAGTATACTCATCTCATTTTTTATATCTTTTACTTAAAAGCCAAGAACCTTTACCTATAAAACATAGTTTATATGATGATAAGATCTTGAGCTGTAAAGAACCTTAAAAATTATCTAATTTAACTCCTTCAATTTACAGAGGAAATGCAAGAAAAAGAACTGAAACTCCTGGATAAGGTCATGTAGGATGTTGTCTTCTAGTTTGGCTCCAACTCTTCAGTTATTCAGGACTAAAAATATGCCTACTGCCTTATGGCTTCACACAGCCAGAATGCTGCTGGGTATGGATCTTGGCCAGATCAAATATTGTTGATGTGCAAGATTCACCTCTTAGGCTCCAAGGCTTTCAGTGGCTTGGCAACTGTCTCAACATGTGGCCAGTGAAGAAAGATACCTATCCCCTATCAAGGACATATTTTTTGTTGTAGAGTGAAATGAGAATCTCTTACAGATGGAAGGACTAAATAACAAGAAGTTATGAAGAGAGATGATGGGAATGGGACCATAAAAAGGGGAACCTGGAAAATAGGAATTAGTAGAAATTCAAGGTGTCACTGTAAGTTGGCCAGTTTTGTTTTTTCAGATGTTAAAAAAAAAACTTTACTCATTGTGGCATTTGGGGTCACAATTCTTTATATACTCTTTTTCCAGTCTGATGTAAGAAATAAAGGAACTCTCCAAAGAGCCTAATATTTTACTGAAATAAAATTATACATCAGGTTTCCATATAAAAGAAACTCCCAAAATGAAAATTAGAAAGAATCTTAGTCAAAATTCAAAGTTTTCAGGTCAAAGATAAAATAAGAATAAGGACTATACAAGATTTGGCAATTGTCACTATTAAAAAAGGGGGGAATTTAAAATATATTCAAAAAAACAAAAGATAAAGGCTTACAACCAAGAATAACTGATCTGACAAAATTGAATATAATTCTACATGAGAAAAAAGTGAATTTTTAATGAAATGCATGATTCTTTTTGCTTTTGAAAAAAATTTTAATCTTTGACATACATTTCTATTTATTATTCAACATTCTTTTTTCTTTCATTATTTAATATTTTATTTTCCCTCAATTACATTTAAAACAATTTTTAACATTTGTTTTAAAAACTCTGAGTTCCCGATTCCCTACTTCCTCTCCTTCCACAGGCATCTTTCCACTAAGAATATATATGTGAAGTCATACAAAAACATTTTCATCAAAGGAAACACAGACTCCCCCCTTCCAAAAAAAACCTAAAGAAAAAAAATATTCTTCAATATGATTCAGACACAGTCAGTTCTTTTCTGGATATGTTTAACATTTTTCATCCTTAAGTCCTTCAAAATTGTCTTGCATAATTGTATTGCTGAGAATAGCCAAGTCATTCACAACTAAACATTTTACAGTTTTGCTGTTACTTTGTACACAGTACATTTCACTTTGCATGAGTTTATGGAAGTCTTTCCAGGTTTTCTGATAACATCTGGCTTGTCATTTCTTTTTTTTTTTTTTTTTAATTAAAGCTTTTTATTTACAAAGCATATGAATGGGCAATTTTTCCAACATTAACCCTTGCAAAACCTTTTGTTCCAATTTTTCCCCTTCTCCTCAACCCCTCTTCTAACTGGCAAGTAGCCCAATACATGTTTTTTTTTCATTATAGCTTTTTATTTACAAGATATATGCATGGGTAATTTTTCAGCATTGACAATTGCAAAACCTTTTGTTCCAATTTTTCCCCTCCTTCTCCTCACCCTCTCCCCCAGATGGCAGGTTGACCAATACATGTTAAATGTTAAAGTATATGTTAAATACAATATATGTATACATATCCATACAGTTAGTTTGCTGCACAACAAGAATCAGACTTTGAAATAATGTACAATTAACCTGTGAAGGGAATCAAAAACTTTTCATCATTTCTTGCAGCATAATAGTATTCCATCACAATCATATACCATGTTTGTTAAGCCATTTCCCAATCAATGGGCATTCCCTCAATTTCCAATTCTTTGCCCTGAGAAAAGTGCTGCTATAAATATTTTATATCTATATGTCCTTTTCCTTTTTTTAAATCACTTTTGGGATTCATGCCTAGTTGTGGTATTGTTAGGTTAAATTACTTCACTGGAAAACTGTTCATATCTTTTGATCATTTATCAGTTGGGGAATGGCTCTTATTTTTTATAAATTTAACTTAGTTCCCTATGTGTTTGAGAAACGAGGCTTCTTTCAGAGAAACTTAAGTCAAAGTATGTATATGTATATATATATATATATATATATATATATATATATATTCCCTCTAAGTGCCCTAAAAATAAGGTTTTCTGGAGTTTCAAGTATCATTTTCCCATGTAGGAATGTAAACAGATTAACCTTATTAAGTGCCTTATGATTTTCCTTTCCTGATAACCTTTTTATGCTTCTCATGAGTCTTGTATTTGAAAATCAAATTTTTTCACCACAAATGTTTGAAAGTCCTTTATTCATTAAACAACCTTTCCCCTGGAAAGAATTATATTCAATTTTGCTAGATAGATGATTTTTGGTTGTAATTTTAGTTCCTTTGCTCTCTGGAATATTATATTCCAAGCCCTCTGATCTTTTAATGCAGAAGATGATAAATCTTGTGTTATCCTGACTATGGCTTCACCATACTTGAATTGTCTCCTTCTGGATGTTTGAAATATTTTCTCCTTGACCTGGGAATTCTGGAGTTTGGTTATAATATTCCACAGAGTTTTCATCTTAGGATCTCTTTCAGGAGTTGATCGATCAGTAAGTTCTTTAAATTTCTATTTTACCCTCTGGTTCTAGAATATCAGAACAGTTTTCTTTGATAATTTCTTTAAACATGTTTAAGCTCTTTTTTTTATCATGACTTTCAGGTAATCCAATAATTTTAAAATTATCTCTTCTGGATCTATTTTCCAAATCACTTGTTTTTCCAAAAGACAACATTGTTTTCTATATTTTCATTCTTTTGGTTTTGTTTTACTATTCCTTGATTTCTTATAAAGTCATTATCTTCTATTTACTAAATTCTGATTTTTAAGAAATTATTTTCTGAAGTGAGTGTTTGATACTTTTTCCATTTAGCCAATTTTGCTTCGTAATGCATTCTCCTTATTAGCTTTTTGTATTTTCTTTTGCACTTCTCTCATTTCTCTTCCCATTTTTTCTTCTACCTCTCTTCTTTGATTTTCAAAATCCCTGTTGAGTTCCCATGGCCTGAGACCAGTTCATATTTTTCTTGGAGGCTTTGGATGTAGGTGCTTTGGCTTTGTTTTCTTCCAAGTGTCAGTTTTGAACTTCCTTGTCACCATAGTAACTTTCTACAGTCAGAATCTTTTTTTGTTATTTGCTCATTTCCCCAGCCTATTATTTGACTTTTAATCCTATGTTAAGGGCTCTGTTTCCAGTGCTAGCTATGAGAGCCCTGCAATCTCCTTCTGACCAGATGTTCAAGACCCTACAGTCTATGGGCTGAGACCTCTGAAAGTAGTGCTGCTGATCAGAGGCTCCCAAGGACTGCGCTGGCCTGGCCTGCCCTCGACTGCATCCACTCTCATCCTAGTGATTAAAACCTTTTCTGATGACCTCAGTTATCTTTGGTGTCTATGGATTGAGAGGTCTGGAAACAGTCACTGCTGTCACTGATTCAGAGTCTCCAATGACTTCTCCTAGTTTGCTGGAACTGCACTGATGCAGCTTGCACTCTGGATTGGCAGACCTTTCTTGCCTACCTTTAAGTTGTCTTTAGCTAAAAGATTGCTTTATGCCATCTTTTTGTGGGTTCTAATGCTCTAGAATCATTATTTTAAAGTATTTGGAAAGTTTGGAGAAGAACCTGGTAGACTCCTTGCTTTTAATCTACCATCTTGGCTCCTTAAATTTCAAGCATATCTGTTGATAAGTCCAGAGCTGAATATAACCTCAAAATGGAAATAAAAGGAAATAAGGGAAAGGAATTAAATAAAACTAGTAGAAGTGAAGCACTGTCTTCTTTGGAATAGGTTTTATTTTGTTTTGGTGATATTAAGAGAAGAAAATCTAATATCTGAGGAGGAAATTCAATATCTCATATAATTGAAGTGCATCAGATGGGTATATAAATGTGGAAAAAGGAATGGGAAGGAACAAACACCTTTTGAACCTCATTTATCTAAACTAGAGAAAGGAATGTTGAACATATACAAAGTGACATGTAGAATACATTAAACAATAGAGAAGTAGAAAGCAAAGACAAAAGAGAGAGGTAATTGATGGACAGAGTTGGAGAAAGGGTAATAAGCAAAACAGACTTTGAAGGTCAAGGGGGGAACATAAAGGAGAGGCTAAAAGGAAAGGAAGAAAATAAAAATCTGTAATCAAAGATGTGGTGAGAAGAAAATAATGGTGCAGAAAGAGATTGTGTCAATTAGAGATCATAAGTGTTAAGTAAATTCTTATTTCACCACCTTTACAATGAGTAAAGCAGTACCAAAAAAAGGGAAAAATAGAGACAGAGAAATACACAATTAGTCACAGCTAGGAACATGAATGAGATGAACTGATTTATAAAAACATGATAGGAGATTGTTAAAAAAAATAATAAAATAATATATTGTTTAATAGATACAACAGATACAAAGTTTCACATAATGTAAGTAGAGCTCTGGAGCAGAATATTATGCTTCAGATGAATAAAAAGCACACATAGCAACTATTATTTCACATAAAGCTAAAGTAAAATAGACATGACAAAAAAGAACTAGTCAGGGAAATGGAATAAGCTTAAAGTTATCATAAATAATGAATCAATATCACCTATCTATCTGGATATCTATATCTATACAGATATATACACAACCTCACTAATCTATATCTTCATAAATATATGTACCAAATACTAGAGCATATTAAATAGTTAAAGGAAAAGTTAATAGATTTGTAGAACTAAATAGTAAAAGTCTAATAGCTGAAGATTTCAATGTACTTTTCTCAGATCTAGATAAATAACCAAAAAAAAAATTAGTAGTTAAGGAGCTTAATAGAACTTTAGAAAAAATAGAGCAAATAAATGTCTGGTGTTTATTAAGTAGGAACATAGGGTACCTTATATATTTGTCAACTATGCATGACATTTACAAAAACTGACATGTATTAAGGAAATAAAAACTTTATAAACAAATGTTGCAAAGCAGAAATACCACAACCACTGGCAATAATATAATAAAGATTATATTCAACAGTTGGCCTTTATATAGATAATTAAATTTAGAGATTATATAAATTAATCCTAAAGAATTTATAGGTCAAAAAATTATAGAAAAAAATAGAAAATTTCACCAAAGAATATGAATATAATGACATAACATACCAAAACTTGTCAGATAAAGGTAAATAGTCTTTGGGGGAAGTTTTATAGCACTTACATGATTTCATCAGCAAAAGAGAAAAAATGAACTGAACACGCAGAAACTACAACAGCAACAATTATTTTAATTCAAAAATAGTGCTGAAAGTCAAAGAAAACTAACAAAAGTGAAGGCATATTGAATTGACAAGGAACACTATAGAAGTATTTTTTAAAATTAATAAAACTGCTAATCTTATAAAAACAAAAAACAAACTGCTGGCATCAAAAATTAAAACATTTCACAACAATAAAAAAAAATAAAGGCAACTATTTGATTTAATTTTGCTGAATTATATATCAACAAAAACCCCAGTAAGATATGAAATAGATACTTAAAAAATATAAAACAACTAGATTAACAGAATGGATTATTTAAATAACCCAGTATCAGGACAAGATATTGAACAAGCCATAAATGAATTCTCAAAGGGAAAACACTTTAGGAACAGAGATATTTATAAGTAAATTCTTTCAACATTTAAATAACAAGTGTAATATTATATGAACTGCTTGTAGAAATAGTAAAAAAAGGAATCTTTTTAAACTGCATGACACAAATATGGTCTTGATACCTAAATAAGAGAGGAAAAATGAAAACAAATCTGCAGACCAGTAACAATGTTTATAAAATATTAAATAAAATATTCACAGATAGACTACAATTAGTTATTAAAAAGAATATATGTGATGACCAGGTTGGATTTATGCTATGAATACAGGATTGGTTCAATATAAGGAAAACTAAAAACATGATAGGCCATATTAATAACAAAAATGATAAAAAGTATCTGATTATATTAATATATGCTTAAAAGTGCTTTTGAAAAAAATCAAGTTTCTGTTTAAAACACTAGAAATAAATGGCTTTTCCTTAGAGTAAATAAAACATTCAAAGTCAAGAATAAACAGTATATATTTAATAAAGAAAGTTTTGAGGTCTTCCCAGAACCAACTGAACATAGCAATGTTAAATAAATCTAAAGATTCCAACTACTGGGCTAAGTACTTACTATTTGACAAAAACTACTAGGAAAAAAAATTAAAAGCATTATGGCAGAAATTAGATTTAGAGAAGCAAGTCATATCACCTGCCAAGATAAGCTCTGAATGAATACATTACTTGGACTTACAAAGGTTAAATAATAAATTATAGAAATTTGAAAAATTATCTTTCATATCCATCAATTGGGGAAGAATCCATGACCATAAAGAAAGGTAGAGGATCACAGATTATGATTATGTAAAAAAAATTTTTTAAAAAGGAAAATTTTGGTTATAGTAAATATATGTTTTGCATATATATACATATGCAAAACATATATTACTATAACCAAAATTTTTAAATAATGCAGTTTAAAATTAGAAATGGAATAATTAACTAGGATAGCGCAAAACTTTACAATAAAAGTCTCATTTAAAATAGCTATATAAGGAACTATTTTAAATTTGTAAGATTTAAAAAACAAACCCTACTAGATAAATGGTGAAGAATAAGAAGTTTTCAAAGGAAAAAAATAAGTTATAAAAATAAATGAAAAAATATCCCAAATCTTTAATGGAGAAATGCAAATTAAAGCAATTCTGAGGTTCTACCTCATACCTATCAATTTGGCCAAGCTTGGGTCATTTTTTTTTTAATTTATTTTTTTAAATAGACTTTTATTTACAGGATATATGCATGGGTAACTTTACAGCATTAACAATTGCCAAACCTCTTGTTCCAATTTTTCACCTCTTACCCCCCCACCCCCTCCCCTAGATGGCAGGATGACCAGTAGATGTTAAATATATTAAAATATAAATTAGATACACAATAAGTATACATGACCAAAACGTTATTTTGCTGTACAAAAAAGAATCAGACTCTGAAATATTGTACAATTAGCTTGTGAAGGAAATCAAAAATGCAGGTGTGCATAAATATAGGGATTGGGAATTCAATGTAATGGTTTTTAGTCATCTCCCAGAGTTCTTTTTCTGGGTATAGCTAGTTCAGTTCATTACTGCTCCATTAGAAATGATTTGGTTGATCTCGTTGCTGAGGATGGCCTGGTCCATCAGAACTGGTCATCATATAGTATTGTTGTTGAAGTATATAATGATCTCCTGGTCCTGCTCATTTCACTCAGCATCAGTTCGTGTAAGTCTCTCCAGGCCTTTCTGAAATTATCCTGTTGGTCATTTCTTACAGAAGAGTAATATTCCATAATATTCATATACCATAATTTATTCAGCCATTCTCCAACTGATGGACATCCATTCAGTTTCCAGTTTCTAGCCACTACAAAAAGGGCTTCCACAAACATTCGTGCACATACAGGTCCCTTTCCCTTCTTTATAATCTCTTTGGGATATAATCCCAGTAGTAACACTGCTGGATCAAAGGGTATGCACAGTTTGATAACTTTTTGAGCATAGTTCCAAACTACTCTCCAAAATGGTTGGATTCGTTCACAACTCCACCAACAATGCATCATTGTCGCTTGGGTCCTTATGAATTGAAATTTTAAACTAGTATCTGTTTTTTAAAACCACAAAATAATCCATTACCTAACTTGATGGATAAAAAGGAGAAAGACAAGATCACCAAAAAAGTGAATTCACCATAAATGAAAAAGAAATAAAATTATTTAAAAATTTTGTTCAATTACTTGCCAGTAAAACTGAATCTAAATGAAATGAACATTTACAAAAAAATATAAAATGCTCAGATCAATAGAACAAGATATAGAGAGCTTAATCTAATCTCATAAAAAATAAACTAAACAAGCCATAAATGAACTCTTACCAAAACAAAAAAACCTGGGACCAGATGAATTTAAAAGTGAATTCTATCAAATACTCAATGATTAATTCCAATGTTTGTAGAAGCTGTTTTTTGGGGGGGGGAAGGAGGGGAAGGGAGATAGTAGGAAATGAAGGGCCCTGCCAAATTCCTTCTACAACACAAATATACCTAAATAATAGAGAGTCAAAATGGAGAAAGAAAACAATAGACTGGCATCCATAAAGAATGTAGCTGAAACACTTTAAATAAATTATTAGTAAGGAGATTACAGTAACATAGTACAAAAATATATATTATGAAGGGGATAGATTTATATTTGGAATAGTAGTATTAGTTCAATATTAAGAAAAGTATAAACAAACCTGACCGTATTTATAAAGAGAAAAACAAAAAAAAATTATTCTTCCATAGATGTACACACAAAAAAACCTTTTTGACAAGATATGACACCCATTTCTGTGAAAAAAACAAAAACAACATATACAGTAGAAAGCATAGTAACAAATGATTCCTTCTTTACTAAGTACTATTTTATCTAAAAATAAAGAGGCAAAATTATATGTAATTGAAATAAACTAGTTTTTTCTAATAAGATCAGGAGTAAAACATAGCCATTATCATCACTATTATTTGATAAAATGTTAGAAATGTTTAGCTATAACAATAAGACAAGGAAGAAATTGTAAAAATAAGCAAAGGCAAAGAAAAAATTAAATCATTGCCTTTTTATAGATGATATGATAATTTACTTAGAGAATTAACTAAAATTTAATTGAAACAACTTCAGCAAATTTGTAGCATATAAAATACACATAAATTATCATTTTTATATATACCAACAAAACCCACCAAGAAGAGAGAAAAATTCAATTTGAAATAACTATAGCATGTATTTTTAAAATGGCAGTCAGCCTGCCACCACACTCTCTGTATGAATACAATCACAAAACTCTATATGAATAAAGACAAACCCAAATACTTGAATTTCTGCTTTGAAATTCAATTTGTGAAAATTTGCAATTTTACTAGGCAAAAATTATTTTCTTTGAAATTCTTAATCTTTTATCCCTCCAAATGAATTTATTTTTTCTAGTTCTATAAAGTAGTTTGTGAATGACACTAAATAGTTAACTTTATGTGGCAGTCATTTTTATTAAATTGGCTCAACCTCATGTGTAATTTTGAGTAACAAAGTTGACCCCCCTCCCAAAGGAAAATGAGAGTTATTGGAAGGCCTTTGGAAAAACAAGCAAATTAATGAATTGTTGGTGAATTGGTCCAATCATTCTAGAAAGCAATTTAGAACTATACCCTAAAAGTTTCTAAACCTCTGCAAAGCCTTTGACCCAGCTATACCACCTATACCCAAAGAGATCAAAGAGGAATCAGGTATGTCATAAGAAATGATGGAAATGGTTTTGTATGAACTGATGCATACAGTAGAAACAGTGAACACAATTAGGGGAGCAATATATATCATTAAAAAAAAAACAATGTTGAAAGACTTGGGAATTCTAATCAAATTAATGATTATCAGTAATATCAGAGGACTGATGATGAACGCTACTGAAAGACTGAAACTCAGAGTTTGTTTTTTGCTTGACTGAGTATTTGTCACAAGGGTTTTGCTTTCTTTCTACTCAATAATTGAGAACAACCAGGAAGATCTGACAAGAGATGGGTAGTACTGTTCAATATCAGTCCTCTGAAATCAGGGTTAGTTTTCATTGATCAGAATTCTTAAGTCTTCAGAGTTGTTTCTTTTTATAATGTGGCTCTTATAAAATAAGTTGTTCCAGTTCTGTTGACTTCACCAGACCTAACACAGCAACATCCTTGTGGATTAAGGGTGGAGGATATAATCTCTAACGTACTCACTCAGCAGCACTGCATGTACCCTGCCCCAATCCCTGCCCCAACCTGCCAATAGGCTCTGGCAGAGCCCAGGACCTGACTGACTCATCAGGTTGGGCTCATGGACGCACTCAGCAGATTTCTCTGCAGCTGCTGCAGTTTCTGCCAGCACACTTTGTCCTCTCAGTGGACCTCAAGTCTGCCCAGCTACTGCTGAGAAGGAACTGGCACAGGAGGGCAAGATCACACTTGGCCTGGGGTGGTCACTCTAAGCCAAATGACTAAATAACTGAAAGATCTGGGAAGAAGATACCAGCGAGCAGAACTGCCCAGGTCCAGAAGTGCCAGCTAAAGCCACTCCTCTTTTCCTCCTCTGAGAGCACTTAGAGCAGAGACTGAGACTAGTAAAAACTGAACTCCTTAATATAAGAAAAGGCTAACATAATGTTGAGGTCCAGGATCATGGATAATAGCACCATAATTGGGCAAAACATTTAAAAGTGAGTGATAAGAGAGTGGAACCAAAATGGTAGAGCAAAGAGATGGACTTGCCTGAGTTCTCCCCAAATTCCCCTCCAAAGAGCTTTAAGTAATTCTGGAGCAGTAGAACCCACAAAAGGATGGGGTGAAACAATTTTCAATCCCAAGATAATTTAAAAAGTTGGCAGGAAAGCTCTGTCACTCAGGGGTGAAAGTGGAGCACAGAATAGTTCAGGCTATGCCGATGCTAGCTGAGCCCCAGCAAACTATGAGCAGGACATGGCAGCAGCAAAAGCAGCTTCTGGAGCTCTTAGCCCACAGGGAGGAAGGGGGTCAGACAACTAGTGAGACACTGGGAGCAGGACTCCTTTGCATTGCCATAGATAGATCTGGGTCACAATCTGGTGTTGCTCTCCTGGGTTGCAGTCCCAGGACAAGATGGAGCACTGGCACATGGGAACCTGTGACAGCGGGAGAACAAGGAACTTGGTCACAGTGCCAGGGTGGAAAAGAATGCTTGTGGACACTTATAAACCAAAACATAAGCCAGGAGAGCAGTAATCACACCTCTTATATCATACCACCTTGGAAGAACTTACAGACCTTCAGAACCAGCTCTTGAGAGCAGCAGCAAGAAAGGCCTGAAAGCCGCTGTCTTCTCCACCGTGAGCAGAGTCCCACTTTTATATAGACTTAAAAGGTAAGAAATAGGCTGGGAAATGGACAAACAAATAAACAAAAAGAACCAGATAATAAAAGTTACTCTGGTAAGAGAGAATATCAAAACACATTCAGAAGAAGACAGTCAAAATTGCTATGTTGAAAGACTCAAAGAAAAATATAAATTGGTCTCAGGCCCAAAAAGAATTCCTGCAACAGTTCAAAAAAGCAATCAAAAAAAGCAAAAATTTAAAAAATCAAATAAGAGAAGTAGAGGAAAATTTGAAAAAAAGAAATGATAGTGATACAAGAAAATTATGAAAAAAGGACAGCTTAGCGAAGGAGACACACACACAAAGAAAAGAACTCTATAAAAAGCAGAAGTGACCAAAGAAAAAATAAAAAGTTACTGAAGAGAACTCCCTAAAAAAAAAAAAACTAGAATTGACCAAATGGGAAGATATATAAAAATGCATTGAAGAAAAGATGATCTTAAAAAGTAGAGTTGACCAATCAGCAGGATTTTAGAGAGGCCTGGGGAAACTTTCATGAGCTGACGCTAAATGAAATGAGCACAACCAGGAGATCATTGTACATGGTAACAAGAAGATTATACGATGATCAATTCTGATGGACAGGACTCTTTCCAATAATGAAAAGATTCAGATCACTTCTGACAATCTTGTGAAGAGAGCCATCTACACCCAGAGAGTGGACTGTGGGATCTAAGTTTGGACCACAACATAGCATTTTCACTTTTTCTGTTGTTATTTGCTTGCATTTTGTTTTCTTTCTGTTTTTTATTTATTTAACATTAATATTTAACATGTATTGGATTAGCTGTCCTCTAAGAGAGGGGATTGGGGGAAGGAGGGGAAAATTTGTAACACAAGGTTTGGCAAGGGTCAATGTCGAAAAATTACCCATGAATTTAACCAGTGAAAAGAAGCAAAGAATTCTCATTTGGAGGTCTTGGCCACTGATTTACCATAACTGGAATGTCCCTGAGAATATAATATACCTAAGTGGAGATGATCATCTCATGGGAAGCTTTTGTAAGAGAACTTTGCAAGAGAAAGAAGAACATGGCAGGCTGATATCTGATGGCATATATGGTGGTATCCTGTGTTTCCCTCCAACTGTTTCAACTCAAGTCTAATGCTTTATCTACTCTATCACCTAGTAGTAAAATTCCAGTTCTGCTGGAATTTTACTTTGGTCTTTTGATGTCCAAATGGTCTGACCAGTAAACCTAAGCTGCCTCTGCAGTGTGAATTCAACTCATCAGATACCTACTATGTGCAAGGCACTATGCTATACATAAGCAATTTCTACTCCTAAAGAGTTTACATTCTCCTAGAAAAGAGGTTTTCAACTTGAAAACCATGAAATTGTTTATATAAGTGTTTTGATGAATTGTGTTTCCTTTGTATTCCTATGTATTTTATGTTATATATTTTTACTTATTTATTTTGCTGAGACAATTGGAGTTAAGTGACTTGCTCAGGGTCACATAGCTGGGAGGTGTTAAGTATTTGAGACCAGATTTGAACTCGGGAAGACCTGACTTCAGGGCTGGTGCTCTATCCACTGCACCACTTAGCTGCCCCTGTGTTATTTATTTTTTTTAAATTATTCCAAGAAGGGTTTCATAGTTTTTGCCAGGCTGACAAGGAGGTCAAAACAAAAAAGGGATAAGAATCCTGAATTTAGGAGAATATAACAGATAGATAAGAATAATACAATACTTTGATCAGGAAAAGAACATTACTAGCTATGTATGTGTTGGGTTTGGGAACAGTAGGATAAGGGCAAGTTTCTTGCAGAAATTGGAACTTGATCTAAGCCTTAAGTATTCTGGGAATTAGAAAGGGAGAAGAGAAGTCTACACAGGAAGGATGATTTGTGGGAATGTAATTTGATGAAAGATGATGCAATCAAATCAGGGAACATTTGGCAGTTCAGTGTGGCCAAAGCAAAGGATGTGAAATAAGCCTGGAAAGAGAGGCTATAACTCACTTGTGGGAGTCTTTGAATGCTTAGTTTGAAGTATCTAAATGCCACTAAAGACTATCAATCAAACATACTCAGACCCATCCCTTGCGAAGATGATTTAAGCATCTGTGTGGAGGATGACCTAGAGAGGTCAGGAGACCAATCAGGAATCCATTATAGTAATCTCAGCAAAAAAACTGATGAGGGCCTGAACTACAGGAAGTAGCAGAGATAATGGCAGGAAGAAGACATATAAAAGCTGTTGTAGAGGAAGATTTGACAAGATTTAATGACTGAATATAGAGGGTGAAGCAAAGAAAAAAAGTTTGAATCTGGGTAATTAAGACTTTCCTCCAGCCCCACATACTTTTTTCTTCAAAAGGCAGCTAAGTCACAGATAGTAAATAGAGCCGTGGACCCCAAATCAATAAGACCTGAGTTCAGAAACACTCACATGAATGCAAAGTGAAATGAGAAGCACCAGAACAACATTGTGTGATAATCAGTTATGAATGATTTAGCTCAGCAATACAATGACCCAAACAATTCCAAAGGACTCATGAGGGAAAATGCTATCCACATTCAAGGAAAAAACTAATGGAATCTGAATGCAGATTCAAAACATAGTTTTCACTTTTTTGTGTTTTTTTCCTTTTGGACTGTTTCTTCTCTTACAACATGACTAATGTGGAAATGTTTTATACGTGATTACTTGGTTGCTGCTTGTTCTTCACTACTGAAGAGAAGCAAAATACATCACCATGCTGGAGTCAAGGTACAGTTTGTCTGACTGTGGCTAATCAGACCAACATGAGCTCAGGAGGCCCTACCACAGGCACAAATAGTCAATATGAATATTTGTAGCAGAAATGTCTCTAAATTTGCTCATCTCAAATTTCTTTTGACAACTGAAGTTCTGCTTTGCACCTTCTTTGATGTGAGCATATCATGCTGGGTGGTCCTTTGCCAATGTCTATTATGCCTCACAATCCATTCCAAAGTTTGTCAAAGAAATTTTGAGAGTGTCCTTGTATCACTTTTTCTGACCCCCTGCTTTGTGTGAGGGCTCTATAAAACAGCCTTTTAGGCAAACGTAGATTTGGCCTTCAAACAACATGGACAGCCCATTGGAGTTGTGCTCTCTGCTCTCTGTAGCAGAGTTTGAATGCTTGACAATTTAGCTTGACAAAGGACCTCAGTGTCTAGATCTTATCCTACAGGTGATTTTCAAACTTTCTAAGATAATTCAAATGGAAGCGATTCAATTCCTGGTACTGACTGACACTAGTAGACTGTCCAGGTTTCACAGGAATATAACAATAAGGTTAGCACAATGACTCTCTAGACTATCAGTCTGGTAGTCAAATACTTTTTCTCTCTCAGAGCCTCCTTTGGAGCCTCCCAAACAATGAGTTAGCTCTGGCAATGTGTGTTAACCTCATCATTGATGTCTGCATCCTTAGAAAGTATACTGCCAAGCTAAGTGAACTTATCCACAATATTCAAAATTTCTCCATTTGCTGTACCCAATATTAAATTGCTTCCCTTTTTAGGGAGGGAAGAGGGGAAAAAGCGAGGGAAAAAATTTGGAACTCCAAAAAAAAATGTTTTAATGTTAAAAATTATCTTTACATGTAATTGAAAAAAATAAAATATTACTAAATAAAAGCACAAAAATACATAGAAATTAGTCTTTTATTAAGAAAATCACCTGAGTTCAAATACTAGCTATGTGAGTTGGCAAGTTACTAAATTTGTCTCCCTCAGTTTCCTCATATATTGAACAGTACTTTGCTGACCACAACACATTATATAAATGCTAGCAGTTATTATCATTGTGGGACACAATGTCATAGCTCTTGATAGATTTTTACCCTATTCCAAATTATGATGGAATGAGCTGGAAAATGAATGCATATGTGACTGGAAAAAAAAAAAGATCTTTAGCAAAGCACCTGTTCTGTGTCAAGCTGGCTTTCCCTGGTTGCGTGGAAACAGAGAGCAAAGTAGCCTCCTCACCAACTTCTTGAGTCCATATGGGAAAGGCAAGGTTCTGGTAGGGCAGGGAACTAATAGCCTTACTTGGTTCCCAAGCACCATCATTATTTGCCCTGGCATTTAAAAGACAGTGGGAAAGGTGGAAAAATCCTCTGTTCTAGGCTACTACACTGTAATTTCTATAATGGCAGATCATGTGTTACATAAACTAAGCATCTCTCTCTAGTTCTTATCATGGTGCTATGGATACGTATATACCAATTCTCCAAGAATTTGTGATTCATCTGCGTGCATACTTCATTGATGTTCATTAAAGCCCCTCTATAACTTAGGCCTTGGATTTAAGAATCCCTCAAAGAACCAAGCTGCTCTGCAATTTTTGTTTACTAGAGATAGTAATAAGAACATTTTTATTTTGAATGAACATTATAATATTTGTTTATAATCATTTTGGTAAAGAAAATTTGCATGGGAAAAAATAAATATTTTAAAAATTATGAATGTTTTTACAATTATTGACATGCATGGTGTACAATTTCATGAGTTGTGGTTGATTGGGAAAAAAAATTTACTCTTCCCTTCTTCATCCTTTCTCCCTCCCCCACCTTCCTGTTCCAGCCCAAAAAAGTAGATAACCCACTGGTTATAAACCTTTCTAAAGCTAGCTTCACAGGTTTTCATTAAGAGAAAACAATAAGAGAAACATCTATCCTTTGGTAGATACTCAGAGGCTTTCCAGGTTGATATAGGAATTACCAGATTTTGTGCTATCCTGGCAATGCTTTGAGAAATAAGAACCACTTCCACACTAAGACTTCAGTGGAGGTACTGAATGAACATAGGTGCCCACTGGATTGAATTCAGTGGAATACAGTTTGGAAGCTGCAATCCAGTCACCCTCCCTCCTCTTTACAATGGATATAATCAAACTGTCCTGGCTGATGCTCAGGATGGAATGAAAAGGTACTTCTCCCAATTCCTTGAAATACCCTGTATAGGGCCTGAAACTTCCAGGAGAGCAATAAGATGGAAGAGATAATTTCCCAGGTGGAAGGGAGACATCTCCCTCCTTTTCCAGGATGGTAACTCTGGCTCAGCTCCCATCTCCCTTCCCGGGTGGGCACCTCAGGATGCCATGCTAATTGGCTACAGCCCTTCAGTGGCACCTCACACACACAAACACACATGTGAAATGAAAAACCTGTATTCAGATCTAGTCTTAGAAAGGGGGAAAAATCAAAAGAAGGCTTCAACAATTTGTGTCTCCCCAGGCAGCTCAGCATCTCAGATAGCAAAGCATCCATACCTAGAGATCTCCCACTGATTTCTCTGGGTCAGAAAGTGTGACCCCACATTCAAAGGAACAGAGAGATTGTCTCCACAAGCTGGTGCCTCCCTGGGCTCTCAGAACATGGGGTTCTCCCAATGAGGGATGGAGGGCAGGGGTCCCACTCCAGCCTTCTAGGAGACAAGCCACATTTCTCTGATCCTGTTCAACCCTGCTGCATTTGCTGTCCCATTGACCTTTTCCCCGTTTCCAACTCCAGGCCCAGACTGATTTACCACCACCAAAGTGTACAAGAATTGTGTCTCCGGTGGGACTTGGATCCTTTTCTTTGTGATTTCCACCCTTAGTATTCCATATTTCTCAGGTCAACATTTCTAGTTAACTCCGAGGGAGGCAGACGGCATAGCTGCAAGCTGAGTTCTTGGCCTTCAGAGCCCAAATCTTTGGACCAGGGGCTGATGTGACTGGTACCAAATGAAGTGGGCTTGTGCCTGGGACTTGAGGGGGTTTTAAAACCAACCATCTCCCCCCTTTCCCCACCTCCAATATTTTCCCCTGTCATAGCACCTGAATTTCCCACCATTAAGACACCTATGAGGTAAAAAGCAGGCCCAGACAGATCCTGAGCACCATTTTGCCAAAGACTCCTACATATTCCATCACTGTTTTTGGTATAATAATACTAGAAAATATACTTCATTCTTCTTGCTCCTGTGACCTCTTGTCCTAGATCAACTCAACAATTCCATCTTTTTTGTTGCCCCAATTCCCCACCCACCTCCGCTAAAGGAAACTGCCTTTAGATCTCCCCTACCACTACTATACACTTTTTTTAATATGCTTATGATTATATTATATATCATAGTTGTCTACATTTTTGTTATTTTGGATCTATGACTTCATTGGTATAGACTTTAAAGCTGCATAAACTGTGGGTCACAATCCCATATGAGGGTATATAACTGAATGTGGGAGTTGCAAAATTATCAGTAAATGTTTGATCGTAAATATTTCTTAAGCAAAAACTCATCACAAGTCGAAAAAGTTTAAGAAGCCCTATTGTGGAGAATCTGTTCTGCAATTTGTAGTCACGTGGAGACAAGTTATTTGCCCTAGGTGAGGTTACAATGTGTCAGAGTATGTGTCAAAGGTGGGCTCATATTTTTGTCTTAAGCCCCCCACTCACTATAAACTCTATGAGAGCAGAGAGTGTCTTATATAAAACATATAAAAAGGACAGAGAAAAGTGGAAGGAGGTGAGGCTCTCGAAGAAGTCCAAAAAGTGAATAACAGACTTGGGAGTAATGCAAGTGTAGCCTGAACACCTATGAAATGGTAGTCCAGGCCAAGGACTCACTAATCAGAACAAGCTAAATGGCAGAGGTATCTCCATTAAGAAAGTTTTTAGTAAGGAAATGGAAAAGTCTGAAAATTCTGGACTGGAGCTTCGAGTGCAATTCACCAGATCCCCATGATGGTTGTCAAATTCTCTCCAAGAAGATTATTCCTTAAGCAGGTCAATAAGCCAGACAAGGCTCCAGCTATATCATGGGACTTGGATTTGTTTCTGGATTTTGCCACTCACTCTTTGCACTATTTTTCTTCCCTCATCTATAAAATGAAGTTGAACAAAATGACCTTTAATATCCCTTCCAATTCTGATTCTCTGCGTTATCTTTTCTAAGGTCATTTGCAGTTCTAATATTCTATGTTTAATATTCTGAAGTCTCTTCCATTAGATGTATCCCTCTTAAAATGTAGTTCAAAGCCAATTCTGATTCTAAAACTTAATGATATTGCAATATTGCTCATCATTCTTCAAGGTATTTCTCAGATAGCTGACTGAAGAATTTGCAACTTAGTCAATTTCCCCTAAAGTCTTGGGCTTCTCGATCTCCTATGAAAATGGAGCAAATAAGGTTATGCTTATGAGTTCCCTGAAACAAGGGCATCTATGAAGTTTTCAATCCATCCCTCACCTGTAAAAAGAGATATTATAGCTTCCTTTCCAGAGTCATTTAAGGAAAAATTGTTATTCAGGGAATTGAATACAAAATATACCCTTTCTAGGCTATTGACTATAATTTTCTATTTTTATTAAATGTTTGCCTGTCTTTCCTCAGTCTGATTTCTTTTAGGTTAGTTCTAATTCCTTTCTAGCTGGACAAGTGGATTCAATTTAATTTGCACAGCACCCTTTGATCCAGCAGTATTAACTATTAGGTTTATATCACAAAAGGGGAAAGGATGCACATGTGAAAAATATTTGTCATAGCTCTTTTTACAGTGGCAAGGAACTGGTATGGATGCCCATAAGTTGAGGATGGCTGAATAACTTATGGTATATGAAGGTACTGAAATATTCTTGTTTTAGAAGAAATTATGAGCAGACTGATTTCAGAAAAACCTGGAAAGACTAACATGAATTGATGCTGAATGACATGAGCAGAAACAAAGAGAATATTATATCAAGTAACAGCAAGATTATGTGATGATCAACTGTGATGGACTTGGCTCTTCTTAACAATGTGGTGATTCAAGACAATTCCAATAGATTTGGGATGGAAAATGTCATCTGCATTCAGAGAAAGAACTATGTGGACCAAATATGGATTAAAACATAGTATTTTCACTTATTTTATTTGTTTGCTTCCCTTTTTTCTCTCATGGTTTTTTCCCCCTGTTGGTCTGACTTTTCTTGAACAACATGACAAATATGAAAATATGTTTAAAAGGATTGTACATGTTTAACCCATATCAAATTGCTTGCTGCCTTGGGGATGGGGGAGATAAGGAAGGGAGAGGAAAAAATCTGGAATAAAAAGTTGTACAAAAATAAATGTTGAAAACTATCTTTACATATATTTGAAAAAATAAAATACTATTGAGAAAAGAAATCAAAATTAAGTTTACCAAGCCAAAAAGCAATTTAATTTGCACAGCTGCTATACAAATATACATAATCAAAAGGATCTTTCAAACCTTGAAGTGCTATGCCTATGTGACTTATTATCTTACTGGTCCTCAATTATTTGATAAATGACTATCTCTATTGTAGGTATCTTTTTTCATGGTTATTAAAGAGCACATTAGCTTAAATATAAGGATATCCCTCGTAACCTTGTTAGATAGATTTAGGAAGATACTACAGGTATGTGACTTGTTATTTTTTTGGTCCTAATTTCTTTATCAAATGATTATCAGCATTGTAGATATTGTTTTCCATAATTAATGAAGGGAAGAATAGTTTAAATTTAAGTACACTCTCCATAGCATTGTTAGAGAGTTCTAGGAAAATACCACAATAAGGGAAATAACATTACATGGGATAGACAATACATGGAAATAATATGATTAATGGGTGATCAACCAAGTTAGAACTTTGTGGCCTTAAAGTGGAGTTTAGTTATACCATATTGTTACATCATTCATGAAACAACAGGGAAACATTTATTTGGAGTATGGGTTTGTTCACTTTGTTAAAGCTGTGTATTTGTGAAGGCATACTTATCCATTTAGGTTATGAAATTTGTAAAAGACAATATAAATATATGTTTAGTAAAGAATACATTGAATTTATACTGTAGATGATGTCCAGAACTAATCCTGAATCTGGCATCTTTCAGCTGCCAAAGTTTACTATCTCCCAGTGCCTCTGGCTGCTTGCACATGAAAGATATGTTGACTTTTTCATTCTAAGAGTTTTACAAAAGGATCCAAGGGTGGGAAAGCAGCCTAATGTAAAGCAAGTTCCCAACCTTTTTTCATCCCATGGATCTATTAGCTTTCAGTAAACCTTCCCATATCCTTGTTAATTAGGAAATAAAATAAATTTGGGAAATCACTATTCATATGCAGAGGAGAGAGGTGTACAGTGAATAGTGTGCCAAGCCTAGAATCAGGAAGACCTGACAAATTTGGCTTCAGACATATACTGGCTGTGACCTAGGCAAGTCACTTAGAGCCAACTCTGTTTGCCTCAATTACCTCATTTGGAGAAGGAAATGGCAAATTAGTATCTTTACTAAGAAAATCTCAAACAGGGTCACAAAGAGTCACACATGATTGAATGACAAAAAATTCTATGCACAAAAGAAATAAAATAGGGACTAATTTTGATAAAGAAAACTTAATTTGACCTACAACACTTTGAGTACCATAAAGTTTGTTAAGTGTTCATTAGAACACAAACAAATACATTAGTGAGTCTCTGGATTCTATTTATTTCTTTTCAACTATCAGTTTTATCTTCAGCATAGTTTTTGGGAGAGATGCCCCCATGTCATGCTCAGCTTAATTAAGAAGAGAACTGGGAATCCTAATTCACAGAAATAAATTGTTAAAACAAAAAAAAAATTAAATTAAATTAAATTAAAGTCATCTGAACACATTTAGAAAGAATGATAGACTTCTTCAAAGGTATGGCAATGTTTTATAATTTCATTGATCAGAAATCAGTTTAGAATTTCTGGTTTTGGGAAAGACCCATGAGTTTTATCTTTCACTGGGTCACTGTTTCTGATATCATTTTTAGTTGAATATGAAAAGAGTTTCGTATTCCAATGCCATTGATTTGGTTTTGTTCATTCGGAATTATTCTTTCAACTGTCTTTTTCAAATTATTCAAATATACTATAAAACTTCCTCTTTTTTCCATTTCATCTACCTCATTGTTCTCTATAGCTAATACATCATTTTTGCTCTACTAATGCTATTACTTTGCATATATTTCAATATAACACCCTGAGCATACAAGTATTCCAGGGTGAAAATCCTGGTAGAGGAAAAAACAGATCAGTATTCTAATTCCAGCTCCTCCACTTCCTAGCAGCATGACATTGGATGTCACTCAGTTTTCTCAGTTATAAGACTATTGTGAGATACAACAAAGCAAAATGCCAGTAGAAATGCATGAAAAATTACTGTTTTGTGATTGTTCAGCCATGTTCAACTCTTCATGATCCCATTTGGAGTTTTCTTGGCAAAGATACTAGAATGGTTAGCCATTTCCTTCTCTATCTCATTTTGCAGATGAGGAACGGAGGTAAACAGGGTTAACTGACTTGTCCAGGGTCACAAAGCTAGAAAGTGTCTGAAGCTGGATTTGAACTCAAGTTTTCCAGACTCCAAGCCCAGCATTCTATTCACTGTTCCATTTTATATGTATTGTTAGTGTTACTATTACTGTAGTAACAGAGTAAAGCTGCCTGAGCTTCAGTTTTCAGGATCTCTGAAGAAAAATAGCCATTATTTTTCTTTTAGCTCAAGTAGCCACTGAACTGGAGGCAAGAGCAGGATTTCATCTACATTAACATTATCTTCAGCAGATTTTTGTGCATCATAAATCCTTTGACTTTCGAATGCTGAAATACCTTGGATTGAGATTGAACTTTTCTACTGGGGAGAACATGTGTTTTTTTCCTACGTGGATTTAATTTCAGGAAGGAAGGGAAAAACATTTATTCATCTATGCTGTGCACTGTACTAAATGCTTTACTAATATCTCATCTGGAGACTGGAAGCCAAGATGGTAGATTAGAGGTAGGAACCCAGATAATCTCAACTTTCTCCTTCCAACACCTAAAAAATAATGCTTCAACTAGTTCCAATGATTTTGTGATGAAGAGAGCCATCTGCACCCAGAGAGAGGACTGCGGGAACTGAGTGTGCGTCACAACATAGCATTTTCACTTTTTGTTGTTTGCTTGCATTTTGTTTTCTTTCTCATTTTTTTTTCTTTTTGATCTGATTTTTTTTAATGCAGCAAGATAATTGTATAAATATATATACATATATTGGGTTTAACATGTTTAACATATATTGGATTATTTGCCATCTAGGGGAAGGGGTGGGGGAAAAGGGGGAGAAATTTGGAACACAAGGTTTTGTAAGGGTCAGTGTTGAAAAATTATCCATGCTTACATTTTGAAAATAAAAAGCTTTAATTAAAAAAATAATGCCTTGAATTGAATTTTAAAGCAGCAGGGCCAACAAAAGGTCAGAAAAATATTTTTTCCAGGCTGACAATTTAGGAGGTCAATAGGAGAGATAAGTGACACATGGTGGAGGCTGGCCTGGAGCACATGTGGCATCAGCACCAGCAATGGGTTCCAACAGCGGCAGCAATAGCAGTTTTGGGAGTTCTCAGCCCAGAGAGAGGTAGGGGACTGGAGAACTGGTCAGAAAGAGATTCCTTTGTTAGCACTGGGTTCAACTAGCACTGATGAGCAAGTCTATTGACCGTACACACTTCTGTGTCATAGTTCTGAGGCAGAGAGGGGCGTTAGTGCTTGAGGGTATAGAGGAGCAAAGGAACGGAGTTAGTATTGGCTCTTGTTTGACTTAGAAGGCCCAGTAGTGTCCAACCCGAGCTCTCATTCTGCCCAATACCCAAAGAATGGATAGAAACATTGAATGTAGATGAAACTATGAGATTCTCATAGGAAAAAACAGAAGCTCTTTGAGGGAAAGGGGGGAAAAAACAACAGAAAAAGAAAAGCTGCTTTTTCCTTATTGGATTTAGATAGATTGTGGTGTTTAAGCATATGTCTCTGAAAGAGCTATACAAAACCCCTCCGTTTTTGACTTAAAAGGCACAGTAGTGTCCACAGTTCTTATGAGGAAGAGGTAGTTCTATAACCAAAGAACTTAACTGAAGCTGAAACTAAACAAAGATCATGTTCCATAGTCATGTGCCCAGTGAAGAATATCCAGCAAAGCCTGAGGCAGCTAGGAGATTCAGTAAATAATCTTGAACTTGAAATAAGGAAGACATGAATAAAATCTGGCTTCAGACACTTATTAGCTGTGTGATCCCTGGCATGTCAATTAACTTCTTTCTGCCTCAGTTTCCTCATCTGTGAAATGAAGATAATAACAGCACCTACCTGCCAGAGGAATTATGAAGATCAAATGAGATATCTGTAAAACTGTCTTCAAACCTTGAAGCACTTGATAAGTGCTCATTATTATTAAGACTGTTTCAAGACGGGTCTGCAGAGATAGCACATTCACTGGAGCAGTATTTAGCAAATGCCAATTGGCCAGCAGAGAATTGTTTAGTAGTAACCAGGTACATAGCAGAATGAAAAATAAGCAGAATGAAATATAAGTGGCCCTACAGCACTGGACACTTGAATTGGCTTTCTGTGCCTATATTCTGTTTGTGCTCTGGCCACAGTTATTTTGTACATGCCATCCTTCTCACCATTGCTGTGTATATTAGTAGAAAAGCTTATCTCACATATTTCATATCTCACATATATATCACATATTTAATTGATATTTTATTATGCTATTTTATTAAGTATATTCTCTGGTTATTAAAGATAAATATATTAAAGGGGGGCTTATGACAGATGGTTTTGAGTATATGTGGATCCACAGGGTACCCAAAATCTGAGGCAGCCTTGTTTGGAAGACCCACTCTAGGAGTTGAAGGATATTCCAAGGTGTTAAAAAAGGGAGAGGGGGAATAACAATACTTGGATCATTATATAGAATTGTGGTGAGGAAATAATTTGTAAATTTTCGAGTACAATAGAACTGGGAACTATTATTATTATTATCATGGTGTAGGAGAAGAAAATCAGAAAACATGAGAGACTAAGAGCTATTTTGTAGGTAATAATAATAGTATTGTAATTAACTGGAAAGCTTTTTCTTCTTTTTTTTCTTTTTAATTTCTATGCTTTCCTTGGCTAGGGTTGAAATGACACATGTGACTGTAGGGCAAGCAAATGTAGCTTTCTCCTCTCATTCTCAAGCCCTGGTGCTTAAGTTCAATGCTTTTTGCAAATTTAATAGGCTCAGTTTTCAAGCCAAGTCCTGATTTGACGGAAGGGCCCTTGGCAAAACAGTGCCTTAGTAAGCTGCCATCCCTTCTGGCGCCTCAATACCCTCCCCATTCCAACACCAGATTTTTTCTGATGAGGAAGAATGAGGCCTCCTAACCCCTGTGCTAACTTGATGGGGCTAGCTCCAAAGTCATCAGGGTGGTTGTTTTTTGCCCCTTGCTTCCTGCTGCCGTGTGGTCTATACCACTCTGGGTAGTGTCTAGAAGACTGATGGTTATAGAGGGCTTTTTTTCCCCTTCAAACCTTCAAAATGCTATAGAAATGAATGTTATTACTGTTGTTGCTGTTGCTGGGGTGGTGGTTCTGGTTGGTGCTGATGTTCCTTGGCTGGCATTCATTCCATTCAGGGTGAAGAGTGTGAGAATAGGTACTTCACATTAATGTGCTAGAACCACTCACAAGGCCTAGGAGCTCTATGGCTCTATTGGGATCACTTGTCCAAACAACACCAGAATAAGGCTATTCCAGTATTTACTTCACTAGTGTTTACCATATTCATGTTAAGGTTTCAGTGGGAACCCTCAGCTATTCATTGACCAATATTCTGAAAAAGCAGAAGATAGAGATTTGTGCACCCATAACCAACAGGTCATCTGATAGAGAGATGGTCTAAGAGACATTTATGATCAAAATGGCCTATTTGCTGTTCCTAGCACACGACATTCCACATTTCCTCTTAACCCCCATCTCTGCACCTTTGTGTGCATTCTCCCTCATGCCCAGAATGTACTCCCTCCTTACCACTGGTCCTTAGAAGATCTTCCCATTCTACTATTCCCTCCCTCTTATTACCTTACCTTATAGATATTTTGCATATACTTTTGTGCACATGTTGTTTAGGACAGCTAGATGGTCAGCAGAGAGAGTGACAAGTTTGGAATCGTCTTCCCGTGTTAAAAATCTGGCCTCAGACACTTACTAGCTGTGTGACCCTGGGCAAATCACTTAACCCTGTTTACCTCAGTTTCCTCATCTATCCTGATCTATACTGATCTTTACTCTATCTTGAACCAGGAAAGGAAATGGCAAACTATTCCAATATCTTTGCCCAGAAAATCCAAAATGGGGTTATGAAGAATCTGAAACTGAACAACAAAATCCTTATCCATAAATGACTAATGTTCAAGGTCCTTTTCTATGCTAATTCTATAATACGATTCAGTATAAAGAATCAGAGGAGGGAGTCTATATCTCTTCAGGGTTACTTAAGAGGTAGTTCATATTCAGAAGGAAGATAACAGAGCTAAAAAAAACAACCCACAACTTTCCTTCTTCAATGAGGAACAAATAAATGGCCCCAAGCACAAAAAGAGTTCTTGGAAGAACTTAAAGAATTGTAAAAATCAAATAAGGGAAATCAAGGGAAAAAAATTAGAAAAAATAAAAGGAAAACAAGAAAGTCAAGAAAATTATGAAAAGAATATCAACTAACTTGAAATAAGAATAAAAAACTTAAGGAAGAAAACAATCCTGTGAATACTAGAATTGGGCAAAGGGAAGTAATGACATTCTAATTGAATGAAACCAAGTGAAGATTTCTCAAAAAGTCTGAGATGGAATACGTCAGATCGTAGATCTAAATTGCAGAAAGTCACATGATCCTTATTCTCAGGGGTCTATAGGGCAGAAAGGTTAGACCCTAAGCCTAAATTTCAGGAAGTCAAGCCTCCTACAGGAAGGAGACAGCATTGCTGACCATTGGTCCTTTTCAGTCCATCCAATTAACAAAAGTCTTTTGCTATTTAACTAAATTCACTATTGCTGGTTCACTAGGCCAGGCACCATGCTGGGAGATAAGAATTGAAGATCTCTAGGTCTGCTCAGATGTGCTTGGGCTTCTCCTTGCAAGGACTGAATAAATGTTTCCTCTTTGTGTCTGAAGATGCCTCTGAGTAATCAATTTGGGTAAGGGGGTCTGGTCCCAAGATACCAAGAAATAATAAAGCAAATTCAAATAATGAAAAAATAGAAGAGAATGTGAATCATCTTAGAAAAAGAAACAATCTGAAGAACAGATTAAAGAGAAATAATATAAAAATACTCTAGCTGAAAATTCACATTAAAAAAATTTTTTTGATACATATTATAAGAAAATAACAAGGAAAATTGCCCTGAAGTTCTATTACAAGAAGGCAAAGCAGAAATAGGAAATAGGAAATAAGAAAAAAAATCCATTAATCCTGAAAGAGATCACAGGAAAAAAAAAATTAAGGGAACATCATAGTTAAGTTTCAAGCTTCTGGGTTAAGGAGAAAATATTGAAAGCAACAAGAAAAATTTTAAATATCATGGAGATACAATAAGGATTACACATACATCCTAGCAACTGCTATATTACTGACATAATGGTTGCTAGGTCATGTGTGTAATCTTTATTAGAGCTTCATTAAATGTCCTTTTTTTTCCCATCCAGGATTATACTTAACTTTTCTGGGTAAGTTACCCTTGCTTGTAACCTCAACTGTTTTGCTCTATAACATATGGTACACTAAGACCTATGATCTTTCAGCATAGTAAAAGTAAAGTAGAAGAGTGAAAAGGAATAGGAAAAGGATAGTGAGGAAAAATAGGAAGGAGGAAGATAAACATGTAATTATAGCTTAGAATGTGGAAGAGATGAGTTTACTCAAAACCAGAAATGGATAGCAGATTTAAAAATTGAATTCAACAATATGGTGCTTTCAGGAAACACTAAAAGATGAGTTACACACAAAAGATAAAGGTGAGGAGCTTGAATGTATTAAAAGCAAGGGTAGTAATCATGATCTCAAAGTTAAAGCTAAAAGAAATCTAATCAAAAGGGAAAAGTAGAAAAAGAGAAAATTGAAACTTTACTATGAGTTAACAATATTATTCAATATTGTCTTTGACCATCTAAAATAACCAGACAATATTTGAGAGTTTACCTGCCAAAACAGACACAGGAAGTATATGAACATAAACATAAAACACTTTTTATACAAATGAAGTCAGATCTGCATAATGGAATATTTTTATTCTTCATGAGTAGGTTAAATTCAATATAATCAAAAAGTGACAATTTTATCCAACTAATATATTAATTTAATTCCATCAATTACATTACTAAAAATTATCTTACTGAGTTAGGAAAAAATAATGACAAAGTTCATTTGGAAGAACAAAGTATCAGGAACTTCAAAGAAAAGAAGGGGAAAAAAAGATGTGAAGGGAGCTGATTCAGTATCAGACTTTAAACTATATTATAGGGTGAAAGCATTGTTGAAGTATAAAATGGATAATTTTAATTATTTTAAGTGAAAATTGTCTTGTATAAATAAAATCTATGTAGCCAAGAATAGAAGGAATGCAGAAAAGTGGGAGGAAACTTTCATAAACAATTTCCATAGATAGGAAGTGATTGGGTTGGAATATTGCTGTGGTGTGGGAAATGATGAGTTGGTTGATTTTTTAAAAATAAGCAAAAACTTAGACTTATGAAGGTGCTATCCACCTTCAAAGAAATAGATAGCAAGTGGAAATAAGCATAGGTTTACATATAAGAACATGAATGTATGCATAGATACATTTGTGTATATGTTTATAGATATCTATGTATACATGTATAGATGCATGTATGTATCTACACTTAATTTTAACTTGCTTTAAGGGCAAAGGTGGAAAAGAAGTGGAAAAAAAAACAAAGTAAAAAATATACAGCAGAGAACAAAAGAAAACCTACAAGGAAGCAAAGAAATGCTGGACATCTTTGAAAACAATGGATTTACTATATAGGTTTTTAAATGGAAATTTATTGTTTTTTATAGAATACTCTCATGTTCTGCTGTGTGTACAGGAATTTTTTTCTTTGCTCATTTTATACTTAAGTCTAAAAAATTTTTTAAAATAATGATGTTGGTAGAAAGAAGAGAGATTTTAGTGTCCTACTTGTTCAGTTTTGTTTAATGAATATACATAATGAATTCTGGTGTCCTATAATTAGAACACTGCTATATATGATCAGGAGATGAAAGCATTCATTCAGTCATTCACTCTTCAGTGAATATTTCAAAAGATTTATGGTTTTATTGGTATAGCTCTACGTTCCATCAATCCAAATAGCAACTCTTCACCTCTATGTAGGTGAAGTTGCTCTGGACAGAAAAATATATCACCCAATGGACAACTTTCCTGTCATAAACCATTCTCTCATTAGCAAGGTTGATCTATAAAAGAGATCACTACTAACCTAGTACTTAAAACTTTGGTAGGACCTTTCAGATCTTATATTCCAGAACTTCTTAAATTTTTTCCACTTGCAATTCCTTATCTCCCAAGAAATTTTTATGGAACCCCAGGTATATAGGTTAAAAAAAAAAAAAGCTATACAAATCAAACATTTATTGATAATAAATCATAATTTGTATTGTCCATGTTCAGTTACACCACCCCATATAAGGTTTAAGTTTAAGGAACTTTGTTGTATTCCACTGGACTAGTCATTGAGAACCCATTGTTCTCATATGATAAGGATTTGGAAGAAGATATTGGTGATCCCTGCTTAATTCTTTCCTCTTCCTAACTTCTATTTCATTGTTTAAGGGTACCACTAATCTCCCATTCAACCAGGACTGAAACCTGCCTGTCACCATTGATTCCTCCCTCTCTCTCACCCCTCCACATCCCATCTGTTTGCCAAAGCCTGTTGACTTTTCTGTCTTTCACATATGCCTCCTTTTCTCCTGACACTATTGCTGCCCTGGTACTGGCCCTTATCATCTCATACCTGGATTATTGCTAAAGCCTGCTGTCTAGTCTGCCTGTTACAAATCTATGGTACTCCATTCTATCCTTTACCCAGCTGTCAAAGGGATCTTCCTAAAGGGCAGGTCTGACTACATTAGTCCACTACTCAATAAAGTCTGATGGCTCCCTATCCCCCTTTTGTTGTCCTTGTTCAGCTGTTTTAGTCAAGTTCAAATTGTTAGTTTGACTCCTTTGCTGGCATGGCAGAATCTATTAAGCGACAATGTGATAAGAAGAAGGCCTTGATTCTTCTCCCTCTGACTCTGAATCCATGAATATGGGCTTCAATTCTTTGTCTGTCTTAGTGTTTATTCTTTGATGTTTAGGTGAAAGATGCTAAGGGCTACAAACTTTGGGGTTTCAAAAGGTCAGGAATATTAGACATCAGAACTCATGAGTCTGGGAGTTCATGACCCAAGTCCATGTTAAGCTGGAGCCATCTCAGCACTGATGCCCTAAAAGCATTCTGGACTCAGTCAAGTGATAGCTAAAACAGATTTAATTTCAGGGATTCTGCATTTTAATATGAACTTGGTAGAACCAATGCTATGTGGAAATCATGTTAAGTCTGAATATTCGCCCCAGGGACCAAGAGGAATTAGAGAAAAGTGCGCTCCTGTGGCATTGGGGGGTAAATGCTTATATTCCTATTTTTACTATATCTTCAAAGTAAATATCTCTTTGTTAAAAGTAAATGATAATAAATAGCTAATTAGAACTAAGGTGCTAGCATCCTGGCTCTAAGGTAGGCTAATGACAACAATCACAGCTACCACTACCATAATGACAATAAATATTTATATAGCACTTTATAATTTGTAAAAGGCTTTATATCCATTATCTCATTTAGACCTCATAACACCCTTGGCAAGAAGCAAAGGCTTCCAAATTGAGGAAAATCTCCTGGAGGCTCTTGGAGGAAAGAAGATTTAGTGAAGAGAGACAAATACTCCTGAGAGATCAGTTGGAGAGAAAAGAATTCTCAAAAGAGAGAACCAAAAGGATCAGACTTGAGACCCTGTCCCAGCTCTCACACTCCAGAGTGTTAACACACTGGTGTGAGGGACCTCTGAGATTCCTTCCAGCTCTGACACTCTGAGCCTAGGGTGGGTTCTTGCTCACTTCACCATCTTACTTTTTCCATTTGAGTCATTTCCATGACTGGGGAGATCAATGGTGTTTTCCTCTCAGGATTTGCATGTTGGTCCAAATGGGAGACAAGAGGAAAGTAGTGGGGGGGAGGGGGAGTAGGGATTGAGAGGGTGCCATGGCAATGAAGAATTGTGATGATAAGAGCTCCCATGGAATAAGGGCCCTGGGATTCAGAGCAATAGAGTTTCCATCCTCGTTCTGCCTTAGTACCATTGTAACCCAAAACAAGCTACTTTGTGCCTCAGTTTCTCTTCTGATAATGGAAAGGGTTGGTCTAGATGATCTCTAAGGGACACTATCGTTCAAAAATCATGATCTGACCCCATAGCACTTCAGGATATATAATTTATAATGCCCATATCATGTGACTCCCTTAAATGATCCTCCAAGATGTCCTCAGACATGGACCAAGTGATGGATCTAAGAAGATCAGCAGTAGCAGTCTAGACCCTCTTCCAATCTGTACTTTTTTTTTTTTTTTTTTTTTGCTAAGGCAGTTAGGGTTAAGTAACTAGCCCAGGGTCACATAGTCAGGAAGTATTAAGTGTTTAAGATCACATTTTAACTCAGGTCTTCTTGACTTCAGGGATGGTGCTAAATCCACTGCACCACCTCGCTGCCCCTGTACTTATTTTTTAATGAATACTTTATTGTTTTTTATATTAAGATCATTTCCAACTGGTTCAACAAAACTAAGATGAAATAATCTCACAAGAATGTGATGTTCTTAATAAAAATGTAAGGTTCTTATATTCTATTAAAAGAGACAATATGTACATAATTAAATATATGCAAAATAAGTACAAGGTAATTTTAACTAGCATCTAAGAAGATCAGGAAATACTTAAAAGGCCAAGTAAATTATTAAGCACTTACTATGTGTCAGGCATTGTGTTAAACTCTAGGGATACAAATATAAGCAAAGGAACAATCCCTGACCCTCAAGGAACTTACATTCTAATGGAAAAAGACAGCACATAATAGGGAGCTTTTAAAGAGGGAGAACTGGGATGAAGGCATCTCACATAGGGACATGATAGAGACACAAACCTGGAGAGGAATGGTTTTATTATATGAGAAGTCACCCAGTTATTTGTAAAAGACGAGGGGTAGAAGGTATTTCCACTGTGGAAGTTCAGTTTCCGCTTCTGTGATGGAGGGGCTTTTGGGCATTATAGAGAAAATTCGTAGTACAATCTGTGGAAACCTATGAAATACTACTTGGGGAGAGCTCTGAGTAAAATGTGTAATTTTAAGTAGAAGTATTGAGGGAATGCCTTCCCCCAGGATGGGGGACATTTAGCAAAGGCACAGAGATGGTAAATAAATTATCACTTCTCAGAGAAAGCTAACAGGTTGCTGAGTGGTCCATAATAAAAGGCTATATTGTTGAGAGCCTAGTGTGATAGTGAAACTTTGACTACAGCACTTTCAAATCACAGGGACAGGAGAACTACAGCACCCTCACCTGTGATTCACTGCGAGCTGGGATGGTGTAACCAGACTTGATTTTTGCAAGCATTGTGCTTTGTTTCATCTTCTTTTCCCTCATGTTTTTAATTCCATTGTCACTTTGGTTACCTGTCTCTAGGCTAACTTTTCTTTGGTGAAGAAAGAATCAGGGAATAGGGAGAAATAGTATTTATCTCTAGTAAGGGACCATATGAATCTTACTGTAAGGGAGACATTCTGTTTAGCCAACTGGTTTTATGCCATTCTTGGCAGCTTGGCAACTTTCCCCCAAGTCCTCAGGATGCAGCTCCCTAACAGCCTCTGTCTCAGTTTTATAACTAGTCATTCTACAACCTTAAAATCACAAAATATTACAATCATGGAATCGTAGCATTAGAACTAAGGAATCTCAGAAGGAGAAGGGACATTAGATGTTATTAATCTAATGCTTTCATTTTATAGATAATTCTAACATAGCCTACTAAAGGCACAGAAGGATTGTGACTGAAATCAGTGGAGAAAGCCTCACACTGATGACTAGTAGATCCTGGAAATAATAAGATCATAGTCTTCATTTTATGATATCCAGGATGCATTCCCCCAGGATGAGGTACTGTCTGTGCAAAGGCACAGAAATGGGAATAAATTATCACTTTTCAGAGAGAGCTAACAGGTTATTGATGTGATCCATAGTAAAAGGGTAGATGGTTGAGAACCTCAAAAGGAGCTGAGGCAGGAAAGTCATACAGACAAGAATTAGCAGATTCCATTTGAACTTAGATTTGATTCCAAACTTGATGATCTTCTTCTTGGTGGAATAAGTTCCTAAAAATCATCCTTCAAGATAAATCATTTAAGTATTATTATATTTATTTTACATAGATGAAAAATAAGGTTCAATCAGTTAGCTGCCTTAGCCAGGGTCTTGAGTAATTTAGCTCAGAATCACTCAGGACTGGAAGGAGTTGAAGCCGTACTTGAAGATGCTTTATGAAAATTAGTTAAAGAAACTAAGAAAAATTGAATTTAGGAAAGATTAATAACTGTCTTCAATTTTTCAAAGGAAATGGGAATTGGAGAAGTTTTGCTTGGCCCCAGAGAGCAGAATAGCCCAGGACCTCAGACAGACAAATGCCAGAGACCTTCTATGGGAGATCTCTTTTGAAATTGCATTAATGATTACTCTTGGATCTGGCCAATCCACCATTTGCAAATCTACTAATTCTTAAAGTACCTAGCACCCTAGGAAAGAGTTCATTTGGAATGGGGGACTTGAAATCACCAAGGGCAACTAAGCCTGGTCTTGTTACCTTCTGTCTAAAGTGCTAAGGATCTGTCTCCAAGACTTTCCCCACCTCCCCTCCCCTTTCCTTAGTATCTTCATCCAGTTAGGGCAGTGAGGTGACAAAGTGAATAGAATGCTGGGCCTGGAGTCAAGAAGACTTATTTTCCTGAGTTCAAATCGGCCTCAGATATTTACTAGCTGTGTGACCCTGGGCAAGCTGGAGAAGGAAATGGCAAACCATTCCAGTATCTTTGCCAAGAAAACCTCGGATGGCATCATGAAGGACACAACTGAAACAAGTGAACAAAAATGACTCCATCCAGTCACTGTAAGATGAAAGAGGAAAGCAAAAGGGACTTATCACCTTCTGTATTATATATTCCTCGTGTTAATGTGAAATGCTAGTTGGGGGTCACTTTACATGGAAGCAAGTCAGCATGGTGCAAGCAGATTTACAGTTAGAGATTGCAGTTTCTAATACCTGCATAGTAAATGTCTTACCTCAATTTAGCATCAATGGAACTCTCAAGTGAGGGGGTTGGACATGTTTAACTCTGTGTTCCCTTCCAGATCTCAATCTATGATACTGTGATAATCCTCACTGAGTTCCTTCTAGCATCAAGCAACAAACTATGTTGGAAGGGAATAAAGTCTACCCAGCAGGCCATTCTTGTGTCACATCATCTTTAGCCTATTGTTCTCCTTCTCCAGGTTTTATTTAATCCCTTTCCTGGAGGCTTCATATAAACCGGTGAAATCTCATTGTTTATTTTAGGCCCACAGGGGCATTTCTAAAGATGTCTTTCCAGTTTGGCAGAACATTAGTTTACCTGTTCACTATAGCTTTTCATCAAAAAGGAGCTGATTTTTCTGATATGAAACATCACATCAGAAATTTGCAAAACTGATTTGATTGAAATAAATGTTCTGTGATAAATGTTCATCTGACATGACAGCATTATTTTTAGTATCTCAATTTTTAAATGTCCTCTCTGTTTGCAAAATCATGGGATTTATAGCTGGAAGAGAACTTAGAAACCATTTAATACAAACCTCTGTTGATATTTTTAGCACTTAGCACAGAGTCTGGCATATCATAGGGGAAAGGAAAAAGTATCAAGCACCTACAATATGCTAGCCACTGAATCAAGTGCTTGAAAAAAAAACAACACATTTCATTTGATTCTCATAAACTTTGATTATCTCCATTTTCCATTGAGGAAACTGAGACCAACAGAGGTTAAAGGATTTACCCAAAGTCACACAACTGGTAAGTATCTGAGGACAATTATGAACTCAGGGCTTCCTGACTCCAGGTCCAGAGCTCTATCTGCTGTACCATCTTAGCTATCTGATAGAAGCTTAATAAAAATTTATTAACTTATTGATTTTACAGATGAGGAAAATGAGGTCTAGAGAGCTTATCCAGGAAATAAACAGCAGAGATACCATTCAAATTCATGTTTTCTGACTCTATAGTCTATCCACTACACCTGCAAAAATCCAATTAAGAAAAAATCCCACCCCACCCCCCCTCCTTTTTTGCTAGAATTTGTTTACTAATCTTTACTTTGATCATCCTCTAATAATTCCAGGGCTATTTCCAGTGATACAATTGGTATTAATATAGTTTCAGTTCTGACATTTTGGTTTCAGTTTATTTTAATCCACAATGTTTATTCATAATGTAGAAACTCTTACTTTGTTTGCTCGTTTATTTAATTGTTAGTCTTCTGAAAACATAATTATACTTCCACAGTTTCTCAGTCCTCTTTTAACTTCTCTTTGTGCTTCTACTGTTTTACAGAGAAATATGGAACAAATAGGCTTTCTTACAACCTCAGAATTAAGAGTTCTTACTGTTTTTGGAATTATGGACTACTTTGATGGTCTTGTGAAACCTATCAACTCTCAGAGGAATATTTTAAATTTATAAGATAAAATACAGAGATGTGCACGAATGTTTGTGGCAGCCCTTTTTGTAGTGGCCAGAAACTGGAAAATGAATGGATGCCCATCAGTTGGAGAATGGCTGAATAAATTGTGGTATATGAATATTATGGAATATTATTGTTCTGTAAGAAATGACCAACAGGATGATTTCAGAAAGGCCTGGAAAGACTTACACGAACTGCTGCTGAGTGAAATGAGCAGGACCAGGAGATCATTATATACTTCAACAACAATACTATATGATGACCAGTTCTGATGGACCTGGCCATCCTCAGCAATGAGATCAACCAAATCATTTCCAATGGAGCAGTAATGAACTGAACCAGCTATGCCCAGAGAAAGAACTCTGGGAGATGACTAAAAACCATTACATTGAATTCCCAATCCCTATATTTACGCCCACCTGCATTTTTGATTTCCTTCACAAGCTAATTGTACAATATTTCAGAGTCCGATTCTTTTTGTACAGCAAAATAACAAAAAAACAACATTGATTGACATGTATACTTATTGTGTATCTAATTTATATTTTAATACACTTAACATCTACTGGTCATCCTGCCATCTGGGGGAGGGGGTGGGAGGTAAGAGGTGAAAAATTGGAACAAGAGGTTTGGCAATTGTTAATGCTGTAAAGTTACCCATACATATAACTTGTAAATAAAAGGCTATTAAATTAAAAAAAAAAAAAAGATAAAATACAGAGGGTCACAAAGGAAATAAATTGTTTAATAATATAGTTATCTATACCTATATCTATTTTAAAAAATACAAGTTCACAGACCCTATGTTAAGAACTCTGCTCTAAATAGGGTGTTTGTTCTAGAAGCACTTTATATTTTTTATTTAACAAATGAGGAAGCTAAATCCAGAAAAATCAAATGACTGGCCCAAAGTATGAAGGTAACAAGTAGCCAAACTATGATTTAAACCCAGGCCCTTTGACTAGAGTCTTCTTTCCCGTCTTTCTTCCACTAAAAACTAGAAATTGTTGTCATGTCATTCATTGTTAAGATCCTGGGCTGTAGTGTCTAACACTCAGAAATATTTTTCCTTTATGTTCCTGGTAGATTGTATTTGGTAGATTGGTACAGCAGTGGCCCTGGAGACCAAAAGGAACACCGAAGCTCTCTCTTTGCTCAGTGGTCAGCATCGTCCCGTCATGAGAAGGCCTCAAAATGGGGAACAGCAGAAATCCTGACATAGTCTCCGTATTTCCTTATCTGTGGGAAACTCATTAAGGAGATTATCTGTGCTCTCTGCCAACCGCATATTGAACATTTTGTCCCTGGGTGTTTATAAACACAGCCAGAACTCACATTCTTTAAGTAACACATTTGCCGGTGTGTTGACTCTTCTTTTGCCAACTTTGCACCCTAAAATTTATTGTATCGGAGGGAATGGAAGAGATGACAGAAGGAAAATGTTGATAGTGATTAAAGGGGAAGAGAGAGTCAGCGGCAACCTGAGAGCCAAAGAGAGCTTAATTGTTACCTCAGAGCACCCTCTTGTGTTCCATGGCAGGCATGGCAGGGAAGGAAAGGGGATTGATTGACAATACCTGCTCGCTGCTGTTGAACTGGGTCTGGCAGAGGTAGAACAGTCCTTAAATGCAAACTTATTCAAATGTTCCATGTGACTCCCCCAGTGTGGGGAGTTCCTCAGGTAGTGACATCTTCGAGGCCTTCGCTGACATCTTTGTGCATTTATCTCGGGCGCCCAGCCTGAATGCTGAGTCTTTCCTTATGTAAGTCGGAATCACAGGTCTTCTCTGGATTTTGACTGACACGTGGGTGATTCATCCTGACCGGTCCTGCCAGAGCTCGGGCTCTGCCGGTGTAACTCAAGGCCACCTCCACGCTACTAAGAGGCAAAAAGGGACGGCTGGAGCGGCAGTGGAGCTTCACAGTTCATCCTGTTCATTCATTCATTCACATCCCCTGCTATTAAATGTTCTTTAGACTCAGGTCTAAAGCACTTCACATACTCAGGAGTGATTCTCACTTTGGTCATTGGAAGTAGGCAATAAAGATGTCATTATCCTTTCTTCTAACAGATGAAGAAGCAGAAGCTCAAAGAGGGGGAGGGAAGTTTTTCTAAAGTCTTACCATCAAGAAATACGAGAAGAAGACTCCCATTCAGGAAATTTGAGTTGGAATCCCAGCTTTCCCATTTACTGTCTGTGTGACTGGAAAAGTCCCTCACATGACCCTTAGCTGCTAAATAAAGCAGGTTGCCCTACACAATTTCTAAGGTTGTTCCCAACTCTAACTTTCTAAAAAATCAATGGTTAGTAGCAATGTCTGAAAAATGTTTTGTTGAAATATTTCTGAGAGGGAGGGAACTCCTACCATTAAGGACCTACAGCTTCTGCACTAGACAATTACTTCAATTCCCATCCTTATTGTTGTAGCCACTAGGTTATCCCCTTTCACATGTGGGCCTCCAGGTCTGAGGCACCCTGTAGGTCAATAACCAGCCTCAAGATTCACTAATATAGGGGCTGCTAGGTGGTGCAGTGGCTAGAGCATCAGCCCTGAAGTCAGGAGGACCTGAGTTCAAATCTGCCCTCAGACACTTAACACTTCCTGGCTGTGTGACCCTGGGCAAGTCATTTAACCCCAATTGCCTTAAAGGGGGGAAAAAGATTCACTAGTATATAATTAGCATGTTTGCTTTTATGAGATGGAGGATTATTAATGCAAAAGAAAATAAATTTAATGAGGCAACACAAGAAGAAAAGAGCTTCCTCCTGCCCTCACTTGGGGTATCCCTTTCCAGAAATACATCCAGAGATTACCCTTGAGATGATTTGTATATACCATCAATGGAGTAAAGTATAAAAACACAAACGGTCCAAAACACTCAGAAGAAAGATATTACATGAGCCTCTGTGTCAGGGATACTGTGTGGTCAGTCAAAGAGCAGAACCAGGGTGCAGACAAGGGCAGCTTATTCTTGTAATACTATATAGATGTAGACTAGTTTAGATCCAGTTTGGAAATTTTTGTTTTTTCTTTATCTGTAAAATGAAATAAATCTGTAAAATCTGGAGAATAATTAGCTAACTGCATCATGGAGTCATCATAAGGAAAGTGCTTTGTAAATGTGGGAGTGCCATAAAAATGGGAAGTATTTTTAGCATCATGACCTTTCCCTTCCCTCTTAGGGTCAGCCATATCCCACCCTCCTTAACCTTTTAGAACTAAGATAAGTCTTTAATTTCAAGAAGCAACATTGCCTAAAGATTATTCACACTTTGAACTGGGGATTCTAGAGAGAGAGTTTCAACAGTAGCAACATTGCAGATGAAATTGTATATGATCAAAAATACTGACTCTACATTCAGTGATTTTCCTAAGATAGACATTGGCTTAAAAAAATTTTTTTTCTTAAAGATTTCTCTCACTTCCTCCTTTATCCTGGATACTTTCCATTACATCAAACTCCCAAATCAGGAATTATAGAATTTCAGAATCTCTCTGACCTTGTCAGATCTTAACTGGAGTTTGGGCATCACAGTTAAAGAAGGCCATTGAACAATTCCAATAGACTTGAGATGGGAAATACCAATCCATCCAGAGAGAGAACTGTAGACATTGAATGTGGATCAAATTATTGTATTGTCCTTTTTGTTTGTGTTTTTTTCCCTTTGGGTCCATTTTTCTTTGCACAACCTGACAAATACATATTGTACATATTTAACCTATATCAGATTGCTTACTATCTTAGGGAGTGGGGAGATAAAGAGGGACAGAAAAAATTTGGAACACAAAGTCTCATAAAAATGAATGCTGAAAACTATCTTTACTTGTATTTGGAAAATAATACTACTGAGGGGGGGAAAAAGCCATTGAAAAGGTGAAGCATGTCTAGAGGAAGTTATAAAGGACAAAGGAAGCAGTTATTTCTCCTTTCTTAGTTTCAGACATGAGCCCATTCAAAGAACTGAAAAAAGTGAGTCTTGTTATGTTCAGTCATTTCACACTTTTACTTCCACAATTGCTGACTCAGGTCTCACCACCGTACCCATTTTCTTCAAAATTTTCTTAATAATAATAATCTACAAACATAATTTATAATGTAAATAATAATAACGAAATAACTTCCAAATATTTGGATTAATATTTACAATGCACTTTGAAAACCTTAAAGCATACTTTATAAATGCTAGTTGTTGTTACTGCTATTGTTATTATTATTAGTGTTAAGAGCTGTTAAGGGGTCCCCAGAACTTATCTTTTTAATTTGCATGATTATTTAAGGTTCCCAAAATCTATTTCAGAAAAGTGAAATAATTGGATGGTGGTCACAAAAGTTAAATCAACAATCAATTAGCAAGTATTTATTTAATAGCTAGTGTCAAACATTTTGTAATGCTGCCCTCAAAGAATTTATACCTGGATAATAGATTTAGAACTCCAAGGGCCTTAGAGATCATTCAGTCTAACATATTCACTTTTCAAAAAGGAGAAAAATGAGTCCCAAGGAAATTAAAGTGACTTGCCTTCTTCTCTGCACTAAATAAATGTTTGTTAAATTAAATTATTAACACAAAATATATGACAAAAGAAGTGGAAAAATAAATAGCAGATCAAATAGAAAAGGAACATATCCATGTTACAAAAGAATTATGAACTATAAGCTATCAAACTGTGCATACCCTTTGACCCAGCAGTGTTACTACCAGGCTTATATCCCAAAGAGATTTTAAAGAAGGGAAAAGGACCTGTATGTGCACGAATGTTTGTGGCAGGTCTCTTTGTAGTGGCTAGAAACTGGAAACTGAGTGGATGCCCATCAATTGGGGAATGGCTGAATAAATTGTGTCCTATGAATATTATGGAATATTATTGTTCTTTAAGAAACGACCAGCAGGATGATTTCAGAAAGGCCTGGAGAGACTTACACGAATTGATGCTGAGTGAAATGAGCAGGACCAGAATATCATTATTTACTTCAACAACAATACTATATGATCATCAATTCTGATGGACACGGCCATCTTCAACAATGAGATGAACCAAATCAGTTCCAATAGAGCAGTAATGAACTGAACCAGCTACGCCCAGCGAAAGAACTCTGGGAGATGACTATGAACCATTCCATAGAATTCCCAATCCCTCTATTTTTGCCCACCTGCATTTTTGATTTCCATCACAGGCTAATTGTACAATATTTCAAAGTCCGTCTCTTTTTATACAGTAAAATAACTGGACATGTATACATATATTTTATTTAACTTATACTTTAACATATTTAATATGTATTGGTCATCCTACCATCTAGGGGAGAGGGTGGGGGGAAGGAGAGGAAAAATTGGAACAAAAGGTTTGGCAATTATCAATGCTATAAAATTACCCATGCATATAACTTCTAAATAAAAAGCTATATAAAAAAAAATTATGAACTATCAACAACCTTTTCAAAGACTGCTCCAAATCACTAATAATAAAGGAAATCCAGATTAAAATGAGTCTCGTAATGTTTACCTTATACTTAGCTCTTTGGAAAGACAAAAAAGAAAAAAAAAAGTCAGTGTTTGAAAGATTACAGAAAAAGAGGTACATGCTAATATAGCACGGATTGAAGGTCAGGTAAATCAATCCAACCATTCTGAAAAACAATTTGGAACTGTATGAGAAAAGTCACTAAAGTGATCATATCTTTTGACCCAGATGTCTCTGTGGGCAAGGAAGTAAAAGACAATCAATTCACAAATGCTTATTAAGTACTCATTAGTTTCTTAGGGTGGAGGTACTATGTAATGCATAGGGGAAATAGTACTTAACCTGAAGGAACTTACTTACAATCCAACTGGGGGAGACAGAATATAAGATGGAAAGAAACTGACATTTATTAAGCACCTACCATGTGCCCAGCATGGGGCTAAGCACAAGTATCTCATTTGCTCCGTACAACAACCCTGGGAGTAGGTAGTAGCTACCTAATATTGAATAACCACCCATAGCTAATAAATAAATGGATGTAAGGTTATCTGTTGAGAGACAGGTCAATTCTCTGAGAGCCTCCACAGCTGTGGATCATAACATCAGAAGGAGCTGCAGGGCAGCCTTTGTTGACACAGGTGTTGCAGCTGGGAATGAGATAAATTGGAGGCAGAGGGAAGAGGAGAGAGGTCAGACAATGCAACTGCCTCTCAGTCTCAGTCTCAGTCTCACATGAGGAGATCCATTCTGCAGGTCTGGGTTCTCCAGCAGCCACTATCAGGTGGCTCCCATGTATTCCAACGGTTATCCAGGTGTCACAGTGAATAGAATGCTAGGCCTTAAGTCAGGAAGACCTGAATTCAAATTCTGTCTCAGACACCTACTAGATGTGTGATGGTAAGCAAATTATTACACCTATGTCTGCCTCAGTTTCCTTGTTTATACAATTGACTAACTAGCAGTTATTTCCCAAGGTTGTTGTGAGGATCAAATGAAATACTGATTGTAAAACATTTAGCACAGTGCTTGGTACATAAATATTATAATAACCTAAGGGAAAAGGCTAATAGTCTAGGAAATGGGAAAGGTTTCATTAAAAAGTGCTACTTGAGCTTAGTATTGAAAGAAATTGGGGATTCTAAGAGGTAGAGGTGAGGAAAGAGGTGGGGACAGCCAGTGTAAAGACACACAGATGGAAGATAGAGTGAAATACGAAGCATTAGGAAGGCCAATTTAACTGGATCCCGGTGTCCATGAAGGGGAGTGACAGATAATAAGACTGGAAAGGTAGGCTGAGTCAGGTTACTTGATCCTAGAGGCAGCTAGGTGGCAGAGTGAATAGAGCACCTGGAGTCAGGAAGATTCATCATCCTGCATGCAAATCTAACCTCAGATATTAGCTGTGTGATCCTGAGCAAGTCACTTAATCCTGTGAAATGAGTTGGAGGAGAAAATGGCAAACCACTCTGGTATCTTTGCCAAGAAAACCCCAACTGGAGTCATGAAGAGCTGAGACACCACTGAACAACAAGAGATAATGGAGTAAATTGGATAGTAGAGTGACATGGCGAGACTCACATTTAAGAAAATCATTTTTACAGCTGTGTGAAGAATGGACTGGAGTAGAGAGGGGCTTGAGGTAAATAGAACAGTTAAGAAACCATTGCAACAGTGGAGGCAAGAACTAATGGCATCCTCAATCTGGGTGGTTAGTTGTGAAAATAGAAAGAGGGTGACAGTATAGTTAAAAGTAACAAGTTTTGGCAACTGACTGGATATACATGGCATGTGAGAACAGTGAAAAATGAAAAGAGACACACTTGGAAACAGAGAGAGCAGCCTGATGGACCAAGCTGGTGAAGGTCAGGCCAGAGGTACGAGATCAGCCCTCGATGGCAGAAAGCTTCTCTTACAAGTGCTGCAGCTTCTCCCGAGGCTTGCCCAGGAATAAGAAGACCCCAGTAAAGCTGACTTTATTGTCAAGAATGAAGCTGTAGGATCACAGGCCATAGGCTTCAGGCTCATTGCAAGTGACAGTTTATTCAAAGACCAGGTACTTCTGGCTGACAAGACCCTGAACCCATGTCTACCTATTATATTTTCCAATTAATGTGGTTGCATGTGGTAACATGCAATAGTGGCAAAGAACATTGCCCTTGGAGTAGTGGCAGGGTGGATAGAGTACCTCGTTTGAATTCAGGAAGCTGAATCTTTCTAAGTTCAAATCTGGCCTCAGATACTTATAAATTGTGTGATCCTGGGCAAGTCACTTAATTCTGCCTCAGTTTCCTCATCTATAAAATGAGCTGGAAAAGGAAATAGCAAACTGCTCTAGTATCTTTTTCAATAAGACAACTGGGAGTTTTGGAGAGTTGAAATATGACTGCAATGATTGAACAACAAGCAGGAAACTGGCCTTAGTTAAGTCCTTGCTGTGATCCACTCATATGTCCCTGTAATATCATCTAATTGATTAGGAAATTTCTTAACCAAGCTCCTACAATCCTAAATTCCTACATCAAGAAGTTGGTTGACAGTAATACCCACAGAGAATAGCAGACATGTTCTTACCAATCAATCCACTTGCCTTACCAATCAATCCAACTTTGCCTTGCTTTTTATGAGGCTGTGCATCTGGGATAGCTTTTGGACCACAGTTCTAGGTCCTGGGAAAGCAGGGAGTTTGGGGAAAAAGGTAGTGAACACTCATAATGTAGTATCAGATTACTTAGTCTTTTTGATTTGAGTCCTAGTGGCCAAACACAAACATCCAACTATCCGGTGGCCAGTTTTTGATGCACCTGTTATATTTAATCAGGGTAGTTCTTGGCCAGCAGACATACAGCTAGTCACTGGAGATGCACTTACATGCATTTTGCCTTGAGAGGATCTCCCAGAACTTGTACTCCCCTGAGATCCCTTTTGAAGGTCTTCCTATCAAGATGAATGGTATAAACCTCTCTAATAACAATAAAAATGATTTATATAAGGAAATTCTAAAGAAAAAGCAGAATAAAGGCTGTCATCAAAAAAAAAAGTATGAACATTGAAAATGGGTTGATTGACTGGCAAAATCTAAAGGTAGATAGCCTGTGTAGTCCATTAGTATCTTTGTAACATAACGTATGAATGAACAAAAAAGCATTTATTAATTAGATGCCATATTCTGAGGATAAAAATACAAAATCCAATTAATCCTTGCCTTAAAGAAGATTACATTGTAGAGAGAAACGATCCTTATGTGGGGATGATGACTCAGGAAGAGAATGTCTGGGGAATCACAAGGAAGGAAAATTGATCCACAGGGCAGTCAATTGGCAAAGGGAGGAATACTGGCAGTTCGGATTTGATTGATAATACTGAACAAGAAATGGAAGGGGGGGGGGGGCGAATGGAGAAATAAGGCCCCATAACTTTGGATGGATCTTTGATGGAAATCTTACAGTAGGATATACAGGATGAACAGGCATCTCTGCATTACAGTCTCCATAACTGGAGGTAGTGTTAGCTGCATAGGTGAAATCACAGATTCATTGGAGTATTTAACTCTCATAATGCTGAATGAGATGAGATCTTTCAAGACACTTGTGAAAATCAAGTAAGGCTTCGTCTACTTCAGAGTTTGAGTAGGCCTGAAGCTTTGAGATGAATCAAGGGCATACTTTTAAGTCCCCTTCCTGTTATCCTCCCATGACATCATTTTCTCCCTATTTCAGTCAAATACGCACAACTATGTCCTTATTGGTCAAGTTCAATTTCTTGGGTAGTTTCCGAGTTTAGAATGTGAGACCCTCAACCAATGAAGATGGGGGTCAGTGGTGGGAGGGGGTATTTGCCTTAGGAATTAAAGTGTTAACCCTGCCCCCAGGAGGTGCTTCTTTCCCTTCAATTGTCTACTTCACAGGTGGGACACCCTTCTCCCCAGAATGTATAATAAACTTTGCTTTGCTTCTAGAGATCTCTCCAGCTTTTTTATTAAATGGTGACCCCTCACCATTTCTGAGCCACACAATGCATTCAGGCATTTTCAAGTGCATTAACTCAGAAGATCTCTATAATGTAAATATTACAATTATCCCCATTTTGAAGATGAGAAAACTGAAACCTAGGGAGTTTAAGTGGCGAAGGTACAGAATTCCTCCTAAGGGTCAATGTCAGGAGGAGCTTTAGAGTCAGAGGACCTTGACAGTTACCAGCTGAGTGGCCTCCGGAGAATTATTCAACACCTGCGGTCCTCAGCTTCCCCCTCTGTAACATGAGGGAAAGGACTGGATGGCCTCTGAAATTGCCGTTAAGATCTAGCAGGCTTTCTTCAGTCAAGCCATGACATGCCCACAGGGAAGATCGGAGAGAGGAGATTTTCAGCCCCAGAAAACATACCTAGGAGAACCATTGGGGACAAGAGACAATGGGCTCTTTGAAGGCTAGGGGCCCACATCTTGCAATCTGGGTGGTGCTGCCTAGCTACAGATACAATTCCCGGCACTTTGTAAGTGAGGGGGTGGGAACCAGTGAAGCTTAGGAATTTGAAAGGCTTCCAACTGCAGCTCCAACACAATGAAACTCCAGGTAGGGGACTGTCACTGTGAAGGAGGCATCCTTTCCAAAAAGTTTATTAAATTAAGCTTTCTCATATCTCAGGTTTAATTTTTATGAGGCATTTCTGACCGTTCTGCATGGGTCTAGTCTCAAGAAAATGACTGCCTTTTCTTGGTTTAAAAAGGGTTTCTTTGTTTCCAGTTATTTTTTCAGGTTTGATATTTGAAGTTTGTCTTATGATCTCCCTGACTGTCCAAGTCTCAGGGTAATTTATGCATGAAAAAAAGATGTAAGAACATCAGTAAAACCCAGGACTCATAGCTCTAATGTACCTTAAAGATCATTTAGTCCAATCCATTTTATTGATGAGAAAACTCAAGTCCGGATTAAGTGATTTCTTCCCCGCCACACAGGCAGTACATAGGAGCCAAGAGTCAAACCATGTTGAGTTGTGGCCACTAAATAAATCCAAGAATCTTTCTGTTACATTTCATTGCTGTTACACTGGACAGAAAAAGTCAATTAAATCAGTCTAAATATTAAGGAACTACATTGAGCACCAGGAATACAAAGAAAATTGAAAGTCCCTATTCACAAGGAGCTTGAAGTCTGATGGAGAAAGCAGCATGCAAACAACTGCATACAAACTGTGTACAGGATAAACTAGAAATAATCAACAGAGGAAAATTAGCAGGTATTGGAAAAGAGTTCTTTTAGAAGGTGGGATTTGAGCTACCACTTGAAGGAGCCGGAGAAGGCAAGAAGAGATAAGGAGAGAATGGTAGGGAGGAGTCTCAGTCAGGGAAAATGCCCAAAGTGCTTCTTACAATGCTTTGTTTGAGGAAGAACAAGTAGGTTAGTTCCTTGGTATCAGAGAAGTCTCGGTGGGGGTGGGGAGCCTAAGGTGAAGATTGCAAAAGCGGAGGTAGAGTGTGTTATGGGTTTTCAATACTCTATTTTCCATTTGATCTTGGAGGTAACAGAGAACCACTGGAGTTTGTTGCATATAAAAGTGACACAGATTTGTGCTTTAGGAAGGTCTTTTTGCCAGCCGAATGAGGGATGGCCTGGAGTGGAGACTTATAGCATGCAGATCAATAAGTAGGCTATTGTGATAGTCCAGGTGGAATGAGAAGAGTCCTGCACCCAGATAGCGATGTGTAAGACAGCTGTTCACAATTGATAAAACATGGCAACAGACTGATGGGGGTGTGTGGGGATAGAGGAATATGAGACAGTGAGGGGACAAAGACATCATGGTGATGAACCTGGGTAACTATCTTTGGCAGTAAAAGAGAAGTTTGGCAGCGGGGGAGGGTCTAGAAGAAAATAGAGAGAATTGAGTTTTAGACATCTTGAATTTAAGACATGCACAGGATTATCCAGTTATACACGTCTAATAGACAATGGATGTAAGAGTTTGGAGAGCAACAGAGATGTTAGGATGTCTGAGAATTATAAAGATAATTGAATCTATGAGATTCACCAAGTGAAATAATATAGAATGAGAAAAGAAGGCCCAGAAAAAGCTGTGGGACCTAGATAGGAGGGGAACCAAGAGAGGGTAAAACAATGAAAACCTAGAGAGAAGAGGGTACCAGAAGAGGGTGATCACCAAGTCATGAAGCATGAGAACTGACAAAAGATCGCTCGCCATAGTGGGTTACTAAGAGATCATTAATATTTTGGAGAGGGCAATTTCAGTTAAATGATATTAGAAGGCAGGCAGTAGAAAGTTAAGAAGATAATGAGAAGTGGAGGTGCTTATTGTACATAGCTTTCTCCACATAAGATGAGAGACCTCTGGGACGGTGTCTATCAGAGACACATGGATGCAGTGAGAGTTTTTTGAGAACGGGGAAAGAAGCCCTTCTGAAGGAGAGCGGCCAGTAGACACGCGAGATTAAAGGTAAATACAAGGAGGCAGTCTGCTGCAAAAGAAGAGATGGAATAGGATCCTTGTTTGGCAAGACAGAGTTACCTCTTCATGAGACCCAGGGATGAAGGAGGAGACAGTAGTGGAAGGACATCTGGGTGATGTTAGATGAGGTCAGTAAATTAACTCCATTTTTTCTTATAAAATAAGAGGTAAACTTTTCAACTGAGAGGGATGAAAGAATCTGGAAGAGCTGCTGTGATGAGTGGGATAGTGAATTAATTAGGGAAGTATAAAAGGATTGCTTTGCAACAGTAAAGATGCATTTGTGGCTATATGGCTGTCTGTCTCCAATAGTACTTTGGAGCAGTAGTGTGGTTCAGTGGATGGAATACTGGGTCTATCTGTCTTCCTAAGTTCAAAAATGGCCTCAGACACTAATTGTGTGACCCTAGACAAGTCACTTTAACACTGTTTGCCTCAGTTTCCTCATTTGTAAAATAAAATGGAAAAGGAAAAGGCAAACTACTCCGATATCTTTACCAAGAAAAACCCAAATGTGGTAGGGCACAACTGGAGAAAAAAAACCCCACAAAACTACAGAACAATAATATTACATTTTAAGGCTCATAAAATGTTATTATCCTCACAATAACCCAGAAAAGTAGATACTGTTATCATCCTAATTTTTACAGATGAGGAAACTGAGGCAGAGGTGAACTTAGTTGGAGGTTAACCTCTAACAGAGGTTAAAAAAAATTTTACATACAACCTCCTAAGTACAAGAGACTAGATTTATACTCAGGTCTCCCAGACCTCAGGCTGAGCAACACAAATTTAAATTTTAAATATCTTCCTGGTTCCTTCCGACCCCCACCCTCAAATGAGTCCTGAATTTTTTTACAAGACAGCCCACATTCACCTAAGGGCTTTAAGGTTTACAATGCATTTTGAATACTCCTCTGGGAGTACTGGTGTAATAAGTATTAGACTTAACCTGTGTGTTACCTCAAAAGCAGTCTAAAAGAACTCCAGATACCTCCTCTTAATGCAGAAACCTCCTCTATAGCAATCCCAACATCTAGTCAGTCTCTGCTTTCATAATTCCAGTAAGAGAGAGCTTGCTACGTCACAAGTAGCCAGTTCCATTTTCAGGCAAGTTTAATTAAGATCAGAAAGTTTCTGCCACCCCATTTCCGCTCCAAGGCTACTAACTAAAGCTGCCCTTGTCCTCTTTCCCAGATCCATGAATTGCCTGAAGCAGACAAGACATCATCACTCCCAGCCAATTTTGTGAAACCCCTAAACTCTCCCCTCCAGAATTCCCTAGCTTTCCCTTTCTATTTTCAGCAGTTATGCAAAACAAAAACTTAGTAAAACCCTAGAATGTTCCAACTCCCTGGCACCTGCAACTCCTTTTCCTCTGCCCAAATATTTTAAAAGAACCCCATGGCCAACTCCCATTTTGGGCTTCCTAACACTTGCTGCTTCATGGAACCCCTATTGCAATTTCTTGTCCACATAAAAGATCATGATTTTTGCTATATTGGCTGTCCTCTCATTAATTCAGGTGGACACCTCCATCCAGTGGGACTAGCTCTGTCCATTAGAGCTACAAAAAACTGCTTTAGACTATCCACCTTTGGTGTCCACCTGATTCACCCAAAACTCACCTGTGGCTCCAGGAAGCTGTAGCATATACAAGTCACACCCCCATAAACCACTTCAACAGATGAGCTAAGGCAGGGGGAGCACAGAAGACAGGACTCAAATCCATCAGGAGCTAGGAAGTGACTACTCGGAACAAGTGAAGACTTCCCCTGGTAGAATGGATGGATGAGAACAATTTGTTCCAATGGCTGTGAAGGCGCTATGGAGCCTTGGAACTTGGCCAGGCTTCTAAGACACTAAAGTTATCCACTGGGTCATTAATCATCACCAGCCATCTTGCCTTTTGTCTTGCCACTGAACTTCAAAGACTCTGAAAGAAAGAGTGAGGCTGAAGACTATGCAATTCTCCCCTCACTTAAATCCCATTCCTGCTCAAGATCCTCTTGGAAAACAGAGGACAAGTCACAACAATTTCTATGATTGGGTGTGATCCCTGCCATTCCCACTTTCTTTCTAACAAGAAATACCAAGAGAGCATAAACGGTTTTTTAAGCTTCCAGGATAATTCTACCCCTTCTAAAAGATGTTTTTGTGTAAAATCATTCCAAGGAATCCAACTAGAAGTAGCTAGATGGAGCCAGATATAGAGTGCTATATCTGGAATTAGGAAGATCTGAATTCATATCTGTTTGAGACACTTGCTAGTTTCGAGGGCCTGGAAAAGTCACTTAATCAATTCTTTCAGCCTCAATTTTCTCATCTGTAAAAAAATAAATAAATAAATAAATAACCTCAACTATCACATAGGATTATAATGAGAATCAAATGAGATATTTATAAGACCCTACTATGCTTGGCACATAATAAACACTTAACAAATGCTTATTCCTTCCCCCTTTCTAACTGTTCTATAAATGGCAATTTTCCCAATTGTGTGGTTCAGAAATGGTGAGGGGTCACCATTTAATAAAAAAAAAAAAAAAAAAGCTGGAGAGCTCTAGAAGCAAAGCAAAGTTTATTATACATTCTCGGGAGAAGGGTGTCCCATCCATCCAGCAGACAATTGAAGGGAGGAAGCACCATCAGGGGCAGGGTCAACACTTTTAATCCCTAATGCAAATACCCCCTCCCACCACTATCCCTCATCCTTATTGGCTGAGGGTCTCACATTCTAAACTCAAAAACTACCCAAGAAATTGAACTTGACCCATTAAGTACATAGTTGCCCATATTTGACCGAAACAGGGAAAAAATGATGTCTTGGGAGGTTAGCAGGAAGGGAACTTAAGTATGCTCTTGACTCAGTCTTCAAAGTCCTTTATGCCTACTCAAACTCTGAAGTAGATGAAGCCTTACTCGATTTTCACAACTGTTTTAAAAGATCTCACCTCATCTTGTTCACAATCAAAACATTTTGCAATTTATCTTTTTTTTTTTTAAACAAATCAAGATGATTGTCCTGTCTTCCCAACCTGCTCCTATCTCCCCTTATTATATGCTCTGTATAAATGGTTTTTGTCCATTCTTTTAAAAACTCTGCTCTTGTACTCCTTGCTTTGTATATATATTAGCAGAATGCTCAAAGGTGAGAGTAGTACTCATCCAGAATCCAGAGGGCATTTGAAAATTCATTTATTTACATGTGTGGGATCCAAATGTGATTATTCACAACTCTTCTCAAATCTGAACCTGGATCTCCTTTCCCACGTCCAGTATCCTGGTTTCAGTATTTATATTCTGGGAGATTAGATTATTTCCTTGACCAAAAACCTTCAATAGTTCCCCGTTGCTTACAGAAAAAAGTCCAAATTTTTAGACATTTTTGAAGGCTTTCCATAATCTGCCCACACATACCTTTTCAGACTTCAGGCTCCTTATTCCCCTATTTATATCCTTTCGTCCAATTAAACTGGTTCACTCATTCCACACAACACTCTTAGAATATTCTCACTTCCAGGTCTTTGTCTCCACCATTTCCTTTACAGGAGCTCACTATCTATACAGAAATTGAGGTGCTTCTTACATGAAGCCTTTCCTCTATTATAGAATTTTAAATCTGCAAAAAAATCTATTCCTTTTGTGAATTTCTATAGCTTCTGTTTATTCTCTTCTACTCATGTGGGATTTATGATAGACTGCCTTGTTTTTAAAATTAATTTGTGAATTTGATTTCCTCAACTTGACCCTAAAGACAAGAAATGTGCCTCATACTCTGTCTCTTTGGTACTGTGTTCTGCGCAGAAAAGTATTTAATAAATTATTTCTGTGAAAGGAAGGGAGGAAGGAAGAAGGAAAGGGACACCAAAGAAATGGAAGAAAGAAAAGGAAAAGAAAGGGAAGAGAGCAAAATTAGGAATATCTAGTTTCTGGGTTCCGTAGATTTAGGAAAAATTGAAGTACATGAAGGCAGAAATGAGGGCAGAAAAATGCCAGGTAGAGTCTAGCAATGTTCTGGTTTTAAAAAATAACAACAAACAAAACCAGATTGGTACTTGGGAACTTAGAAATCAAACCAGGTCCAAAAATAAGTCAACAAGTCTATCGCTGAGAGGTCCTGAGATTTGGAGATCTATTCTCTTCTTTCTTGGAAAAATGGGAAAGTTTTTATTGGTGACCTCTGGCCTCAGGGGCCAATGCCAGTTACCCCAGTGGTTACATTCTTCTTTTTTCCAATGGGTTAAAAGTTCTTCTCATATTGCAAAGTAACACAACTCTGATGTAGCATCACACACCTCAGTTTGGCTAACATGACAGGAAAAAATAATAATAAATGTTGGAGGAGATGTGGGAAAATTGGAATAGTAATACAATGTTGATGGAGTTGTGAACTGATCCAACAATTATGAAGAGCAATTTGGAATTATGCCCAAAGGGATATCAGACTGTGCATATACCCTTTGATCCAGCAGTGTTACTACTGGGCTTATATCCCAAAAAGATCAAAAAGGAGGGAAAGGGACCCACATGTACAAAAATGTTGTGGCAGCCCTCTTAGTGGCCAGAAACTGGAAACTGAGTGGATGCCCATCAGTGGGAGAATGGCTGAATAAGTTATGGTATATGAATGTTATGGAATATTATTGTTCTGTAAGAAATGATCAGCAGGATGAATACAGAGAGTCTTGGAGAGACTTACATGCACTGATGCCGAGTGAAATGAGCAGGACCAGGAGATAGATGATTGTTAACTTGGAAATTGATAACTTGGAAATCATTAAGGAAAGACTACTAGCCAAGAATCAGTATGCAGGCCCCTTGCTCTCTAACACCACATTTTATCTTTTTGCCTACACAGTCCATCATTTTCTGACTACTTTTCTAGGAACGCAGTAAAAAGTTCTTAGGTTTGTCATTAAGAAGGGACAGAGCTTTTGTAGCTGGGAGTTCTGTAACAAGGAAGCTATGTCTATGATTCCCTTTAGTGCAAGACCAAAGTAACAATATCTCTGCACTTCCTGCTCTCGGTATCTTTGCTTTGAGATTAACTCTTGAGCATCCTGGCAAGGATGGGTTTCCCACCCTATATTACACTGATTTTTGTTGTTTTAATCTGATGAAACAATGCCTATTATTTTGATGCTACTTACAAATCTAGCTTCCTTCCTTTCTTCTTTACTTTTTTCTTTCCCTCCTTTTCTTCCTCTTTCCTTTGTTCCCTTTCTCCCTCTTTCTTTCCCTCCCTTCTTCCTTCCTTCCTTCCTACCTTTCCCCTCATCTTTTCTTTTTCTCTCTTCCTTCCTCCTTTCTTTCTCTGTATCTCCCTTATTTTCTTCAATTCTTCCTTTCTTACTTTTTCCTTCCCTTCCTTCGTTCCTTCCTTTCCTTCTTCTTTAACTTTTTGTTTTAAGTCATATTCTGAATATTCCCCTACTCAGATTGAAACTTTCAATAACAAAGAAATACAGCTAAATAAACAACCCAGTGACTAATTTTGATAACATGTGTGCCATTTTGCTCCTATAGTTCCCTACCAAGGGAAGTATGTTTAATTATCTCTAGGATCATTACTAGCTTTTCAGTTATTCAGCATTTGGCTTCTTTTAGTAATCGTTTAATTACTGTAATCTTACATATCACTGTGGTGACAGTTCTGGTGTACTTTGCCCTGGACAGACCATGTCTGTTGTACTGGGTTTAGGTCTGAGTAATATGTTTTAGGAAGGACACTCATAAATTGAGAGTCCAGAAATGGCAACCTGAATGTTGAAAGGCCCTGAGATTATTAAATATGGAAATCATTTGAGGAAACTGAGGATGTTTGGACCAGATAAAAGAAGATTTAGGATGGATATAAAGATTATCCTCAAGAATTTGAAAGTTTTTCATTAAAACAGATCAAACATATCCTCCTTAGCTCCCAGATAGAAGTAGGAGTAATGAATATAAATTATAAAGAGGCAGATCTAATCTCTTTATGCAAAGATTCTAAAAATTAGAGCTATCAAAAAGTGAAATAGGCTTTTGGGGGAGGTAGGGACTTCCCCTTTTCAAGAACTCTTGAAAGTCAAGTTCTTGAACTCTTGATTCTTCTTCCACAGGACAGCTCTTCAGATATGTGAAGACAGTCATTATGTGAAGAGCACTTCAGTTCCTATTATGGAAAAACTACATGGGCACAGGAAAGAATTTACAAAATATTCAGGGGAGGAGGGTGCTCCAAACTGGAGAGATGAAGAAATTCCTTTTGAAGGAAATGGCTTAGCGCTGAGCCTTGGGAATTCAAAGAAGTAAATGTAAGGAGAGAAAGAACTCCAGGTATGGAGTACAATGCCTACAAAGGTAGAGAAGCAAGAGGGGAAATGCTGTATAATGGAAACAGCTAGCAGGGCAGTTTGGTTAAAATGTAAATTGAGTGCCAGGAAGTAATATGCAATAAGCCTGGAAAGATAGATTGGAACCAGATATTCAGGGTTTTAAATATCAAATAGAGGAGTTTTAATTTTTTCCTAGAAGCAAGAGGGTGCACTGATACTTTTTTTTTTATTTATTTTTTTTAATAGCCTTTTATTTACAGGATATATGCATGGGTAACTTTACATCATTAACAATTGCCAAACCTCTTGTTCCAATTTTTCACCTCTTACCCCCCCACCCCCTCCCCTAGATGGCAGGATGACCAGTAGATGTTAAATATATTAAAATATAAATTAGATACACAATAAGTATACATGACCAAAACGTTATTTTGCTGTACAAAAAGAATCAGATTCTGAAATATTGTACAATTAGCTTGTGAAGGAAATCAAAAATGCAGGTTGCACTGATACTTCTTAAGCAGAGAAGTGACATGTTCATATGTATAATTTTAACATCAGTTTGGAAACTCTATGAATGATAGATTAGAGAAAGGATATGGATGTCAATTAGGAGATCATACATTACTTATTCCATGTCAAAGGTGAACTAAAGGTAATGGCCCTAAAAATGAAGAGTAGGGGACAGAATTTGTAGGGCTAGATTTAACTAGAAGGGGTAGCCATTTGGATAAAGGGATGAAAGTTAACAACTGAAGAAGATTCTGAAGTTGCAAATGTGAGTATCCAGAAAGATGATGATGATGATGATAAGGAAGTGATGATGGGGACAGATGTTGAACCCAAAAAAATATACTGGGGTTTGAGGCTGGTGTCCTGAGGTGTATCAAAATAATTTGTAGATTTGGACCATCTCCAAATCAAGAGACAAAGATTTTATCACACTGTTGGCAGTGGACTAAATTCCAAAACTGAGTTTATTGTTTAACAGGGTTAAAGATTTGGGCTAAGTGGGATTATATCCCAAAGAGATTATAAAGAAGGGAAAGGGACCTGTATGTGCACGAATGTTTGTGGCAGCCCTTTTTGTAGTGGCTAGAAACTGGAAACTGAATGGATGTCCATCAGTTGGAGAATGGCTGAATAAATTGTGGTATATGAAAATTATGGAATATTACTGTTCTGTAAGAAATGACCAACAGGATGATTTCAGAAAGGCCTGGAGAGACTTACACGAACTGATGCTGAGTGAAATGAGCAGGACCAGGAGATCATTATATACTTCAACAACAATACTAGATGATGACCAGTTCTGATGGATCAGGCCATCCTCAGCAACGAGATCAACCAAATCATTTCTAATGGAGCAGTAATGAACTGAACTAGCTATACCCAGAAAAAGAACTCTGGGAGATGACTAAAAACCATTACATTGAATTCCCAATCCCTATATTTATGCACACCTGCATTTTTGACTTCCTTCACAAGCTAATTGTACAATAATTCAGAGTCTGATTCTTTTTGTACAGCAAAATAATGTTTTGGTCATGTATACTTATTGTGTATCTAAGTTATATTTTAATATATTTAACATCTACTGGTCATCCTGCCATTTAGGGGAGGGGGTGGGGGGAGTAAGAGGTGAAAAATTGGAACAAGAGGTTTGGCAATTGTTAATGCTGTAAAGTTACCCATGTATATATCCTGTAAATAAAAGGCTATTAAATAAAAAAAAAAAAAAAAAAAAAAAAGATTTGGGCTAAGTTCCTACAGGAGCTCTAAATTAACAAGGGGGAAAATGCTATAAGGCAGACTAATTTCCTAATGATCTAGCAATTAAGAAGGGGGAGGATAAGGCCTTATATAGTAGAGAAATAACCTTGGGTATTGACATCTGTAGCTTGGTCTTCTGATTGGATACAGTAACTAGGAGGGGAGGGGTGTCAAGATAATCCTGTCAATGCCCCTCTCTCTGGTCCATGTAGCTAGCAAGGAGCTGGTCTTTTACTGGGGTCTTATTCACCCTATCAGTGATGATGATGAGATAGTACTCTAAGGTTTCCCAAGTGCTTTATACAAATGTATAAACATTTACATATGTTTGTATGTGTATATATATGTATACACACAAATGTATATTCATATATGTGTGTCATCTATATAAAACAGAGACAAGTCAAAATTGCTTAATTCTCTCGTTTTTGCTTTTTTCCTGACCTAGAGAATGACCTTTGCACTGGAAATGAGAGCAGAAAAAAAAAAGCCCATCAGGAAGTTGATACCCAAAATAAATAAGGAGATCTTGAGAAAATACTCAACTGTCCTTGATGAAATCAAGTCACTAGGTCCCAGATCAACTCCATTGTACAATCCTGTAGTTGTCCTTTGTTCTAGAAGAAAACTATAGTATCAGGGAGGTGGTGCCCTGATCCAAAAGTGAATTGGATTGAAGTGAGGGATGCTGTGCAAGGTCACCTGCCTCCCTTTCCCCTCCAGAGCCACCTGGGTCCAGTGGCCAGATACAGATCAAGAAGACTGGAGATGGCCCTGGATGCAGTAGGAGACATTGGCCTTTCTAAACTAAGATCTTTAACAGGTCTCAGTCTGAGTGAGGCTGCACCCATTCAGTGATTAAAGCTAAGTAGCAATTGTTGAAAACTACAAGAATAGGCAGATATAACTATAGAGCTGTTGAGTGATCTTTGGAAGATCATGGAAAACATAAGAGGGGCTACAAGATTGGAGAAGGGCAAACATCACCTCAGTTTAAAAAAAAAAAAAAAAAAAGGAAAGAGAAAAGAGTCTGCAAACTATTGGTGAATGAACTTGACATCAATTCCTGGGTAAATTCTAGAATGGCTCCTCAAAGAGATGCTTAGTAAACATCTAGACTGAGAAGCAATAATACCAGAGAACCAGCAGGCTTTCATCCAGAAAGGGTCAGTCTAGGCTAATGTCATTTCCTTTTTTGAAGAATTCCTGAAGTAAGAGATGAGAATGCTACAGATAGCATTTACTTAGATTTGATAAAAATTTCTCAAATTATTCTTGTGGAAAATATGGGGAGTTGTGGATTAAAAAATTATAAAATTAGATGGATTCAGAATCAGTTCAATATCTAGATTCAAAGAGAAGGAGTTAATGTCCTAGTAAAGCTAAAAATCTTTAGTGTTGTTGTGTCCCTTTTATTGTCCTGGCTCAGTTTCCCTAAATTGTTCTGCCTCAGTTCCTAAATGTTCTGGTCAATCCTGCAACATCACCCCTTCCTCCTAATTATCCGGATAAGGAGTAAGACCTTCTCTCTTAGGCATCACCAGAATGGGGGTGCCCCTCCCCATTCTGTAATCCCAATTTATCAGATGTCCCCCCATACTTCCCCCCATCCTGTCAGAACTAGATTGATAGTCCCTTCCTGCTCTCATTGCTCTGACTCTGCCCCTGCCTCAGTCTACTCCCTGGTAGCTTGGAGACACGTGTGTGTGTATGTCATTGAGAATTCTCACTGGCTGCTGGATTCTTGGAGACGATAGTCTCATTCAGCCCTGGGACCAAACCACGGGTCCATTTGGTCCCATTGAATAAATTATTAAATACTCTCTAACCTCTATCTTGCCTCAGTTTCTCCAGCATTACAGTATCCTAAGAATTTCTTCTCTGACCTATGATGTTTAATATTTTTTTATCAATGAATCAGATAAAGGTGTAAGTGGTACGTCCCCTAACTTCTCAGAAACCACAAAGCTGAGAAAGATAGCAAACATGCTAGATGACAAAAGTCAGGACCCAAAAGAATGCTGAAAAGGTAGATTATTGGTCTGAATCTAATACAGTGATACTAATAGATAGCATTTACATAGGGCTTTCAGTCCCTGCCTCAGGGACCCCCAAGTCCTACACTCAATTCACTGTATCACCCAGTTGCCTACTATTATGGTGCAACTCAGTAGGAATAAATGTAAATTCTAGTACTTGGATCAGCTTGGATCAGCTTACCAAATACAAGATGGCAGAGGCATGGTAGTTTGCAGCTGTCCTGGAAAATGACAGAGATTTTAATCCAATACAAGTCAACAATGTGGAGACATAGTTCCAAATCATGTTAACTTTGTTTAGCTACTATGTTAGAAGTACAGCTTCTAAGAATTGTTGTTTAGTTTTTTGAGGGATCATGTCTGACTCTTCATGACCCTTTTTGGGAGTTGTCTTGCAAAGACACTGGAGTGATTTGTCATTTCTTTCTATGGTTCATTTTACAGATGAGAAAAACTGAGGCAAACTGAGTTATGATTTGCCCAGTGTTATATCACTAGTAGGCATCTGAGGCCCCAAATTCTGTCCACTGTGTCACCTCAATGATCTTTCTAGGGACTGGAAGGTAATGTACTCAGTCCTTTTCATGGGCATGTGTTCAGTTTGGGGGTTAAGAAAGACATGGATAACCTGGAAAGTGTCCAGAGTAGGGCAACCAGGATGATGATGATAATATAAGGAATGACTAAAAGGACTGAGCATATTGAACTCCAAAAGAATTCTCAAAAAAAGTGGTCCAAACTTTTAAAGGCTATAACAGAGCAGCAGGATTAGATCTGTTTTGGCCAATTCTAGAGACAGAATCAGGGTAGAAAGTACAAAGAAGCAGATAGAGTCTTGACGTCAGGAAACTTTTCTAACAATTAGTGCTGCCCCAAACAAAACCCCGGGTACACCCCTACATAGCCATTAGAGTCAGAAAAGTTGACTTAGATGGAATGGTCAGATGGATAGGAGGAAAATCAAAAGAGAATTATGTTGCAGAAAGCCACCAAGGAGAGATATTTCACAAGAATGTGCTGGTCTCACACACCTAACACCATACACCAAGATAAGGTTGAAATGAGTTCATGATCTAGACATGAAGAATGATATTATAAATAAATTTGAAGAACACAGGATAGTTTGCTTCTCAGACCCATGGAGGAGGAAAGAATTTGTGACCAAATTAAAACTAGAGATCATTATTGATCATAAAAAAGATAATTTTGATTATATTAATTTAAGTTTTTGTACAAACAAAACTAATGCAGACAAGAGTAGAAGGGAAGCAATTAGGAAAACATTTTTACATTCAAAAATTTTGATAAAGGCCTCATTTCCAAAATATGTAGAGAATTGACATAAATTTATAAGAATTCAAGCCATTCTCCAGTTGATAAATGGTTAAAGGATATGAACAGACAATTTTCAGATGAAGAAATGGAAACTATTTCTAGCCATATGAAAAGGAGTTTAAAATCACTATTGATCAGAGAAATTCAAATTAAGACAACTCTGAGATACCACTACACACCTCTCAGATTGGCTAAGATGACAGGAAAAGATAATGACAAATATTGGAGGGGTTGTGGGAAAAGTGGGACACTGATGCATTGTTGGTGGAGTTGTGAACAGATCCAATCATTCTGGAGAGCAATTTGGAGCTATGTTCAAAAAGTTATCAAACTGTGCATACCCTTTGATCCAGCAGTGTTTCTACTGGGCTTAATTCCCAAAGAGATCTTAAAGAAGAGAAAGGGACCTGTATGAGCAAAAATGGGGCAGCCCATTTTGAAGTGGTAAGAAACTGGAAACTAAATAGATGCCCATCAATTGGAGAATAGCTGAATAAATTGTGGTATATGAATGTTATGGAATATTATTGTTCTGTAAGAAATAACCAGCAGGATGAATACAGAGAGGCATGGAGATACTTACATGAACTGATGCTGAGTGAAATGAGCAGAACCAGGAGATCATTATACACAGTAACAACAAGACTATATGAAGGTTGATTCTGATGGACGTGGTTCTCTTCAACAATGAGATGATTCAAACCAGTTCCAATTGTTCAGTAATGAAGAGAATCATCTACACCCAGAGAGAGGACTGTGGGAAGTGAGTGTGGTTCACAACATAGCATTTTCACTCTTCTTGTTTCCTTGCATTTTATTTTGCTTCTCTTTCTTTCTTGTGTGGCACAATAATTGTATAAATATGTATACAAATATTGTATTTAACATATATTTCTACCATGTTTAACATATATTGGACCACTTGGTATCTAGGGGAGGGCGTGGCGGAAGAGAGGGAAATTGGAACAGAGGGTTTTGCAAGGGCTAATTTGGAGAATTGTCTATGCATATCTTTTGAAAAATAAAAAGCTTTAATTAAAAAAACCCTAAATCACTAAACAAACAAACAAAATAACAACAAAGGAATGTGCTGGTCAGCAGTGTTAAATACCTTAAAGAGATCAATGATAAGGACTGTGAAAATGCTGTGGGATTTAGCAAAACTATTCACAGGGAGATATCTGTGCCAGACTGAGCCTCCAAAAAGAATTTCCTTCTAAGTGTAGTTGCATGGTGGATGATAGATAATGTCTTGACTTGCTGTGAATTAGTTTTAATAGAGGCATTTAAGATGTTCAAGTCATCAGTCTCACTCTTTTTCCCAGTCATGAAGTCCAGTAGCAAGACAAAAGTCAGGATGATTGGGGCTGTTCCAGGATACAGTGGGTGACTTTGGCATCTTAGATTTCTGATCAAGCTCTAAACACTCATGAGACCTGCTTCAGGTACCTCTGTGGCCAATGGAACAAATCGCTCTCATCCTTCTAGTCCAGCAGGGGAAGTTTTCACGTGCTTGGTGAATGTTTTACATTCATTTATATTTACATTCATTTACAGGGGTGTGGCTGCTGCAGTTTCTTGCAACCACAGTTGTGCAGCCACAGGTGAGAGTTGTATAAATCAAGTGAACACCTCAAGAGGATGAGCAACCCTTGGCAAGTCCAGAGATATTAATCCTCCCTGAAAACTCCACACACCTCAGTATAGTAGTAGCACAGAGGAACTGTGAGATGAGCAAATCCAGGGACATCTACATCCCAAATATTCAAATGTATAATTTGTGCCTGACCTGTGATAAAGCTTTCTGAGCTTGTAATGGGCCGATAAACTGCAGTTGAACACACTGTACCTTGACCCCAACATCGTGATGATATTGGTCCTCTGAGTACAAAGGACAAACAGCATGGTAAATTAAAGTTAATTGCTCAGGTATGCTGAAAAAGAAAAGGGGGTGTTCATCGCTGGTAGATGCTCATTGTTTGGGGAATGGCTAAACATGTGAATGTGATGAGATGTTACTATGTTATAGGAGATGATGAACATGATAAATACAGGTAAAAAAGCAGTCCCTGCTCTCAACTAAAGAAGAAATATTTGAAAACATCTCCTCTTGCTCCTTTGCAAAGGTCATAGTTATTTTACAGATGAGAAAACAAAGAAACCAAGAAATTAAATGACTTATCTAGGGCCACACAGCTATTAAGTATAGCAGGCTGGGTTTGAACATGTCTTCCTGACTCTGGGTGGGGCTCTATTTATTGAGCCATCCAGCTTGAAGATTGGACATGGTGATAGCATATCTCAGCTATTGACACACAATATCAATACACAAGGACAGAGAGATGAATCCTGAAGGACTGGCAACCAGAGGACATATTTGGGGACCACAGAAATTCATGGAGCCTATGAATGGGTGAAGGCTTGTTATAACAACAATAATTTTTATACAATGGTTCCAGATTTACAAAGTGATTTCCTTCCATTTCTGCTCACAAATCTATTTGCGTATTTAATTCACAGTTTCTCCAGGGCTTGGTGCCAGCCACCTTGGCTGGGTCACCCAGGGAAATCTTCCTGGAAAGTGAGCAGAGTTGCTTAGCTCAGGCATCTGGCTGGGAACACTAGTCCCAAGGTCAACCTCCCAGACAGAGAGCAAAGATTCCAACTCTGTTCAGGAGGGATTGTGCCTTCATGGCCCCTAAATTCCTCATCCTCCAAGCGGTTTTCCAGGGACTCTAGCATCAGGGCACTTTGCCAAAGGGGATCAAGTTGCAGGATTGTACAAACTACTTCAGAGAGGGAGCAAGCTGGAGTGGACTCAGTAGTAGCTGAATGAATAAGAAGGAGATGTAGTGAAGTTCATAGACAGGATCATTGGATTCTGAACTGGAATGGATCAACAAACATAGGCCAGTTCTTTTATTTGAAGAAATTTAAAGTTAGAGGGGTCACGTGTGTGGCCATATAGCTCAAGTACTAGGTATAGAGGTAGGAAGACCTTCTGTCATATCCTGTCTGACATTCATTAGTTGTGTGACCTGAGCCACTTGATTTCTGGGTGCCTCAGTTTCCTCTCCTATAAAAAGGTGATAATCATACATGAAGTACCTACTTCAAGGAGTTGTATCCAACAATTTATAAAGCATTTTGTAAATCTTAAAATATTTCATATAAAGGCAGCTAATATTAAGACATTTACCACAGCTAGATGGTTAAAGTGGATAGAATGCCAGGCCTGAGTTCAAATCCCTTCTAAGACACTTAATAGTTGGGTGACTCTGAGCAAGTCACTTAACCCTATGTGCCTCAATTTCCTCATCTGTAAAATGAGCTGGAGAAAGAGAGGGCAGACTCTAGTATCTTTGCCAAGAAAACTCCAAGGGGGGTCATGGAGAGTTAGAGGGGACTGAAAAATGAGTGAACTACAGCAAAGCAAGTATCAGAAAGTACACTGAAATCCAGGTCCTCTGAATTCAAATTTATCACTCTTTCCACTACACTCTGTTGTTGCTTTTCATATTTTATTGATAGCTGCTGAGTTTCCCTGAGGCAGCTAGGTAGCACAGTGGTTGGAATCAGGATGATCTGAGTTCAAATTCTACCTTGATTTTAGTTAGCTGTGTAACCCTAGGCAAGTCACTTATTTCCCTCATCTATAAATGAGGACAATAACACCTCCCAGGGCTGATGTGAGGATCAAATGAGACAATATTTGTAAAACACTAAGTATGGCATAGAGCGCATAGTAGTCACTTAATAAATGCTTGTCTCCTTCCTAAGGGGATTATAAACTCTTGGAAGGCAGGAAACATGTTTAATGATTTGCCGAGTCCTCAACAACACTTAACAAAGGGTTCAGTTAATGTTTAGTTAGCTGATCAATCAACTGATTTTATCTGAGAAGAAGCAAGCTATAATGCAGAGTTGGGAGACTCAAAAGTAGACGACCTGCCTCCTAGACCCAGCTCTCTCATCTAGGAGCTGGTGGCTGTGAGAGAGAAGGTCTTTGTCAAGTGTAATAGGGGTGAAACGTGCTGGCACTGGCTGTAAGGGATGGCTACGGAGAGCGTGCACAGATTCCCTTGGGCCATTCCAGCCTCTCATGGAACTCTGGGGGCATGCAGTACTGAGCCAGAAGAACGGATGAGCCAGGGCAGACAGGCAGTTTCTGGCTGGGGCCTCTAGGATTCATCTCCCAAGGTGACAAGAGGCAACTCTCTAATCAGAAATGAGGAAGGATGCAGTATTTTATCTTCACTGTCATGACAATTCTGCCCACTGGAAGAGCCTGTACTGCAGGCCACAATTGGGACAGTTTGCACCTGGGTCCTGGCAGCCCATCTCCCCTCTTTCCCAAATAGGTGGTAGCGGAGGTCTGCAGTGGCAGGAATGGCCTCATCCCTCTGCACGATGGTGGCAGCAGTATCCAAAAGCGTGGCAATGGCAGCAAAGCTTGGTGGCCAGAAGTGAATATGTTGGAGAGTCAACTGGAAAGGGAACCAGCCAGCTTAGTTGTTTCACCAATACAGGTAGACTCCAGGGGCGAATCAGAAACTGCCACTAGAATGAAATGTTAATCAGCTAGTTGGTTGCCTTTCAAACAGCTATGTTTTGATAAAAAGAGAGGAGGAAAGAGAACAAGCATTCATTAAGTGCCTACTATATGCCAGGTGCTGTGCCAAGGACTTTACAAATATTATTTCATTTTATCCTCACAACAACTTTGGGAGATAACTGCTATTCTTGTCCCCATTTTACAGCTGAGGAAACTGAGGAAGACAGCTTAAGTGACTTGCTCAGGTTCACATGCCAGTATTTTGGTCAGAATTTAAACCAAGGTCTTTCCAATTCCAGGCCTGGTACTCTCTCCCCTGCACAACCTAACTGCCTTAAATGCCAGTTTTCCAGGTGATGGTGATTGTAGTTATAAGTTAAATTATTGAATACTTTTTAATTGTTCTATTTTAAAGAAATGAGTACCATGAAGATACAGCAACGCGGACTCATACTAAGTTTATTGTCTTCTAAAATGATCAAAACCTCAGAACAAATGCTATCTGATCATGTTTTCCTTTTGTTATACTTGGGAAGTTAATTTTTAAACCCAATCTTTAAACGTTATCCCTGTTAATTTATCCCTATTATTTCATCTCATTAGCTTTAGTCATAATTCTATCCTGGCTAATCTTTTCAGTCTTGATTCTTTCATCCAGTTTATACTTAGCTCTCTCAAATTTATATCATCCAAAAATTTCACAGCATGTCATCTAAACTTTTAACCAAGTTTTTTCTAAAAATGTTAAAAAGCACAATACTAACCCCAATTTTAACTCTAGAGCTCTCTATTGATACCTTTTCCACATTTGGCCCTTTAGGAACTTTTGTATCCACACTTTCTGTTCATTTCAGATCTATCTGATTATATATTACTACTACCTACCCGAATCTCTCATTTTGTCCATTAAGAGAATGAGAGATAGTCAAAGACTTTTTTGAAAACTAATTAAACTACATTTATGGCATTCCCATGACTTACAGATCAAGTAACCTTTTCCCAAAAATGGAAATGAGGTTAGTTTGTGTAAATTATTTTAATGAAACCCTATAGGTTCTTTGTGCTCATTGCTTCCTTTTCCAGATGTGCTGTGACCACATGCAACCCCCTTTTTAAATTTAAGATAATTTTATTCTTTTGAATATATATAACTTATATAGATATCAATCTTTGTAGAGTTGGAGGTCCAAATTTTTCTCTCCTCCCTAAGAAAGCAAGCAATCTGATATAGGTTATACAGTTATAATAGGCAATCACGTTAAATATATTTCTTCACTAACCATATTGTAAAAGAAGACTCAGAACAAAATGGAAAAAACATGAGAAAGAAAAAAAGTAAAAATAGTATGCTTTGACCTTCATTCAGATTCCATAATTATTTCTTTAGATGTGGTCAGTATTTTCCATCACAAGTTGCTTGGAATTGTCTTGTTCAAAAGAAATAAGTCTATAATCTTTGATCATCACACAATGTTGCTGTTACTGTGTACGATATTTTCCTGGTTCTGCTCATTTCACTCAGCATCAGTTCATGTAAGTCTTTCCAGATTTTGGTGAAATCTTCCTGCTCATCATTTCTTATAGAACAATGATATTCCATTACATTCATATACCACATGGGCATCCCCTAAATTTCCAATTCTCTCACCATAAGAAAAGCAGCTATAAATATTTTTGTATATATCATTTTCTCTTTTTTTATGATCTCTTTGTTATGCAGATTTAATAGTGGTATTGCTATATCAAAGGTATACACAGTTTTAAAGCCTTTGGGGTATAGTTCCAAGTTGTTTTCCAGAACATTTAATAATATGTCTTAGAATTTTGCCAAGATTCAAAATCAATCTCAACAATCATTAGTTTAAGAACCCTTTTTGTGGGAAGGTTTGGGTGGGGAAGAGAGGAAATCAGGACAATTGCCTTTCTCCATTTCTACACCATCTCTCCTATATCTTCCACAGATCATTGATAGTAGCTTAGCAATCCCAACTGGACAGAGCCAGAACATCCAGCAAAGGAGACAGGAGTAGTCAGACAAGTTGAAAACAAGGACAGAGTAGTAACACGGAAATCTATGGTGAAGGGTACAAAGAATGAGTAATCAATTAGTATCAAAAGTTGTATGTAGTTAAGAAGAATGAGGGTTCATAAAAGACTTATAGATTTATAATTTAGAGATCTTTGGTAATTCTGGAGAGAGCAATTTGGATGTTGAGGTATAGGAAACTAGATTGTATAGAGTTAAGAAATCTGAGAAGAAAGGAAAAAGATCGATTTTCAGTCCAAAGATCACTCTCCTTGGCAAAGAAAACAAATGAAATCAGATTTGAGTCAGCTTGCCTTATCTCTATCATTCATAATTATTCCATTTACCCTGAATAATGGCCCTTTCCTTACTTTGCTTCATCTTGTTTCTCTAGTATATCTTTTAAAAAGACAAAAAAAAAAAAAAAAAAATTGTTGCACATGTTCCTTAGCCTCAGCTCATTCTGACCTTTAGGACTCTGGACACTATTAGTTTATATAGTATAGGACTATACTATGCTTTTTAACCTGGATTCTGTTAAACACCTCTTCCCCTATCCCTTCACTTCCTTTGACTTTACTGCCTGGCTCCTGCCCAACTCTGCTTCAAGAATCTGTACATATCTTTCAAAAATCTACACCAGAATGGATCCTGTTAGTGCTATCATATTAAAGTTAATGGACATAGTCTTCAATTCTGTAATTCACCAGTAAATGACAAAAGGTTACTATGGTCTCAGGTAAAATCATTTGAAACCAATTTTTCAATAGTTTACAGAGTGAAAAGTTGGGCTTGGGTGTTGGTAGGTTTTGGGATTGCTTTTTGTTTTATTTTGTTTATTCTTTGATTTGGGGGGACAAAATAAATAAGTTAAAAATAAAAATAAATCTAAATTCATTGAAGATTTCCCTGAACATCCACATTAATCTCCATAAGATAATAATCCCTTTTCTCACTCATTGGAAACTTCATTGTGCATCTTCAGATAATTTTTGAGAACTTTTTATATTTCTTGCTTACATTAAATTATTTTGTTGAGTTTTGGGGTATGACATACCATCTTGTCTTCTTAAGAATCCTTTAAAATTTGTTCTCTCTAGCTCTAGGTAATATGCCAGAATCATATAAGATGTAGTGGTCACTTCCCTAATGATTCGTAGTGATTCTATTTCAGCAATCAATCTGAAGTCATTGGGGAGAATCTATTTATTTATTTGTTTATATTTATTTTTTTGCTGAGGCAATTGGTGTTAAGTGACTTGAGTAGGATCATATAGCCAGGAAGTGTTAAGTGTCTGAGAGTAGATTTGAACTTGGGTCCTCCTGACTTCAGGGCTAGTGCTCTATTCCCTGCACCACCCACCGCCCCAGTAAGAATCAACGTAGAATAATAGCTCCCTTGTTTGATTCTTTTATCTTCTGAAGAATGAAATTATCCTGAAGGCCATGCAAGACCAGAAGGCTGTTCTACTTTTGGTACAAAGAAAGTTCTAGCAGATGGCTAGATGGTTAAAGATCTCCATCATATTATGTCTCCTTGCCACAATTATGATATGTTTCTTGAATGCCTCATATATTTTCTGTCCAGGTAATCTGTAGCATACCCCATGACAACACTGCTTCTGTTTCTCCTTCTGATTTTTGCCCAGATGTTCTCTTGAGTTTCCTCATGTATCAATAATACTGTATGCAATGCAACATTTCCCTTTTTTTTATCTATTTTGTTCCTTTTGAATAGGGTCACATTCTTAGGATGATAAATCTAGAACTGGAACAGACCTGAGATGTCATCTAGTTGTGATGTGTGGCAAAGTTACTTTCTTCATTTGGTAAAAGAAAATAATTGTAATATTCTCTCTAAAATGCAATATTCTCTTGTTGGGGTTTCTTTGGGGTCTCTGGAGGCAGCCTTCGTTTCAGTTCAGTAATCACCCCAAATGCAGCCAGGAATTAAAGTCCAAATCCTTTATTGTCTCCTTCAAAGTCTTGCCTCCTTTCCTGCCACTTGGTTAGCTTTCTTAGAGGCCTTCTGTAGTTCTGGTTCCAAGAGCTTGAGCTCTGGCTTCTGAATCTCCCCCACTGAATCCTGGTTAAGGTTCCTAGCTTATATATGCTCTTTTAAAGGTGTGAATCTTGTGGAACTGTAATAAGTACTAAGTACATATACTAAACTAGAGAACTGTTAAGCACCCTGCTAAACAACCATTGTTTCTATCAATTCCACTGATTTAACACCTTGTTTCAAGTTCTGGCCCATAACAAATAATAATAGCGCTTGTCTATTTTGTTTTGAGCATCAAATAAGATAAGTGTAAAAATGTTTAGCACAATGGTTAGCACATAGTAAACACTGTATAAATATTAGCTGTTATTATTAGTTCAATCTTCTGATTTTTGCAAATGAGGAAATTGAGATCCAGAAAAATGCAGTTATTTGCCCTTCATTTTCAAAGAGGACCAATGTCTTGGCAAGTCCTTACATGAAAGGTGCTAGTTCTCCCTGAATACCCCATAAACTCCAAATTATATAGCTAGTAAGTGTCAGAATCAGGATTAAAAAACAGGCAGTGTTCTGAATTCATGGTTCTTCCACTGTAACAAAGAGCCTTTAGGATTCAAATTCAGTTCCCACAATGTCATGTTCAGTGCCCCTTCCACTGATTGATTCACTGATGAATCCAGTGATTGATATCTAGGGTCAGATTTACTCCAGAACATTAGAGTATTGAGTTTATTTTGCTTATTCATTTATATTTTGTGTATTTGTATTTAGGTATATATGAGGTCATAGATTTTCCTCCAAGTACTGCCTGCCTTTCTTGGGCTTTTTGTGTATTGATGGGCATTTTTTAATTACTATTTTGATGTTATAGCTGCTACTTTCTATATCTATCTATCAAAAAGAGGGAATTTAAAGACACATTTAACAAAAATATGAGACAACAATGGGTAAGTTTTCAGACATCTTTCTACATATAGTAGATTACATCTGCATAATCATAAACTAATGACTGAGAGATATAAGGAATACAAGAGTTCATTGTGTTTATTTTTTTATTGATTATATAAATAAATATTTTTTAAAAATCTATTGACTCAGTAGAACAAAACACAGCTTTAATGGCTCTTATATAACAAGATGTCTTCCATACATATATTACTATCTCGTATAAGATAGTGGGACCAATGCAACCACAGAGGCAATTTTATTCAATGATTTTTTTTATTATAAATATCAGTATCAATAGTAGCATAAAACTGGAACATAGATACTCACCAAAGAATTTCAGTTAAATACTGTGAAAGAGAAGGGCTCAGTAAAAATCCAAATAGAATAGGGATGTCTCATAAGGCACGGATTCTTAATTTTTTTGTGTATACCTTTGGTAGTCTGGTGAACAGATCTCTTCTCAGGATAATCTTTTAAAAATGTTCATAATTTAAGAAAATACCAAGTTTTAGTTAATGGCTAGTAAAAATAAAGATATAATTTTTTTTCCATCCATGTTCATGGATACCCTGAAACCTGTTCATGGACTTTTTGGAGTTTGAGAGCCCTAGTTTAATAAACACTTATGGGGGGAGGTTCTCTAGAGTTTCCTCCCTGCTACTAAGGACTGATTACATCATGCTGCAGATTACTAAAAGGCCCCCTCAATGAGACTCAGGATCACTCAAAATAGATTACATACTGTTGTAAATACTTTGTGAAATCCTACACATAAACACAGACACACACACACACACACACACACACACACAAAGCTGGGTGGCCCAATGGATGAACTGCTGAGCTTGGAGTTAGGAAGACTCAATTTTATGAGTTCAAATCTGACTTCAGTCACTTACTAGCTGTGTGACCCTGAGCAAGTCATTGTTTGCTTCAGTTTCCAAATGTGTAAAATAGGCAAGAAAAGGCAAACCACTCCAGTACATTTGCCAATTTAAATCCAATATGGAGTTATGAAGAGTTGAACATGACTGAAACTGACTGATTAATAACTATACATATATACACACACACACACACACACACACACACACACATTTCTCCTTGATAGCCGGAACAGTTTTGCTTGTGTCTGTGGATTTTCAGTGCCTAATATAGTATCTGATACTTCATAAATGCTTGTTAATTAATTGATTGATTGACCTAGTAATTCAACTTAACAAATTCCATTCAGTAAACATTTATTTAGCTTTAGTAAACATTTATTTATGTGCCAGGCACTATGAAGTCCAAGAATACAAATAATACATTTTTATAAAGACAGTCCTTGCCCCCAAAGAGTTTATAATCTAATTGTGGACGATAACACACAAAAAGAAGATGGAAAGGGGCAGGGGCAGTGCCCAGGAATCACCAAATGGGTAAAAAATGCATATTGTCCCTGTGATAGCAAAGAGATCTAAGAAAAGCATAGAAGACAGACAGTTCTGGCTGGAAATTAGACAACCAGAGCTGCACCAGAAGCCAGAACTAAGGGAACTGAAAGAAGGACCATACAGAGAGAACAAATTCTGGTCCCTAAACAGAGATCTGAAACTGGCACATTCATGCAGCCCTCCCAGCACCTCTCAGCATCTGTAATGTCAGGTATGTAGAAGGAATGTCCAAGAAGTTCCTAGAGAATGGTACCACATGCCCCAGAGACAGCAGCAGATGGAGGCAGTGGTGACTATGGACAAATTACTTTCAACTTTATACCTCAATTTCATCATCTTTATATTTATAGGGTTAGACAAGATGATTTCTTAAGATTCCTTCCAGGTCTAAATCACTATGATTATAAATTATGAAATTACAATTGTGTATACAATTCTTCTTTTTTGGCAAATATTATTACCAATAACAGGATAAAAGGGAAGAATGGGGAAGGTTGGGTGGAAGGATATTTAGTTAAGGGGAATTGATATCTCTTGGCTACTCCTATTAACAAGGTGAGCATGTTTTTTATGAAGCTCAGATCCACACCAGTTCTGCTACCTCCTATTCTACAGATGGTTTTTAAAACTCTGCTCCAAGGGAGGAAAGAGAATTTCTGTGGTAGATTTTGTTTGGATTAGGTCCAGAAAAAATGATTCCAAGTCCAAAATTGCTGAATCTGGACTCTTATGATTTCTCCCATCTCAGTCTCTGGAGGCTTGTACTGAGCAATAAACTAGTGTTAGGAATGCTGAAAGTCTTCCTCTTGCTTTCAGCATCTGAGGTGATTTACATTTCTTTAATAGCTCTTACCAAATGTTCAGAAAGGTTTCTATTGTGGTTGATTCTGCCAATCCTATATATGCTACCACAGGGGGAAAAATGTGTCTGTAGAGGAGATTTTACAATTGGGGAGGGGAATGATTTAAGTAGATATAGTACATTTTTGATTGCAGAATGTATAGTAAGCTTCTAGGAAGATCTGATCCAATCTCTTCCTTTCCCCATCCAATAAGTGAATAAACTGAGGCAAAAAGAGGGTAATTGACTTATCCAAGCCAATAAGTGGCAAAGGCAGAACTGGAATTCATTAACTCCTGACTCCTAAGGATCCAAGGTTCTTTTTCTTTGCATGAAAAGCTTTTGGGTAAATGAGTGTTGTTGTTCAGTCATGTCCCATTCCTCATGACCCCATCTTGGGGTTTTCTTAGCAAAGATACCAGAGTAGTTTGCCATTTCTTTCTCTAGCTTATTTACAGATGAAGAAACTGAGGCAAAAGGGTTAATGACTTGCCCAGGATGACACAGCTAGCAAGTATCTGAGACCAAATTTGAACTCACAATGAGTTTTGTTGAGTCCAGGCCAGGTACTATTCTCTGTGCTACCTATAGCTGCCCCAAATGAATGTTCCTAGTTGTTAAAAGAATAGCTCACAAGTATCCTTACTTTGAAGAGCCCTGGGCAGAGTTGGGAGATCTGGCTTCAAATCTATAATTTACTTTATAACCTTAATCTTGTCACTTTTCCTTTCAATTCAAGATGCATTTAATAATTGCCTATTTTACCAGAGCTAGCTGCCAGTTGTAACACCAACTGCTCTAGATCCAAAAATAAAAACAAAATATCCTTGACCTCAGGGTGCATTCCTTCTACCAGGGATTACTCTATGTCTGGAAACAGAACATAAAGTCAGATCAGGAATTGTTTGACCATAAATACAGGGGCCAATAGATAAATCCCAGCTAATTTAATGCAGAAGAAACTTGTTCAGTCATTCCCCATTTGATAGATGGTCAAAGGATATGAACAGTTTTCAGATGATGAAATTAAAACCACCTATAGTCATATAAAAAAAGCTCTAAATCACTATTGATCAGAGAAATGCAAATTAAAGCAACTCTGAGGTACCTTCTCCCACTTCTCCGATTGGCTAAGATGACAGAAAAAGATAATGATAAATGTAGGAGGGGATGTGGGAAAACTGGGATATTAATGCATTCTTGGTAGAGTCGTGAAATGATCTAACCATTCTGGAGAGCAATTTGTAACTTTGCCCAAAGAAAGGGCTATAAAACTGTGCATACGCTTTGACGCAGCAGTGCCATTACAGAGTCTACATCCCAAGGAAATCATGAAGATGGGAAAAGGACCCATATGTGCAAAAATGTTTGTAGCAGCATTTTTTGTGGTGGCAAAGAATTGGAAAAATGAGTAGATGCCCATCATTTGGGGAATGGCTGAATAAGTTATGGTATATGAAAATAATTAAATATTCTATAAAAAATGATGAACAAATTGAATTTTAAAAGGCCTGAAAAGATTTACATGAACTGATGTTTAGCAAAACGAGCAGAACCAGGAATATATTGTACATAGCAACAGCAAGATTGTGCGATGATAAATTATGAAAGACATGACTCTTTTCAGTGTTCAGTGACCTAAGGCATTCCCATTAAACTTTGCATAGAAAATGCCAACAGCATCCAGAAAGAGAACTATGGAGATTGAATGTAAATCAACACAGGCTATGTTCATTTTGCTTTTTTTTTTCTCTTGTATTTTTTTCCCCTTTTGTTCTGATCCCCCTCCCCCCACATGATTCATAAAGAAATTTGTAATCTAAAAGCTATTATATATGTAAAACCAGAAAAAATGCATTAAAAAAAAAGAAGAAAACTAGTTTCACATTAGAAAGGGATCAGATAGAAAGAGATCAGAGAGAAAAGCTGGAAGAACAGGAGAATTTGGTTGTGAAAGAGCATCAGCTTGGAGTGATGGTAAGTTCTTCCCAGTGATCATTCCTATGGGAACCTAAGGTAGAAGGGAAGTCAGACAATAAACATTTATAAAGTGCTTACAATAAACCAGGAGCAAAAACAATCAAAAAAAAAAAAAAAAATGAAGTCCAGACTTCAAGTTTACAAGCTAATGGGGAAAGACTACACACAAAAGGAAGCTGAAAAGTCCGTGGGGTTAGGTACTTAGCTTGGAGGCATGAGAGTGCCAAAGAAATGAAAATGCAGTTTAGCTGAAAGGAAATGGGGAAAAAACTACATGGAGACCCTCTTTAAATAAATGTCCATGGCCCTACCTTTTAGTCAAAGGGCCCAATCAGAAAGGGAAAAGGATCCTGAGGAAAAGTGAGATATAACTAGGGTAGAGGTGAGACTAGATTGTGGGAGAGGTAAATTAACTGAGAATCCAATATGTTTTCTTTATGGATATAGGTAAGACCAATAATGAGGGAAAAGGGAAAGGGGGAGTTTTTCTTTGAGAAATAGGGGAGAATCACCTAGGGACCTGGTAGATGAAAGGAACAGGAATCTGGATTGGTGACGTGAACTAGACTCAACGAAGTCTAGGACCTACACTCAAGTTATTCAGGAGGGCTGAGAGAAAGAGCGACCAACATGAGAGACAAAGGCCAAGGATAAAGTATTTTTCTGGTGAGAGGCCAGTGAGAACACAAATTTGGAAAGAGGGAGAGCTCCAAGAAGGAGTGTTTGTTAGCAATGAAATAAGGGTTGCAATGGAAGATAAAGGTAAAAGAGGACAGAAATTGCAGAGGAATAGGGCTAATCTGGAAAGGATGAGTATGGAAAGAGGTAGTATATGAAATGTCCATCTAAAAATGATGTAATTAAACTAAACAATCTTTCTAATTTCTTCTAAATCTATGAATGAATGAATGAATTAAGCAATTATTAAGTCTTAATAGGTGCAGATTTTCGTTCTAAGTGCTGGAATACTAAACCAAAAGCAAGTTTGTTCTACCTTTTAGAGGATTTACATTAGAATGGGAGAGAAAATATATATGGTGAAGGATAGCCAGCAGGCACTTTTTGGTTTGGAAAGTTAAGGGAAATTGAGTGTGGTTTCTTTTGGACACACCTTTTCCATTGTAGCTGCAGAGTTAATTTTATTTTAACTTATAAATCAGTAAGAGTGAAAAAAAAAAGAGGGAATTGCCTTTGTCCGGGGGGCTGAAAAAAGTAGCCCAACAAGCAGGCTAGGATTAAAGGAAGAGCCTTGGGCTGAGAGTAGGGAGAATAGGTTTTAGTTTTTAATTTACTTTATAGTCTCAAACCAGTCACTTTTCTTTTCAACTCCCAGAAGCATTTAATAATTTCCTTCTGAACAATTCTGAACAAAAACAAAACCAAGGTAATCCCTGATCTCAGAATGCTTACCTTCTACTAGGGTTAGATTAAACCACAATCAATCTATCCATGCATGGAAACAAATAGTAAAAAGGCAGATAAAGTATTGTTTAACTGTTGTAAAGATAGGGTCAGGATGCATATACCAGCTTATTCAATCGAAGAGAAATTGGTTCAGAATTTTGTAAAGGGATCAATCATGTGAACCTATCTCTAGTAGAGTAGGATAGAAAGCTGGAAGAACTGGAGAATTTGATTGTGAAGAAGTCTTAGTTTTGGGGTGATGGTGAGGTCTCCCCAGTGGGATACCTAAAGTGGAGGGGAGATCAGTCAATAACTAATGAGTAGTTGTGGAGTCTGGATGGAGCTGCTGGCTTGACATAATGGACAACAAATGAAGCACGCAATTTGGGTCTCGTAGACCCTCGGCAGTTAAATCCCTTTTTGGGTTGAGAAAAACTTGCAGAATGAGAAGTCAAGAAGCCTTAGACTAGATGTCGTCTCAAGGGTTAGGGTAAATCCCTTACCCTCTCTGAACGTCAGTTTCTTCCCTTTGTAATGGAGGGTTGTAACAGTATAAAGAGCACACAGATTTAGAACATATTAGAGAGGAAGAAACGGAGGCTCTGAGAGAGGGGAAATGAGTGGCCCAAGATTATAGGGATCATCAGGGGCAGAGTCAAATGTGCAGAGCTGCCTCCAGATATTGGGCTTTTCCCTCTGCAAAATCCCTAAATCCTTCTAACGCCTTCCTTTTTTAGCCTAGTATGTAACTTTCCAAATTCATCGGCTCCTCCACGAGATTGTGACCTTCCTGCGGGCAAGGACGTTTTTTGCCTATTCGTATGTATCCTGACTACAGCCCAGATCTCGGCGGTTCTCCGTAGGTGCTTAATAAATATTTATGAACTGACTGCCCGCAAATGCAACTGACGACCAACCAGTAGGTGAAAGTTGTGGGAAGCACAGCTGCGCAGGGTGAATTTCACTTCCGGACGGAGAATGTAGGTTAACGATCTATTTTTATACTGTGTATCCAAAAATACCCCAAGCTGGCTGTCTACACAACGCAAATGGAGCCCTGTGCCAGCTGGAGAGAGCGGCCAGAGAGGAGGGGAAAGGCCGAGGCGGCTCCTTTAAAATACAGCGCCGCCCCGCCTCCACCCCTCCGCCGGCGCACCGCAGGGACATCCCCGCCCGCCGCCGCCGCCGCCCAGGCAGCCGCCGCCGCCGAGACCTTTCCCCTACTTTCCACCCGGCGATTCAGTTCTCCCGCCCTCCCCCAACTCCCTTAGGTTTCCCCCCTCCAAGCTCCGCCCACTCTCCTCGGTTCAGTTCTCCCGCCTCTCTCGTTTTTCCAGGACTCTCCCTCCCAGCCCCGCCCTCTCCTTCTCCCTCCTCGATACAAACACGTGCCCGCACCCCGCCCTCTTGATCACGCCTGGACCAGGCTCCGATCACGCGTCGCCCCGCCGCCCTCATTGGTCAGACGGCTACGAGATCGCATGTGATTGGTCCGGCTGTTCCCCTTAACCTCCGCGGCGGGGCGCGCCTTATTTTGGTTCGCCCCTGAGCCCCGCCCTCCCTCCCGGGCCTCTTCGCGCCCTCCTCCTTCCCCTCCCCTGCCTTACCCCTTCTCCTCCCCTCCCTGCACGTCGAGGGCCGTGGCCTGGGCGGAGCGGCGAACGCGGGCTGGAGGGCGGGCTGGCGGAGGCGCGCGCGCCCTGCCCGGGGATCTACGCCGGCTGCTCTCCCCGAAGTCCGTGCTGGGTTTCGGAGAGCCGCTGCCTGCTTTCCACATGTGCCGCAGCCGCCCGGGCGGGAGGTGCTCAGCTCGCGCGGGTCTCGCTGCTCCCGACTTCCCTCGCCATGCACACCACCGGCACGGCTGGCCCAGGGGATGCGTCTGCTGTGAGTCTCCAGGGGTGGCGGGGATGTTGGGCCCTTGGGTTTCCTGCCCTTGGGGGGGGGGCAGGACCGTCGCTCACCCCTCCCCCCGCTTCCCATCCCGGGGGCAGGAACACCCCGGGGGTACTCGAGCCGGAGGGCGGGAGGGCTGGTGCCGTGCTTTGGGAGGGGGCCGTGCGCGTGCAGCCGCTTTCATTCGCTCCCGCCGCTCACACCCCCTTTCCGCCTGGGAGTGGGTGTGTGTGTGGGGGCGGGGGAGACAGCCCCAGGCTTGCAATGAGGGTGCCGAGAGAGGGAGATCCGCTGCCACCCCGGTCCCGTTAGGTGCCCGGGGCGGGGCGGGGCGCGCTGGCCGTCTCCGTGCAGCCTCTGGAGGCGCCAGGGGAGGCGTTGGGGCTCTGGAGCGACTCGGGGCGTGCTTAACTCGTCCGGGGTCGCACCCTACCGGTTTTCGAGATTGGAGGTAGGGGAGTATTCCGAGCTTCCGGTCCGCACTGGTGGGGGGCGGTCCTGCCTGCCCGATTCAGTCTCCCTCCTTCCCCCTCCCCCCCCCCCCCGCGTCTGCCCCTCCCCCTAAGTAGCAGGGTCTGTCTACGGGGCCCCTGCTTAGCCCACCCATGACGTCACCGTGCCCTTGTAGGGAGTGGGTGGTGGTTGGGGCGGGGCAGGGGAGGTGGGGCTCCCGGGGCCCCTCCTCCACTCTGATTGCTACCTTCTCACAGCAGGGGCTTTGCTAGGGAGTTGAGGGGGAGGGGTAGATGAGGGGTGGGAGAATTAGGGTTTTAGATGGAGAAGCCGCGTCGGACTTGATGAGCTTAGAAAAAAGTGTCACTTTCTTTTCTTGAATTTCTCCTTTTGCCCAGGAGGGGCTAAGACACTCTCCCCCCCCACTATGCCCACCCCACACCCTCCCCACCCAAACTCTAGCACCAAGGTCTATACTCTAGAGTTCACATACTTGGTTTTGGCTTTGTTTTTTAATATTCTGATAACTATATTTCAGTAGAATTCGTTTCCTTTTGTCATCCTGGACGTGTTTTAAGCATTGTAAAAACGTTTTGAGAAAGAGTCCTTGGGCATTACCAAAGAGCCCATGACACAAAGAAATGAAGAACCTTTGGGTGGGAGAAGGTAAAGGATTTAAAGCTTCCCCCCAATTCTTCAAAAGGGGAAATTTCGGCCCTGAGAGAGACTCCATGAATTGCCTAAGGTCATGCGGTTAGTTTTTGGAAGTGCATAGACTTGGGTTCTTAGAATCACTTAATCTTTGAGGGAGAAGGAATTTAAGAGATCAGAGATTTTGAGCTGAAAAGGATCTTAGAGGTCATCTAGTCCAACCCCCTTATTTTATAGCTGAGGAAAGAAGCCCAGTGAGAACTTGCTGAAGGAAACCTGAAAACAAGTAAAAAAAACTGGGAAATAAAACCAGGTCCTTACTATGAATCCATCTCTCTTTTCATTATATTGTATTAAAGCGCTTCTGTTTGAGCAACGACTTATCTAGCACAACCAGTTCAGAGTTCAGGATGGATGCTCTGCTATAGAGAAGTGATTAGTCGTCCCCCGCCCATGGTCTCCTTTACCAGTCTGGTGAAGTCTATGGACCCCTTTTCGGAACAATTATATTTTGTTTTCGTTTAGAATGAAAGAAAACGCCAAATTTTGGTTAGAGATTAGTGAAAATCAAGGTTTAATTTTTCCCCCTTAGATTTCTGGATCTAAATCTACCCACAAATCCCAGGGACTGCAAGTTAAATTAAAAACTTAACCTTTTTTCTTTTTAGGTTTTTTTTTTTTTTTTTTTTTTTTTTTGCTGAGGCAATTGGGGTCTAGTGACTTGCCCAGAGTCACACAACTAGGAAGTGTTAAGTGTCTGAGACCATATTTGAACTCGGGTCCTGCACCACCTACCTTCCCCCTTAACCATTTTTCTTAAGCCAGCATTTAGCCACAATTCTTGTCTTTGAGAGTAATCATCTAGCCTTTGATTCAAATTCATCCAATAGAGGAGAGAGGAGGAAATTCATTGCCTTTCCAAGAAGCCATTCCTCTTTTGGACAGTTCTCGTTGTTAAAAAATTATTCCTTATTCAAAATCTGCCTCAACAGCTTCTATCCCTTGCTTCTAATTTTGCTATTTGGAACTATAGAATCTCACAGTTGGAAAGAAGATCTCAGGTCATATTTTCTACACAGTGCTGTGTACTGGATAAGGACCTTAGGTCCAGGATTCTTAATATGAGTAAAGGCTACTTATTGGCAGCTACTGATTTTTGTTTTAAGTCCCACAGTGCCTTAGATGTATAAAAGTACTTAATAAGTGATTTTGGCTTGAGTAGTGGTCTTCCACCAAATGAAGGCCAGATTCCTTAGTCTCCTTTCAAAATTCTGAAGTTTGATTCCCACCTACCTTCCCAGCTTTACCTCTTCTAAGCTGTATATAGCTAGACTGATAGCCAGAGATACTAAGAAAATAGATTCAGAAAGTTATTTATATACCATAAGGTGTTCCTAGAAAATATGTATTTCATCTTATTCCAGTTTCCCCTCCAACAGATTTCTCCAAGGAACTATTGGGGTTCCTTATGAGGATGCTTTTTTCATCAGCTTCATTCTCCTGGTTAATAAGTAGAGTTAATGGTTTTGAAATACGGATTTGTATTTAGGACTAAGAATGCTTTAGGGTTTTATAAAATTTAGCCTATACTGCTAAGATCACTTAAAATAGTATTGAGGTTTTCCTTGTGGAGATCAGAAAGGATATGTTCACAGATTGCTTTCCTTTGGTTCTAAGTTGCTATTCCTGTTTATGGATGCTTGGGTTAACATGATTATTGCTGTTAGAAGTCCAGCATGGAAAAGTGTGTCTATGAGGGGGACTTTGGGGAAACAACAAGGTCTTTGAAGTCTTTGCTTGAGGTTGTAAGGAAGTGCTTATAGTTTTAAGGAAAGAGTCCCTGAATGTTCAGGCAAACAACTTGCATTTTGATTACTTGAGTACATTCCCTCAGTGGGTTACAAGTTCTTCATAAAATAGGAGGAAGAATCTTGGACTAGATGATCTCTATGTTCCTTTCAAACTCAGAAAGAATTTTTGATTAGTGGTAGTATTACAAACCAGTATTGGGGAAAGGGCCTACTTGGATTTCATGATTTATTTGAAAAACGTCTCTCAGTTCCTCTGTGATAAAAAGAAAACATTTGATTCCAGCATCTCTAAGATTCCACCTGATTCTTAACACAAGTATTGAGGGATGGGGCATTTTAGGAGAAGAATATAGTTGCCTGATTCAGAAAGAAAGGTGACCTAATAGAATGAGAAGAATATGACTTAATTCTCAATATGACGTGATGTAGGAAATATGGGTTCTGGCTCCCCTCTCCCTTTTCCTGGCTCCATCATTTCTTAGCTGATGGACTAGGTATAAATCATTTATTTGACACGGATCTCAGTTAACTATGGGTAAGCAACATATTGGTAGAGTATTGAACTTGAATTTGGAAGAAACCTGGGCTTAAACCCTTAAAACCTGTAACTTAGTTAAAAGGTGACTTTGAGTTACTTAAAACTCTTTTCCCCACCTTTAATTTTCCTCTTTATAAAATGGGCCTAATACCTATTTCATGCTCACAGGGTTGTTATCAGGATTATATCTGATAGTGTGGTGGAAAGAGTGAGGGATTTGAAGTCCAAAGAATCCATGTTCAAATCCCACCTTTGCCATTTACTACTAGTATATAGATTTAGGCAAGTGGAAACTTCTTGGGCCTTAATTTCTTCATCAATAAAATGAAGGGAGGTTGAATTACATGGCTTCTACAGTTCTTTCTAGCTTTAAATCTTAACACCCTATGATAGATAGATAGATAGATAATCTATAGCTGGTTGCTTGCCCTTGTGAGAAGAAAGAAGAAAGGGAAACAAATTTGGAACTCAGAGTCATTCAAAAAATAAATGTTGAAAATTGTCTTTATATGTAATTGGAAAAAAATAAAATACTATTAATTAAAAAGAAAAACCTTGATAAAAAGCAACTTTCACATTAATTGGTATTGTTGTATAAAGTGGGTATTGTACCACCAGATATTTGAGTGCCTTGTTATATCCAATAGAGTTCATTCTGCTTCATTAGGGATTTAGGGAGGTCTAAGACTTGATTCTGCTCTCGAGTTTATAATTTGATAAGCAGAAAAAAATCTCCCCTGGGGTAATACTATAACTTTAGTCTCAGGATATAGTTTTTTGTTTTGTTTTTAACCTAAAAGTACTGTTACAGGTCCCTGGAAGAAGACTTGCTTTGACTAGACATGTGCCAGTTAGTACTTGTGCCCACTGGTTAAAATGATGAGTTTGTTGGAATTCCCATTAGTAGGAGGTTAGCTTAATATTCTACACCAGTGGTTCTCAAACCTTTGTTCTCAGTATCTTCATGTTGTTCAAAAAAATTATTGAGGATCTGTTCAAAGAGTTTTTGTTCACATGGGTTATATTTATAGCTATTTACTATATTAGAAATAAAAAATAATTTTGAATTTGTAGACCCTCTGAAAGAGTTTCAGAGACCCCAACAATTCTTTGGACTACACTTTGAGGACCATTGTTCTACACTGAAGGTGGTGGTTGTTTTAGTTGATTCTCTGGTTTTTATTTCTGTGGTTGAAGTTTTAATCCTTTACTCTGAAAAACATGTATTAAAAAAAAAAAAAACTTTGCTAGATATCAGTGTGCTTTCGTATAAGAATGTTTTTTTTTATTCAGCATTTTTTCCTAGAAATGGAATTTGGAAATTGTGTAGTTACTGCCCCATACTCCAATTTTTCAAAAGAGGAAATGGAGCCATAGATAGCAAAGCTGAAATTTAAATCTAGCACAATTTTCCTTCTATTCCACCATAATCCTTCCCATAATTATTTAACTGAAAAAAAAAAAACCCAACTAAATTAATTGTGATTTATTTATCTTCAGGCTGACATCATGGACATATGTGAATCTATCCTGGAAAGAAAGCGACATGACAGTGAGAGGTCTACATGTAGTGTCTTAGAGCAGACAGACATGGAAGCTGTTGAAGCTCTTGTTTGCATGAGCTCCTGGGGTCAAAGATCCCAGAAAAGTGACCTCTTAAAGATAAGACCACTTACTCCAGTCTCTGATTCAGGAGACTTTACTGCCCTGCATGGTGAAGCTGCTGTATCCGAGTTACCAAAGGACTTCCATTCTCTTTCTACCCTGGTAAGAAAAGGAGGGTTTAAGTGGGCCCAGGCATGAGGATGGGGGGTGAGGAGTGTTCTTGAAATGGTTATATATATATAATTTCGGCCACTGTCTATTAGATTTTATTGTTGGGCTTCAGTATTTCCAGTATCCACTCTGGGAACTTCATCTGATCTAGATTGCATCTCCTTTATAATTTGATAGAAGGTGGTGGCCTTGATAATGAGTCCTTCTTACCTTAGGTGGACTGGTCTTCAAAAGGAGATATCTATGAGGCTTTTTGGGCATAACTTTTGAGAGCCCAGAGTCAATCCCATGCACCACAGTGAAGCATTAGAACAGTACATTAATGGAGGGTGGCTCCTGTTAGCTTGGTTTTTTAATTGAAGTATTTGTCTTGAGTAGATTCAGTGAGTTTCTGGGAAAAGCATTATTTGGTCTTCCTGCAGATATTGAATTAAAATTTTATTTTTCCATGTGATATATCTTTCCTCTTACATATCACAATTGGTCCTCAAGTTTAAATGGTCAGGCAACAAAATCTGCCTGTTGACACTAGTCTCTCCAAGGTCAGTGGTATCCCAGCAACTCAGGTGAAGAAAATAAACTGTGAAATGCTAGTAATGTGCTCTTTAGTATTTTAGCTGATGCTAAAACCATATCCTTGTAGAGTCCTGAAGATGAAATTGTGGTGTTGAAAATTTAGCCATATGCCTCTGACTGATTTCCCTTTATTATCAGCATTTCACTCAGATTAAAAAGGACCCCACGAACTGTCTTTAAGTCATCCACTGGCACAAGTGTTCATCTTAGCTGCCTCACCTCCTAACCATGACTCCACTCTCTATACTGGTCCCTCTTACCTAATGCCTCCATTGAAACCTCCATTGCCTTAAATTTAATCATTCCAGGGATGTCCCTTCTGTACTTTATGAAATAACTATTGAATAGCTTGGTAGCTCAACTTGTGCTAGTGAGAAGGGGCTAAAGAAGGATTAGGGTTATCCTTTTCTTTCTACATAATGTGTATTTTAACTGGGAACTTCTGGAGATAATACTTTTTTTTTTTTTTTTTTAACTCTTATTATTGATTGTGATGGTGGGGATTTAATTTAAACATTTTCTAAGATGTACAGCTCTCTCTAGAAGTGAGATTGGCCTTAAGTCCTTGAATTGGAGAGAAGTGCTGAAAGATTCAGCAGAGGCAAAAGCATAGGAATTGATGCCTCAGTAGTTTCTAGGATAAAAACCATATGATAATGCTGAGAAACCTTTAAACTTATACTGAGTGCAGAATAACAGGGAATTGATAGAAATCAGGGAATGGAAAAGTGACACAGGATGACCATTTTTCTGGAGAATTTAGTACCTGTGCTATAATCATGTCTGTCTCAGAATATTGATGGATTGAGGCTGCAATTGGAATTCAGATTTTAAAGAACTAAATGTAACAGATGTCATGAATTATAAATTCAATTGAAAAAATTACGTTGATTCACTGTGTATATCTGAATTTCCATTATCTAAGAAAAGGGAACTGGTATTTCCTGCACTTATTTAAACCTGTTAAACTGGGAAGAGAGAATGGATACTATCTAAATGGAAGACATTTGGAGAGGAAGGGGCTTTTGTAACAGTTCTTCCCATCCATGCTACTGTAAAATTGTGAGGGGATTTATGCATTGAGACTTCTTTTTACTGAAATTTGTCAACTCTTTCTGATTTCTTATACCATATGCTTTGTAGAATATTTAGATTGTTTTGTTGACCTTTTAAATATATAGGGGAATCATATTCTAAATGTATACCCTTTAAAATCAACCCTAAATCTCTATGATAGCCTTTTCATACTTTTGCCTTATTTATTGTTTCTTTTCTTTGTAGTGCATGACTCCCCCTCACAGTCCAGATCTTCTTGAACCATCTGCTTCATTGCTTCTTCCCTCCCACGTCACTGCTTCCCAAACAAAGGCAGGCCCAGCCAACACATCGATCTATTCGGCTCCTGCAAACACGGCCTCTATTTTGGTAGCCAAATTGTCAAGAATGAAGATGGAGTTAGGGCTGCCCAGTCAGAAGGCAGAGGTGCCAGAAGCAGCTTCTCTTCAGCCCTATAAAGCCATGGTAACCAGTGTGATCCGGCACACTGGAGACAGTTCTGCTTCCTCTCACATTCCTGCAACCCAAGGAGAAGTGGAAGGCATTTCAAGCAACAGAAATTCCATAGGCCTGAAGGAAACTCACCACTCAGGAATTTCGGAAGCTTTTCAGGCCTTGCACCTCGAAAGTGGTTTAAACCGTGTTAATTTAATCCCCTGTGCACCTCGTTTACAAAATTCTGGTTCATCTCTTCCTGATAAAGGACTACAGGGGGTGTGGCCCATTGCAACACAGACCTGCACACCAAAGAATTGTGATAGTGATGCCCCAAGGAAAGCTGCCTCTTACATTTCTGTTCCTGTTCCGATCCATCCTCCCTCCGTTCTCTGCCAAATGATCCCTGTGACTGGTCAAAGTGGTGGAATGGTTTCAGCTTTCTTGAAGCCCCCTTCCCAGACAAACCCACCACCCATCAAGCCCATTTTACCCCAAACTGCTCCAGTCTCTCAGCCTGTCCTTATGGGAACATCGGTGCCTCAAGGAGCTGTTATGCTGGTCTTTCCCCAGGCTGCTCTCCCACAGCCAGCATCTTGCCAACCAAATGTCATGACTCTAGGAAATACCAAGTTACTCCCTCTTGCCCCTGCACCAGTCTTCATTACACCTAGTCAAAATTGTGTCCCTTCAATAGATTTTTCCCGAAGAAGAAACTATGTGTGTAACTTTCCAGGATGCCGGAAAACTTACTTCAAAAGTTCCCACCTCAAGGCCCATCTTCGTACTCACACTGGTGCGTATGTGTTTAAAAAAAGTTCACTGCTATCTAAATTTCAGGTCAAATGGTTAGGAAATTGCCCTAAATTTATTTTGATGGGAAAATGTGAACAGAATGCCACATAACTTGTGTCTGATTTGTAGGTCTTGTTTTCCCACTGACAATGGGAATATATGATACTGAAGCAGTAGGGCATTCTGATTTAATTTTGTTAACCATTAGTGGCTGGATAAAAGCATAGAGTATAGATCTGGGGTTCTTAACCTGGAATCTCTAGATCCCTAAGAGGACTATGGAAAGATTTCTAGGACTCCATGAATTTGGTTAGGAAAAAATTAAATTTTCATTTTTACTAAACTTCAACTGAAACACTTAGCATATTATTCAATTATTTAAAAACATTATTCTGTAACCAGGTGCATTTGGCTTCACCAATTAGCCAAAGGGGACTTTGTGATAATAAAAATTGTTAGAAGTATGGGTTAGACTGATGTCTGAAGTTCCTTCCAAATCATTTTTTATTAATGTTCCTAGGCATTAGCAATTTTCAAAGTGGTACCAAACACCATTATTGTTGTTGTTGTTATTATTATTATTATTATTATTATTATTTTTTTTTTTTTTTTTTTTTAATCTAAATTCACCATATGTTAAGTACCTAGTTTGAGTATAACACTGTGCTTGGTGTTGGGAGAGAGAAAAAACATATAAAAGATACAGGTCCCTACTCTCCGTGGAGCTCATTATAATTGATGATACAGAATGTTTCAGATCCTCAAGGCTCTCATTATGAGCATTAGTTTTAGTACTGGAGTAGATCAGAGTTATTGTTGATTATCACTATGAAAGTACCCAGCCACGCTCATAAATTGATTTTTATAAATAGATACAGCTAAAATGTTTAGGTGCTAATTCCTCTAAAAAATTTTGTGTTAGTAAATCCCTTCTGAGGTGGTACTAAAATTCATGAACCACTGTATAAGGAATTTGTGATAATGAGGATTAGTTATACATGAAACCAGCATTCATCAATAGCAGCAAGAAAGTGACAGAGGGTAGGAAGGAAATAAAAATAAGCCCTCTTCTTGCTGCCTTCAACTTAATTAAAAACCTCTCCTTTGGAGCATGTGCTTAGATAGGAAAGTTCCACATCCCAATTAATGGTCCAACTGTCAAATCATAATACTGCATTGGTAAATTTTTCACTTAAATTATTTCAAAAGCACATTGTGTTCAGTTTGATAATTGTATTGAATACCAAGTTTTTCATAAGAAACTAAAACTGATTAAGAATAAATATTTTGGGGGTAGCTAGGGGGTGCAGTGGATAGAGCACCAGCCCTGAAGTCAGGAGGACCTGAATTTAAGTCTAGCCTCAGATACTTAACACTTCCTAGTTTGTGTGACCTTGGGCAAGTCACTTAACCCCAATTGCCTCAGCAAAAAAAAGTACTAAATATTTTATGTTATAAGGATTTACAAGATTATAAATTTCACAGCAGAAAGACACTTTGGGGATGATCTATTCTAGTTCTTCATTTTACAGATGGGATTGATCTATTCCAGCGTGCTCAATATTGTCCTACCCCACCTAACATAAAAATTATAAAGCGAAAAAGACACTTCTCACAGTAATCAGACAGCAAGTCCAGCTGCTTAAAACAGAATTAGTAAATTTATTCATTTTCAATATGGATGAGCTTACTATTTTAACAGAGCCTTGGACTTGGAGTTGGAAAAGTTGAATTGTTTTGCTGTTAAGTTTTTTGTTATATCTTCTGGTCTCAGTTTCCTCCATTGTAAAAGGAGGTTGGTGGACTAGGTAACCTCTAATATTCTTTTCAACTTTACAGTTAATAGCTTGGAATTGCGGTCCCTGGTCTTTCAGTCCTTTGGACATTTTTTGTGCCTCGCATCTGAGGTACATCATTAAAGATACAGATTGACTAGCATTGGAGGACAGAAATTTTCCTGGGGGCATTTAGGCTAAACTTTTAACCTACAGGAGACTGTAGTCTCCTCCTAACTAAATCTTAAAGACTGGAGGAAAACTTGGAAAAGTTCCTTAAAAGACTTTTTGATTTTTTGTTGTTCAGTTGCAGTCTTGTCTAATACTTCATGTCCTCATTTGAAATTTTCTTAGCTAAGATATTGAAGCAGTTGGCCATTTCCTTCTCCAGCTTATTTGACAGACTAGGAAACCTGAAAGAAACTGAAATAATTTCCCCTTGGTCACTAACTAGTATCTGAGGCCAGACTTGATCTCAGGGAAATTGGTCCTCTTGCCTTTTAGGCCAGCGCTCCATTGTGACATCTTGTAGCACTATTACAGACTTTAACTGTTTTAAATGTAGTTTTACTGATCTCAGTGTCAGTTTTACCAAAATTTGAAACTTTGGAATCTCACAAACATAAAAATTCTTGTTTTGTGTTCAGACAATATTCTTAATCAACCAGCAAGCATTTATTGAGCATTTTTTGTTTAAGGAATGAAACAATAGCATAAATAAATTCTTGCTTTCAAGGTGTTTCCACTATATTTGAAGACACAAAATATAGTAACGTAGAAAAGATAACATACAAACAAGAAACAACAAAAACTAGTGTTGCAGCAACCCTATAAGGTGGATAGAGGGGCAGCTAAGTGATACAGTGGATAAAGCGTCAGGTCTGGAGTCAGAAAGACTCATCTTCCTGCGTTCAAATCCGGCTTCTGACACTTACTAGTTATGTAATTCTGGGCAACTCATTTTAACTCTGCTTACCTCAGTTTCATTATCTATAAAATGAGCTAAAGAAGAAAATGATAAACTACTATTATGTTTGCCAAGAAAACCCTGTGAGGTCATGAGAAGTCAAGATAAGGCTAAGATGACCCAACAAAAAGAAAGAATAGTACTAGGATTAGGCAGCTAAAGGGTAGGGTAGATAGAGTAATGGACTTGGAGTTCTGAATCCTGTTTTTGGTATTTACTTGCTATGAATCATTACCTAAGTGGGCAAGTTGTTTTAACTTCTCAGCCTCAGTTTCCTCAACTGTGAAACAAAGATGATGATAACCTTCCAGGATGGTTGTGAGGGTCAAATGAGAGAATATTTTTAAGGTGCTTTATAAATCTTACACTGCTGTTTAATTGCTAGGTATTCTTGTCCTCCCCCATTTCTGTTGGATAGCTGAGGGGAATTTGTGTGTTATAACATAAAAAGCTAGATGTTGTCCTGTTCAGATGGTTTAATGCTTTCTTTTTTCTTTCTTTCTTTCTTTCTTTTTTTTTTTTTTAACTTGTAATTTTCCCCCTTTTCTATTCTTAGGAGAGAAACCTTTCAACTGCAGCTGGGCAGGTTGTGATAAAAAATTTGCTCGCTCAGATGAACTTTCTCGACACCGAAGAACTCATACAGGAGAAAAGAAATTTGTGTGCCCTGTATGTGCTCGGCGTTTTATGCGAAGTGATCACTTGACAAAACATGCCCGACGTCATATGGCCGCCAAGAAGATCCCGAACTGGCAGGCTGAAGTGGGCAAATTAAACAGAATTGCTTCATCAGAGAAGCCTGGAAATACTGGTGTGTCTCTGAGCCCATTAGTCCCCATGCCATCATGCTCTGCCTAAGGAATCATTCAGGACATAATCTGTTGTCTGGTATTTCCAGAAGGCCTTTTATTCCGAACACTTATTATAATGACTAAAACACAGAATTGACATTTTTTCCTGGGTTTGGGGGCAGTTTCTGATGAAAGCATCTTGTTAACACTTTTTTTTCTTTAATTGAGGCCCTGTTCACTATTACTATTTTGTAGTTTGAGAAACTTGGGGGGCGTTTGTTTTTAAAGGAAAGTGTTCAAAAAATTGATAATCTGAATCACCAGCATTGAAAGAAAAAAACATCTTAACCATGAAGTTTACAGAATCTTGACTCACTTAACCTTTGTATTCATAATTTTTTTTACAAAATGTTACAGGGTACTAATTTTTATACTAGTGTTTCTATAAAGGTATTTATATCATAATTACTTTGCAAGCTGTTTTTTATTAATAATGAAAAACATTTTTTATAATTATCCAGCTTGGTAAATTTGGAACATCATCCAGGCAAAAGAAATCATTAGTCATAGTCCGTCCTCTTTAAGCCTAAGAATTTTTAAGACCTGTAAATAATTGACTGAGGGCCTTTTAAAGAAAAAAAATTGCAATTACTTTTTCAAAACATTTCAAGTTTGTCTACTCATTTAAAGTAGATACCCTGAGCAACAAGTATGGTTTGGGAATCTAAGATGTCAGGGGACCAAGACCTGCCAGTTTCATAGAGTAGCCTATGTGCTGTTGAGTAAAAATCTGCCTCATACTTTAAATTTTCTTCATATAAGACAGTTACTTTTATATTGAAATTGCAAACCATTCCCACTTTCTTACCTCTCAGACCTGAAAGGTGTGAAATAACTCATTTAAACACTTTGAATTTGATTCTCTCGATGGGTGGCCTTAGGATTTTTGTGTGTCTTGTGTAAATTGACCTTTTCTAGTAAATTGAAGTGACCCATTGAATGATTTTTTTCCTTTCTGTTCACCAAAGAAATTTACTTTAAAAGTTAAATACGTGTGTCAGCTGGCCAACTCTGATTCTTTAATTCCCTCACACATCAGGAGTAGAAAACAATATTACAAATGTCAACAGCTTTTGTAATTGACTTGGGAAAATGAAAATGGTTTTTTGGAAGCAGCAAAGAAAAATGTTTATAAATGGGAAGATAGGAAGGAGAAGATAGAAATTAGTTGACTGTTTCCTTTGCAATTCACTGCTGCCGTTTGTTAATTTTTTTTGGTGGGGAGTGGGGGCACATGTTTTCCAGAGCCTGGGAGGAATTATTCTGTTTTGTCCATCAAGGCACAAAATCTTTTTTGTTAAGCATTGCACTGTAGTTCTAGACAATTAGACAGTAGGGATTGCATTGTATGTTGCACTACTACTATAATTTAGAAAAGCTTATGTATTTAGAATTTTACATATGAACATAGTTATTGGCAGTTTACCTTTATAAAAATTATGGTAAATTGAAATGTTAATTTTGGTGTTACAAAGTTTTGTTCCTAGCTTATTTGATGTTAAGGCCGTTATTCAATGAATATTCAGCTATTCCAACCCCATCCACTCACCCCCTCACTATCTTTAGTGATCTTTATACTACCTAATGTCACTATATTATTTAACCTGTATGTAAGTGATGTGATTGGAATTCACCTATTAGACTGTAGAGGTTTTGATACAGTTGTAAAAGTACCACTTTCATGTGTTTTTATTTTTTTTAATTTTTCATCCCCCAACCCTTCACTTCTAAATCTAGTACAGTAGCACCAGCTACTAAGTTAGAATCCAAAATTTCTTGACTGTCTGTTCTCTCTAGGGCTCTCAATTTGCGTATTTTTCCTAATAGGATGAGTCTTACTATTAATACCCCAGAGTATGGATGGATTCAAGAGAATTACTTTTTCAGTGTTTGGTTGAGATTTTTCAGATTGTTTCATTACCCTGAGAAAAGACTTAATGGTTGATTCTTTAAGACATACACACAAATTTTATTTGTGCTGAAAGTGTTATTTTTTTTTTTTTTTAGCTATGCTTTCATTCTTGAATTAGACTGGAAAAACTATAGAAATACCCTTAGTAAAATTTTTTGGTTCTCTTATTTCTTTTGTCCCTTTTTGAGTATGTAGGGTTGGGAAACAAGTCCCTCATGAAGAGAAGTTAATCCATGAATCAGAACTTTTGTTGTTATTTTTTCTAGGTTCAGAGGCCTTCATCTGAAATCTCTGGGTATTATGGATTGAGAATGATGAGGCAAATTTTCCCTGTGCACTTTATTGCCTGAATAATTTCTCTTGATTTTTTTGAGCCTTTTTTTTAAGTTCCAAGAATAAAATGTAAAATGTTTCATAATGGTTTTTATAACAGATTTTTCAAACTATTATTTAATGAAACTGTAATGTAACTTTTTCCTTTGAATCATATAAAACTTTTGAATTGTAAGTTGTATGTTTTCTTTTTATTATGTAGGACTAATATTTTACATTCAGTATTTGTCATAGGAAAAGACTTCAAATTCCTCTGACTTTGAATCCCAATATAGACCCTTCACAAAAACAAAGATTTTGGAGTCTTGCTTTGCTTAGTATCCTTTAGCATCTTTGAAAGCGTCATCCTGATGAAAAAAATTTATGGGCAAAGTTGTTTCTGTATTCAGAAATCTTCCTCACTTGAAAGTAGAATGGTAACTTGGTGGGCAAAATTCAGAAATGAACTTGACTAAAGTTCTCTGGAATCAAGATGGATAGTCACTGTCTTGTCTTAACTTCATGTCTTACATTCTTTGACTTCTTGATGTCTGAAGAATGAAGAAAATTTCCCAAAAGTAGAATATCACAATATTGTAGGGAAGAGGTTCAAGAATCAGTAGTCTCTTTCTAAAACTCAGATAGGTACTGCAAAATGAAAGTTGGGGGCGGGGGGAGAGAAGCAATATTTGATGCAATTGGTTGGGAGAATAAGGCAGTTTAGAGATTAGTTTTGATCGGATCTCCTCTTGAATTCTGCTCTAGGATAGTTGCCAGGACTTTCAGAGGATATGAAACTAATTTTCTCTGTGAGAATCCTATATTCATATTCATTAGTTTCTCTTGGCTCTGGTAGGACAGAAGGGGTTAGATATTCTCTCCTGCCAGCTGAGTGCTTCAATAAAGTGATGTGTTGTGATGAACTACTTTTTTTCCTAAGGATGAAAAATATAAGGATTTGATGGTGTTGGAAAGGACCGCAAAGATCATTTAATTTTATCCTTTTATTTTGAAGATGAAAATATTAAGGCCAGGAAAGTTACATGTCTTAGGTTTTCTAGACAGTTAGCCAATAAGCTTTTATTTCACATCAACTTCATTTACATCAACATACATTATTATGCTGAATGCTAAGTATACAGAAAGCCAAAAGACAAGTCCCTCCTCAAGGAGTTCACATTAGGGGAAAACAACTTTGAAACAATGATGTTCAAATAAGATATATAGTATAAATTAGGGGGAAATCAACAGAGAAAAGGCACTAGCATTAAGGACAACATGTAAAAGTTGGAATAGTTTTTATATTTTTTTAAATTGGCAAAATTTTCTTTTTCATCCTCTCCCAACTATGTTGAGAAAGAAATAAAAAATAAAATCCCTGTCAAGCAAACTTGACTGTTATAAACAGTCAAGCTAAACAATTTTACATTAGTTATGTCCAAAAAATAGTTGTAAAGGACTCTTGAGTTTTTCACATTTATATCAGGTGTTGGGTAGCATGTTTCATTATCAATCCTCTGGAATTGTGGTTGATTATTACACTGATCAGAGTCCTAAATCTTTCAAAGCTTTTTACCATTTTTGTTATTGTATAAATTATTCTTTTGGTTCTATTTACTTCATTCTGTATCAGTTCATGTGCATTTTCCTAGATTTCTCTGAAAGGTAGAATTTTAGCCAGAATTTGAAGGAAGCTGGAGGACAGATGAGATTCAAATCCCTAAAGCTGGGAGGAATATCAAAGGCCATCTTATCTCATCCCTTCATTTAACATGTAAGGCGACTAATCAAACCACAAGCTCTCCTAGCTAAATCCAGTGTTCTCTACATCATTCCATGCTGTTATGGACACAGATTAGACTTTCTTGCATAGAATCCTTTGCTTTTATGAGTTGTAACACTCAATACCTCTTATGAATATTGTTCAGTCATTTTTTTGATTGTGTCCAACTCTGAGCCCATTGATTAAAGAGATGCTTTTAGGGGCATTGTATTGGGTAACCTTTGGTGGCTCAATACTGTCCTGTTTGTGCCCTTCATTTTTGAAAGGATCAATGATATCACAGGGTGATGACTTGACTTAATTGGATTTAAGTGAGGCAGAATTGCACACTTATCAGGCTTCTCCAGAGTTATGAGGTCCAGTGACAAGACAAAAGTCAGCCTGACTGGAGATGGCTCAGGATGCAATGGATGACCTTGTCAGACCTAGCTCTCTGAGCCTTCCACAGTACCTGCTTCAGCCACTTTCATGGCCTTGGAACAAGTTGCTCTCATTCATCCCTTCCACCAGGTGAAGTTTCCATGTGCTTGAGGTAGACACCTTTTTACAATGGGCTTGAGGCCTCTTAGTTACCCTTAAATCTGGTTCGGGCCATCTATCCATATGGTTTTACATTTGCTGCTGAATCTGCTCCAGCTTTTTGTAGCCACAAGTAAAGACTGCAAAAATCAGGCAGACATTTAAGGTGGATGAGCAGCCCTCAAAAAGGCTTAGCAGCAAGCATTCATACAGGAGACCCTCGTCTTCTCTGAACATCCCATGCACCCCAGTGTGGTAGTAATATAGAAGAACCCAAGAGATGCACAGATCTTGAGACATCTACATCCCAAATATTCCAAAGGACTATTATTTGTTGCTAGTTTTACCAGGGTGTAGCTGTTGTGCTTGCTGTAGCTTCTTGGAGTACGTTGGGAATCTTGGTGGAATATGAGAGAAAAAGGATGCATGGTTTCTGCACCTAAAAAGCTTATAATGGAACGACAGAATATATTCTATGTGAAATTGCAAAATCATGCAGCTTGAAGTATAACTTGATAGGTGTTGAAAGAAGGCAAAATAATGAAATTACATTAATCAAAGAAGTTTCACAGAGGAGCTGAATGAACACAGTCATAAGCAAAGAAGTGGATGGAGAGAGATCTGGAATTTTGTGGGGGCTGAAAATAAGATAAGCAAAGATAAAGAGCAAAAATGGGACTATGGAGACACCTCCCTAGCCAGAGGAAAGAATGTATGATGGAGAGAAGCACTTTTTGTTCTAGAGCAGGACGGTGATTTGCTAAGAGGTTAAAAGATTTTAAGAATGGTAAATTGCATAGTTGCAGGTCTGCAACCCTTAACTCTTGAAATGGGTGAAATCTGGTTCAGAATGCTCCCTCTCCCTCCTCCCTTCCCCCAAATAAATAAAATGTGTTTGATTAAAAATTACTTTGGCAGCTGTGTGCATATTGGCTTAGAGCTGGGAGACCAGTTAGCAAATTGTTGCTTTTTATCAATTTGTGAGGTGCTAAGGGCCTGGCCCAGAGTAGAGACTGTAGAAATCCCTGATTCACTTATGTATTTTTCTATATCCCCAAACCCTTTCAAGTCTGAGAAACTCTTGGATATAGAGATTTACTTGGAGATGAGAGAGTCAATTTGTAAGGATTCAAGGTCATGATGTCTTGAGTATATGGTTGGAAATAATCGGTAGAGCGTTTAATAAAAATAGCAGTTAGTGAAATGTAAGATTATACCTATAGATTTATTTGTGTTGATTTTGAAAAAAAAATCAGCAAAGATATTTTATGATTTGTAACAACTCTTTTTGATGGGAGTGGATGTCAAACATCAGCATTCAAGAATGGGTGGAGAGAACCAATTCCCCACAGTGCTGATAGACAAAAGGAGGGAGGGAGCAAGCTGCATGCTGGTGTTGTCACCTGATGGGAACACCTGTCAGGAATTCTGCTTCAGGGGTTTCAGCAATTACCTAGTCAGCATAGCACCTGGACCCAAGCAGCAGGAGGCTGCCACTAATTTAAAACTAGCCCATTGACTGAAACTGAATCAGGATAACCATGTGCACAATGCCTACAATATAATGTAAGAGAAAAAAAATAACCTGAACACTCGGTCATTGTAATGACCAAGCTCAGCCCCAGAAAGAGCTGAAAAAATGCACCTTCCTCTCTGCAAAGGTGGGTGGATGGAGGACTATGAGTGTGGAATATTGCATATGCTGTCACACTTGATAATATATTGCTTTTGTTGAGCAGCTCCTTCCTTACCTTTTTAAATTTTTTGTTATAAATTTGACAGGGAGGAGGAATATATTTGGAAATGAAGGTGATGTGAAAAAATTTTAAATTAAGAAAAGAAAGGATGTAAATACAAAAGATACCAGTAAAAAAAAAAAAATTAAGCAAGGTACTAGCCCAATGTCAATTTGGAAAAGCAGCATATAAAGCAGAATAGGCTTTCTGTTAAGAAGACATGCAGATGAGGTCATAATAACAGCAGAGTCTTGACTTCTTACTTTCACAAATGAGTGCTTTGTGGCTTCCTGGGGACTTGATTTGATCTGTTGGACACCTGTCATGTCTTCCCTGTGAGCATGGATTCCAGGAATTTTATGAATACGTTGTAGTTTCTGGAGCAATGTGAACATTAAGGGATATGTCAGTGGAGTTGGCTAAGTTGTCTGGCAGTGACTAAGTTGTCACCTAGTCTTTAATATGTTCCACTTGGCTGAAGCAGCTTTACTGAAGCATTCCTTTCTCACTTAGAACAGTATTCTCATGTTCTTTCTCTTGATGGATTCTGATTCCAAGTGTTTTTTAAATTAATTAATTAAAACTTAAATACAAAAGAAAAATAGAAAAAGGAAAAAAAAATGTCACGTACATAGCAGAACACAAGAGAGGATTCAGAATATTCAAAATATGAAGCAATTTCCATTTTAAGAAAACCTATATAATAAAGACTACACATTGTTTTCAGAACTATCTACTTCTTTATAGGTTTTCTTTTGTTATTTCTTTTTACTTTCTTCACTCCCTTCCCCCAAGGGTACAATTAAGTGCAGGTATATTTCTAAATATGTATAAGGTTGGTTATCCTTCATCCTCGAAGAAGACCAATGACATCACTGTGTTAGAGTCAAATAAGCAAAGATAGCTTTCTTTAAAGATGGATAACTTCATCCTTCTTAAGTACAAGTCTTTCCATATTTTTTACATCTACATCTACCAAGTCATCATTTCCTGTACCACAACAATGCTAATTTTTAAAATTTTTTAAAACATATACCAAGTAAAATTAGTATTTCTACATATATATATATATGATAGAACAGATAGAACAGAATAGAAAAAGGAGATTATACATTAAACTTTGAATATCTATTATGTGCAGTTTGCTTTTCTGATTAAATATTATAATAAATTATATATATGTGTTAATTTTTCAAAACTATCATTTTTCTTTTTTTCCCTTTTAGTTCTATTCTCTTTGTACATTGAAAAAAAAAATCTTCAAATTACCCTCTTTTCTTTCTTTTTTTGGCAATTCTAGCACTAGTTTCCCTTTTCCTTTCCTCCCTAGTTGAAAACAAATATGCATAATGAAAAAAACAACTTCCCAGAAAATATATCTCCTTCAACTTAAGTCCATTATTCTTCTGTCAGGAGGCAGGTAACACACAACCTTTTCAATCCTTGGAATCCTCCTTGGTCATTACATTGAACATAGTTCTCAAGTTTTTTGAAATTTTCTTTATAATGCTGTTATTATATCAATTATTCTCTTTTGATTATTCTCACTTCGCTCTACATCAGTCTGTTTTCTTAGAAAAAGTCACTTTCATAATTTCTTATGGCACAGTAACATTACATTGCATTCATATATTACCCCTACATCACCCAATGTTTATTATGTAGGTTTTCTTGAAATGGAAATTGCTTCATATTTTGAATCCTCTCTTGTGTTCTGTTATGTACATGACAATTTTTTTTCCTTTTTCTATTTTTCTTTTGTATTTAAGTTTTAATTAATTAATTTAAAAAAACACCTTGGAATCGGAATTCATCAAGAGAAAGAACATGAGAATACTTAATTTCCAAGTCTTTACTAAAATAAAAAATGCTACTATGAACATTCTTTTTCTTTTCTTTTCTTTCTCTTTATTTTATTTTATTTTTTTTTGCTGAGGCAACTGGGATTAAGTGACTTGCTCAGGGTCACATGCTATAAACATTCTTAAGCACTTAAGTCCCTTTCCTCCCTCTTAGATCTCTTTGAGATATAGGTTCAGTATTGGTATTACTTACACAAAGATTATGTCCAATTAGTTCCAAATTACTTTACAAAATGATTGATGGTTTGAGGTACTTGTTGATGAACATTTTGGTCTTTTTTTTGCCTAATCTCAAATGGCTTTCTAAAATGATTGTACTTATTCGAAGCTTCACCAACAATGTCCTAGCATATTGATCTTCTCATGATCTCTCTTCAGCATTGTTTATCCCCAATTTTTGTCACTAAATTTTATAAGGTGTGACATAACACCTTGGGGTTGTTTGATATACATTTTTTCATGTTATTAGTAATTGGGAAATTTATTCATAAGATTGTTAATAGTTTAAATTCATTTTGTAGAATTGTTTGTCATATCCTTTGACAGCAATTTATTGGGAAATAGCTTTTGGTTTTATGTCTACATATATGTGTATGTATGTGTGTGTATATGTATACACATATAGATTGTTAATTCTTATACATCTTGAATACCAAATTCATATCAGAAATTTAATACAATTCCTCTCCCTCTCTTCCCAATTCAATCAATTGCATCCTTTCTTATCTTACATGCTAAATTTAGTGTTGTTTGTGCAGAAGCTGTTCAATTTCATGGAATAAAAATTACGTGTCTTATCTTTTGTAATGGCCTTTATCTGTGCTTTGGTTAAGAATACATATCCTATTGCAAAAGATACTAAAAATGCTAAAAAATTACCCATGCATATGTTCTGTCAATAAAAAGCTATAATAATAATAAAAAAATACATATCCCACCCATAGCTTTGAGAGGTGTATAATCTCCTTCTCTTCAGATTTTTCTTTTTTTTTAGTTAATTTTTAAAATTTATTAGTTATTTAATATTAAGATTTCATATTAATTTAGAACATATTGTGGAATGTGGTATAAGGTAGATCCAGGGGTCCTCAAACTACAACCTGCGGCCCAGATGCAGTAGCTGAGGACATTTATCCCCCTCACCCAGGACTATGAAGTTTCTTTATTTAAACACGCCCACAAAACAAAGTTTTGTTTTTACTATAGTCAGGCCCTCCAGCAGTCTAAGGGACAGTGAACTGGCCCCCTATTTAAAAAGCTTGAGGGCCCCTGCCTCTAAACCTAATTTCTGCCAGACTGTTCTAATCTCTTTCCTGGCATTTTTATCAAATACAGAATTCTTAAGTAATTTATGTTTTCTTGTTTATGGTACACTGGGATATGGAGCTTCATTGTTTCTGATTCTCTTTAGCTAATCGATTCTCTTAATCTACCCCTGTATTGTTTAATTAATACCAGATGGTTTTGATGATTGATGTTTTATAATATACTTTGAGGTTTGGAAGCGTTATTCCCTTTTGTCCCTACCATTTTCCATTGTTTTATTTGATATTTTGCATCTTTTATTTTTCCAAATGATTTTTATTATTTTTCTTTAACTAGCATGTTGTATACTAATATTCTGAATGCTTTGGAAGATATTTTACATATTTTGTCATTTAAAATAGAATTTCTCTTTATTTTTGTAGAATTACTGATTTTTGAAGGTTTGTTTTGTGGTCTACACTTTTGTGGAAGTTATAAATTGTCTCAAATAGGATCTCTGCTAATTCCCTAAGATTTTCTCAAGAAATCATTATATCATCAGTAAATAGGGATGGATAGTTCCATGTCCTCTGTACTTATCTTTATGTCTTTAATTTCTTTCTTTTGTCTTTTTGCTGTCACTAGCACTTAAGGACTTCATCAAATAAAAATGGAGAAAGTGAATCTATCACATTACTTTTATATTTATTGAGAAAGGTTCTAGTGTATCCCCATTACATATGATGCTTACATTTGGTTTAATTAGATACTTTTTTATGATATTGGGAAAAGGTCCCTCTATCCTTATACTTTGTAGGGGTTTTAGCATAAATACATGTTAAAATTTCTCAAAAGCCTTTTCTAAATCTATTGAGATAATTATGTAGATTTTAATGTTTTGATTTAAATATGATTAAATTGATTGCTTTCCTACTGTTGGTACTATCCTTGTATCCTTGGTATAAATCTAACGATCACACTGAATGACTTCCTGGTTGAATTGCCATAGTGTTTCAGGATTTTATTTAAAATTTTTAAGTCAATATCCATAAATGATACTGATCTCTAATTCTTCTGTGCTTTATCTTTCCTTGATTTAGCTAGTAAGGCTGCAACCATCTCATAAAAGGAATGGTAGAGTGCTTTCTCAGTGTTTGAGAATTATTTGTATAATATTGAATTAGTTGTTATTTCAAGTTTTCATAGAATTTCTCCTGTGAATCCATCAGGAACAGTATTCTTCCCTTCCTTCCCTTTAGTCATTCCTTTACAGCTAGTTCTATTTCCTTTTCTGTTCTTTTCTTTTTTAATCAGATTATCAACCTTATTATTCTCTTAACCTCTTTGTGCCTTATTTTCCTTATCCTTAAAATGTGATTATAAATGATACTTATAGTACCTTCTCCTTTATGAAGATCATGTCTAATGTTTAATAATGACAGCTAACATTTATATAACATTTTAAATTTTACAAAATGTTTTATATTTGATTCTTACAATAACATTGATAGATAGGTACGATTATTATCCCCACTTTATATATGAGTAAACTGAGACAGGCAGATGTTAAGACATTTGTTGAGGTCACATAGATTATGTGTCTAAATCAGGATTTGAATTCAGGTCTTCCTGCCTTCTGACTCAATGCTCTTTTCACTGCACTGCTTCTATTTCATGACATACGGAAAGTACTTTGTAAACCTTGAAGCATTATTCACATGTTATCTATTATAATTGAGCAATACTGTAATTAAAATCATAAACAGAAGTGATAATCTGCTCATATTTGTACAACACTTTTAAATTGGCAAAGTACTGTGTATACATCTTCTACTTTCATTCCCCCCAACAACATGATAAGGTAGGTGTAATTATTCTATTGTTGCTGTTTAATCGTTTTCAGTCATGTCCAACTCTGCCACCCCTTTTCTGTTTTTTGGTTTTGTTTTGTTTTGGTAAAGATACTGTAGGGATTTGCTATTGCCTTCTCTGGCTCATTTTACGGATGAGGAAACCGAAGCAAATGGGGTTAAGTGACTCACCCAGGATCACACAGCTAGTGAGAGTCTGATGTCACATTTGAACTCAGGTCCTCCTGGCACCAGTACCCGTTCTCTATTCACCTCGCTGCCCTCATTATGCCTATGAGAAAACTGGGAGTCCTGAGCACCACCTCCCCAAACCCCAAAAGAAAACTATCTCCCTCTGGGTCTTCTCAGATCTCAGACTCCTCTTTGCTTTTGCCATTTATTTTTGTGATTATTGTCATCCCTTGTTTTCCTTTGAGCCACCCCTGGAGAGCCTCCTCACTCCTGGCCTGCTCATCCCCTCAGTGCCTCTGATAAACTCTCCTCCTGGTTGAAGGCTTAATTACCAGAGAGGATGTTCCAGCTGAAAATGTCTCCACCACTAGCAGACTGAATGATAGCTTCCTGTTCCTAATCCTCTCCAGAAATTTGATCTGCTTTGGAAGCTCTATTTTTCCCTCTTAATTTGAATGCTGGCACAGGAGTCCAGTTCATTTCTGGCAGGAATAATTTGTCCCTGAGATTCAGCAGAAAGAGCCTTAATTTGGGAGTTAGAAGACCTGGATTCAAAACCTGACTCCACTGCTTATTACTTTTACAATATTGGTCAAGACTTTTTCCCTTTCATCCTTCCCTTTCTTCAGTTTAGTTGCATAATAAGCAAGTTCAGCAAAATTGGGGGAGAGAAGGGAAAAAATATTTATTTGCTGAATCTCTAGGTCATGCCTTCTAACCATAAGTGTCCTTCAAGATTCTGTTCTGAACCCTCTCTGTAGTATTATATGGTGATCTCAACAACTATCATTTTTGTACTGAATGGGACAGATTGGATGAAGTTTTCTCAGTATTGAGACTAGGCCTAAATCACATGATCCCTATTCCCAGTCTTAATCCCCAGGTTGCATGGAGTCACGTGGTCTCTAAAGGTTCCCCACAAGAAGTAGACAGCATTGGTCAAGGATGGTTACTTCCTTATAGTCTATCCAATGAAAGGTTTAGGTCTTTTCCTATTTAATCCCTGGTGTTCTACTTCCTGCTGGTCAGATTTAAGAGTTTATGGTGGGAGTTGGGAGTATGTCTGTGTCTGGGCCCCTCCCTGAAGGGATTAAATAAATCCTTTCTCTTTGTACTTGAAGATGTCTCTGATTAGTTAATTTGGGAAAGGGGGTTCAAGCACCCTCCCACATAGTACTTATATTTACTTATCCTCCCAATCTCTCTGCTGATCTCCAACCTTGAACTCCAACGGCCTTTCAGACATCTCAAACTGGATGTTCAGTAGATGTTTTAAATTCAATGTATCCAAAACAGAACTCATCTTTCCTTCAAACCCTTGCAGCTCTTACTTTCCCTTTTGCTGAAGAGAGATAATACTATCCTCCCAGTTCCTCAGGCTCACAACCTAGTTTATTCCTCACTATCTCTCATCCCCATATCCAAGTTTTCCTGATAGCATCCTGTTCATCATTTCTTACAGCATAATAATATTCCATCACAATGTCACCAGTTTGTTCAGTAATTTCTCAATTGATGGGCATCCCCTCAATTTCCAATTCTTTGCCCTAAGAAAATCACTGATAAAAATATTTTTGTACATATTGGTATAAAGGGAAGGATGATTGATTTAAACAAGGTGCTAACTCAGTGGAATTGATAATACAATGGTTATCTAGTTTAGCATGATGATTGACAGTTTTCTAGTTCAGTACATGTACTTACTACTTAATAGTTCTACAAGATTGACACCTATTCTACAACATTCACACCTATGAAGATATAATTATAACAGAGTATATAAGACCCAACAAGGACTCAACTAGAGATATTCACTCCATCTCCTAGCACCGTAGTGGCTGGCCTGTTCTCCTTCATTTCTCCACTAAGACCAAGGCCCATCTGAAGGGCCTCCAGAAAGCTAGCCAGGCCCCAAACAAGGAGACAGACTGTGAAGTAGACAAAGAATTTGGACTTTATCCCTGGCTATTCTCATGGATGAATTCTCAGCTGAAAGGAAGGTTGGTCTAAAGACCTTCAGAAAACTAAACCACAATACTACATAGAGGTCCTTTTTTTTAAAAAATTTCTTTTGGGAGTCATGTCTAGTAGTGATATTGTTAGATCAGAGGAATGCATGATTTTATAACCCTTTGCATATAGTTCCAAATTGCTCTACAGGGTGATTGAATCAATTCTATCAATAATGCATCAGTGTCTCCTTTTTCCCACATTTCCTCCAACATTTGTCATTTTCCTATTCTTGCCTATTAGCTAATTAATAGGTAAGAGTTCCCCTCCTTCCCCCACCATCTCCCCCAGATGGCAGGTTGACCAATACATATTAAATATGTTAATGTATATGTTAAATACAATATATGTATACATATCCAAATAGTTATTTTGCTGCACAAGAAAAATGAGACTTAGAAATAAGGTAAAACTAACTTGAAAAGGAAATCAAAAATGCAAACAGCCAAAAAGAGGGATTGGAAATGCCATGTTGTGGTTTCACACTCATTTCCCAGAGTTCTTTTGCTTAGGATAGCTGGTTCTATTCATTATTGAACAAATGGAACTGATTTGGTTCATCTCATTGCTGAAGATGGCCACGTTCATCAGAATTGATCATCATATAGTATTGTTGTTGAAGTATATAATGATCTTCTGGCCCTGCTCATTTCATTCAGAATCAGTTCATGTAAGTCTCTCCAGGCCTTTCTGAAATCATCCTGCTGGTCATTTCTTACAGAACAATAATATCCCATAGCATTCATATACTTTTGCATTCCATTTTTGTTCATGTTTACCTTCCAGGCAGATGCTGGCCAGAAAATGGCCCCCATGTACAATTTCCAACTTTCTTCTGCAGCTTGCTAGGGCTAGGGCCAGTCTGTGGTGGAATCCTGGAATGGGCTAGGGTCAGATTGCTCTTTAGCTATAGGCCTTCTCTTCATCCAAAGTGAAAGAATAGGGTGGGATGATCCAAAGCTCTTTCCAATGAAAAGAGAATCTGGGGGTAGGGGATCATCCTTGTAGTTCCTTTTACTGAGAAGCCTGATACTTGAGTGGGCTGATCCCTTCACAAGTTTTAAGCTAAATGGTAAAGCCAAAACTGAGTGGGCATCTGCATTAAGTCTAGAACCAATATAGTGAGGGGCAGAGGGCTCCCTAAGAATGGGTGAACCTGGTCCAATTAGAAACAGAGCAGGTCAAAGCTTCTTGGCTGATCAGCAATGGAATGGGGAACTTATAACATGATAGACACCCAGCCTGTATGAGATTAAGATGCCCAGTCTCAAAACAAACACACAGCACAGAACAGAAAAAGGGACTCTCTGGCTGGCTCTCCTGGCTCAGCTTTGGCTGAGATAGGTGAGAGGGAAATAAGTCAGTGGGTTATAGTGCAGAATAGTGGGAGAAGATTGGAAGGAAGAGAGGCTTGGGAAGGGAAAGGAAATATAGCTCAGGGTAACAGTTTTTAGTAGAAAAGTAAAGAAATTTCAAGAAGTAGCCCCAAATTGATAAAAATTTCTTAATCCAATAAGCTTGGAACCTTGGGAAACAGCATAAGAATGGTGATAGAACTTAAATCATCCTACTTCTAATGACATTTATTACAAAGATAGTTCATATTGCACAATTTTTTTTTTTTTGTAAAATGTTTTACACAAGACTTAGTTTTTAAAAAAGGAACAATTTTTACATATATTGATTCATTTGAAACTTAATCACAACCCAGTCAAAGTATCATGAGATTTAGATCTCAGAAATCATCTAACTTTTTTTTTTTTAAATTAAAGCTTTTTATTTTCAAAACATATACATGGATAATTTTTTCAACACGAATTCTTGCAAAACCTTGAGTCCCAAATTCCCCTCCCTTTCCTTCTCCCTCCCCTAAATGGCAAATAATCCAATATACGTTAAACATATTAAAAATATATGTTAAATACTTAACATGTGTTGGTCAACCTGCCATCGGGGGAAGGGGTGGGGGGAAGGAGGGGAAAAGTTGGAACAAAAGGTTTTGCAATTGTCAATGCTGAAATATTGCCCATACATATATCTTGTAAATAAAAAGCTATAATAAAAAAAAATAAGAATATATGTTAAATCCAATAAATGTATGCATATTTATACAATTATCTTGCTGCACAAGAAAAATCAGATTAGAAAAGAAAAAAATGAGAAAGAAAACAAAATGCAAGGAAACAATAACAAAAAGAGTGAAAATGCTATGTGGTGATCCATACTCAGTTCCCACAATTTTCTCTCTGGATATAGATGGCTCTCTTCATCACAAGATTATTGGAACTCACAGCCAGAAAATATAGTGTTTCCTCACAAGAATGAATGCTTTCACTACACTTTTTCTATTGCCTAAATATGCACCAGTTAGAGATTTTGGGGGGATAATAAGCATACTTAAAAAATTTTTTAAAAAACTTTTTATTTTCAAAACATATGAATTATGGGCCAGAACTTGAATCAAGGTACTAAGTGGAATTGAGGAGACAATAGTTAAATCTAGTTTAGCATTGATTTAATCCTAGAACAAATAATGGTTTCCTAGTGATATAATGATTGGTGTACAGCATATAAGCAAGAAGCTATGAGGGCAAAAAAAAGACAAGTGCACTAGAAGCTCTCAGAGGCCGAGACAGATTCATTCCATCATCCACCTTTGTGGTGGCTAGAGGCTGAAACACAAACCTTTGGATTCAGAGAGATTCAGAAGTCAGAGAAGGCAGGTGGGAGCTCAAGTTCCAAGAGCTTGAGAGATAGGAGAGAGATAGGCCTCTAAGAAAGCTAACCTCGGCCCCAGGAAAGGAGACAAGACTTTGAAGCAGACAATAAAGGATTTGGACTTTAACCCCTGGCTACTCGTGTGGTGATTACTGAACTGAAATGAAGGTTGCTTCCAGAGACCCCAAGAAATGAAAACAGAGAACATTACATATATGCACAGATAATTTGGCAACATTGACCCTTTATAGCCTTATGTTTCAAATTTTCCCTTCCTTCCCTCCACCCCCCCACCCCCCGCCAGATGGCAAACATTCCAATATATGTTAAACGTGTTAAAATATATGCTAAATCCAACATGTAAAAACATATTTGTACAATTATCTTGCTGCACAAGAAAAATCAGTTCAAAAAAAGAAAATAAATGATTAAGAAAACAAAATGCAAGCGATCAACAACATAAAGAGTAAGAATGTTATGTTGTGATCCACATTCAGTTCCCACAGTCTTCTCTCTGGGTGACAAGATCTTTGGAACTGGCACCAGTCATCTCATTGTTGGAAAGAGCCATGTTCATCAGAATTGATCATCATATAATATTGATGTTGCCCTGTACAATGATCTCCTGGTACTGCTCATTTCACTTAGCATCAGTTCATCTAAGTCTCTTCAGGCCTCGCTAAAATCATTCTCCTGATCAAGAAATCATCTAATCTTATTCCTTTGTTTTTCCAAGAAAGAAATTCCAAAGGGAAGAAGCAATTTGCTTCAAGTCACACAGAGATGGTATTGAAAACTTAGGCCCTATGATTCTAAATTCGGAGTTCATTTTATCGTGCCATGTTGCTTTTCCAGTTTTATTCCTCCATTCTATAGGAAATTAAAATCTAAAAAGTAATGACTGCCCAAATCTACAGAGGAAATACTAGGCTTGCAGAAAGAGAATCTACACATTTTAAAAAAAAAATAACCCCTCAGTCAACAACCAGTTCAGCAAAAGATAAAAAATAACTTCTATGGTTATTGGACTTTTTGCCACAATATTCTTCAGGAGGTTCACATTGGTTTCCAGAGAAGAGAAACTTTTAAGTCAGTAAGCCTAACTCTCTGACACTTTGGTAAATGTTTAACCTAAACCTTCAATTAATCCTCATCTCTTCAGCCAAGAGATGTGGTAGTGTTTGTTCTAGAGGTACCCTACCTTACAATTAGCAAGGGCTTCTGGGTTTTTAGGCAGTTTCTGGACACTGATTGACTGCTGTATTCTCATCTAGTCCTGCCTTCTCTCACCTCTGGGCATTGCTCCAATCTGTTCTTCATGGGCTGAGAAACCTTTTCTCCACATCTATGGGTTGAAACTTTAATCAGACTTCAAGACCCAACTCAAGTACAGCTACCTTTTCCTTGAAAGTGGATTCAAGAGGGGAAACAACTTGTCCTAAATCAAATGGGTCATAAGAAAGAGAGAAGGAACCTTGCCAGGAATGCTTTTTCACCTCCTGCCGGCCTCTCAGAATTTCCAGTTTCCTTCAGACTCAGCTCAAAGATTACCTTCTATGAAGACCTGGAACAGGTAGGTAGTATGGTGGATAGAACCTGCTAGCCCCAGATTCAGGAACACCTGAATTCAATCTGGCCTCAGATGCTTGCTAGTTATGTGACCCCAGGCAAGTCACTTAACTCTGTTTGCCTCAGTTACTCATAGATAAAATGAGTTGGAGGGGGAAATGGCAACCCCCTCCCTTGCTTTAGTATCTTTGTTTAAAAAATTCTAAATGTAGTCACAGAGAGTCATAATTGTTGTTGTTTGTCCTCTAGGACTATCACCTCAGGGAGTTGATGCCATGATATGCAAGTGAACTGGATTTAAGTGAGGGTTTTTTTATTTTTGCAAAGTTACTAGTCTCACTTTCTCCTCCAGTGCCATCTGAGTCTAGTGGCAAGATGTAGATCAAGATGACTGTAGATGGCCCCCATGCAGTGGGAGACCTTGGTTTTTTAAGCTAAAATCCTCAATAAGTCTCAGTTTGATTGAGGCATACCCAATTAGTAATTAAGAATAGATGTCTCAATTTCTTTTGCCTCACAGAGTCAACCGTCACTAAAAGGAATGAATAATTAGAGACTTACCCTGATCCTCCTGTCCCCTTCCAGTTACTAATGAGCTAGTCCCATCTCTGAATTATTTTGTATTTATTTTATATTTGCTATCTATGGATAAGGAGTTGCCCCTCCCCGCCTGTCACTGTACACACAAAGAGTGTTTTGCTTAGAATTTTGCTTTTGGTCCTCTAGGTCTGAGATTTCATAGGTGTAGAGAGCTCCCTGTGGGGAGATTCATTCTAATCTAATCAGTAAACCAATAGAATTTAAATGCCTAGTATTCGTTCTCAAGCAATTTGCTAAGCACTAGAGATATAAAAAGATAGTCCCCATATATTGCATAAATAGGAAATAGTTAACCGAAGGAAGGCGCTAAAATTAAGGGGGGGTTGGAAAAGTCTTCTATAGAAGGTGGGATTCTTGTTGGGCTTTAAAAGAAACTATTGAGTGAAGATGAGGAAGGAGAACATTCCAGGCAAGGGAAACATACAGAGAAAAAGCCCTAGCTGAGGGATGAGAGAGATGGTTCAATTTGTAGAGCTGCAAGGAGGCTGATCTCTGCAGATAAGCAACTGTTTTGCAATTTATAGTCTTTTAAGAGAGTTGCCTGAGGGGATTGAGAAGTTAAGCGACTTTAAGAGTTGCCCAGCTGAGACCAGAACCTGATTATAAAGACTGATAGAATGAATGAAAGCCTGAATATCTGGCTGTCTTTCAAGTCAGGAAACTACTTTGAATCTTGCTACTTTTACTACCTTTGAGATCTTGAATGTCTTGCTCTGGGTTTCCTTTTTGTGTGATACACAACAATAGCTAGCATTTACACAATGCTGTAGAGTTTTCAAAATAGTTTACATACATATTCTCAACTGATCCTTAGACCAACCTTATAAAGATAGATATTATTATTATCCCTATTTTACAGGTGAGAAATCTGAGGAGGGATTGGCTCTTAAGCCTTCTTAGCTCTGCCAAGTTCATGAAGTGCTCTAGCTTTACCATGCTGCATGGTCTACCTTGAGTTTAAGGTACTACTGATATTTTTCTTTATCCGGCCAAAGGAAACAATTCAAAGCAAAGGAAGCTCTGGTGGTGGTGCATTAGATAGAACAAGGGTCCTAAAATCAGGAAGATCTTGAGGTCAAATCTGGCCTCAAGTACTTACTTACTAGCTGTGATATCTTGGGCAAGTCATTTACCTCTGTTTGCCTCAGTGTCCTCATCTGTAAAATAAGCTGGAAAAGGAAATGGCAAACCACTCTGGTGTCTTTGCCAAGAAACTACTCCAGTACCATGAAGAGTTCAAAACAACTGAAAACAAAAAGAGAGCTCTTAGCATGGTATCTGGCACATAGTAGGTGCTTAATGTTTATCAATTTACTAATTGATTTAAAAAATAATATAGCAAGAAAGTTTGCAAAATAAAAAAGCTTGCAATTTCCCCATAAATCCAGGGTATACTTATCCATAAATATACCCACCATTAATGGGAGCACACAGAAAGCTGAACTGAGTGGAAATACCTGTGAAGGTGCATTTCAGATCTACATAGCTAATGTTCTCAAACTTCTCTCACTGGTCCTCATTCTGATAGTTCCCACTGCTTCCCTAGTGGCAGCTAATTAAAGTTTACACTGGGCAAATTCTGTGGGGACTGCCATGTAGGCAGAGTTATTATGCTGATTTAAGTCCTCTTGGCCACCGTGTTTCCACCAAACAAAAGTTGGGCAGAGAATCTCCTAAATTTAGGTCTTTTCTTTTCCGCCCAGTCCCCTTTGCTTGAGTGAAGATCAGACTTTTATTACAGATAACTATTTTACTTGAGGTTAGAGAATTAGATAGTCTTGCCGTCTTCTTCAGATTAGTGTGCAAATGGATTCCAGCCAAAACCAGTTGGACTAAGGAGCAAGTTTTGCTTTTATAATTTGGCCAGCAGAAAAACTTGAGTCTCCCTACATTTGTAAAATGAGGGGAAAATTTCAGGATATCTATGAATGTGGATGAGAAAAAAAACTTTACTTCATTTGGTTTCCTTTGTAAGCCTATGCATTTTATTTCATGCACTTAAGAACATTATCCTGAGAAGGGGCTCATAGGTTTCACCAGAGTACAAAAGATGTTCCATGGCACAAAAAATGCAGAAAACCCTGGACTAGATGATCTCTAACATCTCCTTTTTTTTAAGCTCTAAGATCCCAAGTAGTGGTTGGTAATCATTATTCTCTTCTTAGAAGATTAGAGAGGTATATTAAAAAATTAGCTCTTTGAGGTTAGAAATGTCTTAATCTGTGTGCATCTCTTCCAGAATAAGCATAGGACTTCAGACACTAAAGGTACTTAACAGATGTTGGAGAATATCCTGCTTGATTTGCTCATTTTAAAAATTGCTTTAAAGCTTTTTGTGTTCGGTCTTAAGCTCTTCCTTCGGAGTCACTAGTTTAACAATCCAACTCAAGAAGCTGTAGTACATGCAGCAGCCATACACTGGCAAAATCATCTCAACAGAAAAGCTAAACCAGGTTGAAGGAAACTGAGAGACTTCAGATCCATCACTGAGTTAGGGGATTGTCTCCCTCAAGCATGTGAGGATTTCCCTTTGTGCAATGAACACAATTTATTCTAGCGACCACAAAGTCAGATAAAACAGGTGCTGTGAAGCACTTGGAGCTTCACAAGACATCAAAGATACCAAATTCATCTACTGCAATAGTCTTTTGACTTTTGTCTTGTTACTGGAGATCATTGGCTCTGGAAGCTGCTGAAGACTTTGTGCAACTGTTTGACTTAAATTCAATTCAATGCAAATTGAAACATCACCCCATCTTGGCATTGGTCCTCTTCAAAAATGAAGAATGAACAACAATCCAACTCCCAGGAGATCATAAGCTCCTCCAGCTAGAATCATACCATATTATATTATTGATTCTCACTGTTGAGCACAGTAAGCTAATACATGTTTTTGTTGAAAGCAGACTTCCCTGTGTGACAAAAGTAAATGCTCAGTTCTTCTAAAGCCATGTCAGTTCCATTTAATTGTCTGGCTCCAAAATAAAATATTAGGATTAATTTTTTTTTGGTCACATATATTTCTTACCTCTTTTCAGGAAAGTTTTTTTTTTTTCTAGACATGTGATTCATGGGTATATTTCCTAATATTTACTAAGGAGATCTGTGTAAAATCTGCACTGTACAGTATTTTACAATTTTTGAGAGTTTCTTAGGACACATTAAGGGACTTTACTAAGTTACATGACAAACATGTATCAGAGACATTAACTGGAAGCTAGGTCTTCCTGACAACAAGGCTAATTAAGCAAAATTAAATATATCCTAATTAGTATTCTTTTTTTTTTCCTGAGGCAATTGGGATTAAGTGATTTGCCCATGGTCACATAGCTAGGAAGTGTCTGAGGTTAGATTTGAACTCAGGTCCTCCTGGCTTCAGGGCTGGTGCTCTACCCACTGTGCCAGCTCACTGCCCCCTAATTTGTATTCTTAAAAGACTTAAATTGGAAAAGGGTAGGGGGACCGACTTTTGCTAGCAAAAGCAAAACCAAAAAAACATGTTAATCTATTGTTTGTGCAAAATGTCCAAGTGGCATGTTAGAGAATGCCTGTTAAATCTGAATTAGGGCTGTAAAACCTGAAATGAGACATCTCTTTTCACAAAGAAGATTTTTATTACTAAAACAGTAATGAAAAAATTTCAATTATACTTAGTACAATTTAGTTATGCATGATTCTTTTACCCATTGAGGATAGCAGGTTCTTTTCCCCCTCTAAGTTGAATAATTCTCTAATTAAAAAATAGTCTTATTTCCTTTCCTTCTACATTTGTTATATGACCCAGATATACAGACAGATGATGCTCTTATACAAATTGGCTCAACAGCTGGAACACGGCTTTTCAGAGAAGGCACAAAAGCCAGAGAGCATCAGAATCATCGGGTTGAGAAAAACCTACATCTTTGCACCTCACTGCTTCCTGAAATAGTGCTAACTAAAATAAAAGAAGTCCAGATGATAGAAGAGCAGAAACTGGGTATATATATATATATATATATATTTTTTTTTTTTCCCCAAAAGGAGGTTGTCCCTCAGGCACTTGAATAAAAATAGTCCTCAACTCTGGGAACGTTTTGAGACAAACTCAAAGGTTTGGGTGGCATGTGCATATTTTCTCCATCTACCAGCTCCCTGGAAAAAGTCTGCTGGATTTGGTTGAATGGATTTGGAGTCAAGGAAGATGGGATTAACTCTTGTCTCTATTGAATAACTTGTGTGGTCTGGGAAAACTCCATTCCTTTTTGTCAGTCTATTTCCTCAGATGTCAAATAAGGGGGCCTGGACTTGGATCAGAGAATAAGATCCTAAATCAGAACTGTCCAAGAAAAGTTAATAAGTTGATTTGCTCATTACAGCTATGACTAGCACTGGAAACCACAGATCATTAGGCCTGGCCACTTTTGTGAAATACCTATTAATAATTTTCAGGTAATTGCTCTTATTTGGATTTGTCTTTTATAATTTCCAGTCCAGCAGTGCCTCCTCATCTTTTTTTTTTTCAGTCTTCCTAGGTATTATAGGCAGTATGCTACTCTTAAAAGAGTTGATAAGAATGAGATTTGTGTTTCAGTTTTGTAGTTACTAAAGTATGTAATCAACAGGTGAGTGCCATTGTAGATAGCAGGGAGAAAGGGAGGGCTGGCGGGTATCTTTGAAAAGAGTAAAGGTTGGCTTGGGAGGGCCCTGGGGGAAGATATCACTAAGCTTCCTGTCTATGTGAATATCATAAGCCTTCACAGTGGTTAGTGAAGTTCTTCCTTGTGGAGGCTTATGAAGACAAAGTTGGCCTGGATTTAGGGGTGAGAGTGGGAAAAATTCTAATCATTGTTTTTGCCATGGGTCAGTAGTGAGCAATGAATCACCTAGTGGTGAGTCAGTATGTTGGAATAGAAAGAGAACACTGAATTTGGAATGAGAATACTTGTGTTCAACAAGTACAATTCTGCTACTTACAATATATTCAACTTTGTACAAGTTATTTCATTTCTTTGGGTCATGGATTTCTCTTAGCCAAATGAGGGGGTTGGACTTGATTAGCAACCTGAGGTCTATGGATTTGTGAACTTGGATGGGGAAAAAAATTGCATCTTTATTTTTAATAACTTCTAACTGAAATTTATCATTTCCCTTAGTAATTTTATATATGGTGTGTATCTACATGTATGTATATAGATATATACACATATATCTATATATGAATATATATAGATATATGTTCTGAGAAGGGTCTCATAGGTTTCCACAGATTGCCAAAGAGGTCCATGGCACAAAACAAGTTAGAAGCCTTGAATTAGATGTTCTCTTAAATTTCTTCCAATTCCAAAATCTATGACCTTAAATGTAGCTGTGGCTGGTAGTCAGAACCTCTAGTTACCATGGAAGATCTATTTGGTTTATTGATGTAGGCAATTTCAGTTTCACTGAGTTTGGAAAAATCTCCAAAAAAAGCAGAATATCCTCCTATAAGGCTCAAGGGGATCAGGAAGCCACATCTTGCCTCATCTAGAAAAGGAGAATAAAAAATTAGACAATAGCTGGGAATAGTTTTGGATGCCATCATTTAGAAAAGGAATTGAAAATAAATTGGAGGGTATCCAGAGGAAGACAGTCAAAGTAGTAAAGGGCCTCATATTCATACCATATAAGGATCCATTAAAAGAACTGGGAAAGTTAATCTTGGAGAAGAAAAAGCTGAAGAGAAAAAGGTGTGTGTGTCTTTGTGTATGTGTGTGTATACAAATGTGGTGTCTTTGAAGAATTTGAAAGAGTTTCCTGTTCTACTTGGCCCTCTCAGAGGCTAGAACCAGGAGGGATGAATAGAATTTGCAAGGAAGTAAATTTTGCCTTGATACTGGGGGAAATGCCCCAAACTTCCTAGGATTAGAGCTTTTCCAAGGAGAAATGGTAGACTTCCCATCACTGGAGTCTTCAAAAACTGTCCTATATCAGATATGCTGTGGTGGGGATTTTTTTTTTTCCAAGTATGAGTAGACCTCAATGGCTGCTTAGGTCCATTCCAGCTCTGAGACTCAGGGACAGTGTGATCCTGAGAGCTGGACAGCAACTCAGAGGGGAAAGAATCCACTTAGCTTCAAACTCACATAAATATCTTCTACCTTATCTCTACATTTGGTAACAGAGTTTCTTAGAATAAAGTGTTGGAATTCATCCTCCATTGTAATATACAATGTGACAACTGTATTTCAGACACAATGGACAGTTTATGTTGTAATGTCTTAAAGCACAAACTCATTTCAATTAGAATTTAGAATTCACACTCCTCACCTCATCTCTGATAATAAGTAGCAATTTGGATCATGGGACTAATAATTAATAGTTAATATTTGCATATTCCTTTAAAGTTCACAAAGCACTTTCTCATAATGACTTTGTGGGGGTAGACAGGAATCGGTGATCACATTATTATCCTCATTTTACAGATGGGGAAACAGAGGCTGAACAAAGGGAAGTGTCTTCCAAGGTCTAATTGGGAATAAGGAGAGAGTTGAGATCCTCTGCCTTTAAATAAAATAGCACTGAGTTGCCTCTCAGTCTTTGTGTGTTTCATAACCAGGGATATGTTTCAGACATGAGGGAAATATTTAGATTCACAGGAATATCTGTGGTGGAAGGAGCTAGTCCAAATTATTCATTTCATAGATGAGGGACTTGGTCCCCCAAGAAGAGTCACATGGTCCCTAAAGGGCCACAGTCCCTTTCTTAAAATAATGGACAGAGGAACAAGTTACTTATAGAGTACTCTAGTTTAGTTTCCCTTCACTATGCCAAATATTCGGAGTACACCATTATAGACCATAGCTTAGAGCTGGTGGAGATTTTAGAGACCAATCAGTTCAATCCCCTCATTTTACAGAGATACTAAATTATCCTGAGATAGCAATGGATAGAATGCTGGTCTCGGAGTCAGAAAAACCTGAGTTCAAATCCAGCTTCAGACACTTACCAGTTGTATACAGTATGTATGTAAGTCACTTAACTCTGTGTGCTTCAATTTCCCCATCTGTAAAAAGGGTTGGAGAAGGAAATAGCAAACCATTCCAGTACTTTGTCAAGAAAATCACAAATGGAGTCACAAAGAGTTGGACATGCCTGAAAATGACTGAACAATAAGTTACTTGTCCAAGGTCACATGCTACTAAATATGAGCTGAAATTTGAACTCAAGGCCTCTTATTCCCCAGAGATGGAGCTCTTTCCACTGTATTGCGTAAGAATGATTCTCACTGCAGTCCTTGACCAGAAACTGCAGACAATAATGCAGGATGGCTCACCATGCTGAAAGATTGTCCTTCGGGACTGACTTCTGAAAGATCACATTTTAAAAAGCCAGCTATCAAAGGAAAGGTAGGATAGTACAGTAGAATGAATACTGGCTGAATAGTCAAGAGATCCAATTTCAAGTTTTAACTCGGCCAATTAGCAACTTGCATGATCTTTACATCTCTGGAATTCAGCTTCCTTATCTGCAAAATACAAATGTTGGACCAGATGATCTCCAAGTTCCCCTCTAGGCATTATAATCTACAGATCTACAAATAAATGGTGGTTGTCTTGTAGAAAGACTCTACACCTTCATCCACACTGACCTATTGCTTGCTAGAGAGAGGATGCTCTTAGTGGAGGAATAACTTGACCCATGTATTGTTTGAACTTCTGATTGATGGGGAGCAGAGGCAGAGACAGAAGTTGGCATTGTCTCCCTTCTCCATGGAGGATGTGTTTTTTTCACCGCTCAGGGGCTGCCATCCAAAGTCATGTGTCTTCCCTGGTTCATGCTAATCCTCAGCGGCCATATTCCCGCTCAATGCTCGCCATCAACTCCTCTTCTGAGCAATCATACAAGATGGGAGTTTGTCTTTCAGGTCTCTTGCTGCTCCTGGTAGAAGTCCTGTGGGCAAAAAGACATAATAGGGATGCTTAAGAGCAAGAGCTGTCAGACAGAACAATAGAGTCTCAGAGAGTGGAAATCTCAATTTGGTCCCATGGGATGGGCTCAGACACACATACTGAATGTATATCCAGAGGTTCTAGGGTCTAAGGATAAAGAGAATTTTAAATAAAAGTAAGTCTGACACAAATCACAAATACTATACATCATAGGATCTAAGAAACAGTGATTACCTTGTCAAGTCTTCTCATTTATAGGTGAGGCCCAAATAATTTGTGTCATAGTCAGAATTTGAATCCAGGTCTTTAGATTCCTATTTCTGTGCTCTAGTCACTACACCCTGATTCCTACCCAAAAGAATAAAATAATGATAAAGCTGAAAAAAGTCTCAGAAGTCATGGGGGCTATTCCCTTCATTTTACAGATGAGAATCTGGGTAATTCATTTAATTTCTCAGCCTCAGTTTCCCTGTTTGTAAAATAAGGATAATTAATCATACTTACACAATACTTATCTCAAATTTTGAAGTGCTGTATCAATGTAAACTATTATTATTGGGAATGGGGAAACTGAGGTCATGGGAAAAGTTATTCAAGGTTACACTGTTGATTTGGGGGTTGTTTTTTTTTTGTTTTTTTTTTTTGGAAGTTCACATCTGGTATTAGTTACTAGCAGTGAGATCTGGGCAAGTCACTTAACTTGTTTGCCTTAATTTTCTCAACTATAAAACAGGGGTAATTACAATATCTACCTCTCAGGACTGTTGTGAGGATCAAGTGAGATAATATTTACAAGAGCTTAGCACAGCACTTTACTAGATTCCTGTTTCCTTTCTTCGAACTAAAGTTTGTTATGAAGTAACCTCAGGCTCAGTTAGGTATTCTTTCTACTAAAATATGTTGCCTAAGGGTTTACTTAGGTCTCTTTGCTCATCTTGTTGGTGAAAGGTGGGAAGCTCATGGTATGGAAGGGAAATCATCCTTTTGCCTTTGGTTTCCTATAATGAATGAATGGCAAATATTTATTAAGCAATTAATATGTATCATGCATTGTACTAAGTGATGGTTATATAAATAGAAAGAAGAGTCTGTTGTCAAGGAGGCAGTGAGGTGGTCCAGTAGATAGGGCATTGCACCTGGAGTCAGGAAGACAGAATTTCAAATCCTGGCTAAAATGTTACTTGGGGAAGTATCATAACTACTCTCAGCCTCGGTTTCTTCATCTGAAAAATAGGGATAACAATAGCACCTACCTCATAGTATTGGTCATAAGGTTCAAATGAGATGACGTATAATATGTTTTGCAAATCTTATAGCTATATATTTTTTCCTAGTAGAGGAAGACAACACATTAAGGAAAGTTTAGCTTCTGAGAATATGAAAAGGCATAGAGTCAAAAGGGTGCAGCCACAACAAGGCCTGCATATCTGACCCACCACCACTGGGAAGAGTGGAGTGGGTTTGTAAGTCAGAGTGGAGAGAGATAATTGAATTTTCTGTGGCAAGGATGGGAATTAGGGTTGTTTGTGTGTTTGTGTGTGTGTGTGTGTGTGTGTGTGTGTGTGTACTTAGATGGGGCAAGAAAGAAAGAAGTCATCTTGTACCCATTATCACCTATTGTGGTTTCTTTTAATAATTGCATAGACTCTACTGTAAAGAGTCAGGCTGTAAAGCCTGGCTGACCTGGTTGTGGAGTGTGACTAAGGTCCTTAGAAGCAAAATTGGTGATATAAGAGAGGATGAAATGCCCATCTTACTGATGTGAACTTCCCAGGGGTAGTGACCGCTATAGTTCATATTTGGTTCTGAAATTGTGAGATATAGTACTCCCAAAATAGGTTCCCATAACCTCTGACTTTGATATGCCCAAGAAAATAGGGGAGTGCTTGGGAGTCATTGCTGATTTTGTGACAAAGAGTTTTTGCTACCTAGTCACTAGATGATCTTATGATCATCTTATAATCTCCATCAGCACTTGTTGCTGAAATGGGAAAAGGGCAACAAATAGGTGAGAAACAGAAGTTTTACAATGTTTTCATAGCAATTGACCCTAGTGATCAGTGATAGTGGAACCATTATATTAGAACTCTACCACATCTATCTCTAATATGCTGCATTGGGTCTAATTCAATGATAATGTATGAAGCATCTACTATGTGCAAGATACTGGTTTTGCAGTTGGTTAGTCAACTAGCATTTTATTAAGTATCTACTACGTGTCATACTATGCTAAGTGCTGGTGATAACAAGAAAGGAAAAAAAGAGTCTCTGCTTTCAAGTTGCTTCCAGTCTAATAGGGGAAGTTCAGATGAGATCAATTTATAGTAAATTCAGGTATCTGATGCCTTTAAGCAATAGTGGGTGAGGACTGATGGGTTGTGAATGGCAGGAAGCAGCATAGCTAAAAGGAAAAGATGTGGCTTTGCCAAAACTGTTCCCTAATTTTATGGAGCTCCTTTCTACCGGGAAATAGAACACAGAAGCAAATAAAGTAATATAGGTAACCCAAGAAGGAAGACAATATTAACAGTGAGTGGGATCCAGAAAAGCTTTGCATAGGAGGTGAAACTTCCTATGAGCTAAATTTTGAAGAAAGCTGAGGATTCTAAATAGCAGAGGTAAGGAAGAAATGTTTTCCAGGCATGGGGAAGCAGATATGGAAACAGAAAACAGAATGTTGTGTTTGGGTGGCATCAAGGAGATTTGTTTGGCTGGGGATAGGGTGGGGGTGTGTGTATGTGACAAAGTCAAATCTGTACTTTAGGAAAAATATTTTGGCAGCTGCATAGAGGATGGATGAGAAAAAAGAAGAGACCAGAAGCAGGAAGAACAACTAGGAGGCTAGCCTAATAATAATAGCCTAGACCTGAGATAATAAGGGTCAATAAGGAATAGAGAGAAAAGATGGAGATGATGGAAAAGATGTGTATATATATATTATGGTAACATAATGGGCAGAGATTTAGATATTGCTTGGATGAGTAGTATAAGGAAGAGGGAAGAACCAACGATGACTTGCAAATTTGGATGACTAGAAGAATGGTACTGTCAGGAGTATGCTGCTAAAATGGAGAAGTCCTGGGCTATTTTGGAAAAAAATCAACCATATATACTTTAAGTTGAATCTATATTATTAACATTTTCTTAAGTGTAAATAATCAACAACAACAAAAAAAACAAGCTCTGATTTGCAGAGATTAATAATTTCTCACATATAAATATTCATAGTTAAAATCTAATAATTCTTTTTTAAGCTGGTTAGAGCTGGCCCCAGCAAATCTCTAAGTGTTACCATCAACAGAAATAAGGAAGGTTTAATAAGAAGGAGGTTTGGGGATGGGAGAGATAATGAATTCTATATTTATTATTTGTATTAAGTTTGAGATAAATATAGGACATATAGGTGAAGATATCCAAAAGGGTTGTTGTTGATTTAAAAAAAACCCTCAAGTTTCATAGGTATATATATAACTTTTTTATTTTTTGGACTCATCTGAATAGAGATAATTTAATTCATGAGAACTGATGAAATCACCAAGTGGATATAAATATACGTTTAGGGACTATGAAAGTGATTCCAAGTGGGTTGGGGGTAGGGATAGAAGTGACGGAGGGACTTATACTGATATAATGATTAAAAGTTTACTAATTGTCTGCAGAAGAACAATCATGTTCTAAGGACTGGGGACTCATTGGCTAATCCCCCCTTTATAGTGGTAAAAACAGGATTTCCATGATACTTACTCAAAGTTGTTATTGTTCTCTATATCTTGGGTGCTCTGAACTCGAGATACCTTGGAAATAATAAAATGAAAAAGCATTAGAGAGCTATCAGAGTGGTAGGTGCAATATCTAAGTCAAATACTTGCTGTAAGATGCTGATAATCTTCACCCTCAAACATATAATATAACATTAAACAACTGAGTATAGTACCTGACTTTTTAAATTATTCATTTATTCAGAAAACTTATTTATTAAGAGCCTGCTATATACAGAGCACTGTGTTAGGTATAGAGAGTGACCCAAAGTTTAGACAAGACCTAATGTCTGCCCTCACGTAATTTATAGTTTACTAAGGGGATAAAATATAAACAGATATCAACATTGCGTATTATGTGATAACTACATTAGAGGTTTGCAAAAAACAAAACAAAACAAAACAAAACACCTCAAAACAAAACAAACCACATGCTGAGTCTGGGATTGAAATTCTTTCTTGACTTGGAGTATCAGGGGATCAGACAAGACTATAAAACAGATGGCATTTGCACTGGGCTTTAAAGGATAATTAAAAATTCAATATATGAAGAATCAATCTTCTGATTATTTTGGGGGCAATTTCAGGTACACAGAAAGAACAGCATAAATAACAGCATGGAGGTGGGAAAGCAAAAAGTAATTTTAGAAATGAGTGCATGATCATTTCACCACAGTATAGAATACAGAGAAGGAAAGTTTTATGATATAAATATGGACTGATAATTTTGTACTAGAATGTTCTTTAATATCAGGGATTATGTTGTTTTTTTTCTAACCCCAGAGCCTAGTATAGACCTGCACATTTAGTAGGTACCATTTTTTTTGCATTGTTTTTCATTTTTGAACATATTTTCCTTTGTGCTATCTTGCAGCTGATCCTATTTCATTATGGGCTTGAATGATCTTTGAAACCCTCGACGTCACCTAACCAATAGTTATTGTAATATCTTGTTGGAAATGTGTGCTACAAATAGCTACGCATTTTACACAATTCCTTCAAGTAACATTCATTCTTTCAAACTACAGAATTAAGAATGCAACAAAAGGGACCAATGAAACCACTGCCTATGGTATGAAGTTCATTCCACCATGATCATGACTGTCACAAGACACAAACATATCAAAATTATTACTTGTAACCACAAGAGTGTCTGTGACGCTGAGATAGTCTGGGACAGTCTTCAGCAGGTGGTTATATTACTTTTGGGAAAGTCAATTTGCCAGAATGAACTAAAAATTACAGTCTCCTACATGAAGCCACCAAAATATTCAGCCTTTGGAGAAGATCAGACTTTTTTTGAATATACAAATGCAGGAAATTGTCACGATTGCCAATCTCTATGATGATGTGGAAGACTATATATACTTATTATGTAGTACCAACAACAGACTACATTCTCTCCATGGTACAGCCTCCTTCCTGACTGAAGATGTCTCATTAATACTTGTGAATTGGCTGCTTTCAGATAGAAATGAAATGTTTTGTTTCTAGTTAAAGGTCAAAAATCTTTTTAGTTCCATGCTCTCCACAAGAGAAATGTCAATAAGCGATCACTAGGTTGGAAAAAAGGGCTATTAGGCTTTCCATCACAGTTTTCTTTTTATTTCTTTAGGCAATGTCTGTCTCAAAGATCTTTACTTTCAGCCTGGTCCAGACATCAAGCCTCCCTACAACAGATTTGAAAGAGCAGGTGTACATATGGGATTCCTGGACATTTGGAAGGAGATTTAACATTTCTATTTGTTAAAATGGAGCATAGCACCTTTCAAAAAATTTATTTCTTGTTCCAAGTAATTAATATGCTACTTAGAGATCTCTCTCTCTCACTCTTTTTTGAAATGCATTTGTATTTAAAGTTTATTGGAAGGTATCTTCTATGTTGCTTGTACTGGTGCACAAAAAAAATGCTAGTTAATGGCATAGAATCTTGAATATCAGGTTAACAAATTTGAACTTTGTCTTGTGGGAAATGAGGAACTAGAGGAGTTTCTAAGTGGGGGTGGTGGCAATGTTATGTTATGTTATATTAATGATATTCTGAGAATAAACCTCTCCATTTCCTGTAAATCCAGTCGGTGAACCTTCCAGACTATGAAATTACAATATATAATTCTTAGGCTCAGTGATAATATCCAGGTCCATATTGGGGATTCCTCCCTGGAGGGCAGCCTTCAGGCTCTGAGTACAGCCCAGGGGAGAAATAGTAATGAAAATAAGATTGAATTTAGAGTTGAATTTATATGGTGCATAAATATTTACAAAATATAACTTTACATGTGTTCATTCATTTGATCCTCATCATAATTTGGTGAAGTAGTCATCCCCATTTTACAGATGAGGAAACTGAGGCTGAGAGGTTAAATGACTTGCTCAAGGACACACAGATTCTGAGGTAGGATTTGAATTCATGTCTTCCTGGTTCCAAGTCTGATTGTCTATGTACTGAACCTTCTAGTTATCTCTAATGACAGGTTCAATTCCTAGCCCTGCTGCTTACTACCTTTGTGACTTTGTATTAGTTATTTCATTTCTCTGGGCCTCAGTTTTATCATTGTTAAAATGAGGAGTTTAGACTAGATGATCCCTAAGGTCCCTTCTAGTTTTGTGGCCTAGGATCTTAATACTTAAAATAAAAACTCATGTGACTGGTCCAACCAGTTCAATGTCTTCTCTCATCTGAAAGTTCAGAGAACACTACAGCTTCTGTCAATTCAGCAATCCTGAGCAGTTCTTCTCAGAAGCTCTGCCCCTAGATACCTTCAGCCATACCAGAAGGAGGCCACCAGGCTCAGAATTATTTTGCTTTGGCAACTGAGATGTTGAATTTGGTTGGGTACCATCTTGTGTTGTACTAGTACCAAGAAGGATTACTTGCCAGCTGGTCACAGATAGCAACCCAACTGATGTATCTGTCTTTTTGTTTATCTTATTTCAATTTTATTTACCAAAGTCTTCTGTTAGTTCATCATGGCTGAAGATCATTCTGGGCTCTGAAAGATTTAGACAGGGGGAAATAAGTTCTGCTAGTTTCTATCAAGCTAGAAGAACTTCAGATTTGAATTTGGGAGTTGACTGTATGTCTATTTTCTGGGGAATTTATTTGATCTTCATCATAATCTGGTGATGTGGTTATCCCCATTTTTCAGATGAAGAAACTGAGGCTGAGAGGTTAAATGATTTGCCCAGGGACACACAGATAGTAAATGTCTGAGGCAGGATTTGAACTCATGTTTAAAGCCTCATTAAAGGAATGTTAGTCTATAGAGATGGTGAATTTTTTTTGGGGGGGGAGTCGCTTATAAAAATCATCTACTGATGGGTTGAAGATGAGTCAAGTCAATGAATAAGGTGCCCACATTGATAAAACCATTGATTCTTGAAGTAATCTCCCAGTTCTATTTCCTCCTTCATTAATACAATATTGTTATTCATGATTCTTCTTAGGAAGGGAATCTGGAGACTAACAAACATGACAGTGGGGCTTTGGAAAGATCTGGGAATCTAGAGATAAAGTTTGAATCCTAACTCTGTTGATGACTATCTGTGAGACTATGGGCTAGTCATTTCCCTTCCATTGACTCTCCATGTCCTTTCCTGAATACTGTTTCATAAGGTCAGAGATACAGAGTTTTATGGGGCCTCAAAAGCTATTCAGTCACCTCATTTTTTAAATGAGGAAAATAATGCTCAGGTTGGTTAAGTGACTTTTCCAAGATCACACAGGGAGTAAGAGTCAGTAGTAGGATTTGAAACAAGATCCAAGGCTCTTTGACACCGATTCTTAAAAATCCTTGGAGTCTTCAGACTCTGTAAGAAGCCATAGAAGCTTCTATGGAACTGGAAGGCACCTTAGAATCCAACCCTGCCATTTTGCAAGTGAAGAAACAGAAGTCCCCAGAGATGAATTGATTTGTCCATGATTGCCTGGCTAGTAAGCATCAAAACTAAGATTATAACCTAAATCTTCTGACTCCAAATCCAGTGGTCCTTGCACTAAACCTCATTGCATTCTCCCTGATATCCAATGCAAAGAGCAGTAGCTCCAAGCTAAAGGAGTTGGGTTCAAATTTCTCTCTGATTCTCCTCAATTTCTCGTGACCTTCTGAAGCAAATCCCTTAACTTCCCTGATTCTCAGTCCCTTCATCTGTAAATTCAGAAGGTTGCATACTTCCCCTGTTACTCAATGCAAAGAACACTGGTTCTGAAGCCAAAAGGTTTGGGTTCAAATCTACCTCTGACTCTTACCATCTGGATCCTTTCTTCCCCTCAGGTTTCATTCTATAATTCTATAATCTTAGAATCTAAACCTTTTAACTTCCTATTATCTTTTGGATACAATGATTTATGGCTTCCTTGTTACCAAGATAAGTCAGTAGCCATACCTAAGAAGTTAGTAGGTTAGTGAAGAAAAGTTCCTCTCTACAAACTCTTTGATGCACTCAATAGCTGTTTCTTTCTTTCACAGAGACTAGCTGGAGAATGTTCCTTTAAACCCTAGCAAACAACAGGATAATGCCTGAGACATGGTCTGACTAGAGAACTGGATAGAATATTTTTATTAATAGAATCTAGCATTGCCTTACCTTTTTTTTCTTTTTGACCACCATATTATACTTCTGACTCATGTTGACCTTGTCTCCTAAAACACTCAGATACTTTTTACATTTGCCATCAGTCCCTTCCTTTAAGATCTAACAGTGCTAATACTATCCTTTGCATTATCCACCACCATACCACTAACCATTTAATTCAAATTTTGTCCTAGGAAGAAATTTTTATTATCTATATTTGAGTATAGACTTGAGTCTTAGAGAAATAAAGTAATTTTCTAATATTCACTAGGGTAGTAACTGTCAGAGTCAGGGTTCAAATGTAAGTTTCCTGATTCTAGAACCAGTGTTCTTTTCCCTGCTCCACGTATAATATGCCCGGAACTGTTAAGGAAAGAGATGGTACAGCATCAGGATTTTACAATCTAGTTATAGACATAATGAGACAATAAGTGAATATTATTAACCATATAATATAAAATAAAATGATAAAATATAAAATAAGAATGCTGGAATATCATAGTTGTGTCGGTGTCTCCTTTTTGGATAATGAAATCCATAAAATCAGGGATCCTGCAAATAGAAACTTTTGATAAATATTGCATCAGTTGACTTACTGAAGTGTTTTAGTCAACAAAACTTGTGCAAATTCTGCCTACTAGAGTCAAATTTCTTTGAGTTCCTAAGAGCAGGAAAAAGATGAGAAGTTTTTTGTCTAAAAGATATTTATAGCTGAGTGATAAGAACATAACATGGATATCTTGCAACAAAGGACCCTTCAGGTGTATAGGAAAAGTTTAGAGGAAGAAATTTTACACAAACAAAGGCCTCGACATTGAGGAAGCTCAACCAAGTCCAGTTAAAACGCCTGAAAAGTTGTTTCTTTCCCACCCAAGAAGGTGTTTTATTCAACTACATCCTGGCCTCCAAAAGCCATGCACATACTTCAGATAACTTCTTAGAGCTCATGGTCGCTTCAAGGTCAGGTCCATAGGCCTCTATTTTCTTCTCTGTGTATTTTAACTCTAGGGCAGCAACCCAAACAACCCCATGCCTGACTAGGAGCTAGGTGAGAAAATGAACTGAGCACTGGATCTACTGTCAAGAAGACCCGAGTTAAAATCTGACTTCAGATACTTTGTGACTCTGGGCAAATTACTTAATCTGGTCTATCTCAGTTTCCTCAACTGTAAAATTGGGATGATAATATCACCTACTTCCTGAGGTGTGATGAGGTTAAAATAAAACACTATGTATAGAATCCTTTGAATTCCTATTATGATTACACCGATTTTTGTGAGTTGTCATGTACTAAAAAATTCATCATTTGGTGGCAGAGTATGTAAATCCATCTTTCTTTCTGACACTTTCTAATGGGCACTTTTAATTATTCTCTTTTTCTTGTCTTCCTCCTGGAAAATAGTGACCTTCTACTAGGTATTCAAGTTTGAAGCTGGAGAGAGTGATAGTGATAGACCTAGTGAGTATGTTTTAGAGATTTTATTTTGAGGTCCTTTGTGATTCTGCAATTCAGTGACCTAGATTCAGATTAGCCTTTGCTGTTTACTAATTGTTTCTTCCTTATTCTGTGCCTCTTTATCTTTATAAATTGAAGGGAAGTGAGGAGTGGGTAGATGTTCCCGTGGACAACGAATGACACAATATCTCCCTCTTGCGGCCATATGGCAGCACCAATCTTTCCCCTTGGAGCTATTCAGGGCAAGCGTCAACATTAGCTGGGATCCTCATTCAGGGTCAGGGTGGCAGAGATCAACCTGAATTTGGTCGAACCTGTTCTTGATCCAGCAAGGTTCAGAATGTTTGTGGCTTTAGTTGTTACCCCTGGAGCATGTATTGCATTATTTGAAAAAATCTACAGGGACCAGGAAGAGCAAAAACAAATGCCTACCTGCTTGAACGTACCGAGCAAGAGCTATTGACAAGAATGCAGAAAAAGTTTCTGTTCAGGTATGCTTAGGTTGCTCAGATTGAGATATGTGTCTGGACACACACACACACACACACACACACACACAATGCCATTTTCAAAATCTCAAACAGACCCTACCCAAGCTCACAGAAAAGCTTCATTTAAGACTTAAAAAACAAATGAAAAAAAAAAAAAAAGGATTCTTTTAGGCAAGAAAATGTTTGAATTGTTTAGGAATATGAGCTAAATTAAACAAATATTTATTGAATCAAGACTAAAAACTTTTACTCACTTCAAGAAAGAGAAATTAAATTCAGAAGTTTTAACATTAAAAATCTTAAAATTTCTTGCTCTTTGTGACTGTTGCTAAAATATTGAGTCAAGCATTTTTTCAGCATGAGAGTTGGTCCAATAAATTAATCTGTGGTTTTGATATACAGGACTTCATGTAATATTTCAAAAGAGCCATGTTTATTTGGTGTGGGTATTGTCCTGCTGCTCCTTTAATGCTTTAAATGACAATCTTGGTGTCATCCTCACCTCCTCACTTATACTTATTTATCTAGATTAGCAAAATCTGGGCAAGTTATTTAACCATTGTTTACCTGTTTCTTCAACTATAAAATGGAGATAATATTAGGACTTACCTTCTGGGGTTGTTGTGAAGATCAAATGAGATAATTGTAAAAATCACTTAGTATAGTTCCTGGCACATACTAGGTGTTTTATAAACTTTAGCACTCTTTCTTTTCCTCTTTCCTTCTTCCCTTCCCTCCCTCCTTTTACGCTCTCTTTCTCTGCCTTTTCCTTTCTTCCCTCTCCTCCTCCTCCTTCTTCTCATCTCCTACTTTTTCTTCTTCTCTTCTACTTCTTTTTCTTCCTCCTCCTCTTCTTTCTTTTCCTTTCCTTTTCTTCTTCCTCCTCTTCTTCTCTGTTTCTGTCTCTCTCTGTGTTCTTCCTTTCCTCCCCCAATCTCCCATCTCCCTCTTTCCCTTTCCCTTTATAGCATACCACTCTGGTACTCTTATGACCTCAAACCTGAACAATTGCAATAGCCTCCTCTTTGGTCTCACCACCTCAGACCTCTCTCCACCTTCTCCAAATCATACTCCACTAAGCTGCCAAGGTGATTTTCCTAAAGCAGAGATGACTTTAAAAACTCCATTATTTCTTTATATCTCCAAGATAAAATATAAAAATATAAAATATAAAAGAGCTTTTAAAGCTCTTCACAGCCTCCCCCTTTCTATGTCTCTAGCCTTTTACCTTTATCTTCTACATAATCTACAATCTAGCAACGCAGGTCTTCTTGCTGTTCCTCATATATAACATTTTATTTCTTCACTCCAGTGCCTTTTCACTGCATGTCTTCCATGTCCAGAATGTTCTTTCTCCTCACTTCCACCCTCTACTCTTCTTTTAAGATTCAGCTTACATCCCATTTTCTGCAAGAGAGCTTTCTCTCTGGGATTCCCTTTCATTTACTCTGCATATCTCATATGTACAGTTATTTGCAGTTGTCTCCCTCATTAGAATGTGCACCCTTTAAGGGCAGGACCATATTTTTGCCTTTTTTGCATCCTGAGCACTTAACACAGTGCCTGGCACACAGTTTGCCCTTAATAAAGGCTAATTCATTCTAACTTCAATTCAGTCACTCTAACTCAGGTAAAAGTAAGAATTAGAGACTTTCCATGAGAAAAATAAGTTTCTGTAGTGTAACAATTGGTTTGAGTGGCCCTTTTGGGAATCAGTTGACCAGAGGCTAACAAAACTGAAGATATGTTGATTAGTCTGAGGCATGTGGTCCAGGAAGTTTACTCTGAAACGGAGATTACAATTTCCAACAGGGGCAATGGGAAACCGAGCAGGGGAGGTCCTAAAGCTAAGGAAAAGACAACAGGGTAGCTACAGAGAAGCTGCCCAGAGAGAATAGCAGCAAGGGGTGGATTTAGCAGATTTTAGCTACTACAGTATGGTAGAGAACTTCCAGCCCACAATGGAGTCCCAGGACCACACCAAGTAGCCTTAGGCAAAGCTTAACAGATTCACGTGGGAGGAATTTCCTAGGTGCAATGCAAAGCACTTAGGCCAAAACCCCAGTTCCTTTTTGAGGTCTGGGGAGTCATTCTTTTCCCACTGAAGCATGACTATGTGGGAGATTATATCTGTTAGTGTGTCTGGGAGTGAGGTGGAGGACTGATATAGATCTAGTGCTTTATTTGCCCTATTTATTTTGCTATTCTGTCTAGTTAAATATTTTGCTTTAAGTTATGATTCCTGGCCTGTTGTAGAGAATGTACTGGATCCTTGAGGGCATTAGACGAATATTGTTTTCTTTCCCTTATTAAATTCAAGAAGCAATATGATTCTGGAATTCAGGGGATATCCATTCTATTTGCAATACTGCCATCAATCCAAGTCAAATGGGTTTCACTTTAAACAAAGAATTGGAAAAGATAGAGGAAAAAGTCCTATGAGCTTAGTGTAATGGTGTAGTGTAGACCAGATCACTGAATTGGAATCAAAGGACCTGGATTTGGGCCAGGACTTTCTCCTGCTCGGGTCCAAGTTTATTTATCTGAAAAAAAGAGACGTTTAGATGTAATGTTGAAGGTCCCCCTTCCAGATATAAATCCTATCATTTGTGCTTTCTCTGATTCTATCAGAGTCTGTCTCTGCCACAAGAGGGCAATATTACACAGTAGGTAATCATTAGAAATGCCTAAAACTCCCCAGACTGGGGGTGTGCCCCCAGAGCCAGTACTTGCCAGCTGGTTTGCCGCTGAGATTGACAAGAGTTTCATGGAGTTTATCTGATCCCTACAAATCCAAGACTCACAGAATAGTTGAAAGAAGATTAGGCTTAGAATCAGCACACCCCCATTCTCATGCTGACTGATAATAACTTAGCTTTTATTTTTTTTGTCAAGCTGATTCCCCTTTCTGGGTCCCAGATCCCTTCTCTGTAAAAACTAAAGGGTCTCTCACATTCATTCCAATTCTAACATTCAGCATGCTAAAGTTCCTTCTGCCCCTGATGGTCTGCATTCTAAGATGCCCTCCAGCTCTGATATTTTATGGTTCAGTCCCTCTTCTGACTAAATACAGACCATGTTGGGCAACGTTCAGCAAACATACCTTCTTGCCTATCAGAAAGGCAGCTTTACATAAGGAAAATAAGGGGAATGACCCAGTCAGACCCCTCCCTGTTGCCATACCAACTGTCCACTCATACTTCCCATGAGGAGAATATTTTCAAAGCCACAGATATTTCCTCCCCAGTGGAGAAGGGAAAAGGGAAATCAGAAACCAAGTTTAGGCTCCTGAGGAAAACTATGGCATTTAAAAAGAATGGCTAAATCTTAGTTCAGCCCAAACCATCACACTCACATTGCTCACCAGTTAGCATATTAGCTCCCTTCTTGTCAGCCCTGAGTTCTTTGCACTAGAGCCTATGATGCTTCTCTAGGCAGGAACTGGTAACCAGTTTCCTGGGAGTGAGTAGGTAGATTGGAAATCCTCTACTGGGGCTTTAGTTTGTTGCTGGGTTATCTTCATTCCGGTTTAGCAATGGCACCTTCAAGGAGAGTAAGGAAAAGATAGAATCCTATTTTGTAAAGAGTATAAAGGTAAAGTTACTTCCTTTTGGAAGCCACAATATTCTCTGCCAGAACACAGTTTAATCTTTGCCAAAATGCTAGAAAAGGGCTTGCTTTGCCTAAGGAGAAGCAGCAGATTCTCCAGAAGCTTCCCAGGAAATCTGACCACAGACTTAAAAGTTTATTTGTTTGATTCCCCCCCCCCCCCATTATTGGATCTGTAATTTAAGTGATTTAGGTGAAGAACTTCCCCTATCAAAACAGATCTTCTCTCTTAGAATCTCAGACAATTGCCCAGAGTTCCCATTTCTATTTTAAACTTTAGGGTTTGAAAAATGCTTTTCTTATAAGCACTCTGAAAGGTAAATAGTTTAATTATCCCCAATTTATAGATGAGGGAGACATTGAGACATTACCAATAACTCCCATTGGCTTTCATCACAATAATTTCAGGATGGGTCATACAAGGTATTCTTTACATATGAGCAAACTGAGACCTAGAGTAGTGAAATACCTTCCCCAAAGTCACGTAGTAAAGGGAAGGGTCAGGGTTCAGCTCTTCTGATGCTAAATCCAAGGGTCTCCCAGTGAACCAAATTGGCCCTTGCTTTGATGATTTAATTATTTTGATGGAATCTATAAATGTTATCACCTGCCACTGAGGGAGAATAGAAACTTTCTGAAGAGAGGCAGCTGGTAGCCAGTGATGTCAGCATTAGAGTTGGAGTCAGGAAAACTTCAGTTCAAATCCTGCTTTAGACTCTTACCAGCTATGTGACCTTATCTAAGTTACTATTTAGCCCTCTTATCTTATCTTAAAATCATCCTGTGTCTCAGTCATAAAATAGGAATAATAAAAGCACTCATGTCCTAGGATTGTTGTGAAGATAAAATAAGTAGTCCTGGAGTCAGAAGACCTGAATTCAAGTCTGCTTAAGATACTAGTTGTCTAGTATCTGGGTAAGTCACTTGCCTCTGTTTCCTCATCTGTAAAATGAGCTAGAGAAGGAAATGGTTCTGGTATCTTTGTCAAGAAAACTCCAAATGAGGTGCATGACTGAAATGAAAAAAAAAAACATTTGTAAAGTGCTTTGCAAGCCTTAAAATACCATATAAATGCTAGCTATTCGTTTCATCTTTATCACCCTAAGTTATCTCCCCACTCTTCATCTTTGCCTCTGGTCTTTCCTGGCTTCCTTCAGGATGCAGCTGGTTTTAGTTGTTGTTTGTTCTTTGCTCCTCAAAGAGGGCCATGAGATCAGGGAGGTGCTGCCATGACATTCGAGTGAATTGGAGTTCAGTGAGGGAAGGTTGTGCAAAGTCACCTATCTCACTTCCCCTCCAGAGCCATCTGGGTCCAGTGGTCAGATATAGATTAGGAAGACTGGGGATGGCCCTGGATGCAATGGGAGAACTTGGCCTTTTTAAGCTAAAGTCCTCAACAGGTCTCAGTTTGACTGAGGCTGCAGCCATTCAGTGATTAAAGCTGGGTAAGAAAGAAATGAATCAAGGGATGGTCTCTTTTACTCAGTCTTTTAAAAAAAAAAAAAGGAATTAATCTAGGAGGGGAAGACTCTCTGGGTTTCTACAAGAAACCTTATCTGACTTCCCTTCAAAGCTAGTGCTTTCAGTAACTGGAAACTGAGTGGATGCCCATCAGTTGAAAAATAGCTAAATAAGTTATGGTTTATGGAATATGAATGTTATGGAATATTATTCTGTAAGAAACAATCAGCAGGATGATTTCAGAGAGACCTGGAGAGACTTACATGAACTGATGATGCTAAGTGAAGTGAATAGAACCAAGAGAACATTGTACACAGCAGCAAGAAGATTATATGATGATCAGCAGTGATGGATGTGGCTCATTTCAACAAATTGATGATTCAGGCCAATTCCATGATCTTATGATGGAGAGTGCCATCTGCACCCAGAGAGAGGGTTGTGGGTACTGAATATTATTTTCACCTAGTATTTTCACCTTTTTTAAAAGTCATTGTTTGCTTGCTTTTTTTTTTTCTTTCTCATTTTTTCCCTTTTTGATTTGATTTTTCTTGTGCAGCAAGATAAATGTGGAAATATATATAGAAGAATTGTACAAATTGGATTATTTGCTGTCTAGAGAAGGCAGTGAGGGGGAAAGAGGGAGGAAAAAATTTGGAGCACAAGATTTTACAAGGGTGAATGTTGAAAACTATCTTTGCATATATTTCGAAAATAAAAAGCTATTTTTTTATTATAGCTTTTTATTGACAAAACATATGCATGGGTAATTTTTCAACATTGACACTTGCAAAAACTTCTGTTCCAGCTTTTCCCCCCCTTCTCTCCACCCTCTCCCAGATGGTAGGTAGTCCCATATATGTTAAATATGTTAAAGTATATGTTAAATACAATACACACACACACACACACACACACACACACACACACATATTTATACAGTTATCTTGCTGCACAAGAAAGAAGGTAAAAATAACCTGGGAAGAAAAACACAAATGCAAGCAAAAAATAGTAAGAGTATAAATGCTATGTTGTGGAATAAAAAGCTATTATTAAAAAAAACCCAAAGTTAGTGCCTTCCCTCCACTGATTCTCATTTATATTATATAGAATTTATTTGTACATGTTTGCTTGCATGTGTGTTGTTTTTCCCACTAGACTGTGAACTCCTTGAGAGCAAGGACAAATTTTTTTTTGTCTTTGTATTCCCAGTGCTTAGCACAGTGCCTGGCACACAGTAGGTGCTTAATAAATGTTTATTAACTGACTGAATGACTTGTTCAATACCAATAGCCTGTTGAGTGTCAAAGATGAATTTTATCTTAGGTCTTCACACGGTGGAGAGTACATTATGAAAAATGCTTCATGGTCATTATTCCATTTGTTCCTCAGGAATCACTTCCTACAAAGAGTATTGCTTGAATGTTTTCTCTCCTTCCACAATTTGTTGTGGTTATTTGTTGAGTCATGATTGACTGTGATTTACTCAGCAAAGAAACTGGAGTGGGTTTGCCATTTCCTTCTCTAGCTTATTTTACAGATCAGGAAACAGGCCCAAATAGAGTTAAGTGGCTTGTCCAGAGTCACAGATAATTAATAATTGTCTGAGGACATATTCAAACTCAGGTCTTTCTGATTCCAGACCTAGATCTCTCTCTATCTGTACCATCCAGCTGCCTTTTTCCTAAAATTATTCTGTACATTTTGCACTGACTTAGTGATACATGTCTATATTCCCCCAATGTAATGTAAGCTCCTTGAAGACAGAGGCAGTTTCTTTTTGCTGACTTTGTATCCTGATTTTCTAATCTAATGCCTGGCACATAGCAGACATTTCATGTGTCTGCTGTTCAATTGTTGAGAAGTGACTCACCAAGTCAGGACAGGAAAAAGGGTTTGAATTCCAACTATCCCCAAGTCTAGGGTTCTTTCCTCTGCCTTCAGGCAATCTCAAACTTTCTGGCTGAATCATCATTATGAAGAAGCCTCAGTTTCTTTCTCTGTAAAATGGGGACCAGGTATTTTTAGGGTTCAGTTCCAATTCTGAATCTGATCTGTTGGAATTATTCCCTCAAGGAAGGGCTAATGTGTTGATCAAAAGAGATTTCTAGGGAAATGAATAGCCAGAGAAGAGAGGTTTTTCTTAAATTAGCAACAACAAAAAATCAGCCCCTCCTCCCCCCAAGAAACCACAATAGACTTGGGCATTTTAAGAAGCCCAACTCTAGGATCTTTAGCCTATCCTTACATTGTTCCTTTGTCCATTTCCAACACAAACTCCCAGAAGATCCTGATGAACTGCCAAGTAGTGTAACCAAATTTGGTGAAGGAATTCTGCTTTGTAGAGCTGAGCCTTTTGAAGGTTCAGAGTTACAATGGTTTCCAGGGTCCCTCCTCTTGTTGGCAGGCATCCTGTTTCTACTAATTCTCATAGTCACAGAAAAAGAACATAGACATTTCATAGACCAGATCCGATTCTAATTAGATTTCCTCTGGCTTTATAACGAAGATAGCTGAGGTCTAGTGTCAAATGCACTTTTTCAAGGTCACAGCCAATCAGCAGCAAAGCCTAGAGCAGAACTTGGGTACTTATTTGGCCTCTGAGACCAATATATTCCAGATTATCTGGAGGTCTCATTTTGGTTCTCTATTACGAGGGAAGATCCTCTAGAACCTCTTTAAGTGTCCTATAGCATGGATACTTCATTCTGTGTCTAAATATTAATATTAACATTTCCCCAAAACAAATTCTTTGTTCTGGTTTCTGCTGTAACTTGAAAATGGGAGCAATTTGTCTCAGCAAATACTGTGCTATTGTAATGATCCCTTCTAGGCAACCTCCCCAGATTGCACTCATACTCCAGAGTGTACTAGCCAATGAATATTTAGAAACCTGGTTACTTTCTCAGGTTCTAAGAAAAATCCTATAGGTAGCTGCTCATTAGAGCAGTATTATGAGGATAATAAATAATAAATCGGATGTCAGTAGCCTGCATATGAGAGATGTGAGTTGGCTTGTTTATATGTATTCCCCATATGTGTAACTTATCACTAGCATAGTCTCTTCCTAATGATGTTTTATATCTTTGGGGAAGCTGTATCCTTGGCTTATGGGGAGGTTTTACAGTTACTATTCTTGACATCTCATCATAGTAATGCCTTTGCTTTAAGCTGATCTTGTCTCCTGGTTTACTATTAAAGATAAACTCAGTGGTAGGTGCTTGTGAGCTAGAGTTATTGAAATACAGACCCACAAGTTAACTGGGGAGCAATCTGAGAGGAGATGAACTGCTGGGAACCCAACTTGCAAATTGGTGAGTGTCAAAGATATTTTTATTTAGTTCTCTTTATCATAAGGTTGTAGTCAATCAATTTTTCTTCGTTTTCCAGAAATAACTGTGACATAATAATCACTCACCATATCAGTAAGCATTTATTAAGCATCTTCTATATACCAGGTTCTATACTAAGTCCTGAAGAATACAAAGACAAAAATGAAATAGTCTCTGCCCTGAAGGAGCTTACATTATATCAGAGAAAACAATGAACACACATATATATGTGTGTATGTATACACATATGTATATGTACCTACATGTGTGTGTGTATATCTGTATACACACACAATACATTCAAGGTAAATTGGGGAGGAAACAATCAGAAAAAGCTTCATGCTGAAGGTATCACGAAAATAGTTTTAAAGTCAATAAGGCATTCTAAGAAGCAGAGGTAAGAGCCAAATGTATTCCAAACATGTGGACAGCTGGTTCAAAGGCAGAAGACAGTTTTTCGTGAGAACAGTAAGAAATCTGATTTGACTGGACCATAAAATGTAGGAAGGGGAGTAATGAATAAGAAAATGTAGATTAAGGTCAGCTTTTGGAGGACTTTAAAAGTAAACAGAGTCACTTATGTTTGATCATAGGGAATAATTTAACTTAATTGAATAGGGGATAACATGGTTAGACTTAAAACCTCAAGAAAATCACTTTGGCATTTGTGGGGAGGATGTACTGGAAAAGGGATAGACTAGTGAAATAATCTAGTAGAGAGGTGATTAGAGTTTGAATTAGGGAGGTTTACTCACTATGTGAGTAAACAGAAACTGGGAGAAGAAAAGAAGAAATGTGGCAACTAGTGATACAAGGAAGTGAGGAGTCAGAATTAACACTGAAGTTGTGAATCTAGGTAACTGTAATGTGAGGGGCTCTTGTAAGAAATAGAGACTTTCAGGAAGGAGGTAGTTTGGAAATGGAGAAGATAATGAATTCAGCTTCTCTGAAAATACAAAAAGCATTCATAAAGATGTATTTTCAAATATATGTCCCACAATCAAGGAATAGATGACTTAACAATTTGTAAAAATGAATACAATGAAATGTTACAGCACGGTAAGAATTGATGACTAAAGAATTCAGAGAAATATGGGAAATGAATTTGGAAATACTTATGTGAACTAATATAGAAAAAGCAAACTAAGAAAACTATATGTATGTGTATGCATAGATGTACATATACACTGCAATTCATATATTTATACATTTACACTGACTACAACAATATAAGTCAATAAGGACAGTATTCAAAACTAATCAAAAATGCTAGTATCAAACTGTCAAGTTAAATGGCTCACCCATCTATTAATTTTCAATAAAGAAACTGTATTTTAAGGAATATACCTTGTTTCGTCAGAAAGTGTTTGTTAAACCTGAAGACAAAATATATCAATAAAATTTTAAGCCTAAAAAAACCAGAAAAGGTTTTCTAGAACAAAATTGATAGAAGCTTTAAAATTACTTCATTGATTTAGAGGTAAAAAGCCTTACATATCTGAGACATGGTCAAAAACTAGGAAGAAAGCAAAGAAAAAATAAAGGAAACAAGCATCTATTAAGCTATGTGCAAGTATTCTGGTGAACTCTTTATATTCTATTAGTAAAAGATATATGTATATGTATATGCACACACACATATATAGATACAAAATAAATTGTGTATGAAAATAATGTACAAAATTAATTTATATTGATAAATTGGGAGGAACACCTATCTTCAAGGATGTTTGGGAGGGTTTTTGTAAGCGTTAAAATACTAAATATATGTGTCAATATTATTACTATTATTATGAAGTCAGTGGCTTTCTTCGAATATCAGCTAGGGTCTCTCCTGCAAGAAGCCTTTCTTGGTCCTCTTTATTCTTATTGCCTCCCTCTGGCAATTATCTCCAATTTTATCCTCCCCCCCACCCCCTCTGTGTATATATACACAAACACACACATACACATACACATATACACACACAATGTATATATATACACACACATATGTATATATACACACATGTATGTATGTATACACACAAATGCACTTGTATACCCTAGTACAATGGACAGAGTAAGACATGAGTTCAAATCCTGCTTAAGGGACTTTGTAGCTGTGTGACTCTGGCTAAGTCCCTTAACCCTGTTTGCCTCAGTTTCCATCTGTAAAATGAACTGGCTAAGGAAATGGCAAATCCCTTGAGCATCTTTGCTAAGAAAGTCCCATTGTGATCACAAAGAATTGGACATAACTAAACAAATGATAAATCGAGTTGTCTGCTTGTGTGTACCTCATTAGATTGTGAGAACAAGGATTGTCTTTTGTTTCTCAGTATCTCTAGTGCTTAGCACAGTGCCTGGTACATAGTTAGTATTTAATAAATATTTGTTGATTTAGTGGGTGTGTAAACTGCTTACTTTTCTGGACCTGTTTCTTCATTGATAAGAGGAAGGAGTTGGACTAGCTGGCCTCTAAGGTGGTCCCTCCTAGCTGTCTGACCTTGGTGTTATTACTATTATAATGATAATTATCATCCTCTCTGGGGAGACATATGGTTGGTGTCTTGGAAAGAACCGTGGCAGGGAATGTAGCTCTGTAACCTCAGGGAAACTGTCTTACCTCTCTAGGGGCCAGCCCTTCTTTACCTGTAAAATGAGCAGCTCCGGCTTGGGTTATCTCTAAGGTCCTTTCCAGGGTAAAGATTCTATTGTGTCATGTGATGTGGGGCTGCTGTTGCTAAGGATACACTGTTTAAAGATGTAGTCTATAAAGAATCATCTCCAAACAGATATTTCCTCAGGATTGCATTATCTTCCTTTAAATGCCTCTCCATTGTCCTACTTGGGACTTTAAGGGCCAAAAACAAATTTCAGTGCTTCATCCTCTTTATCTAATCAGACTGAAACACACACACACACACACACACACACACACACACACACACACACACCATTTTCCCTTTTGTCCTCCCTCAGTTACCATCTGAGTTGACCAGAGGCCTTAGGAAACAAAAGAACATTAAAACCTGGCTCCCCACTGGGAGATCAGATTCACTTCAGGAGAGAGGTTTCTTTTTTCTCCCTCCCACGACTGTTACTTTTTTAAAGCTTTATTAAATTAAATACTGATGCAATTTTAAAGATTAATTGTTATAATGATGGATAATTAACATAATCATAGCTAGAATTTATATAATGTCTTACAAATATTTTCATTTATTCCTTGCAATAACGCAGGGAGTTAAGTGATATTATCATTATTATTGCATATACAGCTATAGAATTGGAGACAGAAGTTAGGTGGCTTGCCCAGGATCACACAACTTGTATGTGTTTGAGCCTGAATTTGAACTAAAATTTTCTTGACTCCAGATCTAGAACTCTACTCATCAAATTCATTTAAAAATAATTGTCAAGAAAAACCTCTGAGTTACAAATAAATATTTAGGACTCACTTTTCCTGTATCCTTAGACCCTGCTGTTGATTCTTCAGGAGGGATATTTGACAACACTCCCAGATCAAGTGATTTTCCATGGTGTTAAAGACATTAATTCCCTATTCATTCAGAGGGAAAGGTCAGCAAAATCCTTCAAATCAAGGTGTTTAAAATTTTTTTCTTTTACGGTTATTATCTTAAATGGATGGGAAAGGAAATGAAGAAAAGCCTAGTTTTGCTACAAATTTACTTTGTGACCTTGGATTAATGAAAGATCCTAGGTTTTTTTTGTGTGTAAAGTCTACCATGTAAAGATATTCTCTAAGGTTCTTTTCAGCTCTGATTTTCTACAGATTTCAAGATTACACCATAAGATCCCAACTTCCTTTGCCTTTGGGCCTTAGCCTAGAACTTCACCATACAAGGAAAACCACTTTTGGTTTTAGTACTCAGAGGTCTTAGCTACTATATAGCTCCTTTATTAGGGAGGAAAGAGAAAGAGAGAGGTAAAGGGAAAGGAAGAAGGCGGAGAGATGGACGAAAACAGAAGCAGAAAGAGATTCAGAGAAAGACAGACAGAGATATAGACAAAGCCAGAAGCAGAGATAAACACAGAGAGACAGAGGGACAGAAACAGAGACATGGACACACAGAACAATTGTAAGATAGAGAGAATCACAGAATCTCAGAGTTCAAAGGGCTGTCAGCATCAATCCAGTCCAACTATATCCCCAAAGCACTCCTTCTACAACCTACTTAACAAGTATTGATCCAGACTCTCCTTGATGATCTACAAGGGGAGGGGTGGCGCAACCCCCTATGTCTCATTTGACATCCCATTCATTTGGGGGCTAGCTACAATTATTAGGAAGTTTTACTGTTATAAAGCCCAAAGTTACCTCTTTGTAACATCTCTTACAGCACCTAGTTTGAGGTCAAGCAAAATATGTCTAATTTCTATATTATATGACGACCTTTTAAATGCCTGAATATATTTATCATGCACTACTATCTACCTCCCTTCTTCTCTAATTTCTTCTTCTCATTTGACATTAAACTTAAATCCTCTTCAATTTGGATTGCCCTCTTCTTGATGATGAAGATAATTGGTACTTATATAGCAATGCCTTTTATAAATATTATCTTATTTTATCCTCTGGGAGGAAGATGCTATTATCCCCATATTACAGAAAAGGAAACTGAGGCTGAGAGAATAAATGACTTGCTCAGGGACACACAGCTTTTTAAAGCAGGAAGCATTTTGATCCACTGTACCACCTACCTTATTATCAATGTCCTTTTTTGAAATGTGCCAAGACACAGACATACATTTCTAGATGTGAGACAACCAGGATGGAATACAGTGGGGCTATCAGTTCCTTAATATTGGAAACTCTGGTTCTCCCAAGCATTAAGATGGCCTTGGGTTTTTTGTTGGTTTTGGTTTGGTTTTGGCTGTTTGACTTATTGACTTATTAAGGTTGTAGTCCATCACCAACCCCCTCATATCTTTTTTTTTTTCCAGATGAATTGCTAGCTAATGATGGCCTCCTCTCCTCTGTGTTCTTGAAATCAATTTTTTTGAATCAAAGTTTAAGGGTTTCTATACATTCTTATTAAATTTCCTATTATTAGCTTCAATTGATGTTCTAGTCTGTCAAGATCATTTAGGATCCTAACTATGACTGTGTCAGAGAGAAGACATGGAGAGAGGTAGGGGAGATTTAGAGGGAAGAAAGGGAGGAGGAAAAAAGGAGTGAGGAAGAGGAAAAAAATGCAGGGGAAAATGGGGAGAGAAACGATAGGGAAGAGAAAGGGAGGGAAGAAGAAGGAATGGAAGAGAAGGAGAGTGGAGTGAAAGGGAGGAGAAAAAGAATTGGGACGGGATGGGGGGGGGGCCGAGAGATTTCAAGAGAACTTTTCAGACAGTGAAATCTTCAGCTTGTCCCCGAGCCCCTAGTCCCCCTCGTGTCCCTGCCGACGATGTCTGAGTTCAAGGAGAAGGAGGGGTCTGCTTTGCGACCTAAGGAAAGCAGGGAGATTGGAATTCCGGGCAGAGTGAGGGAGAAGCGATGGGAAAAATAAGTCTCACGGGGGCTGGTAGGTCAGAGGAGAAGAGGTTTTGGGGGACCCGGAAAGTCTCTACTGAAGCCTTAGAGAGGCGATAGAGGGAGGCGCAGGTTGAGGCCGGAGACTGAACAGGATGGGGGTTGTAGCGGATTCTTATCACTCACCTTGCGCTCGCCACCGCAGCTGAGTTTCGTCTGAGAGGAGGGAGCCCCACCCAGGTGTGAGTTCGGTCCCAGCCGAGAGTGAGAGGCCCGACTCGGCCAGGGTTCGAATGTTGGGTCCCAGGCCTCCGACTCGGCCAGTACCTGGTCCAGCAGCAGTGACTCTGACTCCGGCTCCTTCTCCTTTCCATTTTGGGGCGACTCATAGTCTTGGACAGCGCAATCCCCGTGGGCTCCTTTTCTTGAGCCTTCCTGCTGCCCATCCTTCCCGTCCTCCTCCTCCTGGCAGGCCTCAGTCTCCCGCTGCCCATCGCCCAGCTCCTGGACACTAGGGACCCCTGGGTTCTTGTTGGGGCTACGCAGCTGCCTCCGCGCCCGCCTGCTCCTGCTGCTCCCGCTGCCCATGGCCCGGCTCTGGCCTCCCCGGTGGGAGAAGGTTGCTGAGCCTCCCGCCTTAACGGAGAGCTCCGGGTATCCCGGCTAGGGAAAGAGGAAGGGAGGGAGAGGGTGGGACTGGGAGGGGCGGACGGGCTGGCGGGCGGTGAGCCCACTCTCAGGCCCTCCCTGCTCTCCATTCCCTCAGTCGCCCTCCCTCCCTCTTTCCACCCTGATGTATTCACTCATTTCATCCCTCGTTTTGCTTTTTTCTGTTTCACTCTTCCATTCCCATCCCTTGTTTCTCTACTTTTCTATCTCTTTATCCCTTCCTTTCTTTGCTTCACTCATCTCCTTCTTTTTGTCCTTTCCATTCTTTATCTTGTCATTAATATTTCCTCTTCTTCCCTCGCCTTCATCTTTCTTTTTCTTCATTTTCCTCATTGCTCTATTTTTCATAACATTCTCTCCTTTCTTTTTCCTCTTCTTTTCCTTTATTTGTTCTCTCCCTAATTCCCTCCCTCCCTTTCCTTTATCTTCCTCATTCTCTTCTTTATTTTCCCCCATGTTCTCTCCTTTTTCCTATTCCTTCCTTTTATTTGTCCCCCCTCTAATGTCTTGGGTATTTTTCTTCCTCTCCATCATTCCTCCTTCTCTCTCATTTTTTTATTCCCCTCTCCCTTTCTTTTCTCTGTACAGTCTCCATTTTAATCTCAATTTTTCACTTTTCCCCTTAGCTCGGGCTGCTGCATGAAGTCTCAGGGATACCAAGGGGAGGGAAGAGAAGTTTTCACGCCATCAGAACCCAGCCTGTGTTTCCACTGAACACGCCTTCCTTTTTCCCAAAGCAGAACAGCTTTCAGTTGGCAGGGCTTCCCTAGATTTCCTCCCCCTCCTTCTCCTTCTTCATCTGAATTTTAGTATGTGAAAGTGGGCCCAGTTCAAAAATAGTCTGTAATGATTTTTTAAAAATAAGAAAGAATAGAGGGAAGGAGAGTGGGAAAAGAGAACAAGAATGAGGAAAGGAAATACCAACATGTAGTGTTCACAAATATGCTCTTGGTTCTGGACATTGGACTAGAATGAAAATAAACATATAATTAAAAAAAAATCAGACAAATTCCCAAATAAATGAAACAAGAGAAGATAGATCTGTAATTGTCTCAGAATTAAACTGGGATTCAAGAAATATAGCTTCTATATTTTACTTAGTGGGTTTTGGGGTAAGCACATATATTTATGTTTCCTTTTCTCATTCACTTTCAAATTCAGCCTTTTCAGGGCAGGACAACTCAAATGCCTGCAGCTGTAACTGACATATTCTGACTTGGCATTGACTCTGGTCCAGAATAGATTGCAGAATAGTTAATGTTTGTGGACTTTCCTGACCTGGAAATGAATTGAATATTTACCATGTTAACCCACTAGGTAAGGAAGAAAAATCAGAGAATCAGGATGTCTTATAATGTTATGATTAAAATGCATTTGTGTTTAATTGTCAAGGGAACAAGGCATTACTTAATTACATCCTTTCCCCCTTCTTATTGGTGTACTGTGGTTAACCATCCAGATGGATGAGATGGAGCCAAAGAAATGCATGCTTTGGCCTGAGTTGGGGCAAACTAAGTCTACAGATGTATCTCGTTTGGAGGATACTGATGTAGGTTTTGTTTGTTCTCTTAGGAAAAAGCATCATGTTGAAACTCTTTAAAGCTGAGAGGGAGAAATACTTATCAAAAAAGGGGGGGAGGAATCATTCTTGAACTGAGATCAACCTGTTAATCATTTAAAACATGTTTTTAGTCTTTCCCAAAGAATATCTAGTCATATGATCTGGAGTTTAAAAATATCTCAGTAAAATACATTTCTCTCCCAAACTCACATAACCAAATTTCCCATAGACTAGAATTTGTGAAACTGGACAGTATCTTAGAAATTTATTTCTCCTTCCTGTCTGGACACCTCCTTCACAGCTTCTTCACCAGACTTCTCATTATCCTGGATGAACTTTTGTACTGGTTCCCTGCTCTTTTGATTAGTGACTTCCTCTTTCACATTGCTATTTCAAGAAAGCCTTACTCAAAGTCACCTCTCTCTGTTTCTCTTTGTCTCTCTTCCCCTCATCATCCCCAACTTTATCCCTTACTATTGTTTCTGCCTGTGTCTTTCTCTCCACCACTTTTCTGGACCCAGGTACCTCTCCCTGGTCACATTTCCCTGTCTGTGTTGTGGGCAAAGGCAGGAAATATCTTTGCTTTTATATTTCTATCCCCAGGGATTAGCACAGCACTTGGCAGATAGTAAGTGCTCAACCCCTTCATTTTACAGATTGGAAAACTGAGACTTAAGGAGGAAAAGGTGATTTGTTCAGTCACTTAGCTGTTTAGTGGCAGAGTTGGAATTAATAATAATAATAATAGCTAATATTTACACAGTGCCTACTGTTTGAGGCACCATACTAAGAACTTAATTTTATTTGATCTTCACAACAAACCTGAGAGGTAGGCACTATTATTATCACTCCCACTGTACAGATGAGGAAACCAAGGATACATAATCTAAATGACTTGCCCATGGTCACACAGCTAGTAAGTGTCTGAGATGGGATTTGAATCAAGGTTTTGTTCTTTGCACTGTGCCTCCTAGTTGCCCCCAAATAGAATTTAGGCCCTAAAATGCCTTCTGAATCATCAAAGAAAAAACAAGTTATGTGTATTCGCTCTTGATATCACCAGTTCCAATGCATCTAGTTCTTCTCCATGTAGACACTTCCTAACTCTTTATTCTCTCATATCTTTCCTGAGCTTTAGTCTCACATTGCTAGTTGTATACTAATTCTCTATACTTGGAGGTTCCATATGGATCTTAAATTCAACATGTTCAAAATGGATCTTATTATCATTTCCACTAAGTTGATCCCTCCCTTTAACTTCTCTATTTTTGTCAAGGGAACCATCATTTTTTTCCATTTTAACTAGTTTTAAAACCTAGGAGTCATTCCTAATTCTTTACTATCCTTTGCTCCCCATAACCAGTTAATTAGTTGCCAAGTCTTGTCAATTCTATCTACTCAACATCTCTGAAAATCATCTCCTTTTTTCCTATTCATATGATTACCACATTAGTCCAGACCTCATCATATCTCAACCCAATTATTAAAAATTTTCTAATTAACATCCCATATCTAATTTCTCTCCCCTCTTTGTAATTACCCAATTGAGTTTCCTAAAATACAGATATGATCATATTATTACCTGTTAATGAAACCTCATTTTATTAGGATAAAATCTTAACTCTTTTTTTGGTCATGGAATCTTAATAACATTGTTCTAGCCTACCTTTTCCATATCACTCTCCCTCATGCCCTCTCAGCTTCCAGACAAACTGTCCTACTTATAGTCCCATCTTTTCCCTTTCTATCTGAGCCTTTTTGTAGGTTGTTGTCTCCCATATGTAGAACATCATCCCTCTTTCCCTCTGCTATTAAAACTCTGTAGATTGTTGTCTTCCATATCTATAATGCTTTCCCTTCTCCCCTCAGTATATTGGAACTCCTTTCAAAGCTCAATGCAGGTGTCATCTACTTCAGAAAGAATTCCTCTCAATTACTAGCAAACCTTCCACTCCCAAAGACTATATGTTTATCCTCTACTTATTCTTATGTAAACATCAGATCCCCCAAGGACTGTCTCAACTATTTTTTCACACAGTGCCTAATGTAGGGTCTGGCACACAGTAGACACTTAATTAAAATGCTTGTTGATTGTTTCAGCATGATTGTATTGCTGTGTAATTTCACAGATTATAAGACTGATGGAAGGAAAAAGCCTTTACAGGGGTCCTCAAATTACAATCCGCGGGCCAGATTCAGCAGCTGAGGACGATTATCCCCCTCACCTAGGGCTATGAGTTTTCTTTATTTAAAGGCCCACAAAACAAAGTTTTTGTTTTTACTATAGTCTGGCCCTCCAACAGTCTGAGGGACAGTGAACTGGCCCCCTATTTTAAAAGTTTGACGACCCCTGCTTTAAGATCACTTTATTGTTACTTCTGATCTGATGCCTTTTCTTCTATCACACACCTAGATGATTTAGGAGAAAATTGTTTTTTCCCTTGGGCCAGTGGGAATTAGATGCAGAAGTTTATGCTGCTTCAGAACATAAGTTTTGCTTTTCAAATGAACTATCTTTGTAGGCTCAGGAAAAGATGCAAGACATGCTGTAGTTTCAGATTTAAGTTCATTAGAAAATTTCCACAATGAGAAAATAATCTAAGCTTTTTCAATATGTCTAACATCTACTGATTGTCTCTCTGGAGATTAGCATGTTGACTTGTCCAGAAGTATTAGCTGAGGCTCAGAAATGTTTGGCATTTAAAAATAGGAACCAAACCCTTTGCCATGAAAATAATAATAACAAAAATATTATAGGATCATAAATGAGGACCCATGGGGACCTTTAGAGTTCATCTAGTCTAGTTCTCATTTTATGGAAGAGGAAGAGAAGTGAAAAGATTTGTTTGAAGTCACATACATAGCAACAATAACAGCTTAGCCTAAGGTTTACAGAATACTTTACATAAGACATGTCTCATGTTATTTGATCTTTCCAGAATCCCTGGCAGGTAGATGCCATTGTTATCTACATTTTACAGGTGAGAAAATTGAGGATAAGAGTTTTGCAACATCACAAAGCTAGGAAGTGATGGAAGCAGGATTTTTTTTTTATTATAGTAATTTTTTATTGACAGAATCCATGCCAGGGTAATGTTTTTTACATTATCCCTTGCACTCCCTTCTGTTCCGATTTTTCCCTCCCACCCTCCACCCCCTCCCCTAGATGTCAAGCAGTCCTATATATGTTGAATATGTCCTAGTATATCCTAGATACAATGTATGTGTGCAGATCCAAACAGTTTTCTTGTTGCACAGGGAGAATTGGATTCAGAAGGTAAAAATAACCCGGGAAGAAAAACAAAAATGCAAACAGTTTACATTCATTTCCCAGTGTTTTTTCTTTGGGTGTAGCTGCTTCTGGCCATCATTGATCAATTGAAACTGAATTAGGTCTCTTTGTCAAAGAAATCCACTTCCATCAGATTACATCTTCATACAGTATTGTTGTTGACGTATATAATGATCTTTTGGTTCTGCTCATTTCACTTAGCATCAGTTCATGTAATTCTCTCCAAGCCTCTCTGTATTCATCCTTCTGGTCATTTCTTACAGAACAATAATATTCCATAACATTCATATACCACAATTTACCCAACCATTCTCCAATTCAGGGGCATCTACTCAGTTTCCAGCTTCTAGCCACTACAAACAGGGCTGCCACAAACATTTTGGCACATACAGGTCCCATTCCCTTCTTTAGTATCTCCTTGGGGTATAAGCCCAGTAGAAACACTGCTGGATCAAAGGGTATGCACAGTTTGATAACTTTTTGGGCATAATTCCAGATTGCTCTCCAGAATGGTTGGATTCGTTCACAGCTCCACCAGCAATGTATCAGTGTCCCAGTTTTCCCGCATCCCCTCCAACACTCATCATTATTTTTTCCTGTCATCTTATCCAATCTGACAGGTGTGTAGTGGTATCTCAGAGTTGTCTTAATTTGCATTTCTCTGATTAATAATGATTTGGAACACTCTTTCATATGAGTGGTAATAATTTCAATTTCATCATCTGAAAATTGTCTGTTCATATCCTTTGACCATTTGTCAGTTGGAGAATGTCTTGGTTTCTTATAAATTAGAGTCAGCTCTCTATATATTTTGGAAATGAGGCCTTTATCAGAACCTTTAACTGTGAAGATGTTTTCCCAGTTTGTTGCTTCCCTTCTAATCTTGTTTGCATTAGTTTTGTTTGTACAGAAGCTTTTTAATTTGATGTAATCAATATTTTCTATTTTGTGATCAATAATGGTCTCTAGTTCATCTTTAGTCACAAATTTCTTCCTCCTCCACAAGTCTGAGTGATAAATTATCCTATGTTCCTCCAATTTATTTATAATCTCGTTCTTTATGTCTAAATCATGGACCCATTTTGATCTTATCTTGATATACGGTGTTAAGTGTGGGTCCATGCCTAATTTCTGCCATACTAATTGGAAGCAGGATTTGAATCTAGTTTCCTTACTCCTGATGCAGCACTAGCTACTGTGCCACCTAGCTGCCTTTGGTCAATGGCAAAGTTGGGATTCTCACTCAGCTCTTCCTACTGCAAATCCAGCTGTCTTTCTACTGTATTGTGCTGCTTCCCATATGTAACAAAAACCCATCCCTTCCCAGCAAAACCAATCTTGTGAGGGTGTTAGCTCAAGTATTATCACTCCATTCTATGTGGACATTATGGAAATGATCTTGCTAAGGTGGGTCTTCCTTTCATCTGTGCAGATTACATCCCATCTATGCCTTTTCATTTTGCACATTTTTGTCTGTGGGTTTCCACAGGGGATTCAGCCAATGTGCTAGAAGTTTTCTTCTGGCTCTTTTAACATTTTGCAGTGGCTCTGCAACCCTCTTACTGTCATCTGTTCCTCATTCTTCCCGGGATGGCTGGCCCACCTCCTTTTCCAGTCATGAATTTCCTTGGCAATGTTTTCACTCTACTTCTTCACAGATTATCATTGCTAATATCCTTCAGTTTATTTATCCTTAGCATATAATCCTATTTATCTTTTCACAGCCCTATGGATCACTATCTGAAATCTTGTGCTTTTCCATGATTCCCTGGGATATAGCATCACCATACTGGTGTTAAACAGATGGGTTTTTTATTGTTTAGGAAATAGCTAAACAAGTTGAATGCAATGAGATATTGCTGAACTGCAAGAAATGATGACTGAAAGGGAAACATGTGAAGACTTAAATAAATTATGGCAATAGTGTGAAATGTAGATGATGGGAAAATATCAACATAGGTAGTTTTTTTTTTAGTACTGCCACCAGCTGTAACTTTATTTTTTTATTTTTTATTATTTTTATTTTCCCCAGTTACATGTAAAATCATTTTTAAAAATATATTTCCACATGAACCATGTTGGGAGAAAAAAAATTAGAACAAATCAGTAAAAACATGCACTAACATGCATATGAGGAAAAAAAAAGGTGAAAATAGTCTGATCTATAGTCAATCTCTATAGCTCTCTTTGAGGATGCGGATGGCATTTTCCATTCAAAGTTTATTGGGATTGCTTTAGATCACTGGATTGCTGAGAAGAACCAAGTCTATCATAGGTGATCATCACACAATCCTGCTGTTTTGCTGTGTATATTCCTGGTTCTGCTTGCTTCATTCAACATCACTTCATGTGAATATTTCCAGGTCTTTCTAAAATCAACCTGCTTATCATTTTTTATACTACAATAATATTCTATGACTTTCATATGGCATAATTTATTCAGTCATTCCCTAATTGATGGGCATATACTTACTTATTTTCTAATTCCTTGCTACCACAAAAAGAGCTGTCACAATACATCCTTGCAATATGAGTTCTTTTCCCTTTTTTATTGATTTTTTTGGAATACAGATTCAGTAGAGACACTGCTGAATCAAAGAGAATGCACAGCTTTACAACTTTTTGGGCATAGTTCCAAATAGCTCTCCAGAATGGTTGGATCAGTTTGCAACTCCACTAACATGCATTGGTGTCCCAGTTTTCCCACATCCTCTCCAATGTTTATCTTTTACTATCTGATAGGTGTGAGCTGTTATCTCAGAGCTGTTTTAATATGCATTTCTCTGCTCAATTGTCATTTAGAGCATTTTTTCATATGACCATTGATAGCTTTAATTCCTTCACCAGAAAATTGTCTGTTCATATCCTTTGACCATTTATCAATTGGGGAATGACTCGTATTCTATTAAATTTGACTCAGTTCTCTATATGTTTTAGAAATTAGGCCCTTTATCAGAGATACTGGCTGTAAAGATTGTTTCTCAGTTTTCTGCTTCCCTTCTGTCAACATAGGTTTTTTAAAAGTGAAAGATGGGATTTGGCAGCAGGAAACAGTGAAAGCTTCATACAATTTCCCAAATGTAATCCAGCCTGATCTCCTACTGAATTATTTTATAGAGGAGGAGATAGGGCTCAAAGAGATAAAACAAAGTGCTAACAATTGTATAAACAGAACTAGAACTCAGGTTTCTAGCTTGTTATTGTTTGTTAGTCAGTCATTTCAGTCATATCTGACCTCGGGTGGAGTTTTCTTGGCAGGAACTAGAGTGGTTTGCCATATCCTTCTCCAACTCATTTTACAGATGAGGAAACTGAGGCAAAGAGGATTACAGGACTTCGCCAGGGTCACAGCTAGTAAGTGTCTGAGGCCAGGAAGATGAGGCTTCCTGAATTCAGCCCAGGTACTCTATCCACTATGCCAAGCTGCCCTAAGAACAATATTCTTTTTTTTTTTTTTATTTTTTTATTTATTTATTTTTTATTTAATAGCCTTTTATTTACAGGATATATACATGGGTAACTTTACAGCATTAACAATTGCCAAACCTCTTGTTCCAATTTTTCACCTCTTACCCCCCCCCTCCCCTAAATGGCAGGATGACCAGTAGATGTTAAATATAATAAAATATAACTTAGATACACAATAAGTATACATGACCAAAACATTATTTTGCTGTACAAAAAGAATCAGACTCTGAATTATTGTACAATTAGCTTGTGAAGGAAATCAAAGATGCAGGTGTGCATAAATATAGGGATTGGGAATTCAATGTAATGGTTTTTAGTCATCTCCCAGAGAAGAACAATATTCTTTATCACTACCTCACATAACTACTACATTACTTGGAAAATATCATCTTGAATTTGTAATGAGTAAAGGGTGAGTGAGAATTTTTTGTTGTCAAGGCACAACTTGAAAATTATCTACTCGAAACTTGGAAAATCAGAATTGATTTTTCAACAAGTGAATTACAATTTGAAATAAAATAGCATTCAGCCTAAAAAGCTGGTGAGTTTTTGCATTTGCCTGAGATTCTTCAGGATACAAAATCCTAAGCAATTTTCGGACCCAAAATCTGGAGGGAAGTATTTTTCTTGACAGCTGGGACTCCACTTGTTCATGTGGAAGTGAAAGTTGATCCTCTCTCTCTCTCTCCACTACCATGGATTATTCATCCTTTTCAACTTTTTGCTCCAGTTCTACAATCCATCTTCTCAATAGACACACTCCTTGGTTTTCTTCCTTGATATTTTTGATTAAGCTGTTTCCTACCCCTGTAATGTCATCTTTTATCTCTTCTTCTTGACTCCTCCTGTCTGTCTCTCACCATGACTACTGCCTATGCATCCATCCTTCAAAGACCAGTTTGAAATGCCTTCTCTGCTTTACTCAGCTGACTCATAGATAAACATATCATAAAATGCTTTTTAAAAACGCAATACTTAAGTCTACTTAAGCCACTGTACCATTTAGCTGCCCATACATACCTAGTCTCAAACCACATTTTTTTAAGATTATGAAAAAAATCATAGTTTTAGGCTTGGAAAGGAACTGAAATATTGCCTAACTATAACTCATTTTACAAGGGAATTTGGCCAAGAAGGTGAAGGAACTCACTCAAATTTATTCTAGTACTAAGATGTTCATCTGTACCATATTTCCTCTATTAGCTTAATCTCTTTTTTCCCCTCTGAAAGTATAAGTTCTTTGAAGATTGTAACATATTCAGTTTAATACCCTTCAAAACATCCACTACTCTGCACATAGTAGGTCCTTAATATTCAGAGATACACTTGTACTTATATCTCTAATTCCTAACATACTACTTATTACATAGTAGGCATTTAATAAATGCTCATTCCTTTATTCAGCCATGTCCATGCCAGAGATAATAGGATCTTGACATTATGATAGCCTGAGCAAATATCTTCACTGCTTTGGTACTCAGTTAACTTATTCTATAAAATTAAGGACTTGTATTTGAAGATCTAAGGCCCCTTCCAATTCTGGAATTTTGTGATTTATCTCATATTAGGGGAATGGAATGCATATGCCTAGCAGATGTCTCCCAGAATGGCATATTTGGCTGATGGTCTTGTGAGATACATCCAAGAATATGGTTAAACGCTGTTTATGCATGAAAGAAATGCCAGTTAATATTAACTATCCAAGTTTTTCAGTAACTTATTCTTAGCTTCTCCCACACATGAAGTACTTTCCCAAGAGAGGCCCCAGGAGAGATTGTGAATCCCTAGGTAAAAGGGGTTCTAATACATAATTCAATATCCTGGCTTTCTGAAATTCTTGTTTTTATGGAGACCGAAAGCAAGAACTAAAAAAACTCATCTTTTCCTGGTATGCCTACTGCTTGTTTGTCCTTTCAATTAAATTTTTAAGTACTTTAGATAATACTTTTCCCTTTTAAGACACAAACTTGAAAGTTGGAAGTTTTTTAGTTTTAAGGTTTTTGGGACAAATAGTATCAGAAAAGTATTCAGAACCCCTCTCTTGATGTAACTAAATAGTAAATACATAATATATATACACACACTTATGTAATTTATATATATATATATGTTTTCATGTATACTTTACATGTATAGATAACACATATGTATATATATGTATATATATGTAAATACATATATGTGCTGGGTGTATGTATGTATAATATTCTGATAGGAAGATAAAATAGAACAATGGAAAAAACTGGATCAATAGACACCTGACTATAATGATTATTTTGTCACTGTTTTTCTTTGTATGGACTTAAATAACTATCTTTTCTGTTCAGCCTTAGTTTCCTCATTTATTAAAGTACAGTGGGAGAAAGTTAAATTTCTGAAGTTCCTACTCTTAAATTCTATGATTCTGCAATTTAGATAATTAAACCAGAAGCATGTCTTTGTGGTTAAATTATTTCAATTGTGTCTGACTCTTCATGATCCAATTTTGGGGGTTTTCTTGGTAAAAGATTCTGGAGTGATTTGCTATTCCTCCTCAAGCTTATTTTTACAGATGAGGAATGGAAGTAAACAAGATTAAATGACTTGCCTAGCATCACACAGCTAAGCAGTATCTGAGACTGAAAACCAGGTCTTTCTGACTCCAGGGCTTGCACTCTATTCACTGCACCACCTCACTGGCCCTAGCTTGTCAGTGACCTCAAACAACTTGCTGAAACTTGAAGGAAGTATCTTTTATATCTGCAGAGAGGGGAAGAAATTCTTGGCCAAAGGATTGACAGGATCCCAGCCAATAAAATGGACAATCTTGATTAAGTAAAATTGAAAGAGTACTGTACAAACAAAAGCAATATGATTAGAATTAGAAGGTAAACATTTAAATAGGAAAAAAATATTTGCATCAAATTTCTCAGACAGAGGTTGCTATCTAAGGTATATAGGGAATATATGAACATATAAGAACTTGAGCAATTTCCCACCATATAAATGTTAAAAGGATTATCAATAGGCTGTTTTTGAAGTAAAGAATCCAAGGCATCAACAATATTTTTAAAAAATGTTCAAAATCAGTAATAATAAGAGAATGAAAGTTTAAATATCCCCTAGGTTTCATTTGATATCCAACATATTGGCAAAGATTACAAACAAGAAAAATTACAATTTTGAAGGGACTGTGGAAGAGTAAGCTCACTATACATTTTGGAAGCTATGAAATGGTTCCACCATTCTATAAAGAAATTTGGAATTATTTCCCCAAAGTAATTAAATTCCCTTTGACCTACTGATATCACTACTATCTACCTCTAGAGAAAGAATTGAAGGAGTCTGAATGTACCTTGAAACAAATTTTTTATTTTTCATTTATTTATTTATTATTATTAAAGCTTTTTATTTTCAAAACATATACATAATTTTTCAACAGTGACTCTTACAAAACCTTGTGTTCCAAATTTTTCCTTCCTTCCTCCCACCCCTTCCCCTAGATGGCAAGTAATCCAATATATATTAAACAAGTTAAAATATATGTTAAATCCAATATGTTCAATATACATATTTATACAATAATCTTGCTACACAAGAAAAGCCAGATCTAAAAGGGAAAAAAATGAGAAAGAAAAAAATGCAAACAAATAACAAAAAAGAGTGAAAGTGTGTTGTGATCCATACTCAGTTCCCACGATCCTTTCTCTAGCTGTAGTTGGCTCTCTTCATCACAAGGTCATTGGAACTGGCCTAAATCATGTCATTGTTGAAGAGAGCCATGTCCATCAGAATTGATCATCGTATAATCTTGTTGTTGCCCTGTATAATGATCTCTTGGTCGTGCTCATTTCACTCAACATCAGTTCATATAAGTCTCTCCAGGCCTTTCTGAAATCACCCTGCTGATCATTTCTTATAGAACAATATTATTTCATTACATTCATATACCACAATTTATTCAGCCATTCTCCAACTGATGGGAATCCATTCAGTTTCCAGTTTCTTGCCACTACAAACAAGGCTGCCACAAACATTTTTGTCACATGTGGGCCCCTTTTTCTCCTTTATGATCTCTTTGGGATATAGGCCCAATAGAAACACTGCTGGATCAAATGATCTTGACAATTTGATAAATTTTTGAGCATTGTTCCAAATTACTCTTCAGAATGGATCCATTCCACCAACAATGTATCAATGTCCCAGTTATCCCACATCCCATCCAACATTTGTCCTTGTCTTTTCCTGTTATCTTAGCCAATTTGAGAGGTGTGTAGTGGTATCTCAGAGTTGTCTTAATTTGCATTTCTCTGATCAACAATAGTTTAGAGCATCTTTTCATATGACTAGAAATGGTTTTAATTTCTTCATCTGAAAATTGTTTGTTCCTATCCTTTGGCCATTTATCAATTGGAGAATGACTTGAATTCTTATAAATATGAGTTAATACTCTATACATTTTAGAAATGAGGCCTTTATCAGAACCCTTAAATGTAAAAAATGAAACAATAAGCTTTTTAAAGCTTATTTTTCTTTTTTTGGTCTGTGTTTTCTTTTGCATCATGGCCAATGTGGAATTTTTTTTGCATGATTGCATATTCATAGTCTATATTAAATTGCTTGTCTTCTCAAGGAAGGGAAAGGGGGAAGAGAGAAGGAGAAATTTGGAACTGGAAAAATGTACAACTTTTTTTTACATGTAATTAAGAAAAAATAAAAAGAAGAAGTAAACATATTTTTGGACATGTCAGAGTAGGAATTTGTTTTGTTTAAGTATTCATATTCATTACAAGAGTTTTGATTTTCTTTTTCTTTAATGCATGGTGGTGGCAAAAATAGACAGATGTTTATTAGTTGAAAAAAGATAAACTCAAATTACACTAAAAATATATCACTTTTTTGTCTTAAAATGGTCTTCATGAATTTAAATGATCAAAAAATCATAAAAAATATCATAACTTACTTGTATTGAACCTGTCCAAACTTAACTTAGCTGGTCCTGAAGCGTCATTAGCTCCATACACACAGTTTTTCTACCTTGATGGAATTTGCTAGGCTTAGACTTATCTTTAATAGTTTCTTCAAACCAAGTTATCTTCATTCTGTAGTGATGTAGTTTCAATGTAGATTCATAGATCCAGAACTATGGGTCTGTGTGTTTCCTTCCCCCCCCAAAATTATTAGTGGTTAACTCTTATATATTAAACACAAGCTTGGAATGCAATGAAAATGCGTTTATTTAGAAACAGAAAATTCATTATAAATGTACAGACAATAAATAAACAAAATTTAAAGATAAATAAGGCCAGTACTTTGTAAGGCAAAGAATGGGGAAGAAGTGAAAAGTAGAGTAATGCTGTAGCAAATTCCATCCAGAAAGGTCACTCTTTGAGTAGATCTGTAAGTCAAACAAGCTTTTAGCTGCCCATGAATATTCAGTTAGGAGTAGCCTTTCCCTTGCAGTCAGCCCCCAGGGCTCCCAAGTTCCCAGGCTTCTCCAGTCCAGCTAGGCTTTCACTCTAATCCTCCCTGCTTAAGTCTTTCCTTCCATTTAGGAAAATTACACTTTTCATTATTAAGCTGGCCAGTATGTGACTATACAGGCTCCAGGGAAGGTTTATGGAGAAAAAGTATTTATCTATATTTAGATTTTAGTAAGTAGGTCAATTAAAAAAAACAAACAACCTTTTAAAACTTGGATATACTTGTACTAATTTCAGCCTTCAGTGTATCCTATTTTCAATTAATCTCACAGAGGACTATTAACTCATCTGTGTTCATTCATACTGAGCAGAGATTGAGCAAGAGAACTAAAAATAGAAGACTTGCCTGCAGAAGAGAAAAGGCATTGTTCATGATGTTTTGAAGACATGCCTTTCTGTAAGTGAGGAGAAGGGTATCTCCAGCCTTCAGGGATTGAGCTACAACACATATAAGACATCCTCTGGCTCTCTCAGAGAAGGAAAGCAGAGGGATGTGTTGAGAAATGAAGGTGTTATAAAAACAAAAGTTATCATTAAAATGTAAATTAAAAAAGAAACAAATAGAAAAAAAATGTTCTAAAAGGAAATCCTAGCTTGTTTTAAAAACATAAAAAATTAAATAAACCAACAATTTAAGGAATTATAGGTGAGGCGAAGCAGAGAGGGCCAAGGGACCATGATGGCAGAGTAAAGATAGTTGTATGCTTTTTAAATTCATTTTTAAAATCGATCTATCTATCTATTAATTCATTCATTTATTTATATTTTACTCAAGTGAAATCTTGTATTCTCAATACCTCCTCTTGTTGAATGAGAGGGTTGGAGTAAATGATTTATAAATCCCATTAAAGCTCTGGCATTATATGACCAAAGCCAGTGTACATGGTTACTTGAGTTACCTATGAAGAACTGCCAAAAAGCAAAGCAAAACAATTAGTGCTTTCTCATGTCTCACTTCTATACCTGTTCTCTCTTCAGAACTTTCAATCTTCTGATGAGGAGAGTGGACCTAGAGTCAGGCAAAGGGCTGATTTTAATCACTTGGCTTGCCACAAGCCCCTTTACAGTTGCTTTCTTGACTGGAACACTTTCTCTTAGGTCCAGCGATTGTTGGACTCCTCATCTGAGTTCTGAGAAGTTCCATGCATTTCCAGCAGCTGCTAAACCTCTCTGGCCAGAGGACCAAGTTTTGGTTGCTATAGTAATTGATCCTGCTTGCAATGTTACAATAACAATTTCAAGCAAGACTGGAAGAAAGAACTGCTTGTTTTGCTGCAGACATTACGACTGGACAGCCAAACAGTCCACATTTCTACAGGGCTATATAATCACTTTGGTCCTTGTAGCTGTCCTGGGACTCAAAGGAGACTGCAAATGAATTAGAATGGTCCAAAAAAAAAAAAAAAAAAAAAAGCAAGAAACTTTTATTAGTAACCTTTTAACTCACACAAGGAAAAGGGATTGAGTCTATAATGTTCCTGTTAGAGGCCACCCTCTGACCTTGGAATATCTAGGTTAAATTGTACTCTCAGTTTTCCCAGGTGGATACCTCAGTTTACTGTCACTTTATGAATGAAGATAAAGCTTAAGATGATGATGATGATGATGATGATACAGATAAATGGCACAATGGAGAGTTCCAGGCCTGAAGTCAAGAAAACTCATCTCCCCGAGTCAAAATTTGACCTTGGACACTTACTAGCTGTGTGACCCTGAGCATCTTACTTAACCCTATTTGCCTTAGTTTCCTCATCTGTAAAATAAGTTAAGGAAGGAAATGGCAAACCATTGCCTAGTCACAAAGAGTTAGACATGACTTAAATGACTGAATACTGAGAATGATAATAGCTAGCAACTACATAAAGGGTTAAAATATTTATTTTACTTTAAAATAAATTAATATGAGTATTTTACTTTAGCAATATTATTTTATCCTTATAACAATTGTAGGAGAAAGATACTATAATTATCTTCACTTTACAGATGAAGAAACTGAGGCAGAGATTAAGTTATTTGCTCAGAGTCAAGTTCAATGACAAAGGTGAAGGACAGGAATTTTTAAGGGAAGATCTCCCTGATGTTATTTCCCACCTTTGATATCACAGGATAAGTTGGTGCTAGAGATTGGCCTGCATGGTCCCTCCTGTACCATGGGTCACAGGATAATAGAACTATAGATTTTAGAGCTGGAAAAGAAACTAGAGGTCCCTTCCTCTGGCTCCTTTATTTTACATGTCAGAAAAAAAGACCCAGAGAGGTTAAATTACTTGTCCAAGCTCACACTGTTAGCAGTGAGCAGGCTGAGTCAGGAATAGAACGCAGGAATTTAAACTCCAGATGTAACACTTATCACTGTAAAAAATGGTAGGATAGGAGGAAGAGACATGCTTAGTGTAGAAGGTACCTGGTTGCAAAAAAGACTAAACTTTCAAAACCAGAGGCTGTTTTAAAAGGCCACCATCACTATGGTTTGGAGAAGGGAACTGATCATTTTCAGCACCAATTTTTTTCTATGGAGAATGGACATAAATTATTGCCTTGTTAGGAAGATAGTCAACAATTTCTCATTGGTTTCTTGGACTGGGAATGCCTCCAACATGCTTGGCTGGCTGGCACTCTGGAAGATGGAATCTTTTCAGGGGAGCCATATTACTCCCTTTATAAAAGATTTATAAAAAGAAATGATCTAATAGGCTAGTATGGACATTTTTTTCCCATCTAGAAGTCATACTAGTAGCAGAATATATGGCACTGTCTTCTACAAGGAGATAGGATAGAAAAAGAAGTGGACACATTTATGCTGTGTCCTCCTCAAATTATAATAACTGCCTTGGGGTAGAGGAATTTGGTAGTTATATGTATCTGAGCATGAGTCTGAGACTGTGTTCCTGAGACTCAACTTTCCCAACCCAAGAAATGGCAACAGCCAAGGTATTGATGCAGAAGTGCATGATAAGAGCCATTATGTGCTCCCCATATGGCTTAAGAAGGTAGTCCATGAACAATATTCATGAACCTTAGTTGTCTGTACAAGGAACTGGGCAGGAGTAGGGCAAGATTTTGACTGTCAAAGTAATGTAAGTCCAGAAGTGAATCTTGTACTTAGAGAAAAAAAATCCTAGGATCAAAGATATAGAGTTGGAGAGTATGTCAAGTTCATTTATTCTAGTTTCCTTAATTTTGTAGATGAGGAAATTTGGGGTCTAGGAAAGACCCACACAAAGACTTAATATCAGTGGTGGGATTTAAGTGCAAGTGCACTGATTCTTAAGACAATAGATTTCCTTACCAGTGACAACCATGGGAATCACCTCATGGGTATTCTAAGTTCTTAAGTTCAAGAATTAAGGGTTTGCATCAAGTGGAAAATGGCTTAACAAGTTTTGGTATATGATTGTGATGGAATACTACTGTGCTATAAGAAATGATGATCAAGATAGTTCCAGAAAAACCTGAGAAGTCTTGTATCAATGGATACCAAGTGAAGAGAACAGAACCAGGAGAACATTGTACATAGTAATAGGATTATGGCAAGGATGATCAATTGGGAAAGACTTAGCTATTATGATTAATTAAATTATCCAAGACAATTCCAAAGGATGCGTAATGAAAAGTGCTATCCAGCTCCAGAGAGAGAACTGAAGAAGTTTAGTGGGAATTGAAGCATATTTTTTTTACTTTATTTTTCTTTGTTTTCTCTTTTTGTGTGTTTTTTGCAGCATGGCTAATATGGAAATATGTTTAGCATATATATGTATAATCACATGCATTATCAATATATTGCTTGCCTTTATAAAGGTTAAGAAGGATGGAGAGAATTTGGAACTCAAAATTAAAAAAAAATGTTAAAACAATTTTTATTCATGTAACAGGGAAATTATGAAAGCAAAAAGATTTAGGACATTAGATCTTCTAGAAAAAGAGGGGAATTAATTGTTCACATAGTTCTTGAGCTGCATCATTCTTGTAATCTATATAGAGTTTGCCACCTCACACAAAAGTGAGTTATTTGAACAGTGAAGTCCCATGAGAAGGTGATTGGTTTTTTTTAGTTTTTCATGTTTACCTTCAGGGGAGAGCAGTTTAAGTCACAAGGCAGTGCTAGCTGTGGATGGATTGTGAAGAATTCTATGGGAAAGAGGGACTTATCAAAATATCAAAGGACTGACCAGGTGGTAATCTCAAATTTAGTTTCCTTAAGAGAAGTTTATGAAATAAATAATAATGATGCTGCCACTGCTGATTCGAAGGATTTAGGTTTTTGTATGTATTCATGAATTTTTATCAGATTTTCACACTTTCTGATATTTCTGTGGAGAGAAAAAAAGATGATCCAATGTCCAATTTTCATTCCCATTATTGAGTGCTAAGAATCCTAGTTCTGACATTTGAGGAAACCTAAGCATAAGCTGTATTTGAAAATTTCCAGAAATAGCTCTAGGTGGGCACAATAGACCAAAGATAGGAAATAATCCCTTTGAGTTTAGCTATTCCTATTGACACATTCTATGTTTCTGTGGACATAGAATTTTTTTTTCTTAATAATAACTTTTATTAGGTCTAATTTTTATTATATTAGATCTAATCCATGTGAATCTGGAGTCTTGAGGAGTGTGGTTTGTTCTAGATCACAGGGCACATCCACAGAATGCTTTCCTTATAATACCTATGTGAAAGCAATATGGAAAAATGTACGGACAGTGGTGAACTCTTGGAGTTAAAAGAGCTGGTTCTGAATTCTGACTTTGTAATTGATAAGCTTTGTGATTTAGGCAAGGAATTACATGCCTCTTTTGATTCAGGTTCTATATCTGAGAAATGGGGATAATACCCTGCCTACCTTACAGGGATGGTGTGAAGATCAGATGAGATCAGTAAATACTTGTGCAAATGTTAATATCTACCACCATCATCTTTGGTTGTCATTGCTGTTATTCTTATTTTAAAGGAGAGGAAACATTTCCCCATGGTCACAAACTCTAAATTTATCTTCCTATGACATCAAGTGGAACTTGGTTGAATAAAGCACAATAACAATAACAAAAGTTAATAGGCAGGTAGTGCAGTGGACAGGGTGCTGGGCTTGGGAGCAAGAGAACCTGAATTCAAATCTGACCTCACACCCCTAACTAGCTGTTTGACCCTGGGCAAGTCACTGAACTCTGTTTGCTTCAGTTTCTTCATCTGTAAAATGAGCTGGAGAAAGAAATGGCAAAGCATTCCAGTATCTCTGCCAAACAAACCCCAGATGGGGTCAGGAAGAGTCAGACACAACTGAAACAAATGAATGAGCTATTTAAACAGTGCATTCAGGTTTACAAAGTTCTATGTCCATTTGGAACTATGCCCAAAGAGCTATCAAATTGTCTTTCTACTGGCCTATATCCCAAAGAGATCATAAAACAGAGGAAAGGACCCACATGTGCAAAAATGTTTGTGCCAGCTCTTTTTGGGGCAGCAAGGAACTTGAAATTGAGTGGATACCCATCAATTGGAGAATGGCTGAATAAATTATGGTATATGAATGTTATGGAATATTATTGTTCTGTAAGAAATGAACAGCAGGAGGAATACAGAGAGGCTTGGAATGACTTACATGAACTGATGCTGAGTGAAATGAGCAGAAGCAGGAGATTATTATATACTTCAGCAACAATACTATATGATGATTAATTCTAATGAATGTAGCTTTTTTCAACAATGAGATGATTCAGTCCAATTCCAATAGACTAGTGATGGAGAGAACCGTCTGCATCCAGAGAGAGGACGATGGGGACTGAATGTGGTTCACAACACAGTATTTTCACCTTTTTTGTTGTTTTTTGGTTACTTTTTTTCTTTCTCATTTTTTTCCCTTTTTGATCTGATTTTTCTTGTGCAGCATGATAAATGTGGAAATATTATAGAAGAATTGTGCATGTTTAGCATATATTGGATTACTTGCTGTCTAGGGGAGGGGTTGGAGGGAAAGGAGGAAGAAAATTTGGAACAAAAGATTTTGCAAGGGTAAATGCTGAAAACTATCTTTGCATATATTTTGAAAATAAAAAGCTATTATTAAGAAAAAAATTCTATGTCCATAGGCACATAGAAAGTGTTGAGGTTTAGAACTCACATTTCTTTTGACTTAATTTTTGATTTCACTTTCTCTTTGTACTGTAATAGTATTATTTTATCAATAACTCTCACCTATGGTTCCCCAAAACGGTACCATTTGCCATACTCTGGTAAAAACCATTTCTGCAGACAGGCTATACCAGGATGAGGATAACTGAGGTCTCTTTGACCTGTCAATAATCAATATCTCCTTCATTATTAGTTAGGGGAATATTTATCTTAAGCATTGAAGACATTCCCTGGAAGAACGAGCAGATGAGAATAATTTGTTCCAAAAGGGCTTGAAGGTGACTGAAACAGCTGCTATGGAACACTTGGAACTTGATCAGGTGTCTATGCACAGCACCATCTAGCTGCCCTCTGATTCAAAGTATTTTCTCTCTGAATAGTCCCGTAAAACGAACCACACACACAAAAGAATCATATCCCTATGCTGCAAGCAATTCTAAATCTTAGCAGTAGCTAGCTGATACAGTGGATAGAACACTTTACCTGGAGTCAGAAATATCTGGATTCAAATGTGACTTCAATTGTGTGACCCTGGGCAAGTCACTTAATACTTCTCAGCTTTAGTTTCCTCATCTGTAAAATGGAGATAAATAATACTATTTATTTCCAGGGTTGTTTTGAGGTACAAGATGCCATCCATTGCCCTTCATCTTGTCACTGGAATTTGACGACTCTGGCAAAGAAAGTAAGTGCAACTCAGCTTCACTTAAATTCAATGAGAAAGTCAAGGTGTTACCCCGAAAAATCACTGGTTCTCTTTGAAAACAAAAGAGTATAATAACATTATCACATCAGTCCATCAGCAAATATTTATTTAGCACCAATCAAGTGCCAGGTTTCAGTTAGACACTGAGCCTCTAAAAAGCTCATAGACTTGTGGGTGCCATTTGTAAATTTTTTTTTATTTTTCCACCATAGGAACAAAGCTTAGCATGTCAGCTCTGCCAGTTGCTTTGTTACTTTCAGCAAAGTAAGTCTCTCTTCCTCTCTCTGAATCTCAGCTTCCTCATCTAAATTCAGCCTTATCCTTGGGTGGATTTAATGGGTCTCTGTGATACTATAGACTTGCAGAGATGTGACTCTAGATTATTGGAGAGACTTCTGAGATAGAAGGAGGAAGCAGAGAAGGTGGGAAGGTCTGGTGAGAAGGGAGAAGACAGGAAGATCTGGTGAGAAGGGAGGAGGCAGGGAGGTCTGGTGAGAAGAGAGGAGGCAGGGAGGTCTGGTGAGAAGGGAGGAGGCAGGGAGGTCTGGTGAGAAGAGAGGAAGGAGGCAAATAGGAAGATCTGGTGAGAAGGGAGGAGGCAAGAACCTTTAGAGGAGACTCCTACAGCCTCAGGTGATGCCCTGCCATTCCCATCGTTTTATTCCCAGCATCTACTTCCCCAGTGACTGCTGAGAGCAGACTTTTTGGGTGAGATTTCTCCTTGCTTGAGCATCTCAATTCCAGGTTGCAGAGCCTCTTATTGTTGTGAATTCTATTACCTAAACTTGTGTAATAAGTCAAATTGGTCAAGATCAAATTATTTATTACCTTTTTGTTCAGGATTCAAAGTATTTTCCTTTCCTCCCTCCATTTATATATATATATGTGTGTGTGTGTGTGTGTGTGTGTGTGTGTGTGTGTGTTGGGGGGCAACTGGGGTTAAATGACTTGCCCAGGGTCACACAGATGGTTAGAGTTAAGTGTCTGAGGTCAAATGTGAACTCAGATCCTCCTGACTTCAGGGCTGGTGCTCTTTGCACAGCACCATCTAGCTGCCCTCTGATTCAAAGTATTTTCTCTCTGAATAGTCACGTAAAACGAACCACACACACAAAAGAATCATATCCCTATGCTGCAAGCAATTCTAAATCTTAGCAGTAGCTAGCTGGTACAGTGGATAGAACATTTTACCTGGAGTCAGAAATATCTGGATTCAAATGTGACTTCAACTGTGTGACCCTGGGCAAGTCACTTAATACTTCTCAGCCTTAGTTTCCTCATCTGTAAAATGGAGATAAATAATACTATTTATTCCCAGGGTTGTTTTGAGGTACAAATGAAAGATGTGTAAAATGTTTAGCATATCACCTGGCACGTAGGTGCTGAGTAAATGCTTGTTTCATCCCTTCTTTGAAAATAGGAGATCAAGAATGAGATCCCAGTCGCAGCCATGCTTTTAGTCTTACCAGTGATGGAATTCCAGCTCCTTGACATGGAGAAGGACATTCCAGACTTACCTATGAACACTCTCCTACACAGTTTCCATAGGACCAAAGGTACTGTTAATACAATATATCTATGTTGCTTTAAGATCTACTAGCTCTAAATCTCCCTGCTCTAGCCCTTAATTCTCCTTCTAATAAGTGGTCAGAGTTCTCTTGGATAAACAAAACAGCCAGAAAAATTATGGAGGTTGTAACATTCACATTCTGTTGAAAAGAGGTAGTCTTGATTATAGGAATTGATAGCATACCATAGATGGTCTGGGATATGCGTTGAAAAGATGGAGAAGGGATCTGTAGAGTCCCTCCAGGAAACTGAAAGCATTTCTTACCAGGGGGATGACAATCTTCTTATAAGACCAGGCTGGACCCTAATTTCTTTGTTTTTTTTCTAATTGCATTTCTTTATTATATTTCATTTAGTGATTTTTGAAAAAATAATAGCTTTTTATTTTCAAAATATATGCAAAGATAGTTTTCAACATTCACCCTTGCAAAACTTTGTGTTCCAAATTTGTCTCCCTCTGTCCCCCTCACCCTTTCCCTTAGACAGCAAGTAATCCAGTACATGTTAAACATGTGCAATTCTAATATACATATTTTCACATTTATCATATTTTACAAAAAAAATCAGATCAAAAAGAAAAAAGAAAACAAAAAGCAAGCAGACAACAACAAAAAGGTGAAAATATTATGTTGTGAACCATATTCAGTTTCCACAGTCCTCTCTCTGGATGCAGATGGCTCTCTCTCCACCACAAGTTTATTGGAATTTACTTGAATCATTTCGTTGTTGAAAAAAGCCATATCCATCAAAGTTGATCATCAATAATCTTCTTATTGCTGTGTACAATGTTCTCTTTATTCTACTCATTTTACTTAGCATCAGTTCATGTAAGTCTCTCCAGGTCTTTCTGAACTCATCCTGCTGATCATTATAGAACAATAATATTCCATAACATTCATATACTATAACTTATTCAGTCTTTCTCCAACTGATAGCCATCCCCTTAAAAATTCCTTGCCAGTACAAAAAGGGCTGCTACTAATGTTTTTGCACTTGTGGATCTTTTCCCCTTTTTTATGATCTCTTTAGGATATGGACCCAGTAAAGACACTGCTGGATCAAAGAGTATACACAGTTTGATTGTCTTTTGGGCATAGTTTCAAATTCCTTGGAGACTAATTTCACATGGACAACTTCTCCTAGATATGTAGGAAGGGGAGAGGAAGAAGGGGATGCAGTTCTTTGCCTTGGAGGCCCTATTACTTTTGTTTCCTCTAAATTTAGTTGGTCCTAAGAGATAAGATATTCAGGTTAGGAAGATGGGTTTTACCCTTAGCTGGAGAACTGGAGCAAAATCTGGTCAGAGATCAAAAGCTATAACTTGGCAGGATCTTTGTCAGCTTCCTATCCCCTTCTCAGACAAAGAGAAGGAAGCTGGCATTGGCTGAAACTCCGGTTGCCTCAGAGATAGCAGTGCTGGGAGGGTGGAGGAGAATTCATAAAGGGGGTAGAGTTATTGCTTAGTAGGGCTGGCTCCAAGCTTACAAAACAGAAACTGTGCGGGAGAGTATTCATAGGATAGTTCTGTTTAGTTATGGCACTGCTGTGATTGCTGCCACTGTGGTGGACAATAGAATGGTCACTGGCTTTAGAGACAGAAGATTCAGTGTCAAGTTATGGTTCTAATATTAGTCATAAGACCTGAAGCAAGGGTTCTATCACTAGTATTACAAGGTGGAGGAGACCTTTAAAACAATCCAATTCTCTCACAGAATGTTGAAGATGATGGTGATGTTGGGTAAGTGCACAGGAAATAGAGTCATTTATATGAGTCTGGGGCACAGAGAGTTGTGATTTGATCCATAGCACATACAAGATAAGCAGCAAAATCAGCATTTGAATCCAGATCTTCTTTCTTTAACTCTAAAAGATAATAGACAGATTGGTCTAGTAGAAAGAGTACAAACCTGGGGATATAGAGGCTCCAATTCTGATTCTAATGCATATTAGCTATATGACCATTTCTCAATATCAGTTTTTTCACCTATAAAATGCTGGTAATATAACTGTATACTTACCCTACAAAAATATTATGAAAGTGCTTTTTAAACCTTAAAGTACTATAAAAGTGGGAATTATTACTATATACAAGTATGCAGAGAAAGGATAGAAAACTGGTCTTGAAACCAGGAAAACTTGGATTCAGGTCCTGCTTCTGATACACATTTATTCTTTGACAATGGAAAAGTCACTTAACCTTTCACTTCTCTGGGCAGCTCTCTGGAACTATAAGTTTTAGAAGACACCAACTTGCATGTGTAGAAGGAGTTAGAGTAGTTGTGATGTTCTTCGGTCGATCTGTCAGTCAATAAACACTTGTTAAGTGCCTACTATGTGCTAGGCATTGCACTAAGCATGCACTGAAGGCACAGGTATAGTTTCCTGTCCTGAGTTGTATGTATATCAAGCTCAGATCTATTTTTGGCCCACCTTCTCCTCAAATACATGCTATTACCTGAGTCATTGCCAGCCTGTAGATGAATCCAGCATGTTAAAATACAGGAACCACTTCCCACCATTTACCATACTCAAGAGTTGTCTCATGAAACTTAGTACTGACTGGATGCTGACCAGTACTAATATCAAATTGTGGAGAAAGTCCCATTATCCTCCTCTTTCTGCCTCTATTAACATCCCTACCTGAGGTGATGTCCTACTAAATAGAAAATCCCTTTAGTTAGTTAATGTGGGCTTAAACCCTTCCCAACAATTGCTCCTTGAATGGATCAAGGCTCTTTCAAGTAAGTCATCTTATCTTAGCATGAATTAATTTAATTAATTGCTTTTCTCCTAACACTTGAGGACTGGATGCTCAGGGAGTAAGAGGTTATAGGAGTTTTGATCAGATAGGGAGTTTTGGTAGATAAAGAATCACAGTGAGGTCCTTCATCTACTAGAAGGCAGCATTCTGAAGATGATGGTGATGTTGGGTGGGTACATAGGGGAAGCAGTGATTTATGTGAGTTGGAACAGGGGCTTAGAGTAGGAAAGGCAGGAGAGCAAGTCAGTTTTGAAATGTTGCTGGTCACTGGCCATATTTATGTTTCTATATCTAAAGTCCTCACCTGGCTTATAAGCTACTCAAAGGTCTAGACCAAGTCTTCTTCCATACCCATTTTTCATATGGCATAATCCTGAGTTCATCTGAGGGACACTTTTCCGTTACCCATACTAAACAATCACTGCTATTTGCATGGCACTTCATGATTTACAAAAGCTTTCACCCACAAGTCTTGTTGTCATAACAACCTTTTAAGGTAAAAAAGGACAGATATTGTTTCCCTTATTTTACAGGATGGTGACACAGTCTGAGAAAATTGAAGTGACTTGACCATAGTTACTAAATGAAAGTGTCAGGACCTGGGACTCCAAAGGTTTCAACTCTTTAGTTTATGAGAAAATTGAGTCTCCTGGAGCTCTCTGGCTACAGCACATGAGAAAATTGCCCAGTGTTTGATTCCCCTCCCCTTTTCTTGATCTCCTATACTCCCAACCCTGAGAATCTAGACTGACTCTACTTCTTAGGTCCTACATAAGCCAAATTTTAAAAAATCCTAAAAATAGCTTTTTTATTTTCAAAATATATGCAAAGGTAGTTTTTAGCATTCACTCTTGCAAAACCTTGTATTTCAAATTTTTATCCCTCTCTTCCCTCCATCCCTCACCCCTAGACAGCAAGTAATCCAATGTAGGTTAAACATGTATTAAGCCAAAATTTAAAGGGAGAAAGTGTAATTTAGAAGAAAGTGTTTTATTTTGTGTCAGAAAAGAACTGGATTCAAAATTTTCCTGACACTATGTCTTTCAACTTCTCTCACCCTCAATTTATTCATCTGTGAAATGGGGATACTTCAAAGGATTGCTGTGAGGACTGAAGGAGTTAATAGATATAAAGCATTTTGTAGACTTTCAAACACCATGCAAATATTACTTATGATTTTTTTCTGGGAAGAAAGAACTAATATCCAGGGAAAATTTGGGAGCAGAGAGAAATAATTGCTCAGATTTCTAGAGGTTTTTACAATCCACAGTGTGATTTCCTTGCAATTATCCTGTGAGGTTGGTATTATTAGCATTTTTATTCCACATTACAGATGAGGCAGCTGAGGTCCAGAACAATGAAGGGATTTATTGAAAGTGTCTATAGTGTCCTAACAAAGCTAGGACTAATGGTCCTTAGATCATTATAATATTTAGAAGTGAAAACCTTGGAGGATGTCTTACCCTTTCATTTTAGAGATGAGAAAACTGAGGAGACTTGTCCATGATCTCATAGCTAATAAGTGTTTGAGGTGGGATTCCTGATGCTAAATCCAGTGGCGTCTCTATGCCTCAGTTGCCATCTCACCCTGGATCATCCCTTAGAGCCCAAGTCTTTCTCTTCATCCAGGAATATTCATCTTCTGCAGCTTTCTCACTTTGGAACATTCCTTGGTCACCCCAACCCCCTTCTTCTATTGGTGAGTTCCTGCTAGGGTCTCTATTTTGGGGAATAGTCCAGGCTGGCCAAACTTTCATTTCTCTCTGGTTTCTGCTTCTGACTTTGCCATTATGTGCTCACACCTTCCTTCTAACCATTTTGTGTATGGGGCAGGGATTGTCTTTCTCAATGCTCATATTAGCACAGTGCCTGGCACAAAATAAATGCTTGCAAGTTGCCTGGTTTCTACTACATGGTTTTGTAGAAGTGAGAAAGATTTTAGTTTCAGATTTCTGTTTAAATCTTTATTCTGACATTATCTCTGTGGGATTTGGGGGCAAGTCTAAGGGCCTTCTCTATAAAATAACTCTATGACCATTTGAACTTTTTAGTTGGACTCCATGACCTATAAGACTTCTTTTAGCTTTACAGCTATGATCTCATGATTTCTTCATCCCAGGCTGCCTGCATGTTAGTGATAGTGACACTGGAGATAAAAGGACTGTGATCTGCCTCTTCTTCAGAGTTATTAATTATTATTTGGTGGTGAAATAGACTGTTTCTGGCTTAAAACTGGGAAAAAAGTTCCAGGGGAATATCTCAAACATGATCCAAGGTCAAAAGTTCATTGCTGAGTAATAAGTAGTCCTTTCCTTTCTTGGTTGAGTTTTTAAAATATGTAGTCATTTTAAGAGTGGAATTAATTTGATTCAACAAACATTTACTAAGTACCTACTTTGTTTAAAAAACAAACAAACAACATTTCTCATTGGTAGGAGAGGGAGGAGAAGAGTTTAAAAATTGTAAAATGAAATAGTCCCTGCTTTGAAGGGACTTTCATGATAGTAGGGAGAAAAGTCATAAATATACAAACCCAGATGACATAAAACAGAATGAGATGGGGTAAAGGTAAGTGAGGCAAAGTAGTCTAGGAAAATGTGAGTGAGAACTCATTTGTAACTGGAGAAATCCTAGAAAAGAGATAGTTCCTAGATGGATCCTGAAAAAAGAATTTCAAAAGGGGATGGAGACAGAATATATTCTGGTCATGAGTGATGAGAGCCTGAATCTTCACATTATACACATTAATCCTTTGATTAATGGTCATTGCTGCTTTTGATTTCCAAAAACCTGATCTGTAGAGATATCATCAGCACCATTTTACATTTCTAGAACACTTTGTCTACAACAACTCTATAAGATAAATTGGACCTTAGCACTCATCCATCCTTAACTTCTTACTTCATTTCAGTAATTTCCTCTACAAAATCTATGTTAGTTGATGGTCTGGCCAATCTCTGCTTGAAATTCTCTACTGTTCCAGTACATATATTTTTTAGTCAATCAGGGTTAAGTGATTAAACCAAGATCACATAACTAATAAGTGTCTGAAGTCAGATTTTGAATTCAGATTCTCCTGACTTCAGGACTTGTGCTTTACCCACTCCCCACCTAGCTGCCCCTCTACTGTTGAATATTAAAAGGCAACTTACTACTTCATGGGATAGCTTACCTTATTGCTGGACAGCTCCAGTAGTTATATAAAATTTATTCTTGTGTAACTCAAGATCCAAGTTCTGGGACCAGGTTCAGTTTTGGTAGCAACCCCTTCTTGGACTTTCCCCCAAAATCACATGCTGGTTTATTCTGTCCAAAATTTTCCCTAAAAAAATTGAAGTTATAGGTTAGATATAATTCATGTCTAAATCTCTATATGGCTAAAATGGGACTCAGATCAAAGTAACAGTGTTTCTTAGATACAAGCAAATTATTGTTTCATCTGACAAAAATGTAACCCTCCCCCCCAAAAAAAACCTCTTCAACAATCTCTCAATCTCTCTCTCTCAATCTCTCTCTCTCTCTCTCTCTCTCTCTCTCTCTATCTCTATCTCTTTCTCTCTCTCTCTCTCACACACAAACACACACACACAGAGCTCCCATAGTTTTTTAATGATAATCCTCAGTGTCTTGAATTATTCCTCACTCATATTACTATTGTGTGATTTGGATGCCCAATGGAAGGTAAATTTTAGAAACAAATCTTCTGAGATTTCAGTAGGTCTCATTTTCACTCAGAAGTATGATACTGCCATGAGGGCCTGCACTATACCTGAAATACAAATTTCAGTTGCTAATGAGATAGCCCTCCTCAGTATTCTGGGGAGTTTTTCTAACTATTCAGGGATCTACACAGGACTTTGGTATTACACTAAGATCTAAGATTCCTCTCCCCTCTCCCATTCCCTACTGTGAAGCAGAAGGAAAATAAATGTGAGGTCACAATATTATATCAGGTACAAAGAAAGTACAGAATATAAAGAAGATTCATTCTAGACTTTTTGGAGAGTTTATAATGCTGGTTGAGGAGCTAAGATTTAGAAAAAATAGCTAGTCCTCAGCCATATTTCAAAGTTTATCTCTTGATATCTTTCCCTTTCCACTCTAAGCTCCTCTCCCAATTCCCCATGTATCTACCCACATCTATTACCATCAACCAATATTACCAAAAGTAATAATCTATTTTCCCATCATACTTGCATTATTCAAATAGTTCACTATAATTGGTTGGGTGAAATCCAGGTCTTCTATTCCCCCATATCAGCTTAGAAATCTCTCAGGTTCTCCAATTGTAGGGGGCTTCATCCATGATAGCTCCCTAAGGCTTTCATATCTTAAAAATGCCTCTTGCTTGAAAGGCTTGATTTTGATGTCTGCTTCTTGCCAAGAGGTCAGCATTGTCCAGGTGCTCCTTCTTCTATCTGTAGAAGGCTGGGTCTCAGCAAAAATATAAACTTTACAACTCATTTTTTTTATTGTCCCAGCATAAAATGGTTCTAAAACACAAGAGTATGAATGTCTCAATTTATCTGAAATTCATGAGACTTAAAGAGACTGTCTCCTCTTCAATGAAATGTTGTGAACATGGCCCAGGATATGGCCTTTAATCCTCTGTACACACTTTCCACAGAGTCAAAATTCCAGAGGGTCTCTATCATCTGACCACTCCATTGCACTTGCACTGAAAAGAAATCTCCCCCTAACCCACCATCTCCTCAAACTTCATATGTTCGTTCTAGTTCTATCCTCACAGAAAAAAATTTAATCCCTCTTCTGTAATATAAGGGCTTCAGATAGTGATAGTCCTTCTTTAGGCTAAACTTTGTCATCATTTAATAATAATAATAGCTAGCATTTATATAATATTTTAGGATTTGCAAATAATTTTACATGTGTTACATAACAACATTGGGATATAAGAGCTATAATTTTACAGATAACACTGAGGTAAACAAATCCCAGGATCAAGATCTATTAAGTATCTGAGACAGATACAAATTTGCCTTTTCCTTACTCTAAGTCTACTGCATTCTTAATTGTACCATCTACCCACCAGCTTCTTCAATGAATGATTCCCAGACTGTTTGCCATTCTGGTAATTACATTTATTTCTTACCATTTCTGATGTAAAATCTTTTGCCAAAACCTTTCTCTTCAAGGATTGTGTGTGTGTGTGTGTGTGTGTGTGTGTGTGTGTTTTGGAGAGGGTAGGGGTGACATTGTTCCCAGTTTCTAAAAGACTTTGCCAGTACAGAAGAGGAAAAGCTCTGTGAGATCCAATCGTTATGGAAAGGCCATATTGTGAAACCAATCAAGGACCAGCCTAGCCAGAGACATAGATAAGCTCATCATCAGAAGCTGACCACTTACTGATAAATTTCTTATCAATAGGCAATGCATGAAATGTGGATTTGCATCCAGCAAGGGAATGATTACACTGGAGATTATTATGATCTTTTCAGAGTAATATAGTATACTTGTAAGTAATAGAGTACATCCTGGCCCCCTCTCCCTGCCTCAACAACAGCTATTTACTTATCAATTAATTAATTATTTCATCTATCTATTTATCCTATCTTTCTCTTTTTGCTTACCATGCTTTCCTATTCAATCATTTATTAGAGGATCATGGAACTGGCACTAGATGGCTTTCATAGACCAACTATTTCAATCCCAACACTTTATTTGTGCCCAGTGACTTTTCCCTGGGTTTGTCACATGGGTAATATCAGAGATGGGATTCAAACCTGGGTGTTCTGATTTCAAACTCTTCATTGTTTCCATACTACTTATCATATGCTATGCACTAAGGGAAAAAAATTTTGTATCTGAGTAAGACCCAATCTCTATCCTCATGGGGTCCAGTGGGGTGAATGGAACATCTACATTCATAATTATAATATGAAATGTTGCATGACAAGTAGAAGGTACAAATAAAATGCTTTGTGAAATTGAAGCAGAAAAAGATCATTCTTTCATGAACTGATTAAAATAAACAGAGCTTAGAAAACAATATGACTTCAGCAATGTGGGTGGAAAGAATAAGAATTCCAAAACAATAAAAAAGTTGCAAATAACAATGAATAAGTTGGACTCAAAGAAGAGTTTTAAGAAGATTTCTTCCTCTAACTCTTTTGTAGAGGTAATGGAAGAGTCTTTATGGGCATAGTTTTGCATATATCTTTTAAAAAATACATGGATGATTTTTTTTCTCTTTTTCCTTTTATTTTCTTTTTAAAAACACTATTTTGTTATACAAGATGGCTATCTGAAAGAGAAGAAGGATGAAAAGAAAAGTCTAGGTGATATAAAAAGAAAAATATTGATAACAACCTATTTTAAAAAACCCAGTAATTTTCTAGGAGTTGAGTAAAGTGGTTATTCCAAGTGAAGAAAAATTGTCATTGACCTTTCTGGGGCATGTGGCATTTGAGTTAGGCTGGAAGATAATGGAAGATAATGCAACAGTTGAAGAAGGTAAAGAAGCCTTTTGTAGGCATTTTCTACAGCCAAACTGGGGACACGCTTCAAAGTGAGAGAATAACCCTTGGCTGGACTATAGTAGAAGAAAAGAATAATATGGAATAAAATGGTGACACCAGATGGCATGCAGGGACAAGGAGTTTAAATTGTACTTGGAGACAGTTTTAGAAAGACACACACAGAGAAATAGGAACATGTCATGTTTTTGTAGCCACAAGAGGAGAAAACATACAGAAGAGGATGTTAATGGTATTAGTCCCATCATAATCTTCTTTCTTCATTCTCATGTTCTAACTCTTCTTATTTATTGTCTTCCACCATTAGGATGGAAGATCCTTGAGGGTAGGAACTATTTTACTTGCTTGTTTTTGTATTTCCTGAACTTAGCTCAGTATCTGGCACTTAGTAAGCACTTAATGAATTCTCCTTATCTCTGTCTCAGGTCCCCTCTTTTCCCTTTCTCTTTTATTTGTCTCTGTTTTTGTCTCCGATGCTACAGGCAGATCTAGGAGGATGAAGAGGGATAATCCACAAAAGGCTAACCTGGTTGGGTTGTGGAAAAATGGAGATCAATGTTTCTCTTTTGGCCTTGTTAGCATCCATTTTTATAGCATTTTAAGATTTACAAAGTACTTTACTACCAACAATTTCATGAAGTAGGTTGTATAAATATTATTATCTCTGTTTACAGATATCCAGAGGGATAATATAACTTGTGTGGGATCATATAGATAACAAGGAACATAGTCAGGATTTGAATCTAAGGCTTTCTGACTCTAGAAGTAGTTTTAGGCTTGTGAAGAGGTAGAGAGAATCAGGAGCTTGTGGTTTGTGGTTTGTGACCTCTGAGAATATAAAGTTTCTATCTTCTTGGTAGATGCTGGGGGAGGCAGCTAAAATTGAGCACCAAATCTGGAGTAAGGAGGACCTGAGTTCAAATGTGATCTCATATGTGTACTAGCTGTGTGGCCCTGGGTAAGTCACTTAACTATGTTTACCTCTGTTTCCCCTATTGTAAAATTCTCTAAAGCAGAAAATGGTAAACTGCTCTAGTGTCTATGTAAAATAAGGTTATGATGACTCAGGCATGACTGAAGGGACTGAACAACAACAAAAAGCATTCTTTGGAATTTTTAAAAATTTCATTCTATCTTCTTTCCAAGTTTCATTGTTTCTCAGTTCCCTCAAAACAAGCTGAGATATTTCTCTCCCTCTCTCCCTCCTTCTATTCCTCCCTCTCTCTGCCTCTCTTCTCCTTCTTTCTTTGTTCTTTTTTTCTTTTTCCTTTTCCCTTCCTTCCTTCCTTCCTTCCTTCCTTCCTTCCTTCCTTCCTTCCTTCCTTCCTTCCTTCCTTCCTTCCTTCCTTCCTTCCTTTCTTTCTTTCTTTTCTTTCTTTCTTTCTTTCTTCTTTTCTTTCTTTCTCCCTTTCTTTCTCTCTCCTTCCTTTCTTTTTTCTTTCTGTGTGCATGCTTGCGTCTGTATGTATGTATATGTCTGTGTGGGCGTGTGTGTGGGTGTGTGTGTGTATGTATGTGTATCCTTGGCTCTACCTTCTGGGAACCTACTTTTAAACTTTCTCAGTAATATAAGTATTTAAAGTCCCATAGCTCTCTCTAGTGACCATTAGTGGTAAATACATCTTAAAGATTATGATATAAAATAATACTTTGGGACTTAAATTTGAGAGGCAGACCACAGAAAGTTTGTGGTTAGGATTTCCTTTTCTAAAGACCATCTTTTAATCATTCACCTCTCTATGTGTCCCTTCATGTTCTTTTCTGATCATATGTATTCTAGGTGGTAGTTTTGCTTTATTTTCAAAGTTTTATTGATGCCCTTTATCACAGTCATTTCTGTATACATCATTTCTTCCATTCACCTTAAACTGAAGTGAGCACATCTTTGTAACAATAATAAACAAAGTTTAAATCACAAGGAAGCCATCGATAAGAAGGAAGTCTCTACATCCACCAAAATACTTATACCAGCCTCTTTTGTAATACCAAAGAATTATAAACCAACTAGATGTTCATCAATTGGGAAATGCCTAAACAAATTGTGATATATGAATGTAATAGAATGTTATTGTGCTGAAAGAAATGCTGAATGTAATAAATACAGAGAAACATAAAAATATTCATATGATGAAACAAAGTGAAGTAAAGCAGAATCAAGGAAACAAAATACACAGCTACTACAACAATGTAAATGAAAACCCCCCCACAATGACATGTCAAAAAATCAAAAATGAATTTAACAAAATTAGAAATAAAATTATAATTAATTATAATTAATATGGTTACATTATTGTAATTAATAACTATTTCAACTAGTCAAAATTATAAATCAATTTAACAAAATTAGGTTAAAGAGTCTTATAATTATAGATCAAGCATGACTTGAAAGAAGAGCTATGAGAAGATACACCCAACCCACCTCTTTTTTGAAGTCCACCAATGGAGAGGGTGGAACTCTGGAGAAGTATACTTGAAAGAAGTATACTTGAAACAAGGTGTTAACTTAGCATGGTGATGTAATAGTTCTACAGTTGATGTAATTGTAATAGGTCAGCTACAGACATTCTATCTTTGACCAATCTCGTGGTGGCTCTCCTGCCTCCTGCATTGTGGGACTGATTCAGACTGAGAGACTGAAGGAGATAATAAAGACTTTGGACTTTATTCCTGACTATTCTTGTGGTGATTATTCTGCCGAGACCAAGGCTGGTCCCAAGGCCCTCCAGAAAGCTAGCCCGGACATTACACACAAATGTAATTTATTGCATATGTTTTTAGACTTCTTCAATGTCTCAATCAATAATGCTGACTGTTTCTCCTTTTTAAAAATACTGTTTGTTTGTTTTTTTTAATATATGATGGCTCTCTGGGAGGGGATAAGGGAAAGATAGTGGGGACAATGAAGATGATGCAAGAAACAGAAGCCACCAATAAAAACTCATTTAAAAACAAACCAATAGAACTAGACTCAGAACTCACTTTTCCAGAGAGAGGCTGGCTGCATCTCTCCCTCAGGGTTATTAGGGGTTAGGAGTCATCCTTTTCTAATGCTATCCTTCTTAGTTCATGTTTTCTGGTTCTTTCTCCCCAATGTTAAGCATTAGTGATTAGCACCCCAGTTTCATTTGACCAATTAACATGTTTATTGATTGATTGATGATATAATCAGAAATACTAAGTATTTCTCCCTAACATCTGGGGACACACTCTTCTCTATACCATCTTGGTTGCTGGGGACAATTACCTCAAACAAAGTAGCTGATGCAAGCCTTTCCCCCACTAAATTGTTGTACAAATTTGCCATAGTCAGGGGATGGATGAACTGCAGTAGCTTTCCCCTTTGGCCACTTTTAATCTACATTGGGTGGAACAGATTGCTAGGAACTTTTCTGGTCGGTGCTCACACGGATGCTAGCTTCTATGTTACTGGTGGCTCCCTCTTCTGATATTTCAAAGTTAATAAAGTTGTAGTAATTTCCACTGTTTCTTCATGCAAAAACAGGAAAGACCAGACACAACAGAAATGGCTATAGCATGGTCCTGGTGGTAGAGATGGGCCTAAGGTTTCTTATTCTACTTCAGTGTCTCACAGGACAGCGGTTGGTAGAAAATGAAGACCCAAGAGCTTCATTTTAACTGGTGAGTGCCTTTTGAACATATCCCATTTCTGGCTCCATGGCCAATCAAAAGCACTTTTCTTCACTATGTATGCAGTGATTAGATTAGAACCAGTTACAGAATGTTTTGCACATCCTTTTCTTCACTATGTATGCAGTGATTAGATTAGAACCAGTTACAGAATGTCTTGCACATCCTTAAGGGAGTAGGGTCCTTTCATTACGTGTCATCAGGTCTTTCTGGAAGCAGGCTCTCTAGTTTCCTTGTGGAGATGTACACTGTGCATGCTTTTCAGCTCTCCCTTTCCCCCCTGAACCATGCAAAAGAAAAAAAAAGTTCTGTAAAACCAATGGACATATTGATTGCATCTGACAATACATGAACTATTCCATACCTATATTCCCTCTCTTTTTTAACAAAAGGAAGTACAATTCCTCATCTCTTTTTTTTCCAAGTCAAAATTGGTTAATACAATTAAATATCACTCAATTTTATTCCATTGGTCTTTTTCTTTAGATTGTTGTAGTCATTGTATATAATGATTTTCTTTTTTTTTTTTTAACTTTACATCAATTCATACAAATCCACTCATGTTTCTCTGAATTCCTCATTTTCATTGTTTTTACAGCATAATAATTTTCTACTTCATTCATGTGCCACATTCAGCCATTAAATTAATTAAAATTAAGAGTTTGGGTTCATTAAAAACATTAAACACTTTTCAAATGCAATACAACCCATTCTCTTTATATTGGGTGGAAGTGCGAAGGTTTATTTACCCAATGCAGCTTTCTATAGCAATGAGCAAATACTCATTCCTCACCCCCAATACCTCATTGCCTATCAATTTACTTAATTAAGTCACTAATTTATCTAAACCAAACTAGACCACCACTGCTAGGCTACAATCATTTTATTTTTTCTTACCTACTCTACAATAGTTACAAACTTTCTGCTCTCATTTCCAATTCCCCACACCAACTTCTCTCTTTTCCTTATGCAGAAGGCAAATCTTCCCATCTTACTGAGAAAGCCAAGTCTACTCACTTGAGGCTTCCTCTTTTATGTTGCTATACACCTTTAAGACCCTTCATTATCCCTCATACTCTCTAGTCTGTGATGAAGAAGTAAACCTTTTCCTGGCCTTTTTCTTCTACCTATGTTCTTGATCCCCTCCCTTCTCACTTTCTCTGGGAACTTAACCCTTCTATCATTTTTTTTCCATCCTCAATCTCTCCTTATTCATTGGCTTCTTTCCAATTACCTACAAATGAGATCAGGTCCTACATATCCTTAAAAAAAATAAAAACAAAACCTTTATTTGACTTTGTAATCTCTTAAAGCTATTTCTATATAACTCTATTCCCTTTTATAACCAAACTCTGTGAGAGGATCATCTACATTCATTGATGAGCAGATAGGTAGCTGGGTTTGAACTTGGGGAAACTCATTTTTTCTGAGTTCAAATATGGTTTCTGACCCTTACTAGCTATATGACTCTGGCAAAATCATTTAACCCTACTTACCTCATTTTCCTAATCTATAAAATGATCTGTAAAAGGAAATGGCAAAGTGTTTTATTATCTGCCAAGAAAACCTCATGAAGAGTCATACATGACTGAACAACATCAATGACATTCATTGACTACATGGTCTCATTTTTTCACTCATCTCTCAATATCTAAATATCTGACTTTTAACCTGGACATCTAAGAGACTCTTAAATTGTTCACCTGCTCCTGGGTTCTCTCTTCTCCCATCCATCCTTCATAGAGAGGCCAAAGTGATATTTCTAAAACATAAGTTTAATCATGCTTCCATACTACTCAAAAATATTTTTATCGCCTCTAGGATAAAATATAAAATATTCATCCTGACATTTAGAACTCTCCATAATTTGGTTCCCCTATTTCCTTTAAGGCTTGTTTTGTATTATGCTTTTTCATACATTCTCCATTTCAGTCAGACTATACTGCTAGCTGTGCCCTGTGTACAACATTTCACCTCCTACTGCCATGACAGGTGGTTTCCCAGATCTAGAATGTACTTTCTCCTTGTATTTATCTGAGTTTTGAAATTCTTGGCTTCCTTGACAACACATTTCAGATGTCACCTTACTTGTGAGGCTTTGTGATCCCCTTAGTTGTTAGCATTTCTCTCCCTTGAGATTACTTTGCTTGTATTTTGTACCTATCTCTAGAGATACACAGTATAATCTCACAGTAGAATGGAAGCTTCTTGAGGGTAGGGGTTGTTTGGTTTTTGCCCTGTATCCTTAACACATAGCTATCAAAATTTCTGATATATAATAAAATAATTTATAAATGCTTAAGAAAATGATGGAGCAATGCTAATCATGCAAATTAAACTTTAAAATATAACACAAGGAATTATTTTGGGGGGATAGCCAGTTGTTAATCATTTACTAACCTGCCTTTAGCTTTAAGAAACGCCTTGGCTAGATAAGACTTGAACTTAGGTCTTCCTGAACTTCAGGATGGTTCTTTAGACCTTATGTCATGCTTCTCAATACCTAAGTAATTTGTAAGAAAATGTTATATGTTGAGCTATTAATTTGTGTTGTAGAAGGTATACAAGTTTTGCAAAGTTAACCTATGTGCGTATTATATCTGATAGTAAGCCTCCATGTTTTTTAGCTAGTCTGGTTCTTAGAAGGCAGATTCGGTCTGTTGCTGGGACATTTTCAGTCCAAGACATTTTTACCATGGTAGGATCTGATAGCGTTATTAACAGCTTAGCTGTGGTAACCTTTGAAATCCTTGGGAGATCCCATTATATTTGTATATAGTACAAGGAAATTTTTTTTTAATTTAATAGCCTTTTATTTACAGGTTATATGCATGGGTAACTTTACAGCATTAACAATTGTCAAACCTCTTGTTCCAATTTTTCACCTCTTACTTTTTTTCACCCCCTCCCCTAGATGGCAGGATGACCAGTAGATGTTAAATACATTAAAATATAAATTAGATACACAATAAGTATACATGACCAAACTGTTATTTTGCTGTACAAAAAGAATCAGACTCTGAAATATTGTACAATTAGCTTGTGAAGGAAATAAAAAATGCAGGTGGGCATAAATATAGGGATTGGGAATTCAATGTAGTACAAGGAAAATTGAGAAGGATGAGGGAACGAACAAATTGGGGGAAATTGGGGAAGGATTCCTATAGGCGTTTTCATTTAAGCTGAATTTTGAAGGCTGGCATAGATTCAGACAGAGATGAAGGATCAATACCCTGGGTGAATACATGAAGGCCAGAGATAAACCATTAAGTTCAAGAAATGGTTAGTAGCCGATTTTGGCAGAATTGTAGAGTTCATGAAAGGGAATGGGTTTGATACAATGATGAGAAGACAGCAGGAGACTGAAGGCTTTAAATGCAAAGCTAAGAACAGTCTATTTTATTCGATAGATAATGAAGGTTTTTTGAGCAGAGCGAATAATGTAGACCTATATCTTTAGGTTATCTTGGTAGTTGTATGGCGGATAGATTGGAAAAGAGTGAGACTGGAAACAGAGGGACAGATTAAGAAGCTATTATAGTGTAGACAAGAAGTGATAGTATCTCTCCATGGGTAATGGCTGTTTGAGAGAAAAGTATACAGGAAGAAAAGATATTATGAGGATGGAATTAATAAGTTTTGGCAATAGAATGACACCATAGGTTATAAACCTATGAGGATGGTGATATGTTCAACAGAAAAAGGAAAGTTTGGAGTAGGGGTAGGATTAGGGGAGAGATAACAAAGGCTTTTTCAGGCATTTTGAAATTAAGATGCACATATGATATCAAGGAATAGATATCTGTCATGAAATTGATTGGTGAGTGAATCAGTGTAAGGATAGCTATGTGGTACAGTAGATAAAATCATGAGCCTGAAGACAAGTAGACTTATTTTCCTGAGTTTAAATCTGACACAATCTGTGTGAACCTTGGCAAGTCATTTAATCCTGTTTACCTCAGTTTCCTCATTGTAAAATTAGCTGGAGGAAGAAATGGTTAAACTCTTCAATATTTTTGCCAAGAAAACCCCAAATTGGATCACAAATAGTCAGACATGACTAAATAACAACAGAATGACTTCAAGAGAGATAATGAATGGTTAGATGTGTAGATTTGGGAGTTAATACGTGACTTTCCAAAGCTGATGAGTTCTCTGAAGGAAAAGTGTCAAGAAAGGAGAAAGCCTAGAGTTAAGCCCTGGGGAGACCCACACTAGTGGCAGGGATACATGAGAATTCATCAAAGACTGAGAAGGAAGCAGTCAGTAAGATAGAAAAGTAGAATAAAGAATAATGTCATGGAAACTAATGAATAAAAGAAGAAGGGGATGGAATTGAATTAGCTCCACTCATGACACCAATTTGAATTAGTGCTTTTCTCTAGGTTTGTAGGATGCTTCCTTAAAGTGAAATGAAGAATTGATTAAGTTCTCATACCCTACATTGCCTGATAAATGCCTTTTCAAGTGTCAATGATTCTATGATAAATTGGCATTTATACTTGGGAAAGAATTTTTCTAATAAAACTTATAAATCCAAATGAGATTTATTGAAGAATGTTATTTTATAGCTAACTGAAGTCCCCAGTGGCTAGAGACAGGAGTGATACTAATCTCCAATGTAATTATTGAGGGGAGAAGTGTCCATCAGGATAGCAGTTCAAAGATATGTCTTTCCAGCTTTCCTCTTTTGAACAGGAATGATACCATCACCAACATGTTCTGATCAGCTTTCCTGATTTCCCACAAATTCTGCAGCAGTGACTTCTGGGGAAGTATCATATCTTGTCTGATCTCAGAGCTATGCTTTTGAAGTTTTGGACATCATAACTGAGTGACAGAGAAAAGGAGGAAGAGTTCCTCATAGTTTGTGCAGCTGTTCACTTGTGAGTTTATCTTTACTTATCTGATTCATTTCATCATTGCCTTTGGGACTTTCTCATAGAGATAGAAGCTTGCTTTTTACATCTTGGCTAGACTTTTTCAGTGGGCACATCAACAGGCCAGATGACAGTGCTTAATGGGGCTGGAGAGTGTAGAAAAAGGTTTTAACCTGTTTGTAGATAGCAGGGAAAGAATTAGTAGAGGAGAGAGTTTGAAAATGAGAGGCAGGCAGATCAAGGGTGAATAACAGAAAAGGAGACAGAGAGCTTTAGAGAGCATTGGGCTATTGTGAGATTGACAGTAAAGGTGGAGGGGTTGGACAAAGATTATAGAAGGGTTTTAAATTTTCATGTAGGGTAGAAGGGGAAACTCACAATGGAAGGTCATTTTTTTTTTTGATAAGATAAAGGATAAAAACAATATGGGGTGGGGAACTTAAGGAGAGAAAAGATTTGAAATGGTTTCTGAGAGAAGCAGAATGATCAGTGAAGGGTTGGTGGGAAGTATTGCCAAATGAGATTTTAGGGGAGTTTTTTTTTAAAAGTCATTTTTCAGTCATTTTACTCCCCATTTGGAGTTTGCTTGGCAGAAATATTGGAGTGATTTCCATTTCCTTCTCTAGCTCATTTTACAGAGCTAGAACTGTGGGAAACACAGTTAAGTGACTTGCCCAGGGTCACAAAGCATCTGACTCTGGACTTGAACTCAGGAAGATAAGTTTTCCTGACTTCAGACCTGGTGCTCTGTCCACTGTGCCACCCAGCTGATATGATATAATGTAAATTTGGAGTATATGGTTTTATAGTTGAATCTTTTTGCAAATTCAAAAGAGATATTGCAATCCTGTATTCAGACCCAAGCCTCAAGACTCCCAGGAACTGTATTTCATGGAACTCCTTTCCTCTCTTCCCCCATTTTTCTCTTTGGGGGCTTTATTTATCCAATATACCTATAATAATAGATAGAATAGGAGTTGGTCTTAAAGAGTCTTATATTGATCATTTTTCAGATAAGGAAACTGAGGCCCAGAGATTTAGTAACATTTCTTAAGTTTATACAGCAAGTTCATAACACTCAGGCTCTTTCTACTTTATTATACTGACTCCTTATTTATGAAAAATTATAGTTTCAAAGAGCACTGAACATGAAATCTGAAGATCTGACTTTGTGTTCTGGCATTCCTATTTTCTGCTTGTGTGACTTTGGACAACTTACATAAGTACAGAAAAAAGTAGGTTATATTGAGAATCAGGGTGTTAAGCATTCTAGTCCCAGTTCTACTATTATCTAGCTGTGTGATCTTGGACAATTCACTTCTTTTCAACTTCCATTTCTGTATAATGGGGACTCCAAATCTTATGACCCTATGATCCATTTAGAATCTTGTATATGTGGCCTAAGGATAATGATACTTTAATTTTAAAAAAGTAAGTGATTAATGTGAGTATTGCTGAAATTCTTCCAAAAGTGTCTAATCCCTCAAATTCTTCTGCTACCAGTGTCAAAGAAAAGCTGAGGGAAGCATTTTGGGAAGAATTTATTTAGGATACTTTAACCAACAACATTTCCTTGGAGTACTAGATGAAAGGATGATGGCTTTGAAATTATGGCCTTAAGAGTCCTGGGAGAAAGCATAAAAGGCTTTTAAATGGATTCAGATAATCTTTCGCTTTCTTTTTCTTTTCTTTCTTTCCTTTTTTAAAAACACTTTTTGTTCACAAAAAGAGGTTAACAAGAAAATTCACTGTTGAATAGAAGTAAAAATGTCTCAAGTTTCTGGTTTCCTGTTGATCCCTAGAGTCATGAACACCTGGGCTGCTTTTACCCTTTGCTTTTCCTTTGCTTCATCTTTTGGTGTTAGACCATTTGGGAAGAGTAAAATGGCTGCTCACACTGCTTGGATGAGCCAGACTGCTTCTGCTGAAATGGAAGATCACCAACTTTACTGCTTAACCTGTCTCTACATTCTCCAGACTTATTAAGCATTATCAGCTAACCTGCTGATGTGTTCAAAGGACATCATTTCCCTGTCCGTGCATCTTCCAACGATAGGGCCTTTTTATCTGCATTGCTACACTTTTTTTATGTGTCTCCCTCAATAACAAGGTGATCTCTTTAAGAGCAGATATTCTATCATTTTTCCTTCCTCCCTCCGTTCCTTCTTCCTTCCCTCCCTCCTTCTCTCTCTTCCTTCCTTCCTTCCTTCCTTCCTATCTTCCTTCCTTGCTACCTTCCTTCCTTCCTTGCTACCTTCCTTCTTTCCTTCCTTTCTTTCACTGATGTTATTATACCCCAAACTCCTTTTATACTATGGAAAATGTTATCTTCTCAGAATGGGTGATTACTTCTCCCATAAGAGTAACCTTGATGGCCTTGGCAATGGTTTCTCTAGCACTATAGCTCAGTACCCCCATCAGTGTGCTTCTCCTTTAATTATTAGTTAATGTCAATTAGCCAGTTGACGATGTTAACATTAATTAATATTAATTAACTTTTAGAAACTGATATCAAGTGGTATATTAAGAACAGTTGCTACAGATCATTCTTCCAAATTGGGGACACACTACTATAAGTATATATGGAGTTGAGGAGTTAGAGATCACATGTGATAAAGGTCTTATCACAACTTCAGTTTGCTTTAACTCTTTTTCCTCCCTTCAAATCCCTTGGGTATTCTGCTGGGCGCCTTGTGGCATCCTGAAGCTGCCTTTCTTTAGTGTGTCTAGCTTGTTCTTAATTCCAAGCACATGCTGTCATCAGCACTAGCTGATGTTGCAGGTGCACTGCTAGCATTCATTCAGCAATCTATCAACTATGTCATGCTATTTTTTCAAGATTTCCTCTGAAACACACTAATAATGATCAGGAGTAAAATCTGTTAGAAAAAACCAGCAGGGGTAGTAATCATTGATCTTAGACAAAGTTAAAGTTAAAATAGATTTAGTCAAAAAGAGAAAAATAGAGAAACTACATCATATATATATCAGCCACATTAATATTGTTTTAGACTATTCAAAACAACTAGATAGTATTAAGATTGGAATATTGCTGTGCCATAGGAAATGATGAGTTGGTAGAATTAGAAAAATACAGAAAGACTTGGATCTAAGAAGGATGATGTTATACACCTTCAGTGAAACAGAAGACAAATGAGCATAGTACAACCTTACATAGATGTATATGAATGAAGAAAAGGTAGATAGTTCTGAATACAACGTGTTCTATTATATGTATTTTTTTGAAATGAAAATTTATTGCTACATAATTTGAGTCCTTTCATATGTGTTACTGTGCACATGACAATTTTTTTTCTTTTTCTTTTCCTACTTTGAATAAAAGTTTTAAATAAATAAAAATACTAATAAAAGATCTCTCTTCTAAAGAAGATGGAGTTCAGGGACATTGCCCATGAATTTCCTGTTCACTGTAGGTGATTATATGTACTTTTCCAGGATTATTCTGCCATCATCCCAAATGTTATCTTCTTTTGAGTTAGGAAATTCCCTTCTCAGGAACTCACTCTTGAACTATAGATATGGGAGAACACATGGAACTTCTATTTGCTTGTCTAGAATACTCCTTTATTTCTTTGGGGAAATATCACATCATGGGGGGAGAGAGTAAGGGAAACAGCATGGTATAGTGCTGTACTTGAGTAGAGAGAAACTGACATTTTTACTAAACATTTTCTAGATAGAAAATTAAACGTTATGTATTGGACTACCTGCCATCTAAGGGAGGGGGTAGGGGGAAGGAGGGAAAAATTTGGAACAGAAAGTTTTGTAAGGGTCAGTGTTGAAAAATTATCCATGTTTATGTTTTGTAAATAAAAAGCTTTAGTAAAAAAAGAAACTTAAATATTAGATATAGAAAAAAATTAGACATAGTCCCAACCCTAATAGAACTTACATTCCTCTTGAGAGAACAGATGCATGTGTCATGGTCAGATAATGATCAGGAACTTCAGAAAATCTTTTTTTTTTAATGATCATGTATTACAGTAAGAGTGATAATTATGAAATACAATGATGAAGTAAGTCATTTGATACAAATGAAGTTATCTTTAGGGCAGTAAATGGAAAGGTCAGGATTTGAATCCAGAACATTGGGTTCTATATCCAGTGTTCTTTTTACTGTACCAGAAAGCCTCAATGTCTGTCTGTCATTATTAACTGTGTTGGATAATAATTATTTTTACCATCCTCTCTATATTATTAGTCTCTGTAATTGACAAAATATATGACCCTGTCTTTCTTGATTGTCATACAGTTTTGTCGCTAATTTAATTTTGTTTTAGATATCATGAGGTACAAGGAACATCTTCCATCTGATAGCATTTACCCAGGACTTTCTAGTGGGGCAAGGTCAGGACCATCAAGATTTTTCATGGTGGAAGTATCCAAGGTGCTGATTGAACCTCCCTGGTGGGGGAGTGAGGAAGGAATGGGATTGTGACTTAGTTGGGGATTATATTTTCATTGTGAACAAGCTATGTCCAAGACGTAGATAATAATAAACCTAAAAGGTAATATATTGAGGGTGTGTTTGTAGGAGAGAGGTCTGAAGAAGTTGGCTCAAATACAAAAATTAACACAAAATTCAAGGGAAGAAAGGGAGTGATGACAAAAAATTGTCTTTGAGCTTTGGGCTTCAGTAGTTCAGAACCTGTGGCTTCAAGAACCACTAGCATGGGCAGAGGCCATACTCCAATAAAAGTGTCTTGGCAGATTGACTCATTTTTTACTTAGTTTTTTTTCTTTTCTTTTTTAGAGTTCCTGCTGCTCCTACCCTCCTTTTTCTCCATGGCAGAGCTAAGTCCATAATAGTATTTGCTGACTGACTTCTTCCATAAAATATGTCTTCCTTGAAATCAGGAATCCTATTTTTTGCCTTTGATGGATCATTACTCAGCACAGAGCATGATACATAGTAAGTGCTTAATAAATTGCTTATTGATTGACCCTGTGAATATTTGGTATAATGCCATAAATTCAGAGTAGATAGAGTAAGAAATGACACATTTCTGTTAGATTCACATCTTGTCCCTAAAGTATTTTTTCATGTTGATGTCCCCAGTGTCAGAGAATATAGTCTAAGCCTGTTAACCTGGAACTCAGGGTTCTATAAAGAGCACTAGATGGACATCTAGCTGAAGATTTAGATTTGAATCTTGACTTGCCAGTTATTATATACATATATCTTGACAATTCATGTAACTTTTCTGTACCTCAGTCTCCTATCTATAAAATAGGGGGAAATGATAATTGTACTTCCTATTGAATAGGAGTATTATAACAAAAAAGTTTTTCAATTTCTAAGCATTATAGAAATATAAATTTTGGGTATTTATTACTATTCTACCTCAATTTACATGTCTAACCTTATTTTCCATTAATACCAAATCCAAACTCTATGCTCTCTATTGATTATTCTCCTCACTGTTCCCAGCACATGATATGCTGCTTTGTGCCTTGAAGCCTTTATGTTGTATTTTGCTTTCTCCCTGTGTTCCCCAGTGTCCTCCTTCCTCCCTTCTATGGATCTAGACTCTACTTGTCTTTCACATTTAATTCAAGTCCCCTGTTCTTCATCCAGTCCTTCTCTATCCACTGATGACACCTGGATCTCTTTAGCCCTTGATTAATTAATGACTTAATATGCCTATGTCTTAAATCTTGAACTAAAATTTAATTTTCTATAAGGCAGGAGCCAGATCTTATGCTTTTTTTGATTGGTGCTGGATGCAGAAAAGTGCTGAATGATTATTTGTTGAATGATTAAAGATATTGCAATTCTGAATAGTACTAGAATTTATTATCTTTGCAGGAATACCCTCAGTGGGAATCAAGGTAGAAATTGTTACTTCTGGGGAAAAAGAGAGAGAGAGAGAGAGAGAGAGAGAGAGAGAGAGAGAGAGAGAGAGAGAGACAGAGAGAGACAGAGAGAGGCAGAGAGAGAGAGAGACAGAGAGCGAGACAGAGAGAGACAGAGACAGAGAGAGGCAGAGAGAAACAGAGAGAAGAGATAGAGACAGAAAGGCAGAAAGAGAGAGAAAGAAAGGAAGGAAGGAAGAAACAAGGAAGAAGAAAGAAAAAGAAAAAAAGAAAGAAAAAAGGAAGAAAAGAAAGAAATCTCATTTGTTTCATGCCATAGAAGAAGAGAAGAGCATATTCTTGTTCCAACTCTGATAATGTGGTCTATGCCCTGGAGGATCTCAGTGTTGTAATTTGAAGCTCCTGTGTTGTGTTTATCTGGAGTTCGGAAATTTCATAGGGTCAGGAACATTTGAGGCTTCTAGCAAATAAGCCAGTGCCAGATTCACTTAGTTTGAGATCAATTCTTCTATTTCAGTTTCTTTCTCTCTGATTTTTTTTGGCTTGGTGGCTGCCTCAGTTCAGGTTATTACTGTTGCTCCTGATAGAATTGTTCTTATGTCTCATATATCACTTGTCAGTTTGCCAGATACTTGCATGATATTTCGCTGAAAGCACTTAGACCCAAAGTGTTATTATTATTATTATTTTTTTTTTTTAGCATTTCTTAAATGTTGGTGATAATCAGAGAAGCCCACATTTAAATGTTGCTTTACTGTTATAAATGCTTTAGATGGTTGACATGAGATAGAATACAGTGGAAAAGCATTTGTTTAGTGCTTTCCATGGACTGTTCTAAGTTCTGGGGAGACAAATAAAACAGAGAGGTAGTACCTGCTGTCAAGAAGCTCATATTCTAATTAAGGGAGATGACATATATAGGAGAGTCCAGCCTTAGGGCAAATGGAAAGGCCCAGGACACAGGCCTAATAGACCTTGAAGAACAATAACAGTATGGGTTTCCTCCCAGAATGCTCTCTGGCCCTAAGAGTTTCAAGGGAGGTATGAATTTACAAAGTTACAAAGGATACCAATATGATAGAACAGAAAATCCTTGACCAATGACTGTCATTTCAGTGGTTCTGAAATTTAGAATGGAACTCTGGTTATTATCTCAGGAAGGGACAGGGATGAGCAGGGGTGGGCTAGGATGGAGATACATAGCTTCTTCATTATCAAAGAGGACCAAAATGACATCACTATGTTAAAGTCAAGTGACAGTGTATCTGACTATGGCTGATCAGAACAATATGAGTTCAGAGCGCTCTACCATAGGTTAAGCACAAATAGCCTATGTGAACATTTGAGATGGATTCTTTAAATTTGTGCATCTTGTCTTTCTTTTGAGTTATTTCAATTCTGCTTTGGTCATAAAGCATAGCATCTTTTCTGATGGGGCATGCTATGCTAGGTAGTCCTATACCAGTGTCTTCCTTGTCATGCAATCAATTCCAAAGTTCTTGAGACCTTGAGAGTGTCCTTGTCTTGCTTTTTCTGACCTCCTTGTGAGCACTTACCTGTGAGTTCTCCATAAAATTGCCTTTATTTGGCATTCTAACAATGTGGCCAGTCCAACAGAATTGCATTCTTGTAATGGGCTGAAGCTTGAGTTGATGCACTGAGATCCCAAGCACGTGAGGTTAAATAGCAATTGGAAGATACTCTATTAATATATGCTTGGAGAAAGAATGGCCTTGCTCACTCTCTGTGCAAGTTTTGATGTGTTGTATAGGAAATGACATAGAGATGATTTTGGTGGGTGGAGAGAGAGAGGCAGAGAGACTGCTGGTCAGGTTCGGGTGGCAACGGGCTCTCACTTCCTATCGCCATCCCCCTTAATCTCCGCAAAGAATAAAGATCAAGGATTTTCCCTTAATCTGAATTCCTGACTCCCGGCTGATTTTAAAATACACGGTCATCACACAATCTTTGCAGGAGAGTCTGAATGCTTGGTAGATTATTTGAGAATGGACCTCAGTGTCTGGGATCTTATCCTGCTAGGTGGTCTACAGAATCTTCTCGAGGTAATTCAAATAGAAATGATTCAGTTTGTTGACATGGCACTGGTAGACTGTAGTGCCTGCTTCAGCTGCCTTCCTGGTTATCGGAACAAATTGTTCTCATCTGCTATCCCACCAGGGAAAGCTAGACACCCCTTAAGTCATGTAGGAGCTATTACACTTCTGATTAGATACTTTCTTAATGATTCTTTGAAACAATTTAATCACAAATATGTATTCTTCCTGAGACTTCCCATTCCATTTCACCTCAGGGCAAAAAAAATCTGGAATATATCTCCTAATTTCTCATATATTCAGAGGTATGCTGGTAAATGTTTAACTGGGCTTGCTGGAAAAATATTGTATGCATATATATGTTTAAATTCACTCTGAGCTACTAACACGTTTTTAAGTCTAGACAGTGAAACAAATGATAAATCGAGCCCTGATTTTTTTTAGTGATTGATCGTTTGAGGAGTAACTGCTCACAATGAAAAAAAAAAAGAATTGTTTCTTGTAAACCAATTATAGCTAGCTCCAGCTTACCCTTGTTTATATCCTGCAATCCCAACATCTTTTGCTGCTAGAACAGTTCTTCAGCAGTTTTCCCCTTTCTCCACCCCAGAATTCTTCAACACACACACACACACACACACACACACACACACAAAACCAAAAAAACAAAAAAAAAACTATCTTTAGAATTTTCCTTTGCACATCCTCTCTTGATGTCTCATGTTTTATGAGAGAGGTCTAATTTCTATAGTTGTAGAATAACTGTCTAATCCAGTAGCAAAGAGGGCCCCTATTTCTTCCTTAAAATAAAATAAACTAAGATCCTTACATTGACCCAAACTAGAGCTCTAACATATATCCTATAATTTTGACTGAGTGTGCTTGGAAAATAGTCCCTGAAATTTGGTCATTAAAATCTCTAGTGGTTCCTCTGTGCTTTTACAGATGTGTAAGTGAGAAGGTTGACACTTACAGACCAATAAGCTTCTTGTTAAATTTAAATTTCACAAATGTATGTGTCTTATGTGAGCTTTGTATTTTCCACAGTAACTAGCATAATGCTTGATAGATAATAGAGGGATAGGGATAGTATCTGTGATTTCACTGGCATATGGGTGAGGAAAGTCTCTCACAGATAGTTATTTTTCTGTAAATTAGATTCTTAGGGAGTTATCTGGAACAAAGGCATCAAACACATAGAGTACTGGCTCCCATAGTAAATCCCAAGCCAGATTTAAATATAACTGGGAAATATATCATAAAATAAATAAAAATACAATAGGACATAGATAATGTTAATATGTGGCTTTTTAAGCCAAAATGGGACAGTAGGAACCCTAATGAATATTTCTATTTGATTGAGAGTACTGACAAGTTATATGATTTGCAGCATGGGGTTTGTTGAAAAAAAAAAGCCCACATCTATTTGAATGTTATTAAACATATGCACTATAAATCAACAGTGGGGAAGTATTTTCCCACTTATTACATAATATTTATGTTATGTATAATATTATACATATATACATATACATACAGACACTATATGTAGGTCATTGAGATGGCTTCTGGTAAATGGGGCTAATTGAATTTTCTGATCCCAGTCTAATACATGCAGCTGCAGCATAGTTTCTGACTTAATCATCCTCCATATACATTTTTTTGGTATATTTGGTTTATTTGTTTGTTTGTTTATTTTTTATTATTATAGCTTTTTATTTACAAAACATATGCATGGGTAATTTTTCAACACTGACCCTTGCAAAACCTTCTGTTCTAACTTTTCCACTCCTTCCCCCCCACCTTCTTCCCTACATGGCGGAAGTCCAATACATGTTAAATCTTCTAAAGTCGTACACATTTTTAAAAATAGAGACTTACTCATTTTAAATGAGCATAATGGAAGTTATTTAATTTAAAGGGATTTAAAAATCTGTTCAAGATAAATAGACATTCAAGCATAAAAAAAAATACCAAATATAATTCCTTAAAACAACAGAAAAACAAAAGCAAGTTACATATTTTATATGGGGATGTCTTTGTAAAGCAACTAGCTTGATCAACTAAGCTAGTCTATTAAGAGGTTCATATTTAATTTAAATAGTTAAGAATTCTATGTGCAGAAATGTCATGGAGGAATGAATAAAACTGAAATCTGGTATCTCACCCCAAGTACAAATGTATAGCAGCACCTGTCACTTACTATTTTGTAGTTAGAGAAAAACTTTAGTAAGAACATATTTTTGTGGATGACATTTACATAACTTTCAACTAACCCATTATAGTGTTTTAGTATCAATAACTAAAGACATTTTTCTTGTATCTTGATTGATAATGAACTGGCAATACATTTTGAACCCTGAAAGATGATTTTTCTGTTTAAAATATGTACCCTACTATAGTACACCTATCATTTAATTAGAAAGCAATTAAATTTTTTTCAAGAGTATTTTATTTTTCCAAATATGTATAAAGATAGTTTTCAATATTCATATTTGTAAGACTTTGTGTTCCAAATTTTTCTCTCTCTTTCCCTTGTCTCCACCACTCCAAGATAGCAAGGAATCTGATACAGGTTAAATATGTGCAATTCTTTTAAACATATTTCCATATTGTTATGTTGTGCAAGAAAAATCAGAGCAAAAGGGAAAAAACCATGAGAAAGAAAAAAAAAAACAAAGAAAAAAAAGGTGAAAATACTATGCTTTGACCCATATTCAGTCTTCATAGTTCTCTCTCTGGATGTGGATAGCATTTTCCATCTCAAGTCTAATGGAATTATCTTGAAACACCACATTGTTGGAAAGAACCAAGTCCATTACAGTTGATCATCCCATAATGTTGTTGTTATTGTCTACAATGTTCTATTGGTTTTGCTAGCTTCACTAAGTATCAGTTCATGTAAGTCTTTCTAGGTTTCTCTATAATTAGCCTACTTGTCACTTTTGGAACAATAATATTCCTTTACATTCATATAACATAACTTATTTATCCATTTCCTGATTGATGAGCATTCATTTAATTTCCAGTTCCTTGCCACTATAAAAAGGGCTGCTACAAACATTTTTATACAAGTGGATCCTTTTCATCTTTTATGATCTCTTTGGGATATTGACCCAGCAGGGAGACTGCTGGATCAAAAAGTATGCACAGTTTGGACATAGCTCTAATTGCTCTCCAGAATGGTTAGATCATGTCATAATTCATTAGCAATATATGCTTCTATTTTCCCACATCCCCTCTAACATTTATCTTTATCTTTTCCTGTCTTCTTAGCCTCTCTGAGAGGTGTGAAGTGATACCTCAGAGTTGTAATTTGTATTTCTCTAATCAATAGTGAGAGAATTTTGGTGGTGTTATGTGTTTGGGGGTATGACTCTGGGGTTTACTGGGGAGGGGACATAAACTCTGTGTATACTGGCTTCCGCTGAGGACCTGGCAGCAATGGTCTGTCCCTGTTTGTATAGTATAAGGAATACTGTACTGATGTCAGCATTTAAGAGTTCTAATCACCTTGTCTCATCCCTTTCACTTCATTCTTCCTTCTCACCCTCTAGCCCATTTTCTACATGTGTAGAAATCACATAATTTCTTTGGGCTTCAGTTCCTTATCTGTCAATCAATCAACATTAATTACCTACCATTTATCAAGTTTTGTGCCCAGTACTAGAGATACAATAAGAAAAGGAAAATCAGTTTCTAATCTGAAAGAGGCTTATAATCTAATGGAGAAAGACAATATGATGAGGTCTTGAATGGTGGGTGTGGTTGGCAGAGAGAAAGTGGAGCACTGATAAAATTGTACCTTGGGGCAGCAGGGAGAAGGCTCTGTGATAGAGATCATTTTAGTTCCATGATCCCACCCTCTGTGGGGGTCATGGGCAACTTCAACTTAGCACTGTCCCTGGCATGTAACAGTTGCTGAAATATATGCTATTTCATTCCTTACATACATGCTTATTAATAAATGCTTATTTGATTGAGCTGGATTGGAGAGCCTTTGTGGTGAAATGGAAAAGAATTAGAATTGGAAGCAGAAGTTTTCAAATTTTGACTCTGCTACTTGATACTGCTAAGAGATTTTAGGCAAGTCACTTCCTCTCTTTGGGTCTCAGTTTCCTTGTATCCAAAATGTGCCCTGTTGGATTCAATGACTTTTAAGTCTGTTCCAGATTTAAATCCAAGAACCTGATACTGTTAGACTGTTTTTACATTTACATCACAAGACTGCATCTTCCTTCCAGACACTTGCATAAGAGTATGATTACATGGGCTCAGACCTACATCCTTTCTGTGGTAATATATGTATATGGGGGCCGGGGGAAGGAGCAACATGCAATTCTCACAGTGTGATGGGAGCTTCCTGGATGCCAAAGAGAGTTGTGTATACCACATTATATTCTGTCGAAGTGACCCGCAGTATCTTGCTGGGGATGGAGCATGAGACTCTGGCCCACCACCTAATTCTTGGTAAGTTGCATTAATACAACTTATCCCATTATATCCTTATAGCAACCCTGAGAAAGGAGAGGTAAAGGGAATAAACATTTATTAAGTGACTACTAAGCATTGAGATCTAAGTATTTTACAAATATTATCATTGATTTTGAGAGATAAGGGTTTTTTTTTTTAGTGTTTGTTTTACTATATCTATGATTTTATTGTTTTATTTATTTGATTTATTGATCCCCATTCAGATCCAAATTTGTTATTTGGTTTAGTCTAAAGGAATTACCTAGAGCATTCACTACTCATAGTCACATAGGTAAGAAGTGAGCTTTGACTTCCTGATTCAAAAGGCATCCCTCTAACCCTCTTTGTAGAGGAGTATGCTGAAGCCAGTTCTAACCCTCTTGAAAGAGTCTATTGTTAAATCTTCAGTGTGAACGTTTATACTCTGAAACAAGTAACTGATAAATCAGGGCTTGATTTGTTGTTTTGTTGATTTCTAGACTTAAGGAAGTATTAATTATGCAGAAGGAACTTAAAAGTAGGTGTGTATGTATATATATATATATATATATATATATATATTTTTTTTTTTCCTAGCAAATTAATTGCTAAACATTTACCAGCACTCTTGTGGGTTAAGAGGTTCAAAGCAGGATTATGCCTTGTCAATGAACCTCTCTCCTTGGCACAGCTGCCTACCAGCTCTCTTTAACTCTATCTCTCTCTTACCTGAACTAGATCCTGAGACTTCCCAGCCCCCACTCCTCAACACATGGAGTGGGACCCTTTTTTTCCCCCTTAGGATACTGATTTTAACCTCAGTCCCCTGGCAGAAGCACCAGAAAAACCAGGAAAAACCTGGCCATTACTCTGAGGACCCCACCCAGCCTTTTGAAGGGTCCAAGGCCAACCCCCTCCTTGATCTGTCTTGGGGAGATTTTAATGTTAAACAGTCTGCCCCAGATACATGGAGGAAGCTGCAGAAGCCAGATTTGGTCCCTCAAATTTCTCCCTTAGAAACATCTGTTGGCGTCTTTAACGATAGGCATCAAGCTGTAGCTGAGGAGAGGGGCTGTGAGACTTGGAGAAAAGGCCCTACTTTTGTTTGCTATTTCTACAAACCATGAAGGTCCATGCTTTAAACTCCCCAGTTCTTGTCCTGAATGAGCAGGAGGAGCACTGGAGGGACTGCTTACAGGGGTTGAGCCCCCCCCCCCCCCCATGCCCTGCCCTCCAGCAGGAGTTTGGGACTTGGTCAAGTTCCCCCTTGCCCACCAAGACAGCCCAGCACCTGGTGGGGGGTAAGGCCATTGAATTTCTCTTTGTTATGGGAGGGGCTTCTCCTTCACTCTTGCTCTGGTACTCTGGTCTCTTTTACCCTTCCCGTCCTAGAGTCGGGATTGCCAGGGAACCCAAGAGCTGCCTTGAGACTTCTCTGCTTCACCAGCTTAGTGACCTGTCATTTAAATGCTCGTTTATTATTCCCTCCTATGCTGCTCCCCTATTGGGGTGTGATTTAATGGTGAAATTGGGGACCCAGTTTTCTCTTCTCAGACCTCCTGAGAAATTTTTTTATGCATGAATTTTTAGTTAGAGAGTTAAGAGCCCTTGAGAAGCTTAATGGCAGTTTTATCTTGATCTACAGTCCTGACAGGCAGGACTTGTCCTCTATTTCTTAAGGAAACCGGATTGGGTTTCCCTGGGATGGCCATCCTGACTTAGAGCAGTGGCTGCCACGGCCCTTTTAATTAAAGGGGCCTCAAAATTAACCTTGGGACAACTATTAGAAGTTTTAAACCCCGAGTTCAGAGCATTTTTTAGCCAGAGGGCATCAGTGGCTTGCTGGTAGGAGCCTTAATAGATATCAGGGCGTATCACACCCTTAACCCTGCCTCCCTGCTCCCTGACTTCTCCCAGTGGGGAGACATCATTTATTGCTTTCTTGAAAATGGGGAAAGAAAGACGGGTAATTGTGTGCTGACTCCCAGTAGTACCCTGGAAACTAAGCCACTGCCCCCTGGGACTTCTGCCCAGAAAACTGAACTCATTGCCCTAACTAGAGCTTTGGAACTGGGGAAGGGAATGAGAGTGAGCTACATCCTTTCTCCCTCTGGCTGGTTTCAAATGCCCTCAGACTAAGCACCATGGGTCTTGTACTCTAGGCTACTTAAGTGCTCCTTTCACTGTAGACAAAGCCAGCACCTCAAACACAGCCCTCACCCCTTCAAGGAGACAAAAGCGGGGATTTGGGGGAAATGTTCTTTGGTTAAAGGCACAGCAATGCTAGTGCCCTGGATGGGATACTCAAAACATGAGGACATCCTTTCCAACCTTGTTGCCACAATCAGCCAGTTGGCCAATATGCCTCTGCCAGCAATTAACTCCTTAGCATTCTGTGGCCTGTGCCACCAGCTAGAGAGCTCTGTGGGCAGTGAGGGTGTTCAGCATTGTTGGGTGGGCTATCAGCATTCTTAAGACAGCCACAGGGGGGACCTGATGCATTTTTGCAAAAGATCCCATTCCCAAATGTCACTATCTCAACCCTGGATGACCCCCCACTTTCAATCTGTTCCCAAAATCTGTTTCCTCTAGGCCTCAAGCTGTGAATTTTCAACCACTCCTCCAGCCTAGAGATCATGGGCTGAGGGATTGGGCCACACAACACCCCTTAAATGCCCTCATGCTGTTTTCAGATCTCACACCTACCCAGCTAGCATGAACATCCAAGTGAACCCAGGGACATCTATCTATGACCCTTACCAGGTCAAAGCAGTTACAGAAAAAGAGACCTTGGTCCCTTTACCCCAAATGAATTTGGGGGTGACTGCTTGAAAAGGGGAAATGAGGGGGGGAACCCTGAAACTGTCCTCTTTGACTTTTGGGGTGAACTCTGAAACTCTCCTCTGACAGAGACCCACCCTTCAGGGCAATTAAGTGGTTTCACTATGATTAGTGACCACTAATCATACTCCCTACTTAGCTCAAATTTACATGGTCTCATTTAACTGGGGATCTGGACCTGATATTTCTTTTGAGTAACTGTACCCTCCATTGAGCTGAAAATTAGTCCAGGACCACTCCTAGTAACTGGACTTAAGTGATCTCATTCAACTGGAAATCTATGCCTGGGGACAGTGACAATATTGAAGGAAACTCATTCAATTGAAACTTCACTCTCAGATTTCCTATAAAAAACCCACAATTTTAAACTTATAACTTGCAAAGGCCTGAAGCGGGATTATGCCTTGTCAAGGAACCTCTCTCCTTGGCACAGCTGCCTGCCAGGACTCCTGCCCGCTGTGAAGACATTTTCTTTTCTGTGATAACTACTTTTTATTTCTCTGCCAGGATTTCTCTGCTAGGACCTCTATTTCCCTACCAGGATTTTGCCACTGAGAAAGAAAGCTGACTTCTCAGAGCCAATAAAACTTCCTTTTTTTGCCACTAATATTTTGGGTTCGTGAATTCTTTTCATGTTGGACCTGCATTGACCAAAAGGGGGATTCCCACAACTCTCTGCACTGCCACTAACCACATCAGTACCATAAGTATTCTTGTCATCTCTCATAATTGAGGAAACTGAGGCTCAGAGAAGCTAAATGACCTACCTTGGTTATATGAGAGTAAATGTCCAGATCTCTTTTGATTCTGATAGAAACTGTCCCCCTGATCTTTGGTGGGGAGAGGCCAGAAAGGCTCTGATGTAAATTGTGTCCCCTTTAATCTTTGGGGGAAGGGTGGTCCTGAGTTTCAAAGCCTCTGGGCCTCTAGGAGGGGCCCCACCCTTTGTAGGGGAAATTCCCAGATAAGTAATCTCATTCAATTGGAAATCTCCCTCTGGGGCATGGTGAAGGCCCTCTATTGAGTTGAAGATTAGTCCCTTGAACTCGGGGCCAGGGCAAACCCGATATAACCAGGGACCTGTCAATCCATCGCCTCTAATTCCTAATCAGGAATGTCCACTGAGTTGCTTCTCAGTATAAACACATTTTAGCAAAAGTCCTAATGGGAGTTTGCCCACTGAGAAAGTTGTTTCCTTAGTGTAATAAAACCATTCTTGCCACAAACCTCGAGCCTGCATTCACTGGGGTTTGCAAATTCTCTCACAAAGCCTGTGGACTGGCCAGGGGATCCCATTGCTGTCAAGGGAGCTCTCAACCCTCATTTCTCACACCTCAACAATTCTAAGTCAGTTTCCCTTTTCACTATGCCAGATAACCATATGAAGCAGGGATGCCATGAAGACATTCCCTTTCCAGATGGTCTGAATTGGGAAGCAAAAGGAAATGGAGGAGATGAGGGTAAGGGGATGAGGAGAAATGTGCAACTCTAGAGGTCTGCTCCTTGCCCCTCCCCCCTTTTAAAGTTTCCCCACATATATATTTTATTTTATTTTATGTATATTAAATTTTTATTTTCAAAACATATGCATGGATAATTTTTCTTTCTTTTTTTATTAAAGCTTTTTATTTTTCAAAACATATGGGGGCAGCTAGATGGCTCAGTGGATAGAGAACTGGTCCTAAAGTCAGGAGGATCTGGGTTCAAATCCACCTTCAGACACTAAGTAGTTACTAGCTGTGTGACCCTGGGCAAGTCACTTAATCCAAATTGCCTCAGCAAAAAACAAACAAATATATGCACAGATAATTCTGCAACATTAGCCCTTGCAAAACCCCTGGTTCTAGTACTTCCCTCTTTCACCTCCTCCCACCCCTCTCCCCTAGATAGTAAGTAGTCCAATATATGTTAAATGAATAATTTTTCAACATTAACCCTTGCAAAACCTTGGTGTTCCAATTTCCACCTTCCCCCAATCCTTCCCTTAGATGGCAAGTAGTTCAATATATGTTAAATATGCTAGAAATATATGTATATTAACTTTTTAAATGTACATTTCTTTTCTTTTTTCTTTTTTTTTTTTTATTATTATAGCTTTTTATGGACAAAACATATGCATGGGTAATTTTTCAACATAGACCCTTGCAAAAACTTCTGTTCCAACTTTTCCCTTCCTTCCCTCCACCTCCTCCCCTAGATGGCAGGTAGTCCCATACGTGTTAAATATGTTAAAGTATATGTTAAATTCATTATATGTATACATATTTATACAGTTATCTTGTTGCACAAGAAAAATCAGATTTAGAAATAAGGTAAAAATAACCTGGGAAGAAAAACAAAAAGGAAGCAAACAATAACAGAAAGAGTGTAAATGCTATGTTGTGTTCCACACTCATTTCCTAGTGTTCTTTCACTGAATGTAGCTGGTTCTGTTCATTACTGATCAATTAGAACTGATTTAGATCCTCTCATTGTTGAATAGAGCCACTTCCATCGGAATACAAACTCATACAGTATTATTGTTGAAGTGTATAATGATCTCCTGGTTCTGTTCATTTCACTCAGCATCAGTTCATGTAAGTCTCTTCAAGCCTCTGTGTATTCATCCTGCTAAATATACATTTCTTTATAAATCATGTTGGAAGAGAAAAATCAGAGCAAAAGGAAAAAACCACAACAGAAGAAAAAAAAAAGGAAAAAAGTGAATATAACATTTGTTGATTTACTGCTCTTTGCATTAAATGTTGGGGTTAAGTAACTCTCCCAGGGTCATATAGCTAATAAACATCATGTCCAGGGCTGGTTTTGAACTCAGGTCCTCCTTACCCCAGGGCAGATGCTGCATCTATTGCACCACCTAGCCACCCTTCCGCTTTCACTTATAAAACAGGTATTTGTAAATTTCAGATTGTCAGTCTGAGCACAGTTTGCTCCTTCCTTTTCCCACCGTTTTAGAATAAAATTCTGGTAGGAGTGGGAATGGGAATAAAAATTATGAAAATAAATCCCAGTAGCCATTAGCTTCCCCCAGTTCTCTCTCGTGCACACAAGTTCCTTGCAAATTCAGGCAAAAATCAGCCCAGAATACCTATATATGACACTTGCAGTCTCAGGGACATACAGTGCCAATGAATACCATTTCCTCGGAACTTTCTGGGATAGCAGGATTAGTGCATCAGCACTGGGGTGACTGTGATTGCCTAAAGGAGTTTAATCAATAGATCTCTAACCCATGCAATGGATTAACCAAAGGATTTGAGTAAATTTAAGATAAATAAAATTCATCTCCTGACAGCTGAGATTACAGGAGCTCTGGAGGAGGTCCAGATGGAAATGAAAATAGGAAATCAGTACATCTCCTCCCCACCTCCCACCTGACTTTTGTGGTTAGTTTTTCTCGATGCCTTCAAAACCCTTCCTTGGAGCCCTGGCACCTGCCCCCGTGGCTTGGAATGAGGATAAATCATGAATCCGTATCGGGGCTCCTTTTTCCCCCTCCCTTCTTTTCCTTTCAGCCCTTTGTGGGCTTCCTCTTCTGGAAAGCTACGAATAAACTGAATTTATGTAAATTGAATAATACCACAGGTGAATGGAGAGATTCAGTCATTTTCAGGAGCTTTGCAATGGACCTTTATGTCAGGTAAAGGATCCTTTTAGAAAGTCCTGGTTTCCAGATGAACATTATATACAATAACATTGTCAGATGATCAACTATGATAGACTTAGTTTGTTCTCATCAATACAAGGATCCAAGACAATTCCAAAAGACTCATGATAGAAAATGCTATCCACCTTCAGAGAAAGAATCGATGGAGTCTAAATGTAAATTGGAGCACACAATTTTTTTTCTTTTTTTCTCAGCTTTTTACCCCCCCCCCTTTTTTTTTCTGTTTCTTCTTTTACAACCTGACTAATGTGGAAATATGTTTTACATGATTGCATATGTATAACCTACATTGGATTGCTTGCCATCTTGGGGATGTGGGGAAGGGAAGGAAGGAGGGAAAAAAATTTAGAACTCAAAATCTTTCCAAAAAAACCCCACAAACTATGTTGAAAATTATCCTTACTTTTAATTGGAAAAAATGAAATACTATTAAATTTTTTAAAATGCTGTTTTCATGAGCTGAGGGATGGGCTTGGGGAGAAAAGATGTGTATCTACCACTTAGTGTCTATGTGACCATATGCAAATCATTTAATTCTCTGGGAAATAGAATGACAAAGTGAATGCTGCACTGGACCTCAGGTCAAGATCTGGGTATAAATACTGTCTTTAATTGATTCTCTGGCTTTCTTCAAATTCCTGCTAAATCCTGCAACAAACTTTTCCTGGTCTAGTACCTTTTTTTTTTTTTTTTTAGCTGATTAACTCCAACAAACTTGTTTGTACATAATTGTTTCTTCCATTAGAGTGTGAGCTCCATGAGGACAGGGACTGGTTTTTGCTTTTCTTTGGATCCCCAATACTTAGCACAGTGCAGTTAATAAATGTTTGTGGACCAACTGAGTGACATTAAGAGCTAGGTGGCCCATTTCCTCATTTTTAAAATAGAGATAAGATTTGTGGCACCCATTTCACAGGATTGTGCATGAACTTTTGAAAAGACTATGGAGATAAACTATTTGTGAAACTCCCAAGAGATAGATAATAAAGGAAAAGGGCTTTGTAAACTTTATTATACTATGCAAATATCATTATTATTATTTTGCAAGGCAACTGGGATGAAGCAACTTGCCCAGGGTCACCCAGCTAGAAAGTGTTAAGTGACTGAGACCGGGTTTGAATTCAGGTCCTCTGGACTCCCCAGACTCCAGAGCCAGTGTGTTATTCACTGTGCCATCTAACTACCCCTGGCAATTATTATTTTACTTTTTATTGGACTGATGCTCCCCAATGATGGATCTGTTTTTTTTTTTTAATCTTTCAGAGAAGATGGGTATCTTTTCTTCAAATTATAGTTTTGAGTTTCCTGGAGAGTTGAGAGATTAAAAAAGTAGTGCCGACATAGCCAGTATTTGTCAGAGATATGACTTGAATTCAGGTCTTTCAGATTCCAACTTGTCTTTCTATCCACTGTTTGATCCACTCTCTGTGCTTAGAATCTCTAATGGGTGATGAGTAGAAGTGAATCACTCACACTTTCTTATCAGGCTCCTTTGTGGATGTCATAGCACATATTTATAGGTGGCTAACCAAGACTAGGGCTTAGGGTTTATAGAAGAGAGAAAAATTCACTGGTCCATAGGTATACTGAACCCATGGACTTGAGGAATAGCAGCCAGCCTGAGCCAGCAGAGTTAATTAAGACAAATAAGCCAGTCACAAGAAAGAAAAGATGTAGGACAAAATATGCTCCTCTTTCTTTCCAGAGGACTCCTTTGCCTTGTCTCTCGGTAAAAAAATTAAAGTAATAATTCCAGAGAGAATGTGTTCTGTATTATGTGATTTATTTCTTAGAGGAACAATCAGGGCTTCAAGAACAGTGAAGGAAATAACACATTTCTACACATCATAAAAAAAATTGGTATTGTTTGTTTTTATGTCACTAAGGTTTCTCCATATTAACAAAATTAAAGATCCAGTTGATATAGGGGAGACAGCAGTGACTCTGAAGTCCTTTTGACCTAAGCGTGCTCTTACCTATCAATGATTGAAAAAGTCCTCTGGTCTAGAAATGTAAGTGCTTTTGTCTGTCAATAGTTGTAAAATGTAATATTTCTTCCCTTAGATTTTAGGGAAGATATATTAGTGATCCTAAAGCCCTCTGACCTTGTTCTAACAATCTGTCTGTCAAAGATTTCAAAGTCTTCTGGCCTTAGAATAGTCCTACAGACATTACTGACTGTCAGATAATCTGTTGGTCAACAATAACTTAACCTAGTTCCTGAGAGCAAATATAATCTGTTGATCAATAATGACCAAGTTTTGGAGATGACCCCTCAAACTTACTTGTAAGCCATAAAATTAGCAAATAAGTAACATGAACCTCTGATCCAATTTTGTATAAATCTATCTCCCTTCTCTCAGATTCCTTGCTAATTTCTTTTGGAATTCAGCCTGCTTGTAATAGCGTTTCAATTATAATAAACTTTGCCTCTTGACTTGGAATGGGTCCAAGCCTGCAAATTCTTTTGAGACATCTTGTGACAAAGGTTTGGAACCTCAAAATTTAGGGTCCCCTTTCCCAATCTCAACATGGTTTCTAGCTATAGTTCTATTTTATCACCATTTCCAAAGAGATTCCTTCTCATTTCTTACTTAATACATTATCTCTTGTGACCCTGAATAAAAAAGGGGAGAAAAGGAATTCATCAAAATTAATTAATTTTCTCATCTCTTCTTCTGGGCCAAACTTGGCAATTGCATACCATTTCTTTTTTTTTTTTATTGTTATTGCTATTCTCTTCACATTTATATTATTGTAGTAATTTATATCAGTTCTGTTTAATTTACATTGCATCAGTTCTAATAAATCTTGCTATGCTTCTCTGAAAGTCTTCATATTCATTAGGTTTATAAGTTCTTTTCTCTTTCTCTATTTTGAAGGAAGAAGAGGAAAATATTTAAGCAGCCAAGGAGTCAAGTAGGCATATAATTATAATACTTGGAATGTATTAACACTCAGGAGGTTTCTTGATTAGCTGAAAGTATGTTGATGAAATGTTGATGAAATGTAAGGCCTAATAAGCTCCGTGCAGAACCCCTAGATTGATGGATCCCAAATTGTGTGGGTATGTGTAGTTGTCAGATATGGGGAACTTTAACTTCAGATGAATATAATACCTTTTAATCTATTTGGATGAAGCCATTTATATAATTTAATTGATGTAATATGATTTTATGATCCCCTGACCTTGGGGGACAATAAGTCAGCAGTCCTAAATCTTCTAGTTTTGGAATCTGCCTCGGGAAACTCTTGAGCCCAATCTGATTCTGACCACTTCTTAGTGAGATGCTTCTGGTCTCAGGAAACTCTTGAGAAAATAGTGACTAAAACCATTCCTCAATTCATTGCTGACTGGTAATCTTGTCAGTAATAATCTGGTCAATGGAGAGCCACTTCTTTTGGAGACCACTCCTTCCTACCTATGAGCCATAGAATTAGTATATTTATGATTAAAAGCTGTATAAAAAGATCTCTTTTGCTTCTGTTTATCTGCTGTAATTCCCTTAGAATTCAAGACCGCTTTGTAATAGGCATTACTATTGCAATAAAGCTTTGTCCCTTAACAAGGAAATGGGTTCAAGCCAGCAAATTCTTTTGAGATACCTCACAACACCAGTCTGGGACCCCAAACTTTTGGGAATCTCCCCTTCCCAACTTCAACAAAATGACTTAAATTCCTATTCTTGATTCTTACCTTGTTATATTTCTCTTTCTGATACTTTCAAATATTCATTTTTTCTCTTGTGAGTAAACCATAAAACATTTTGGTTCTTATTTTCTGAGGTGAGTAGTGCAGGAATAAGGGCGCCATTAATCAATAAACAAACATTATTGACCACTTACTATATTCCAAATAAGGTGGTAGGTACTGGGATGACAGACCAAGAAAAAAAAAAGATGTAGAGAGTGGGGAAAAGGTAATGTGATACCAAAGAAACTGAGGCAAAAGATTGGTTTTTAATCTTTAATGTGGAGTTTAAGCTAGCTGACTGGATGGGACTTTTACCCAAAACATTTGGTGCAGATAAACTGAGGCAGGGAACTTATATAGGGTTTTAGCTAACTAGGGTTTGCAATACAGTTTCATAGAGGAAACAAAGGCAGATAAGAGGTACAAGGACACTGGGAGGATGGACAAATTATAATTCCAGGAAAAAATCATAACTTAATCTTGACAGGATAGGAGTCAAAATAAGAAGGTCGAGGGCAGGAGACATTGAGGCAAGGGGCAATACTCAAAAGGAAGGAGAATTATCCCAGCAAGGATTATGATAAAGCACCTGGAATTTATGACACAATGATATATAAAGGTGGTCAGAGCTTCAAGGTTTTTCCTGGACTCTTTTTTAAACTCAATTTTCCAAATAATGGCAAGGAAGGGGGAGGGATGGTTATTTGTATTTTTTATAAATTTATATTTTCTTTATATTAAATTTAATTAATTATATATTAATAATATATATTTATATTAAATATATTATATTTATATTAAATTTAATAAATTATAATTTAAATATATTAATATAAATTTTATAAATATAAAATGGGAGGATTCATTTCTGTCTTAGATCAATGTACTATCACTGTTTACAAGTTGGACAATCGGTCAAATAAAGATAATTAAATATGGACCCATCAATCAACTGCTTAGTATTACACCATCTATTGCTTGGAGATAGAGCAAATATAAAATATAATTTCAGGGCTAGGTAGGTGGCTTGATGAATAGAATCTAGGACTAGAACCTCTAGAATCAGGAGGAGTTGAAATTTGGCTTCAGATGCTTACTAGCTGTGCAACCTTGAACAAGTCAATTAACCCTGATTGCCTTGCTAAACAAACAAACAAACAAAAAGAAATAAGAAAACAAAAAGCAAAGGTAGAATAAATAAAATGAAAAATAAACAAATTAAATGAATAAAATAAAATTAAAAACAAAAATAAATAGAATAAATAAATGAATACAATTAAAATTTAAAAATAAAAATATAAAAAATAAATTTTAAACAAATTTAAAAAAGCTCTTCCTCTCTTATTTTCCTCTTTTGAATTTGACTGGATGATCTTGGAGGCCCTTCCAAAGTTATGAGACAGTGTATGAGGAGATAGGAGATAGAGTTAGGAAGAACTGAGTTCAAAGCCATCTCAAGCATTTAGTAACAGTCTAACTCTGGTTCAATCACTTTAACTTCTCTCTGTCTCAGTTTCCTCATCTACAAAATGAGGGAATGGGGCTAAAGTTGAAGTGACTTATTCCAGAAAACCAAGACCCTAACTCATTCCTGCTAATCCACAATTCCCTGCCTTTTTCCATGCTACCACATAGCACACTTGTTTTCCCCTTCTTCCTATAACTCTCTCCCAATTTAATCTGAATGATTTTAGCTAGTTCAATTATATTCAGCCTTGCTCAGAAGCATTTTGTTCTGTCCTTGGACCCCCAGAGAAAGGTAGAATGGTATAGGGGAAGGCACACTGATGCTGAAGTTATATCACTTTTGATCCCTACTAACAGTAGAGCTTTGAGCAATTCGTGTAATAGTAATTATGATAAAAACTAGCAATTACATATCACTTTTTGATTTGCAAAGCACTTTACAATATTATCTCATTGTAACCACACAATCATCTAGGGAGCTAGGTATTATTATCCATATTTTGTAGAAAAGGAAACTGAGGTAGACAAAAGACAAGAGACTTGTGGTTTGAGGTCAGATTTAAACTTAGATCTTCCTGGCTTCAGGTCTGGCACTCTATCTATTGTTCCATCTCCCCAAGCCTCAGTTTCCTCATCTATAAAATGGGATAATTGGGCTTCCATTTTCTTCCATTTCTAATTCCAGGATAACTGGATAAAATGGAAAGTAGCCAGAGGAGGATTACCAATGAGGAAAGATCACAGGATTCATCAAGGAAGAAAATCCAAACTGTTTCCCAACAATTTAGGAACATCTGGAATTGGAATGAACTAGTTTGTGTGGTAGTGAGTTTCTCCACCACTGGAGGCTAGATGACCACGCCAGGCATAATATAAAGGGGATCTTTGTTCAGGTACAGGTAGTATTACAAAGTCCCTTTCAGTTCTGAATGTCCATGATTCTGTGAATCCTTTTTCCTTCATTTTCCCCCTCCACTTCTCCCATTTCTCTTCATTTCCCCCTTTTTTTCCCATCCCTCTTTTTCTTTACTTTTTCCACACATCCCCTCTTCTCCACAAAGAATTTTACTTTTCTTCTGGCATCCAAGAGAGTTTGTTGTGCACTGAGCCAGTTGATGTTTCTGACCAATTACCTTCAGCCCATAAAAAATTGCCTTCATTGTCACTCCTGCCAGTGAAACACGAGCTGGTGCTGCTTGGCTAGATGCCAGCAGGGACAGGGAGGGAACAGATTCTACCAATTTCCCAGCTTGACAAACAAGGAATCAATTTTGCTCTTTGCAGAGCAATTGAAACGTCTTCATCCATTAACAAAAATCCATGCCTCTGTATTTGATTTCCATTTCTGGTTCCAGCTATCAATAATCACCCAATCATGAGTCGTTTAGCAGAGATGAGTTAACCTAAGATCTATTGCCTCTCCTTTCACATACCCTTTCCCACTTCCTGAGGGAGCAAAAGGAATGCAATAAGGCTGGTCATATATCTAGAAGGGACTTGATAGGTACAGATAGGACCTTAAAGGCTATCTGGTCTAGTTCCCTCATTTTACTGATGAAAAAAACTGAGTCTCAGTCTTAGGTGTTTTTCCCATGGTCACATAGTGGAAAGCCTAGGATTTGAACTCAAGGTCTTTGACTCCTTTCTCACTGTATTATGACGGATAATAGTCCATTAAAGAGCACACTAACTTTTCCTTCGTGGAAAGTTCCCACTGGGACTGGGGCTCCTTTTGTTCTTTGATTTCCCTGGTGAGGAGGCAAAGAAATATGAAGGGTTAGTTTCCATGTTCTAGTGGCAGGGAAAACTACCACCTTCATTCTTACAAATTCTATAGCCATCGTGGTCTGGGGCCCCTCAAATTGAGTGATCTGTTTTTTTAACATCCAGGAAAAAAATATCTCATTTTGTTTCATTTACTTGGTTGGATTGGTGGATCATTACTTCAAAAGTTTCTCAGAGGAAGGATGCCTTGCCCAGTTGTCCACTAGATGTCAATGTTTCTCCATCCATCATGCAGGATATGGTTTCTGTAGTCTACTTTGATAAAGTAATCTGTCCTAGTTATTGTTCAACAAGGGGCTAATGTTCCACAGAAGCTGACGGGACTCAGAATTCAGTATCTGAAGAGAACCAAAATATTTCTTTCCACCTTCATTGAGATGTATACCAATTTGGTGATAAATACCTTACATTAGATTAAGATATTAATTTTTAAAGTCTGAAATACGTTCTTACCACAAGTAAGGATTTTTCTGTTCTGGGGAAGAAGAACTAGGGTTACTTTCCTTGTTTTTGAACTTCCATCAAATGGGTAACACAAGCAGGGTGGGCTAGAGATAACTCGAACAACAATGTTAAAATTTCAGTATGAGCATTTATATTTTAGAATTTGACAAACCTACAGATCAGGGCTTTTGTTGATTGTCTAGACTTAAAAAGTATTAGTAAGAAAGATTAAACTTTAAAATGTTAGGTAAGTATTTTTTTTTACCCCAGAGAACTGGTTGTTCAACATTTAGTAGCACATCCTTGACCATAACCCAATTTCTTCAACTATTGCTAGATATCCTAAGCCTTTCAAGCACAGCTTATAGAATTTCAATGCTGGAAACAACTCTTTTAGAGACCTATTTAATTCATTCTTCTTCAGTACACTTATTGTTGCTGTTCAGGCTTTCAGTCATGTTCAACTCTTCATGATTCCATTTGTGGTTTTCTTGGTAAAGATTCTGGAGTGGTTTCCATTTTCTTCTCCATCTAGTACCCTAGAAACCATCAATTTCTATTGACTCCCTCTTATATTTCCATAGAAACGGTTCTTTTCTCTCTTTAAGCCCTTAACTATATCCTACTCATCTTTAGAAATGACCCCATCTCCCACTTCATTGAGAAGACAGTCTCTTTGCTGGCTTATTCAAGTCCCTCATTAATTTCTGAGCATCATTGTCCACACAGATGCATTTTAGAAAATATTACCTGATTCTAGGGCAGTACTTAGTTCTAAAGAGGAGGAGGCTAAAAAGTTGTGAATTTCTCAGTTTAGTGCTATTTAGGCCCTCGTTATTTGAGACTAATCTCCCCTTTTTTGCACCCAGTTATTTTTCCCTCCAATATTTCCTATGGACCACTGCTAGATAAATATTCCTGAAGGACTTAGCTGATCATGTTGCTCCACCAATTAGAAACCACCAATAGCTCTTGATGGCTCATGTAATAAAATCCTATAGTTAGTTACAAGTTAAGGTGTTCCATAACCTTTTTTCAATTCAGTTCAGTTCAATTCAATTCAATAGTCATTTAAATGCCTACCTCCCCAATCTCATCTCCCATTATTTCCCTTCTGATGCTTTATTCTCTAACTAAACTTTTCTATTTTCTTTTGCAGTGGATGGAGAGCTAGAAGACCATTCAGGTCAATCTCCTGCATGCCTTTACTTCTGTACTTCACTCTGGTTGGAATGCCTTGCCCTTAATCTTACCCATCACCAGTGGTCATACTTCAAGCTTCAGTGCATGTGGAATTTCATCATTTATCAGTTTGCTTAAATAAGCACACAGTGTCTAGAACTGGGGAAATGTGGAATTTCTTTAATAACAAATCTGGGTATTTATATAGCACTTTAAGATTTCCAAAGTGTTTTGCAAACTATGTCTTCTTTTACCTTTACTATAATCTGAAAGGTAGGGTGATTTTTTTTTTTTACAGGAGAAGAAACTGAGACAGTCAGCAATTAGGTGACTTTCTGAGTCTGAATTTGAACTCAGGTCTTCCTAACTCCAGAGCCAGCACTTTATCCACTAAAATGCCACTAAGATAAGGCCCTTTTTCATTCCTTACGTGTTCACCTAATGGGGAAGGAGAGTTTATGCCTTCTCAGGAATATTTTGTTAAAGTTTCCTTTACCCTTCTTCCCAGAGTAGAGAACAGATATGTTTTATAGCTGAGGGATTTACAATAGGAACCCTGGGAAATTGATGGAAAGGTACGTAGAGGGAGCTAGGTGGTGAAATGGTGCTGGACCTCAAGTCAAGAAGACTCATCTTCTTGAGTTTAAATCTGGCTTGAGACAGTTGTGTGATCTTGACCTTTTTGCCTTAGTTTCCTCATCTGTAAAATGTAAAATTTCTTTCTTCTCCAAAGAAGAAAATGGCAATCCACTTTAGTATCTGCCAAGAAACTCCAAATGAGATCATGATTTCATATATCTAAAAAGGAACTCTTCAATAACAACAACAGCAACTTGTAGGGATTAAGTGGACTATGGCTGTGTGTATCCAAGCTATGAGTCTAGACAAGGATAAGCAGAAATCTGGGAAGCCTCAAATATCAAGGGCAACCAGGTTATGGTGAATATGACTGAGGGACACCAGGGAATAGAAGTAGGGAAAAGGGCCAGGTCCTGGTGAAACAAGCCTGGAGATTTGGGCTTCTTTGGTGATCTAAGTCAGGCCCAAGGCCAAGGCTACTTTCCTTGTTAGTTGGAGATAGTTTCACTTGCGAGTACCAGACTGCAAAGACTGAAGAGCAGAATTCCCCATTCTATGACTATCTATCTCCAATAGAGTGATCACTCCTGTCTGGCCCAGTTCTGCTGCTGTTCTCATTATTGACCTATTTGTTCAGGATATTAAGCACCTTTGACTTTGCTGGGGGATGGTTAATCAGCCAACTTGTCACAGTGATGGATTCTTCTAGGATTATTGCTTAATGAGCTTATTTAGAGACATAAATCAACTAGGACGTCAGTTATTTGATGTCTGTAGATGATAGGAGAGGTAAAATTAGTATGAAGTTTATAGGCTTCACAGGCCAGAGAGTTGAGGTCAGTAAATTCTAGCCTTGGGGATCAGATGTTATACTCCATTTGGCTAGATTTTATTACTCTCACTTTCTGTCTCTGTCTCTTCCTTCCTCCTCCCTACTTCCAGCGCTCTATCCACTGCTTCATATATGAGAATGTGCCAAACATTTTTCAACTTTTAAAGCACCTTATAAACAATCACTATCATATTTTTCCTCTTCCTCATCTCATTCTTCTCTCTTTTTTGATGGGGTTTAGATAGAAATGTTACTAGGTCAAGTTGCTCTCCCACTAATGTTCTGTACATGATGGCAGGAGGTGAATAAATAACTCTTTTTTACCAATTACTAATCTTATTCTTATTCTCTTTGATAGTACTCAGGTAGAAACAATCTTACTTTTGTCCTTTCATGTTTGATGTTTGGTGAATTCTCACACAGGTCTATGATATGCTCACTTTTGGCAAATGGATAATAGAATAGCATTTCTTGAATTTCTTGAGAGCAGAAGATCATAGCATGGACTTAAGCCACACGGGACCTCAAAGTCATTTAGTCAAGCCCCTTCATTTTCCATAGTGGGGATGATACATACTATTATATTCTTTACTAAGTTTGTACATTTAAAAACCCTATCATTTCAGGTCAGTTAGGTGGCACAGTGGATAGATCACTGGTCCTAGAGGTCAAATCCAACCTAAGATGCTTACTAGCTATGGGACCCTAAGCAAATCACCTGAACCCAATTGCCTAAAAAAAAAAAAAGAACCTACTATTTCACATGGTTCAAAATCATGAGGATTCACTGTTGGCAACATTTATTAAAGTGCTGAATTTTAAGGGATCACTGTTTTGTGCAGGGATTGTGAGTGACAGTTTTTTCTGTTATGATGTCCTGATTCCAATGTATTTTGTTTCTTAAATTCCCAAAGATGTTCGAGGATCTGTATTTTAATATAGGATATGTCATCTGTTTGTTTATGAAAGATGATTGTGTTTTTCTAAGTACTCAGTAAGTGATGCATTTTTGCAACCTGAAGTGATATATCACAGTCTTTATTACTGTTTGTTATTTTTTCTTTTTTTTTGTAAACCTCTTAATATAAGATAGAGCTGAAGAATATATGTATACAATATGAGGTGTACTTATTAAAATACTGATCACAATTATTAATAAGATACAAGAGAAATGCATGTCCTTTTCCTCTCTCTTTCTTCCTTTTTTTTTTTTTTTTAAACATAACCTAGATGCTGGTGCATCTTTCATGTGGCCCTCAATTGAGTTTGTTTGGGAGAGTCCACAGGTTCTTGATAGCAAAATGGTCCCTCTTCCTTTCTCTAAAGGACTTGTAATTTTCAGTTTTTTTTGAGGCTATCCATCAGAAGGTTTTATAGATTCTCCTTCACATTTCCTCCTGTATCTCCTCCAGTGTTATTAAGGGTCCAAGAATACTGGATGAACAGTCTTTTTTTTGGTTAAGGCAGCATTGTTATGGTATAATAATAAGAATGCTTACTAGGCATTAACAGACATAGATTCAAATTCTGATTCAGACATCAGTCATAGGAACTCGGTAAGTCACTTTATGAGTGTTTTTTCATCTGTAAAACAGAATTATTAATACTTGTGTCACCTATTTCACAGGGAATATTGGGGGAAAAGCTGTTACAAGTCTTAAATTATTATAGAACTGTAAGTTGTCATTGTTGCTGTTGTTGTTCAGACTCGTTTTCTTTTAGTGTAGAGAATTCCCAGCAAGAAATTTTCTGTACCAATGCAGAATGGCACCCACCCGCTCACTGCTGGAGGGGTCAAGCAATTAAAAGCAATTAAATGATCAGAGATAGGACCTAAGCTCAGTCTTCCTAATCCAGAGGCTTACTTTCTCTCTCTTTTTTTTGCTACAACTACAGGTCAGTCATTGTACATCTAATAAGTGCCTCCTATGTGCTCAGGACTTCTAATTACTGAGAATGCAAAGAAAGAAAAAAAGAGATTTTCTGCTTACAAGGAACTCATAGCCTATAGCATGCTACCTTTTGAGTTATTATTTTATCGCAAGAGATACAAGGCATGAGCTTTGGACCGAATGCTGCTTCCTAGAGGGTCTCTCTTTTTCATTATTCATTAGAATTTAGAATGACATCTAATGACATAGTCCTGAAGACTATACTCCTCATCTCCTGGGTTGTTGTGAAAAGAGGTTGCATTGTCAGGTCCTAGTGTCTGGTGGTCTCAGAAATCTTCATTTGGGGTCATTCTTGGAGAACTAGGTCAACAAAATGTCAACAAAATTGATGCTCAGTTTCAAACTGAGAAGTAGATAGTGAGGACCTGGGAGAATTATGATTATAGAGCAAAGTTTACTGAAAAAAGTCGATTATTTAAAAAATGAGCTTTTTTTTTTGAGGGGGAGGCAATCAGGGGTGATTTGCACAATTAGTAAGTGTCTGAGGGTGGATTTAATTAAAATCAGATCCTCCTGAGCCAAGGACAGGTGCTCCATCCACTATACCACCTAGCTAGCCTTTCAACAAGCATTTTTTAAGTGATTATTATGTGTCAGACACTGTACTGGGTGTTAAGGATATAAATATAGAGAGTAAAACAGTTCTTATTCATTATGTGTCAGACACTATATTGGGTGTTAGAGATATCAAATACAGAGTTTCTATTCATTAGTTTACATTCTGTTGGGGAAAACAATTTAATAATAATAATACCTAGCATTTATATAATACTTTAAAGCTGACAGCATATATTATCTCATTTTATCTTCAGGGGAGGTAGATGCTATTATTATCTCTATTTTACAGTTTAGGAAACTGAGGCAGGAAGAAGTTATATTACTTGTCTAGGGTCATACAGCTAGTGTTTCAGGTCAACTTTGAATTTAGGTGTTCTTTACTGTAGGTCCAGTGCTCCTCCCGTCTAGTCAATTTTTACCCATAAAAAGAATTTTCAGAATAAATACAAAATATATGTAAGGTAGAAAGGGAAAGGGTCAAGTCTCAGGGATGTACAGGACCAGGTGTCATTTGGCAGCTTCTTATGTTAGTAGATGCTGTCCCTGCAGGCCCTAAAATCACAATCCAATCAGACCTATGTCAGCTTGGATCCCAGAATCCCAATTACTGAAGACATGGTAAGCCTCATCAATAAAATAACCAGGGAATGAACATATGGCCATCAGCACTGATATTCCAGGTAGAGTTTTATGCTCCAAAGGAAAGCTGGATGAAAAACCCTGGCTGTGTCTGCTTTATACAAGGTCATTCAAGGAGAGGTAGAGGTTCAGGAGAAATTTATTTATTTATTTATTTATTTTTATTTAATAGCCTTTTATTTACAGGATATATACATGGGTAACTTTACAGCATTAACAATTGCCAAACCTCTTGTTCCAATTTTTCACCTCTTACCCCCACACCCCCTCCCCTAAATGGCAGGATGACCAGTAGATGTTAAATATATTAAAATATAACTTAGATACACAATAAGTATACATGACCAAAACATTATTTTGCTGTACAAAAAGAATCAGACTCTGAATTATTGTACAATTAGCTTGTGAAGGAAATCAAAAATGCAGGTGTGCATAAATATAGGGATTGGGAATTCAATGTAATGGTTTTTAGTCATCTCCCAGAGTTCTTTTTCTGGGTATAGCTAGTTCAGTTCATTACTGCTCCATTAGAAATGATTTGGTTGATCTCGTTGCTGAGGATGGCCTGATCCATCAGAACTGGTCATCATCTAGTATTGTTGTTGAAGTATATAATGATCTCCTGGTCCTGCTCATTTCACTCAGCATCAGTTCGTGTAAGTCTCTCCAGGCCTTTCTGAAATCATCCTGTTGGTCATTTCTTACAGAACAGTAATATTCCATAATTTTCATATACCACAATTTATTCAGCCATTCTCCAACTGATGGACATCCATTCAGTTTCCAGTTTCTAGCCACTACAAAAAGGGCTGCCACAAACATTCGTGCACATACAGGTCTCAGGAGAAATTTATAACAGCCAGAATAAGTTTTATCTTATTTCTGGAAAAGGAATTCAGGAACCCAAAGAAACTAATTCCCAGTAAACAGTAATGTAACTGGAATGTAGTATGGATTTGAACCTGGTAAGTATTAAAGAAATGGTTTTTCATCCATTCATTTGTACCAAAACAGAAATGTCAAATGCAGTTATTACACAAATAGTCTGTGGAGCTAGCCCAAAAGAACCATAACTAGGAGTATTTGGATCCATGGCAAATACCAAAAAAACTTCCCTGGACTAAATAGCACAAAAGGAATCCTCAGTTGTAGGAAATGAGGAGCTTGGAGTTTTATCTAACTCTACTACCTTGTTTTCCCTTCCAGAGGAAGGGAGTACATTAGGTAGCTTTCATTCAAATTATTTGTATTTATGAATAATTTGTTGTTTATTCATACTTGTCATCCAAGAAACCTGATAAGTGGATTGGGATAAGAAGGAGTGGTGGTGGTAATATTTACAAAAAAACCAGAACTTTTGGAGGAGCATCTTAAAAGAGGATTTAAGTCACTTTCTTCAAAACTTTCAGAATATCATAATTGGTTAGATTAGAAGAGCTTAAAAACTCATTCTTATACAGATTTCCTTTAGGGATGAAGTCACTCAGAAGCACAATGAAAACCATCTTGGCAAACCATTGTGATGGGATATGCCCCACAGGTCCTGAAGGTCAGGCTCTTGACTCTAGGGTCTATATATTAACATTTTTTTTCCATTTCACCAAGAGCCACTAGGAACTCTTTTGGAAGCTGGTTCTGAATTATACCAGTAGGTGAATGCTGGCTCCAGCAGCCTTTCAACTGGGATAGAGGATGAAGGGTGGAAGGAGGGCATAGTATTTGTCATTTGGCTATTTTTATTGGGTTCTCTCCATTTGAAAGTTGGAAGCTGGACATCTGGGCACAGGACAGCTCCCTACAAGCTCTGTCCAAAATGAATCAGCTAGCTTTTAGTGTTTCCTTTGTTGACAGAAAAGACTATTTCTTTCACATAGATTTTTTGAGTCTCCACCAACCAGATCAATGACCAATCTGTTTGTTTTAGAAAGTTTCCTTGAATCCAAAGGGGAAAAGTGTCTTATCTCTAGTCACAGGGGTGGTAAATGCTAGAGGCAGGATTTAACTTCCCCTCCAACACTCTATATGTCGTGCTATATTACCTCTCAAACATGGAGCTGAAATAACCATGAAAGACATTTAAATTGTGCTTTAGAATTACAAAGCACTTTCATATACATTGACTTGTTTAATTTTCACAGTACTGTATGTCAGGTAGTGGGAGAATTATTTGACCAATAGGAATATCTCGACTCTGACAGGTTAACTACATGATTCATGGACACAGCTACCTTGTTTAAGGGTTAGGGGAAGAATACTCTTAAGACTCTTAACTCCCAGCTATGTGGTCCTTACACTGCACCATGCTGCCCAGAGGGATGCTGTAGCTAATTAACCAAACAGAGGGCTTTGAAGTTAAGATTTCCAGCTATGTTCTGTTATATTTGCTTTGTGATATTAAAGAACTCATTTTTTCTCTTGCAAATTCTCTGGATTTCCCATGAAGAAAGCAGAAATTCAATCCAACATTTATTTAAAACCATTATGTCTATCCATCTCTAGTGCTGGTGGGCAGGGAGGGAGGGAGATAATTTGGAACTTAAAATGTAACAAAAAATTTAATGAAAAAAGTATCAGATCTGGTACTGTGAATACTTGGGTAAAAACAATTTCTGCTTTCAAGGAGATTACATTCTATGGGGAAGGTGCAGGGAAAACAGCATTTGGCAAATAGAATGTTTGATTAGGGAGACAAGATTAAGATGAGGGACAATGGATATAAAAGAAAGGTTTGTGTGGAAAATGATGCCTGATCTGAGCTTGAATTCAGAGAGACAGAAGCTTACTGCCAAAGAATGGGGAGTAGGTGCATTAAAATCATTTGAACTTTACAAATAATCTCAGTTCTTTTACTTGCTGCCTAATAGGATGGGTTTCATTTCTGGACTCTGACATTTCTCCTGGGGAAAGTTTGATGGGAACCCTTTAACTGTTCTGCCAACGAAGTAACTGGTAAAATCTGTCTCCATGACAACATGCCATCACCTTCACACACTGACCTCCCCAATCCTCTGTGAGTAGTTAGCCACATTCATAAAGACCTTCCCAGCTCTCAGTGCCCCATTTAGTATGCATACATTTTCAAAGATTCCTCATTCTGGAGCTATTTTCAAGGACAATTCTCAACTCTCAAGCTGTTTAGCAACATTAGTTAAAAGTTGACAACCATTCTCTCCACATAGTACTGGGCTTCTTGGCTGGTGGGGGAAAAGGGGTGAAAAGATCAATAATTAGAAAGAGAAAAATGATGGCATAATTGGATTCAATAGTCTGAGGAAAGTGGTATAAGTGATTCCAGGTCTGGAGTCAGGAATCTGAGTTCAAATTCAGGCAAGTCATGTAAATTTAATCTTCCTCAGTTTTCTCAAGTATAAAATGAGGATAATAATAATAATACATATCTAGGATTTTTGTGAAGATAAAATGAGATAATATTTGTGAAGTCATTTGCAGGCTTTAAAGTGCTCCATAAATGGTAGCTATTATTCTGTTTAATTTATGGAAGGAATCATTTGCCTGACTGACAGGGAAGAGAAATTCTATTCCCATTTCTTTTTCTACTGTATAATATTGAACAAATCACTGCACTACTCTGGTCCATTGTAGCATTGCCATAGAATCATTGGTCTAGAGCTAAAAGAGACTTTGGAAATTATTGAGCTCAACCTTTCATTTTACAGATGAGGAAGCTGAAGCACAGAAAGATGAAGTCAACCCAAGATAGACAGGTAGTAATTATCAGAGATGGAATTGAATCTAGGTCTTCTCATCCCCCTCCTGTACTACGATGTCCCTTTTTCCTTCTATTGAATCAACTAAATATTACATCACTAAATATTCCTTCCTATCTCACCCTCTTCTGCTTCTAGGGGAAAGTGGGGGGTCTTGTTTAATAATAGTAGTAGCTCCCATTTTTATGATGATTTCCAATTTATAAAGTGCTTTAAAGAAGATCTCTCATTTGTTCTTTGAAATGACTCTACCTAGTAAGCCAGACAGAGGACAGGTTTTTATATACATTTGACAGAGGGTGAACCAGGTTCAGAGGAAAGAAGTGATGCTCATAGGGTCACATAACTTCTACCTAAACCCAGTGCTACTACTCTATAGCATAACTCCTAGGCATGGGAACCAGGAAAAACTCAGCTGAAACCATCAGGGTAAGAGGGAAAAGCTTGACCTGATCTCACACTCTTGTCAGTGATTGTGAGCCACTTCCATGCACAAGGTGCATGGGCTTAGGAGCCTCATGAAGACAACTTAGACTGACAAGAACCATTAATATTTTCTCAAAACACCATGACAACAAGTGACAAGCAGTCACTGAACTAAACACCTTGGGAACGCCTTCCTTGCTGTCACATCTCCTGGCTTTGAACTCTTCTCTATTCCCTTCTCTGACTTCCACTGCAATACCCATTGATTTATACTGAATTATGTTGACATTGTTGCTGATTTACCAATATATTCTCTCACACCCAAAGACTGGTCAGTTTCCATATTCCACCCAAGAATGTTCATCGGTCTCCTTCCTTGCTATGTCGGGACTCACCAGAAGTAATGTTAGCACACTTACTCCTTTTTTAGTACTTCAGTGATATAAAGGTTCACAAAAGAAGCTGATATCTTCCTGAATTCAAATATGGTCTCAGACACTTCCTAGTTGTGTGACCCAGGGCAAGTCACTTAATACTATTTCTCTCACTTTCCTCATCTATAAAGTTTGCTGGAGAAGGAAATGACAAACCACTTTACTCTCTTTCCTAAGATGGGGTCACAAAGAATCAGACATGACTGAAATAACTGAACAAAAACCAGTGAATACTTTAAGGAGTAGTCCTTCATTAAGGCACATTTTAATTGGTGTAAGAAAAGTTTGAGACTTAAGGAGGGAAGCACAGGGGTTGGGGACAATGTGTGGATCAGTCACTTATTATGTGTCAGGTACTGGGTTAAGTGATGGAGATACAAAGGAAGACAAAACCAAGAAATTCACATTTTAATGAAGGAGGCAACATGTAAATTACTAGTTACATACAAGGTATATACAATAAATAGAGATTCTGAAGGAGAAAAAAGGCACTAGTAACTAAGGACATAGGAAAAATATTCTTGAAGACATTAGAATTTGAACTGAGACTTGAAGGGAGCTGGGAAATTCAGAGTCAGAGATATGGGGAGGGGAGTAGAAGCTTCCAGATGTGGAGGACATCACTGTTAAGGTGTAGAGACAACAGGTAGTCAAGGAACTATAAACATGAAAATATAAATGGATAGTAAAGTGTGTGGAGGGCAGTAAGGTATGAAAAGACTGGGAAGATTATAGAGAATAGGGGATATAATGAATCTTAACTACCAAAGAGAAGAGTTTCTATTTGATAATTGAGGTAATAAGGGGCACTGAAACTCATTGTAGAGGTATGACGTGATTGGAAGGACACTAGGAAAATCTCATGGGTAACAAAGTGCAAGATATCTTGGGATGGGTAGAGATCCAAGGCAGAGACATCATTTAGAAGGCTATTGCAATGATTCAGGCAAGAAATGATGAGGATCATTATTGGTACCGTGGTTTTCCAAATGGAAAAAAATGGAGTATTTATAAGAGATGTTGTGATGGAAGGAATAAAAATATTTGGCAACGTATTAGATATGCAGAATGAGTAAGAAAGAGGTGACAAGAATGATACTGAGGTTTTAGTCCCAGATGTTCAAGAATCTTCTTAGTGATCTGCATACTAGTAGAGAAATTTGGAAGGAGAGAAAGTTTTGGGGAAATAGAATAAATTCTGTTTGATGGACATGGGATCTCTATAGCCAATATGAAATGTCTAAGACGCAGTTGAATCTATAGGATTGGAGTTCAGGGAAGAAACTAGAGTGAGGCAAATAGATATGAAAAGTCTCTGCATAGAAATAAAAATTGTTCCCATGGGAGCTGATGAGGTTGTATAAGTTAAGAAGAGAAAGGCAGTAAGGACAGAACTTTCAGGAGTTCCTTCTCTTAGTGGTAGTGACACAGATGAAGAACCATGAAGATGAGAATGAGAAGGAGTAGTTGGATAAAAAAAGAGAACAAGGACAGAAGAATATTAGGAAAACCTGGAGAAGAGAAACTATTCAGAAGAAGGTGATCAACAGTGTGAAAGGCTGCTAAGAAGTCAAGGAGAATAAGGTCTGAGAAAGGGCCATTGGATTTAAGAAATTATTGGTAACTTGGAGAGGGCAATTTTCATTGAATGATGAGATTGGAAATTGGTTTTCAGAAAATTTAGAAGAGAGTGAGAGGAGAAGAAGATGTGCTGATCATAACCTATTTTCTCAAGAAATTTAGCCAAGAAAGAAAGAAGAGCTATGGGATATCTTGTGGGGATGGTTGGATCAGCTGATTTTTATTTAAAGATAGGAAGATATTGTCATGGTAAGGACTAGTAGATAAGGATACAATATAAGAGTGGGGTGAGAATGAGAGCAAGTATTTGCAAATGAGAGAGAATGGGTATTGCAGTTTGCCTTGGCAAAAAGGGCTGTCTTCATTTTAGACTGGAATAAAGGAGGAGGCAGTAGAGAGAAATGTTTAAGTGATAAGAAAGGAGAATGAAGGGGAAAGAGGGAGATTTTAGCAAATGATCTCAATATTTTATGAAGTACAAAGTCAGATCCTTAGGTAAGAAGTTGGGAGGTAAGGAGATCCAGTATTTTGGGAAGTATGAAGACAGATGATAATGTTTGAAACAGCCATTGTGGAGAATGGAATAGTGAATTAATTAGGGAAACACTATTGAGTGTACAAATCATGGTAGTGAAGGCAATAAACCTCACATTTTCTTTCCTTCAAAATCCTACATAGGTTGGGGAGGCAACAGTCTGTTCCTGCTACTTTTTCAGGTATATCCAACTCTTTATGGCTCCATTTGGGATTTTCTTGGCAAAGATAATGGAGTGATTTGCAGTTTCTTTCTCCAAATCATTTTATAGATGAGGAACTGAGGCAAATAAGGTTAAGTACTTGTCCAGGGCAACCAGTATGTGTCTGAGGAAAATGAATCTTTCTGACTCCAGGACCAGTTCTATGCACTATGGCACTGCCTTGCTGCCCCTCTTCCTGCACTAAAATGCATTTCTTTCTTTTTCTAAGACTGTTCATGTTACCTGAAAGAGAATTCTCCCTCCCTGGGAATAAAACATTTAATCTTAAAGGGAGAATCATTCATGCTTTTAAGAGTGGGAAGGATAATCTCATTTAACAAATAAAAAAACCAAGGACCAGAAAGGTAAAATTATTTGCTCAAGATCACACAGGTAGCAGGTTTGAACCTAGGTTCTCTAATTTTATCACTGAGAAAGTTTTAAGAGAGAGAGAGAGAGAGAGAGATAAAAGGAAATTATTGACAATTAAAGCATATCAAAATAGATAGCTGGATAACTAAATAACTAAAACATTTATTAGGTGTTGATTATGTGGCAGTAACTGTGCTAAACTTTTGATACAAACATGAATAAATTCATTTCCTTGTGAAGGCTATGCCCTATTGGGATAGCATGAGGAGGAAGGGTCTGCTCCATATGGGCCGCTTGGTGTGGAAATGACCCGACTATGAGATAGATAGATGCTTGTATTGAGGCAAGATTTGCTCACTTCTAAAAATCCCAAATCATCCCAGAGGTGGTGTCCATGTTTCTGGTGGGGAAGAGATTGGGATGATGGAACTGGTATGGTGTACAGATGACCAGAAAGAATTGAATATTGGACATTTCTGAAAGTCTTGAATGACAGCAAATAAATTGATAAATAGCAAACATTGATTTGCCAAAAGAACTTGATAGAAAAATCAGTAATTTTGGGAGATTTCAACATATCACTAATGGAATATGATAATTCCAACAAAAAAAGAGAATAGGTTTCTTGCCAGGTGGTCATAAGCATAATGGGGTCTGGCTCACTAAGGCTGCTGCCCCTTTGTGCTTTATATACTGTCTGGACTAGATTTCATCTGGAATGTGTTGGGATGGCAATGAAGCCAATAGCAGTTGAATGGAAACCAGAATTCTTAGAAGGACTCAGGGAGCTTGTTCTAGAGAGAAAAACATGGTCACATTTCAAATGTCCCTAAAATTTTATTTTAGTTTTATTCATCTTACAACATAGACATTAGCCAGCTTTTCATTTTCTAAGGCCACAGCTCATTGCTTTACTTAGCCAGTAAGAAGTAGTGCCAGAAATATGGCCCCGCATCAGCCTATCATGAAATTTTCCATTTGTTGTCTATGTTGCATCAGGAGGCTGCCATGTATAGCATGCTGAGCTCCCCACAGTTCCCTGGCAGGTGAGCCAGCCATACAGTATTAGTAAAGATCTAGTCAGAACCTTAATTAGCAATATTTTCACCTCCCATTTGACTGTAAGCAGTCAAGGTCATGGTTTTGGGGAAAGGGATATAGTTACCTGAGTGGGAGGAGGACAAGTATTCTAGGATTTCCTAGTTTCTATCTTATTGAAAATATAGCTGCCTCTTAGGGGAAAAGAGATAGTAGATCCAGAGTAGACCTGAGGTGAGGAAAACTGAGGAGGGCAGGGACTAGGGCCAGGGCATGTAGAGGAGGAAATGTTCCCAAGAAGGCACTATTCTTAAGGACTTTTCCTGTCCTGGGATAAAGCCTCAGCTGACCCACTCTAGTTAACACTTGAATCCCAATCTTCAATTATTGGAGGCCTTCTGACCCACTATATTGTTTAGGATCACTTACATCAGACAACGTCTCCCCTTTAGACGGTATCAAGATTAGCAAATTGTGCTTGCAAAAAATGGATTGCAAGGGATAGATGTGAAATAAAGTGTTCCTACATTTGAATGGACTGAAACCAGGGTTGGCTTTAATATTGACCAGTTCATCTGTACCATACCTATTATGATCTGCTGGCCATGGGCTGGATTCTTGATACTATTAGCTGGTCTGCAGCTGTAGCACTGCTGTACCTATGCCAAAAAATGATCAAAGATAGAAGAAACGATCATATATGTACAAAAATATTTAAGCAGCTCTTTCTGGGGTAGCAAAAAAAGCTGGATGCTAAGAGGATGCCCATCATTGGGGAATGGCTAAAAAAGTGATATATGAATGTGATGGAATGCTATTATGTCACAAAAGATAAGGAAAAAGATGATTTTAAAGAGATATAGAAAAACTTATGAATTAATGCAGAACTAAATGAGCAGGACCAGAACAATTTCTACCATGAATAGCAACAGTTGCTCCCCACTGCCCCACTTTTCTCCTGCCTTGTTATGTAACTCTAATATGCTCAAGGCTTAAATCACACCCAATTCTAGTTAGAACTAGCTGATAAAACTCTCCACCAAGCTTGCTGCTGTAGTTTAATTATGATTTCACTTTTCTCATCTTGAGTAGGTTTTCCTGGCTAGATTTTAGAATTCCTCCACTTCCACTGCTAATGCCTCATGTCCCTGACCCCATTTTCTCAGGAGTAATGGGACAGCTATCATAGCAGACTCTTGGTCTGAAAATCCTGTACAAATCCAGGCCTCCAGTGGTTTTCTTTGCCTGGAGAATAGATTCTGCTACACTTCTACCTACCACCAAGCCAGCATATTTCCCAGAGGGACTGCAGGGCAACATAGGCCACCCTAGCTTCTCTATTCCTAGTGGAATTTGTGTTTCCTTCTCTGCTGCTCTTGGCTAAGTATCAGGTAGCCAGCCATTCCTACCCATTCCAGGGTCACATGCCTTTCATACAAACTCTACCTTAAATCTGTGTGATATCAATATTACAAAATTGAGCATTTTTGAAGTCTTGTATAAATTAGATTTAGATTATGAGAATAGTTTATACAAAACTCAACTCTGAAAAAATAACTGAAGTCCCTAAGACCTTTCATTAAGCCATTGACCATGATTTTAGAGGACTGATGATGAAGCACGCTAGGAGAAAGATGATGGATTCTGGGTGAAGAATGAGAAATGTGTCTTTGAACTCAGTAAAGAATTTTGTTTTATTTGACTATGCACATTTTTAAACAAGGAATTTCTTTTCTTTTCTTTTTTTTTCTGGTGGTATGGTAGTTAGAGGACCAGACTTGGAATCAGCAAAACCTAAGTTCAAATCTGGTCTCCAATAACTGGCTAACTTAGTTACCCTGGCAAAAATCACTTAAGTACTGTCTGTTTTAGTTTCCTCAACTGAAAAAGTGGAACTATTAATAGCATCTTCCTTCCAGGAATATTATGAGGATTAAATGAGATAATATTTGTTAAAAACCAAAAAATAAAACAACATATTTTCCATAGTGTTTACCACATAATAGATGCTATATAAAGCCTATTCTTTCCCTCAGTCTCTCTCCTCCCTTCCCTCTTTTTCATTGGAGTGAAGTGGGATGAGGAGAAAACATATGCTTGTTAATTAAAATATATCTAAATAGACACTAATAAAAGCTTCCTACAGGAGGTTCTTTCTAAGGCTTTCTTTTTCTTTGTCCACTCTTCTCCCAAATTTAATAAGTCACAGAATCACAGAATATCAGAGATGAAAAAGACTTTCAAGGTTGTCTAGTCCACCCTCTCTCATTTTATACTTAATATCCTGAGAGGTAGGTGACCTGTTCAAGTTCACATACTTAGTAGACACTATTATTCTTTATATGAATATTAGGCTTCCCTCTGCAACTGGTATAGTAGAAGGATGGAAATCACTGATGATCTCATACAGACATTAATAAGCAGGAGCCTTTCCCCAGTCCTCACCCATTTATTTTAACAGTTCTACTGAGGCGAAATTATTTTGTTCAAAGTCAGCAGTGAGAAATCTCCATTCATCTGCTCATCCCTCACTTCAGCTTCTTGTCCTCCTACTTCTAGGAGCCTAGCCACTCTGCCTTACTCTTTGTCATCATTCCTAGATAAGTTCTTCTGATGGGCATCCTATTGCCTCTGAAGAGAATCCAATTGATTTCCCATTGCTTGTCTTTACAGGAGTGAGGATGGATTTACTCTCACATCTCATAACCAACTAAACCCCATAAATAGTAGCAGTCCATATTTTCATAGTTCTTTGAGGTTTAAAAAGTGCTTTTTTCATATCCCTGTGAGAAAAAATTATAGGGCATCCAAAAATTTGAATGCATTTTTAAGTTATTAAAACATAAGCTCTATATATCTTTATTATCATGGAATCATTCTTTGAAAAGTGAAAAAGAGAGAGAGAGAGAGAGAGAGAAGAAAGGAGAAAGAGAGAGAGAGAAAAAGAGAGAGACACAGAGAGAGAGACAGAGAGAGAGAAAGAGAGAGAGAGACAGAGAGAGAGAAAGAGAGAAGGTGTCTTACCTTGGTCCCTAGAGACTGAAGAGTAGTATTATACCTGGACATATTGCCTTTAGAGCCTGGGGAAAGCCAGGAAAATCTAAGACAGACAAAGAATGGGAACCTCTGTGACCTAGAGTCCAGGCCTTCCTTCCCATTCATGTAATTTCTCAAAAGTACTACAACTACCTCTGACTCCCATTGGTTTTATCAACTTAATACATTTTTAGAAGACTGGCTGGTTGGCTCTATAACTTTTTTTTTAAGTACCTTCGGTTAATTAACATGCACCAATTCAAGCTATTTATGTGACTTTTCATTCAAAATGGTCAGTTAAAATGAATGAATGAACAAACAAAAGAATAAATGTATACAATGCAGTGCAATAGCATTTATTAAGCAATATGGTATTCCAGGTACTAGGAGTACAAATAGATAAGAAAAGACAGCTTTTTCTTTTAAGCTTTTATTCTAATAGGAAGACAATGCGTGTTGGGCTGTTTTGACTAAGGAGAGTCACTTTGGTCAGAATATTTACTGGGATGTCAAATGGGGGATAGTGGAATGGTTTGACACAATTTTCTAGGAATAAAGGCATTGGTGATGATTCCAGACTGAAGGTGAGGGGTTAGAAAGGGTTGGTGATACTGTTGAGAATTTCACTGAAGAGAAGGGAGTAAAATGAAGCATGGTTGAAGCCTTCTTGAAATACTGGGCCAGGAGAGATAGTCCCCACTCAGATTATCAGGAGCCCTAGGAGAGAAATTCCAGAGATGCGAGGTGGTTGGCAGGTCAGCAAAATTTCTGAAGTTGTCTAGGTGATGGTGAATAGGAATTGGGAAAAAAAAAATCCTTCCTTGTAATTCACATATTACCCAGAAATCCCTAGCTTCTTAGGATTTCAATCCCAACTGTCCAAAATTATTGACCAATCACCTCGAAACAGGTTTTGTGGATAGTAATTGTCCCGAGCCTGTAACTTTGGTATCTTCATCATGGTAGTCTAGCCAACCAAGATGCTACTGTGTGAGCTTGGGTCTTGGCAGCTAGTTTGCTGCAGATCCTTGGGAAGAATCTTATGGGGAAGTACACAAAGGGCTACTTATTCTTGTAAGGAAGTTTGAAATAACTTCTTACCTTCTCTGTAAGGCTTGATCAACACCTCAGCAATACATAGTGAACTTGATCCACTAGGAAAAAAGAAAAACAACATTGTTATTTTCAGGACTCTCTTCCCTCCTGTATCTCTCCTTTACTTTTGCTGGCTCAGGTTCAAGCAGAAAGTCCACTGTTGCTTTTCACAGTAATGGAAACTCAACTCCTTCCAAACATTTTTTAAATGTCTCCTTCCATCACTGTGCAGTATCCCAAGGCAATAGGTACTTTATCATTCAGGATTCTTCCTGTTTATCTATATCCTTCTTTTACTCTGGTTAATCTCAAGTCAAGGAAAATGACTGGGGAGACCATAGTAAGGTTGAAATGGCTCTCTCCAAAGCTTCCCTGAATGCTTATATATTTCCGTTGTCATCTCAGTAGGAGCATGTCAAAGAGATGAGCTTATTGGTCAGGCCTAAAGATTATTTCTTTACCAACCCAACATGACAAAGTTAAATGGTGCCCCAGGCTCAGAGTTGTTCTTCCTATTCCTCCTGTATTTATTACTCCAACATAATCTTTTGGTTTATTAAGCCTTTGGGAAAAAAATAAAATCCATCTGCCAAGACCTTAAAGCAGTGCTAAAGGAAAGCAATATATAAAGGCTATAATTGGGGAGAGGGGAGCTACTGGGCTGTGATGTACTGCATGGCACCAAGTTTGCTCAATATGTCCAGAGATAAATATCCTTGAATTAAGTTCAGAAAAAAGTACCACCTTGCTAAAAGAAGATGGGGGCCTGGGCTTTGGAACTTCCAGGCTTTGGGATAAAAGGAGGAAAAAGCCTTACCTCAGTTTCAGTCAAGTAGAGTCCTTTCCCATCCTTTGAGAGGTTACGAAAAGCCCCTAGATAGTGATTGTGGGGGAGAGAGAGAGAAAGAGAGAGAAAGAGAGAAAGACACACACACACAGACAGAGAGATAGAGACAAAGACAGAGAGAAATCCACAGAGAGAGATAGAGAGAAGCAGAGGAGAGAGGGAGGGAGAGAGAGAAAGAGAGAGGAAGAGAGAGAAAAGCAGAGAGAGAGGGAGAGAAAAGAGAGAGAGAGAGAGGGAGAGGAGGAGAGAGAAGAGTATCAATGAATATTTTAAAAATGTATAGGCAAAGGAAATTTAGAAGGTGTCCCCCTTCTAGATAAGCAGGGCAGTTTTATTAACACCATGTTGAATTTAACTACATTTTAAAAAGCTGTGTAATAAAAGTTCCCAGTTTTATATGAGAATCAATTAAGCACTCTCTAAATGTCAGATACTGTGTCTGAGGATAAAAAGAAAAGCAAAATCATTAATGTCCTCAAGAAACTTACGTTCTAATGAGAGAAACTATTTGGGCATAAATAAGAATATATGAAATGAATACAAAGGAGACATAATCCTCCCTTTCTGTCATTCTTTGCATATAGCCAGCATATTCATGTCATTAAATTCACAACTTTTAAAAATGAAGGAAAGGTTATGGGAAGGCGAAAACAAGGGGTGCTTCATTCAGAGAAACAAAGGAGGAGAGAAGGGCAAGTGGAAGAAATTTTAGGGTTTTATGTGTTGTGCTGTTGGCATTTTTAAAAATCGTGATCAAGTACCTTTTTATTCATTCTCCTTACTATTTCTTTGTTCACATTGTACCTACTTATAAGTTCTCTTTTCACCTACCCTTCCATGTAAATCTATCTCTTTTAAGCTCAGCCCAGGTGCCTTTCCCCATCCAGAGCACTTTCTCTGATGTTTCTAATCCACACTCATCTCTTTCTTCTCCAGGCTCCTTTAGCAGTTAGAGTTGGAACCACAAAAAATAATACTCGATTGTCTTCTGTTCACTATTTCACAACATTAATCTTGTCTTCACAGACTGTGAACTCTTTGGCAAAAGGGCTCTGTAAATCTTAAATTTCTCTCATGTTGTTATAAAAGTCTAGTGTAGACCTAGACATGTTGTAGAAATTTGATCAGTACTGATTAATTGATGCCAAAATTGTACAACAAAGTCTTTTTCTCAAGCTTCTCTTTGCCAGACCCGCTGATGCTGATCTTATAATTAGAGATATAGAGCTGGAGGAGACATCAGAGGCCATATAGTCCAACTTCCTCATTTAACAGATGATGAAACTGAAGGCCAAAGAAGTTAAATGACCACTCTGAGACTGGATTAGCACAGCAGGGATTCAAACCCAGGGAACACTCAGACACCTTGGGAAGGTCACTTTCCTTCTCTGTACCTATTTTCTCATCTGAAAAATGGCAGTTACTCATGAATAAAGGAAGAACTCATTATCCTGGCAGCTCCTTCAGCCTGTAACAATCTCACCCTTAAACCTTCTTTAAGAATGGACATTTAAGGATGGAGGGGCAAGGCAGGTAGCTATCGTGATGGGGGAATTTCAGGGACAATGGAAGAAGGGCTCCTTGCCAATGTATCCTCCTCCTGATTGCTAAGGTTATTTTAACCGAAGATCAAAGTTTTCATTCTATTCTTAAGAAAATAACAATATCGACTAGAGTTCACATTATGACGTAAATGACTAATATTTAGATATTGATTGATATTGAGGAATTTGAAGGAGATTAGGAAGAAGGGGGGCACTAGGTAAATGAAGAGGTAGGAAGGGGTGCTATGTTGGAGAGAAAAGATGAAGGGATACTGGATGCACCCAAGATGAACAAAGACCAGTGAACCCAAATTCAAATCACTTGTGTGAATTTTGGAAAGTCTTTCCTGATTTGGCCCTTAATTTCTTATTTGATTATGAGGATGTCAAACTAGGTGGAATCTAAGGTTCTTCCCAGACAAAAAACTCCTCTGAACTTTACCTTTTTCTTTTTTGCCCACTTTACTTAGCTCTGTCTCTTCAGCCCAATTGAGAATACCTCATCTCTCTCAAGAACTTTAGAACTGATTGCATTACATGGGAGACTTTGGCACAGAACCTCCCAACATGGAGTGTTCTCATCAGAAAAGGTGCTATGCTCAATGAGCAAAATAGAATTGAAGTAGCTCGGAAGAAATGTGAGATGCGCAAAGTTAGAGAATCTTCCCTAAATGTTCATAAGGACTATTTGTGCCCAATCTGTGGCAAAGCATTCCCAGCTGATATTGATCTGATAAACCAGAGTTGGACACAGTTTAACTTGACTCTAACATAGTGATGTCATTTTGGTCCTCTTCGAGAATGAAGGACAACAGCCATTATCTCTTCATAACTGCTGATTAGTGAGGCAGGACCTGGCTGACTCCATTTCCTTTCCACAATACCAAGGGATGAGCACTCTGGATCTCTGAAGGTCAGTAATGGGGATCCCTACAATTTTTTCCTGCTTTGTGAAATTAAATGTGAATAAGGATTTCTCAGAACTTTAGCTCTCCCTCTTAACATACTTACTTGACATGATTTCAAGTCTGATGAGGAAACAGATCACGTCAGCAAAATATATTTTTCCATCTCCATCTCCATACCTGATGGCCATAAGATCTAGCAGCTCACTATTAATGGAAGGACCTAGAAATAATTCTGATAACAAAAGTGTGTTATTGACTCAAGATGAGAATGAGATGAAGAGAACTAGCATAATTGACCTTGGCCCTTTAGGAAACATGTTTAAAGGTGGAACTGGGGCATAGTAACTTTTTCTTTCTTTTTTCTCTTTTTTAACCTGTTAGTAGTCGCTAGCATCCCTTTCTGGCAACAATACATTTTGACTTAATGGAAGATAAAAATCTAGATGCTTTGATGAAAAAAATTTTATGACATTAAAAGTATATTTATTTATAATAAAACATTAAATTAAAAACAATTCATTATGGTGACAACCTGAGTAGTGTGCCCTGGACAGCAGCTACCTACTTTGTCTACCCTTAGGTCAGCCTCAGTTGAAGGTGCCAACTGTACTTCTGGTAAAACCTCAGTATTAACTAATAACTTGCCCCTAATTTAAAGCTTTTTCTGCTACTTATATGTCCCCTTCCATTTGCCTCCTCCTTCTATGTATCAGACAGATTTCACTCAGTTTCATTTAGCTCTAAACCCCTCCTGAAAGGGATCCATCAATCTGCCAGGAGATATTATCCTCCGGCTGGCCAGATGCTGAGAAGCTCTTTCCAGGCACTTATCAATCAGACAGAGCTATTTTCTCACAATTAGAGATGCTCGGGGGAGAAAAGCCAATTAGGAAAAACATGCCAATACAGGAGAAACCTGCTGGGTGCTGAGAGCATCTGAGCCCTGGAAGCCAGTAGAGGTCAGCAGAAGGAAAGAACTTAGTGCAATACTGGTCTCTCTGCTGAAGCCATCCAGTTTGCTGGGATAATCTTGCCTGGAATATGTCAGATCTGCCTTCATCTCCTTCTCTTTATGTTGGGTATTTACAATAAGTCAAGAACAAGAGTCATACGTGCTGAGAGGGGAAAGGAAGGATTGCAATCTGTACAGTTGGAGGAAGATTACAGACCCATTCTCATCTTGGATCACTGTAGAAGAAAGCCATTGGAAGGATGCTCTATTTCTGAACTAGCTTTTTGTACTGTCTGTGTCTTAGTAACCCCGAAGAGCTCTGGAAGGATGGAGAACTAGCCTTAGGGTCAAGCAAATTTAGATGCTAGATTTGCCATTAACATATACTAGTTGTATGATCTTGAGCAAGTCATTTAACTTCTTTTAACCTAATTTTCTGAAATAATAATAATAATTTTGATAGCTGACATTTAGGCAGTTTAAAGTGCTTTACAATCTGCAAATATCACTTAAAAATGGAAAAAAAGGAAATTACCCACTTCATCTCCAATGAGCCTCACAGCAACCCTATGTGAGATGGGTACTGCTAATATGATTATTCCCACTTTAGAGATGAAGAAATTGATGTTCATAGAGGTGAGGTGATTAAACAAGACCCTTTTGTACCTGATTCTCGTATCACTTTCCACAGATCACAACTCATGAGGAATCCAGGGCCATTCTTCTCTACTCTCCGGAAAATGTCCTTATATAGGAAAAGAATGAATTTGTTCATTAAACTAAGCAACAGCAAGACACTAATGTGTAAAGATCATTGTTAATCACTGGGAGAAAAACACAGTTGAGATGAGACATGGACCCTGATCTCAAGAACTTTCTTCATAAGGTATTTAGGTTGGAGCAAGTATTATTTATCCTCATTTTAAAGAAGACAAAATTGAGGGATATTAAAGGACTTCTCCAGAATTGTGCAGCAAATGCTAAAACTAAAATTTGAACCCATTTCTAGCTCCAGCTAGGTTGCTCTATTGATAGAGCACTGAGCCTGAACTCAGGAAGACCAGAGTTCACATCTAGCCTCAGATACTTACTACCTATGTCACATCACTTAATCTGTCAGCTTCTTCCTCTATAAAATGGGCATCATAATATTAACTACTTCTCAGTGTTTTTGTGAGGATAAAGGAACTATTATTAAAATGCTTTGTAAATCTTAAACCATTCTCTAAATATAATAATAACAATTATAAATAATGTTATGCTCTTTCTCTAAGAACTGGAAAATCAGTGAGCATCTAAGGTCTTTATCTTTAAAATAAAGCTCTGGATAAAAGAAGAAACTGGGTAATCCCTGTTTCTGGTATCAAACAGAATTTAAGCCTCTCAGTAAGAGATAAGCTCCTTGAGGACAAGGATTGTTTTGTTATTTTTGCATCCTCAATATGCAGCACAATGACTGGCACATACTAAACACTTAAGTGTGTGTTGATTGATTATTCATGAAGGTTATTTTTGTAATAACTGCAATGAGATCCAGTAAAGTAGACATAGGAAATGGAATAATAAAATGGATGAAGGCCAGTAATACATTTAAATCCATCATGGCTGGGCTACCATTGCATATGCAACAACTTTGAAATTTTCTGTTTTATTTCCATCCCTTTCCAATTGCTATCTGTTGCCTTCCCTTAATTCCCTCACAGTGGCTTGCCTTCTTATGGGCCCCTAATATTCTAACTAGATCTGCTTCTTTCCAAACTATTTAGCATGACTTGTGTATCTTTTTCTCTTGGAGGTCACCCAGGAATATCCATGGAGAATTACTATTCTCAGACAAAATACCAAGAAGGCAGGTTGTAGGACTGAATATATCTTTGGGGGATGCTGGTTGGAATGATTTATGGGGTTCAAAATAGGAAATTGGAAACTTTTCATGGAAACAAAGAAAAATTGGTATTTGTTCAATTTCTGGTGTTAACTTTATTCTAAATAGAAAAGAAATCTCCAAATCTTCCCAATTCAACAAACATTTATAATAATGATGATGACATTTCTATAGAGTGTTAAAGTTTTCAAAGTGTTATATTTGATTAATTGATTTTTATAACAACTTTGTGAAGTAGGTGCTATTACCACCCCCCATTTTACAAATGAGGAAATGGTCCCAGTGAGGTGGTCTGACTTTCAGGGCATCACACAGCCAGATCACACAATGGCTGAGATGGGATTTGAATATGTTACCATATATAATCTAATTCTCTAATTGTACAGATTGGGAAAGTAAATTTGACTCACCCAAAGTCACACAATTAAATCAAGGATCTAAGGATTAACAAGCATTTCTTAAGTACCTACTATGTGCTAGGTTCTGGGAATGCAAATGTAAAAGCTAGAGAATCATATATTTAAGGAATTTATTTTATATTTGCTAATTAGTTCCAGGACTATCACTAAGATACTTCCTCATCCAGTGCTTTTCCCACCATACCTGAACTGAATTGAAGATTATTAGAATTTAGGTCATTACCTGATACCGAATAAGCTTCTTCCACAGCTGCTCAAATTCTTTTAATTCCAGACGTCCATTGACCTTGACCTTTGCCAGAAGGAGAGTTAAGGTCAATCTTCTCCAGTGTGCTAATGAGCAGGGAGATTGGTTTTAGTCTTACCATCACTGGAGCCATGCTTCAGCTACAGGTCAGGTAACTAACAGCTAAACAACCAAGACCATCATGAATCAGTTATATTTGGGCTGAATGTCCAACTCCTAAAGTAAACTTGGATTAGATTTTTTTTTTTCCCCAAGAGAAAGAGAAGAACTGGGGTTTGGCTGAAGGAGAAATCCCCATTCTATATTTAGTAGGTGGAAAAGACGAATAGATTGTCTTCCATAATTTTGGAAGAAGCTTTTAAAAAAATGAATATTAGTAACATTTATTAAACATACCAGAATTGGGATGGAGAAACATACCACCACACCAAACTGATTTATTTTCACTGATAAGAGTTGAGATGGGAAAGCACCTCCCAAAAGCTTTATATAAACATAAATTATTATCTAGTGAATAAATATACCTTGAAGGTGTCCTCAGAACCTTCACAAATCCTTCTGAGTTATGTCAACAAATGCATTCTCTTTTTTACACCTTTTTTTCACCTCTAAAGGTTCAGTTCCCCTTTAATGTTCATCTGACTCTCATAAGATTTTAGAAGACGTCACACCTTTTCCTTCAAGTATCTTTTCACCTACTGGGTAGCATAAGCACTGAAAGAAAAAGAATCTAGCATATGCTCTAGCTGGGTATGAATGGGGCTGAGTAGGGATTGGCCCGGATCTGGGCAATGAGGTCATTATTGCCCCCCTTCCTGCTTCCCCACCATAGCTGCTTGCTGCGAGAGCCATGATTCTCTCATGGCAAATCCATGGCTTGAAGAAAGCCATATTGACATGGCAGATGTACCCCCTGACTAGGCAAGATGGGGGTCCTTCCTATTTGGTTGGGAGTGTCATTGGGAAGTCATTTCAGGGTCCCAAAGCAGGAAATATGTTAATATATCTATTTGCTCCTTGTTGCTGCCTTCATGAAATAAAACAACTCTTATATTTGAAGGTCAGTCTGGTCATACTATCCAATAGTCAGGACAGCAAGCTATGGCTGAAATAATCCATCTCAGAGAGAAATTGGAGAAATGAGAAGAGGACTGGGAAAAAGACTCTGTCAGCCTTTTTGCATATACCCAGCATTTATAGATTTTTCTAAAGCCCCTCTGCAGGCAGTGGGTTTGCCTCTGGCCATTTTTATTCATTTGTCAGAGATCTGTGATGTCCTAGTCATGCTGCAGTGCTGTTCCAGGCCCCAAAAGAAGTATTGGGAGAGACAGGGGACTGAGTTATGTTTTCATCAGGAAACCCTCTTGTTCTACAATGACCAGCAATGTATTTCCAATAGAGTCTTGTTAACAATTGGAGAGTGGTGTATCTATTTCACCTAAAAGGTATAGAAAATATACAGGAGCATACATGCATGCACACACACAAGAGATGAACAGATTTTAGGGCAGCTAATAAGGAAATTTCACAGTGGAGCTGGTTTCCTCTCTCCCCTTCCTCCCGGTCTCTCTCTCTCTGTCTCTGACTCTTGTCTTTTTCTCTCTGTTCCTCTCTATGTGTCTCTGTCTTGTTTCTGTCTCTGTCCCTCTCTATGTGTCTCTGTCTTGTTTCTGTCTCTGTCTCTGTGTCTCTGTCTCTCTTTTCTGTCTCTGTCTCTCTCTGTTTCTCTGTCTCTGTTTCTGTCTCTCTGTCTCTGCCTGTCTCTCTGTCCCTCTCTGTCTATATGTCTCTGTCTCTCTTTTCTGTCTTTCTCTGTTTCTCTGTCTCTCTCTATGTGTCTCTGTCTCTCTGTCTCTGTTTATCTCTGTTTCTGTCTCTCTGTCTTTGTCTCTTTCTCTGTCTCTGTTTCTGTCTCTCTATCTCTGTCTTGGCTTGAAATGTAGAGTGAATACTGAATAGGAAACTTGTTGAATGATGACTGAATTTTTTTCTCAGAAAAAAGGAATAAAAGGATGCTGGATCAAGGAGAGTTCAGGAAAGCAGCTTCTCCCTTGTCTAAATATACTGTCAGTAATACATAGTGGAAAGAGTAATTCAGTTCGTAGGACCCGAGTTCAAGTCCTGCCTTGGACACTTATTATGTGATCTTGGGAAAGTCTCTTTACCTGTAGGGGTCTTACTTTTCCTCATCTGTAAACTATAGGGTTGGACTAGATGGCCTGTGAGGTCCCTTCCACTTAGAAATAGATGATCTTATGAGTTAATCTAAAGATCAGTTGTGATTTTGTCAATGTGTTTCATCTCTTTACTTTCACACACATTCTTTTGCCTTCAGCTCGCTCCTATATCCATAGGAGTTTCTCTATCTCTGCTCCCACCTTTTGGTTGTTTTTAATCTCCTTTCTCCAACTGCTGAAAAAGCATCTGCACTAGAATACCCTCTGCCTTTCAGTTCATGGCTATTAGCTCTAGATCTGGAAGGGGCCTCAGAGGCCACGCAGTTCAAAGACCTCATTTTGAACATGATAAAATTGAGACCCAGGAGGGTCAAGTGACTTCTAAGTCATGTGGATGGTCTATTGAAAATATCATTTGAACCCAAATTTTCCAAAAGCAGACTCAGTATATTTTTTACTTTCCCAATTGTGACTTCAATCCAGTATATTTAAAATCAGTCATTATCATTACCTCCATAACTAAATTCAGATTTTCACTCTTAATAGTGGGAGATATATTCATCAGATTAGATCTTAGAAAGCCATTGTGGACAGAATCAGTGGAGATTCCATTCCCTCATACAAATCCTTAGATTATTGAATCCTGAGAAATGGCATTTGCCCTGAATTTCTCACACCTAATTACTTAGGGGATATCAAAATGGTGGAAATGGCTTTAGAATAAGGTGAAATGATGAGAAGAGACGGCATGAAGGATACATCCATCAGAGCCAAAATACTCCGGCACTCATCAAAGGTGAATGTTCTCTCTCGGGGTTCAGAAGAGTTACCTGAGGAAAGAAAAAGGACAAAAGGGTGGGAAATAGGAAGGGTATATACTAGGTGACATTCTAACTAGGCAAGCATCTCTTACTTTTAAGGAATTCTTTGTTGAGAAGGCTTTGTAGCTGAGAGGCATCAATATCTGGGCCCTAAGGCAAAAAAGAGAAGAGGATTGGAATAGCAATAGCAATGATTATTAAAAATAATATTCAGCATCTGTCTGACACACAGCACCTGATTTGCTATAGAAGAGTCAAGTATAGTCAAGTATTCCAAGGATTAATTCACATTGTACATAGAGTCCTTGAGGCCTGTTTTTCCTAGCCATAGGGATCTCAATCTCCTTTGAGCTCTGTATTCCCAAAGCACTTACTAGTTATTATTGTTCTTTTGGTACTTAACACTATCTTATAGTGTGATACCTCTTCTCTTTTTAGTTCATTTAAATGTAATGTGTATTTTAAAGCATCTAATCTGTGTCAGACCTTTGCTGGATTCTGAAGACAAAAAATGAAAAAGTCCCTGACTTCTAAGAGTATTCATTCTCCTGGTCAGAAGTGTATACAAGTGAGTAAAAATACATTAATTTTAAGAGGAAGGCGACTAAAAACTAGAGCTCAGGGAATATTTACATAAAAGGAACTATATTTTATACTGTTTTCCATTTTCCATACTATCTACTGCAGTGCTTATGACAGATAAAGAAGTTATTTAAAAATACCTTGTTCATTATTCTAGCATTCCCATTATACAGATACAAAATGCAAAGCATTAAAAAAAAGACAAAAGCGTGTTCTGTTTTATCCCTTAGCAAAGAGCAATGATCTTTGGTAATCATGAAAGCCAGTCTTATCTTACCCTGGTTTGCATAGCATCTAGATAGGAAAAGGGAACAAACCCCAAAAGAGAATATCAGCTTCCATTTGTCCCCTCATTCCTCATCACTCTCTCTTTTCAGGGAAACTAAAATTATTATTATGGAGAACTATAAACGGCTCTTAGCAAGTTTGTGTCACATTGCTCTTTGTTTCTTGTCTTTTGGCACTTTGATCCTTTACACATTCTTAGAGAACAAGGCAAAGAATGCTGATTCATGAAATCCCTCCTCTGATACTGCTGCTCTGACTTTACCACTCAAGCTCCTTGGGACACAGTTTCTTCAATTGTAAGATGAAGAGGTGTTGGACTAGTTGTTCTTGAAGAACTCCTTCACATCTGTGATCCTTTTCCCTCAATTGCCAAGCATGTTTGTTAGTACTATAGCTATAGGTAAGCAAGCTTAGTCAGGACCATTGCTAGAGAAAATTTAGAAATAGCTATTTCTGGGTTCCAATACTCCGACGCATAGCTAGACAAGTTGCTGGCTGTTATTAGGACATCTGATAACGTGGAACCTTTTGGCAGATTCATTTGTTTATTGAGAGTAATTTTGTTCCAGGTAGCTCTCCATTGTTACCTCTCCTAGGAGCCACTGTATTCTAACACTTAGTTTTGTTTATTTATGTATTTATTTGTTTTGGGAGTTATTTTTATAGTTTTATTATTTTTAATTTTTTTTAATTATAGATTTTTATTCTCAAAAAATATATATGGATAATTTTTGACATTTACCCTACAAAATCCTGAGTTCTAATTTTTTTCTTTCCTTCCCATTTCCCCCAGTTGATGTGATCCATTATATATTAAAACATGCTAACACTTACTTTTAAATATATAGTGAAAAATTTTGTCCTCTTTTTCAAGGAATTTCAGTCACATATTCTCTAGGCTTTCATTATCACTTCTACCATATGAGTTTTTAATCCTTGTCTCTAATCCTATTGCCTTCTGAGCTTCTATTTCACATCTCTAACTGATTGCTAAGCATTTTTATTTGAACATCTCACTCTTACCTTATATTCAACATATGCAAAACTTACCATACATCCAACATGTGTAAAATTAACCTTATCTTCTCCCCCCCCCCAAAAGCTGCTCATCCTGACTTCTCTGTGTTAGACAGTACATTGAATACATCTTTTGTGGAGATTGTGTTAAAATCATAAACAATGAGAAAGTATGGATTATTTTTCAAATTTGATTGATAATGGACATATCTCCACCAATGAGACAGGATCTCCAATGAGCTGTTTTTCAGTCATTTTTCAGTCATGTCTGACTCCTTGCGACCCATTTGATGTTTTCTTAACAAAGATACTGGAGTGGTTTGCCATTTCCTTCTCTAACCCATTTTACAGATATGGAAACCGAGGCAACCAGGATTAAGAGAACTTGTCCAGGGTCATCCAGCTAGTAAGTGTCCAAGGCCAGATCTGAGCTCAGGAAGATGAGTCTTCCTGACTCCAGGCCCTGACACTATCCATTGTACTACTTAGCTGCTCTGAAATGAAGTATTACCATTGTTCTATCAGTTTTCCAGGCTAGATAAATTAAGATCATTCTCAACTCTTCTTTGTTTCCTTCAACAACCAATTGGCCAGAAGATTCTCTTTGTTCTTCCTTGTTTTTGTCTGCCTTATTTTCCTTCCTTCCTATTCCAATTGCTCAATTCTTGTCTCTTAATGCCAGGCAATTGAAAAGTTTCATAGCCCCCATTTTTCCCTTACTCCAATCTATCCAACTTAGCACAGCCAAATTAGTGTTCCCCAAATACTACTTTACATAATTACTTGCCTGTTCAAAAACCTTCAATGGTTTTTCAATGTTTTCAGAATAAAATTCATTTTAATATGGCATTCAAAGTGTGTCATAATCAGACCACTTTCTACCTACATTTCCAATATTATCTCGAGCAAGCTTTCATCTGATCCAGGATTTCTTAAATTTTTTCTACTGGTGACCTCTTTTTTTGCCCAAGAAATTCTTATGTGACCCCAGGTATGTAAATATATAAAATAATTATATGAATCAAATATTTGCTGATAGTAAATCATAAAGAAATTAATTTAAAAAATTTCATTACTATACTCATGCACTATCAACTCTAGCCAAATAGGACTTAGTCTTTGTTTTCTGAATATGCCATTCACATTTTTTCATTGCCTAGAGTGCTACTGTCTCTTTTCTCTACTTTTCTAAGTCTTATCTTACCATCTCTGCATAGAGTAGGCACCTGACAAATGTTTTCTCTTTCAAATTGTCTTTCAAATCCCATCTTTTCTATGAAATGTCTGACTGTTCTAACGGCAATGTTCATTATCTCTGCCACTCAATGGACACTTAACAGATGCTATCAGTTTTCTTCACATATCTATCTTGTTTTCTCAATCAAATAATAGACTTGTTGAGTCAGGAATTTTGTGCCTGTCCCTAGTAACTAACATAACGTCTCATTTAATAAATTATGATGATGAGCAAAGGACCTCTCTGTCCCCTCTTCCAATATAGTCACTGCATAATACTCAGCTTTGGTCCAGATACTGAATTAAATTCAAATAAATTTTACAAATATTTTCAAAGCACCTGCTATGAGCCAGGACTTACGGAAGAGGATGGAGATTCCAAGACAATAACAAAATGGTCCCTGCCTTCAAGGAGCTTATAGGAGGACATAATACATAAAGAAATAAGATGTAAATGTAAATATTAGGCAACTCAATAGAAAGTAATTTTTAGAGGAAGAGATAGCTATCATATGGAAAGATTCAGAAAAAAAACTTTGTATAGGAAGTAGGAAAACTGTGCTTTGATGGAAGCCGGGGAATCTCCAAGGCAAAGATAAAGAGAGAATGCATTCTAGGTATGATGGACCACTTGTGCAAAGATGGAGAGGGGATAGGATATTATAAATGTGAAACTTCTACCAAATGAATCTATTTGGAATGAAAAGGCAGGAAGTGTAGTAGTATGGAATAAGAATATAAAGGTAAGGGTGTTTTAAATGCCAGATTGGGGTAGTTCTATTTTATTCTACAGGCTATGAGAGGCCATGGAGTACACTCAAAAATATTAAGGTGCATTACTTAAATTACATTTCTCTGTGCAGTAGAGCCCTAGAGTGCCACAATGAAGAATGATGGATTGACATGGGATATTTAAAAATTTTGATTTAACTTCTTAATAAATGGAATTGTTAGGTATTTCTTTTGGCCTGGAGTACTGTCAAAAAAAATTACTGAGACATTAAGGGCACTGTGAACTGAGGAATTCTGGGACTTTGCTTTAAGTGTTTTGTAATTCAGATTTTTCATTGGAATTAGTATTCTCCCCCATTACCTAGACTTAGTAAGATCCTATTAGACTCTGGATTGTATGATGGGGCTATATGAGATTAATACAATTATTTGGAGTAAATTAGAAGGATTTAGAGTAGCCATTGTTTAGAGGTGGAATTAAAATGTATTGCGCTGTGCAAAGCAACACAAAAGAAGCTATTTCAGGGAAAACAGGGCAGATAATTCTTCTGGGCAGAAAGTTATTGATTTTAACAGTCAAATATCATTCTTATTGTTTCAGCAAAGGTACAGGAACATTCCCTGAAGGGTATAGAAGATTAGCTGCCCTGTTCACATGCTTAGCTAAATAAAGGACACCTGTCTCATCAAATGGAAGATCTACTGGGAAATGGGATGGCAGTATCTAAGAGATAAATGAGATTTTAACCTCTGTGATCCCTGAGTACTCAGGAATGGGAGACAGCATGTGTAGGGGGACAAAACCCTGGGCTCACAGTAAAATAAACAAACAGAAACTGAAGTTCAAATTGTATTGGGAGATTTATTAGTTCAATATTCTAGCTAAGTCATTTAACCCCTCTGAATCTCATTTTATTTACCTATAAAATAGAAATAATAGCATTTATCTTGCAAAAATCTTGTATAGCTCAAATGAGATAGTGTATCTAAAATACTTTGGTAACCTTAAAGTACTGTACAAATGTTAGTTGTTATCTATAAAGAGTTTATAGGTTAGGTACAAGCATGGGTATTATGTAATAGAGTAAAACTGAAGGATGTGGCCATTGTTACTATTAGTCTTAGTATAAGCATCATATATCATTAAACCATAAAACAAAGAAGCACATATACACATATAAATATATGTGCATACATACATACACATATACGTATACATACATATATATATATATATATGTTTTTTGTTGTTGCTTGTGGTTCAGTTGTGTCCAACTGTTTATGGAGTTTTCTTGGCAAAGATACTGGCGTGGTTTGCCATTTCCTTCTCAAGTGGATTAAACTAAGTGACTTGACCAGGGTCATAGAGCTAGTGTTTGAGGATGGATTTGAACTCAAGGCTTCCTCATTCCAGGTCCAAAGCTCTAACTTTTGGGCAACCCAGCTGCCTATATATACATATACATACATATATACACACAAATATATTTACTCACCTACATACATATGTACATTATATATATTCAAGAAGAAGTACATATGTGTGTGTGTGTGTGTGTAAAGTAATTTAAAAAGAGAAAAAATGCTAAAAGCTGGGAGGTTGTGGCACTTAACTATATTCCAAAGGAAGCTAGAGTCTACTATGTAAGAAAGGAGAACATTCTGCAGCTAAAAGGGGTCTCAGAGGTCATTTAATACAATCCTCTTCTTTTTACAGACCCAGAGATTTTAAGTGACAGGCCTAAAATCACCAAGGTATAACTGACTCCAGAAGCAAGGCACCCTTCCCTGTGACATACTGCTGCCCCAAGTTGGTACATTATATAATCAGGTGAGTTAAAACAAACATTTACTTTTCTGTAACATTTTAAGGTTTAAAAGCTTTTCTCTCATAACAACCTTGTGAGGTGGATTGTATAAGAATTACCATCTCCAGTTTACATAGTAGGAAACTGAGTCACAGAAACACTTGTGCAAGGACACACAGCTAATAAGTGGCAGAGGCCGAGAGTGAGCACAGGTTTTCTGATTTTCCAGTTCTTGCTTTCCAGCTTACCCAGCACATTTATTTTTTTAGAACAGCTATTAACATATACACACAATCACATGAACACATGCACATAAACCCTTATGTAAATTATGGGCAATAATTAGTGAAGCCTCCCTTAACAGCTGCTAGAGTGAAGGATCTCTCCTGATTCATACCCTATCCCCCTCACACAGTAGAAAGGAGAAAGCAGATTTTCTGTCTGATTGAACACAGATGTCCTCCATCAGTTTCTTGCTGGAACAAGCCCTGTCTTGCAGCGGGCCACTGTACACCCCTGAAAGTTCCATTATTCAACATTGGAGGGGATTTGAGGACAGGGAGATAGGGGAAGATTGTCATGAAGTTCCTGACTTGGGAGGAGTCATGGGATTCTTGAGAATAAACCCTGCTTTAAAGGCATTTGATCTCTCTTCTTCCATTGTCTAGTAGGAAGTATGAAGGTAGTAAATGGCAACACTGGGGAAGGGGTCATGGAATATTGTACAGTCATATCAAGAGGTATAAGACTAGTCCTGTGGGGATGGGTTCAAGATGATGGGGTAGGAAGAAGCACACCTTTAGTACATAGAAGGAATGCACTAGCTCTGTGTAAGGCGTCATAACTTAGATTATGAAATAGTGCAAGTAACTTTATATACCTATATTTTAAAACAAAGAACCATGATATAATATGGGGTTCCTCTCCTACCCCAACTAATTCAATCAATTAGTCAAACAGATATGATAAATTTTAAATGTGTAAAGATAAATTATACTCTGTGATCTCTTTACCCATTGTGAATCTTTTTCGCTGGGTCAAGAAATAAAAAGCAATTTGACTGGTGGAGAGGATGTCTCTGTGCAAAATTGCAGTCAGTCCACTAGAAGATTCAGTCTAGAAGGGTCAAGTAGAATGGTGATAAATTTCAGCTCTGGAATTGAGAATTCTAGTTGTAGACAAACTTTTGAGAGGTCTTTTTTTTTTGTGAGGAGTGGGGCAAAGTTTCTCTCTCTCTCTCTCTCTCTCTCTCTCTCTCTCTCTCTCTCTCTCTCTCTCTCTCTCTCTCTCTCTCTCTCTCTCTCCCCTCTTTTCCTACCCTTTCCCATTAATAGAAAATAATTCATTTAATTTGTAGCAGAGAGAGACATGCCAAATATAGATAAAGCCACAGAGATGCAGAAAAATATTTGTGGTTACCTGAGGGAGGAAGTAGCTTTAAATTATATGATCCATTGATCCAAAAAAGAATGCCTGTTTTGGACTTAAAAAAGGACTCCTGGTAACTAGGAAATTTGAGTTTACTGTTTGGCTACATATGTTCTATAATATATACCTCACTCTTATATTCTAAGTTTAAGGCAGTCTTCCTGATCTTGTGTACTTGTGAGAGAGGATTCTAGGGCTTTTGGGGGGAAATATTTTGTCATAGCTGCTTTTACAATATCACCTTAGCAGAGTTTCTAACTTTTCTAAAAGCTCTGGGGGAATAATTAATGGAAAGCACACTGATTGGGGCTCATGAAAACTTAACTCCCTAGGACCTCTCTTGGAACCCTAGGGGAAATATTAGTTAGCTATCTTCTGGGCACTCAATCCACCAATGAAGAGTAGAGTTGAGGAAATGTTCTTCAAAGAGGTGCTACAATGGGATTGTAACTGGAAGAAATATTTAGAGGCGAGTCATTCAAATACCTTATTATATATAAATGAAGAAACTTAGGAGCAGAAATACAAAATTATTTGCCCACGATTCCAAGAAGAGCTGGGAACTTCAAGGAACTTCATGGTTCAGCTCAAATGTCACTTCCTTCAGGAAGCCTTTCTGATTCATATATACAAACATGATCTCTTCCTCCCCCCTCCCATTTATTCAAAGAAGAGCACTTTTGCCTTGCATCATGGTCATTCCTATATTTGTCTTATCTTCATAACCTCCCGTTAAACTTGAAGACAGAGGCTGGACTTTATTTAACTTCTCCTATCTCTTATGTCTCAGACTGTACCTTTTACATAATATGTGCCTGTCAATAATGATTGGATTGAAGTATACAACAATATTGAATGTAAAGGAAATTGGACCACGAGTACTAGCTCTGCTATTTTCAGTTTTTCAAAGCCTTACTACTGGATTTAGCAGACTTAAATCTGATGGGAGTGGAGCTTGTTGAGGGTGGGAGCAGGATTGTTTCGTGGGGAAGCTAATCCTTTTACTTAGCTGTAGTTTTATTTCCTTCACTTCAATAATGTTATTTTACTTTGCAGAGCTCCTATCCCTGCATCCTATCCCTCAATTAACCATTCCAAACTGTGCGGGAGCACAGCTTTTTTGGGTCCTAAATACAATGCTTTCTTAACTACTCATACCTATGACTTGAATCTGTAGCAAACATTAATAGCAAACTAAACCATTTTATCTTTATTCTGTACACTGGATTTTGGCTTCCATTATTCTATTTCCTTCCTTGTGAGATCAGATCTTAGTTATTTGTTCTTAAATTCATATCTTCAGAGTTAACCTGACTTTGGGCTGAGCATGGTAGGTGCTGATTTCCCTCACAAATCTCTCTGGTTGACCTGTAACATATGCCTATTTATATCTTTTGCTCCTTCTCATAATAATATTACTACTAACTGGAAAGGTCTGTCACATGGAGCCCTTGGCAGTGATTTTTCTCTCAACTAAGTCAAGGAGTGTTTTATAATAGTTTATTAAACCATTAAGAGCATCTCCTGTGAATGAATGCAACTTGGCGAGCAGAGTAGGAATCAATTACTCAAACACTGAGTGATGTTGGTACTTTCTAAAGCTAGTCAGCTTGAGTGGAAATGTTTCCAATTAAGGGGAAAAAGATTTCAGGGGTTACTGTTAATTGCTTGTTGTTTTTTTAAAAATAATTATCCCATCCTATACCAAGTCATCCATTCAATTCTAGGAGAAACCTACTGATGAGATGCCATTTCTCTGCAGCATTTGGCAGCCAGATCAATGTTGGAAAGGATTCTCTTGAAGGAGGATGATAAAACTATGCTACCAGAGATACATTATCTTTTTTTTTGGTCTCTAAGCACTGATAGGAGTCCAAGAGATTTTTTTTTTTTGGTGTGACTTTCCCCTCTGACTGTCATTTAGTGGAATTCTGAATTCAGGGTACTATACCTGTTGGGCATATCTGATGAAAATGCTTTCATGATTCTGGACTTGTGGAAGATTCTCCTAAATGAATAAATGAAAAAAATATTTATTATGTGCTTACTATGTGACAGGCTAGGCTAAGACCAAAGAGAAACAATCCCTGTTCTCAAGCAGTTTATAGACTTTAAGAAAAAAGTCTCTGCAGAAAGAAGAATAAAGATTTAGAACTGGAAGGGATCTTGGAAATAATATAATGGGATCTTCTAATTATACAGTTGAGGAAACTGAGACCTAGAAGTCTTAAATGACTTGTCAAATTGTGAGTGATAGAATCTGTATTTAAACTCTTGTCCTTTGATCCTAAGTTCAAACACTTTTCTCATTGTCTCAATCAGCTTCACTGTGGAGAAATAAAAACCTGTGCCTGGTTCTGAGCCAGAAGTCTTGCTTGGCAGCTTGCTTTCTTACCCATTGCTATTGATGTTCAACTACCATTACAGATAGAAATACTAAGGTTCAGGGAAGAAAAATATCTATTAAATCTATAATATCTATAAAAAAATCTATAAAATCTGTATAGATTTAGGATTGAAAACATGATCAAGAGAGATCATTCTTGCTCTACCCTTGTCAATCATCTTTTCCAAAGATCGTCATTCATCTTCCCTTTTTTCTTTGTATATTCTTTCCTTTGATTGCTTTGGTTGCAAAATGCAACCAAAATGGAGCCCATTACCTTTCCTTAAACCCACTTCTCTTTCTCATGTTACTTTTTCAGAACTTTGGTATTATTTTAAACTATTCTTCATTTCTCACTTCTCACATCTGATCAGTAGCCAAGTTCTATCAGTTCTCCTACCATAAGCCTTTTTACATCTCTCTCATTTTCTTTAGTTCTATGTCCACATGGGAATGATTGGAGGTTCTCATTTTTTCATCCCTCCTGGACTAGTGCAAGGGTCTTCTCTTGATTAGTACAAGGATCTTCTTGCTCTTTCTCTGCCCTCTTAAACATGAATGCCAGATAAATATTTTTTAAATATCAATCTAGTCATGTCAATCCTCTGTTCAAAAACTTTCAGCAGTTATTTGGTGACATCCTAAATTTCCAGCTTCATCTACTGCTACTTTCCTCTAGTTACTCTATCCTCCAGCCAAACTGGGCTGCTATCATTCCCCATACATGTTACATGTTTTTCGACTTCCATTTTATTCCTCAGGATATTCCTTCTTTCTCTCTTCCTTGCCACTGCTCCCTCTTCCCTACTTAATGAATTATTACGCCTACTTTAAGGCACAGATCAAATGCCACCTTCTCTACAAAACCTCCTTTTCTGCCTTACATCCCACTTAGATCTTATGTAGCATTTTATGTTCCCTTCCTTAACACACATATCCTATTTTCACACATATAACTTATTTTATGAACAGATTATTTAAAATATTTATTCATAACTGTAAACTCCATGAAGGCATGGATTATATTTTATTTTGACTTTCTATTTCTTTCAGGACCATGCACCATGCCCTGCAGACAGCAGATGCTTAATAAATGGTGGTTAGATTAAACTGAGTCAGCTGCCATCATTATCTCATTGTAGTCTCTCAAATTATCATGGGTAGTAGTAAGGAGAACTTTGGTAAATTTGGGTGATGTCCAGTGATCTCCCAACCCAGCCCCCACTGCCAACTTACCTTAAAAGTCATGAACTTGAAGCTTTCATGTAGATCCCTGGAAAATCAGTGAAGAAAATCAACAAGAGAATGATCAGCATTCAGTTTAATATGGGGGATGGAAAGAAATATTAGTCATCTAATTTACAAAAGCAGAAATATTTGGGCACTTAATTCAATTGTTTACTTAGACTATAATTTTCAAGAACAGAAAATGAACTGCATGCTTCTCTAAGGTCAGGGAATATCTATATCTATATCTTATAATTTATTATTTATTAATATTGTTTAAATTTAGATTTATTTGGTCTAACCCAAAAGTTTATTTTAGAGATCAGGCTGATCTTGGAGACAGAATGAAAGATTCATCTCTCAGAGAAGGATGATTGTAAGGAATGCTTAAATCCTATTCAGTGCTTGTTTTGGGTCCCCTGAAATATTTTTATGGGTCTAGCTAAAGTTTTTGGGTTTCCAGAGTTAGGGGACCATAGACATAGCTGCTGATAGCTCAAACTGCTCTTCTCTTGGAGATTATCAACTTTCTACATGAGGTCAACAGGGGAAATGTTCTAATATCCTTTTTGGAATTCTATCAATTGCAAGACTTGTGGAGGGGACTACTTCTTTCTGACTTTCTATCTCTACCACATGACTTAAATTCATTTCTAAAACTATTTCAGATTTTGGACTTGGTTCTTGTGAACAACAAATGTTTGATTTGTTTTTTTCTTTATAGAGTTAACTTTTGTACAATAAAGAGTTTGGCACATAGTAAGTGTTTACTAGGACTATGAATTATAGATTCAGAGTTGGAAAAGATCACTGAGGTCAAGTCATATCCCCTCATTTTGCATATAAAGAAGCTGAAGAGGCATAGAGAAATTATTAGCATTTATAGGGCACTTTGCAAAATGCTTTACAAATATTATCTCATTTGATTCTTACAACAAACCTGGGAAGTAAGTGCTTTATTTCTTCCCATTTTACAGACAAGAAAGATAGAAATTAAGTGACTTGACCATATTCACATAATTAATGTCTGATGCTGAAATTTGAACTTCAGCATTCCTGACTCCATGATATTCCATAGTTGGCCTCTGACTTGCTTACAATCACACAGCTTCTAAGTGTTTATATTTGCAGAGATTTGAAACTAGGTCTTCCTGTCTACAACACATACTGAAATGAATTAGCTGAAATGTTATACAGAAGGAAATTATAGGAAACTATTATAGAAAAGACCTGGCAAACTCTTCCTTTAGTGGCTTCCTATGATACGGCATCAGTCCCTAGAAGAATGCCTTCCTGCCTCCATCCCCCAGTGCAGGGGTCTGGAATCATGGGAACTTGCTCAGGCTGTTGGGTAGCATGGTTTGGAGCTAGGAAGACCTGAATTCAAATCCTAGCTCTGTAACTTATTAGTGGTATGAACTTGAGCAGATTGTGTGTAGTTGGGATGGTTATTTGTCCCTTTTTTGAAGAAGACCTTGACAATAGGGAGGAGATGCCATGATATGCAAGTGAATTGGATTTAAGAGATTGCAAGGTCACCTGCTCCACTTTCTCCTTTAGAGCCATCTGGGTCCAGTGTCCAGATATAGAGCAGAACAACTAGAGATGGCTCTGGATGCATTGGGAGACTTTGGCCTTTTTAAGCTAAGGTTTTCAACAGGTCTCAGTCTGACTGAGGCACCACAATAAGTGATTAAGGCTAGGAAGCAATTAAGGCAAAGACTGGCCTCCTTCACTTAGACAAAAGAAATTCAAATAACTAGGAGCTCGATAGAGGCCAAGGGCTATCAATTTAGAGCTGGAAATGATCTTTCTGGGCCTGTATTTCTTTTATAAAATGAGGGCATTGGATAGTCTTCTAGTTTTTGGTTTATGGTCCCATGGATTGTTAGAGTTTCAATTCTTGTCCCACCCCAGGCTTTTTATTATAATATTTGTCTTTTTGCTATTTGTAGGAGATGCAGTGTGGTGTGGTTGACAGAGAGCTTGACTTGTAGTTAGAAAGGTCTAGGTTTAAATTCTGCTTCAGATACTCCCAAACGAGTCACTTGACTCATCTGTAAAATAAGAGGGGAGTGATTTAATGACGCTAAAAGTCCCTTCTAACTCAAACTCCTATGAACATTTAAATCCATTCCCTCATGGGCCCATGATAGATCACAATAACTTCACCTATTGACATCCTGATGTTTCAGGAATATTTGAAGATAGAAATTCAATCCTTCTTCAATTGTGGGGACCACCACGTAGGTACCAGAGTCTAGGTGGAAGCTCTCTGTGTAGTTCCATTTGGACGTAACATTCTTGCCTTGGATAGGGCTTGTGAATTCAAAATACATTGGATTCAATGACTTGTGGAGAGCACTAGACTGAAGAAAAAAGGACAAAAGTGAGAATGACCACCTTCTTTACTTAGGAGACAGCTTCAGGATGTCCCCAGAAGCCCATTTTATTCATCTGTGCAACATAACCACATCTGAGCAAGGAATGATCATTGAAATAGCCATCTAGTAAGCCAACTTAGCCAGCTATTTCCTAAAGATAACCCAAATGAACTCAAAGGAAATGTGGTCAGGAAATCACTTTGGAATTTCAATAAATGAATTTCCCACAGCCACTTTCCTTGTCTCACTATGTCTGCTCCTTATTGAACTTGCTTTCATTTTACATATTAATCTTGTGTATTCTACTTGCTGTTTCCAATATATGTTTTATATGTAGATTCATAATTCTCTCTTACACATCCCCATTCTATTGCATGTTTTGCCTTTATGCCTTTCCACAGTCTGTACCCCATACCTATAGTATTCTTTTTTTTTTTTTATAAATTTTTAAAAATTCATTTTGAACTTAAATACAACAAAAAAGAACATTTCCATGTACACAACACAACATAAAAGATGATTAAATATAAAACCATGAATTTCTACTTCTATTTACTTAAAAAAATAATAAACACTACACATTGTTTTCAAAGTTACCATGCTTTTCTGTTCTTCCTTGTAAATTTTCTTTTGTTTTTTACTGTGCACTATTTATTTTTTCTCTCTCCCTCTTTGCCTTGCCCTAGAGAAAGTTACTAATAGACACATATATATGTGTATATATAAAATCATAAATATATATCTATAAAGGCATAACACCTATATGTATATGCAAAACCATGATATACATGCTTCTACTTATCAGTTCTTTGAGTGTGGATATCATCTTTCTTCATACGTCCTTTATAATACTCAAAATGACTTAGCTATGCAATCTTAGAACAATGTTCCCATTACTATGAACAAATTTCTTGGTATTGCTCATTTTACTTTTTATTATTTCATGTAAGTCTTTCCATGTTTTTCTAAAATTAGCTGGCTCATCATTTCTTATATCACCATCATATTCCATTGTTCTTTTTTTTTTTTTTTTTTTTTTTAACCCTCATCTCTTGGAATCCCCAGTGCCATTCAAAATCCACTTCTTTTATGATGCCTTTGAGTCCTTCTTCCTATCTTACTTTGTATCAATTTTGTGCTTAAGATACAATGTAATATAATGGATAGATAGACTGGGCTCAAAGTAGGAAGACTGATGGAAGTCTTGTTTCTGAGATACACTGACTGTGCCTCTAGGGAAGGTAACTCAGACAACTTTATAAGGTTTTAAGTAGTAGAAGGAGTTTCATCATCAGAAATTCTCTGCATCAGTGAAATCACAAGCCTTTCCTCCAATGTTTTTGTACTTAAACATCAGTGTATGTGTTGTTCCACAGCTCCAGGTAAGATTCCTCCATGTCCTCATGAGCAGGAACTGTTTTTATTTTTGGCATTGTATATTTAGAACCTTGGACACTTCCTGCTGTGGGATAAGTACTTGATAAATATTGGCTGGATTAAAGTATTATTTGACAAATAATTATATAGGTGAGAAGAGAGAGGAGCTGAATATAATACCAAGTTTATTCACATTGAATTTTGGAAGAATGGTGGAGTCATCAACAGAAAGGAAGAAGCTTTTAAGAAGGATAAGTAGACAAATTCCATGAAACATTTAATGCTGTGGTTGTACTCTAAACTTACAGTAAGGAAGATATGAGTTCAAATCCCATCTTTGATATTTCCTAGCTGTGTGATCATCACTTTACAACTCTAAGTTTCAATTTTCTCATCTGTCAAATGGATATAGATAATCTAGAGCAGTGACCACATAAGATTGTGAAATTCAAATAAGATAGCATGCATAAAGCACTTTGAAAAATTAAAAGTGCTAGTTAAATATCAGAAATTATTATAAAAGCACAGATTTCAGAGTTGAAAAAGTTTTCATCAGCTATACAGTCAAATCTAAACTCTAAAAAAATCTTTTTAATGGGGCAAATGGTTATTAAATTTTTGCTTAAAAACAGCTAATGAGTGGGAAGAAAAAGGCAGTGTGCTCCATTTTGCAGATATACTTTTCCAGAAGTTTTTTCCTGGTATCAGGTCTTAATTTTCATCTTTGTAATTTCCTCCCATCACTGCTTGTGGATTTGATATAATTTTTTTGTTTCATTTAAAAATAAGTGTTTAACTAGTCATTGACCTACACGTAACACCGTACACCAAGAGAAGGTCAAAATGGGTTCATGACCTAGGCATAAAGAATGAGATTATAAATAAATTGCAAGAGGATAGGATAATTTACCTTTCAGACCTGTGGAAGAGGAAGGAATTTATGACCAAAGAAGAAGTAGAGATCACTATTGACTACAAAATAGAAAATTTTGATTATATCAAATTGAAAAGTTTTTGTACAAACAAAACTAATGCAGGCAAGATCAGAAGGGAAACAATAAACTGGGAAAACATTTTTACAGTCAAAGGTTCTGATAAAGGCCTCATTTCCAAAATATATAGAGAATTGACTCTAATTTATAAGAAATCAAGCCATTCTCCAATTAATAAATGGACAAAGGATATGAACAGACAATTCTCAGACAAAGGAATTAAAACTATTTCTAGTCATATGAAAATATGCTCCAAGTCATTATTAATCAAAGAAATGCAAATTAAAACAGCTCTGAGATACCACTACATACCTGTCAGATTGGCTAGAATGACAGGGAAAGATAACGCGGAATGTTGGAGGGGATGTGGGAAAACAGGGACACTAATACATTGTTGGTGGAATTGTGAACACACCCAGCCATTCTGGAGAGCAATTTGGAACTATGCTCAAAAAGTCATCAAACTGTGCATACCCTTTGATCCAGCAGTGTTTCTACTGGGCTTATACCCCAAAGAGATACTAAAGAAGGGAAAGGGACCCGTATGTGCCAAAATGTTTGTGGCAGCCCTGTTTGTAGTGGATAGAAGCTGGAAAATGAATGATGCCCATCAATTGGAGAATGGTTGAGTAAATTGTGGTATATGAATGTTATGGAATATTTTGTTCTTGAAATGACCAGCGGATGAATGAGGGATTGGTGGACTTACACTAACTGATGCAGTGAAATGGCAGAACCAGGAGATCATTATATCTTCAACAACGATCTGTGGGATATATTCTGATGGAATATTTCTTCGACAAAGGAAATTTAACTCAGTTTCAATTAAAGGATGGACGAAGCATTACAAAAAAGCCTAAAGAATGAAACTTTTGCATTTTGTTTTTCTTCCCGGGTTATTTAACCTGAATCAATTCTCCCTGAGCAACGAAAACTTTCGTTCTGCACATAAATATCTAGTCACAACCTATTTAACATGTATGGACTGCTTGTCTCTGGGGGGAAAGGTGGAGGGGGGAGGAAAAATCAAAGAATGATGAGGGGATAATTTGAAATTACCTGCAAGTTCTTCAATAAAAAGTTATTAAAAAAAATAAGTGTTTAATATCATTATTCTCAGTTTCATGAAAACAAAGACCTGAGTTTTATCCGCTATTCCCCGCCCCCATCCCCACCCTGGGGCCTGTGGGAGTTAGTACTCCGTCCTCCAGATCAGGTGAACCCCTTGGAAAACAGACTCTGACCAGGGCTGCTTTGCCTCTCTCCTAAGGCCATGACAGAGTTCCTCCTCTTTGAAGAATGAAGGGGACTTGATGATTCTGCTTTTATTTCAATATTCTCGAAGAGATAAAACAATAAATACAATGCATCAGCTATTACTGGGATGACACACACATATTACAAAGTAAAAACCCTTTACTAAACAAATTTCCCCCCAGACAGGCCGGGTGCCGAGATTCTATTTAAAATGGTTACACAGCGTGACATAGTTATTTATGAGTTCTGCCTTGGGGAGAAAGCGGCGAGAAGGAGCAGAGGCGCTGTTCAGTGGTCAGGGGCGAGAGGGCCCGGCTGCCGGGCTGAGTTCTTAGTTCTGCAACGCTGAACTTCCCCGAGTCTGCGTTTGGGGCCCATTGAAGGGCACCGTGTACCTTTTCATTCAAAGGTGCTCTGGTGAGATCAGCGGGATCTCGTCTGTTTTGTAGCCAGATTATATTACTTTCCTTGGCCACTTCTGGCAAAGTTAATAATGATAATTGTTCTGCCTCAAAGAGCTTTGACTTCTCCCAGGGCTGCCTAAATGAACCGAAGGTAAACATTGTTTCTCTCTTTTCTCTCTTCTCTGTCTCATTCTGTTTCTCTCTGTCTCTTCTATCTCTGTTTGTGTTCTCTGTCTCTGTCTGCCTCTCTCTCTGTCTCTCTCGGTCTCCCTGTCTCTTTCTTTCTCTCTGTCTCTCTTTTCTCTCTGATCTCTGTCTGTCTATATCTGTCTCTCTCTTTCTCTGTCTGTCTTTGTCTGTTTGTTTATCTCTGACTCTCTGTGTCTCTCTGTCTCTATCTCTGTTTCTTTCTATGTCTCTCTATCTCTTTCTCTCTGTCTCTTTGTCTCTCTCCTCTTTCCGTCTCTTTGTGTCTCTCTGTCTCTTTTTCTCTGTCTCTCTGTTCTGTCTCTCCTCTCTCTGTGTCTCTCTGTTTCTTTCTTTCTCTCTGTCTCTCTCTCCTCTCTCTATCGTTGTCTCTCTGTTTGTCTCTCTTCCTGTGTGTTTTCTTTCTTTGTCTCTGTGTCTGCATCTCTTCCTCTTTCTGTCTCTCTTCCTAGAGGAAGGTGCATTCTAAATTTCTATTAGGAAAATTTTCCTATGGGAAACACCCTACCTTAGAAGTTTTTCCCTTCCAGGAATGGTTTGTTTGCTCTTTTTTTTTTTTTGGGGGGGGGAGGCGGATAGCTAGGATGGACATTTTTTTACACCAGTATCAACTCTTCTCCTAATTCAGAATTCTCTTTCTCAAATTCAACATTCCATGTTCCAGATCTGTGTCTTTGTATGGGGTGTCTCCATACCTAAAACATATTCATTCCTCACTTCTATCTCTTAGAATCCTTAGCTTCCTTCAAGACTCAGCTGGGGTTTGCTTTTCTCCTAAAATTATATTGTATTTATTCCTCTGTATAAATGGTTTGCCTACCCAAATAGAATGAAAACTCCTTGAAAGAAGACTCTTTTAAAATTTTTTTTCTGTGGTTATAACTCAAGAGCCTAACATGTCTTGAACATAGTAATAACTGCTTATTAATGTTTACTGAATTGAGGATATTTGGCCTATTTCCATTTTCTTATTTCCAGATTTCCAGATTCCTAATTTCAGATCTGAATTCAAATCTGGACTCACACACTTAACACTTCCTAGCTGTGTGACCCTGGGCAAGTTACTTAACCCTTAATTGCCTCATAAAAACAACAACAACACAAAAAAATAATAAGTGGGGATGAAGAATATGAAACCTGGCCTATTTCTATACCAACCAACTGTTTTTAAGATAAGTGAAACATCAGAAAAAAACATCAACCTTTGGGAAAGAAAGTTACACTTAGGGAGTTTTATCCAAGGGTTTCAAGCATTCAGTCAGTGCCATTCTTCACAAAGTTAGGTTGGGCTCTCTTTTCAATTATGCTAATTATTTTTGGTTCAGTCCTGTGATTTCATCAATATAATGAACTCTCTGTTAAGAGATTAGTGATGATATCAAACTGTGCATACTCTTTGACCCAGCAGTATTACTACTGGGCCTGTATCCCAAAGAGATTATAAAGAAAGAAAAGGACCCACATGGGTAAAAACATTTGTGGCAGCCCTGTTTGTAGTGAAAAGAAACTGGAAATTGAGTGGATGCCCATCAATTGGAGAATGGCTGAGTAAGTTATGATATGTGAATGTTCCATAATAAAAAATGATCAGCAGAATGATTTCAGAAAGGCTGAATACAATCTATTCTTTAAAAAATTTGCCAGATTAGTGAAAGATTAAGGGAAAATTTCCAAAGCCAGCACTTATCAGAGATGGACATGAACTTAGATTGTACTTTCTCCCAGTCTTACACATGGCATGCTGGCTCTAGAAGAAGAGGGCCTGGGTTAAAACCTAATCACTGATTTATATTATTTATGTTGTCCACAGACAAGTCAACTAACTTTTCTGAGCCTCTATTTCCTCATCCGTAAAATGAAGGGAATGGACTAGTTGGATCCTGTTGTCCTTTCCAGGTCTGTAACTATGATCTCTACTAACTAAACTAGGGTATTTTGTTTGTTTGTAGAGCTCCTTCTCTTGCCCAGGATGGCACTACAGTGGCCACTCACAGGACCAAGCACACTACTTACTGATCACTATGACATTTTCTCTGTTTCTGATTTGGGCTGGTTTGTCCAGCCTAGTGGCTCCCTCTTCTTGGGAGTTCAACATATTGATTTTAGGCAATGTGGAAACCAATTGACTGAGCTCACTGCAGTTCAGACCTTCCAAGGTCAAGAAATCTATTAGCTTCAGATTCACTGGTAGCAGGGATTAAAGGTATTTACCATGGCACCCATAAGCCAAGTGTTCTTAAAAAGGGTTTTTGCATGGATTTTCAAAGGTCTGTAAAATTAGATGGAAAGAAGTTATATATTTATTTAAAATAATTGGTTCCCTTTACAATTTTATTATTTTGTACCTATATAAACATGGGCATTTAGCACAGTGCTTGGCATATAGGGAGTGCTTAATAAATTTTTAATGACAACTATTTTGAAGAATCCATAGGTTTCATCAGACTATCAAACGGATATATGGCAAAAGGTTAAGGACTGTTGCACAAAGCTTTGCTGCCTCTTACTTCAATTCTTCAAGTATTATAATTTCATCACTGTGAACAGATGAGATCTCTCAAAGCAGATAGTCTGTCTCCTAACATATAGTCCCCCAGAGTTATTATGGAAATAAAAAAATATTATTATGCAGTCATTCTAATGGTGTGATTCCCTCTAATTTTCAGACAAGAGACATCTCTGGGCCTACATGTGAAACTTTTTTTCCTCTGAGGCAATTGGGTCACATAGGATCACACAGCTAGGAAGTGTCTGAGGTCAGATTTGGACTCAAGTCCTCCTGACTTCAGGGCTGGTGCTCTACCCACTGCACCAGCAAGCTGTCCCTCTATGTAAAACTTTGACACTTTAGTAATACCTATCAGAATTTTCACTTACAGTGGCCTAATCTTGGGGAAACAAAAGAACCTTATGAAGGGTTGGGCAGTCCCAAGACAAAGAGAAACAAAAGTCACACAGAGCTTTTGGCTGATAAGTTAAATTAAACTTAGTTTTAGCCTTTTGCACAGGAGTGCAGGGACCCTTGACTGTCAAGATCTAAGGGGAAGTCTCTGAAACTTTTTTAAGAGAAATTTCAGACAGCAGCCTCATTCCATGTGTTTGCAGGATTTGGAAAGCTTGGGACTTAATTTTGGTATGTAGGCTACCAGCAGACTTCATCTTACCGCCTCCATCTCTACCTCAGATATACCTGTGAATATAGTAACAGACTCTAATTTGGTACACTGAAAAAAAATGCTGGAGGTAGGAAGACCACCTCTGCCATGTATTCCTGGTATGACTTTGGATAAGCTATTTGGCCTCTCAAAGCCTCAATTTTCTCATCTGTAAAATGAGAGATGACTTTTCAAGTTCCCTCCAGCTTCCTTTCCTGTAATCTTAGGAACACATAGGTGTATATTGTCCACTTGGTGGCAACATTGTGTTTGCAAAAGGAAAAATATGATTTTTTTTTTTTTAAATGGGGTTTGAAGAAGTTTGAAGGAAGGCAGGCAAACTAGGGAAATAAGATTGTTATAATGCAATCATAGATCCTTTAAAACACACACACACACACACACACACACACACACACTACAAATCTTTTTCCTTTTCAGAAATAAAAGTTCCAAAAAATGGACTGGGAATTGGAAAACCCTTGGCTAATTATATGTTATTCAATTGTGTCTCATTCTCTTTTTGTTTTTTTCTTGGCAGACATCAGAAGGGTTTGCCATTTCCTTCTCCTGTTCATTTTACAGATGAGTAATTGAGGTAAAGCAGGTTGAATGATTTGTCCAGAGTTAGACAGCCATTAAGTGTCTGAAGCCAGATTTAAACTATAGAAGATAAATCTTTCTAATTCCAGGCCAGCATGCTACTTACTGAGCCACCTAGCTACATGTTCTTCTACTAATGAGGTATCTCTGTGACTCTAAATGAATTATATATTTTAGATCTTCCTGGTTATATATATATATATATATATATATATATATATATATATTATATATTACTAACATGACGTAACTTGTAATCATTATTCCCAAGGATTTCATGTTTGCTAAGCATTTTCCTGACAACAACTTTGTGAGACAGAATAAGTTCCATTATCCCCCATGGTCCAGGTGAATCTACAAAAGGCTAAGTGACTTTTCCACCATTCCATAGCTAATAAACATCAGAACCAGAATGAGTTTTCAACATAATCTTGTGTTCTGTTCATTCTTTTTCAAAATAAAGAGGCTGATGTGAGATCAGGTGCTCTCATGCTCTAAAATCTTGCCTGGGTCCAAATGTCCTTCCACCACTTATTACCCATAAGATTCTGTGTGAGTCATTTAACACTTAGCATTTATGTTGCACTTTAAGTTTGGCAAAATGCTTTTTTATAAATGTGTCATCTTATCCTCATGGCAACACTAGCTTTTATTATCCCATTTTACAGATGAGACTGAGGCAGACAGAGTGACTTGCAGAGTCACTTGTCTGCTGACAGTTGTCTGAGACTGGATTTGAACTGTATTTCCAAATTCCAGGTTTAGTGTGTATCCATAGTGCCAACTGGCTCCTTCTAAGAATATCAAGAGCTGAGCCAAAGGCTATGGATTTTACAACATTCCCCAGACTTTTATCAACATAATGAATCAGAGTGACAGAGGTGGTGTAAAGAAAAGCAAATATTATAGCACTAGAAGGAAGACAATCACCTAGTTTGGAACCGTAAGTATGGAGATCACCCCTCTCTTGTATTTGTCATTTATCTATGGGTATGTCCCCTCACCTGTCTGTGGCTTAGTTTCTTCATCTAAAATTTAGGGCAAATAATGTTTACACTTCCAACCCCAGAATCTCCTCAAGAAGAAAGTATTTTATAAATATAAGACATTAATTATTATTATTGCCATTATTACTAATAAAAATACCAAATAGTTATTAAAGTATTACATATTTAATAATAATTACTACTGCTAGCTAAATCATGGTGATTCTTAATTGCCAGGCGAAGGAATGGCAAAGGAATATGCATTTTCTACACCAATTGGACTTGATGAAGTCATCCGACAAAGGATCTAAAATTAGCTTGCTGTTTACACTAGTCTGAATATACACCGATCTATACTTTGTCAATCCCCATTTGTGCTCCACCTATGCTTTGAGATAAAAAAAAATTAAAACCAAAATCAACTTATTGTATCCACCTTCATTCCTTACCAAAGCAGGATAGCAACATTTAGAAGCCGACTTAAGGTTAAGATAGCTCATAGCCTACCCATACTAGTTCAAGATTCTAATTCTGAATGTTGGAATTAACTGGAAAGATCAAAGATGCTGGTGGAAACAGCCATTGAGAGTTCTCTAGGACAGCTGATTTAGCCATATGCAAGCCAGGGTAATCTGAGGAAGGACTTGTTAATTTTGATATTGGATAAGATGTGTCATAACACATAACTCAGCCTTTTGAGAGCCATGGTTTACTTTGATAGCCTATGGATCTTTTCTCAGAAATTTTTTTTAAAAAGTGCATAAATAAATAAAATTTATAGACTTAAAAATAAAATATTAAAGTAAAGTTATTAAAATATTTAAAAACAAGTTCATGAATTCCCAAGTTAAGAGCCTCTGCTTTATGAGCATCAAAGAGGGAAGAAAAGGAATGTGTAATTCATTAGGGTTGAAGAATAGAGATAGATAAGACAAGCTACCAGACCAAACATTAGACTAGTAATACGATACCACACAGTAGATCTAACTATGTTCACATAGAAAAACTGAGGGGGTCATACCTGGTGTTCAACCTAAAGGAGAGAAGAAAAAAGGCAAGTTTTAGTTTTAATGTAGGTTCTTTTTTTTTTCTTTTTTATGGCTCACAAGTTGATGAAAGTCCCAAAGTTCTTGCATTTCTTTTCTGATCTTCCAACTAGCCATTTATATATATGGTACAAGGTTATAGATTTATGCAACACAGAGTTGGAAGGGACCTTACAGATAATCTCATCTAACTTACTCATTTTATAGATGAGGAAACTGTAAACTAGTTTTTCTTTTCCCTCCAAAACCTATTGCAAATCTAAGAAACAGTTTTGTCTAAAATTTAAATATATTCTTAAGCACTTGACTAATCTAAACTAAGTCATTTGACTAGTCCATGGCCACAGTGTAATAAGTGGGATTTGATTACCTGTGCAGTGTGCATGTTTTTCTAACCCCCTTGAGTGTGTACACATATACATGAATGGGCTATTCTCCCTCTTGTTCTCAAGAAATCTCATCTGATTTACAGTCTTATTCTATGCTCTAACCTATATCCTTATGCTTAGTGACTTTATTTTGTACATCCTCTAAAATACTCTGACTTCCCAGTCCATTATCTACTTTATTTCCAATGATTTGTATCTCCATTCTATCTTAGGCACACACGGAGATGGTTATAACTTTTGGCTTTGCCATTCTCCATCACTCTATAACTATTCTAGCTCTGTTACAGAAAATTGAAATGCATTTCTTTAACAACAATCTCATATCTTACCATTTATCCCTGTGACTCAGTCATCCACCATCACTGGGAATATCTTTTCTCCCTTTCTTCCCCTCTCCCTCTTTATAATTCCTCTTTACATCTCCAGAGCTGGTCTTGGAAGTCCAGCCACTAGGAAGACCCATTAGTATTGCGAGCATCTTGCCCCTTCATCCTTTTCTTTGGCCAGAGCCAACAGAAAGCATTTAGGCTGCTGAATTACTCACATGGCTTTTATGAGCTGGGAGTTATCATATCTATTCTTTCTATCCTTGTTTGTACTAGTCCATTCAGTACTTGTTCAAACCTTCCCTTTTTTCCCTCAAGTCTTTAATGCCACCCATCATCTCAGGATAGGACCTTGCCTTATATTTTGCTTTATATCTGGCATGAACTTTCTTTTCTTTTTTTTCCTACCTCAAAATGCCTTGAGCCCCTTTCCTATTCTGTCTTTTTTCTAGTCTCTGATGAAGACATGAGCTTTCTTCTCAATACCAGCCTTCCTACTTGATCTCTTGATTGATTCCTACATAAGTTTATTTTGTCAGTCATCCTTAATCTCTTTCTCATCTATAATCCTATATTCACATCTGTAAAATGAGAGGAAGGGAGGATGGATTAACTGATATTTACTATGGAAGAAAGAAAACTTAAAAGACAATATAAAAGCTATTTTCCCCTCGATTTCAGTTTTTGCATGACTGAAAACAAGGGTGTTAGGGAAATGACCTCCTGGAGAGAGAAGCAGAGTTCCCGAGAAGGGTGAAACCACATGGCATCTGTTTATGGTTCATTCAATCCTCTAGGTCTTCTGTATCTCCTCTCGGTGTCTGCTATCCAAAATGCAGAGAACCTCATTAAAACCAAAACCTAATTACTATCTGGTCTTTCCATCTGTCATGAACTGAACACGAGTCTTCCTTTATGATTCCTCTTTCCCATTAGAATTTGAGCTTTGTGACAACAACAATTATCTCTATTTCCTATTTGTATCCCTAGTGTTTAGCACAATGTTAGATACATCATAAACAATGAATGCTTTTCATTTTGTTCTATATAATCTCTAAGGTGTCTCCCTAGTCTAACTTTTTATGGTTCTGTGATTTTTTGTTCAGGCATTCAGATAATATTCAGAAAGGAAAATCAGAATTTGCTCTATTAAGTTATATTTGTTTTCATGACTACTCAGTGAGATAGTGAAATGCCTGAAAAATGTGAGCCATGAATCTGAGGTAAGTCCACCTATACCTTGTAAACTTCAAAAAGTGCCATCTTCTTTCTGTCCTGGTTAGGCTGGATGTTGATGGAGACTACCACATTGATACCTTCCATGGGCTCCATCACAGAGAAAAAATACTGAAGCGTATTTCCAAGGGCATCTATGAAAAAACAGAAATACAGTCAGCCCTTGACCTTCCCCTAATTCCTGCTCACTGGGGAAGGGGTGTGTGCTGCATTAACCACTCTGCCTTTCTTTGTGTTTGGGTTTATGCATGTGTGCATGTGCATGGTGTGTGTTTGTGTGTGTGTGTGTGTGTGTGTGTGTGTGTGTGTGTATAGGCAGAAAGCATTCAGAGTCTGCTGAGTAATGAACTTGAAACAGCAAATTCCCCTGCTAGAGACAACGGGAAATAAGTGTTGTACTTGTGGCTAGTATTAGTATTTTACTCAAATACAATCACCAGAAAATTGAAATGGACATAAATTCAGTGAATACTAATGTGAACGTTGAGAACAGTGGGAATAAAGATAAATATGTATTTTCAACAGGAAAGAGATGTACTAATTAGAGAGGGAACATGATGTGGCATAAACGTCGATGGATTTGGGATCAGAAGATCTTAATCCAAATACTAGCTGTCACTTACTCCCCATGTGATCTTAGGTAAGTCACAGACCTCCCTGGGTCTTGATTTCTAATCTGCAAAAAGATGGGAGTTGGTTCCATGGCCTTAGAGGTACTTTCTGCCTATAAATTTGTCACCCTGTAACAGGAATCTGGAAGTCTTTGTTACTACTCAGTTCCGAGGAATGAGGTGCTAAGGTAACAGTAGGGCAAAATATGCTAAGGAGATAGCTCCTACATGTTACCTTCTTTGGCTATTCCATAATTAGACAGGAGTAACTTTTGTTCTCTTGTACTTGGCTGCCATTCTAGCTCACCAATTAGGTTTCAATAAGTAATATTATTGTCATATTCTGTCACATTATGCTAGTTAGTCCTTGGTTTTTCAAATAACAAGATTCCAAGGGCTAGGTGGAAGAGTGGGTAGTGGACTGGGTTTGAAGTGAAGGGGTTTGAGTTGAGATCTAGCCTCAGATATTAGCTGTGTAGCCATTCAACTTGTTTGCCTCAGTTTCCTTGATAGTAAATTGGAGATATTAATATCTATCTTCCAGGGTTATTGTGATATTTATAGAGTGCTTAGTACAATGTCTAGCACATAGCAGGCAATATCTAAATACTAGTTATTATGATTATGAGCCAAAAATTTGAGGATCAAGACTCAAGTATAGGGAGGAACTGCTTTGAGAGAGATCATACCACCATACTATCTCTGAATAAAACCTATATAACTATCATTATTATTTTTGTTCACAATTGTTGTTGCCCAACTTTTCATACCAGATCTTTTTAATTTCTAGTCATTCTTCTTGAAGTCAATAAATAATCAATTTATAGATAGTCTCTAATTCTCTTTATTCTGTGTAGTCAAATACTTACCAGAGCTACTATCTTGCATAATATTTCTTTGGATCTTTTGGACTTTGTTTAGAATTTGGGACCATACTCCATTTCTCAGGCTTCTATCATTCATTACCATTGGGTATTGAAAGCATATAAGCATGCTGGCAAATGTCTTCTGGAAATCTAGAAATGACATCCTGTGAAAAACAAATTATATGATAAAATAAGCATCTGACTGATATCTGATATACTAGTGGTATCACCTTGGAGAAGTCATTTCTCATTTGAAAACAGCAGTGGAGCATAGGATATTTTTACTGGAAATGATCATAAGATTGAGAAAATTCCATGAAAGAACATTTTTTGGCAAGAGCCAGGATGTTTGTGGTTTAACTATCCTATTGTGACCAATAAAATCACTTTGGGGTCCTGGAAGGGAAATGCAGATATTTTCCATTGCCACTATAAGTAATCTACTATTCTTTTAGACTGACTTTGTCAGTCTAGTAGTTTCCTTGGAGATTTGGCACATAGATGATATTGAACAATAGACTTGGAATCAGAAAAAGCAGATATTCAAATCCTGGGTAGATACTTATTGGTCTTGTGAACCTTGAGTGATATACTTAACCTTTCTCACTTAACCCCAAATTTCTGTTCTGTAAAATGGGCTTAATAATTAGCATTCACCTCACAGGTTTGTTATGGCATAAATTCAGTACTTCTGTCATATTTAGTTTCCTAATCTGGAAATGGGTATAATAATAGTCTCTGTCTTATAAGGTTGATGTGAAGATACAATAAGATGTCTTGCAGACCTTGAAGAGCTATGTAAACATCAGCTCTTGCTATTGTTATTACCATCCCTTGGTGGGATGTAATAAGAAGGAAACAATCTGATTCTAGTTCATCAAAAAGAGGTGTACTTCTACAGTTATGATTCAGTATGAACAGCTGAACCTCTTGGGGTTAGCAGGACACTCAGCAAGACAGAGAACTACTGTCATAATTTGTTGAATATTGAAAATAAAATTGCCTAGAGACATTAAAATTTTGGAGTGTGACAGGGAGGAAGTTAGCTCCCTGAAAAGCTCTTAAAATTATGTGATGAAGGTGGAAAAGTTGGAGGAAATAAGAATATTTAACCCTGAATGAGTCTTTGACTAAGAAGAAATCTTTGAATATTAGAGGGCTGGCATGTAAAAGAAGCATTTGTTTTGTGTAATTCCAGGAAGGGCTTGCATCTATGAGTAGAAGATACAGGGAGGAAACAAAAAAGAGAACTTTTTTTTTTAATAGAACTATGCAAGATGCAATGTTATTTTTTAAAAAATGTCATTAATGTACAGTAGTAGATAAGGCATCTGATTTGAAATTGGGAAGAACTTGATTGAGATCCTTCCTGAGACACTTTTTTGGGAGGTGGGGTAGGGAATGAGGCAATGAGTTAAGTGACTTGCCCAGAGTCACACAGCTAGTGAGTGTTAAGTATCTAGCTGCTCACTTGAGACACTTTCTGACTGTGATCCTAGGTAAGTCATTTGATCTCTGCTTCCATTTCTTTATCTGTAGAATAGTAATACCTGTTTCAGTTTAATTTTTGTCAGTTCCTTATTGGCTGAATTCGTGTGGATGCTGCCCATGGAGGGCCTTTTGATTCTGTTTTAGTATCTTAATAGTTTCATGAACCCCAAGTGGAAGTAAACTATTATTAGTTGCATTTGACAAATCTGATGTTGTAGATTACCAACCTTTACTTGCTCGATGAAGTGATGTTTGTTTATTCTGAGAGTAATTCTGTAAACTTTTGACTTATCATGTACTCTGGTAATGGTATTGTCTTTCTCCTATTTGGCAAGGGAATGTTAATTTTTCTATTGCTGCTTTAAGATAATGGGATCCTGTGTTCCGTTAATATTGCATGAGTTTTTATTATTATATTTTTAAATTTTATAATTGCTTTACAATTTTATTTTATTTTTATTTATGTATAAAATAAGCATTTTCATGGCATATTACAATAAAATGATGATTGCACATGACACTTTATCATATGTTAAATTTTATCATTCCAAAGTATACATTAAGATTGTGATTTGGGAATATGCCATTATTCATTACTGATTCTTCAGTGTCCAGAACAGTATTTTTCATGTAATCCAATTTTAATTAATTGTTATTGAATGTCATAAACAAATTGCCAAGCTAACTCTGGACACTGGCTGTGTGTCCAGTTGAACTGTGAACCATTTTCTTTCTAACTATCTTGAAAGATATTGAAACTTGACAGTAATTGTTACTTCCAGCCCACACAGTAAGTGGCAAAAAAAGACACAATGAACAAAGCTCATCATCGACCCTTCACCTAAGCTGGAGGAAGGTTTCAGCTTAAGCTAAAATTTCAAAAATAGTTGAATAAAAGAGAAAAATACCAAAACTCCCCATCTTCTTTGTTCTTATAAAGCCTGGTCCTCTCTGATTCTTGGACCTTCTGCCATTCTCGGGAGCTGTGGGAGAGAAAAAAAGAAAGACAGAAGGAGAGAGAAAGAGAGTATAAAGTGAATGCTTTGAGAATCATCTGGACAAGAAAAAGAATAATTAATTATAGTTAACATTTATGTAGCACTTTAAGGTTTGCAAAACAAATAATATACATAAGTTCATTTGAATCTTATAATAATTTTTAGATATAGGACTATTATTATACCCATTTTATACATAAGGAAATTAAGGCTCAGAGAGCTTAAATGACTTTTTTGGGATTACACAGTTCACAGTGTAAGAGATGGGATTCAAATCATTCCTGACTCTAAGATCAATATTCTTTTCATCATAAACTACATTGACTGGATGTCCATTTTTCCTTATCATTTCATAGGGAAAGGAACAGATGAGAAAAACAGCCACAGATAGGTAAATAGTCTTGCTTGAGGTGAATTGTCTTGGCATAATCTACATTTGGTAGAGGGCATGCAACCAGAGGATCTGTAGCAAGGAATTTTACTCTTGATTTTTCCTATTCCCCCCTTTTATTCAATTAACCATGAAGTTGAAAAAGCTGAAATAATCATCCTCTGATTTACTAATTGCACCAACAAATTATTGCGAATTGATCAAACTATTTTACAATGCCATTTGAAATTATAGGAGAAAAGTCACTAAATGGCTCATACTCTGTGACATAGCACCCCACTATTGCATGTGTTTTCTATGGAAATCAAAACAGAAAAAAATATTCTAGACCAAGAGAGTTCTAGGAGGATTGTGTGTGTGTGTATGTTTTAGAAAAAAATAAAATCCAGTAACAAAGTGAGCATTCATTGATTGGTGAATAGCTAAATTCTTCAACTATAGGAGTCAATACTGGAATATTTTTATATCATAAGGAATAAAGAATATGAGGATTACAGAGTCCTGTTGAGGGTTTTCATGAACACATGGTGAGTAGAATAAACAAAACTGGAAGAATAATGCTCATGATGAATGTGATTCTCACATTGAGAGATAGTTTTTCTCAAATGGAATGCAATGATCAGTTTTAGTCTTGGAAAAAAGATGATGAAAACCATTTCCTCCAAGAAGTGAGGTGGGGTCTATGGGAACAGAAAGAGTCCCATGTTATCAGTTTTATTTTAGTGTTAATGACATTCTTAGTGCAGTGTTGGAATCCCAAGCTTGAGCCCATTGTTAAAAACAATTTCTAGCCCATGACATAGTTATGAGCCATGCTTCTATTTCATAACTAAACTGCCAAGAGCAGAATTAACAATTTTTTTTGTTCAACACATCTTGTCATAATATGAGCATAATCTTGTTTTGTCAATTAATTCAAATGTCTATTTCCCAAAGACCAGTGGAGCTAATATAAATGGCTCATGATATTGTGGAGAGAAGGAAGAAGAGAGAGAGAAAGAGAGAGAGAGAGAGAGAGAGAGAGAGAGAGAGAGAGAGAGAGAGAAGAGAGGGAGAAAGGGAGAGAGAAGAGAGAGAGAGAAAGAGACAGAGATAGAGAGAGACAGAGAGTACAGAGAGCCAAAGAAAGACAGAGACACAGAGAAAGACAGGGAGAGAAAATAATCTAAGGATTAGAATTCTAATACTGCTCCAGGAAAATTTAGTAACAACAACAATAACTAGCTTTTACATCATACCTATGAGTAATGAGGTGGTACAGTGGATAGAGCATCATACCTGGAGTCAAAAAATCCTAAATTCAAATCTGGCCATAGACTCTTATTACCCATATGACCCTGGGCAAGTCACTTAACCCTATTTGCCACAGTTTCCTCATCTGTAAAATGAACTGGGGAAAGAAATGGTGAATCACTTCAGTATCTTTGCCAAGAAAACCCCAAATGGGGTCATGAAAAGTCAGACATGATCGGAAAACTGATTGAACAACAACAAAATATTGTACCCACTATGTGCCAGGCACTATACTAAACACTTTACAAATATCTCTCACTATATTCTGTTCTGCTTCTGAAGCTGTTCATGCAATGAACCAATGGGCACAAGGAAATTTATTTTCTTAGCATACCACAGAATAATGGATGAATGAATGATTTCAGATCTAGATGCCACTAGTACCCAGCTGAAATGGTGAGGGGTGGTTGGAAAGAAGGATATTAACTCTTCCACATTCCCCATAACAGTGTGATTTTTCTTCCATTAGTCTGGCCTTAATAAAAAATAGTGTTATAATCCTACTGCTTGACCTTTTATTTTTTTATATGATTTATTTTTAATTCACAGAACAAAAAAGCATTTCTATAATACAGTACAATAAAAAAGATGATTGCACATGAAACTGAAAATCTACCATGTACAACATTGCCTCCAAATATACAATAACTTTATCATATAAATTTTTTTGCCCTCCCCTTTCACCCTCCATAGAGATGGCTATCATTAGACACAAATAGACATATTGATGTAAACTTTTTCTATACATACTTCTATTTATCAGTTCTTTCTGTGGATGCAAATTGCTCAGGCTGAATCACACATGATCCTTTAAGTTTTATCTTTTCTCTTTGGTGGTAAGGATACTGCTGTTAGGAAATAATTCTTGGCTGTTGCCCCTCCTGGAACCATCAGATAACACTAATGCTGATTCTCTTCTCCCCTTCTAGAATTTTTCCTTTCTTTTCCTGCATACTTGCACCCTGTCCTAAAGTGATGCAGCTTTGTCACAAGACTTGAAAGAATACTCTAAATCCCTCTATGTTCTCTCTGTGGGTTCAGATCATTCCTTCTTCTTCTTTCTTCCAGAGGTATTATAATTACAATGGAGGTTATGGAAATTGGAAAATAATTACAGTATGTATCAAAAAAGGGCATCAATAAACCTTTTAAAAGAAAATAACTGTGTGTAATTGGATTAGGGAAAGCCCATTCAAATATAGATTTGATTATGTGACTGCTGAGGTTCATTGGAACTCTAAAGTTCTATGATTCTCTTGATTATTTCTTTCTTTGTTATCTTCCTCATGCTTGATGACATTGATATTGTGATTCCCTTAAACTTACATGGGAGCAGAGGAATCAGAGATTAGAGTCACAGAATACTAAAATTTAGGGTATTGGCCCCATTTTACAGTGAAACAAATACTAGAGAGATGTAAATGACTTGCATGATGGTCAGAAAGTTGGAGGGATGGGAGTCAAACCTCGTTTCCTGCTGGTGTGCTTTGCATGCCTTCTTCAGAATTGTGATTATTATTCCCTCAGTGATAAGGGGACGAGCCCTCCAAAGCTGTGGGTTCTGCTCCTTTTACCTAGGTTTAGTCTGGCCACTGAGTCTTCCACTAAAAAAATGTTAAATGTAATGTACATAGTATTGCACTGGGTCTAATTAAATTCATTTTCAAGGTAGGGCTAGCTTTGATCTTGATCGACTATTGAGTCTGAGAAGCTCTGTCATTTCTTAACTGGGGGGAATGATCATCTCTTGATTTTTCTGTGACATGCTGAGACAGTCAGATGCTTGATTTTAAAATAGAAATTTTATAATTAAGTGATAATTGCATTTACTTCAACAAGTAAGAAAAAATGCAGTGTAAATCAATAAGGCATTGATTTAAGTAAGCTTACCTCTAAGTGGGCATACTGCAATGCCAATTATGGCTGAGATTAGAGCACCTAGGGCCTCTTATTTCTCTCCAATTTGAGGAAATATAGTACCTGAATACAAACAAAAATCTAAAGGCTCCTAAGGCTTCCTGCAACTTCTACCCTGTCTGTCCGAAGACAAACATTTTCTTATCTGAAAGCTTCTGAAGTCCAGTGCTGGAATGGGCACTAGCAACCGAGGGGTCAACACACCATTGCCAGATTAATGTTCCTAAAATATCAATTTGAACAAAATGCTTCCATTCCTCTTATGTCCACACACCAAAAAAATTATATAAATCATCACTGCATCTCCTACTGCATATGGGATAATGTCTAAAAAAGCTTAACTGGGCACTTAAAGCCTTCCTCCTCTTGGATCCTGATCAGGACTTGGAGTCAGAAGACCTGCTTTCACACCCCAGCTCTGGGACACTGGGCAATCACTTTATTCTTCTGAGTTTCAGGTGCCTAACCTGTAAGATGGGGGGGAGAAGAGGGTTCTATGGGCTGACTTCTAACGTCCCTTCTAGTTCTAGATCTATGACCTGGTGACAATAATATATAGGACCAAGGAATGTAGAGAATTGTCTTGGTATATTAGCACTGGACGTAGAATAATTCCCTGCTTGTCCCTCCCCTGATTGTCAAGCACAAGGTTCCTTAGGAGAATTACACTTCTTCACATTCTATTAAATGTATTTACTCCATCTCTTTCCTGTCTCCAATTCTTAAATTTTAAAAAAGCAGCCAGTATAATAAAAATTACAATAATACTTAATTAACATACAAACATAATGTTGTATCACTCAAAATATGCTTTATAGAAGTAAATAAAATAAAAAATAACATTTATCTGCATTTATCTGTAGGAATAAATGAACAAGAATCTCAAGGAGACAAAATAGAATAAATGGATTTTAGTATTGTCAGGTCTCAAATTGTATTTTAAAGCAGTAATCATCAAAACAATTTGGCACTGGATAAAAAAATAGAAAAGTTGATAATAGAAACAATCTAGGTAATCAAGATCCCAAAGCAATCAAAGAACATTCTCAAAGATACAAATTTCTAGAGCAAAGACATTCTTCATAGGATCAGAATCAATAAAAACTTCTGAAAAAACTAGAGAGGAGTTTGGCAGGAAATAAGTTTCAGCAATTATCTCATATCACAAACTGAAATTAGGTCTAAATGGATAAATGACTACAATGTTAAAGGTTACATCTTTTTTTTTTTTAATTAGAGGGAAACAATAATAAATAATAGCATAGCATTTAAATAGCACCTACTATTTGTCAGGCACTGTGCTAAATGCTTTATAGATATTATCTCATGGGATATATGTACTATTATTATTCTGATTTTACAGTTGTAGAAACTGAGGTAGACAGGTTAAATGACTTGTCCATGGTCACTGTCTGAGGTTGGATTTTGGTGTTTCTAATTCGTGGCCCAACTCTATATCCTCTGCTCCACTGAATTGCATACTGTATGCTTATGGGAATATAAGGATCAGATGGATATGGATAAAGGGAAATTTTTAAATTAAGGGTAAAGGTAATTATAAAAAATTAAAAGGAAAATTTTGATTGTATAAATTCAAAAGCCTTCTAATGGAGAAAGACGTCATACAGCTACAATAAGAGATAATGTTGATGGGGGGAAATCTTTGTATTATTGACTCTGATAAAGAGCTGATATCCAAGATATAGTGGGGTATTTAGGTAAATATATGGGAACAAGAGTTACTTCCCAAATAGATAGCCAATGTACACTAATAGGCAATTTTGAAAGGAGGATTTACTATCAAAAAAACAAATAAAGGCATGCTATGAACAACTAAAAAAAAGAAATGCAAATAAAACAACTCTGAGGTTTTACTTCGCAAACTGGAAAAAAATGACAGATGCCAAAACTGGCATATGTTGGATGGGCTATTCCTATGGGGATTCTGATGTACTACTTGGTGGAGCTGTGAATTGATTCAACTGGTCTTCACTAGGAAAGTCATTAAATAATAATATGCCCATTGACCCAATAATATTACTATTGGGGATATTTGAATACAAATTGGATCAAATAGAGAAATCAGAATAAAAATACAAAATACATGCTCATTTCTTTAGGTGCTACACTGGAAATAAGTGGAAAATATTTTCCTTTATAGTTTCTTCTAAACTTCATTTGGTTCCTTAATTAATGGAATTACTATCATGTTTGTACCACAGCACCTCAGATGAGAGTGAGACTACAGGTCTGGTTGCAGTCTAAATCCTTCTTCAGACCTCCTTTAGGATCTTTCCTCCAGAGGAACTTGTGGGACAATTGTAACAGAGAGAGATTATACCTACACTGTATAGTTCCTAAAACAGAATTAGGACTAATGGTAGAATTTATATGAAAGATTTTTGTTTATTCTAAGTGTAATCCTATCTCAAAACCTTTGGTATGGGTCTGGCATGGAGTTGATGAGAGATAGAACTTCAGTTTTCAGAATTCATCCTCTGGGACTTCACCAACTTTTAATTTTCTTTGAGTATTAAGTCAGCTTCTAGCTTTGAGAAAGAAGATGGATGAAGACAATCCTATTGCAGTCTGCAGAAGGCAAAGGCTTGGAAAAAACATGAGGGAAGCTGGTAGTCTTCATTATGTCCCCATTCCCACTCAGGGAGCTGACTGAGAAATTATTTCACTCCACTGGGGAAAGCTCTTTCACTCTGTATTGTCTGGTGTATATTTTCTTATGTTTATATTCTTCAGTTTCTGTTTTGTTATTCATTTGGATAAATGTTTTTTTTTTTTTTTTTTTTTTTTTTGCTATTTTCTATGTATGTTCATTATGGAACTGGTATTTGGTGGAAAAGGGGTCAAGCCTTAGGATATGGAGCTTGAATACTCCTCTTTCCTAAAAATAACAAAGCAATTAGAAGTTAAATGGAAGCTGATCATATGTCTTAGAATTCTTAAGGGAGCAGATGCATATATTTCTAGTCTGCCACCCCTCTCTCTAAAGAGAGCAGAATGACATTCAACCCCCAATTTCTGACTTCCCCTAATGGTAGGAATAAAAGTCTTGTTTGGAGCATTGTTTTGGAGAAGAGTTAGGGAGAAAAGGGCTAGAGATGTTTACTCTCTCTACCTCCAGCTACAACAACAGCCCCCTTACAACATGTAAAGTCCTTGCACACATTTGGGGATTCTCTATTTATCTTCCTATATAAAGAAGAACTTTCTAATAAAGTTGCAGGAAAATAGAATGGAAAACCTCATAGGAGAGAGGCTCCTTGAAACTGATGGTGCTTGAGTAAAACCTAGTTGAACATTTGCTAGGATATTGTAGAGAATATTCATTTATTGGGATAGATGGCTGCTTAATTTTCCTCTGGATTTTAAGATTTTATTATGCTATGATCTCTCTCTTCCTAGAATTACCATAGCAAGTTGCATGAGTGACAGAGGAAAAGACAAAAAAAAAACAGGAGAGTAGATAAAAAGTAAGAAAAAGAGAGAAAACCTGAGAGGGAGCATATGTAATTTATATACTCACACAAGAAGCTGTAGCAAGATGGAAGCTATGACAGATGTGACTTGGGACATGCTTGATGAGAAAATTTGCATGGGTAATCTTTGGGCAGAGAGAAACATCATGCCTTTTAGAAGGAAAAGATTCCTGAAACACCATGGTTTTACTCCCAGTGGTAGAAGCAAGGATATATATATATATATATATATATATAAACCCATACTTATCACTCCAACGTCCTGTCCATTCTTTTTCACCCCAAGGGTTCCACAATCGAATGAGTTCTTCCTGGCAGGTATCCAAACTAATCTATGGGAAAAGAACAAAGAAATAAAAGAAGAATAGTTAGCAGAAAGATGGGGAATATACCTCCAAGGATTAATTTAACTTCTGACTTCATTTGGCTACAGTCAAACCTTTATTTTTTAAAAAAATGAAGCAAAGGGGAAAATCAATATTTCTCTGCTGTGTTGTGCTGAAATGAGGCAGAAGAAAAATTATGCTCTCCCTCATCTCCTTTCTTTGCTTAACTGAACTTGCAGGGAGCTCTCCCTTGGCAGGTGTCACCTTTCTGATTCAGTACAATTGGTCATATGGACTTGAAGAATGTAGAGATTTAGTAGCATTGGATTGCAGCTATAGATTCAATGAGCTAAAACTTTAAGAAGCAACCCCCCCCCCCCCGTGATTCTTTCAGAATCAGCAAATTAAGCCTCACAAATTCTCCTCCTTCTTGGGATCTATTTTCTGTATTCAAATCACTATGGTCAGGAAGGGGTAAAGAAGAAGCAAAAGACCTGCTACCCAGAACCAAAGACCACTATTCCTGGATCTCTTTCCAATTTCCGGATTTCAAAAATGGGGAGGTTTACTCTGACCAGTATCACAGAATCTCAGAGTTAGAGGTGATACTCTGACAGCCATTTTCTCTACAGTACCTCTGACATGTTAGCATCTAGCCTTTTCTTGAAAAACTCTAGTGAAGGGGATCTCTCAGAGGTGTTGGGATGAGGATTTGTACTACAGTACAATAGAAATCAATCAATTAACAAGCAATTATTAAGAGATTTATATAGTCCAGGTACTGTGACATGCACGGGGGAATACAAATACAAAGAATTAAACAATCTCTGCTCTTAAGGATTTCACATTCTAGTAGATGTTTGACTTGAAATCATGGTTCTTCAGTTGGACTAGATGACTGAAAAATTGCTTCTAGCTTGACATCTATGATGCTATGATCTTATTTGATTCCTTACTTTCAAAACATATTTATCACTCTTATTTTAACTCTTTGATCCAGGAATTAATGAAGGAGCCTGAGTTACTTTTTAGTATCATATTCCCTAATCACCTGTTTTTAATAAGTTAAACAGTAAGGAGACATTTTGGTTCTTTCAAATTCTAAATTAATCCTTGGGATGGTAGACCAGTGTAGTTGTTGCCTAATATAATATGTAAATATCCATTCATTAGAACATGTTCATTATTGTTTTTCCTAGTTCCAACCCATATTGAAGCTTGGGAAATATGTTTCTGGGAAATAAGTAATGGATCCTCTTGCCTTCTTCAGATCATGTAAAATTGTTCTCTATTTCATGAAGGCTTTGTGGCGATAAAACCTTTTTATTTGTCTGCTGAGCTGGAGCTGAGTATGCATATGAGAGGTTTTCATAAAAAAAATCTTGTTCTCCTCTGCTCTGGTAACTTTTGAGTAGGGAAAATTCCTTTAAGTTTCCATGTGAGGAGAAAAATGGTAGTTTTCATTGTCTTTTTTATCCAGCCAGCCACTATTGGTTTGGGAACATAAGGTATCTGCACTCTTGGTGTTCTTCTTTTTTCATAATTTTAGGTATATGAATATCCCAAGATGAGAATGCTTAGACACACAATGAGATTAAAAGGTCCATGAAAGCCATTTAAGGTCCAACTAATAATCAGGTCTCAGAATCAATGGAAGAAGCTATGTTGTTTGAATTGTTTCAGGGCATAAGTTTATTTTGGGGTTTTCTTGGCAAAGATACTAGTGGCTTGCCATTCCTTTTCCAACTCACTTTGCTGGTGAGGAAACTGAGGCAAGTAGGATTCAGTGACTTGTCTAGGATCATGTAAGTAGTGTCTGAGGCCAAATTTGAATTTAGGGAAGTGACTCTTCCTGACTCTAAACCTGGTATTCTATCCACTGCTCTTTACTAAGCTGCCATGAGTGGGAATGGTAGTAGATTTTTAGTGAAGAAAGTGAGTAACAGTTCTTGAGAACAATCTACTGAGCCCAGCCCAGTTATGAGTCAACCCAGCTGAGCAAGGTGGAAACTGAACCACTGGCCATGCCATAATGAGATGTCAATAAATCAAGGCATTTATTAAGCATTTATTATGTTCCAGGCACTGTGTACACTGGGAATACAAATACAAGCAAAAGGAAAGCAGTTTCTACCCTTAACAAACTTACATTCTCACGGGAGAAGACAACTCATAAATGGCAGCTAGTAGAAGAGTGAAGGAAGTAAGTTCTTGACCCCTCTTCATCATAAGGGAGAAGTAAACTTGATGGAAGAACAGAGCTGCTGAGCCAGGATGTTGCTCCAGCTTTAAGATGGGCTAAATGTACTATTGAGACACTTGAAATTTTAAATCCAGTCTCCTCAAGGACCAACTGTGCTTTCCAGTTTGAAGGGATGTCTCTGTATTTCTGTGCTCATTATATATACATTCTCAGGAAATATTCATTTGTCAAACCTAGTTGATATCAATTGATATTCAGGAGATATTAAGTGCTTTAAAAAAGTTATTGGAAAGTATATTGGGGGAGACTTGAAAATAACAGAATTTTCAGATTATCCCTAGTACCCAGAGTGGAGAAGTTATCCCTCTCTGAAAACCTGATCTGTCAGTTGAAAAAATGAGCTACATCAACAATCTCTCTCTCTCCCTCTGTTCTTTATGATTGAGAGGTTAGATGAATTAAGGAGTAATCACTTTATTACTGAACATTGCCCTGATATGCTATTGTCCTTACTGTGCTGTTTATAAGAAAAGACAATGGTCCACTGAGGAGGACTTGGAGAGGTGACTCACTGAGGGAAGGGAAGATGATCCCACACCAAGGAGACTGAGATGCAGGATGAAACTGCTGGGGAGGGAGGAAGGGAGAAGAGATCATTCAGACTTTGTAGGGAATTGAAAGGAAGACAGCAGTTGAGAAAAATCTGAGAAGACCCTAAAATGAAGAAATCCTAAATGGGGAGCCAAAAGAGCACTGAGTACAGGGCCAAATGACTATTATTTGAGGGATCGCCTGTACTGAAGTAGGCAAGGGATGTTTTAGACTAAGGAAAAAGAAAAGGGTCTAAATCCCAGGACCATCATATTATATAGAGAGGAAATTTCCTAAGCTTGGCAATGGAATTTAGCTTGATAGGCCTTCCTTTTGGAGGCTGCCCTGGAGTGGTGCATTCCTTCAAAGTCAGTGATTTTATATATATATGTATATATGCATTTTATACACACACACACACACACACACACACACACACACACACATTATTCCCAAACATCTTTGCCTGCTATATTACTCGAAATTCCTCTATTAGAGAGTTGTTCTGTTGTATTAAAATACATTTTCATTCCTAAAATCATTATTTAGGATACAAATACTCTGACAAAAGTAATTACATTATTAGGTATTTTAAACCTGTATGTGAATTACTTAATTAAATGGTTTCCCTGTGTTTGAAGCTTGACACTACAGGAATGATAGCTATATCAAATTTTCAAGATCATCTAATTTCATCCCCTTATTTGAGATGAATATGGAATATGGAGATTTGGGAGGTCACTTGAGAAAAAAAACTTTGCTTGTTTCATAATTTTGTCTCCAACTAGTCTAGGAAAAAGTAATAGGCCATTAGTATGACAGGTCCTGACATCTACTGCCTGAGAAGTACCTGTTTTGCTATCTGGGGATCATTGGTGGTATTCTGTCAAGAGACCTATGCCCCAATTATTTTTGTTTTCTCTCTGGTCAGCAGAATGATAGAAAGGCTCTCTGAGACTGGAACGATCACTTTCCTATGTTGACCCCACCTCAAACTTCATGTCCTTGAATCATTTTCCCATATTTCCTCAGAGTTCTTCCAGGACTCTGATGTCAGGTCCAAGTGCAATGTTCCATTATCTTTGATAGAGAAAAATGTGTTGTAATAAGTTTTGCAAAATTCCCCCTTTTTTTTTGGCTAGTAATCTTCTCAATTTCATTCCTGAATGCCTTTGGGATGACTTGGATTTTTTAAAAATAATAAGTTTTCTTTATGTAAAAGTAAGGGTTATTGAATTAATCAATCACCTACCTATCTCCACTTGTGCCCTACTTAAAATGACTAACCCTGATGCCTTTATCAGGTGAAAACACCCCGATTGAATCAATTTGTAAAAGAAATTAAATGAATGAGTCATAACTTCTAGTGACCAGACTGACTTGCCAGTGAGAATGGGAGCTGGGATAGTAGTGCTAGTAGTTTTACTATATTTAGATTAATTTTACTTGCCACTGAATCTCTCTGCATTATGAGACAATACTATTTAGAATTATCTGTCATTGTTTTTCATAAAACTTTGTAGACAAATTAATATTCTAACCCAGCATTGTCTTTGGCAATCTCCCTCCATTGGATAAGTGAAGGAGCAGGGAAGCTGTAACAAGCATTTATTAAGTGCCTACTATGTGCCTTGCACTTTATAGATATCATCTCATTTGTTTTATCAAATGCTTTATGACCAAGGCCCTTTCTGGACTTTTTGGATCTCCTTGTAGAAATTATTTTTACATTGGCTTAACTTCTGAATAAAATTATTATAATTGGTGTTGATGTCACCTACCTTTACATTTGTTGTATTACATAATATAATATAAAGATTTCTGTAAAGTTAATACAGTTCTTAAAAATAAATTATAAATAATTTAGAGCTTATGATATTGTGCATCATCTTTCAAATTTTTGTCTATTTATTGAATTTTTTTGTTGATATCGTTTGTAATTTAAATTATTTTTTGAAAGAAGAAAGAAAGAAATCATATTCTAGAGAAAGACTTAACTAGATTTCCTCAGAAACTTACTACTAAAGAATTGCATGGGCACTGGGAGGAAAAAAGACCAATGATTCAGAAATAGTTTGAAAACAAGGCCAAAAGAACTATCCAATTATTCACCTGGTTGCTCCAAGTGAGTGATTTTCTATGTTTGGTGAGTAATAAAGAAAGCCAATTTCATTTATCATCCTACCTATGTATCTAGGGATTGGAGGTGGGTAAGAAAGACTGGAGAATAAACAGACAAAACATTTGTGAGCAAGCATAATCCTTAAATTTATTAGTTAAGGCATTTTATTTTTTCTTCAAATTATTAGACCTATTCCAGAGTTAGGGCATCAGTTTCTTTGGATAATTTGTTCTGGGGCTCATGAAAGTTGTTAAACTTTTGTTAAACTTTCTGTTGTGGTATTCTTTGGCAGGAAAAGTTATATCACTACCCAAAGTTTATGGATAATTAGTTCAAATAGTTAAAACCTGTCATTTGTCATTTCACTGAAGCAATCTAGAACATAAGTACATCTTGAAACATGTAAGTGAACTCTTTTCTATGATTACATGATGCTTCTTTTAATAGATAACTAGAGAAAATAATTTATTTTATCCAAATTTTCTTCATCCATAAAATGAAAGAATAAGATCAGATGATCTCAAAAGTAAGGCAAATGATGTAGTATAGATAACTTACAGCAATCCATTGTCATAGCTAGAGAAACTACTCATGGTGGGTCAGAGAATCATTTAGAACTTTAGATTTAGAAATTTAGATTTAGAACTGGAAGAAACCTCAGAAATTGTTTCATCTAATACACTAATTTTACAGAGGATGAAATTGCGATCCACAGTGGAGATATTAATTGATCAAGTACACAAAAGCTGGTGAATTCAGAAACTCTGATTCAAAATTCTGTGTTATTTCTAGTCAGTAATAATACTTTGTCACTATTATCATCTCTGTAAACCAAGGGCAAACTTATCACTCCTAAACAGGACTTCTTTTTTTAAAATAATATTTTATTTTTTCCAATTGTTGGACTTGGATTGTTGATAGTTTTCAACATTCAATTTTTATAAAATGTGTTCCAATTTTTTCTGCTTTCCTTTCTTACCAAGACAGCAGGCAATCTGATATAAGTTAAATATGTTCAGTCCTTTTAAACATTTCTATATTTGTCATATTGTGCAAGAAAAAGCAGATCAAAAGGGAAAAAACCACGAGAAAGAAAAAAAAAACAAGAGAACAAACAACAATAACAAAGATAAAAATACTATGCTTTGATGCAGTCTCCATAGTTCTCTTTCTGAATACAGATGGCATTTTCCATCATGTCTATTGGAATTGCCTTGAATCACTGTATTGTTAAAAAAGAGCCAAGTCCAACACAGTTGATCATCATATAATCTTGTTATTATAGTGTACAGTGTTCCCTTAATTCTGCTCATCAGCATCAGTCTATGCAAGACTTTTCTGAAATCAGCTTCCTTATTATTTCTTATAGAATAATAATATTCTATTACATTCATATACTATAATATTCAACCATTTTCTAACTTCTGGACATCCATTCACTTTCCAGTTCCTTGCCATTACAAATAAGGCTGCTATAAACATTTTTGCACTTGTGCATCTTTTTCTGTTTTATAATATCTTTTGAATATAGACCTAGTAGAGACACTGGTGCTTCAAAGAGAAAGCACATTTTAATAGCTCTTTAGGTATAGTTCCAAATTGCTCTCCAGAATGCTTGGATCATTTCTCAACTTCACTAACAATGCATTTGTGCTAGACAGGACTTGTTAATAAAGGGTTAAGGATGTCTGGCCCTAGAGTTATATAGAGGACTTTTATACTAAGGTACCTCATAAATGATTATAAATTGCAAAGGTTTTCAATTTAACTCTAGGGGTCTCTAAATGGAACATTGACTGTAAATGCTCTGTATGGTCATGGCTCTGCTTTGCCCAGCACTTCTTGATCAAATTTATACCCTAATAAGAAAGGCAGGGATTCTAGTACTTTATTCTTTCTATCTTATGGATCAGTTTGTCAAAATAAAAATAATGAAATTACTTTTTTTTCTCAGCTTGTTAGAATAGAACTTTGGATACCAGGTTCATTTAACCTGCAGATATCTGAATCTCATGGATACCCTAAGAGCTTAGAGTTAGAGATAAAATGGACTTTAGAGGACAAATGGTTAAATTCTGTCATTTTTACCATGAAGTAACTGAAGGCCCCCAAATTGAAATGATTTGTCAAAAGACCCAGAAGTAATGTGTCAGAAATGGAATTTGAATTTAGGACCTCTATGATTCTAAAGCCTTTATGGTGTACCTCATTTTAATGTCCCTGGCCATCAGGAAACTTTCTCAGGTCTAAGAAATAGCTTATTTATTTATTTTAATTTTTATCTATCTATCTGTTTATTCACTCACTCATTCATTCATTCATTCATTCATTCATTTATTCATCTATTTATTTCTTTATTGTTACCATTCCAATGTATTGGAGAAGTAAGTCTATGAGGTAGAAAACTTAGTAAGAGGTGATGTGATATAATGGAAAAACTCATTAGACTTCAAGTTCCTTGAAGGAAGGAACTAACTATTGCCTCCTTTTGTATCTCCAGCATTTAGCACAGTACTTGGCACTTATTAGTTATTGTTATTTTTCAGTCATTTCAGTTGTAGGCAACTCCTCATGACCCCATTTGAGGTTTTCTTGGCAAAGATAATAGAATGGTTTGCCATTTCTCCAGCTCATTCTACAGATGAGGAACTGAGGCAAATGGAATTGTGACTTGCCCAGGATCACATATCTAGTGTCTGAAGCTTGATTTGAACTCAGGAAGATGAACCTTCCTGAATCTAGGCCTAGCACTCTATTCATAGTACCACCTCGTGGTTTTGGCACATAGTAGGTACTTAATAAAAATGTATTAATTGAAAGCTAAGAAATCTGCTTTCTGACTAGAAAGATCTGCCTGTTACTAATTAGCTGTAAAATCTTGGGAACTCTTAAATCTTAGTTTCCTCGTCATGAAGAGATGGACCCAGATGATCTTTAAGATTTCCAATGCTGAAGTTTTACTAATCTCTGGTTTTCTGCATACTAAGTGAATCACCCACAGATACCTATTTTTGTTGTGTTGACAGTATTCTCATCTTTCTCTTCCAAGCATTTGGTAGTTTGCAAGTCTCTGTAGGACTTCCTAACTTTTTAGGCTGCTTTATATTCTGGGAAGGGTTATTTCACCTGCATTTTAAAGGCAATATGCCCCTAAGAAAAGTAAATGGTTTTTACATTCTTTCCTTTCCAGACTATCTAGGTTTTTGTTCACCCACAAAGACTAGCTCCCTATAGAGGAGACATTGGGATAATGTGTGATTTTTGGCTAATGGGTTTAATTGTAATGTCTGTCTCAAGATACTGTGAGAAAGTATTTGAGCATTGGGTTTGTTCTGTCCTCTAGGAGACAGTGGCATCTTCCAGTTGGGTATAATGTTGATAGACAAGATGACAAAATAGATAGACTGCATGCATCTGTTTTTTTTTTTTTTTTTTTTTCGATTTGATGGGTAGGCTCAGGGATGGAAGATATTTGACTTCTTAAAGCAACTCTGATAGAATCCTTAACTTCCTTCAAAGTTCAGTTCAAATGCCACTTCTCAAATCAGTTGTCTGTCCATTCTCCCCACACCAACCAGCCCCCAGAAATCATTTGATTTTAGTTTTTTTTAATGTGTTGCCTATGGTATATATACATCTTCCCATTAGAATGGGAACTTCTTGAAGGCAAGTGTTCTTTCACTTTGTCTTCGAGTCTCCAGAGCTCAGAATAATAAGTGCTTGTTGATTAATTGTTAATTGCTTGATAAGTATAACAGATGCTGGCTATCAGGAATATTAAGAAATTAAATCCTTGTTCACATCAGAAGGACATGGATGTAAAACAAGTCAGAGGTAGTGTTTGAACCCTAGTCCTTTTATTCCAGAACCTTATAATAAACTTTTTACTGAAATTTTATGCTAGTGGCAGTTGTAAGGACCTCACCCCACTCCAAATCCAAGTTACTCCAGCTACCAAAAGGAGAAGAGAAGATTCTCTTACCTTTGCACTTCCTGTCACTGTATAGGCATGATTATTCACTAGTCCGAATTTCTCTACAATGTTTGAAGGCTTCAAGAGAAAAAAAAATAGTAAGACAAAAGATTTAGTCTCAGAACTGATTTGTTATACAGTAACACAAACAAGGCAACATATAAGCATTTGTATCTTTGCAGGCAGGATGATTTCCATTGATTAGCAACAGAACTGAAAAGAAGATTGCATGTTCCTGGGACCTCTTTAATTATACAATCTCACCTGAATAATAAACTAGATGCTTGCTTTCAAATATACCATATCTTTTCATTCAACATTGGGATAGAAAAATAGATATTAAGTGCCTCTTATATGACAACCATCCTGCTAACTATCATGGGAATATCAGCAGAAGTGAGACATGGTCCTTATGCTCAAGGAGATTTTTAAAAAAAATTTAGTCAGAAAATTTAAAAACAAGTATACAAAAATGATGATAACGATGATTGAGTATCCCTATCTTCCCAGGCTGGAAGTGCAGTGACAAATCATGGATTGATTCCTATTACTAATTGATGTAAGAGTTCAACCTGATCCATTTTTGACTTGGACCAGTTTGTCCCCTTCTTAGGTAACCTGATAGACTTAGTCACTGTAGCTCAGAACACCTCAGTTTATTTTTTATTTTTTTGGAATTTATTTATTTATTTTTGAATAACTTTTTATTGACAGAACCTATGCCAGGGTAATTTTTTACAACACTATCCCTTGCACTCACTTCTGTTCCAATTTTTCCCCTCCCACAGATGGCAAGTAATCCTATACATGTTAAATAGGTTACAGTAGATCTTGGATACAATATATGAGAACACCTCAGTTTAAGAGACCTAGCATCATCAGCCTTTATGATAGATCACCATATACCACCAGGTCCAGCATAAATAAACATTGCACAATGTAGTGTATAATAAGTATAAAAGAGAGGTAAAAAAAAAAAAGCTATGTTAATCTATAATAGGAAGAAATAACTCTGGTCAAGTGAAGGGTAGAGCAGGAAAGGCTTTTTAGAGGACACAGCATTTGAGTTGGGTTTTGAAACATGTAGAGAAAGTAAACAAGACCACCCAGGCTCTAGTCCTACTAGTTATTATTGGAGGGTGTAGAGGAGGAAAGAAGAGGGAAGACTTTATAGAAATATGATATGATGCAGGTAAAAGTGAAGAGATGGACAAACATGGGACATGTTCAAATAATGACAAGATAGAATTTCACAGGCGAGAAACACTTCAGGGGAATCTACTCTAACCCATACTGGAAAAAAAAGCCACCACTGCATCACACCCAATAAATGGTCATCCACTCTTCACTTGTAGACTTCCAACAAGGAGAAACATCTTTTAAGGTAGCCCATTGCACTCTAGTTTTTAGGAAGTTTCCCCTGACATTAAGTCTAAAATTTATATCTTTGCAAGTTCCACTCACTGCTTCTGGTTATGTGCTTTAGGATTAAACAGATTATAATTAATCCTTCTTCTGTTAGAGAGGTCTTTAAGTACTTGAAGATAACTCTGCTGTTCTTGCTGAGCTTTCCCTTCTTCAAATTAGATATCCCCCATTCCCTCATTGAATCACTGTATATCAAGCACTGTCCAAGGGCAGCCATTCTCAAAGTGTGCTTTAGGGGCCCTTCAGGGTTCCTAAGACTTTTTCAGAGGGTCTGTGAAAACAAAATTATTTTCATAATAATACTAAAACATTTAAAATTTCATATGGTAAATATTGTTATACTTAAACCACATAAATAAGAACTCTTTAGGAGGATCCTCAATAATTTTTAAGGGATCCTCAGACCAAAAAGTTTGAGAACCACCAGTCTTAAGAAACTGTTTTTCTAATTTTGGACAATTCAAACTGATTCCTTATACAAAGATATTTCTAGAATAGATAAGAACAATTCAGTTATTCTAGCTTGATTGCAATTCTCCCTGAAGAACATCTATGTTGCTTTGCTCTAATTCTATTTTCATAAAGCAACTATTTCATTTCATAATTTAGTTGCCAGTGTAGCCTTATTTATTAAGATTAGGTATCTTTTGCAGACAATAGGTATTAGTTCTTATATCACTATAAATGAATAAGCTGACATTCTACTTTATCCACAAGAGTCTTGTTGAGTTGAATTAGCAAAAACTTCACTCCCAGATTCTGGTTTCTGGGGAACTGATAAAACTGTGCTTGGTACTGAAAATCCTACATCCAAACTCTGAACTCCAGGGGAACTCACCAAGGGTAGTCCAGTTTAACTGGGACTTAAGGGCCATGCAGAGAAGGAGTGGGAGTTAAGACTCCAAATGTAGTGTGTGGTCAGAGAAAAGACTTTGAATATCAAGGTAAAATCTTTTACTTTATTCTATAGGTCATCTTGCATGGATTTTCATTAGGAAAGTGATGTAATAAAAAAACTATGCATTAAAAGATTAACTGCTAGTACTGCGTGGCAGTGACTGGAGGGGCAAGCAACTGGAGCTAAAATTCAAGTTTTGAGGCTGTCATAATAATTTTCTTGGACTGGATCTGAGATTGCCTTGGGTTAATAGAGTAATAGATCTAGAGATGGAAAGGTGCTCCAAGGCCATCTAAGCCAACCCTCTCATTTTATAGATGAGAAAAGAGGTCCAGAGTGGTTTATGTAGTAAGTGGCAGAGGTCAAGTTTGAATTCAATCCTCTCATTTAAGAGTCAATATTCATTTTATTATGTCATATTGTGAAGATTTAGGGGAAATGAAGGCCTCTAACACAGTCTAGTACTTTGACTTCAGCAAGACAGGACAATCAGATTTAGAATGCAGTGGTTCAACATGGCAAAGCCCCCACTGGTACTTACATCTGCAATCCCACATGTTATTAGTGAGCCAGATTGTTCAGCAACTTGCAAATTCTTGAACAGATTGGGATGGACTTCTTTAAGATTGACTTTTGTGACCACCCATCCTGTCAATTCCACCAATGAATCAATCGTGTAGCCATAATGCAATTGGGAATAGGAGCCATGAAGCCTGTCAACGAGAAATAGAAATTGGCTTCATGAGATACTCAGAGTTCAGAAATAAACTTAATTAATTGAGTCTTATTAGCATTGTCCCTTTAAGAAGAAGCATGGCATAGTAAAGAGAAAGCTGGTCTCAGAGTCAGGAAGATCAGGCTCTATTTCAATTTGACACTTACTATATACATCACCCTGAGCAAGTCACTTAACTTCAAGTCAACCTTTATCATCAATTGTCTTTTGGGCATCTTGAATAAGACTATAATTTGAAGAGAAAATATTGATCTATATTGGCAGGGGAGATATTTCCTTTTTTCCTATAACAATAAAATAACAAATTTGAGTCCAAACAAGATATTCTCCAAGCAAATACTTGTCCCATATATTATTAAACAAGGCTCACAAATTCTCAAGCCATGGAGGTAAAGTATTTAAATGTAATTCAAATTAACAAATATTTAGTAGATATTTGTCATGTGCAATAATAAACTTACATTCTATTAGGAGATATGAACACAGCTGAGAATATACAAAATGATTTCAAAATGGAAGGAATATTTTTGCCAACTAGAATATAGGGAATTGGGAAAAGTCTTCTCTAGGAGCTTTGCTTTCAAGGAAGGTACACATCCGCAAAGGCACAGAAATGGCAGAGAGTGTGACTTGTACAATCAGAAAGTCATTTGAGCTAGAAAGTAGAATGGATGAAAAGGGAATAATATGAAATAAAAGTGGCAAAGTAGATGAGAACCAAATCATGAAAGATTATACATACTAGGATATGTATTTACCTAGAAACAATAGGGAACCATAGCAGGTTTTTTGAATAGGGGACTAATACCATCAGATATGTGTTTTAGAGATATCATATTGGCAATCTGTATGGAAGACAGATTGGAAAGGAGAGATATTTCAATAATCCAGGCAATAAGTGATAGTCTGGATGAGGATAGGAAGGTATATGAGTACAGGGAAGGAGATGGATGCGAGATGTGCAGGTTAAATTAATAAGATTTGGCAAATGATGGGATGTGCTTATGGAAACAAAAAAGATTGTTCCAAAGTTGTGGGCATAAGTGACTAGGAAAAGGTGACATTCCAATCCAAGGGATGTACAGAGAAGGAAAGAATTTAAGGAAACTATCACGAGTTCTGTTTTGGACAAGTTGAGTTTGATATGTAACTGGCATTTCCTAGAGGATATGTTCTCTCTCTTTGTCTCTCTGTCTGTCTGTCTGTCTGTCTGTCTCTGTCTCTGTCTCTCTCTGTCTGTCTCTCTCTCAGTCTTTCTCTCTCTCTCTCTCTCTCTCTCTCTCTGTCTTTCTTTCTCTCTCTCAGTCTCTCTCTCTCTCTCTCTCTCTCTCTCTCTCTCTCTTTCTCTCTGTGTGTGTGTCCATCTCTGTCTCTGTGTCTCTCTCTATGTCTTTGTCTCCATTGATTTATATTTCCTGGTCTACAGTTGTCTATCACCACTTGCCTTTTGGACTTCTTGAACTGGATATTCAGCAAGCTTTATAAACTCATCACGTTCAAAATAGAAATCATTATCTTTCTGCCAAAATCCATTAGCAATTTCCCATCCCCTTTTCCTCTGAGATTCTCTCCCATTTCCATAGTGTAGCTTGTATTACACTTGTTTATCTGTAGTTTCCTTCCTTAGAATATCAGCTCCTTGAGGGTAGAGACAACATTTTTGCTTTTCTTTGTATTACCTGCACTTAACACAGTAGCTGGCACATGCAAGTGTTTAATAAATACTTGCTGATTGATCTATCAATTCCTTCTAAGTACAACTGTCTTTGAGTCTTCTTAATGTCTCAATGACCTATTTCTATTTCTGCAACATGGAGATTGCATAGGAAGCTAGTCACGATTCTTTTAAAAATCTTTATTTATTTAATTATTATTATTATTATTTTTTTGCTGAGGCAGTTGGGGTTAAATGACTTGCCCAGGGTCAAGCTAGGAAGTGTTAAGTGTCTGGAGTCAAATTTGAACTCAGGTCCTCCTGAATTCAAGGCTGGTGCTCTATTCATTGCACCACCTAGCTGCCCCTGGTCATGATTCTTAAGTTCTATGCTGAAGGTTTTTATACTAGAAACAAAAAAGAGATAGGACTCAAACTCAGGTTTCTTGATATCCATTCCCTAGCTTTTGAAACATTTCTACTTCTAGAAAAAGAAAGTAGGGACATGCTATATTTGGGCAACTTTTTAGGGTTGGGATGTCAGATTCTGGGACTCATTATCTCATACTTCATATTTCAGAATTATGGATTCATTTTCTAAGTCAATCAACTCAGTGGTCAAAAGGGGTTAAAATCATTGGGCAAATTCTCATTCTTTTGTGGAACATATGGGATTCCCATGAATCTCTCAGAAGTGAATTATCTTCATTAATCACTGGATTCAATAATAGTAATTGTTATTAGCTGGACATAGGTCTTGAATTCCAATAAATTTTCATTTTGACATATCTCCTTGAAAATATTCTTAGACATTTCTCATAGGCTGGTTCAAAGGACAGTTAAAAACAAACACACAGTTTGCTGGGATTGTGATGTTCACCTGTAGTTCTTGATACCAAAGAGGCTGAGATCGATGCATACTTGAATTATGAAATACAGGAGGACTAAAGTCAGGTGTCCACTCTAAGTCTGGCACCAATATTAGGGATCCCCAGAAAGGAATGGAGATGATTAAGAATGCAAGTGAATCATTTGTTTGCCTAAGAAGGGAAAACTAGTTTAAGTTGTAAACAGAATAGTTCAAAGTTTTGGCTATATTAAAAGCAGGGTTGAGCCATGAGTGGCCACCACATTTCTAGCTTGGTCTGAGAAAGAGAGATCCCAACCATTAAATAAATGAGCAAATAAATGAACAAATAACTGAATGAATAGATGAATGAATGAATAATGAATAAGGAAGCAAATAAATGATTAAAAGTAGTCAGTTGAGAGGGTCAAAAGTGAGTAGAAATTCTAATAAAGAAATGTCTTACTAGTTTCTCATTGCGATGTTATGTAATGTGACATTGGTTAGAGTGCTAGATCTAGACACAAGAAGTACTGGCCAGGTTCTGACTTTAACACTTATTAGCTCTGTGACTATGAATAAAATAGAATAATAAGTGAATTGTAAACAGGGAAAAGTCACTATCTTAACTACAGGGCAGGGAAGCTTATACTCTTTGATGCCAAAGGGCATTCTGCAGCTGATTCAACTCCCTAATTTCCTTTCCTTCTCCCCCCTCCCCAAAAGGCATGTCTAACAAACAACAGGTTTGCCTAAGGACTAATGAGATTTGCCATATCACAAATAATGCAGCTGGGTAAATACAACCATTCAGGAAAGTGAAGAGAAAAGGAAGGTTGGAAATTCCAGGATATGCTTACTTGGCATAAGCCTTCTCAAGCAAGCAGGGCCAAAATTCATTGTTCCCTCTTCGAGGATGTACAAACAGGTATTTTCTATTAATTGATTCCACAGGGAGCCGGTCATCAACCACCACATCCACCCATTGTCCACATTGCCAAAACTGAAAGAGAAAAGAGAGAAATTCCCAACCAGAATGACTCCAATTTATATTAAGCCCTGGTTCAAATGAGAGAATAATTGTTAAGTTCTTAGCACAAATTCTGGGACATTTTAAGTACTGTATAAATGTTGTTATACTACTACTACTACTACTACTACTACTACTACTACTACTACTACTTACTACTACTACTACTACTATTACTACTACTACTACTACTACTACTACTACTGCTTCTGTTGCTGCTGCTGATATTACTACTGCTGCTGCTGCTGCTGCTACTCCAATAGTGATTGCCAGCACTGTATGATTTTGGCCAAATCTGGCTATTTCTCTAAGTTTCAGGTCAATAGACTTCCACCTGCCTGTGAGTTAAGAATTTTTTACATTAAAAACAAAACAAAACAAAAACTCTTTGATCTGCCGGCCAAATCTAGCCTATTGCTTGTTTTTGTATGGCTCACATTTCTTCTTCCCTCAAATTATTTGTTTTTAACATTCTTTAAAAAAAAATTAACTTAGAATTTCTCTTTCTTCCTCTAGTCCCTCCCCCATGCATCAAAAAGGCAAGCAATATGATATTAATTATACATGCAAAATTATATAAAATATATTTCCATATTAACCATTTTGCAATTTTTAAAAAGCAAGAAATCATAATTCAGAAACAGTGTGAGTTTCCTGTCCAACCCACCCTCTTATATCCAAAACACATATACAGGAGGAAGAACCTAGGCTCTGGAGGGAGGATACTCATATAAAGGGACTGAGGACAAAATTCAGGGATTACATTTTGGAGAGAAATAAATACAGGATCATCATAATGGCAGTGAGAAGGGAAAAAGAAAATCCCATAATGGCATTTTGTGATGAGCATTCAAAGACTAGAGTCTAGGTTTTATGGACTTGGTTCCTAATGCCAAAGTCTGTTTATTAGAGGGAGGAAAATCCACCTCTGATGGATATATAGCTGGAATGTCCAGAAGCTATTGATTATTGTCACTTTTGGAGATAATATGAATGAACAGTAAAGTTTTAATTCCCCTCTTTCTTTTTTCCTGCTACTGGTAGACATATTCTAGAAGAATTTTCTGTTTCTTTAAACTGCTTCTAATTCCTGATTTCTTTCAGACTGGTCACAAATAATGTGATTCACATCTCTTTATTATTTGCCTACAGGGAGACTGCAATAGAAGAAGTCAGAAAATAGCTTGGAATATACAGAATTAAAGAAAACAGTAGTCTAAAATGTTGTGGTGCTTTTTTCTTTTCTTATATGAGTTGAGCTGAGAGAGAATCTTGTGGGTTTGATTTTATTAATAATTCATATCAGTTTTTTTTCTACTCTAAGACCAGCCATCTCTTCATTTCCCCCCTGGCTATTTTTTTATTCCAAATAAATTCCCTTCCCAGTCCTTATTCCCAACCCCTGTCAGCTTCCTTAGGTGTATTCTTTCTCTCCATTTGATTTTAAGTTTCTGGAGGACAGGATTTTGTCTTTCTTTTTTTGATTTTGTTTCTCCATTATTTAGTGTGATACCTGGCATACAGTAGGTACTTAATAAATGTTTATTGACCAACTCATATAAGTTCCTAAATAATAGAAAATGAAACATCATATTACTCATAATACTTTCTCTCTATGCTACTGAGCCACAAATAAGCAATATTCAGGTATCACATAGCACTAGGATTTCAATGAAACTTCCTAAAGTCAGAGTAGATCAAGGAAACTTATGATTTGGGCTACTCATTGAAAAGAGAAAGGTGTAAAGCATGACTGTACCCAGGAGGTGGGTGAAATTCTGAAAGCAAAAGAAAAAAAAGAGAACAAATATTGCTGCCTTTATATTTTTTCATTCAAATCTTGTCTTATAGCACTTTTTGGTTACAAAAGTATATGCAAAATAGATACAAAATACACAAAAGGTGATTTTTAGAGAGAAGTATTAGCATTGTGCTCAACAAGACTGCTAGGTGGCTTGAATTGAGTTTTAAAAGAAAGTCATCCCTAAAAGGTTACAGAGGAAAATAATAGATTTTAGGAATTAAAAACAACCTACACAGACCTTACAGGGTTGGTTTGAGGTAAGTGCTTTAAGGCAATTAGGTGGGCTAATACATGAAGTGCATTTTTAAGAGCCAGGAAGAGCTGAGTTTGAATTCTGTCTCACTCCCTTGCTAGCTATGACCCTGAGCAAGGTTAAATGACTTAAAAGAGATCATTTAACTTCTTTTAGCCTCAGTTTCCTCATTTGCAAAATGGGAATAATAATGGCATCTTATATAGGATCAAGTGAGATAATATAGATAAAGCAATATGCAAACCTTAAATGTTAAATGTTAGCTATTATTGTCACTACTAATAGAAGTTGCTGAATATTGTTGTTTGTCTTTCATTGTTGAAACCAGGGAGGTGATGTCAATACATGCAAGTGAATTGTATTTAAGGGAGGGAGGGTTATGCAAGGTCACCTGCCTCACTTTCCCCTTCAGAGCTACCAGGGTCCAGTGGCCACATATAGATCAAGATGACTGGAGATGGTCCTGGATGAAATGAGAGATCTTGTACTTTTTAAGGTAAATGTAGCAGAAATGCAAAGTTTGTGTCAATATAAAGAAAAACTTCCTGACAAAGAGAACTGTCCAAACTGGAAATAGTTGGTTCAGGAAGTAGCTGGAGGTCCTTAAGCATATCCTGAATTACTGTTTGACTGATGTGAGAAACAGGATTCATGTTTCCGCCAGGAGGGAGGCTCAGTTCTCTCTGAGGTCTCTTCTAATTCAAGGATTTTATAATTCTAGATGAGCTTTCCAGGGTCACATAATAAGTCAGAAGTGAAGCCAAGAACAGAACATAAATCTTGGTCTTAGCTAATAATAACTTGCATTTCTACAACTTTATAAGGTGTTTTCCCTAATGTAATATGGTGATGCCAGTCTAATTTTAGGTGTAGGAGTATAATAATTACAAATGACAAAATCCAGAAAGTTGACAACTTGCTCAAGTTAGAGGCAATAGATGGCAATGGGAATGACTATTCTTTGTAGTCACTTTCTACTTTCTCATGCTACTCCCTACTCTACCACACTGCAAATCAGGACAGACTCAATGACAAATTCACCTGCCAAAGACCCTGGAAACTGGTGCAGGATCTTTGTCTCAATGTCTCAAACAAACTAAACTGGGTTTGCTGCTCAAAATCTTCCTATGTGCCTTTGCCAGTATAACAGGAGTAGCTGTAGACATTATTAAATACCTGTCTTTTGTAGGGTACTATGTGAGTTCTGAGACTATAAGGGAAGGAAGTGAACAATTATTAAGTGACTCCTATGTGCCAGGAGGCAGCCAGGTAACTCAGTGGATAGAGCATGAGACTTGAACGCAAGAACATCTGAGTTAAAATCCAGTCTCAGACACTCGTTAGCCCTTTAACTCTGGGAAAGTCACTTAACCTATCTTTGTCCTAAACCACTGGAGAAGGAAATAGCAAACTGCTCCAGTATCTTTGCCAAGGAAATCCCAGGGACAATGTTGGTGGGCTAGAGTCACAAAGAGTCAGACACCACTGAACAACAATGTTCTAGGAACTGTGCGAAGCACTTTATAGATATTATCCTATTTAATTCTCACAAAAAACCCAAGAAGGTGCTATTATTCTTCCCATTTTGCAGTTTAGGAAACTGAGGCAGACAGAGTTAAGTGTCCAGAATTGTATAATTAAAAAGCATAAGGGAACGTATTTTATCTCAGACTTTAGGTTTGGTCTCATGGAAAAAGAATTCAGAGAACCTGAATTTGAATCCCCTCTGCAATGCTAACTCTCTGTGACACTGGAAAGGTCACTTCCTCCTTTCTTGGCCTTAGTTTCCTCATTTGCAAGTGAAGGGTTTCTCTGGTTGGACTCTGAGCTAAAACTAAGATTTGATGATCTGAATCTTTCCATTAAGGGGGAGGCCGCACAAGCAAAGTAACATGGTGGAGGAAGAGCGACCCCAGCCATCATCTGTTTATAAATGAAGTGGAACCCTCTTCAGGACTGTCTGGGCAGCTGGAGGTCACAGATGTTCTCCTGGCAGAGCAAGCTGAGGATGTGCTCTGAGAAAGCGGAGGGTGAGGTAAGGACGTCGCCAGAGACGACACAAAGATGTTTTCACAGTGATTAGTAAAGCAGCATCATTCAGGCTCTACAGTGTGGCTGAGGCATTGTTCAAGCAGTAAGAAATATATGTGGGGAGAAGGGCAGCCCATGGGGGCTGGGTTGGAAGGCAAGAGAAGTATCTTTAGTACCATGAAAGCACCATAGAAAATATTGAGAATGCTGTCATGTATCCCAGAAGACTGTGGCAGAGAAAAAACACCACTGAATCTTAATGAGGAGACTTAGGTTCAAATCTTAGATCTTTTCACTAACTCACTGTGGGACTTTGGGTAGATCCTACCCCCTCTGAAGGGCCTCAGAGGCTTCATCTAGAACATACAGAGGCAGGACATCAAGATCTCTTCCACCAATGTTCTGTAGTTTCTTCCCCCTTAACAATCAACAACACTTATCAACACTTATGGGTCAGGTACTGTGCTAAGCACTAGGGCATAAAAAATCAAGTTAATAAAAAGAAATTAAGTATTTACAGTGGACCAGGGTAGGGTTCTTCCTCCTATGGATTTGGATCATGAGACCTGAGAGTCCTCCAGTCCAATCAACTTATTTCATAAGTAAGGGAACTGAGACTCAGAGAGGGAAATGGCTTCACAGGACCACTGCCTTTCAGGGTTGGAAGGTATCTAGTCTACTCCATCCTAGGTCACCCATTTTTTGTCTTATTTTCTTTACTTGTCTCAATACTTGTAAGGTACAGTGCTTAATAAATGCTAGTTGGCTGGTTTCCATATAGCCAACATAGGATTTGTCCATTCAGTCTTTGTCTGAAGAACTTCAAGGAAGTAATGTCTAGTGCTTTCTTAAGAAGGTAATATGTATCTAGAATAGGATTCAAAATTCAGTTCTTCCTGACTCCAAGTTAAACATTCTTAGTTATCATACTATGTCACATCATGGATGCCTTTTAACTTCTTGATATTTTTCAGTGTAGAATAAGCAGATGAACATACATACCTGGAAATGGAAAATCCCTGCATATCCTGCTGTGAAGCTTTGGTTTATGGGAATGATCTTTGCCAGAAGTTTGGGTTTGTGGGTTAAAGAGCCCAGTGCTGCTAGAAACCAGCAGTCACCTGTCAAAAGACAGAAAAATTATTTGTAGAATCTAATTTCAAGGAATAAGAGGCATTTCAATGGACACTTACTCCAACCTGTATTTGACCAAGAATTCCTGTCACAGCATCCTCAGCAAGTAGTCATCTGGCCTCCCTCAAGGCTCCCAGTAATGATGGGAACCCCTCATCATTTCTCAAAGTATCCCATTCCCTTCCTGAACAATTTCATTTACCACTAAGTTTCTTCCTGATCCAATTGAAGCATCACCTTGTCATAGGAATTCTATATCATGAATATTTCATTACCTTCTCCCAAAATTAGAGGACCTAAATCTAGGAAGGACTTTGGAGGTGGTTCAGAAAGATTGGTTGAGTTTCCCAAGACCATGTATTCAGTCCATAGCAGGACCAGAATGGAAACTCTTTTGACTGAAAACAGAACTCTTCCCAGTGGATTACACATTTTATGCTACACTGTTTCTCTCAACACATGTGATTCATGATCCTATATTTTCTCTCTGACCGTATGTCTGAATTTTGGGATGAATTTTTATTGTCCATGTCTAGGAGAAACAGATGAGAGGTAGATTCACCCCCAAGAAGAGGTCAGAGGATCATATCATTCCCAAAGAGTGAACATATATGTCATAGCCCAAAGGACCTCAGTTTGTTATATTAGCTTAAAATGCAGAAGAACCTTTGATGATGTCAAACAATCAATCAAGAAAATTTATTAAGTGCCTACTCTGTAGGGAATATCAGAACCACGTAAAATACAAAGCTATATTCTCTCCTGCCAGTGGAAAGTATTTAATGTTGGTCTTTTGTGACACTATAATACCTTCTTTACAAAATTGTTATATTTCTAGGGATACTAGCTTCCCTCACACTCCACTATCCACAAGATTCCACTATCTACAAGACTCCCCTTTGGTGCTTTTCCTGGAATTCTCAAGAATCAATTTAGGTTCTTAATGTTTTTAAAAAAATACATTTTTGTTGTTACCTTTTGTTTCTATATTGCTTAAAGTCCCCCTTTACAAATTCTTTTTGAAATCTAGCCATATAAATCTTCTAGGATTTTAGTGGTATAAAAGAACTACTGGGGTGTGAAGTTCCTCTTCCAAAAGACCATTTTAAACTATTTTTTTAATTAATAAAAACTAATTCCCTCTTTCTCCCAATACCCGCCTTTCTTGAAAAAAAAAGGAAAAGAAAAAGAGAATCCCTGTTAACAAAAGGAAACCAAAGCCCCATAATGTTATGTTCAAAATATAGTTACACTGAACTCTGTCTTGGTCAGAGCACATCTAAAGTAGGTGGTATAGTGGATTGAGGGCCAGCCTGGAGTAGGAGGACCTGAGTTCAAATCTGACCTCAGGCACTTTAATACTTCCTAGCTGTGTGACTTTGGGCAAGTCACTTAACCTTCATTATCTTAAAAATAAAAAAGAGATTCAATGATTAGTGGGTAAAAGTAGCAAAGAATCTTGATGATAGGAAATACTTTTAAATAACAGAAACCATCAAATAAAATGGAAGCTCTAGGATACAAATCCCTGCCTTCTGGGATTGTACATTATAACCAGATTAAGGTGTGTGGAGAAAGTATAAAATGGCTGGAAAGATAAGAATGGCCTAGGCTGGGAAGAGCTTTAGAGCTATAAAAGTCATTAATTAAATCTGAACCAGACTTTGAGGGAGGACAGACTGTGGCCTCAATTATCTCAAGTCTCTTCTGATTTGGAAGCTTTACTTATAATGATTCTTTGCTCTCTTAAATCACCTGCACTTCTCGTATTGCAGGTTGGGATGCTCTAGTCAAGTAGGGGTTTGAGAAAAAACCTCCCCAATCCATCCTCCCTGGTGGGCCTAAGTTGTGCGGCTATGGCTTCAGAATCCATACCTGGAAAGGAAAATGCCATGATCTTACCTGCTTTTCCTTGTCGAATATCAAATTTGCTGATGCCATCCAGAATAAAGTGAGGGAACTCAGTCCCTAATAATTCCTTTAAAAAAAAGAAAACTCCATGACTAAGATATTTTCATACCAATAAGACCTGGTAAGATATTTTGGAGGATAATGAAGTTATTCTTAACTAGGTGTTTAAAATCTCATTTGAGAGCTTTTAGCTCAGTTGTCAGATTTTACCTTTAACAATCAATCAACATTTATTAAATGTCTACTATGGGCCGGGATATGGTGCTAAGGACTGGGGATATAAAAAGAGCTCCAAGAAATGTCACTTTGTTAGCAGCAGTTACTGAGCAGACTGGCAATGTGAGGTTAAGTAATATTCAGAAACAACAAGAATCTAAGCCTTATGTAATAATTTGTGAACAAAAGAGTTGCTCTTGGTTGACCTGAGTTATCTCACTCCTAATAAGAGAGTTCCTTTATCTTGTGTATTATCTGGTATATTCTTATCTCTATACTTTGTCTGATTTCTGTTTGCTTTCATCTTGGATGAATGGATTTATTTGCTATTCCCTACATATGAAACTGGCACGGTGCCAGCTATATAAATTGGGAGTGTCTTCCCTGTTGGATAAAACAATCAGGATTGCAGCTTAACCTAAAATTATACCCCCTAGACCAATAACATCTGGAGGGCAGATGTAATTTTAGCCTAGTACTTCCTCTCTTGGAAGAGCAGAATGGCCGATGCTTGACAACAATATCTTTTTTTCCTTCTTAGCAGGAAGCAAAGTATCCCATCAAGAAGTGTTTGCAGGGTACTTACTGTTGTAGGATTCTCAAGGAATTATTTTTAAATTTAAAATGTGAGCATTCAAACATTGAAAATCAGCAAATGCTATAAATTAGGACTCGTTGTTAAACATTCACCTATACACCTATATAGGTGCAGGAGACTCTGGAAACATCTCTTCATGCCTCCCTTGAATCTATATATAGAAAAAACCATGTGAACACAACCTAAATAAGTAACAAGGCACACTTATCCCTTACACTGGCCTAGTAGGTCTCTCATTCCCAAATCAAATATCATTATTCTGTTAAATGTGCAAATGAAGAACAGATTATTCTTCAGCTAATGACCCTGTAGTGGAGATTGATTCAGAAATATTCTCTCTGCAAATTTAAATGGCCTATCTAGGGACATTTTCTGACACAGAAATTATAATTCCTCTTATGTGACCCAGTCAGAATACTACTTTCCCTAATTGAATTCAATTAAATTAGACAAACATTAATTAAGTTCCTACTATAAGCAAGACACTGTTCTAAGTTCTAGGAATACAAAGACAAAACCAAAACCATTCCTATCCTTATGGAGCTTCCATTCCACTAACTTCCAAATGGTTCAGTCGAATCACCTCTCTCTCTCTCTCTCTCAAAAGAGAGAATAGCTTTTTAAAAGGACTGGAATAAATGTCCCAATTTTCTCAAAAAGAGAACCAAATGAAATTTAAACTCTATAGACCAGGGAGCTTGATTATTATTCCCCACAACATTTTAATCTCTATTATGAAAGAGAAGATTATTAACTATTTAGAAAGTGCAATGGTGATCACAGTCAAATTAAGCTAACTCTACTTCCTTCTTTGATAGGATTATTGGATTGGTAGGAAAGGAGCATGCTATAAACATGGTCTACTAAGGTTTTAGTAAAGCATTTGGTAGCTTTTCATTATATTCTTTGATGAAAAAATGTCAGCTTAGATGATAATATTAGATGAATTCAGAACAGATTAAATGTTGAGATGCAAAATGTAGTCATTAATGGTTGCATGTTATCATGCTAGAAGATTTCTAGTAGACTGGTCCTGGACTGTTTAGTATTTTTATCAGTAACTCAGATAAAGGCTTAGACAGCATCCTTAGCATATTTTCAGGTAATGTGATCTTAGAACAGATAACTAACTCACTGTATTCTTGGGATAGCGTCCAATAAATCTTGACAGGCTAGAACATTGAGTTGAATATTATGAGATGAACTTAGTAGTGATAAACACACAATTCTACATCTAAGTTTTAAAACATCAATTTCCCAATTACAAGATAGCAGGGGTTTGGCTATAAAACAATTTTTTTCCTGAGAAGATCTGAGGTTTCAATGAACTTCAACTTTATGTGAATCAACAATGTGACATAGCAGACAAAAATGTAATAATCTTGGACTGTCTTCAGAGAGGTGTTTGTTGTTTAGTCATTCAGGTTGTGTCCAATTCTTCATGAGCCTATGGACTCTCTGTGGAGTTTTTTTTTATCAGGGATATTGTACTGGTTTGTCATTTCTCTAGTGGATCACCTTTGGTCAGAACTCTCTACTGTGATCTGTCTATCTTGAGTAACTCTGCATGGCATAGCTCATAGTTCTTTGAGCTGTGTGAGCCTCTTCATCATGACAAGACAGTGACCCAGGAAGGGAAAAGATATATAGCTTTTTATGAACAAGGAAAGTGATAGTCGTGCTTCACCTTGGTCAGGCTGCACTACTATTCTGTGTTTAGTTCTGAGCACTACAATTTAGGAAAGACATGGTACATATGGAAGTGCCCAGAGAAAGGTGACCACTTTCATGAAAGACTTTGAGATACATCTTGTATAATTAGCTGAAGAACTAGAGATGTTTAGTTTGGAGAAGATGAGATGTCTTCTAATATTGGGAAAATTCATCATGTGGAAAAGGGATTAGACATGGTTTGCTTGGCCCCAGGGGGCAGAACTGGGAGCATTGGGTACAAGGTACAAAAGCACAAATTCAGCCTTGAGATCAGGAAAAAAAAATTGCCTAAAAGTTAGACCTATGCAGAAGTGAATGAGATACCTCATGAGTTAGCAGATTCCCTCTCATTGCAGTTCTCTGAACAATACTTGAGCAGCCATAAATTGAGTTTGTATAGATTTTTGTAGATATGAGTTAGACCAGAGCTTCTTAAACTTTTTCTACTTGTGATCCCTTTTTGCCCAAGAAATTTTTATGAGACCCCCAAGCATATAAATATATAAAATTGTCATGCAAATCAAACATTTACTGATAATAAATCATAAAGAAACTTATTTTAAAGCTATTCTTTAGTATATTATATGTTATTAAAGATGAAAGCAAATTTGTATATTAAGGATATACTTGTTTATTTTTACACACAGAATTTTTTATAACTCCCTCATTCAATTATGTGACAGCAGAAGGGATGGTGACTCATAGTTTAAGAAGCTTTGTGCTAGATTAGGTGGCCAATGAGGTCTTCTCTAGCTCTGATATTCCATGATTCTATGAAATACAGAGAGATGCCAAGGTAAAAATTCAAGTCTTCTATACCCTTATATTCCAATAAGGATACATGTACACAAGAGGGTTTGTGAAAAAAAAATTTAAAGGTAGAAAAGAGAAAATGCTGCAACTATGGGCATAAGGAAAGTAATAGGTGACATCTTAGTGGTGCTTGGAAGGAAGCCAGGGGTCCAACAAAGAGGGAGTGAGGAGAGAATGAATTCTGCACATGAGCGGCCACTTGTGAAAGACATGGAAACTTTTCTAGAATGTCATATATTGTAAACAGCTAGGGCACCAGTTTACCTAGAATAGAGAATATGTGAAAGAAAGCGATAAGTGGAAGCCAGAGTGGAAGGATTTAAGTGGTTGGTGTATTTTTCACTAGGGAGGGATTGCAATGAAAGAAATTTGAAAAGGGAAGGGTTTGAAAAGTAAGATGGTGAGCTCCGGTTTGGACATGCTGAATTTTAGATGACTTATGTGACATCAAATTCAGGATATTCAAGGGGCAATTGGAAATGCATATTTGTATTTTGTATGTGTTTTACAAACTTTTTTGAGTGTGTGTATTTTTGTTGGAATAGGAGTACTTTAAGGGCAGACATGACTGTTTTTTATCTTGGTATGTATGCTTGGTTCTTAGCATAGCACCTTACACATAGAAAGTGTCTAATAAATGTTTATTGAATTGATTTAATTTGAATAGACATGACTTTCAGATATATTTCATAGACTCATGGAATATCAGAGTCAGAGGGTCATCTAGTTATATCTGTCAATTTATATAGGCATACATACGTGCACACACACATATACATATATGTCAGGATATCTATGTGTGTGTATATATATATTACATATCTATCTATCTGAGAATTATCTGCATAGAGCTGATAATTGAAACTGGTGGGATCATTGAACAATATATTAAGCAAATAAGATAGGGGATGGATAGACTTAATGCCTGGGACATATGCAAAAACTACATAATTACTACTTTCTATTTTTAAGTCTTATAAGTTCTCAACCGTTTTTTCTTCTCTGACTCCTACTTTTTCTTACTTCTTTCTCTGTTGATTTGATCTAGACTTATTTCTTCCTTTCCACCTCCCTATTATCAGGAACCATGTAGTTACCATGGCCATTTAGTAAAAAATTTTCTGGGACAGACATCATTTTCAATATTTTGCTCTGTCTACCAGTTATTAAAATAGTCCTGAGTTGTACCAGATGTCCCCATTTTCACTTTGGAAATGTGCACACTATGCCCATGGTCCTTCTCAAAAGAGCAGAGGAGGGAGTATTGTGGCAAAGAAAATCTTAAATTCTTGTATATGTACTTTTAGCTACTGCCAGCCTTACTCATTTTACAGTGGAACCTAATGACCGCTGACATTTACAGAGCATGTTTAGGTTTGTGAATTAGGTTAGATTTGTTTAAGTTTCTGTATGTCATCTCATTTGAGCCATAGGCCTTGAATGACTCTACTTTTGCTGCTTTTGCTTCTAATTCTGTCCTAGGAAATACAATACTTTCCCCAAGATATGTCTGCAAATACACAAAGATAAACATAGGATCATCAGAATCCAAGATTTAGAACTGGAAAGGACATTAAAGGTCATTGAATCCAATTCTTTCTCCTTCCCCTCCTCCCCATTTACAGATAATGACACTGAACTCAAAAAAAAGTTAAATGACTTGTTCTCATTTGATTGTGAATTTGAGACCAGAGACTCTCTTTTGCCCCTTTTGGTATCTTCAGTATTTAGCATAGTGACTGGTACATAGTAGGCAGATAAGTTGCACAATGGATGGAGTGCCTGGCATAAAGTAAGAAGATCTGAGTAAAAATACAGCCTCAGATCAGTTTCCTAATCTATCAAATGACATGGAGAAGGAAATGGCAAACCGTTCTAGTATGTTTGCCAAGAAAATCGTAAATGGGATGCCAAAGAGATTTAATTGAAATGACTCCACAACAACAAAATGCATTTAAATAAATGTTTATTGACTGACTTGCCCCAAATCACAAGGCAGTAAATGGGGTTCAAACCTATGTTCTCTGGGGCTCTAAATTCTATGCCTTCCCTGCTGTACCACATTGCCTTCCTAATTAGGGAGATGCTATTCTTTATAGCCCAAGTATTTCTTCATTCAAAATCCAGTACATTTTTTTCTATAAAGCACAGAGGAAGAAACAAGATTAATCTGGTCAATTCCACATTGTTCAGTTGAGTGTCACATCTAGCTATGTGTTTAAGTAGTCACAGGATGGTCTTACCCCAAGTAACAGAAGAGGAGACAATGGGTAGCAGAAGCAGAAAGAAAGATTAGGCCAAACAGAACAATTTCTTCTTCTTTTAAAATATTTTTATTTTTCAAAATATATGCAATGATTCACCCTTGCAAAACCTTGTGTTCCAAAATTTTCTCCTTCCTTCCCTGCCCTCCCCTTCTCTCCCTAGATAGCAAGTAATCCAATGTATGTTACACATGCGTAATTCCTCTATACATATTTCCACAATCATCATGCTGCACAAGAAAAAGCAGATCAAAAAGGAAAGAAAATAAGAAAGAAAAAAAGCAAGCAATGACCAATAATAGTAAAAATACTATGTTGTAGTCTACATTCAGTCTCCACAATCTTCTCTCTAGGTGCAAATGGCTTTCTTCATCACAAGTCTGTTGGAATTGGCTTGAATCACCTCATTGTTGGAAAGAGCCATGTCCATCAAAACTGATTATCGTATAATCTTCTTGTTGATCTCCTGGTTCTGCTCATTTCACTCAGTATCAGTTCATATAAGTCTCTCCAGAACTTTCTGAAATCATCCTGCTGCTTATTTCTTATAACATTCATATACCATAATTTATTTAGCCATTTCCCAATTGATGGGCATTCACTCAGTTTCAAGTTTCTGGCCACTACAAAAAGGGCTGCCACAAACATTTTTGCACATGTGGATCCTTTTCCATTTTTTATGATCTCTTTTGGATACAATCTCAGTTGAAATACTGCTGGATCAAAGAGTATACACAGTTTGGTAGCCCTTTGGACGTAGTTCCAAACTGCTCTCCAGAATGATTAGATCAGTTCACAACTCCACCAGCAATGTGTTAGTGTTTCAGTTTTCCCACATCCTCTCAAACATTTATCATTATCTTTTCCCTTTCATCTTAGCCAATCTGAGAGGTATGTAGTGATACCTTAGAGTTATCTTAATTTGCACTTCTCTGACCAATAGTGATTTAAAACATTTGATCATATGACCAGAAATGGTTTTAATTTCTTCATCTGAAAATTGACTATTGATATCCTTTGATCATTGATCAATTGGAGAATGGCTTGTATTCTTATAAATTTGAGTCAGTTTTCTCTATATTTTAGAAATGAGGCCTTTATCAGAATCCTTGGATGTAAAAAATTTTCCCCAGGTTTCTGCTTCTCTTCTAAGAAAAAAAAACTTCTTAACATCTAGACTGTCCAGCAGTGCAATGTGTGACATGAGTTGCTTTCCTTAAAAATGTTCAAAAGCTGCAATACCTCTCAGACACGTTTTTTTAGAATACAAGATGGAGGGGATTTTCCTTCATCTACTTGGAAATGAGGTTTCTTCCAATTCTGAAAATCCATGATTCTGTGACCTTTATTTGATTCTTTCACTAGTACCCTGACTGGGTTAGAAATCAACCACAATTCCCTTTTCATATTTTACTCTGTGAGTTTGATAAGAGAAACCAGGGATTAGAAGAAGAAAAGAATATCAGTCTTCAAGTAATTTTTCTTCTTTTTCCCCCCAGCAATTCTAACAGTTCTAAAATCAATACTTCAAAAGATGTTTTTGTTTTTTTCTGGTCATTCATTTCTTTAGTGACCTCTTTTCTGATTCCATTTATATTGGGACTGTCAAGATTAATATGATTCAGGTCAGTATGTTCATTCCTGGGTCAATGAAAAAAGATCTCATGTTTAGAGTACCAAGAGCTAAGTAAACTTATATGGAGCTGAAAAACTATATGAGTTTTAGTATCCTCTATCTCCTTTTCTGTTTCTCTTCCACTGCAGATACCAAAGAATGGCTGAGTATGCAGGATTATTTTATGTATTCCATGAGTTTCTATAGCAAAAGAATTGATCACCAACTGGCAAGCCTACTGGACCTATTTCTCTCAGATAATGAGCCTCTCTTTGTTTACTATGCTGATTTTCAGAATGTGTTCTTATACCCATTTCAGAAATCTTTTTAGTTTGGGAGAATCTGCTCAGTTGGTACGGCCTTTCTCAGCTCATGGACACAACCATGTCAGGAGAGACATCAGAGGATTTTTTTTGGGTATCATCATTGGAAATAGACATTTAACATTATTTAAAATATTTTATCATAAAGTTTTGTTTGAAGTGAAGAATTTTACCCCTGCAAAAAAATTGTGGATAGTGCTCTACTATCCACGGGGGCAGCTAGGTAGTGCAGTGAATTGGCTGGGAATCAGGAAGGTTCATCTTCCTGAGTTCAAATCTGGCCTTAGACATTAGCTATCTGACCCTGGGCAAATCGTTTAACTGCTTGCTTAAATTCTTTCTTGGTAAAATGAGCTAGAGAAGGAAAAGGCAAACCATTCCAGTGTCTTTGCCAAAAAAACCCCAAATGAGGCCATGAGGAGTCAGACATGACTGATAGGACTGAACAACAACAAACACAATCCCCTAATCCATATTGCTTTTCCAAATTAAGCCTTTTATGGTGAATCTATCCGTGTCCCTGGAATCTATCATAATGTCTGGGTTCCTTTTTACAGGTGATTAGGGATAGCAAGGATATAAGGGATCCCTTTATGCTTCTGTCTTTCTCTAAGTCTTGCTTTACTTTACCTACCTTTTTAGCTAATATTAATACTATAAGCAGGTAGGTGGTGCAGTGGATAGAGTGCTGGACCTGGAATAAGGGAGACCTGAATTCAAATTCAGCCCCAGATGCAGTGGATAGAGTGCTGGACCTGGAATAAGGGAGACCTGAATTCAAATTCAGCCCCAAATATTTATTAGCTGTGTGACTCCATGCAAGTCACTTAACCACTCTCTGCCTCAGTTTCCTCAACTATAAAATGGGGATATTAATAGCGCCTTCTTCCAAGCAATGTCATGAGAATCAAATGAGATAATATTTCTTAAGTGCTTAGTATATAGCAGGCTCTTTATAAATGTTTGTTCCCTTTCCCACCCCATTCAAAAAAAGTTTTGACTTCCCAAAGCCAAGTTTCCTCAAATTCTCTCTCTACCAGAGGAAGTTGCCCTTAATAGCTTCTGCGTGCATCAGTCTTCTTCCCATGGCACCTGCTATTTTCTATTGGAATAACTTTGCATAACTTGGTAATTATTCCTGTGTAATTTTTTTCTCATGTTGATAGAAAATTCCCCAGAGAGGTGGACTGAAAAGCAAAAGTGACTTTATTTGCTGAACCACCAACAAAGCTGAGAGTCACAATCTTATAAAAGCTGTCAACCCTTAGTAAACAACTCTGTTTTCCAGGGCCAACAGAGAGAAACAAAGGAACACCCTATGTAAACAGACAGTCCCCAGTGCCCAAGAGCAATCATCTCATTAAGACCTGCTGTTGGCTCTTATAACTCTCTCTCCTAGCAAATGTCGGACACCTGACAGCCTAGCCCAAGAGAGAGAATAAACTCCAAGTCAAACCCTCCCCATTTATGATGTTGACAACTTCTTATGACCCTGGAAATCTGTAACGTGTCAGGTATTTGTGTTTTGGCTATATTTTGAGGTCTTTTTCTAGGAGTTTATTATAATTTAGAATCTAAAAGTTCAGCTTGTTTTTTCATGTTAAGATTATGAACAAAGTAGTTTTGGTTTATTTAAGTTATTAAATGAGGATCTGAGGAGCAAAGGACACTTCAGATAGAATCGAGTTACCTATTTGGGTCTCCTATCTTGTCATGCTATAAGTCTCATCATTGTGATCTAAGCCTCCTCTTTACAATTATTACAATTTAGAATCTAAAAGTTCAGCTTGTTTTTCATGTTAAGATCATGAGCAAGGTAGTTTTGGTTTATTTACATTATTAAATAAGGATTTGAGGAGCTAAAGGAGATTTCAGATAGAATTTAGTTACCTGTTTGGGTCTCCTATCTTGTCATGCTAAATCTCATTATTATGATCTAAGCTTCTTTTTCTCTTTTTTTACATTCATTTCCCAGTGTTTTTTCTTTGGGTGTAGCTGCTTCTGTCCATCATTGATCAACTGAAACTGAATTAGGGCTCTTTGTCCAAGAAATCCACTTCTATCAGATTACATTTTCATACAGTATCGTTGTTGACGTATATAATGATCTCTTGGTTCTGCTCATTTTACTCAGCATCAGTTCATGTAAGTCTCTCCAAGCCTCTCTGTATTCATCCTGCTGGTCATTTCTTACAGAACAATAATATTCCATAACATTCATATACCACAATTTACCCAACCATTCTCCAATTGAGGGGCATCCATTCATCTTCCAACTTCTAGCTACTACAAACAGGGCTGCCACAAACATTTTGATACATAGAGGTCCCTTTCCCTTCTTTAGTATCTCCTTGGGGTATAAGCCCAGTAGTAGCACTGCTGGGTCAAAGGGTATGCACAGTGTGATAACTTTTGGGGCATAATTCCAGATTGCTCTCCAGAATGGTTGGATTCATTCACAACTCCACCAACAATGCATCAGTGTCCCAGTTTTCCTGCATCCCCTCCAACAATCATCATTATTTTTTCCTGTCATCTTAGCCAATCTGACAGGTGTGTAGTGGTATCTCAGAGTTGTCTTAATTTGCATTTCTCTGATTAATAGTGATTTGGAAGACTCTTTCATATGAGTGGTAATAGTTTCAATTTCATCATCTGAAAATTGTCTGTTCATATCTTTTGACCATTTGTCAATTGGAGAATGGCTTGGTTTCTCATAAATCAGAGTCAGTTCTCTATATATTTTGGAAATGAGGCCTTTATCAGAACCTTTAACTGTGAAGATGTTTTCCCAGTTTGTTGCTTCCCTTCTAATCTTGTTTGCATTAGTTTTGTTTGTACAGAAGCTTTTTAATTTGATGTAATCAAAATTTTCTATTTTGTGATCAATAATGGTCTCTAGTTTGTCTTTGGTCACAAATTTCTTCCTCCTCCACAAGTCTGAGAGATAAACTATCCTATATTCTTCCAATTTATTTATAATCTAAGCTTCTTTATCCAAACTCCAAGTTTATAGTAGTTTTAGTATAGGTAGCTCATCATAGTACATCAGTCTTGTGGTTGATGGTAGATTTTTTTAAAATATGGAGGCAAATCATTATTATTTGTTGAGCAAAACAAAAAAAGGTCTTGTGTTGAACAATCTTTTGGTTCTTTACAAATCAGAAAAACCACCAAAAGCATTTTATGATATGCATTTCTTCAACCAATTGGCATCTAATATCACCTAGACAGAGTACAGCTTAAGTGAGAGGCCTAAATCTCATACAATTCATCTATTTTGCAAACAAAATAGAAATCTTATACTTTTAACTAGTGGGGTAAGGTTTTATTTCTGGTATTTAAAGGTTAGTTAATGAAATCCATAATTTTGTTCAGATAATTGATACATTTACAAAGTAGATTGAAATTAAGTATTTCATATCAAGGTCTAGAAGTATAAAACCCTTGAGAAAATAGGATTAGAAATAAAAAATGGTTTACCAAATGATGCCTGCTAAACAACTGACAGAACAACCTGCAACATATCCAGAGTTTCACACTTTGATTGAACACACATGAATATATTCTAAACTCTTCTGTTACATAGTATGTAAGGCCTTCACAAAAGATTAAAAAAGCTAACCAACTCTAACTTCCTGCAATTTATTAGCTCCTTATATTTCCCTCCTTTAATTGACCAAATCATATTTTATATTTATCTTATATATCTATCAAGTTTATATCAGAATTAGTGGGCTGGTCAATAAGGGTAGATGATAAAAATATTACACACACATTTTAAAAACCAGCATCAGAAATATATCTAAAACACCCAAAATTATCTTTTCTTACAGGTATGATGATTACAGTTGATGATTCTAATTTTTTTCATTTCCACTCATTGCTTGTGGGTCTGCTTTGTGAGGCCAACCAGAGCAAATAAAATTTCTTTTCTATAAGAAAGGCTTTTAGATACTGGAAGATATACATAATATTGTGATTAAGTGCATGGAGTCCTAGAATGCTAACAAGTCTGCTTAGTGAAATCTGTAGTAACTATAAAGAAATAAGTCTAATCATCCACAAAATAATAGGAAGTCGATACAAATGAGTATTTCACAAAATATTATATGGACCTGGATGGGGAAGCCTTTGAGTTAGTCAACCCTCATAATTATCTTAGGTTTTGCAAATGGACAACAATTCATGGAAGACATCATAGAGCAGCTGGGAATTAAACTAAGTCTTAAAGAACGTGTTCTTTTAGATTCCGCTGCCCGTTTTATCTGTTTCTGAGAATTCATTTCCCATATATTCATTTCCCTCTACTGGATCACACCAGAATGTAGGATCTCCATCTTAAAAACTCTTCATTGGCTTGGGGATTCCATCATTAATTTCTATCATAGTAATTCAATCCACAACTTACAAGGGCACATTCGTTCCTGAAAGGATTTTCTCACAGTATACTAACAGAATCACCAATCACACCATCTCCTCAGGGTAACAGGTGGTAGCCACCTGTGCAAAACATGATAAACTGGTTCTACAGAATCATGTATATTATTGAACATGGCAATTGGATAGCTTTCAAGGATAAGATATCAGCAGATAGAGGTTGGAGAAGCAGAGAAACAGTGTAAACAAAATTTTGATTTGGAAAGAGTGAAGTCTCTTCAGAGAATATTGAATAATTCAGTTTGGTTGGACAGCATGGTAATGAATTTTTGGGGAGGAAGATCTGAGTTCAAATCTTTCCTCAAATACTCATGGGCTGTTTGATCCTGAGCAAGATTCTTTGTATCCAAAGTCAAATTTGAACTCAGGTCCTCCTGACTTCAGGACTGGTGGTCTATCCACTGTGCCACCTAGCTGCCTCAATTACCTTGTATTTTTAATGATCTCAAATTTTGCCATAAGCAAGTAGTCCATAGAGCAATGGGAAGAGCATAAGGTATGTAAGTCGACTGCTCCATATTATTGATTATGATTATTCTACACAAATGATGGAAGAACTAAGATTCTCATTTCCTTATACTAAGCCTGATAGTGCCATTAATACATATTGCCTTTTAAATTTTTCCAGCACAGAATAGAAATATCAGAATTATATTCTTAATGGAAATATCATTAATTATACCATTAAACATTCAAAGAAAAACAAATGATTTAAGAGACATTATTGAAGACATTTGTTCCTGAAAACAAGGTCTAGATCATATAACAAGAATGAGAAACAGCCAGTAGACTGAGAATTTCATTGATATCCTGAGACATTCAAAAAATTCTAAGAAATTCTCCAGTAATTTGGGTGAATTTTTCATGAAGTGTGGCTAAGATGTGTAGAAAGAAATTGTACGTAATGAGAAGATGTTTTTGGGATGTGATTGGCTTCATGAGGAGTGTCTACATCTATGACATCATTGGACCATTTTAGTATGAAAGTATATTTAAAGGAAAGGTAACTAAGATAGTAACAGCAGGAATGAATGAAATTAAAGGGATGGAGGGAGAAGACTAGGCAAAGGGAAAATCAATAGGACATATTGACTAGCTGGGGATAAGAGATGAGAGAGCAGAAAAAGTCACGGATGACTTGTCCACAGGCTGAAATAGATACCCCCATTTTAACTGTAATCCCTCTTTTAGTCATTACAATATGAAAGAGAATTCTATGGTTTCATGGGCTGAGCAATTAACACATAATTCAGCTCTTAGTTCTGGCAAGTTCCTTCCCTGGAGCTCTACTTCTTCATCTATAAAATAGAACCACAATGGATTAGGATTGTTTATAATTAACATAGATAATTATGAATATGTTTCCAGATACGAAGTGCTATGTAATCTGTGTTTTTATTACTCTGAACAAGTTAATAAGGATGGAGAGATAGGATGAACAGTTGATGCCCTGGATTTGTACTGGTCTGTTAGAGGGGCTGCAAAACTTAGGAACCTAAAAACTGGAACTAAGAAATCTCATGAATTTCTGGACCTATAGGTCTTCTTTTTCATGGTCTGTTGCCAGAACAGAGGACTTAGACCTTCTTGCTGTGTAGTTCCAGTAAACTGGTATCCTGGATTTCACACCTACTTAGCAAACAAAAATCAATCCATCATATAAACCACAGGATGGGTATGTGTGAAAATGAAGTCAGAAATCTATAAACCTAAGGGCAAGACCAGCTAATACACAACCTGATTTATTTAATCTTGTCACTGAAAGATTATTGTTACAGGTTTTTTTTTTTTAAATTTATTCATTCATGTATACTTTTGTGCCATGGTGGAAGAGAATTCTGAACTAGGAATCAAGGAAACTTGATTTCAAAATGTGACTCACCAAATTATTATATGTGTGACCCTGGACATGTCACTTCAATTCTCTGAGCCTCAGTTTTCTTGTTTGTAAAGTGGGGTTAAAATATTGCCTTTCTCTTGCCATCCTCGGAGTCCCAAATCCTAACCCTTGATGCACAATTTTTAGAAGCTGTGGAAGCATGAAATCTCTGGGGCCAGTATCAGTGAATGAAACCCTTTTCCTTTTATTATGTTTCACTTGACTTAATGACTCACTAAAGAACTAAGAATGTTTAGTTTTCTGTTTAAAAAACAACATTAAGAAAGCAACAGAATATGCAGGATTGCTCAACCCCGTCAGTTCAATTGGACAAACAGTTATTAAATACCCACTGTACCTACAGCTCCCAGAGTTGTTGTGAGGATATGACTTTATAAAACATTACACACATATGAGTTATTATTCAATTAAACAAATTCAGTTCAGTAGCAATTCAAGACACATGCTAGGTAATAAGGTACTTAATAAGTGCTTGATAACTGATTCATAGAGTTTACATCAGGTCATAGGACCTTAAAAATAGTATCTATTTTTCTTGTCTTCTCCCCATGTATTATGAAAGGAACTTACTGCTGCAGGTATCTGTATTCTTCATCTAGGAGCATGATGCAGTAGAAAGAGTACTGACTATAGAGTCAAGGGTTCAATTCCTGTCTTTGTCCATCTGAACTCAAACTAGTCACTTTGTCTATGTCTCAGTTTCTCATCTGAAATGAGAGCAGTTAGACCAGATGGCCTCTGCCCTCCCTTCCAGTTTTAGAAGTATAATTTTATGATTTAGCTGTGTTGATAAAGATTAAGACTCAGAATGCTTGGATGGTCCAGAGCTCCATCTACTAAGCTCAATAGTGTATTTGTTAAAGCCTTTATCTAACTCATCTGCCCTGCTCTATCTTTGTCTTTTTTCTTAGAATCCTAGAATCCCAGAGTTGTAAAGTAGCTTAGAGATGATTTCATTTAGCTTCTACCCTATATAAGAATCTCTACTACAATATTCCCAAGAAGCTGTCATTCAGTTTCTGATTAAACATTTCCAATGATGGGAATCTAAAGAGGCAACCCGTACCATTCCCTAGATGCCACCAGTTGTTAGAAAATGTTCCTCCATGGAGCCCTGAAGCAAGCCTTCCTGAAAATAAGGAAGAACATTCTTCTTCATTACAGAAAACAAACTGAATTGAAATGATTGTTGTGGGAGACTCGGGGATGGTAGTGAGGGGTTGGAAGCTGAGTGCTTTTATTATGTGAAGTATATCTTCCGAGTATGTCCAATCTCCCTTCATCGCGGTTTGAGACTAGTGTGGAGCATCGTCTGAGCTTAACCTAATCTTAGTTCACTAAGAAGTGGCAGCTCATGCTTCATTTTGGGACAGCTAAGTGGTACAGTGGGTAGAGTGCCAAACCTAGAATCAGAAAACCCTTTAGTTTGAATCGAGCATCAGATATTTCCTAGCTGTGTGATGCTGGACAAGTCACCTACCTTCTGTCATTCTCTGTTTTCTCACTGGTAAAATGGGTATAATAAGAACACTTACCTCCCAGAGTTGTTATGAAGATAATACGAAACAATGTTTGTAGTATGCTATATAATGCTGTTGTTGTAATTATTAATATTTTCCATTACTATTCTTTACATATTTCATGTTCTTATTATTTCCCAGACTTAATATTCCATTGTCTACCTTCTCCACTGTACAGACTGGCCCCCATTCCTGGAATTATCTCTTGGAATCCCCTGATCTCTTAAAAGTGCAGCTTATAATACTACTTCCTCTAGAGAGTCTTTCCCATGCCCTCTGGTTCCTAGTGGTATTGTTTCATTAAATTACCATGTAGATATTTATCTGCAATTTTATACTCCCAGATACCACTTCTTGAGAGGAAGGGACTGGATAACCTGATTGTGTGAGAGTTATAATGAAATGTAAAAAAAAAAGTGCTATCCATTGTATATGTGGTTCTAAAGTGGTCACCACATGGTTCTTTGATCAACTATAAAGGCATTCAAAAGGACACTCATCAACCTCTGTCTCCTCCTTGGTGAGATCATTGGGGGAACTTTGCTGGTTTATGTCTTTGTTGATGGCATCTAATAGAGACCTCTCCTTCTTAGGCCAATGTAAGAGCCCATGAAAATGGGCCTCTGTCTTTTGAATTTTCATTTTTAATTTTAGGTGAAGGATTAATCTGAAGGTTCTATATGAGTTTCAAAATATTAAGAGAGTGAGCTCCTGGGAATCTGAGCATTGAGACTTTCCAGTTTCCTAAAATCCTAGAATCCCAGCATAGAGGATTCTGGGAGTTGAGTTCATGTAGTGTTTTAAGCCCAGCAATGATGATTTGAGATGTGAGGATCTTATGGAGGACTCAACAAACAGTAATATTATATTTGTTTATGTCTATTAAAAACTCTTAAATCTGAGTTCATTCTCCCCAGAGACCAAGTTGGTATAGGGGAGAGTAGTCCCAAAATGTTGGGGGGAAATATACTTTTGTTATTTTTCTACTTTTAAAGTAAATATCCCTTTAAAAAAACTAATTGACAATGAATGGTTAAATGGAACTGGTATCAGTCACTCACTGGCACTTAACAGTGAAAAGAGCATAACCAGGGGGTGTTTGAGCCCATTACATTAAAGAAGAGACTTGCCACGGCATGAGAGTACCCCAGAACTGTGAGGGGGAGATATATATGGCTGACTCTGGGATGGTGGGCTAGGGCTTGCTCACTCTAAAGCTAAGCACTTTGAGGGAGGGGCTATTTTAAAGCTTCATTTGTATTCCTAGTACATTGGCTTCTCCATAGCATTTAGGGGTCTCACACCTAGTAAACACTTAATGAATGCTTGTTGATTTGACTTGCAGAGTAGGAGGTTAATGAATATTATTTTGGATTGGATTTTATGGGTGATCAATCAATCTTTTCATGTTATTCTGTTGATAATAGACACATAATCCATTCCTTGGCAGTAGAGTGTAGTGGAAGGATGACTGGACCTGGAGTCAGCAGAGACCTGGATTGGAATCCTATCTTGGATGCTATGGCCATAAGCAAACTGTTTAAACTTTCTTAGCTAAAATTTTTCCACATCCATGTAATGGGGACAATAACATCTGTATACCTATGTAACAAAGTTCTTGTGGAACTTAAATGAAATAATGTACTTCACAAATCTCAAAACACTATATGAGTCACCATTATTTTTGTTACTAATATACTGATTTCCAACTTTGGAGGATCTTCCATGGCTTTTATTGCACAGGATCTCAGATTCATCTCTAGTCCATCAGGAAGCATTCCAGTATTTAATTTTATATTTATAATTTATTCCAGTATTTAATATAATAGAGGGTATAGGTATCATGGCCAGAATCTGAAAAACTAGTAACTAGAGATAAAGGACCCTGGTTCAATCTTACCTATAACACTTAGTACCTGGGTAACTTTGAACAGGTGTCTGTCTTAATCTCTTTTGTCTTTGGCTTCCTCATCTGTGGAGTGAAGTGGTTAGATTACTAATATTTCTTCCATCTTTATTTTTTGAACATAGTAGGTTTTTATTTTCAAAATATATGCAAAGATAGTTTTCAACATTTACCCTTGCAAAATCTTGTGTTCCACCTTTTTCTCCCTCAATTCCCCCCTCACCTAGACAGCAACTAATCCAATATAGGCTAAACATGTGCAATTCTTCTGTACATATCTATTTTTTTTTCAGGTGAGAGTTATGTGACTTGCTCAGGGCCACACAGCTAAAAGTGTTAAGTGTCTGAGGCTGGATTTGAATTTTGGTCCTCCTGATTCCAGGGCTGGTGCTCTATGCATTGACCACCTAGCTGTCACTACCTGAAGCTTATGAAAAGGACACAAGCATGTCAGAAACTCCAAAAAGGATTCTGGCCATGGGGTAAGAAACAGAAGAATTCATGGCTGAAGAGGAGAAATGGGGATAGCTTTCCCTTGATGCTTAGCCTGACTCCAGCTTGGGTCCTCGACTGGACACAAGAGTTTGATACTGTCATCAATTTCTCGACCCACCATACAGAGAGTACATTTCAGGCCTATGTCAAATCTTGCTTGGGTACCGAGTGACTTTATAACCCTGCCCAATAAAAATGTTATAAGCTCTTCAATGCTATAAATACAACTTGCCTCTCTGGCTCAGCTCCTCAGTGAGAAAAGAGAAAAGAAAAAAGATAAATTCTAAAATAGTCTTGTGGTCTGAAAATAACAAGGGAAAATATAGCTATGTAGCTATATCTATATATTTATATACATATATTCACATTTATGTGTATATGTATATATATTAGAAAGTCACAGTCTTAGTACAATTTAAAGTTTTAATAGTTAAGACTTTATTAAGAATATTGGAACACTGCATATGTGTGTGTGAGTGTGTATGTACACATACATATAAACATAAATATGTATTCACACACATACACATATACACTCTTCTCCATATCAAATGGAGATGTTTTCAGTGTTAACTTTTCCTCAAGGAGGTAGATCCGTGAGAATCTTTGCATTGATTTATTGTTACTATATTAAACTGAGCCACAAAAGCAAAAAGCTTGCATCTATTTTAAGCAAGTCTAAAGACGTTGTTGCATGGCAAAATTGGATATGATCCCCATCATTCATAATCTGCCTTCAAATAGAAAAGACATAAGCTCTGAGGATAAAAAAGTGAGGGTTTTTTTCATATTGTTGACTTGAAAGCTCATCGTCCTCCCTCTCGGGAAAAGGGAAACCATGCTTTAATTTTAGGATATGTGGTTTGGTTTTATATGTAACCCAGATTTCCCATCTAATGTGATATATCTCTCTTCAGAAGAGACAGTGCTACTAATAGTAGCCCCTTTCCTAAGTTTGCAAAGGATTCAGTCAGTCTATAAATTTTTAAAGTGACCACTGTATACTAACTTCTGCGTGGGGCCATCTCAGGTCTCAGAAAACATGTTTCTAGTCACATAATCTCAGAGTTGGAGAAGACCTTCTGAACATTGTGTTATAGTGGAAAGAACCCTAGATTTAGAGTTAGAAAACCAAGTGTAAAATTTAGCTTTGAGACCACCTGTCTCAGTTTTCTGATTTAGGTTAAAAAGAAGGGTTTTTTGAAAAATTAGATTAGTCCTCTTTCAATTCTAATTCTTTGGTCTGAAAGGAATCAGGACTATCATATTCCTGACAACTAGTCTGTTAGCCTTTACTTAAAAGGTCTACACTGAGAGAGAGCCTACTACCTCCAAGGGTATTATATTATTCTTTTGGACAGCTCTAGTGATTGGAAAGCTTTTCTGTATAATCAGCCTAAATCTGTATTGTTGAAAGTTTTACTCACTGCTATTAGTTTTGCAAACTGGGGTTTAACAGAAGAAGTGTAATCCCTCTTTCATCTTAGAAAGTCACATGAAAGATCACTGAAATCAGTTATTAGAATTCCCCAAATCTTTTCCTCTCTAAGCTGAGCACCCTCAGTTCCTTTGACTCATCCTTATGTAACATGAACTTAAGACTCTTCACTGTCTTTTTCATCCTTCTTTGCACTTTCCTGTTTAATCCTCTTATCAATATTATTCAAACTTACCTTTGGTCTCTTCCACTCAGGGCTTTCAATATCTTTTTCTTTCAGGAGTCTCTGCCCTATGGCACTGTTATTGGCTGGGAACATGTCATCTTCAAAAAGCCTGCCATTCCTTAAACACCAATTTCTCAAAGAGATGAAGTCCTGGTTTTTGAATCGTATAATGTTGTCCATGGTGTTGGAATATTGTGGCCTCATATGGTCATGGAACATGGTTTCTCCAAAGAGTAGCTCCTTTCTCTGGTAAGAAAGAAAGAATTTTGGTGAGAGTGATGTACTATTCTTTCATGGGTTCTTCTGGCTTACTCCACACATGTGACAATGTTCACATAGCACTGTCTTCAAATACAAAGAAGGCATTGTGAATCCAGTCAAATAAGTGGGTACATTGGAGCATTGAAATACTTTTTTTTACAAAGATAGGCCTGAATCCTCATATTCCATATTCTTTTGCCCAGAGATGTTGCATTTTCTTAACGTGAGCTTCTTCCTTTTCTCTTCTCATGTTCTCTCAGTCAAGGACATACTGGCTAAATTCAGGATTTTCCACATCAGAAGACCACAGCTCTGACCCTGATGACAAAGGTCTCTTTTCAGCTAAACTAACCAGTTTCAACAGAGAAACATTTATTCAATCAATAATGCTACAAATATTTATTAGGCACTTAGTTCTTTCAAGCCATGATATACATGATGTACATAGTATATTTTCACTATGTACAAAAATGAATAATATATGGTTCGTACCTTTAGGGAAATAAAAATTTTGATCATTATAATAAATATATAATAAATTATATCAATCATTCTAATAAAAATATAGGTACATTAAATGTTATAAATAAAGTTCCTCAAGAATTCAGAGGGGGTACAAATCACTTTGTTTTGTGAGTAATCAAGGAAGAATTCCTAGAAGAGATGGCAATATGTGCTGCTTAGGTCTTAAGGAATAGGCAAAATTTCAATAGAGATGTCAAATACGGGAGTAGGATCAAGAAGGAATATAAATATAGAAAATGATAATTGCAAAGGCATGGGGGAAAGTAGTTCATTTATGGGAAGCATAGATTAGATTAGTTTGCAAAGGTAGGTTATCCTGAGATCATGGAGGATCCTGAAGAACAGGCTAAGGAGTTTGGATTGTATTTGGTAAACAATGGAGAGACATTAAAGAATTCTAAATATAATCAAAACTTGCTGTATAGGAAAAATTAATAGTGTTGAGCAAGATTAGAGGAAAGTGAGATTAAATTCAGGAAGATCAGTTAGGGATGATTTCATTAGATAAATGAAGAGGCATTCACAGGTTGAACTAAGGCTTTGCTCCTGAGAATAGAAAGGAGGGAATAGGTGACATAGGTATTGCAGAGGTAGACTATAAAATTTTCTTGCAGGTTATAGTGCATAAGACAAAAGGAGGAAGCGGCATTCAGCAGCTGCTCTCTGGTCCTGGAGAAAGTGGGAAAGACAGAGACAGATATTCCTGTCAAAAACACCAGTGAGAAGGGCAGAACAGAGGAGAGCTTTGCTCTGTGGTCCAAAAATGCATTCTATTTGTACCTATCAATTTCAGTTTTGCTATCTTTTTATACCACACAGAGAGCTGTCAGAGAACATCTTAGCTCCTCTTTCTCTCAGCATGACTTCTGAAATATTTCAGCAGCACACTTTAATCATGCAACAAAAGAAGCCAATGTATGCTTTTCTCTTTGTCTTTTTGTTTTTGCTTTCCCTGTTTATGCAAGACAAAAAAAAGTGGAGTGTGTGACCAAGGCCTGTGGAAGACAGATATCAGATATCACTGCCTCAAGGAAAAGCCTTAAAAAGAAGGCATACATGCTATTTCATAGTGAATTTTTAAAAGCAACCATGAATTTGCAATAGCTTTATTCATGTCCCAGGGCATGACATAGTATTACAAAAAGAGGGCTAGAGCTAGAGTAAAAATTATCTAAATTAACTGTATCATCTGTGTGACCTGCATAACATTGTTGAACCCTCTTTCTCTATATAAAATGGGGATAATTGATATAAGCACTATTTATTTTATAGGGCTATTAAAAGACTCAAATGCAATAATGTATGGAAAGCACTATGCAAACTTCTAAGTATTCAAGAGAAACCAACACCTTTTACATAAGAGAGAATATGACTTAAATAATGGCTATAGAGTTGTCCTTAAAAGTAGACCACTGTTTTGAACTGGTTTTAACCTGTCTGAACTGGTTTTGACTATTTGAACTAATCTAAACCAGTTTTAACCTGTTTTAACTGATCTAAACTGGTCAAACCAGTTTTGATTAAACTGATTTAGACTAGTTTGAACTGTTCTAAATTGGTTTTGACTGCTCTGAACTGGTCTTAACCTGGCATAACCAATTTTGACTGGCTTCAACTGGTTTTGACCAGTTTGAATTGCTTTAGACCCTTTTTACTGCTTTCAATAGGTTTTGACAGCCTTGAACTGGTTTTTGACCAATTTGAACAGGTTTTAACTGTTTTTTAAAGTTATATTTAAGGTAAAAACCTTTATCAAGAGGGTTTTTACAGTTTGAAACATATTGCCTTTTTTTGGTATGGGCAATTTTTAGGGAACAGAATACTATCAGAGAGCAAGGAATTCTAAAATCTGGATAGAGAACTTGCTTCTCATAGTTTATAAGGATAAGAAGGGAAGTAGGAAGTAAACTTGGCAACTAGTTGGTACTTCTCTGAGTACAACAAAATTCATTTCCATACTCAGCCTTCAGTTGGTCTTCATTTATCAATTTTCTACTGAATAATTTATTAATTTCAAGGTTGGTTATTCAATTTATAGTTATGTGACCTTTTCTTTCATTGTAGAAACACTTTTGAAATGCTTTTGTATGTCAAGCAGGTATCGATTAATAAGAAGAAACATTCTTAAACTGAACTAGGAACAATTAAATCTTAATTCAATTTCTAATGACGCCTTTTGGAGAGGCTAAAATCCCTCTCATAGGCCAAGTAAGCAGGTGCAAATTAAACCCAATTGAGAGGGTGATTTGCTCTCTAAGAAATAAAATTACAGGACAGAGAATTTCCCTCAGTAGCCCTTGCTGTAGTCTATGGTGGGAATCACAGAGCCAGTTTGCTTTAAGGTAGATTCTATCTCCATCTGAGAGTTTAGTGACAATTATTAGCACATCCCCCAAAATCAGGTTGATTTTTACTTGGGGGGGGGGGGAAGAAGGGCAGCCTTATTTAAGACCAGGTCTAAGATCTCTTATTTAGGTCCAACCATATGTGGGGCAAATATTAGGTTGTAGAAGTCACAAGGCCAAAGGTTTCCACTGGGCTTCTTGGAACCACAGATATTTGGAACTAGTCAGCTTCTAATAACCTGATTTCATAGGTGATCCAGCTGCCCAGGTAGAGCCTAAGCTCAACTGTCCATTGGTGAGCAAGAACATAGCTCTGAGTCAATGAGCTCTCAGTCCTATTCTAGGTAATGGGTACACAGCTATTATAGAGCTAAAGCACGAAGCCATTCAGCACAGGAACTCCTGGCTCTTTTCCCCACTCACCTTCCTCAAGCAGCAAAATAACCCTATTTAGGAGGTGCTGATTCCATTCCAGCTCTCCAGGCTCAGCTGCCTTTGATACCATTTATTTTTTTCCCCATCCTCCCTGAATATACTAGCAATCCCAGTTGGTTATTAAAGCCTTGGACAGATTATTTTCTTAGCCTGACCAAAATCCTAGGCTTCCATGATCCCCTGTCCACTGCCATTTGACTTGGATCTCCTATTGGCTATGACTCTAGACAGGTCCTCAAGTTTAGGGTAGAGGGCTTTTCCTATCTGCTCCAATCCTGATTCCTGATGGCTGCTCTAATTCAGCTTGATAACCAACCACCAGCCCTCTAGGTTCAGAAACACAAGTATCTTATATTACAACTTTATGAGTTCTCTACTCCATATTTTAAAAAAAATATAGAGAAAGTGATTTCTGAAACTACACTGGCATTAGTAAATTTTCTGTTCACCCACAGGATCCTCCTTCTGAGCCTTCCACCTAACCCTCCCCCCCAATAGTACCAGTACTCTAAGGGTTAATAGTACATCTGGGGCTCTGGTTCTAGAGCTCAGTATTCAGGATGCCTGGCTTTAGGCAGTTCTATAATACTCTAAACTGAAGAAAATATGCCATAATAGAATTTCCTTACTCTGGAGTTAGTTCTATATATCAATGAAATCAAAGCTATCCCTGTGCAATTTCTATTATTATGTGGTGCTCCCTCCTTGAATATGACAGGAAAACAGAAAGTATAGGGGACAGGGATTAGAAGAAAACACTAAGTCCTCATAAGAACACTGAAAAAATAGGCAATTTTTTTTCTTAAAAATGTAGCTAATGCTTGTCCTTGAAAAGCTACTCTTTTAACTAATGACTCAAATTCCAGGGCAGAACTTGGAATTTATAGTATATAACTGGGAGTTTTTTTTCAAACTTTGTTATTTAAAATCTATTTCCCTCTTTATTTTTGTTTCCACATCTATAAATGGAACTTGATTCTTGCCTTTAAATCACAATACAAACCTTTGGCTTTTCTGGCAAACAGTCTTTCCAAATGTTGGAGTGGTGGCAACCACTATATTCTAGAGTGTCTAGGGATCAAAAGAACCCCATGTTATGGATTGTTTGTGAGTGTGGTCATATATGGGCAAGGAGAGAATGCAAGACACAAATGGTGGCAACTGCTTTAAGCCTATATATAGCGATTGAATGAATATATAAATTGAATAATGAACAAAATGGTATAAATGAAAATGACTAATAAATGAATAATGAACAAATGAATGAATGAAATGATATTCCCTGATATTTCCCCCTCCCCCACCCCAGTTCAGGAGAATAAAAGATTTTACTTGGACAGAAAGCAAGAGATAATTCTTTTCACAGAATCATGATGAATTAACTATGAAATTATTTAATTATCTAATTTCAGCTGAGCCTTTACTACATGCAGCAAGCCAAACATTCTTCTACCTCTTCATTATTGATTCTATAACCTACTTCCTACAAGGATTGTTCCAAATCTCCTATTTTTCTTCAAACCTCCCATTTTATTTCCTCCTCTTTTTTTATCCTTTCCTGAAAAAATAGAGATCATTTTTTGTGAACTCCCTCTTGTATCCTCTATATCTTAAAAAACCCTTAATGTCATCTCTCATACTTTCTTTACTCCAGTTTCTGATAAGGAAGTGGTCCTTCTCTTTACCAAGTCCAACCCTTTCATATGGACAGTTGCAACCATACCTTCCTATTTCTTCTGGGAAATTGCTTCCACAATTATTCTCCTCCCATCCTAATCTTTCATTTATCTCTTTTTATTGGTTGGTACCTTCCTTGCTGTCTAAAAACATGCCTAGGTCTCTCGTTTCTCAAACAAAATCAAATCCAGTAACAAAAACAACAACAACAGCAAAACCATTTCTCTTGACCCTATAATTACCGCAAGGTTTCTTGCTGCATCTCTTTTCCTTTTCTTAGACAAGTTTCCAGGAAAAGCTACCTTTTTTTTTCAATGTCTCCACTTCATTTCTGCCAACTTACTTCTTAATCTCTTGAAATCTGACTTCCAACTTTATCTCTCAACTGAAATATTCTCTCCAAATTTACCAATAATCTTAATATTTAAAAAAATTACTTTGATTTTATATCATTTTCCTTTCCAAATGTATCCCTCTTCTTCACCTACTCAAAGGTATGCTCTTTTAAAAGCAAAGAATAAGAAAAAGAAAAAAAAAGAAACAGTTCAGGAAAACTCATCAGTTCAATCACTGAGTCTGAGAGCACATGCAATAATACTTCAACCTGTATTTCTCCACCTCAGCAAAGAAGGTAATGAGGTATATTTTGTCATATCTTATTTAGGCCAAACTTGGTTATTGTAATTGTATGACATTCTTATTTTTTATTATTTCCATTTATTCTATTGCAGTATTGTATATATTGTTTTCCAGGTTTTAGCTACTTCATTTTGTATTAATTCATGTAAGTCTTTTCATCTTACTCTGAATTCTTCATATTCATTGTTCTTTTGTTGTAATATTTCATTACTTTCTGCCTAGTGATATTCCATTATATTCTGCATAATAATATTCCATTTGATTTTTGTATGCAGCAATATTTTATTAAATCCTGCACCCCAATTTTTTAGTCCTTTTTAAATCGCTGGACATGTACTTTATTTCCATTTTTCTTTGCTACTAGAAAAAAAAGATGTGACTAGGAATATTTTGTTATGTATGGGACCATCATTTCTGTCTGTGATCTCCTTGAGATAACTTAGCAGTGGATTTCTGGGTCAAAGAGTATGAATATTTAATTTCTTTGCATAATTCTAAATTACTATTACAAACTTATAGCTCCACCAATGAAGCTGGGGTGCCTGTCTTTCCACAGTGTTTCCAATGATCTCCTTTTTTATTCTTCTCAATGATATTTTAGTTGTCAAATGACACCTTTTTCTTAATCCTCATTCTTAATTGAACAATCCCTTCTAATTATTCCCTTCTTCCTGGGTCTTTGTGACAATGCTCTCTCTGTCTCTCTGTCTTTGTCTCTGTCTCTCTCTCTGTCTCTGTCTCTCTCTTGTGGTAATCCTTCTAACTTCCTGGTTATACCTTCTTAGTCTCCTTGCTATATCATTTTCTATATAGCCTCAGCCCCAATTGTGGATATACCTCCCAATTCATCCTGAGCCCATATATATATATATATATATGTATTTTTTCTTGGTGACATCATTAATTTCTTTGAGCCCAGTTATTATCTTGATGAAAATGACTCCCAGATCTGTATGTTCTCTCATCATTTTTCTCTTGTGCTCTGGTCTTGAATCGCTTTTTTTTTGTATATTTTGAACTGGTTGACTCATAGGCATCTCAAAAGTAAAACAAAAGCATAGACTCATTTTCTGTCAAGTGAAGCACCAAACTTCCAGACATCTAGAACTTTAACTTTCGAGTCATCTTCAACTTCTCATTTCCTCTCCTTTCAGATATCCAGTCAAATAGACAAATCTTGTGGATTCAATCCTCACTTTTCCTATGTCTGTTTTTTCCTCTCTATTCACATAGCTACTACTATAGGATTTATGTAGTGCTTTAAAGTTTTCAAAAATCTTTGCAAAAATTATCCCACCTTATTTTCACAATCAGCCTGAGAGGCACACGTTGTTATTATTCCCATTTTATAGATGAGAAAACTGAGGCAAAGATGGAAAAGTAACTTGAACAGAGTCATGACTATTAAGTGTCTGAGATCAGACTTGAACTCAGTACTCAATAATTCAAGTCCAACAAGTATCCACTGCACCCTCTAGCTGCCCTAATTCAGCCTCGTAGAATCTTTTCCTAGGACTTTCGCAAAAGCCTACTAATTTGTCTCCCTGCCTTCAGCCTCTTTTCCTCTCCCATCTATTCTCTGCACAATTGCCAAAGTAATATTCCTAAAACACAGAACTATATCACTCCCCTGCTCAATGGGGAGGAAACAGGAATTTGTTTAGCACCTATTATGTGCCAGACACTGTACTAAGTGATTTGCACATTTCATTTTTTTTTCACAACTCTGGAGGGAGGTGCTAGTATTGGACTCATTTTACATTTGAGAAAACTGAGGCAGAAGAAACCGTTTCTTGACCACGGTAACTATCTGAGGATTTGATCTGACATCTTCCTGACTCAGCTTAATTCTCTAACTACTGAGTTACCTAGTAGCCTGATTTAACTCCCTTGTCTTCCTATTACTTCCAGGATTAAATACAGTTTCCTCTGTTTATCATTTAAAACCAAGTATAGCCTGACTTCCAGCTTCCTTTCTAGCTTTACTATATATTACTCTCATTCACACTTTCATTATGTGTTTTGATTTTGGGATGTCTAGGAGTCATCCTGCCACACTGACCTCCTCTTTCTATGATTTGACAAAGGCTATCTTCCATGCACTGAATTCCTTCCTTCCTTCTCTTCAAATCTCCAGGTTTCTTCAAAGCTCAGCTCAGTTCAAGTGCTATCTCCTCCCTAAGTTCCTTCCTGATCCTCTGCTTTTGTAACTGCTAAACTTCTCTCCCTCCAAATCACTTTGTGGTTATTGTGTACATTCCTATTCACATTCACTGTATTTCCCTTTAGAGAATGTAAGCTCTATGAGCGCACAGATTGTTTATTTTTTGTCTCCAGTGCCTAATGCAGTGCCTGTCAGATGGTAAGCTTAAATAATTGATTAAATAAATGCTTGAATAATTAATATTCCCTTCCCTTCCCCGGTTTCCCCAGCATAATCTCATATTGGCACTCCAAGTGAATTTATATGAATCAATGAATGAGTTATGTATTTATTAAGTGCTTACTGTGTACAAAGCACTGTGTTAAGTAATGGAGATCCAAAGACAAAAATAAACAATCTGAAAAGTAAGAAAGACAGTCTCTGTTCCCAAGGAGCTTGCATTCTAATGGGGAAGACAACACAGGTAGAATGTTTCAGTTGCAGATCATAGGGGAAAATCTCATAGTCCTTAGGAGTATGGTTACAAAGCAGGTAATAATGCTTCTTCTGTAATGCCATTTCCATTAAATTAAGTGACATTTATTTTTGATGTTCAAAATTTTTTGGTGACAAATTTTGGGGGGTCTTCAGTTGCAGTGACTGAAGCACCTGTAGGAGCAGTTGCCAGGCTGTGTCTCCACAGGGGCTACTTTCCACAATGATAACTGAAGGCACTGGACTAGAAGCATTGGCTTTTTTCTAAGACTTTTGGACCGAGAGTCCTGGGCTTTATTCATAGAGGGTAGTATTAGTGGTTTGACTTGTCTGGGGCAAGTTAGGATATTCCCTTGCTGCCTCAGCAAAGTTGGCTTGCCGCCTATATGTATGGCCATTAGTAGGAATGACTGCCCCCCCCCTTTTTTTCAGAAGAGTTGCTTTCCTGAAGGATGACTGTGATGGCTGAGCTGGAAGCAGGACTGGTGATCCGGGAGGGCTGCCACTCCCAGGGCTCCTCTGACTATGTATTTATCGTTGACATCTGCTTAGCACTGCTGCTGGTAGTGATGAAGAAGGTTCCCCACAATTATTTCTTTTTTCAGTGATGGCTGTGAGGGTTGGGATAGAAGCAGGTTTGGCGGTTTGGAGGGCACTTCGAGTCAAGATCCTTCAAGGTCTAAGGGGAAACGACAGTCAAGGTGTTGGTTTGACTTGCTACCACCATGGGCTGCCTGCCTCAGCTGTCCAGAGTGCTGCTGGCCTGTCTGGGCCTTCCGTGGCACTGGGCGGCCTGCCTGGGCCTTCCATGGTGCTACTGGACTGTCTGGGCCTTCCGTGGCACTGGGCAGCCTGCCTGGGCCATCCAGGGCGCTGCTGGCAGTTGATGGGGATGGCTGGCATTTTCTCCATAGATGATGGCTGTGAGAGCTGGAAGGAAAGCAGTACCAGTAGGATGGTGCCTACTCATTTAATTAGCTTGGATTTGTATAGCACTTTAAGATTTAGAAAGCCCTTTACATGAATTAACTCATTTGAATTAAAAGAATCAGCATGTTTTATTTCATACCAAAGGGAAGAACCAGGAGTACTCTGGAGATGAATGAGAGGCAGATTTTGGCCCAATAAAAAGGAAAAAAAAAACTTCTAAATTTTTTAACAACTAGAGCTGTTCAGACATGAAACATGCTGCCTTTTAAAGTGGTCAGTGAGCTCTCCCTAAGTGTTCAAAAGCGAGCGAGGTGACTGTCTGATAAGGATTATTGTGAAAGGACAAATGCATGAAGTTAAGGGGGCTTTCGCCCCTGGTGTCAATATTCAATGGGCCATATTTCCACCCCAGAAGGGAATGTTTCCTCCCAATGACAGTTGTTTCTGCATCTTGCCTTAATATCCTCTGTGATCTTATATTACCCAGAGTCTGTTACCATGTTGACCCTCTGCTGACATGGCTGCACCCACAACATTACACAACCCACCTCCACTGCAGCTTGCGCTGTTGTCCCAGGTGAAAAAACTTCTAGTTAGAACTCTGAAGGTTGGTGAGGGCCCTGCTAAACTTGACTTCTATGGCTATATGTTTCTACATAGGATTCTAGATGTTTAATGATCCTAACACTTTATTTTCAGAACTAGAATGTACAGGGATTTCTTTAAGCCAAGATTTAAACCTGCACCTATGGCTTGTTTCCTCCTTAAAAAGCTGGAGTTGCCAGCATATAACTTTCAGCCTCAAACCTCTCTCTGCCTGTCATATGGGCTGGATCTGTCATGTCATAATAGCAATAAGAGACTTTCTTTTCTCTTTCTTTTTCTTTTTCTCTTTCTCTTTCTCTTTCTCTTTCTCTTTCTCTTTCTCTTTCTCTTCTCTTCTCTTCTCTTCTCTTCTCTTCTCTTCTCCTCTTCCTCCTCTCTTCCTCCTCTCTTCCTCTCTCTTCTCTTCTCTTTCTCTTTTTCTTTCTCCTCTCTTCTTTCTCCTCTCTTCCTCTCTCTTCCCTTCTCTTTCTCTTTCTCTTTCTCTTCTCTTCTCTTCTCTTCTCTTCTCTTCTGTTCTCTTCTCTTCTGTTCTCTTCTCTTCTTCTTTTCTCTTCTCTTCTCCTCTCTTTTCCTCCCTTCCCTTCCTTTGCCTTCTCTTCTCTCCTTCCCCCCCCTCTTCTCCTTTCTTCTTTCTCCTCTTCTTTAAATGCAATGAAAAAGAAGAAGAAAAGCTAGACCATTACCAGCCCCAGAGAAATATTCATTGTTCTTTCTTGACTGGTGTTTTTCAGTACAATGGAAATAAATCTAATGTAATGTAGTGGAACACAACAAGGGGATGGTTTTCCTCTTAACAAATACTCATTTGAAATGGTGCCCGAGCTCTGTTCAAGGAGCGATCTGTTTCCCACAACAGTGTTCCAGCAAAACCGATTACTAATTCCACAACTCAAATTAAAACTAACAGAGCTTGAAGGCTGGGGCTGACACACGCTCAGGGCTGACAGGGAACAAGGAAGGACGGTGTGGGGAGGGGGTATGCATACCCGCGTGTGTGTGTGTGTTTAATTACATTGTTTAACACATCGAGAATAATTTAGCCACCAGAGTGGAGAAAATAAAGGCACTTAACTGCTCCCTGGTGAAAAAGCTCTGCAGGAGCTAGCTGCCTCAGGCTGCATGAAGCCCTATAGACCTACAGGGTCTCCCACAGGAAGAGAGGAGGCATGAGGGGAGGGAGAGTGTGCCTAATTGGAGTGGAAAGAGTGAGACAAGAGCCTCAATTCAACTCTTGCACGATCTTGTACAAATCTTTGCACCATATATGGGACCCAGCTTTCTCATCCCTAAAAATCTGTTGTTACCTCTCTATTAAAATAATTACAACAGCACTTTGTGCAGTCACAAAGAATTAGAAACAAAGCAAGTATCCATTGGTTGAAGAATGTTTAAACACATCACAGAGCATGTAAATGATGGGATATTCTTGTGCTTGAAGGAAATGATAAATATGAAGAATTTAGAGAAATGTGGAAAAGCCTGTGTAAATTGATACAGCGAAGACAGTACTTGGAAGACTATATGTACAACAAATACAATGTAAAAGGAAATAACTGGAAAACAGCTAAAACTGACACTGTAATTATAATGACTAAGATTGGAACTGAAGAAATAATGAGAAAATTCACTTTCTTTCCTTCACATGAGAGATGGAAATGTATGGATGTGAAATATTACACACATTGTCATATTCACTTTATGTGTTAGTTTTGCAAAACTGCTTTCTGCAAGGAAAGGGGAGACGTATTTGGAAATTAAAATAACATAAAAATGAAAAACATCAAAGCATATTAAATTTTTAAGAGAAATAACTTTCTAGCTCAAATTTTTATTGTCTTAAATTTTCAGTGCTGTATCAGGTGAGAGAAAAGGCAAAAGTGTCAAATATATATTGTTTGGTAAGTACTTGGAAAGGTATTGTATTAGAACATTGAAGGATGAGAATATGAGAACTTAAGAGATTTTGATGAAATTCAAATTTAAGGCTTCTAATCCAAATTTATTTCAAAGGTTCCTCCTAGCAACTTCCTACACTTAGAAACAGTCACTACTCTTTTTCAATAGGATTTAATTTTTTTCCCGATTCTCCAAAATATTTATTGCAAAGAATGACTTGGCTTATAGCTATTAATAAGATTTCCTAGAAATAATATGAGGATGTCTATTGACTAAGAAATGACTGAATGTACTGTAGGATATTTTTGCAATGTAATATTATTGTGTAATAACAATGAAAATAAAAATTCAGAGAAACATGGGAAGATTTGTTAGAATTAATGCAAAATTAAGTAAACAGAAGCAGAACAATATATATAACGATTACACTAATGGGTACTAAAATGAAGTTAACTCTGAGAAACAGTAATGATTGAACATGCTCCCAGAAGAATAGTTAGTGAAATATATGACCCAGAGCCTCTAAAGTATAGTGGAAAATGTCCTGTAATTGGAGGCAAAGGGTTCATATTCCTAGGCTCTGACAAAATATCCAATTGACCTTGGGCAAGCCACTTTGTCTCTGTGGGCCACAGCCTCCTCATCTGTAAATGAAGAGACTGGAATAGATAACTTCGGAAGTCCTTTCCAGTTCCAAATTTGTTATCCTGTAAGCAGACAAATGGGGGCCCACAAGCATAACATTTTGCATGTGCTGTCATATTGTCAGTTTGCCATTTGTTATTTGTTAATGGTTTTTCTTTGTTATAAAGGAAGAGTCAATTCTGGAAGGAGTGTTTTCTGTCAATGATTCTCATGTGATAACAAAGGGGATAAATACATTTGAGAGAAAAAAAGAAGAGGGGAAAAAGAGAGAGGAAGAGAAAATGAAAGAAAAAAGAGAGAAAGGGAAGAGATACATTTTGCAATTCTACAATTATGAAGAGACAAAGGGGAGAAAGAGAGAGAGAGAGAGAGAAGGAAGGAAAAAGGGAAGGAGGGAGGGAGAGAAGGAAGGAAGGAAGGAGGGAGAAAAGGAGAGGGAAGAAGGAAGGGAGGGAGAGAAGAAGAAGGAAGAGAAGAAGAAGAAGAAGAAGAAAAAGAAGAAGAAGAAGAAGAAGGAAGAAGAAGATGACGACTATGATGGCCTCCCTTTTATGGGGAAATGAAAATTCAGAGAAAGGAAGTCACTTGCCTGAAACCAAATAAAGTGAGCCAGTTATAGCACTGGGAATAGAGCCCAGATAGAATATTCCAAGCCCCTGTCAGTTCCAGTAGGCAAACCTACAAACCATAAATCCTACCCTTTGCTAAAGAAGCCATCATTTTCTGCTCCAAAGGGAACAGTTTTAAGCTTGTGTTTCTTATCCTTTGAGACTGGTCCAATTCTACTAGCCCTAGACAGAGAGAAAATCAAAGGGAAACTCTTTTCTTGCCTCTGCCTTTGCTTCCAGATTGGGTGCTAAGTAAATACCTATAAATTGTCTGATAATGACTCCAGGTTAATTTGCCAAGGAGAGTAGCTTTCCTTGTGCCAGCACTTGTCCAGTGTGGGTGCCAATGTTTCATAGATACAAAGACAAGAAGAAATCCTCTTCCTTTCCTTTCCCTCCCCTTCTTTCATATGAGAAATTGCTTCTATCTTGACTCTATAAATGAATGAAGCTTAGAGATCTTGGATAATATACATATCCATTTAGTTATTTTGCTGCACAAGAAAAATTGGACTGAGAAATAAGGTAAAATTAACCTGAGAAGGAAATCAAAAATGCAAGTGGACAAAAATAGAGGGATTGGGAATGCTATGTTATGGTTCACATAAAAGGAAGAGTTCTGAAATCTAGAAGTCTTGAAGTCAAATCCTACCTCTCACACTCATTAGCCATATGACCCTGGTTTTGCTCCTCTGACATCTCTCCAAAACTTATCCATAAAGTTAGAGTGGATTGTAATCTGTGGCAAGAATTTTTAGAGCTATAAAATCAAAATCCTAACTCTAGCAAAATTAGCTTAATGAGAAATAGTTATTACTATGAATTTACTTTAGGCTTGTTGTGCTTAAATATTCACACAACCACAAAACTACACAAATGTCCATAGCCATTATACCCATATCCATGATAGTCCTTTGTGAGCCAAAGGATGTACAATGAAGTTTAGACAGGTTTTGAGGAGTCTGTGAATCAAGTGTGGGTCTCCAGAGAAAGACAACCATATCATTGGTAAACATATCATTAGAAGTTGTTTAACTTTTAAACCGGCATTTTTCACTTTCACAATGTGCAATGTGTTGTGATAGATATGTTACCACTGCTTTCTGATTTAGAAGGCACAATAGTGGAAATTCTAACACTAGAATCAGAAAAATCTAGGTTAAAATTTCACCTATGATTTCAACTATTTATGTAATATTAGGTACATTCAGCCTCCATGACCCTCAGTTTTCTCATTTATAAAACAAGGAGAATAGACTACTAGACTTAGGGTTCTTTGTATCTCTAACTCTAAGATCCTGGAACTTCCAGTACTTGAATAAGAAATTACTTATCTCAGAAAATTTAGGAATTCTGGGTCTCTAGTGAACTAAATTAACCCTGACTTCAAATGTGAGAAGAATTAAAATTGTAATGCTGAGCCTTAAGGAATAAGGGATGAGGCTTTCCTTTTAATGTGAGCTTCTTTGTCTCCTAAAAGTATAACTAGAATAAATGAGAATTGAATATTTAAAAAATATTGATTTTTGCTTGTGAGCTTTTAAAAAAATCCCCTGGCATGAAGTTTCATATAAAAATAAAACAACCATGTTTATCCCTTAAGGATTTCTGATATGCTCATCCTCTGATGTCACTAATATGTACAATGCCTCTCTAAAGTCAGACACACCTTCCCATTATCTCTGGGAATATATAGGAATAAGTAGGGATATGCCTAAAGAAATTCTGGATCAAGGGCAAATCATACTGTGTCATTCTCGTTCCCCTTCCCTCCTCTCTATATCTAAAACGTGCTCCTGAATGCACAGAAGAATCTATTCTAGATCTTGTTATCGTTCGGTCATTTCAATCATGCCCAATTCTTCCTGACCCCATTTAGAGTTTTCTTGGCAGAGATACTGGAGAGGTTTGCCATTTCCTTTTCCAGCTCATTTTACAGATAAGGAATTGAAGCAGAATTAAGTGACTTGCCCAGGGTCACACAGTTAATGTATTTCTAAAATTGGATTTGAATGGATGAAAATGAATCTTTCTGACTCCAGGCTCAGCACTTTGTCCACATAGCTGCCTTTGCACCATAACTTACAAAATTAACCAAACAGCAAGCATTACTAAATATTTACTATATACCAAGAACTGTATTAGACACTAAGGATTACTGAGGATATAAAGGACAAAAATGAATGTCTGCCTTCAAGGAACTCAGGTTGTATTGGAAGAAACAATAGTAATCAACCAGTTAACAAACATTTACTTTTACAATTAATTTACAATTTACAAGCATCCGCTTACTCTGTGCCAGACACTGTTAGTACCCACTAGGTCAGTTTTGAAAGTGGTCTAGTTTCCAGGTAACAGTGACCTGGACCTTGTGATCCTCTCTGCTCCCATGAATTGGAAAACTAATAATTAGGGATCCACTGAGCAGGCATCTGTAGTCAACATCATTGGAGAATTCAAAATCGACCTAGTAAATGATTAAAAAGTAGTCTTACAGAAGGGACCATTCATTCAATGTAGTTATTGAGAAAAAGTCCCCTGGTGCTTTTCCAGCAGAATCAAGATGCTAACCCCACAACCCTGGCTCTCTTCCCAAAAAGTAATTACACTTGGCCCATTCCCTGAGCAATTTCTATCAAATATGAAATTCTTTACATTTCACTTTAAATTCTTTTTTGTATGTCTTATAAAATGGTCAAGGGTTATACCTGGAGTGCACATACTTAGGGAATGGTTGATTCTTACATGTCAGCCCTCATCTTGCAGAGATTTGGACTAGTTGTGTTAGTTAAAAAGTGGCCAGAACAATTTAAAAGAACACAAGTCATTCCCCAATTGATAAATGGTTAAAGGATCTGAACAGACAATTTTCAGAAAAAGAAATCAAAAGAAAATTATCTATAGTTAAATAAAAATGTTCTAAATCTCTATTGATTAGAGAAATGCAAGTTAAAACAGCTTGCATTGGCAATATGACAAAAAGGGAAGATGATAAATGTTGGAAGATTTGTGGGCAAACTGGAACACTAATGCATTGTGGACAGAGTTGTGAACTGATCCAGCCCTTCTGGAGAGCAATTTGGAATTGTGCCTATTAGGGATATAAAATTCCATACCCTTTGATCCAGCAACACCACTGCTGGGTCAATATTGCAAAAAGAATTTTTTTAGAGGGGGAAAGGATCTATTTGTATAAAAATACTTATAGCAACTGTTTTTGTGGTAGCTAGGAATTGGAAATTGAGGAAATGCCCATCAATTGGGCAAGGATTACTGAACAAATTGTGGTATATGACTATAATGTAATATTATGGTGCTAAAAGAAATGATAAGCAAATTCCTTTTATGAAACAAACTAGGAAGAGTAAAAACAGATCCATTTCATAAGTGAATATGGATGCAAAATTTTAAATAAAATTCTTTCTAAAAGATTATATCAACATATGACAATTATTATATCTTAGGATCAAGTGGCATTTAGGCCAGGAATGCAGGGATAATTTAACATAAGGAAAACTGTTAACATAATCGATTGTATTAATGATAAATGTAAAAAAATCATGTAATTATATCAATAGATGCAGATGCTTCATAAATAAATGCTTTTAATAAGGTTCAACATTTATTTTTAATAAAAACTTTTGAAAATATTGGTACAAATGAATTTTCCCTTAAATTGATAAATAGCATTTTTCTAAAATCATCAGAAAGCATTATTTGTAATGGGGATTGTGATGGGATACTACTGTGCTATAAACATGATGACCTCAATGATTTTTAAAAAATGGAAAGACTTGCAAGAAATAATGAAGAGTGAAATGAGCAGAACCAAGAGAACATTGTATACATTAACAACAATATTGTTTTAAGAATGATTTTGAATAAGTTATTTTTTCTATTAGAAATAACTAAATGTGTGAAATTAACTGAGTGAAGATGATCTCATGGAAATATAGCCTTACACCATACTTTAATTGTGACTTGAGACTTTATAATAACAAATAGCTAAAAAGTTGCAAGAGTTGTCCCTTCCTATTTCCCACTATTTCTTAATTGGCATTTTAGTACTTTTTTTAAAGGTGATGATGGCTTTGAATTATATCTGCTTGTATATCAGTTTTCTAGGGAAACTTAAATTACAAGTTTATTATTATTGACTTGTATTTTTTTCTGGGATAGATTTCCATGATTAGAATATAAGTCTGGATCTCCCCAAACAATGGAAGAAAAGGCCAATCTAGAGGGTGGGGGTTTTTGCATCCAAGCTATTTAATTTGGTATTTTGAAGTTTATGCTTGGCACTTCTTTGCTGAAAAACACCTTGTCATATGGAAAATGCCCTTTTTTGTGTGAGATTGTAATAACTCCCTTTTTGTTTTTTCTTATTATGAGAGTCTCTGTTTTTGTGGGCAATACTATTTCACACATAAATTAACTATAAAAGATTTATGAAAAAAAAGATGTTACTGCATTCAGAGAAATATTTGATAAATACAAGTATATATAGTATTCTTTTACATGAATATACCTATTTGGGTCTAATGGTGGACACAAATATCCTGAGCACTATGCTCAGTTCTGAGTACCATGTTCTAAGAAAGACATTGAAAAGCTGGAGTGTGTACTGTGAGAAATGATAGGAGAACAATGTTTTGTTTCCACAGATGTAACTAAAGATAAGGAATTGGAGGGAGAGTCAAATCAGTAGTTTATGCTATCTTAGTCAACACTAATGTTTGTAGTCACAAAAGAATTTATTCAAACACAAAATCAGGATGAAGGAAGGGCGAAATATCAATTAAGATATCTCCAACCAAATGCTTTGGGAGTCAAGGAGCTGGCTAAACATAAAGTTTCTGATAAGGGAATCCAGACCCCAAACTGACTAAAACTGGCTGGAGTCAATGACAAGACACAAGCTTTTTGCCAGCATAAATATTTAATACTTAATAATACTTAATAAACCCCATACATATTAACTGACACACCCCAAAGGTGAAATTAGTTGCCATCTTTGAACATGCAATATATGATTGGGGAGGGGGAACATCTCAAGGAGTAACATGTAAAAGGTGGTAAGGAAGACTATAACCTTGAACAGCTCAGATCAATCTGAGCTCTAAGAGGAGGGACTACATCAGACTAACAGCATAAAATTTATTTTTTCTGTATTTGGTACCTCTCCCTGAAGGATGTATGCTGGCTTCTCCAAAGAATAGAAGGCTATGTCCTTTAATCTCTCTCATTAAAACATTCCAGGCTTTGAAACTGAGTCTGGGGTCCTGTTTTTCACAATATAAAGGAGAACAAGTAGAACAATAAAGAGAATTCATTTAAGGAAATGGGGAAGCAGAGCCTGGAGAAGAGAAGACTAATGGAGAACTTGATAACCACTTTCAAATGGGAAATGAAATGATATAGTGAGAAAAAAAGCATTTGCTAAGGAGTCAGGGCACCTAGTTCAAATCCCATATCTGATGAACTAATTTAACCTCTCTAGTTCTGTTTCTTCATCTATAAAATGAAGGAATAGATTGGGTAGCCCATGAGGTAGATCCCTTTCAGTTCATTGTTCATTATCCTATGAAAGCCTTTCAAGGATTGTCATGTAAAAAAGAGGGATTAGATTACTGTTGTCTAATTCCTAGGGACAGAACTATAAATAATAGGGTGAAGGTTGAAAAGATGGATATTTAGGCTTGATGCAGGGAAAAACTCCTTAACAATCAAAACTAAATAGAAATGGGATGAGCTAATTTGGAAAATAGTGAGTTCTCTCTCCCTGAAAGTCTTTAAGCAAGGACTGGATAACAGTTCTTTATAATTTACTCCAGAAATTGTCAACTACTCTTCCAGGTATGGGTTGGAGCAGTTGACCTTCTAAGACTGAGAGTCTGTGATTCCATGAGATCACAAATCTATTGGGGTATTAGATTTTCTGAAAACTCATATTGATGAGGGGATCCCCAAAACTCTCTTTCTCTCTCTGACTTTTGGAGGGGGACACTTGAGAAACTCCCTCAGAGAAACTCTCCCCTGAGAGACCTGCCCCAGGGAATCAAGATAAATGGTTTCACTGTTATCTGGGTGGAACTAGTGGAGTCCAGGACCACGCCTATTTAGCCTGAGCTGGAGATCTAGATATCGACCTCTATTGAGTTGGAGATTAGTCCAGGGACACTTATTCAATTGGAAGATTTTCTATTCGATTTCAACTTAAACTGCTCCCAGCCCCCCACCATATAACAAACTTCCTTCAACTCAATTCCTTGCAGAAAGGGCAAAATCAGGAATCATGCCAGGTCAAGGGACCTCCCTTGCATTGCTACCTGAGATGGACTCTCTGCCCACTGAAAACACGTTCTCTTTTCAGTGTTAACTTCTCTTTGTCTCTCTCACACATTTCTCTAACAGGACCTTACTCTTTTTTACCTATCGGGATTTCTCTGCTAGAAAGTTTCTTTTTCTCTGCAGAGCTTTACTTCTCTGTCTGGACCTTGCCACTAAGGAAGTCAGTCTAAAGCTGACTTCCCAATGCCAATAAAAAACTTCTTTTGCCAGTCTAACTTTTTGGGTTTGTAAATTCATTTATGAAGGACCTATGCCAGTCAGAAGGGGGTTCCCACAACTCCCTGAACTGCACCAAACCTAATAATTTGGTTCCCTGACCAGGAATAGATGGAGCTGAACCTCATCAATATCACAGTCTATTTTCTCTCTGAAACACTTTAATTGAAATACAATTTAATGTTGGGATTTCTGCCTTTATAGAGAGTCAATAAGATATTCATCTGGTTGAACAGCAATTTTATGTCTTTTGTGAAACTTTGGCTAAAGATACTGCCTTATATCATTTGGTGCTGTCTGGCTTGTGCACTGGTTCCAAATTCTTCAGAGAAAAGAGGAGGTCATGTACACAGTAATAATTACAATGACTGATGAATCCAAAATTGCAACCCTTGACCCCATACAAATTCCAACAACCTCTCTTCTTCTCTGGCATACTTGGTATTAGTGTATTCAAAGGTCCTTAGCGTTTATTTGTTCTAGATTGGTGCATTTGTAAATAAGTCTCTCTCTTGTATACCACAGTATAAAATCACACAACCCCTAATGACCTCAAGTCACCCTGAATCTGCCTGTAATAAGAATAATTGTCTACGTATGATACAGTCATATGTGCAGCTTCATTTCCCAGAATCATACTAGTACTAGGTCTAAAAGTTGAATGTCTCCCTGTATCTTTTTTGTTTATATGAGATTTCACTGGTGGTTTGTATATATTAGTTAATTCTGCATTTAGATTAAAGGTGAAAGAAAAAAAATGTGATTTTGTTCCTTGTATTCCAAAGTAGACTAATATAATGTTTTTATAAAGTTCCACACAATGAATTTTCTGCTTGAATTGAGTAACAGAAAAAATTCTCTTTACAGATGAATTATGTGCTTTCTGAAATAAGAAATTGAAGGCTATGTGGTCCAGTGTGTTTCCCTTTTTGTTTTAGTTGTCAAAAGACTTAAATCCAAATTTATTACCAAGCATTAAAATCTGCTCATCTTGGGTATTAGAACAATGCCTGCTATTTCTTTTTAATTGACTCAGTTTATCTTTAAACTTTTTATCTAATACTGTGATTTCATCTATATATTAACTCAAATCATTTGAGACAGAAACAAGTTAAAATCTTTTAGAAATTCAATGGATAATAGGTGCTACTTTTCATCGAAGAGATATTTGATCAACTAAAGAAATAGGCTGGTAACATAGTAAGATAGAATGTGGTAATTTTGATTCTGACCCTGTGTAATCTGCCCCTTCTGGATTCTACCTGTACTCATATCTTACCAGCAAATGATCTGAATGTATCCTTTTTTCCTCTTTGCTCACCTCCTCCTCATGTCCTTGAGTGTCTCAGTTAAGCTACAAACCTTCCTTTGTGAATTAAAATACAATGGTGATAAAAGCCTATTGCTTTGCATTAATGGCCCATCTAATTCTTCTGCAGTATCTCCTTTTAAGTCATAGCAATGGAATAGAACAAGGCCTACTCATATATTGGCTGCATTATATTTTTCAAATGCATAAAAAGCTTTCTGCTTCATTGAATACCTAGTCTAAAGAGGAACAATCTGCTTTTCTTTCAAGATTTCTGTTAGCTTATCTGTTGATTAAGGACAATGTTGCCTTCAAAATATCAGGTCCTAGGTTTGTGAACAAAAATATAGTATGAGTTGAAATTGTGATAAAACTCTCCCCCTTTGTCCTGAGCCTGGTAATATATGGATCAAGCCAGAAACAAAAACACCTCAGTTCAGTTCTGCACATCATATTACAGATCATGGCCCATTTTGTCTCATGAATCTCTTTGGCAGACTGGTGAAGCTTATACATCCCTTCCCAGAGTAATGCAATTAAGAGCATAAAATAAAATGCAAAGCATTACAAATGAAATTTATTTTTATTGAAATACAGCTAACAATATATTTAGAAAATAAAGTTCATGAGCTTCAGAATAAGAACTCCTAAGGAAACAAAAAAGCATCTTACCTTTTTCCTGTGATAGGTGAGACTGATGAAAACTACTACGTATTCACCTGCAGACAGTTAAAGCAAGACTGGGTTTCCTCTTTGAATCAGTATTAGATACAATGGCTAGCCTGGTTTCTTAACCGAGGGGTGCAGCACATGCTGCACCTTTTTATAACCTTTTCTGGAAGAAGAGAAACTTGGCACTTGTTTACTATTTCCTCCCTTGTTATAGCCATATTTGTGGGGCCTCTCCTTGGTCAAACAGTTACTAGATAAACATTGGTCCTGACTGTTTCTCCAGAAAGTCATGAGGAAGGGCAATCAATTTTAGCATTAAGATCTTCCAGAGAGCATCCACATATTCTTCTATTTACCTGGGGTCCAAGGATTTCCTTTTTGCTGATTTTCAATTGTTGTAGCTTTTCAATGTTGTCAGAGGTCACTATCCTACTATAATCCACTTCTCTGGAACTCCACTGCAAATTTTCAAGGATTTCCCAAGATGATACTCAAAATTGGGAAATCATGTATAGTGAATCATCATATTCTCTCATTCCTTCTTCTTGATGTAGGGAAAAAAATTATTTCAAGAGAAATCCTTTCAAAGTAAATGCCATCTCTTGTGGCATTTACTTGTGGGGGTATTACCTTATCACCACTCCAACCATCCCCTAGTACCCCAATTCTGTATTTCCAATAATTATTTCTTTCACTACCATGGGCAAATCACTTAACCTTATTACACCACATTTTGGTGACTCTCTATTATAAGATATAGAGAAGACAGGTTGAAGACATTTCCTCATCTACCCCATATAACAAAGAAATCACAGTTCCTGTTCCTATCCCTTTTATCTGTCTCCAAAGCCAAAGTTGTTTCTATATATTATGGGTCTAGTGGAAAGGAGAAAGGTGATTACCAACCAGATCAGATATGATTAGCTTGGTGAGGTGATGTTTGCTGTGTTTGAGTATCCTGTCACCTCCACAATCCATATTGAAAGCTTGGGTCAGAGTGGCAGTAAAATAGGAAGGGGAAGAAAAATATGAGTACCATAGGGGCTAGACTGATAGCATTTGGAAGTAGAACTCAATAAATATTTGTTCAGCACCATGGATAGAGAGTTGAACCTTAAATCAGAAAGAGCTTTTTCAATCTCAGGCTCTTAACTGTAGGACACTGGGCAATTCACTTAACCAGGTCTCAATTTCCTTGTCTCCAAAACTATGATGCCATGAACTGCTTTGTCCAAGGTATTATGTTCTGAGGAGAAAAAGAGGAAAACAAAAACAAATCCCTGCATCACAGAAGCTACTCCCTTCTCCACAAAATTTTACTAAGCCTAATCTCATGCTCAGGTGAAAGTGATTTAACCCTCCTCAAGTTTCTCAGAGACCTTTCCCTAAACTTTTCCTTTAAATTTAGCCCATTGTCCTTTATATTTTAGTAATCTCTAGACTTGTTTACCACATTCCCATTGAATTGTTATCTACTTAAGAGCAGAAAATATATTGTAACTATTTGTGTCCCCTGAGTCAAGCAAAATGCCTTGGCCACAGTAGGTGCTTAATACATTTATAGAATTGAATTAAATTGAAACTGAACTCTCTTGGGGGAAAGTGCCCATACAGAAAATAAGATACAGAGAGCTTTTATCCTACAAAGAATTATAGGTCACTCTTTCTAGAGGACAACTCAGGCATCCAGTCCATTTGTCTCATTTTTCAAAGCAGGGAACTGAGGACCAGAGAAGTCAGGTGACACGTTTAGTGTCATATAAGTAATAATATGTTTTGGAACTGATCTGGTGATTTCTAATTTTACTATGCCAAGGATCCAAGGTTTCATCAGTATTAGTCTTTCTTCCACCAAATTAGAAAATAATACCTCTATATTATTCAGATGATATTATTATCCCCTTTTTACAGATAAGGCATGTGGCTGAGAAGTTAAATTATATAGCTAGGGTTATAAAGTTAGTAAATGTCAACTCATCTAGCGTCTAAATCCAGCACTATATATTATGGCTTAACAGTAGACATATGCAGCTCTATACTCTGATCTCTTCCAGCTTGGTAAGGCCTATTATAGGAGCCATTACTACTCCTGACAAAACATATTACATATTATTTTTTGTTTTAATATTTTAATTTTTCTCAGTTACATGTAAAACAATATTTTTACATTTGTTTTTAAAATTTTGAGTTCCAGATTCTCTCTCCTCTTCTCTACTCTAACCCTCCCATCACACATGCCCATGTGAAATTGTGCAAAACACTTCATAAAATCATGTTACAAAAGAAAACATAGATTCCTCCCCCCCAAAAAAACCCTCAAGAAAAAAGAAAGTAAAAAAAAAGTATGTTTCAGTCTGCTTTCAGACATAATCAGTTCTTTCTCTGGGTATGGATGGCGTTTTTCATCTTAAGTCTCTGAGAGTAATCCTGAATCAGAGTTTTGTTGAGAATAGCAAAGTCATTGACAGATAATCATCTCACAACTTTGCTATTACTATGTACACTGTACATTTTATTTTGCTTGAGCCCATGGAGGACTTTCCAGGTTTTTTCTGATAGCATCCTGCTCATCATTTCTTATAGAATAATAATATTTTTTCTTAATTACATATCACAATTTATTCAGTATTCCCCAATTGATGGGCATCCCCTCAATTTCCAGTTCTTTGCCCTGAGAAAAGAACTTTTATAAATATTTTTATACATACAGGATTTTTTGTTTGTTTTTGTTTGTTTTTTATTAAAAAAATTCTCTTTGGGAACTCAAGTTTAGAAGTGGAATTGTTAGTTCAAGATCTGCATGATTTTAAAGCCCTTTGGGCATAGATCATATCTTCTGATCACGTATCAATTGGAGAATGGCCTCTGTGGATTGAGAGCTCTGCAGATTACTGCCACTACCACAGATTCAGAGGCACCTCATCTGGGATGATGCTGGCTCAGCCTATGCTGAGATTATGCTCCAGATCCATCCCGATGCATGATTTGATGACCTTCCAAGCTATCTTCCGCTGAAAAATTGTTCCACTCCTTTTTTTGGGAGTTCTGACTTTCTAAAATTTGTTTAGAGTCATTATTTAAGGATATTTGGAAGGGTCTGGGGGAGAACTCTGGAGAATCCTTATTTTACTCCACCATCTTGGCTCTGTTCCTCCTTTGAATATTCTTTTTTTTATAGTTTTTTATTGACAGAACAAATGCACAGGTAATTTTTCAACATTGTCCCTTGCACTCACTTCTGTTCCAACTTTTCCCTTCCCTCCCTCCACTCCCTCCTCTAGATGGCAAGCAGTCTTATACATGTTAAACATGTTAAAGTATATCTTATATACAATATATGTGTATAGATCCACATAGTTCTCTTGTTGCACAGGAAAAGTTGGATTCAGAAGATAAAAATAACCTGGGAAGGAAAACAAAAATGCAAACAGTTCACATTCATTCCCAATGTTCTTTCTCTTGAGTGTAGCTGATTCAGTCCATCATTGATCAATTGGAACTGAAATGGATCTTTGTTGAAGAGAGCCCCGTTCATCAGAATTGATCATCATGTAGTATTGTTGTTGAAGTGTGTAATGATCTCCTGGTTCTGCTTATTTCACTCAGCATCAGTTCATGTCTCTCCAAGTCTCTCTGTATTCATCCTGCTGGTCATTTCTTACAGAACAATACTATTCCATAACATTCATATACCACAATTTACCCAACCATTCTCCAATTAAAGGACATCCATTCAATTTCCAGTTTCTAGCCACTACAAACATTTTGGCACATACAGGTCCCTTTCCCTTCTTTAGTATCTCTTTGGGGTATAAGCCCAGTAGTTGCCCTGCTGGCTCAAAGGGTATGTACAGTTTGACAATTTTTTCAGCATAATTCCAAATTGCTCTCCAGAATGGCTGGATATGTTCACAGTTTCACCAACAATGTGTCAGTGTCCCTGTTTTCCCACATCCCTTCCAACATTCCTCATTATTTTTTCCTGTCATCTTAGCCAATCTGACAGGTGTGTAGTGGTATCTCAGAGTTACCTTAATTTGCATTTCTCTGATCAATAGTGATTTGGAACACCCTTTCATATGAATAGAAATAGTTTCAATTTCATCATCTGAAAATTGTCTGTTCATTTATATCCTCTGACCATTTATCAATTGGAGAATGCCAGCCTTGAATATTCTAAAGTCATCTCCATACCAGAGTGAAGCACTGAAGGAGGACTGTTAGTGATACCTAAGTAAATATGCTCTCAATCATGTTGCTGGGGGGAATACAATAAAGAAAGAGGTAAGGGGTACATGAGTCAGGGGCCTTATAACTAAACCAATAAAAGCAAAATTTCCAGATTGAAATTTATTTTGCTAAAAGAGCTAAAGCTGAAGGTAGTAATAGATAACAAGAAAGCCACTAGGTATTATATTTAAATAAGTTTCCAAACTTAAATAGAAAAGAAGTTTGTAAATTGGGAGGAACATGAAAATGAGGATACAATTTAAAATATAGGAAGAAAAGCCTGGAGCCTCTCAGACATATGGCCTGGTTTGGGTTCCACACCAGGAACTGAGGAGGTTCAGAGGACTATAGGTTATATATTTAGTACTAGAAGATACTTTAGGGACTATCTACTTCAATCTTCTCATACTGAAGATGAAAACTGAGGCTCGTGGTCTGCAGGGACTTCCCTAGGGCCACACAGTTCCTAATTGGCTAGGCCCTAATCTGAACTGAGGCTCTTAGCCATCTAGACCTTGTGGTAGCAGGGATGGGTGAAAAGGGAATTGAAATGTGAAAAAAAGCCATTCATTTTGCTTTGTATTTTTTTGAAAGTCTGTTCTTTAGGCCAGCAACTCCCTGTATTCTGTTTTTTTCTAACTTTGTTCCAAATTTTCCCTTTTTCTCCCTCACTCTCCTCAACCCTTTGTGAAATATACCATCATTTGTACGTGTGAAATCATGTAAAACATATTTCCATTCAATTTAATTCATTTCCACAAATGTATTAAGCACATACTGTGGTCAAGGTATTTTGTTTGACGGTGGTAAACAAACATAAATATAATGGGGAGATTATGTTTTAGGGCTAATTATAATCCTATTTTTAAACTTCTCTGTGGAAAAATCCAGTTAGGGAGTGTTAGGAAGAAATTAATTTCGGGGTCATGCACTTGTAAGTACAAATAGATGGTATAGTGGATAGAGCACTGGGCTTGGAGTCAGGAAAACTTCTCTTTCTGAGTTCAAATCTGTCCTCAGACATTTGCTAGCTGTGTGCTCCTGGTCAAGTCACCTAACCCTGTTTCCCTCAGTTTCTGCATCTGTAAAATGAGCTGAAGAAAGAAATGACAAACCACTCCAGTATCTTTGTCAAGATCTCACCAAATGGGATCATGATGAATCAATCACAGATGAAAACAACTGAACAACTTGAAGAAAGCCACAGAGGCTTGTAAGTAAGAGGAAGAGAGGAAGAAGAACATTCCAGACATGGACACAAGCAATGAAAAATACAGAATTAGGAGATGGAGTGTCCTATGTGACAGCAAGGAAGCAGGTGTTATTAGATCATAAACCATGGGGAGGGTAGTAAAGTGTAAGCAGGCTGCAAAGGTAGAAAGAATGTAATGGATTCCACATGCCAGAGTTTGCCTCCTGTTACATTCAACCCATGCTATTTTTTTTTTTTTTTTTTTTTTTTTGCTTTTCTCGTCCCAGTTTGTTCTATTTTGTTCACTTTCTTCTACTAGACAAATGGATAACAATTTCAATTTCCTACTGTAAAATGCTTGGACTCCTCCGAAAAAAAAGATCTATAGGATATAAAAATAACTTGGAAAGACAATTACAATTAAGCTGCTGGAAGGAAATATTAAACATTCAGCTTTATGAAAAAAAACAACAACAATAGCAACAATCCTATATTCAATTTTGGGTGGAGAATTCATGCACATTTCTTTGAGATTTGTCACAAAGGAGTTATTATATTTAGGTAAGCAAGTTGGGATGGGGGGATTGATTATTCAATGGAATTATCCTAACCTACTAGAGATTCATTGGAAGCAAAGAATTCTGGGGAAAAAAAGGAAAATCAATAAAGAAAAGGGATCTACTTTGCTTGGTGTCAAAAGAAAAAAAAATGCTGTAACGCTGAGTCTAATACCAGAAAAAGTCTCTCTAAAGTTTCTTCATAAATAAAAATAGCTAATATTGACATATGGCATTTAGTTTTTCAAAGCACTTTACATGCATGATATCATTTGATACCACCAGAACAACTTATAAATTTTTTTATCATGAGTTTTGAAATTATGGTTGGTCATCATATTGGTCATAGCTACTAAATTGTTGTTTGTTTATTTGTTTTACAGTTGATTATCTTTACAATATTGCTGAATAAATTGTTCTTCTAGCTCTATTCACTTCTCGTTTTTCATTAGTTTATATAAGCCTTCCTGTGTTTTTCTAAAACTATCCCCTTCATTATTTCTTATAGCATCATAGTATTCCATTACATTCATATATCATAATTTGTATAGTCATTCCCTAACTAGTGACCATCCCCTTTGTTTCTTATTTTTGTCACCACAAAAAGAGCCAATACTTTTTATATATGTGGATATTTGATATTTGATCTCTTTGGAGTGTAGAACAACAAATATCATTATTGTTGAGTCAAAGGATATGAGTAGTTTTAAAGTTTTAAAATTGCTTTCCAGATTGGTCAGACTAGTCACAGCTGTATCAATAATATAGTAATCTACCTATTTTCCTACAGCTTCTCTGAAATGTCATTTTCCTTTTCTATTATCTTAGCCAATCTGATAAGTGTTAGGTAATAGTTCAGAGCTATTTTTATTTGCATTTTTCTAGTTATTAGTGATCTAGAACATTTTACCATTACTATTTTGTAATTTTGATCTCTTCCTCTGAAAATTAACTATTTATATCCCTTTACTGTCAATTAAGGAATGGTTATTATTATTATAAATTATATATTATAAATTAAGCAGGTATTATATACCTGCTTAATTTTCTATATATTTGAGAAATAAGACCTTTATGGAAAAAAAAAAAACTGTTGCAAAGATTTTTTTCCTAATTTCCTGCTTTTCTTTTCATTTTAGTTGCACTGGTTTTCTTTGTGAAAAACTCTCAAATTTATGTAATCAAAATTATCCAGTGAATCTTTCAACTTCTTGTTTCTTTATGACTTTTCCCTTATCTATAGATTTGTCAGGTGTTGTACCACAGTTCCCTTTTATTGTCCTGACTCACTTTCTCTAATTGTTCTGCTGTAGTTTTCCTAAATTATTTTGCCTCAGTTTCCCTGAATTGTTCTGCCTTAATCCCCCCTGGTTTACAACCCCACTCCTGATCATTAGGGCTGTAGAGATCTGGCATTCTAAAAGATAAGGCTCCAGATGTCCTATCTCAGATACCTAATTAGCATTGTTTATACTCTTTTTCAGACTTCCTGGCTCTAGCTGAATACCTACTTAACTCTCAGTTTGTAAGAATTTGTGGTCCTACCTGTTAGAACCAGATTGAAGGTCCCTGCCTGGAGATTCCCGCTCACCAGAGTTTGGACTCCAAAGGCAGGACCCCCCTGCCTTTATTTAGCTACCTGAGCTAAGAACTATTAAAATATGTCATTGAGAACTCACATTCACTGCTGGATGCAGTGACATCAGTCCTGAGGGCATCATGCCCCCAGCACAATCTCTCCCTCTTAGAAATCCAAATAAAATATTAAAGACTCTCTAAACTCTATCTTGCCTCAGTTTCTCCAGCATTACATTTGGAGGCCCCAATCGAAATAGCAGAAATGAGAGCAGAATTAGAGATTAGAGACCTCTGGGTATCTGCCTTAGGTCTTGGGGTGGTTGAGGATCTGGGTTCTTGGCCTGGAGAGTTTGGCCCTCTGGATTTGTTTCCAGAGTCTCCAGGGAAGAGATCGGTTTTCATCCTCAGCCAAGCCAAATGGTGGACACTCCATTTCGGCCACAGAAGAGTAAGTCTGCATGGTTTAGGACACAATCTGATCTGTTTACCTGTTCTGTCTGTCTGTGTTAGCATCTGGATTCTGAGAATAATAAAATGCCGATGGGCATTAAATTCTGAGAATGGTACCATTCCAGGACACTGGATGATACCATCTGTTTAGGTGTCTTCTAAGACACATCTGTCTTTTGACAATAACATCTGAGTGTTTTTTTTTTTTTTTTAACACTATTTGGTTCTGTGTGCCAGTGGCACAACTCTAGGTGTTCTAGAATATAAATCTGGCTGGGTGTTCTGACACCATCTGGGTCTGGTTCTGATTCTGCTTGCCTCCAGGCAAAATCTTGGTTCTGGTTATATCTGGGCATTCCTGCTTTTCTTTTCATTTTAGTTGCACTGGTTTTCTTTGTGAAAAACTCTCAAATTTATGTAATCAAAATTATCCAGTGAATCTTTCAACTTCTTGTTTCTTTGACTTTTCCCTTATCTATAGATTTGTCAGGTGTTGTACCACAGTTCCCTTTTATTGTCCTGACTCACTTTCTCTAATTGTTCTGCCATAGTATGGAGGCAGAGAAATGCACTAAACTGGGGGTTGGAGGCTTAGAAAAGCTCCATTTGGATTCTGGGAGGAAGAATCTCACACTGAAACAAACTTCTTTTGGGGCTATTCCTGGGAAAAGCCCTAGTCTGTATATGTTAAATGTTTTGTTTAATGTTGTAATTGTGCAGTCTATGTCTGTGTGACTTGTGTTCTGTGTTCTGTATGACTTGTTTGTCTGTTTTGTTTATTTAAAATCTCTGTTAAAGTTTTCAGAACAATGATTAAGAAATTTGGGAATTGGTCATTTTAATGTTGCAACTGTGCTTAGTATATAAAAATTTGCTTGTGATTTAAAACTTTTTAACCTATTGCACTGATCTGTAAGTAAAAGAAGAGAAAAGCTTGGCTATTTTAAAACTGGCAGACAGGTTATCAAAACCTGCTAGCGTAGAATAAAGCGCAATAAAAATGTTGCGCCAGTTCCCTTTTATTGTCCTGACTCAGTTTCCCTAATTGTTCTGCCTCAGTTTTCCCAAATTGTCCTGCCTTAATCCCCCTGGTTTAAAACCCCCTTCTTGATCATTAGGGTTATGGGGATCTGGCATTCCAAAAGATAAGACTCCACATGTCCTATCTCAGATACCTAATTGGCATTGTTTATAGTTTAAGTTTCAGACTTCCTGGCTTTAATTGAACACCTGTTTAACTTCCAGTTTGTAAGAATTTATGGTCCTACCCCCAACCTGTCAGAACTGGATTGATGGTCCCTGCCTGGAGACTCCCACTCACCAGTTTGGACTTCACTCTCCCCCTTCCCCCTGCTTTTGTTTAGCTACCTGAGCTAAGAACTATAAATATGTTATTGAGAACTCACATTAGCTGCTGGATGCTTTGGACATCAGCCCTAGGCACAACATGCCCTCAGCACAATCTCTCTCTCTCAGAAATTCAAATAAAATATTAAAAACTCTCTAATCTCTATCTTGCCTCAGTTTCTCTGGCGTTACACAGGTAATTTCTTACAAGATCCACTAATTTGCTTATGATAGTGCCCTTTGTATCTAAATTATGTATTCATTTTGTACCATAGTATGCAGTGCGATACACTGGCTTTCTGCCTACTTTCTGCAAGACTACTTCCCAGTTTTCCACCAGTTTTGTCAAATGGTAAATTCTTAATCTAATACCTTACTCAATTTTTGTCTTAAGAAGAACCCAATAGCTGGGTTCTTTGGGTTTATCAAATACCAAGTTACTATATTTATTTGCTTCTGTATATTGTGTACCTAATCTATTCCACTGATCAACCACTCTATTTTGGTAATTAAAGCTTTGTCATTAAAAACATAGTTTGAGATCTGGTACTGCTAGGTTTCCTTCCTTAGCAATTTTTTTTTATTGGTTCCATGTATATTCCTAATCATTTTTTTCCCCTCCAGATGAATTTTGTTAATTTTTTTCTTCCTCTATAAAGTAATTCTTTGGCAGTTTGATTGATATGGTACTGAATAAGTAAGTCAATTTAGATAGTATTATCATTTTAATCATATTGGCTTGGCCTATCCTCGAGCAATAAATCTCTCTCCATTTATTAAGCTCTGTCTTTATTTGCATGAAGATTATTTTTTTTTTTAAATAATGTTCATCTAGTTTCTGAGTGTATCTTGGCTGTAGATTCCCAACTATTTTATATTGTAGTTATTTTAAATGTAATTCCTCTTTCTATCTCTTCCTATTGAGTTTGAAGGTAATATATAGAAACACTTATGATTGTGTGAGTTTATTTTGCGTTCAACTTTGTTGAAGTTCTTAATTGTTTAGTTGATTTTCTAGATTTTCTAAATCTACCATCTGAATCAGACCATCTGAAAAAATAAACATTTTGCTTATGTTTATTTCTTCATTTTCTTTTTTCTTGTTTCATTGTTATAGGTAGGATGTCTAGCACAATATTGAACAACAATAGTGACAATGGACATCCTCATTTCATAATTGATTTTATTGGAAAGGCTTAAATTTATCCCCATTATAGATAATGCTTGCTTTTGGTTTTAGGTAGCTATGACTTATTATTTTAAGAAAAAGCTCATTTATTCCTGTGCATTCCAGTGTTTTTAATATGAATGGATGTTGTATGTTATCAAAAGCTTTTTCTATACTTATTAATTATATGATTTTTATTTTTATTATTGATATGGTCAATTGTGCTAATAAATTTCTTACTATTGAACTGGATCTGCATTATTCATATAAATCCAGTCTGATCATAATGTCTAATCTTTGTAATATATCATTGTAATCTCCTTGCTATTATTTTAAAATTTTGCATCAATACTCATTAGGGACTGGTTTATAGATTTCTTTCTCTGCATTGACTCTCCTTGCTTTAGATATCAAATTCATATTTTATTATAAAAGGAGTTAGTAGAAGTCCTTCTTTACCTATTATTTCAAAAAAGGAATTAATTGTTGTTTTAATGTTTGGTAGAATTTGCTTATAAATTTATAAGGGTTTTTTTTAAGGGATTGTAAGATTTCCTTGAAAGCAGGGACTGTTGTGAGAAATGCTGTAAAGTTGGGTTTCTACAGTGTTGGGAGCTTTGAGGTAGTGTAGGTTTGGGATATGGTGGGTTTGGGAAAACCAAGAGGTTTTCAGAATGTGAGAGGTTAAGGAAGATTAGGATTCACAGAACAATCAAATGATCAATTGAAGCCTTGTGCAAACAAGAAATTAGGGGGCTAAAGAGGCAGAGGTGGATTCAGCCAATCAGAAAGAGTCTTGTCGTTTTGAGAAAACCACAAATTTAAGATAATAGCCCATCCAGCCCAAACTAGTTGGAGTCAATGACCTGACTTGACCAAATTACTACTGTGCCTGCTTAATAGGCAAATTGAATATTAAATAACACACTCCAGAGGAGGAGTTTTCCACCATTTTTGAACACGGGATGTATGATGAGGAGGCATATTTTATTCATATTAAGGGGCAATATGTAGTGAATGGATCAGAAAGATGGTAACCCGGATAAAATGGACCAATCCCTTCTCTCAAAGGAGGAGCTGTGTCACACGACCAAATATAAAGATTCCCCTATTTCTATACTCAGTGTTCCCTCTTCCTGAAGAAAAGTGAGACCCACTTCTGGCCAGAAACATTAAGATGATTCCTTAAGATTCTTCTTTAATAAATTTTCCTTGATATCTGATTTTCATTGTAAAGAATGTTATTTTTAACATTGTCTTTTCCTTTTACTTGTATCCCCAATACTTATTGACTTACTCTCATGCACATAGGCATCTCCCAATGAGAAAACTCCCTCTCTCAATATAGATTAGAGAATATCCTACAACCTATAGTTTTAGGGAGTTCCTTGAGCCACTAAGAGATGAACTAAATTATTTGCTTAAGGTCACATATCCAGAATATGTCAGAAGCAGATCCAGAACCTACTTGTTGATTCCTAAGTTCAAGTTGGGCTCTTTCCACTTTACCAATACCTCCTCTTGCTCCTCCTATTCCTCCGAGGTGGTATCACCATCACTACCTCTGTATCACCACCATCATCATTTTATTACACACATCAGAGAGGTTAGGTCACATATTTATTGTGGGATAAAGGATCAGAAACTAGATCTTTTCTGATTGAATCGCTAATGTTCTTTTCACTCCACTCCACTGATCCAAAGCACGTTGGAATATTTCATTCTGAGTAGGTTTATCCAGCTTGGTTTCTTATATTGAAAGACTGGAGTGGGAGTTAGGAGAAGGAAGGAGAGTTGAAGGTGGAAAAGCAAGCAAAATTAAAGCAGTTCTCATTTAAGAGGATAGATTGGAAGGAAGGAGGATGGGGGAGTGAGGCCCATCAACAAGCTTAGGGATTTTCCCCTGCCCTTATTACAGAGAGCTAAAAACTGAACAAACCCCAGAGCCTACTCATCAGGCAGCCTGCGTGTGCTGCTAATCACTCTTCCTTTGGGGGTAGCCACCAGTCTATTCCCCTCCAGGTGTTGTGGCTCAGTATCTGGAACCAATTTCTGTTTAAATGAACCAATCTCTTAGCTTAAGTGATGGGATTACAGTCTAAACCATATTCATTGCAAAATTGATTAGAAGGCACCACTAGCAAGCTCAGAGGGAGATTTAAAAATCTTTGCAGCTTCTAAGCTTACAACAATGCCAGGTCCTGTAAGCTTCCAAGGAAGCTTCCATGGTGCAAGAAAAGTCAGAATGATGCCTGGATTTGTCTGTTTCATCCAGAACTGGAGATCTCATCCTGCAAACCCTTAGTTACATTTTAGATTCTTTTTTTCCTATGTTCTTTTCTAGCCTTGTTGGCACCCTGATCCGGTCAGTGGCTCAGGTAGATCCCAAAGAGAGATCTGGATAAATGTATCATCAATAACAACATGTTCATCTCTAGGAGATTTAGCTGTCCCTAACATAAAGGAAGAAGGGAGAGGAGAGGAGGAAGTACACTGGATTTCTATAATCAATCAACAGTTATTTATAAAGCACCTGCTATATTCCTACATTGTTGCTGATAGGAGTTTAAAGGGTAAGAAATGAGAAGGACCAGATAATAGCATCAATGGATATTTATAAACCTCTTTACATATATAATCCAATTTTAATTCCATTTCATCTAACAAGCATTGTTGGATGGAATAGAATTAAAATATTAAAATAAAATAATACTATATTCCAGGTATTATGCTAGGTGGTGTGCTGCATGGGTGAGGGAAGTACAGAACAAGATAATCATGATAATTAAAACAATTGCTATTTAGTCCCCCTTAGCATGTATTATTTCATTTTAATTCCATTTTATGCAACAAGCAAGTTTTTCACTGTGCTAGTCTGGCCAATAGGGAAGATGGAGAGCTGGATTGGAGTGAAATGATCTTCAAAATTTCTTCTGGCACTCATAGGATAGAGTCTTCACATGAAAGCTCCTTAAGAGACACTTGTCTTCTCTAATGAATGTCTACTAAAGTCCATACATTCATTTCTCATTAGGTAAAATCCAGATTTTTCTATGTTCCCCAAATCTCTTCATTCTGGAAGATCACTTCAGTCCTGGAGCCTTTCCTTCTGAATGGACAGCTCCATTTAAGGAGGGTGCTCAAGTCAGACATCTCATTTCTTACTCTATACTCTAGACGTCTTCATCTTGCCTTCATGGCCTGATGTTGATGAAGTACCAAGTTCTGGGAGAGCAGTTTGGAATGTGAAAAACTTACCAAAGCTAAATTATCAACATGCTTTTTATTTGTAAATAGGCATACAGCAAATCAAAATGATTTAACAGTAGGCCATTTAAAGGTCAGAAGTGGAAAGTAAAGACAGGGCCTCTTTTCCTTCATATTTCATTCTCCCCTTTCAGTGCCTTTCCCCCCTCCCTTTTGTCACTTTCTTCTGTCTGTTCTCCCCAGGTACTGGTGCCCAATCATTGTCTCCTAGTGCCATGGGTTTCCCCATTATAACACTCTTCTTAATTCTGCATTAGCATATCTTGCTTGTTTTGCATCCTATTTCCTCAAAGCATGGATTTTTAGTTTCTTTTTAGTTTTTTTTTTTTTTTTTAAATTTCATGGCCTTCTTGAATTGTCTGGTGTTGTCTGTGGATCCTCTTTCGAAATAATGTTTTTAAATACCTAAAATACATAGGTTCACAAAAGAAACCAATTATATTGAAATAGTTATCAAAATATTTTAAAAATAAATAAAAAAAACTCCTTAAAAGAGTTTTAATTAACAAGTCCAATAGACTAACTGATTTGTAGTGATGAATTCATAATGTACAAATGAGTTAATTTATTTTCTTAGGTAAAATGCTTTCTTTATTCTCATTAAGTCTTCTTCCTATAGCTATTAAATCTTGGGTTTTTATTATTATTATTTTTTTAATTGCTAGTACCTTCCTTCTCCTTTAGTTTCCTTTTATGTGTTATCTTTTACTATCTCCTTGAGGGCAGTCTATTTTTTGTTTTTTGCTTGTATCAGTCACAGTTAGTGGTACATGTTAAGTACTTAATAAATGTTTGTTGAATGACTGAATTGTTTATTTCAGTAACAGTTATTATGTATAATGTGTTCCCTCCAACACATCGAATAAACAGGAGAAGACATGTGGACTAATTGCCAAAAACAGAGGTGTCAAACTCTAACTTTTGTCTGCATGCAGTCCACAGAACCCCTGAGTGCAATAAAGAAAATAAAAATGTTTTGGGGAAATACTTGAAAATAAATAAAAACAAGATAAAACTTAGATAATGTTAACATGCGATTTTCTAAGTCAATGTGTGTCCCAGAGGGATCCTTATGTATAATTTAGTGGCCCAGGCACTAATTGAATTTGACACCACTGTCTTAAACCATTATGGTGGATTGTACATCTATACAAGTGGAAGACAGAAGTCCTGGACATTGCCAAAATGATATATTACTATATCTTCATTTCTGTCTCATTTTCCAGGTTATTAGATTTTTCTCAAAACAACCCTGTGAGGAAGGCAGGGTAAATACCATTGTCCCTATTCTACAGATGAAGTTTTAAGTGGGAGAAATAACTTGCCTCCAGAGCAAGCCAATGAACATCTGAATTCAATTTTAACTTCCAGATTTCAAGCCCTGTGTTCTTTCTACTAAATCACAAGCCTATAGTACCAAGCTTTGGAAAGATAGAGAAGAAGGGAAATATCTCCATTAGCTCAAGAATTGTTTAGTATCACTGGGTAATAATAAAATGTTCGATTGAAACATATGTCTCACAATCAAAACAAGCAGGGTCATATGGTCATAGAGGTTCATTGAGTATCCCTGAAAAGTGATTATTATTTGGAATTATGGCTCGTATCTGTGAAAACCACTAGGTGGCAATCTAAGCTTGCTCTGCCAGCTCACTCCAATGAGGACCTACACAGTAGTTCCAACTTCTCCGGAGTCTTTTCTTCCCTTTTAGTGTTTTCTTAGGTTTCTAACTGTGCTCCTATCTAGGGTTAAGAATATTATAATAAAAATTAATAAATCTTTTGATTCACATTCACCAATAATTTAGCTCTCAATCTCTTTTCCCTCACATATCTCCAAAGAACTCAATCAGAATTTTGGCTATAATCCATTTACAATTAAACTGAAAATCAAGTGTAATAATAAACTCTGAAGTGGCAGTGAATTTCACTTTCTCTTACCCTCTTTTGAGAGCCTAGGCAAGACATTTAACCTCGAGATATCTTAGTTTACTCTTCTTTAAAATGGGGATAATAAAAGCATTTATATTTTAGGATTGTTGCAATATATGCAAAGACTTTTTCAAGCTTTAAAGTTATATATAAATGTTAGTTATTATTAATATTATTAACTACCTCTTTGCTCTCACAGGGACAGGGAATATATGGGGTGGAGAAGGTAGGACAGATGTACTCAAAGGTCATCGCAGAGAAACATCTCAATGTCATTGTAGAAATGCACTTTCAGACATTCTCATCCTTAACATCAGAGACAATGAAAGATCATCTCTCCATTCTCTTATTCCTTGGCATGGTCAGTAGCTATCATTGGTGATATCATCTAGCCAACAGCCAGGGGAAGTTTATTGAATGATATTTCAGCTGGGGGTACTGACAAGATTTTATTGGGCTGGATTTTCTTTATTGCTTCTCCAAATATGGGTTTGGGTCAGTAAGAAACCTAAACTCAAGTCTTTTGCTCCTTAGTTCTATGGATTGATGATGGGTTCCACTCTCTATCACACCCTTTGGAATTCTCATTCAGATATATGGCTTCAGCTTCTCCCACTGTTGGAGCTTTCTAATGGGAATAGCAACCAGTGAGAAAGATCAGATCCCAGGAGAAAGAAGTACCAAGTACTGTATCTCTCTATTTAAATGTCCTACCAGAGCACTCAACTCCACTTAACTCTGCAACTTGTCTTTTATGGTAGCCCCAAACCCATTCTTTTCTCATTTCAATCTCAATTTTTTGATGCCTAAAGATCTAGAACATTTTAATAGGCAGGGGCAGAGATAAACTAGGATTTATTGTTCATTGAGATTGTTCATTGCATCAAGTGATAAGTGTATGCTTGTAAGTGCCATATGTTTAGAAGGAGGTAGATACTTTTACTGTTGTGACTGATGGTAACTTTGCATGTAAAATTCAGACTGATCCGGTTCTCTGTTGATGAAGCCACGATTCCCCTTTCCCCTCAGCCTTCAGAGTCATGTGGGTAAGCATCATCAATTGGACATCACCTTCTATTCCCATCTCACTACTGAATGCAGGGATGATCACCTAGTTAGGTATTCTTCTAGTGTCTCAGGTTTGATACCTCATCGTCATTCTTCTCTTACTTCTCACCTTGCACATCCAACTATTTACCAAGTCCTATTGATTTTTTGTCCACAGCATCCTTTGAACCCAGTTTCTATTTTTTCCCTGTGGCTGGCCACCACTCAAGTTCACACATTAATTACTTCTCACCTGTGCTATTGTAAAGGGCTTTTAATTGTTCTCCCTGATTTCAGCCTCTCCCTCTCCAATTAATCCTTCACACAGCTGCCAAAATAACTTTCCAAGAGGAGCAATCCTGATCACACCACTCCTCTGCTCACTAACCTTTGCTGGATCCAATATAAACTGTAGGATAAAATATAAACTCATTCTGGTGTTTAACAGATTCCATAATTTGGCTCCAAATTATCTTTTCAGCTTTATTGCACAAACCATTCCCCTTCATATTATGGTGAATTAATGATGAAATGACTAAGGAAACAAAGATTCAATCTCTTGAGCATATTGATTTATGAAGCAATGCATTGCAATTGCCCAATAAACTAGAACTTGATTCTTCCGCTTAGACCGGAATATTGAATACAAGGGAAGACAGAGTTTTATACATTGAAGCAATTAATCAAATAAGATCAATTAATTTAAATATGACATTAGGTAGTCTGATTTGTAATTGAAGGAAAGATTAGGGACCTTTCAAGTTGGGAGAGGGAGAATGAACACATATAATTTTCTGAATTATGAAAAAAAAGACATCCCATTTCCCCCAAGTATCTGTAAACAATCAAAGGAACATGGGAAAAATAATTAATTAGTTAATATGTCAACATGATTAGTCAATTAGTCAATAAATTGACTCTAAATATAGCATTCTGTTTACTTTACCACCTAGATCCCTTCTCCTTTTCATCTCCCTGACTATAGATGATCAAGAGTAGATCAGAGTTCAACTGGGTGCTTGAAATTAATTTTTTTTGTCTTACACCCCCACAAGACCACACACTTTGTGAAAGAAGGTATGATGTCTTAGGATACAGGATGGTATTGTGGAAAGTCTGATCAGAGATCTGGGATAAGAGGATGATTTGGCTTGAATTACAAATCTGTCCACTCACTAACATGGTCACAATGGCCAAGTCAGTTGGCTTGCCTGCCTCTAGCTTCCTCATCTGTAAAATTGAACTAGATAAATCTGAAGTTTTTTCCAGCTAAAGAGAATGATTAGGCCATTGTTCTGAACATAGGGGGTACCTAATATAAATTTATTGAAGAAACTGGGGCTTTGAGGCATTATTCAAAAATTGAGTTCCTGCACAAGAACCTATGAGAGAGGCACTACCTATTGTGCTAAGGGACTGATGGAGACTGATACCAAGATCTAGAAGCAACTGGTACCAGAGAGACCCTCTGAAATAACAAAAAGCAACCTTGGAGGCTGGAGGAGTACGTGTGCCATGGGCATCCAAAAGAGAATAGGACTAAATATTTCTTTCTTCCCCATTGAATATCTGGAATTGGGACCCTCAACTGCTATTAATAGAGTAAGCAAATTTTGTGTTTTACTGTAGGAGCAATTAATCAGAAAAAATGTCTCATCTTTACCCTTATAGCTCATTCTTATACTTACTCTTGTTTTTTAATTTTCCAAATAATAATTTAAAATTCCAAAAATTTTCCAAAAAAGCATTATTTTCTTTCACCACTCCCACTCCATTTAAAAGAAAAAAAATATATGCTGCTCATCTCCTGACAGAGAGCTGATGGGCTTAAGGTGTACAATACGATATTCCTTTTCAGATAGATTGATGTAAGAAGTTGTTTTGCTTGGCTATATACATTTGTTAAGAGGGTTTTTTGTTTATTGTGTTAATCACAGATCTCTTAAGTCTTCTAATGTCTTTTCTTTATGATGTTGTTATTATATGCATTGTTTTCTAAGTTACACTTTCTTTACTTTGCATTACTTCATATATCAGTTCCCAGGTTTCTCTGAAACCATCTAAGACATCAATCAGTTGGTTCTTTCTAAGGACAAGGAGATATATTGAGGTGATTCAAGAGTCTAGAAAGGGAAAAACTAGAAATTTGAAGCAATAATAACTGGCATTTTTCTGATATTTTGGGGTTTACAAAGCCTTTTGCTCGCCTTATCTCATCTTATACCTTATAACCCTATTTTACAGTTAAGGAAGGAAACTCAGAGATGTTCTATGACTTATTGAATACCAAATATAAGTCTGTTTCTGTGTAGAGCTATTGAAGAGCTGGGAGTTTTATTGATGTGTACACACACACACACACACGCACACACACCTATTAAAGATAATACAGGAAAACGATTGTACAGTTTTTGCTTTGCTCTGTTTTTGCTTGGATTCACTTACATGCTAATCCAAAGAGGATTTGAGAAAAAAATGGCCTTCGCGGTTCCTCATAGTTATTATCTCCATAAGTTGTGGGTAATAATATAAGTGTGGGGAATCATAGACTCCATGAAATAGATTTTTGGGGATCCAGAATTGCCACCGATAAATCAGATACTCAAATACTTTCCAATTTTGGTCTCGATAGAGGCTTGGAACAAGGAGATAGATCCTAAGGGAGTCAGAGGTAGGGGTTCGAAAGGTTGATTAAATCCCTAAGGCTCCTTATTAGCTGAACAGCTATTTTGTGTTCCAAAACATCTTGGCCCTTGAAGACTAAGATTCTGGGAGAAGATAGATTTTCTTCTCATTCTGGAAAGAAAGCAGATGAAGTATGTATGTATGTTTGTTTGTTTGTTTTTTTCCTACTCTGGGGAGCGGGAGGGAGGCAAAGCTGTTTTTTTCCCTGAAGAATCTCTAGAGGAAGAGGTAACCCCAAGGCTGAAGATTCAAACATTAGCAGAAAAAGAGCAGTGGAGATGCTAGCCACTGCCCAGAGGAGGGCAGTGGAGATGCTGGGTCTATCCTAGAAACGTGGCAATACTTATTAGGAAAAGAGCCTAGTTAATTAGAGCCTTCAATAAGGACGGAGAGTGGATCCAGCATAAATAGTTCAATATCAGTATCAGAAGTTCCTCCATCAGTTTGACATTATCCCAAGGGTTCTTACCTGTGTTAGTCCTCATGGCCACATGTGTTCTCTGAATATATGCAATGAACATGCTATCCCTAAACATATCTATTCATCCCAGTAATGGTGTGTGTTGGGGGAGAAGTATGGCCAGGCTTTTTTGTTACTTTTTTACTCAACTATTAAATCAAATGTCTTTTCTTTTCACCAATTGCATCTTCTGAGAGACCAGCAAAAGGTACATGACCCACTAACAAAGAACCTGGAGGAATTTTACTGAGGTTTGGGGGGAGTAATGTAAATGGAGGCACACATACGTGCTATAAGTGTTAGAGAAAAGAAAGTAGCTTGTTGAAAAACTGTTGGGTACTTCATATAACTTTATGAAACACTTTGAAAAGATTTGTTTCAAAACTTTTTACATGGAACCCAGAAAATACAAGTATTTTATAGTTTAGTTCCAATAGTAACTGACATTTTAATAACATCTATTGATACAATAGATTGTTTATTTAGAAAAATGGATATGTAGAAATATTAGATTAGGTTAAAGAAATATCTACCTTTAGCTGGCATCCTCAGATATACATACATATACTTACATATACACAATATCAAGTATACTATAATTTGACATGTAGTCCCCCCAAAGCACTACAATATATAAAATTTTGCAACCCCCACCCCCAAAAAACACAGGAGGGTTTATAGGGGAAATAGGGTAGGGGCATAATTCTCAAAAGCTTCATCAGTGATACATAAAATAGTAATCTAATAAAAATGGTAGCACAATTTTATACATATGAAATGGCTACAAATTCATAAATGCTACAATAAATAATGGTTGCTTCAGTGGACTCCAAGTGATGCTCAGCTGGCACCCAGAACTGCAAGTGCCAGTAGGGCAGGCCACAAATCCAGGTCTCAGGGACATGGACTGAAGCTCTGGAGTAAAAAGTGGAACTAAGTAATGGGATGGAGGTGGTAGGACAGGCCATCTTTCATTTAAGGCTCAGAAGATAGCAATAAATATGACATTTGATGTTGAAATGAACTTGAAGCTGCTTTTTGAAGTGGGCATCAATAGGATTGCAACTTGTAAGTTGTAGTGAAATGTAGTTTTCTGCATTCTCCATCTCTCCCAGAACATTGCTCAAAAGCAAAACTGAAATTCACATTATCCTCAAAATGTTCCTAAACGCATCAATTGAGTTGGGACAATTGAATTTGATTCTCACAAAAACTTTGAGAGATGGGTAGTTAAAATAATATCGCCCCCTTTTTAAAGAAGAAAAACTCTTTTATAGAGAATTCCTCTATAGAAGAGAGTAAGTCAGAAAGGATTAACATTAGAATTCAAATTCATGTCTTCTGAATTTCAGTTCAGTATTCTTCCATCTATACTTCCATCTAAGATAAAATTCTATAGAAAATCAGGCTTGCTTAACCAAACTTGAGCCTTACATTTGTTTTTCCTTCCCTTCCTTTGTCTTCTATAAACTTCTCCATCAGTCAACAGTATCTATAAAATTCTCAAAATATGCAGAGCATGATTTGCAATTATCGAGAAAGTCATTTATGATCCATAAGATCAGGCTAGTATAAACAAACCAGAAAATACAAATAATATTATTTTACAAACTGTGATGCTTTCTTATTGAGAAATGCTTATTGAATCAACAGTGAGTTTGATGAATGATGAGGGCACGCTTTATAAATAAATCTATTTTAAATTCTCCTTGCCATTTTTGATTAATGCCTTTACCCCAGCTAAATGAGTCAACAGCAGGAGGAGTGAATAACTGGTCTTTTGGCCTCTAAGGGCTTTGATATTGTGATGAAGTTGTGCAGCCAACTTCTTAAACAGAGCTTTTAAATTTGAGATCCAAGGGAAGTATGGATAGATTTCAGGGGGTTCAGTAAAATTGATTTACTCTGTAATCCTATTATTTTATTTTATGCACTTATAAATATTCTGAGAAAACTTCCATAGGCTTCAGTAGACTGCTAATGCAGTCCATGATGCATAAAAAGATTTGAGCATCTCTTTCAAAGTTTTCATGCATTCTCCTGAGATGGATGGGCAAGTGGAAGAGAAGAATTCCTCTTGGCTAAACTACTTTGGTATTACACTGTTCTTGTTAAATATATATTCAATTCAATGAGTCTTTCTATTGGAATTTTTATCTCTATCCACTTAAGTCTCTCCACCCCAACCAATTGTTTTTTCTTTTCTTGCCATTTTTTACATTATCTTTATTTTCTAATAAAGATTGCAACAAAGCTTCTTCCCTTGTTATAAAGAATAGAAAAAAATAATGACCATTCAGGTAAACAGATACATTAATTATGTTTAACATTACAGTCTTCAAAAAAGGTCATAGATTTAGCTGGGAGGTACCTCAGAGTTCATTTCCTTCATTTTGAAGTGAAGAAAATGAGGATCCTTGCCCAGGATCATATAAATATGAAGTATCAGAGGTAGGATTAAAATCCAGTCCTCCTGATTATAGAGTCAGTGCTTTTATCTACCTGTCTAGTTTTTCTTTACAGCTTCTGCGCAGAAAAGAGGAAGATGCATTCTCAAATTACTTCTATAGAACCAAGTTTGATCATTATGACAATAAAGCATTTGGTTTTCATTTTTGTAGGTTTTCTTGTCTTTCCATTTACATTGTTGTCAACAATGTGTATAGCATTTTTCTGGTTACAGGAAATAGAGTTATAGGTAATTATAACTCTGGGTTACATGATTTGCCCAAGATCATATAATTAATTCCCTTAGTGGATTTGAACTCTGCTCTTTCTGACTCCAGACTTAATACTCTATTTACTGCATCACCTCACTAACCACAGTGAATCAATGAATGAGTATCTATTTTGTTTCTAGTTTTTTGCTATAAATATTTTGAGATATATATGTATATACAAATATATATACATACATATATATAGATATATTTCTTCTTTATTACTGAATGTATTGGGATAAGTGTCTGGTAGAAGGGACTCTGGGTCCAAGAGCATTGAATTCATAGATTTTTTTTGACATTATTCAAAAATGTTTTATAGAATGATTAGATTAATTCACAGTCTAGAGACTTTTTGAAAAGGAATAAAAGCCCATCTTGATGCCTGAAATAGCTTTGATTTGATCTTTTTAAAAAATCCTTTCTAAGTGGTTTATTTGCAAGACTTTCTTTGCTTTGAAGTTTCTGTAGGTTCTAGGCAGTTTTGGGGTCCAGATTGAGAACCTGTCTCTCTTGGGTGGCAAGGTAACAGATATTAGAAATTTACAAAATATTCTCAATGATCCTAACCTACTTTTGCCATTATAAAAGCCAACCTTTTTTTTTTTACCACCAATATTCTTCCAGTGATGCTAAATTGCTGCAAACCATGGAACATCACAGTCTGAGAAGTAAAATTGTAGGTGATTCCAAGGGCAGTGATATAATGTAAGTACATGAATAGAAACAGTCTGTGGAGTATGAACAATGAATAATGACTTGGAAGCACAATAAAGCCTAAAAGATATTTATGACCAGAATATGAATAGATGAATGAAAAAAAAAAGGAGCATTTATCATGCCCTTCTTAAGGGCTAAGCAGTAAGCTAAGTGCTGCTAGTTATGTAAATGCAAAAGTGAGGCATGTCTTGCCCTCAAAGAGCTTACCTTTTAATAAGATGAGGTAACAGATATAGAGAGCTGATGACCAAAGAAGGGGATTTTCATCTGGGGAGTCATAGGGAATATTATAATTTATCCATATGTCAGTCGATTGACATGGTCCTTCAGAAGAAATGGTAATATTAGTGTGATTACCAGAGCAGAAAATGCTAAGTGGGGAATAGGGAGAAAGGAAGGAGGGTAGATGATAATATAGATCAGATAAAGCAGATAGATAGAATGTAAGGCTTAATCTGGTCTGGGGTTCAATAATTATAGCAAGTTAGGTGGGTTGGATCCAGTTGCAAATAAAAGCAGTTCTACCTCAGAATGAGAATTCCAAAACTGAGTTTCTAAGACTGGGCAGAGAGAGGAATAATATAAGGATAGTTCAAGTACTAGAGTGTTATCTATAAATTATTTAAAGATTCAAAGGAAGGTATTCAGAATTTTAGGTAGGTCCTCAATTTTTCCTCAGTTTTCAATTTGGGGAACAACAAGGCTAAGAACTGGACATTATCCTCAGTGGAGAGGATACTCACGGAAGAGATCACAAATCCATAAAATTGCCAATACAAACAGGCATTAAGACTGTTTAAATTTAATTCAGGTTATTTTTCTGTAACCATTTAAAAATTCTGCTTTGAAAATTGCAGTGAATATAATATTCAGGCAATACAACCCACTTGCTTGAATTTAAATTGAGATATATATATATATATAATTTTAAAAAGACATAACCATCATTAGGTTCAATTTGACTCAATTCACCAAGAACTTAATCAGAGTCTATTACAGGTAAATATTATTACTAGTGGCCAGAGATAATGTTAAAGAAACAATTCCTGCTCTCAAAGAGTTCATATTCTGCTGGAGAAAAATACTTATAAAATATATACAAAGTAAATTTTAAAAGTAATTTATGGGGTAGAGTGATTGGAAAGCCATATTAACTACTTAGGAAAACAGAAAAGCCTTCATGTAGGAAGTGGTAACAAAGCAAAGTTATGAAAGGATTTAGAGATCCTATATTATAGAAGTGAAAAAAGAGTCCATTCCAGGATTGGGAGACAGTGGTAAAAGATACAGAGAAAAAAAAGATGGAATAACATGCATGGAGAACAAAAAGGAGCCTGTTTGGGTGAATCAAAGAACATGTGAGGAAGTATTGTGAAATCAGTCACAAAGTAATATTAGAGCCAGACTGTAAAAGAATTTAAATGTTAAAGAGAAGAGTTTCTATTTCATCTTAGTGTCATTGGGGAGCCCTTGAAGGTTTTTGAAGAGGAGAATAACACTATGAGACATACATTTTAGGACTGTCAATCTGGTGACATTATAGAGGATAGATTAGAAACATGGAAAGGAATGAGAATGCTAAACAATAGACAAATTGGGAAGTGAGGAGGACCTTAACTGGGGTGGAACTATATAATGAAGAAAAAGACAAGATGAAAGAGCTATGGAGGCGGAATGAAGAAGACTTGGAAACTGATTGTGTATGGAGCCAAGAGTGAATGATGAGGTGAGAATGACCCTGAGACCACTGTGCATTTGGGTGACTGGAAGTACTACATCAGAAATATTGTAAATTGGAAGAGATGTGAGTTTAAGGGATGCTAAGCAGTTTCCTCTGACATGATTCACAGAACTACTGAAAGCTCAGACATTTATTCTCTGTCCCTCTCTGCCTCTTTGTCTCTCTCTGTCTCTCCATCTCTCTATTTCTCTGCCTCTCTGTGTGTCTCTGTCTCTCTGTCTCTTCTCTCTATCTTTCTCTCTCTCTGTCTAGTTTTAGAATTAAGATGGTTATATGACTCAGGATAATTTAGAGAATGATCTTATAATCTTTGTTTAACTTTGTTCTTGTTTGGATTCATTTGCTTGCCAATCCTAACTTTTGTGTTTTATTTTATCTTTGTTACATCTTTCTGAAATGGGTTTTGGGGGTTCGGGGTCCTTATTTGCAATTAAATAAAGGTTTTAAAACTTACTAACCATGAGTTAGATAAAAGCTTGATATAAAATGATAGATCCTATTATTATGAGGAAGTAGCATCCAAAAGACTAACTAAAGATGTGTGGATTCTAATTATCTGGATGACTGATTTGTGTTTCAAAAGTATTTGGCTATTATAGGCTAGACTGCTGAGAGGTTACAAAACTTCTTTTTATGAATAAAAAGGGGATCATTTCGCCCCTTTGGTCCTGCTATTGGAATCACAGAGATGTTGGAGTATTTACCTATATTAGAAAGATAATAATTGAATGTATACCATTAGCATTTATTTTGACAATAGTTCAGCTTGTTTAGGAGAGCTGATTTTGTCTTGGGTTTCCAATTTCCTTGAATAAACGATTGTCTCCCAAGTTTTTAGGAGAAAGTGAAGAGGCAAAAGAGCAGGAGCAAGACACAAATAGGTGAACCTATGATCCAGAGATTAAGAAGGAAGACTATTAATATGTGAGAGAGGAGTAGGCTGAAGCTGAGGCCAGAATAAAACGACAGCTGTGCTCATTTATAAGAGCAAAGTCAAGTTACTAGCCCTTATTTTCCCCGCCTTCTTAGAGGTCAGAGATGACTTTGTATACAAGCCACATCAGAGCTTCTAAGCTTTGCTCAAATATTGAATTTCATTCATTTATTATTTTAAATTTCTAATAAGTAATAAAGCAGGAAGACTGATTTTTATCTAATCCTATTGTAAGTTTATCATTTGAAACTGGGAGAAAGTAATGCATGAGAAAAATACATTTTCAGTTACTTTTGGTTAATTGCAGATCCTTCTAGAGAAAGGTTTGTTTTTTCCCCCCCAATTCTGATAATTTCTGATAATATTCCAGAATATGCACATCAGGCTGACTTTGAATGTGATGAAAGAAAATTTATAAGGAAATGAGTCACACTTTGAAGTTTAGAACTGGTGTATTTGTCCCTAAGTGAACTAAGGGACATCTTTCTCCTTGGAAAAACTGAAGTTTGCCCTCTGGACATTAAGCAAAAAAGGGAGATATCAGCGCTTACTCCTCTTAGGAGGAATCCTGATGAAGTTCAGTAAGTAGCACTAGAGCAAGAGAGGGAATTAGCGAGATAAGATCTATTTCCTAGCAGGGAAGGAAAAAATACCATGCACATCCTAGAGTAATAGCAACGTGGAACTTATGGATAGAGAGAACAAAGACTAGCAGGTCCAATGATGGCTATTATTACCTGAAATATCAGCAGTCTTGGGTCATCTGAAGTATGAATTGCTTATCTACTGGTATGCACTGGACAAATACGTACCCAATATGAATCCTTCTATGCAACTCCTATGCAACAATGTGATCCCAATATAGGTCTATTTCCCTGAATGCCATGTATACGTCTATGAGAAAGATATCCTAGATTTGAGGAGAAATTGTTCCATTACTACTTTTCTTATTAAGCTATTTTTATTAAATTATTAAATAATTATTTGTCTTTATTAATTGTGTCCTGTGATTAGCAAGTAAACATAAGAATAATTGCAAGCCTCTTGGAAAATTATTTTGGGTAGAGATGGATCTGCAGAGTATTTAAAATTTTGTAGTAACTTTTTGGTAAACCCACAGTGGGGAGGGATCCATACTTCCATGTGTGATATGTCATAGGAAAATCAGTAGTATGTATATACATTGCTAAGTACTTTGTATTACTTTGGGGAATACTTTGTTAAAATTAATTTTTTTAAGTTACAAATGAAAATTTCCTAAGAAAGACAAGATTTTATAGTTTCTCTCTCCAAATAACACTCATTTTTCTGTCTTAATGATACAAAACGCTTTGAAAATAATATGATATATATCTTCACAAAAAATCTTATGAGATAGGGTGAATATGATTGTTTCCACTTTATTGATAGAAAACTCAGCAGAGCTTAAATGACTTGCTTTAGGTCACACAGCTAGAAATGGGCAGAGTCAGACCTTAAACCTAAGTCCTCCAAATATCAATTTAATGGGTTTTTTTTTTCAACTTCACTGGGCTGTAGATATAGTTCTGTAGAAACTCAGGCTGTCTTGACTGTATCTTGACTTTAATTTTGCTTTTTCCTCTCTTCTTTCACCCTCCACAAACCTCTCAGTCAACAACATCTGTAAACTTTCCAAAATATGCAGAGCACAATCTGTAATTATCAAGAAAGGCATTCACCATCTATAAGATTAGACTAGCATAATAAATAAGTAAACTATAAAATATAAATAATATTTTGCAAACAGGAACACTCTCTTCTTGAGAAATGCTTATTGGATTAATAGTGATTTGATGAATGATTGGATTACTTTTTATAAATCTATTTTAAATTCTATGTGACATGTTTGATTAATGGCTTTACTTCAGCTGAGTCAACAAGAATATGAATGAATAACAGTGCTTTTGGCCACAAAGAATTTGACATAACAATGAAATTGTACAAGAGACCTTATGGGTATAATTTGCCCTGAGTAAAAGATGGGTGTTAAATGTATTAGAGAAAGTGATTAGCATGTGTACATATTGCTTAGCACTTTGTACTACTTTAGGGAAGATCTTGTCAAGATTCTTTTTTAAGTTATATAGGAAAATTCTATAAGAAATAAGTGGATTTGGTGCTTTCTTTTTAAATATCTTCCATTTTTCTAAGTTTTTGTGTTATAAAACATGATTTTAAAATATATTACCTGATTTAATCCTCACAAAAATTATATGAGATCTCTTAGTGCAAATATGATCATTCCTACTTTACTGATGAAAAAATTCAAGTGTACTTAAGGAACTTGCTTCTTAGAAAGGGTCAGTTAGGCCTCAAACCCAGATCTTCTGAATACCAGTATAATGTTTTTTCAACAATCCTGGGTTGTAGATACAGTTCTATAGAAACTCAGGCCATATCCACTATATTTTAATCATAAATTTGCTTTATCTTCTCTTCTTACCTTCCACAAATCAACTCAATCAGTTAAGTAAACAACACCTATAAAATTTCCATTGTATGTAGATTACAATATGTAATTATCAAGAAAAGAATTTACTATCCAAGATTGGGCTAGTACAAATAAGTAAACTATGAAATATAATTTTTTTGCAAGGAATATTTTGCAAGGAAGAACACTCTTTTCCTGAGAAATACTTATTGAATCAATAGTGATTTGATGAATGGTAAGGGTACTTTTTATAAATAAATCCATTTTAAATTCTGCATGCCATTTTTTGATTAATGCCTTTACCTCAGCTAACTGAGTAAACAGTGCTTTTGATCACAAGGGCTTGGACATAATAATGGAGTTGTGCAGAAAAGTTAAGGATGCAATTTGCCCCAAGTTAGAGGATATTTTATTTTAGATCCAGACTTCATAAATTGGAATCCAAGGGGCCCATGGATAGATACCGAATATATGGTGGGGTAGCATGTCTAAACATTGCTAAGCACATTGTATTACTTTGGGGAGTACTTTGTCAAGATTAATGTTTTTTATAAAAAATCATGTGTGAAAATTCTCTAAAAAGCAAATTAATTTTGTAGTTTTTCTCTCCAAATGTCTTCTATTTTTTTAACTTTCACTGCTGCAATGAATTTTTTTCAAAATATATTACCTGATTTAATCCTCACAAAAATTTTGTAAGATGGATAATTCAAATATGGCCATTCCTACTTTATTGATGGAAAAACTCAGAGGTTAAGTGACTTGTTCCAGGTTATATAAGTAGAAAGATTTAGAGCTAAGCCTCAAACCTAGGTCTTCTGAATGCAAGTTGAAGTTCTTTCAACCATAATGGATTGTAGCTACAGTTCTGCAAAAACTCAAGCTATCTAGACCATACTTTGACCTCAATTTTACTTTTCCCTATCTTCCTCCATCCTCTCAAATCACTTAATTAGTCAGATAATAGATAACATCTATAAAATTCCCATTGTGTGCAGATTACCATCAGCAATAATAAAAAAAAGGAATTTTCTATCTGTAAGTTTGGGATAATGTAAAAAAGCCAAGTCCAGAATACAAATCATGTTATTTTTACAAACAAGAACACTCTCTCCTAGAGAAATGCTTATCAAATCAAGTGATTTGATAAATAGTACTGGTTCCCTTTATACAAAAAGCCATTTTAAATTCTGTTTGCCCTTTTTAGTTAATGCCCTTATTTCATCTGAGTCTACAGCAGGATGAGTGAATAAGTATGTTTTTGGTCTCAAAGGGCTTTGACATAACAAACTAGAGGCAGAAGGTATGCTATTGGCCTTTTGTTAAAGGGTATGCTATTTTTCAAGCAGGGCTTCTTAATTTGAGAGCTAAAAATTCTATGTATAAATTTCAGGGGATCCATCAATTTCAATGGAAAAAAAATCTTTATTTTAATAAAATTTCTTTGGTTTGTTTTCCTGAGTATTTTATACATTTAAATATCTTATACATTTAAAAAAATTGAGAAAGGACCCATAAGTTTTGTCAACCCACAAAAAGTTTCTTCATACAAAAAAATTACCAACACCTGTTTTAGATTTTTTAACGTATTCTCTCGAAATGAATGGAGAAAGGGAAAGAGGAGTTCTTGGCTTATTATAATTTGTTATTATTCTATTCTCTCAGAGAGGAAATTCTATTCAATGAAACTCTCTACTGGGACTTTTTTTCTTTATCCAAATAAGTCTTCCCCCCCCCCCACTTTTTACATTTTCATTGCCATTTTAAAATCTTTGCATAATCTTTATTTTCTTATATATCATTTTAAATAAATAAATGTACATCTTTTATTGCAAAGAATGCAAATCGAGAGAAAACACCATCAGTTAAAGCAATACATCAACTATGTGTGACATTTTTCAAAATGTTCTAAATGTTCATAGATTTAGTACTAGAAGGAGTCTCAGAGACTACCTAGTCCAATCCTCTCATTTTATAAATTTAAAAAAAACCCAGAGAGGAGAAATAATTTGCCCAGAGTCATATAGGGAGATATTGTAGAGGTGGGATCATTTGGTCTGAGAATCAATTGATATAGATGAGACTGGGATCAATAGTTGCCAATAATATTAGTTCTAGCCCATGTTGAAGGGCAACAAGCTAAGGCAATAACATTTACATAGAATATACTATGATCTATACTTTAACATATTTAACTTGTATTGGTCAACCTGCCATCTGGGGGAGAGGGTAGGGGGAAGGAAGGGAAAAATTGGAACAAAAAGTTTTGCAATTGTCAATGCTGAAAATTACCCATGCATATATCTTGTAAATAAAAAGCTATAATAAAAAAGTCATATAAATGTTAACTTATTATTATGCATTAAAATCTGTTGTATACAAAAAAAGAATATACTATGATCCAGGCAGGGTAACTAGGTACCCAGATAGAACACCACATTTAAAGACAGGAAGACTCAAAATCCCAAGCAAATCATTAAACCTTATTTGCTTCAATTTCCTCACCTATAAAATGAGCTGGAGAAGGAAATGGCAAATCCCACCAATGTCTTTGCTAAGAAAACCCCATCAGATAGATACTAATATCTCCATTTTACAATTTAATTCAATTCAGTATGTATTTAGTATTTACTTATAGGCAAGGAATCGTGAAAGTGATTCGAGATAAAGAGTTAAATTGAATACACTCATATGAATAAATACAAGATAATTTTCAGGTTTCCAATTGTTTGGAAAAGATCAATAATAAATGGGAGAAAATGAAAAGCTCCTTCATGTTAGGAAATGGTGCCCAAGCAAAGCTGTACAAGGATTTAGGGATTTGATAAAAATAAAAGTGAAGAAGGAGTATGTTCTAAGCATAGAAAACAAAGGTGAAAAGTACAGGGGGAGAAGATGGAATACCATTAATGGGAAACAATAAGAAGATCACATTGGCTGGATTAAAGAGGCTGTGAGGAGGGTTGAAAAATCAGTCACAAAAGAAATATTAGAATCAGACTGTGAAAGAATTTAAATAATAAAGGGAGGAATTTCTTTTGAGTTCTAGTGTTAATGTATAGTTACTGATGCTTAATGAACAAGTGTGCAACATCTTTAGACCTGAATTTTAGGAACTTAATCTGGCAGTTATGCAGAGCATGAATTTGAAAGAGGATAGACTAGAGACAGGGAAAGGAATTAAGATGCTGTCATGATAGAGAGGTTGAGAAATGATGGGGCTTTCAACTAGGGTGGTGACCACAGAAATGGAGCAAAGGACAAGATGAAATGCATAGGGAGGCAAAATCAAGAAGACTTGAAAACTGATCATACATGGAGCTAAAAGAGAATGATAAATTAAGAGTATGTACACATGGGTGACTGGAAGAATGGTGGTACCAATTAAAGAAATATTGCAGTTTGGAAGAAATATAAATTTAGAGTATATGGAGCATCTAGGAACTGACTATTATATTTATATGAATATGTTAATATATTAGAATTAATATAGAGAACATATGAATTACATACATTTTAATAATATAACTTCAGAAATTATTTATCCCGGAAAGAATACAAAGTCTTTAATCTTAATACTCATTGGTAATCAATGGCTTTGAGATTTTTTCTCAGCAATCCAAGTCTACACAGCTATACAAGGAATACACAAATATGTAGGTGTAATATAAACAATGCATGTTTATCTACATATATATGTAATTATAACATAAGATAGATTTTTATATATAATAAAGACCATGAATATAACCCAGGATAGATAAGATAATGGATAATGATCTTATTGATTTAACTTAGCTTTGTTGTCCCTTGGATTCACTTGCTTTTCAAGAAAGATGTTTGGTGAAATAACTATCCTTTATAGCTCTTATGGTTTTTAAATATTTTTTCAGTGTCCCCTGAAATGGACTTTTGGTGTTTAGAATCCTCATAAACCATTAGGCTAGGGTTCTAAGCATTTTTTAGTGAGCTAGATAGAAGCTTGGCACAGGGAGATGGATTCTATTATTGGGGGAAGTTAAGTCCCCAAAACTGATTTACTCTCTATGGGTTATTACTTGAAGGACTGATTTGTGTTTCAAAAGTGTTCAACCTTTGGAGGCTGGTCTTCTGGGAGATAACTGAACTCCTCCTTTTGAAAGGCTATGACTAAGGATGGACCTGTGATCTAGAGAATAAGAAGGGAGAATATAAATATGTGATAAAAGAGTGGGTGGAAACTGAGACCAGGATAAAACATCATTTGATTGTGAGAACAACTCAGTTAGTGACAGAAAATCCAATAAGTAGCCCTTTTATATTTGGTTTTCCCAATTCCCAGAAATGACTCTGGATACAGTCCCCATCAGAGTTTCTATACTTAGCTCATATATTTAAAAATATATTTATTACTTTATATTTCTAATTAATTAATTGGGCATCGAGAATTATTTTTGTTTAAGCTTATGTTTGTGGTTTGAAATTGAGAGAGAAGAAAGTAGTCCATGAAAAAAAATTTTCCCAATAATTTTGAAATGTTTGCTGAGTCAATTAGAGAAAGATCTTTTTTTTTTTTTGCAATTCTCATTATTTTTGATGATATTCCAGATCATATACATCAGAATGATTTTGAACCTGGTAAGATAAAATTTATAAGATGAGCCATTAGGTCATCCATACTTTGAAGTATGGAATTGTTTGTTTCTCAGTGGATGAAGAGACACTATCCTTCTCTTTTAAAAAGAAGCTGGGAACTCTGAAAAATAGTATGCCAGAAACTAAACATATTCCAACATTTCCCACTCTATATCAAGATAAGGTTGAAATGGTTACATGATTTAGAAATAAAGGGCAAAACTATAAGCAAATCAGGAAAGCAAGGGAGTTTAACCTGTCAGATCTTTGGAGAAGGGAGGAATTTATGGCCAAATAAGAAATAGAAAACATTATGAAATGTAAAATTGATCATTTTGATTATATTAAATTAAATTGTACATAGTAAAAGCAAGATTGTGTGATGATCAACTGATAGAGTTAGCTCTTCTCAGGAGTTCAGTGATCCAAAGCAATACCAATAAACTGTGGTTAGAAAATGCCATCTGCATCCAGAGAGAGAACTATGGAGACTGAATATAGATCAAAGCATACTATTTTCACTTTTTTTCTTGTTTTTTTTCTTTCTTTTAGTTTTTCCCTTTTGTTCTGATTTTTCTCTCCCAACATGACTCATATGAAAATATATAAAAAGTGAATGCACATGCATAACCTAAAGAAATTTATATATATGTGTATATATGTGTGTATGTGTATATATATATATATATATGTGTGTGTGTGTGTGTGTATGTGTGTACGTGTGTGTGTGTTTGATCAGAAGCTTAGCTATTGGTCACAAACTACAGGGAGGGAGGGATTAGCACCTATTCCTCTTAGGAGGATGCCTGCTGAAGACCAGTTGGAAGCAATAGAGTTGTATGTAACCTAGTCCAGAGAAGAAAACAATAGAAGCACATACCAATTCTAGATTAATTACAATGTGGTACTTGGTGGGGAGGAAGAACAAGGCCCAGCAGACTCAACAGTGCTCAATAATACCAGAAAATATCAACAATCTTGAAGCATTTGAGGCATGAATTACCCTTCTACCAGTCTCCCGTGATTAACAAGCCCCCAACATATAATCCCCTCACAATACATGTGTTTTGGTTGTATTTTTATCCTAAACATGCGATCCCAATGTAGATCTAGTTCTCAGATTATGAGTGTATGCCTTTATCTAAGTGCCCCAGAATTATTTCTTCTTTATCTCTTACTGTTTAGCTTCTGATCTCATCATTACATGGAATCTTCTTTCTCCTTATCAATGATCTATTTGTTGCCAAATCCAAAGACATTTTCTTAATTCTCATTCTATCATCCCTCTATGCCTTTCTCCTTTAAGGAGGGAGAATGTTCTCCTTCTTCTTCTTTGCCTACTAGATTCCTTTAAGTGCCAACAAAAATGTTCATATTTCACAGAAGCCTTTCCAAACCCTTATTTTTCGACTTGGACTTCTATTCATGTGCTGCTGAATGGAACTAGAGGAAATCACAAAATTCTCCACTGTTTCTTCTTTCCATAAACCTTCCCATAAGTCATATGACTCCTCCTCCACCCCACCTATCAAATAAGGACTTCACCTTTTAGCTCAAAAACAAACTGAGAACATTTCACTCAAGATCACTTCTTCTCTGAAGTCATATCTCCCTTGAAATCATCTGTCACTATCTTCTTTTTCATTCTAGTCTTTAAATAAAATGTGGTCCTTCTCCTTGACATATTGATCTTCTCTACATGTAATTCCCCTTTTTCCTTTTGGATAGACAAACTATTTTTAAATTTTTTTTCCACATTCATTTTTAGTAAGATTTTGAGTTCCAAATTTTTCTCCATTTTCCTTCCCCCCTCTTCAAATACAACAAGTTGTACATATACAAGGTTATACATGCATAGTCATTTTAAGTAAATTGCTATATAAGTTATCTTGTGAAAGAAAAATCAGAACAAAAGGGAAAAACCACAAGAAAGAAAAAACAAAAAAGTGAAAATAGTATGCCTTGATCTGCATTTTATCTCCATAGATCTTTTCAGCATGTGGATGGAATTTTGCATCACAAGTCTATTGGAACATTGTATTGCTGAAAAAAAGCTAAGTCTATCATAGTGGATAAGCACACAATCTTCATATACTCTTGATCTCCTCTGCTGTTTTCTTGCAGATGTCTGCAATCATACTCAATTTTCCCCAACCTAAAAAAACAAATCAGACAAATAAACCAAAAAAAACCCCTACCTAACCAGATCCTACTGTGCATGTCATTTATTGTTCTACATCTCTCCTTCTCTCAGCTAAAATGAAAAGTAACTCTCTACATTCTAGTGCCTTTACTTCCTCTCATCTCATTGTTCTAAACCCTTTTAAGTATGGCTTTTGGCCTAATCGTGGAAATAAAGTTCCATCTATTGGCATTGATATTTTGTGATGGTAAATTGGACCATCTTTTGTACCAATTCTTATCTAGCCCTTAGTGATTCATTGAGCATAACCTCAGACAAACTGAGACCTAGGATAAACTTTAATTTAGGGTAGTCCACCCATCGCATCCGTGGCCATTGCTAATCATCTTGATTTTTGTCTTACCACTGGACTTCAATGACTAGAAGCGAGAGTAAGACTGAAAGATCTCAGTCTCACTCAAATCTGATTTATGGGTAAGTCAAGACATCACTCTTGTGATGTCATTGGTCCTCTTTGAAAACTAAGGACAAGCAAAAGCAAATTTTTTCTATTTTTTTTATATGCACATCCTTTCATTGATTTACATTTTCTCTTTTTTATTGATCTAAGAGTTTAGAGATAAAAAATTTTTCCTAAGTACTTCTCTGTCTATATCCCACAAATTTTGGTATATTATTATTTTCTTTTTTGAATTATTGTTTCTATGATTTGTTCTTTTATCAGCTTATTCATTAACACTAGATTATATGATTTCCAATTTTTAAAAAATATCTTCTTTGAAGGCACTTTATTAAATGTAATTTTTGTTGAATCATGGTCTGAAAAGAGTGCATTCAATTTTTCTGCTTTTCTGTATTTCTTTGCAAGGTTTTTAATGCCCTAATACATGGTCACATTTTGTGAAGGTGCCATATACAGCTGAGAAAAAGGTATATTCTTTTCTATTCCCATTAAGTATATGTTTGTTTGCTTGTTCTGTTCCCCCATTAGATTGTGAGCTTCTTCAGTATAGAGACTGTCTTTTGTCTCTTTTGGTATCTCCTGAATAGCACATAGTAAATTTTCTTCTACTACTTTTTTTATTAAGCTATTTTGTTAAATGCCTTTTGTTTTCACTAATTATGTTCTCAATGTCAGTGAATATGAGTGCCTTGTTAACAATAATATTGTTTTTTGAATGAATGTGGATCCATAGAATACTTTAAATTTTGTGATAACTTTCTGGTGAACATAACGTGGTTATGTAGATGTGGATGAAAATAGGTACTACATATTATAGGAAAGTAGTACATTTTCATGTTGCTAGGCACTTTGCATTACTTTGGGGAATACTTTGCCAAGATTAATTTTTTAATGTTGTACATGAAAATTCACTGAGAAATACATGAATTTTAGAGTTTTTCTCCCCAAACATCTTCCATTTTATGAGTTATTACAGAAAAACATTTTTTATATATAACCTCATTGATCCTCACAAAAATCTTCTGAGATCAATAGTTCAGATGTGATCATTTACACTTTTTTAGATGTGTAACATAGAACTTTTTACAAAGGAATATTTACTTCAAAATAGGTACAATAAAAAATAATACAAATTTACTTCCTCAACATGTGAGCGCCATAATTCTCCTTCTCCTTTGCACCACTGCAGTCTCTAGGGGTATGAAGGAGATTAAGTTCTTAGTTTAGCTGGTTTCAATAGATCACAGTCCCAATTCAAAATCCAAAAACCTCCCTCAGGCTGCAGTCTTAGGCTCCAAGGTTCAGGATCCAAGATTACCATGGCTCCTACTCCTCATCCTAGGAGGATAAACTCAGGCACCTGAAATTGAGGACAAACAACACAGATAAGAAATAAATATCACCGGACCCATTTATTAGAGCTGGTATAAAATAGAATTAATCAGGGAAAGCAAGTCTTTTCTCTCTCAATGGTTTAATTCATGGCTTTCTCACTTTCTTAGGAGTTGCTGAAAAGAGTTCAATCAAAAAGAATGGTGGGAAAAGAGCAAACGGCTTTCTACTTTTAAAGTCTTGGGTAGTCAATCAAACAGGCTTTTGCTACTGGGAACAATGAGCTCTGTGTGAGAACTGGGCCTTCCCAAAACCTCAAGTTATAGATGGAAAAACTCAAAGAGTAAGTGACTTGCCCCACATCACATAGCTAGAAAGGCTCAGAGCCAAGGATTCACACCTAGGTCATTTGAATCCCAGTTTAACCTTTTTTTAATACTGAATTGTAGATTCAGGTATAAAGAAACTTCATCTGTCTTGACCAACGTGAACCTTAGTATTACTTTTTCCTCCTTTTTTTCTGCCCTCCACGAACCACTCAGTTAAATGGTTAAAAGTATCTACAAAATTCCTACGATATACAGAACACAATCTGCAAAAATAAAGAAAAGAATATACCATCTATAAGACTGGCATAATCTAAACAAGCAAATGCTAGAATAAAGATAATATTTTCTTATAAATAGGAGCATTCTCTTCTTGAGAAGTGCTTGTTAGATCAACAATGATTTGATAAACACTATGGATTCACTTTATAATAAATCCATTTTTACTTCTGTTTACAATTTTTGGTTAATGCTCTTATTTCATTTGAGTCAACAGGAGAAGGAATGAATATGCTTTTGGCTTCCAAGGAAGGATTATGATGTAACAAGGAAGTTTTGCTAGAAATAGAGGGAATATTGTTGGCCTTGAGTTAAAGAATGTTGTTTTGGAATAGGTCTTGATTTGGGAACTAAGGAGTACATGCCTAGATTTTAGGGGAATTGTTGGCAATTTAAATGAAAATTTATTTTTCAATAAAATTAGCTTTCTTTGAAATTCTAAGTATTTTATTTCATTTGAAAACATTTTGAGATGGGGTCCAAAAACTTTATCAGTCTGCTAAAGAGGCTCATAACACACACAAAATTTATGGACACCTGTTATAGGTTTTATACATTCTTCTGAGATGAATAGGGTAAGAAGGAGTTTCTTGTGATTTGTATTAATTTGGTATTATTCTATTCTTTTTGAATGGGCATTCAATTCAATGAGATATTCTGTTAGAGATTTATTATCTATCCAAATAAGTATTTTATCCCATTTTTAAAATTTTTAATTGCTATTCTTAGTTTTGACATCATTTTTATTTTCCAATACATCCTTCCTTATTACAAAGAAGAATTAAAAAAAAGGAGTAAAACCAGTCGATAAACAGATATATTAAATATAATGACTACCTTTTACAATGTTCTAAAGAATCATAGATTTAGAATTGGGAGGAACCTCAGAAGTCAACTAGTCCAATCCTCTCATTTTAGAGAGAAAGAGACAGAGTCCCTTAGGAGTGAGATAAATTGCTCAGAATTATAGAGGTAAAAGTGCCATGGGTCACATTTGAACCTACGTCTCTTTATTCTAGAGCCAATGCTTTTCTCATCTTATCACTCATCCTCAGCATCTCACAGAAGGAAGAGAATCTAATTGTCACATCTTCAGGAGGGCCAAACTTGGTCATTATGATAGCAAAACAAAAACAAAAACAAAAACAAAAACAAAACAAAAAAAACAAATAGTTTTTTCTTTTTGTGGTTCTTGTTCTCTGCATTTACATTGTTGGTGTCATTGTGTAAAAATTTTCTGGTTCTGCCTGAATTTTTTTTTAATCAGTTCATATAAGTATTCTTATACTTAAAAAAAAACTTTTAATATTCATCATCTCTTGCCATGCAATAATTTTCTATTGCATTCATTTATTATATATAGTTTATTTAGCCATTTTTCTAGTGTATGGGAATTTACTTTGATTCCAGTTCTTTGCTACTACAAAAAAAGTTATAAATATTTTGAAGTATATTGGATCATTATTTATTCTTCAATTCATTTGATAAGGTGCCCTATTGGTGGGTCCTATGAATCTAATATAATTAAAATCTTGGATATTTTCTTGCAATGATTAAATGCTTTCTAGAATGGCTAGACAAATTCATAGCTGGAGCTTTTTTTTTTTTTTTTTTAAAGGGAAGGTAAAAGTCTACTTTGATATCTGTAACTTGCTCACAGAAATGTTTGTAAGGGACTTATTCACTAAGATTTTTTTGCTTTCATAGCTCCAGTAGGCTCTAGTCAGATAGCTTTGGGTACAGATTGAGGACCTGTATTCCTTAGGGAGACAATATCAGAAACAGAAAACTGCACAGCTTTCTCAATTATCTTGAGTTATTTTGTTGCTATACAAGCCACACTCTTACACACCAATATCTCCTGGTGAATACTACAAACCATGGAATATCACAATCTCATTAAAAGCAAAATTGAAGATTATTCAAAAGAAAGTATTATAATGTATGTAAGAAGAAACAGTTTATGGGATATAAACAATTTGATTTTACAAGCAAAATAAGGAGTAAATGACATCAAGAATATTTATGACCAGAAAATGAATAGATGAATGAGTTAATGAATGAAAGAAGTTTATAAAAGAAAAATCATTTGTCAAGCACTTACTATGTGCTAGGCACCTTATGCTATGAGTCAATAATATAAATGCAGAAGTGAGACTGTCCTCTCAAGGAGCTTGCATTCCAAGAAAGGGAGAAAACAGATATAGAGGAGTGATAACCAGATAAGAGAATTTTTGTCTGGCTAGTCACAAGTTCTCATTCAAAGACCAGTTGATTAGCATGCCCTTTCAGAAAAAAAAATGTTCATATTAATTTGATTGTAGCTAACATTTACATGTTGTTTACTGTGTGCCAAAATAGTGCTAAATCCTTTACTATTATCATTTCATTTAATCCTCACTGCAACCCCTGGGAGAGAAATACTATTATTATTCATATTTTTAGCTGAGGAAATTGAGGAAAATAGCGGTAAAGTGATTTGCCAGGTCAGAATGTCTGAGACCAGATTTGTAGGTAGGTTTTTCTGACACCCGGGGCATTGCCCAGGCACAGAGCAGGAGTTTAAAAGGAAGAACTGGTGGAAGAATAGGAGACAGATTGTATAACAGTCCTGAAGGAAATAAATAAATAGTATGTGAAGCATGATATTTTGAGGGGTTCAATAGGTATACTGTGCTACGTATACCTATTGTTCTAGATATGGACTATTCTAATTACCAATGAAAACAATTCAAGCCTAGAGTGAAAATTCCAGAGCTGAAGGAGTTAACTTTCCTTGAACTGGAAGCATGATAGGAGATGGATATATCTGATGAGATAGAGAGAAGGAAAAATTTAGGAGGAGGGTGTGTGTCTTCCTGGAAAAGTGCCCTAGATTTCTGGGGGAAATATTGCAATGCTACTTTTCTTCCAAAGCTGTTTTATTAAATATCTTTTAACTAATTATGTCCTCTGGCTAAAACATAAATGTCAGCACAATGGTGAAGGCTCACGAGCAATGATTTTGAATTGACATGAACCCACATAGTACTTTAAACCTTATATAGCTTTTTAACACATGGGGGAAGAATGGTACACAGGTGTGGGTGCAACCATGTGCTGTGTTTTTCAGGAATGCAAGCAATCTGTTAGTACATTGTTAAGAACTTTGCATTGCTTCAGAAAATACCTTGCCAAGATAAATTTTTTAAAAATTGTATATGAAAATTTACTAAGAAATATATGAATTGTATGGTTTGTCCAAATACCTTCCATTTTCATAAGATTTATTTTTGCAAACCATATTTTACTCATTATCTCATTTAATCTTCAAAAATATCTTGTGATATGGGAGGAAGAAGTGTGATGATTCTCATTTTGTCGATGGAAAAACTCAAAAGAAATTCAGTGGCTGGCCTCAAGTCACCCACCTAGAAATGGTCAATTAGAAGTCTTACCTAGGTCTTTGGAATCCCAGTTTAATGTTCTTTCAATGATACTGGGTTGTAGATACAATTCCATAGAAACTCCATTGATCTTAACCTTTAACCTTATTATGGCTTTTCTTTCCCTTTCTTCACCCTCCACATACCTTTGAGCCAGTTAGTCAATAAAGTCTACTATATCCCCTAGTATGTAGTGCACAATATGCAATGATTGAGAGTAATGTATATCATCTATAAGGTATGCAATAATGGAATTGTATATGTTGTCTATAAGAAGTAACGTAAACAAATAAATCCTAGAGTATACACACACATATAATGTTTGTTATCTTACAAATAGGAACACTGTTCTTTGAAAATGCTTAGTGGATGTTTTATAATAATTATAAGTTATATAATATAACCTATATAAAATTGTTTACCACTTCAGGAATGAGGGAGGAAAGGAAAGGAAAGATAGAATTTGTAACTGAGAATTTTAAAAAAAGTTTTTACATGTAAAACATGTGGGGGTGAAACAACATTATTTTTTTAAAAAAGAAATGTTTATTGGATCAATAGTGATTTTATGAATGCAATGGGTGCCATTTATAGGGATAATCACTTGAAATTCTTCCTATCACCAACCAAGCCATCCAGGTGGACTCATTATCTTTACCTTCAAATTGTCTCCTTCTCTGAATTTTCTTATTAAAGCCAAAAGCACCAGCATTCTTCCAATAAAATAAACCAATTTCACTATCTTGATTCTGTCTTTTCTTTTGTTAAAAATTTTATTGATATTTATTTTTATGTTGCATACCCTTACAGATAACTCCCACTTTATAAAAGGTCATAGATAACAAAATAAAACAGTTAAATAAAACAAATGATACAGTGACTTCATCTGAAAGGTCATGCAAAGAACTCTGCCTTCCTTATTTTTTTTAAAACTACTTTTTTTCCCTTTCTTTCTCACTTTGTGCTCCATTGGATGAGCGGACCTCCTCCATGGAGCAAAAGTGAACTCTTTTATGATTCAGGTCAAACTCTTGAGATATATGTCTGAGGGATACCATTTTCATAACTCCACTGTCTATTGATTTGACAAGTCTGAAGCCAACTTTGAGAGAAGCCTTCCTAAAACCAGGACCCAGAAATATTGTCTCCTCTGTCCTTCTCCCTTCTTCCACAATTCTGACAGTTTATTAGATGTCAGGAGAGAATAACTTAGAGAAATAAAAGTGATAAGAAGCTTTCTGGGGTCTCAGTGCTGGGCCATTTGGGAGAACTGGTCTGTTATCTAAATGGCTCTTAGTTTAAGAAAGTGCTCTTCTTCTTTTGGACTTTATCAACCCTAGAAAGACTTAAAGAAACCAAATTTTTTCTATGACTCATTTTTTCCCTCCAGCTCTTAGTTTTAACATTTTCTCCCTTCCTGAATGGTATGATGTGTCACTAGGGAAATCTTCAGTAATATAATTCCCTTTTATAAAAACATCCCTGTGACAAAATGGTCCTTGTATAGTACTAGTTTAAATGAGGCTGGTTTAAATCTGAGAGCCCATCTAAGAATCTCACTTCAGTATTATTCTAGAGCACACATATACACACACACACTTGTATATACATAACCAAATTTGACTCAATTCACCACAAAATATTTATTATCTACTTATTTAGGGGAAAAAAACTGCTTCTAAGTCAGAGATACAAAGACAAAAATTGAAAAAAATTTCTGCCCAAAAGTAGCTCATATTTTATTTGGAGAATATAATATATACACAGATACTAAATACTGTCTTTTCCTACTTTTCCTTTCTGTTCAGAAATCTGAACATTTTGATGAAGTGTTTGCATGCAAATATTTAAAAACTAAATTTCAAAGAATCCAGGTAACAAATTCCTGGAAATACTTGGACTGAGGAGGGATGGTTTTATTCACCTTCAGAAAAACTGAGGACTAACAAGTATAGTACAGCTTTACAAAAATGTATATGAATGTATATATGTATGATTATGGATATCTTCATATATATGTATGTGTATATTATATGTATATGTATATTTTTATATGCATGTATATATGTATATATATAAATATATCCACACTTAATTTTAGCTATCTTGGAGGAAGTGGAAGGGATTAAGGGGGAAAAAAATAAAGTAAAAAGTGTACAGCAGAAAACAAAAACATATCTACAAGGAAACAGAAAAGTTCTGAACACAATTTTATTTTATAGGCATTCTTAAATTGAATATTTATTATTTCATATTTTGAATCCTCTCGTTCTGCTGTGCACATGGTATTTTTTATTTTTTCTATTTTGTTTTAAAGTTTGAAATAATTAAATTTTTTTAAAAGAGGAAATTCTTGACCTTTTTTCCTTCCATATAATTTTATTGTTATTTTTCTAGTTCTATAATGTGATCTTTTGGTATTTTGATTGATACAGCATTGACGAAGTAAGCTAATTTAGGTAAAATTATCATTCTTAATATATTATCTCATGTTGGCCATGAACAATTAATATTTTTCAATTATTTAGCTCTGTCTCTATTTTTCTAAATAGCTAAATTTGTACTTATTGGTTGTAGTATATGGTATATATTGTATTGTATATCTTATATGTAAAAATACAATAAATTGTATATATATGGTTCTTGTACATATTTTAGAAATTAGAATGGCAAATATTTTATCCTGTAGTAATTTTAAATGGATTTTTTCTTTATATTTCTTCTTAATTGGCTTTTATTGGATAACTGCTAAAGTTATTAATTTTAAGTTAATATTAATATAAATTAATTTTTACTTGACTTCTAAGGTTTTTTAAGTGCCTCATCATGTCATCTGTAAAAAAGCAATAATTTTGTTTCTTCTTTACCAATGATTATTCCATCAATTTCTTTTAAAAAATTTTCTTTTATACCTAGCAGTTCTAGCTGTTAGGTAAATAGAAATGGTGATAATGGACATCCTTATTTGACCCTTGAATTTACTGGAAAGGATTCTGGTTTATCTCTGTTATAAATAACAATAGATCTTGGCTTTAGATAAGTGGTTTAAAGATATGAACAGATAAATTCTTAAGGGAAGAAACCCAGAATATTTATAGCTATATGAAAAAAAATGCTCCTTATCACTACTAATTAGAGATGTAAATAAAAACAATCCTGAGATTCCATCTTATATCTATCATAGTGGCAAAGATGATAAAAAAGGCAATTGATAAATGTTGGAGGAGTTATGCAAGAATTGGCACATTGATATACTGCCTGTGAATGTGTACAATCATTCTAGAAAGTAATCTTGAATTATACACAGGAAGTCATTTTGACCCAGCTACATAACTTTTAGGTTTATACTCAAAAGAAATCAAAGAAGGGGGGAGTAAGATATTTATATACAAAAATATTTATGATGACTCTTTTTGTGGAAAAAAATCAAGATATCCACAAATAGGAATGGTTGAATAAGTTGTGATTATGACTGAGGGATCATTATTGTATTATAAGAAATGAAAATATAAATAATTTCAAAAAGAAATGGAAAGACTTACATGAACTGATGAAAAATGAAGTGAGCAGAACTAGAAGAACAATGAATTCTTTGACTTCAATTTTATAAAATGAATTTTTGTAATTTTTTAAACTTATGGATAAAATGAGCAAAATCAGGAAAACAGTTAATACAATCATTCTATAAAAACATAGGTCTTTGAGAACTGTAAGAACTATGATAAACAAATGACCATTTATGATTCTAGGACCTATGACACAACATGAATCCATTACATAAAAATAACAACGAATAATGACTAATATTTACATACCGCCTACTATGTGCTAGGCACTGTGCTAATTGCTTTTAAATTAATCTCATTTGACCTTCCCAACAATCCTGGAAGGTAGGTACTATCATTATCCAAATTTTACAGATGAGGAAACTGAATTTAGGTGACTTACCCAGGATCACACAGCTATTGAGTGTCTGAGGCTGGATTTCAACTCACGTCTTCCTGAATCCAGAACCATCATTCTATCTATTCTACCATCTAGCTACCATTATTATTAATAGGGAAGTAGTACTTAAGGAACATAAATCTAGCAATGGTTCACAGGGTACTTTTTTCAGGAATGTGAGGAGAGGGAGGCTATGATATCAACATTTTCCAAACAAGAAAAATCAGGAACGAGGGAAAAAAAGATCTCAGAATACTGGGGAGACTACATTCTAAGCAACCAAAAGAAATAAACTTAAATAAAGCTCCTGAAGCAGTGCTGAGCTTTCCACAATGATGGTCTGTTGACACAGTAATTGATATGTAATTATTTTATGTAAGTTTAGCAACTCCATATGTAACTGGCATGGAGCAGTTGTGGAGCCGTTAATCCTGAATGTTTATTACCTACTGTTCAATAAACAGCTTAATAAATCTAAAGAAGTTCAATTTATGGGGATAGTTATGGTGTGCTATTCAAATACTAAGCAATTACAATAAAAACATGTCTATTGAGGGTGATGTGGTTTTTTTTTTTTTTTTAATTGGCTAGTGGGAAAACCCTTGAACTGACATCCCCATTGAGATGATTCTCTTCCTATTCTCTAGATGTGGAATAAGGTCAGACCCTAAGACATGAAGGGAAAAAAATCTCCTACTGTATTCTACTCAGCTTTGCACTTTTCAATAACCAGGGGTTGTGATCCACATGCAGTCCCCATAGATTCTCCATCACAAATTTATTGGAATTGGCCTGAATCACCTCATTATTGAAAAGTAGCTCCAAATTTCAAAACATTCAGAAGCATAAAGGCAACAAAAATTGTTTGAAAGTTTTACTCAGATTTCTCATTTACTTATTTAGTTTTGTGAATCTTGAATAATAAATTTTAATTTCAATTTTAACAAAGTGGGGAACCCTTTTATTATGCATTTTGTGGGTGACCATTTCTGGGGAAAACTTTCTTAGACTGTTGGATTGATAGAGAAGGTCCTCTTGCTTGGCCCCCTTAGTTACCTGATGTATCATTTCTTTTGAGATAACATTAAAACTGTCATGTATGCAACAAAATCTCATTCTTTGTATATTCTTAAGGTTACAATTTCCAGTGCAATCCTTTCAATCACTAAGCAGAAGATAGGAAAGGTTTTTGTAAAGTCTGAAAACTGACTAGAGCAATATATAGCACAAGACAGGGGTTTTAAATTTTAATGAGAAGCATATCAATATTTTAAAATTTTAAATAATTAACCTTCCAAATGTTTTTTGTAAGTTTGTTCTGAAGTTATTAAAGCTTAAAACTGTACTAAGACTTTTGGAATGCCCTGTTGAAGAAACATTGGTAGATGAAGAAGAAGCTTTGGGCAGTAGAAAGAACACTGAATGGGTAATGAGCTTAAAGGCTGGCTTGACAGTTAACTAGCTACTGACTTTGGACAATTCACTTCTTTCTGAAAGTTGTCGGAAAGGAAAGCTTTTCATAGTACAAATGAGGAAATTCAGTCACAGAGAATTAAGTCACTGGAAAGAACCAAGACTTGAACCCAGATTCTCCGATTCCCAAGTCATCATTTGTTTCATGATCCCCATACTGTTTTCCTCTTTTTCTTTTTTTATAAATGAAGAAATGGAGGTCCAAGAATGTTAATAGTGACAAAGTCAAGAAAAGAATTCCTTGAACTCAAATCTTGAATTCAGGCTCAGCATTCTATTCACTGTGCCACTTTGTTGCCCATCTGTTTCAATTAGATGAATGTCTATTTATTGAATGTCAGTTCTAAGCAGATCATCTTTAGTTTACCAAAATGAATAAAACATGACTGGTTCCCAAATGGATTCGACTTTCTAGCAATATGAACCTTCCCTGAATCTCAGTTTCCTCATTTGTAAAGTAGATAATTTCAGCTTTTACATTCTATAGTTCTGTGAAAAAGAGAAAATAATGAGAAGAGCAGAAAGAGGAGGAGGGATATATTAGGAGGGACTGAACTGTTGAACTCCCTCTCAGAAGTAGGGACTTAAAAATAAAGCTAGATCACGGGGAATAATACCTCTCTACTCTTCTCCATACCACTCCTCTCCCAGATTCATAGTTGATTGCCCATCAATGATCACATCTCTTCAAATGCACATTCTGCCAGTATAGTTCTCAATTATAACCCTTCTCAGTCCATATATTTAGCTAATTTTCCCAGTTATCCAAGAGCCTTCTACTCTGGGGTCCAGAGTTTTTGGACAAAGACATAATACATAAAGCACTCTTTATGCTGATTCACTGGACTTTGGCCTAGTTCCTTCCCACCTCTAAGGATACCCTAATTCATATAGTTCTTAAAGGTGTCCAAAACATTTCCCTTCTTAATTCATGTAAGAAAGCTTTGCAAAGACATTACTGATCTTACTTTTGTTGTTGTTCAGTAGTTTCAGTCATGTCCAAATTCTTCATGAACCCATTTGGGGTTTTCTTGGCAAAATGGCAAATGGTTTGCCATTTCCTTCTCCAGCTCATTTTACAGATGAAGAAACTGAGGCAAACAGGATTAAGTGACTTGCCCAGGGTCATAAAGCTAGTAAATATCTGAAGTTGGATTTTAACTCAGATTCTTCCTGACTCAAGGTCTGGAATTCTATCTACTGCACCTACCTTTACTTGATCTTACTTTACAAATGAGGGAAACAGGCCCATCTAAGGGAAGTAAGATGGCATTCAAATCCTGGTCTCCTGATTCCAAGTCATTTGTTCTATTTACTATAACATACTGTCTCATCTTTTGATGAGTCTGAAATAGAATAGCTACAATTAGGCTTGTGGGTAGAAGGCTTTGAAATTTTAGAATTCAGTTCAATTAACATTTATACATATTTACTGAATGCATAACCTGAGCAGTGTGTGTTGCAGAACATACAAAGATAATTAAGACAAAGCATTAGCCCTCAGAGAGCTTATAACCTATTTAGGATGAATATAAGTTTGATCCAGAGTTAGTAATTGAATTAGCAGAATCTTAAACCAAGTTTAAAAGGGTCTTGTGAAGGAGAAATCATATACAATTGAATTAGATTCAGTTTCCTCAAAAGAGTGTCATTTGAAATGGGTTTTGAAATAAGAATAACATGTATGTGTGTGTGTGTGTGTGTGTGTGTGTGTGTGTGTGTATGAAAGAGAGAGAGAATGGAAGAAAGAGAGAAGATAATGAAGCATGATATTCATGTAAAGGAAGAACATTTCAAATAGGAAGGACAGTTTTGGCAAAAATAAGGAAGTAGAATATGACAGGGTGCTTTCTGACAAAAGAGACTAATCCAGGGTACTATAGAGGAAAGAACTTTGTAATCAGAAAATATGGGTTTTGGACTCACCCCTGAGGTTTTCTAGCTGTATGATCTTAAGCAAACCACTTCAATACTTTGAACTTTAATTTCTGAATTTCTAAAATGGCCATAATATTACATGTCTCAAGATTGTTTTGAAAGTGAGAAAAATGCTTTCAAAAAGCACTATGTAAATGAGAATAATTACTATTTTTTGGCTGAAGTCCTACTGGTATGTATGATAAATGTTCAAGAAGGACTAGTATTTTTAGTGTGAGTCTTCCCAGCTGATTCACCTTTTGGTGTCTACCTGGCAGATAAATCTCACTTGTGGCTCTAAGAAGCTATAGCATGTACAGTAATCACACATTAGTAAACTCTCAGCAGACTGGTTAAAACAGGTTGATGATAACTGAACAGGTCTCAAACTCCTTGGTGACTTGGAGAGGGGGGAGGTAGTATCTCAGCAGAATGGATTGATAAGAACAATTTGTTCCAACAGCCATTAAGGTAGCTAAAGCAGGTGCTATAGAAGACATAGAGCTTCATTAAGCATGTAAGATGTCAAGGTCCCAGATCTCAGGCCACTGGCAGTTTTCTTCACTTTTGTCTTACCACTATACTTTGAAGAGTCTGGAAGAGAGAGTGAGTCTGATGACTTTGGAAACTTAGCTACACTTAAATCCAATTTATCCATGAATCAAGACAACATTACCCTATGATGTCATTGGTTCTCTTTGAAAATAAAGGACAAACAATAATAATAAAGTCTGACTTCAGAGGTATAGTGGGAGGTAAAGATGGAAAAGTAGAACAGAGTGATGTGATAGTCCAGAAAGTCAGACTAAGAACAATTTGGAAGTGAAACTTAACAATATTAAATTTAATAGACTTAAATGTGAAGTTCTATATTTCCATTGAGACCTTGCTTAATGTCAATTTACATGAAGATGCTTTAGTAATTTTCATTGGGAGGAAATACTAAGTTGGCAGCTAAAAAGCCAAAAGTAATATTAATCCATTTAATAGATGTATAGCTTTTAGATTGTGGGAGGGAATGGCCCCTACACTGTGTGGGCTTTTGTTAGATCATTCCTGGATCACACCTGTTCCCTTTCGAGTATCACATTTTAAAGAATCCACAAGAAGCATGTAGACATATTCCATATAATTTCAGAAGAAAAAATTGGGAAAGGAATTTAAACTTCACATTTAACCTGATTCATTTACTGAGAGATCCTAATGTAAAGGGCAGCATTCAGTGGGATTATGTGGGCAGAGAGAAGGAATTAATCATCTTCTCACAAGGTAGTGGCAAAGTTCACTCGAGGGGCTAGTGAGATCCTACTTCCTGCAGGGCATAGTTTAATTAGATACATGTACCTCCTGGGAATGTCCCAGGAAATGGAGGAGCCCAATCTCTTCCTGCTGTTACTTGACTTTGCATTACTACTCTAAACACAGAGACTTTAGTGCTCCTTCCAGCTCCTTAAAAGACAGTCTACATCCTCCCGCTATCTCCAAATTTAATGAGACCATTGCTGCACTCTTCTTTCTGAAGTGACTATGTAATTTTGTCCTTAATAAGTTGGTTACTGTGTATCTTGGGAGTGACTTCATAATTTTAACATTTTTTCCCCCATTACCACCCCATTATTCAATTTAATACATATTTACTAGTTACTTACTATGTGCCAGTCACCTTGCTAAGCACTGAGAATAAAAAGACAAAAATAAAACAATTCCTGACCTCAGGGAAATCATATTCTACTGAGTCCAAAGCTCTTCCCTTATACAAGTGCAAAATCCCTTTTGGTACCTAATTCTTTGAAGGGGCTCACATCCTTCTGGTACCCCAAAGATAGAAGATTCTCACTCCCTGAGCTGTACCTGGTATTTACCTCTTTATGCTTTGGTTTTCTCATTTGTGAAATTGAAATAATAATGTCCACAGTATCTACCTCTCAAGTTTGTTATGAGCTTCAACATTGTAAATTGTTACAATAAAGCAAATATAAACTATAAGAGACTATATATCTCTTACTGTTACGGTTATTTTTCAACCAGGAAGGAGTGGCTGTTATCCCTTGCTCCCCTTTCCTAAAAAGAAAAAAATCAAACTTAACTTTTTATCCACATTACCTTCATCTTGTATGGAGTAATTTCAAAATAAGAATTAGTTGCATTGGTTTTTACTGTTGTTATTCAAGCTATCCTTACTAAGACTATATGTATTTCATTGTCCATGAATTACACTGTCATTGGAAATCTGGACCCAAGTAATTGGAAATTACTTGCTAGGTTAATCAAGCTTCCAGAGACAGAGACAGATAAGAGAAATGGAATTTTGGCTACAAGACTATCCAAGGCAAGTGAAAACAAAGCCCAGCCTAGAAGAGAGATCTTAGCTCACACTAGGGCCTTATGAGAAAGGAACTGGGGAGGTCGAATGAGCAAATGATAGTACTTTTACATTTCTCTTCTTGTCCTTCTTCAAGAACTGAAGTTTTCTATTTTCCATCTCTATGCTTTCAACCTATGGAAATTGCAGTTTTGATCCGAAGGGAAAAATTGATTCAGCCTCTAAATTAATTCTGTTAGCTTAGTGATCCAGGGGCTTCTGATTTACATTTCTATAGGCCTCTCAGAGGGCTGATTATTTTAACAACTCCTTTCCAAATGTCCCATTTTATTTCTGCACCAATTCTGGTTTCTTACATTTCTAATCATACTTCATTTATAAACGTCCTACATCCCTACAGACATCTGATACATGGTGTTATCTGTGTGAAGTTATGAAGATAAGGTTATATGTGTTTTTCCTTTGCCTTTTCCTAAGTAAAGTCAGGAGAAACAAATTTAACTTTACATTTTTATCAGGCCTCCTTCAAAATATGTTGACACACCAATGGAATTTTTGTGTCATTAGCTTGAATATCAGAAATCCAGGCTTTGAGAACTATCTCATTGGTGAAGTGCTAGGTAGGCAGTACTTGATTTATAATGGGGGAATTGCTATATTTGGAAATAAAAGACCTAGATTCAATCCTGAATTAAATAATCTCTTAGGTGCCTTCTTGTTCTGAAGTATGGTTCTATGATCCTTGTTCATTTTATATCTCTTGAAGAGATATTTGTATACTTGTATAAGTAGGAGCTAATAGATTAGGATGAGAGAGTCCACTTGTCCTACAGCACACAGATCAGAAGATAAAAGATTTAGAGCTGGGAGGGACGTCAGAGATGGTCTCCTCAGAAACCCTGTAGGCTAACTTCTCATTTTACAGAGGAGGAAACCAAATCACAGAGAAATTAAGCAACTAGTCTATGTAGGAAACAGCAGAGCCAGCACCAAATCTGGAGTCTGTTGACTCTGAATGCTACATTCTTTCCATTGCAAAAAAGAATTTGTATATAATCACAATGGATTCTAACAAAGGTGTATCCATTAAGGACTGTATGACCCTGGATAGCATACTCCAGGTTGAGTGCATTCCAAAATCTTTTAATTCAACTCAGTTTATTCTCTAACTTTAATTCCATAGTCAGTCAATTTTCTCTATCTCATTAACTTGTTTTCTGAGATAAACTTTTTTTCCTCCAAGGAGTGCTTTTTTGTTGTTGTTTAGTCATTTTCCAATCCTGTCAGACTCTTAGTGACTCTTTTTGGGATTTTCTTGTCAAAGATACTGGAGGGGTTTGCCATTTTCTTCTCCAACTGATTTTACAGGTCAAGAAACAGACAAATTGGGTTAAATGACTTACCAAAGACCATATAGCTAGCAAATATCTGAGGCCATATTTGAACTTAAGAAGACAAGACTTCCTGACTCCAGTTATAGTCTCTTTCCCTGTGTCACCACAGCCCTCAAGTGTTTATTTTGTTAAAATATGGTCTCATTATAATGGTCTCATTATTCTGAGACTATATAGTAATATAATAAGCACACTTTCTATGATTATTAATCCATATTATTGAGGATGTGATTGTCTTTAATTAGTCCTTTATATTTTGCATGTTTTCTTCATGCCAGTTATTAATTTTATTGTATTATTGTAAAATTGTATTGTATAATTTTATTGTATTGTATTATATAAGGAATGCAGTACTGTATAATATTGAAAAATATGAATATTTTTTTATGTTCACATATAAAAGTTGGTGGATTAACCTTCTCTAATAGTTGACTTTATTTAATAAGTGCCTTTTGTTCATCATTCTGTTAGATTTATCCATTTGTGAGAAAAGAATATTAAAATCTCCTAAAATTGTGTTACTATTCATGCCTATTTTGCGAGTTAGTTAAATTTTCATTTTTAAACTTAGATGCTATGCTGTTTGATTCATATATACATGTAATATTGATTTTTTTGTTTATGGTCAGTTTAAGCATAGTGCAATGTCTCTTTTTTCTTGATATGATGAGTTATTATTTTTTAATTTTCTGAAAGTATGATTGAAACCCTTATTTTTGGAAATACCTGATGCATAACCAAATTTTCCAGCTTCTCATTTTCATTACTAATGTCAATCCTTGTATGTCTTTATTTTGAGATATATGTAGCAAATGATTGGATTTTATATTCTTATTATTCATTCAATTTTATTTTATAAATTTGGTTATTTAAAATTATGATTATTACATTTATATTTTCATCCATTTAATTATTTTGTTTTGATTTTTATTGCTTTCTTTTTCAGTTAGTCCTTTGCTTATGTGATTTATTTTGCTTGTAATACTTTCATCCCAGTTTATTCCTTCAAGTTTTTTCACTTTGTTCCTATTTACCTTTTTTATATCAAGCCCTATTTAAATTGTTCATTTATCTTTCTTTCTAATCAAACAATTAATCTCTACTCCTCCTACTTTTACATAAAGTAAATTCTATTCCATTTTACATATGCATGTAATTCAAAATCTACACCCTCATTACCTCTAACTTTAAGTCAAGATTTTTTGTTATACCTTTCACTCCCTCAAAATTTTCCTCATTCTCTTCTATTTTCTACTCCCTTGTAGTTTATTCTCAATTCTATTTTTCCATGGCTAGAGCATCATGTCCAGCCTAGTACTTATTTTTAGGGAGATGAGATATTTTAAGATGCATTCAAATTAACCATTCTTAGGTTAAAGGAAGTACTGATGGTATGGTTGGCCATAACTTAGAATAAAGATCCTGACCTATAGTGTCTTCATTAACCTGTACTATTTATATCCCAGAACCTCCATTTAAGAAAGGCACCCAGGCCAGTCATTTCATTGTTTCTTATCAGGTTGCCCTCAGAACCTCTCTTTCCCACATGCTAGGTATCTTCATCTTTTCCCTGCCCCCTTTCAACTTCCTTTTATAATATCTTCTTCCATTAGAATTTAATTTCCTTGAGAGTAGGTATTGTCTTTCTTTTTGCTGGGCTGAAAATGGTACTTGGCATATAATAAGCATTAGAAAATGTTTGTTGAACCAGGAAAACATCTTCACAGTTAAAGGTTCTAATAAAGGCCTCATTTCCAAAATATATAGAGAATTGACTCTAATTTATAAGAAATCAAGCCATTCTCCAATTGATAAATGGTCAAAGGATATGAACAGACAATTTTCAGATGATGAAATTGAAATTATTACCACTCACATGAAAGAGTGTTCCAGATCACTATTGATCAGAGAAATGCAAATTAAGACAACTCTGAGATACCACTACACACCTGTCAGATTGGCTAAGATGACAGGAAAACACTGATGCATTGTTGGTGGAGTTGTGAACAAATCCAACCATTCTGGAGAGCAATCTGGAATTAAGCCCCAAAAGTTATCAAACTGTGCATACCCTTTGATCCAGCAGTGCTGCTACTGGGCTTATACCCCAAAGAGATACTAAAGAAGGGAAAGGGCCCTATATGTGCCAAAATGTTTGTGGCAGCCCTGTTTGTAGTGGCTAGAAACTGGAAATTAAATGGATACCCATCAATTGGAGAATGGCTGAATAAATTATGGTATATGAATGCTATGGAATATTATTTTCTGTAAAAAATGACTAGCAGGATGAATACAGAGAGGATTGGCGAGACTTACATGAACTGATGCTAAGTGAAATGAGCAGAACCAGGAGATCATTATATAATTCAACAACAATACTGCATGAAGATGTATTCTGATGGAAGTGGATTTCTTTGAAAAAGAGACCTAACTCAGTTTCAATTGATCAAGGATGGACAGAAACAGCTACACCCAAAGAAAGAACACTGGGAAATGAATGTAAACTGGTTGCATTTTTGTTTTTCTTCATGGGTTATTTCTACCTTCTGAATCCAATTCTTCCTGTGCAACAAGAGAGCTGTTTGGTTCTGCACACATATATTGTATCTAGGATATACTGTGACATATTTAACATATATAGGACTGCTTGCCATCTGAGGGAGGGGGTGGTGGAAGAGAGGGGAAAAATCGGAGCAGAAGTGAGTGCAAAGGATAATGCTGTAAAAAATTACTCTGGCATGGGTTCTGTCAATAAAAAGTTATTATAATAAAAAAAGAAAATGTTTGTTGATTGACTGATTATGAGGAGTTAAGAGATTCTAGAGCAACAAATTTGAGCTTCCTCCTCTAACTCATTTTTATATTTTTATGATTACAGAAAATTTCCTACCTTTTCTTCTCATATATATACATGCAAGAGCTATAGTCCCTGTCTGCTCAGTAGCCACAGCTGCCCAACACGTAGAAAAGAAAGTTCTAGCCAACCAAATTCTTGGTATGGTCAAATCGTTTAACTACAGAAATAGATGTAGTTTTATCAATAGAAATGGCATTAAAGAAAAAGAATGAAAAGAAATAGCATTCATTGCCATTTTCTTTGGTGTCTTATTCATCAGACTTTTAGCTGAAACTTTTAAATTCATGATGTTCCAAGAGTTCTTTGCAATCAGGCACTACTTGTAATACCAGGGCTTATCACAGTATTTTGTAAACATTCAGTGCATGTTCCTCTTGAATTCAGCAACACTGTTTTCCTTGGAGTTTCTTACCATGATATTCCATTTTTAATCTCCATGCATTCATCCCTGTAATCTTCTGTCTCTTACATATACCTTTTAGATTACTTTGTTTCTTTCAAGACTGAGCTCAGATTGTACCTTCTATAGGCTTGTCGTAGTATCTACAGATACTAATGCCTTGCTATCTCAAATGGTTTTCTATTTATCACAAATATATTTTGTAGTATTCTTGAAAATTTATATATTTCTTCCCCCATTAAAATGTGAGCTTTTTGAGAGTAGGGAATACCTTTTGCTTTTCTTCATATCTTCCATGTGTAACACAGTGTTGTTAGTGGATAAGTTAGTTTCTTGAGAGTAGGGTCTGCAACAAGATGATTTCAGGAAGGCCTGGAGAGACTTACATGAACTGATGCTGAGTGAAACAAGTAGGGCCAAGAGATCATTATATACTTCAACAACAATACTATATGATGACCAATTCTGATGGATCTGGCCATCCTCAGCAATGAGATCAACCATATCATTTCAAATGGAGCAGTAATGAACTGAACCAGCTACACCCAGAGAAAGAACTCTGGGTGATGACTAAAAACCATTACATTGAATTCCCAATCCCTATATTCAGGCCCACCTGCATTTTTGATTTCCTTCACAGGCTAATTGTACAATATTTCAGAGTCCGATTCTTTTTGTATAGCAAAATAACAGTTTGGTCATGTATACTTATTGTGTATCTAATTTATATTTTAATATATTTAACATCTACTGTCCATCCTGCCATCTGGGGGAGAGGGTGGGGGGAAGGAGGAGAAAAATTGGAACAAGAGGTTTGGCAATTGTTAATGCTGTAAAGTTACCCGTACATATAACCTGTAAATAAAAGGCTATTAAATAAAAAAAAAGAGAGAGAGAGTAGGGTCTGGTTCATTTTTATCCTTATGTCTATAACACTTAGTGCATTGACATGCATAGGAAACACATATTAAATATTTGCTCAATAGGAACATATATTGAAAAAGAAGTTTTATTGATATTCTTATATTCTGTAAATTTCCTCTATATGCCTCCCCTCCCCACTCCTAGGAAAAAAATCAAGAGATCAAAGAAATTTTTTAAGGAAAAAATACAGAGGATGAAAGATAACTTCTCCAAGCAAAATGGATCAATCTGTGCTCTCCAAACAGATGCAATTTATCCATATCAATGATATCTTCCATTTCTACTTCTGCACAGAAATGGGGGGAAGTTTCTTCTTTGTGGCCACACTTGTTCTTTTTAATTTTGTAGCATTTATTTTCTACTGTTTTGTGGTTATTGTTGTTGTTTCTCTATTTGTATTATTATCATCACTATGTAATGCCTCCTTCACTCTGCATCAGTTTAGGCAAGTCTTCTTATGGTTTTCTGTGATTATCATATTTGACAGTTCTTAGTATACAATAATATTACAATACATTCATGTACTACAATGTGTTTAAGCAATCTTTGTTCCAGGGGGCATCAATTTTGTTTCAAGTTCTTTACTACTACAAAAAGTGTGGTTATAAGTACTTTAATATATGTCTACTAGTGAAATCTTTAGGTTAAAAAATTATTAATTTTATTTGCATAATTCAAAATTGTTTCCTAGAATGGTTATGCTAATTATCAGCCCGAGCAACAATGTATTAGTGTATCTATATCTCTACAACTCCTTTAAGAGTAACTATTCTCATTTTTATCATCTTTTTCAATTTACTGACTGTAAGATAAACCATAGAGTGGCTTTCAATTGCATTTTTCTTCTTAGTAATTTAAAGCATTCTTTCATATAATTGATCATAGCAATTCTCCTTTTGCTAGCTATTTCCCTATATCCTTTAACTGTTTTTTTCTTGGTTAATGACTTTTGGTTTTATAATGCTATTAGTTTTCATATCTCTTAGATACCAAACCCTTATCTGCAATAAACATTATTTTCTTCCATTTCAACCACTTTCTTTCTTATTCTATATACATATGTACTTATGCAGAAAGTTTTCAGTTATCATATAATAAAAATTATCTGTTTTGTCTCTTGTATGTTACTTTTTCCTTTGGTAAAACATATACATATTTATGCATCCACACATATATGTATACATACACACACATATATACAAATATATTATATATGTATATACACACATACATATACACATACATATGTGTGTGTCTTCTTTTCATGTTTGTGAAACACATGGGATCTCTTTCATTCTTCTCTCCTATTTTTTAATAGTGTTTTTTTTAATATTCAGGTCATGTATCCATTTTGAATTTGAATGGTATAAGTTGTTGGCATAAATCTAATTTCTGCCAAACTGCTTTCCTGTTTTCTCAGTACTTCTTAACAAATAGAGATTTCTTTCCTAAATAATTCGTGCCTTTGAATTTGTTGAATACTGAGTTATCGAGTTCCATTATTTCTGATTCTCCTTTGGCTAGTCAGGTCCATTGATCAACTTTTCTGTTTTTTAGCCAATATCAAACAATTTTATTGTCTGAGATTTATAGTTTGAGTACCATTGCCCCTTAGAGGTCAGTTGATCTAATTATCTTTCAGATAAAATTGTTAAGACCTAGAGAAGTGAAGCCATTTGTCCAAGGCCATCTAGATAGAAATAAACAGATCAAGTATTTTAACTCATATCCTCTGAGTTCAAGTTCAGTACTTTTCCCATTGTGCTACATTGTCTCTTTGCTTTATTTAAAAGTGGAAGAAACAGAAATATTCAGCAGCTGAGATCAGAGCATCTCATCAATTAGGCAGATAAATATGAATCTAACACATTTCACTATGATGAAAAGGCCAAGTGAAGAAAAATAATCCTGACTTTAAATAAGAACTCCCCTTACAGAGTCAAGTAAGAAAATAAAAGAAGAAATATGTGAAAATATTTCAAAAATGTTAAAAAAAAAAACCTCTGTCAGAGAAATACAAAGAATGTGTGTTTTTTTTTTTTTTTGTTAAAACAAATATGGAATCCTTCTTGAATTTGCATGACAGCTTTGCCCAGGGGCATTGTTAATCTTCTGTGTCATTCCAATTTAGTATATGTGCTCTGTATAAAGAATGATTAGTAAAGTATTATTTATAGCACAGGTGACTCTGAGCTTTAACTCAGGCTAATAAGATCTTGGTCCTATTGGGCCAGTATGTTGCAATGATCTGTGAATTTGATAGAAATTTCCTCACGATAAAGAAACACAGAATATTAAGGACTTTAGAGATTATTCTGTCTGATTCTCTCATTTTTATATATGAAGAAACAAAAGTCCTAGAAAGTCACAGAATCACAGAATTTTAGAGGTGAGAGAAATCTTAACAACTATTCAGTCCCACAAACACACACAAAAAATTCTACCATAACACTACATGACAAGTGATTAGCCTGTCTCAATTTGAGGACCTCTAAGTGGGAAGAATTCACCATTTCTTAAAGTATTCCATTCCACTTTTGGACAGCTCAAATTACTATGAGGTTTTCCTGATATCAAGTTTTAAATTGTACCTTTGATACTTTAATTGCTCTTGGTTCTGACCCTTGAGGTCACCCAGAATAAAATTGATTGCCTCTCCAGGTGACAGCTCTTAAAATACTTGAACTGCATATCCCACCCTCATTCCTCTAAAACTCTTTCCCCCAAGCTAAACATAATCAATTCTTTCAATACAGTATGAACTTAAGAAATTTTACCATACTGGTTGACCTTTATGGACATATCCCAACTTTTGAATGTTCTTCTTGAAATATGGTACTCAGAACTCCATACAGTATTCCAGCTACATTCTGACAAGAGCAAAGTAGCTATGCCTCTCTTTATATTGCTCAAGATCACATTAGGTTTTAAGCTTGCCAATCATATGACTGAGTCAAATTATGTTTTCACTTCTCTAAATCTCTTAATTTTGTTTTTCAGAAAATGGGTATATAACCAAATCTTCTTCATCTTGTTGATTTTCATCTTGTTGATTTTTTACATACCTAAATGCAAGACGTGACATTTGATTCTTTTTGAATTTCATCATATTAAGTTAAATCTAATACTCTAACTGGTCAAGATCGAATCCAATAAGACAATTGTTATATAAAACTGGAAAAAGCACGTGTCTCAGTGTACTCTAGTTATATTGTGTTGAGATTGAACCATTAAGAACTTTTTGAGTTTAGTTATCCAATCAGTTCTGAATCCAGTTAGCTGAATTATAGTCTAGTGCACATCTCTTCATTTTCTCCACAAAAAATAGCAGGAAGTATTTTGTTAAAAACTTTGATAAAAATCTAGATAAACTATATTTAGAGAATTTTTCTCATTTACTTGGGCAAATGAAGTAAATATGGCATGACCTCCTTGGTGATGCCATGAATAGCTCTGTGTAATTACTTCTTTCCTTTCTCAATGTTTGCCAACCATCTCTTCAATGACCCATTCTAGAATTTTCCTAATAATTGAAATTGAACTCTTTGGCTTATAGTGAATATTTTTCTTCTTTTTATTAAGCACCTACTCTTGCTAGATAGGTATCCTTGGGATATAAACACAAACAAAAAGAATGAATGTCTATCCTTAAGATGATTATCTACCAATTAAGCAAGGAAAAACAATAAAGAAGTTGATTATCTACCAATTAAGGAAGGAAAAACAATAAAGAAGAGATGAAAATGTAGGAGAAGGTATTCAATGATGCTATGATGATGAAGTCTAGAGAAGACAGAACCATAGGTAGTAAGGGAATGAAGCATGCAACCCAATTCATCTCCAAAACTATGGTACTGGAAGGAACTCATCAATAAAATAAAAGAGCTTATGTGGTAGATGTGAGGAGACTCCAGAGGATGAGGGAAGTTCCAGGGTGAGAAGGCAATTTATATAATGATATATGAATTGTATTTATAATATATATATAAATTTATGTTAGAGATTATAAAATAACATTAACTGGTAGAATTTACTTGTAAATCCATCTAGAGTTTCTTCCTCTTTGGGAATTGATATGTGACTTAATATCTTTTCCCAAAATTTATTTTTTTCCCCTTATAATGTCAACCTAAATATATTTTATTTTTGTAAACAATTGGCCATTTCATTTGACTTGTCTGTTTTCTTAACATATAATTGATCAAAATAGTTTCTAATATTTCCTTTTATTTCTTTATTTGCTGTGAACTCTCTTTTTTCAATTTTGATATTGATTATTTGGTCATTCTCTTTCTCTCTTCTCTCCTCAATTAAACTAATTAATGGTTGAATCTATTTTAGAATGGTCCCCCCCCCAAAAAAAAACTCCTAGTTTTTATTTATCAATGTCTCTTCTTTTTAGTTTTTCATTCTCTTTTTTGGATTTTAAGAATTTCTATTTTGTTGTTTAGTGGGGATTTCTTAACTTGTTATGTTTATATTTTTTCTAATAATTATTAAGTTGCACACCAGATTCATGGAGCTATTCTTTTTGTTGTTGTTGATGAAAATGTTAACACATATATAATTTTCCCTAATGACAAACACCTATATTCCAAAAATTTGTTTTCTCAATTAACTCTATTACTAATTATAGCTTAACACAAAGAGAAAAAATATCCCCCATTTTTTTTCTAGTGGATTCCGAAAACTAATGTATCCAAAAATGGAAGTCCCAGGCAGACAAGATCTCTAGAAGTCTTTGTAAATGCAAAAAGCTCATTATCTCAAATACACCTCCACTTGTAGCAAATAGTCTAGCTTTATTCTCCCAGAGCAAGAAGTATCCTTAAGATGTTGAAGTGTGTCTTTTCTAATGTTATCAGCTCATACCATATTCTGAGGAAGTCCCTCCCATTTAACAAATTAGCATACATTAATTTTTAATAAGTGTATATTTACTATGAATACATAGAAAGAACAAAAGTGCCAACATTTCCCCCTTAAATTTGGAATGCATATTCTTATGTAAATCATTTCAAACTCAGGGAGAGTAGACTAAGATAGTGCGTTTTACATAGCGTTGGTCCTACCAAGTTCACGTCCAAATGTGGTATCCTTGCTGCTTTAGTCTCTGTCTCAGCAATTTATGAAATGGAACTTCAAGACCTGCTTCCACAAGCACCAATGTCAGACTGATTGCCTGCAAAGTCATAAGAGATTTCACCCTTAGACCTTATGCTGTTTTGGTTTTCTGATTTTTCAAAATGAACTCTCTTTTACTTAAAATAACAGAACAAATGATAAGGCAAAAAAATCAAAGCCAGTCTCCATAGGTCACATGTCATCCAGATTCTATAATTCTGTAATTCCTTATAAAATTCCCAGTTAATTTTTAATGCTTTCTTCACAGGTTCTTCATTAAGCCTTGTTTCTCAGATATATAAAGAACTGAGTGAAATTTACAAAAATACAAGTCATTCCCCAATTGATAAATGGTCAAAGAATATGAAAAAGAATTTTTCAAAGAAATCAAACCTATCTGTAGTCATATAAAAATCTTCTAAACTACTACTGATTAGAAAAATGCAAATGAAAAGAACTCTGAAATACTGCCTCATATTCATCAGATAAGCTAATATGACAGGAAAGGAAAATAGATAAAGGTTGGAGGGGATGTGGGAAAACTGGGGCACTAATACACCATTGGTGGAGTTGTGAAGTGATCCAACTAATTTTGGAGAGCAATTTGGAACTATACATAAAGGGCAACAAAAATGTACATGTCCTTTGATCTAGCAATACCAATACTAAGCTACATCCCAAAGAGATAATTAAAAAAAGGACCTAGGTGTACAAAAATATTTCTAGCAGCTCTTTTTGTAGCAGCAAAGAATTGAAAATTGAGGAGATGGGGCAGCTAGGTGCTGCAGTGGATAGAGCACCAGCCCTGAAGTCAGGAGGATCATCGTTCAAATCTGGTATCAGATACTTCACTCTTCCTAGCTGTGTGACCTTGGGCAAGTCACTTAGCCCCAACTGCCTCAGGAAAAAAAAGAAAAGAAAATTGAGGAGATGCTCATTGATTGGGGAATGGTTGAACAAGTTGTTGCATGTGAATGTAATGGAATAGTACTATGCTATAATAAAAGGTTTTTTAAATCTTTTCCCACTAGCAAACTTTTTTTGCCAGAGAAATTTTTATGTGCCCTAGATTCAAATCTGAGCCAAGGTATTCTGATAGCATTTATGCGTGCACAGTGCAAAGCATGTATGTTGTATGTTTAGAACCAAGGTTTTTGGTTGATTCTCTAGGATTTTCTAAATATATCATTACATCATCTGCAAAGAGTGATAGTTTTATCACCTAATTCCTTTAATTTCCATTTCTTTTACTATTGTTAATACCAACATTTCTAGTACAATATTGAATAATAGTGGTGATAATGGGTTCCCTTGTTTCATCTCTGATCTTACTGAGAATACATTTGGCTTCTCTCCATTATATATAATGTTCCTTATCATTTTAAGGAAAACCCCATTTATTCTTATGTTTTCTAGTGTTTTTAATAGGAATGGGAGTTGTCTTTTGTCAAAATGCATCTATTTTCATTTATTGAGATTACCATATGATTTTTTCGCTATTGATATGGTCAATTATGCCAATAGTTTTCTTTACATTAAACCAGTCCTGAATTCCTGATGTGAATTCCTCATCTGCTTGTAATATATAACCTTTATGATATAGTGCTCTAATCTCCTTGCTAGCACTTAATTTAAACAAGTTTGCATCAATTTTCATTAGGAAGATTGAACTTTATTTTTCTTTCTCTGTTTTGAATCTTTCTGACAGGTATCAGCCCCATATTTATATTATTTAAGTAATTTGGTAGGGAATCTTCTTTTCCTTGAGGGAGTGTGTGTTAATGAAATAATCATTTGTTCCAATCAATAATTATCAGAGGCACTTCAAGAACCAAGACTTTTGCTCTAGCTCTTGTTCATTTTTTTGGGTTTTGATGGCTTAGAGTGAGTATAAATAGCAACTATTACTGTTCTTGATAGAAATTCTGAAGGTCTTCCCCTCCTGGATTGATTTTGGGAGTTCTTCAGAGGGTTCCTTTCTCACTCTGACATCTTGGCATTGGAAGTTTCCTTAAAAGTCTAATGATGAAACATGCTAGCCACATCTAGAGAAAGAACTGATGCCATCTGCATCCAGAGAGAGGATTGTGGGGACTGAGTGTAGATTACAGCATAATATTTTCACTTTTCTTGTTGTTGTTTGCTTGCATTTTATTTTCTTTTATGTTTTTCCCTTTTTGATCTGATTTTTTTATTATGCTGCATGATAATTGTGGAAATATGTAAAGAAGAATTGCACATGTTTAACATATATTGTCTAGGGGAGATAGTAGAGGGAAGGGAGAGGAAAATTTGGGACACAAGGTTTTGTAAAGGTGAGTATTGAAAATTATTTCTGTATGTGTTTTGAAAGTAAAAAGATTTAGTCTAAAAAAAGAAAAAAAAGAAGTGATGGGGGCTAGTGCAGATTGATGCATGCTGTTTTCACTTTTTAAACTTTTTTCATTTTTTATCTTTTGTCCTGTTTTTTTCTTTCACAACTGACTAATATGGAAATGCTTTACATGATTGTACATATATAACCCATACCAAATTGTTTGCTGAGTTAGGGGAGAAGGAATGGAGGAAAAAAGGAGAAGATTTGGAATTCGAAATTTTATTTTTAAAAAATGGGTGCTAAAATTGTTTTTACATGTAACTGAAAAAGTGAAATACTATTTAAAAGAAAAAAGAAATATGTAACAAATAAAAATGCAATAAAATATTGATAGTGTTGAAAAGATTCTTTATTTAATATAATCTACATTTTATTCTTGTTAGTAAAGAATCTATATTTCTTTTTTTTACTGAGGCTTTTTTGGACTAATATGTGGTTAATTTTGAAAGATGTAACACATTGCTGAGAAATATGCATCTCCTTTCAATTCTCATTTAGTAATAACAAAATCTTTTGTCATATCTAACTTTTCTTAAATTTTATTCATGTCCTTAACTTTTTTCCTATTAATAATGCTATTAGATTGTTTAGGTCAGAGAAGGTTTCATTGAGGTTCCCTATGATTATAGTTTCATTATATTTTCACTGTTTACTTCTTTCTATATATTCATTAATTTTACCTTTATTTAGATGTTATAATTCATTGAATATATTTTAAGTATATAAATGTCTCAATTGTATTTTATTTTTTTCAAATACATGCAAAGATAGTTTTCAACATTCACTTTTGTAAAATTTTGTGTTCCAAATTGTTTCTTCTTCCTTTCCTTACCTGTTCCTTCTCTAAGACAGAAAGCAAGGTTAAACATGTACAATCATTTTAAACATATTTCTATATTTGTCATGTTATGCAAGAAAAATCAAATTAAAAGGAAAATTCATGAAAAAGAAAATGCAAACAACAATATAAAAGATGAAAATGCTATCCTTTGATTCACATTCAGTCTCCATAGTTCTCTCTCTGGATGTGGATAACATATCAATTTATTGTTTATGTTTTTTTCAAGCATAATTTACTTTATTTATCTCTTTTAATAGTCTTTTAAAATTTTTTTGATACTGAACAGTTTATTATTAAAAAAAACTTTGCAGATTTTCCCCTCATATTGATATACAGGATGTACAGAATGCTTTAAATATTTTAACTTATTTTATTTGAGATCATGATTACTACTCCTGATTTTTAAGTTCAAGTGAAGAATAATAAATTTTGCTTCAGTCTCTTATTTTAACTTGTGTAAATGTCTGTTTCAAATGTGTTGCTTATAAAACAACATATTTTAGGTTCTCTTTCTAATCAAATTCTGCTGCCCTCTTTTGTTTATGAGTGAGTTCATTCCATTTACATTCAAGGTTTTCTTATTAATTTATATTTCTCTTCTTCCTATTGTCTTAATATATTTTATTCTCTTTGTTTTTTGCTTTGCTCTTTTCAAAGGAAAAGTATTGGTGAAAAAGCAATGTGTTTAACATTAGAGATGTTAAATTTTTGTAATACCATTCCACTTCACTGCTACTCTTCTATTCAGGTATTTCCTAATCAAATAGCATTTTTCTTCCCTTTCTTCCCCTCTTAATGATGTATACTTCCAAATTGGAGTTTGTTTTGATTATGACTAACACCTTCCAACTCTCCCTCCCTTAATTCTATCTTTTTGTTATGAAAATGAAGTTCAAGTATAGGGTACTCTCCCTCTCTACTTCTTTCTCCATATTTATATAGTCTTAAGTCTCAATTTTTTCTTCTTTTCTTCCCTAGAGTATTCCTTTTTACTTATTTTTTCTACCTTTTTCTTAAGATGATCAAAATATACACAAATAGGTTATTTTATTTACTCACTCTATAACCCTTGATAATATTAGGACTCTGAGAGGACACTTGTTTCTCTTTTTTTCTATTCAGATGCAAACAATTCACTATCCTCTGCAATTAATCAAATACATTTTCCTTTTTTTTTCTTTTTCTTTTTTTTGCATTTCAAATTACTTACTTAGTTCTGATTTTTTCCATCAGGAATATTTGTCCTCTTTTTCAAGGCTTCTTAAACATTTTCCATTTGCAATTCCTTTTTGCCTGAGAAATTTGTATGTGAACCCATGTATATAGGTACATAAAATAGTTATAAAAATAAACCATTTACTGATTATAAATCATAATTTGGTGACCCCCATGTTCATTTATATAAATCTATATAAGGTTGGAAACCATAGTTTAAGAAACTTTGCTCTATTTCATTAAAAATTCATATTTCCCCATAGCATTATACTCAGTTTTGTTAAGTTATTCTTAGATGTAAATTTTTATCATTTGCCTTTTGTAAGAACATGATTTATTCTATCTTTTTCTTTGCTACCAATATAAAGGCACTATATAATCCAGACTGTGAATCTATGATGCTTGAATTCTTTTTTCTAGCTATTTGTAGTATTTTTTTTTTTTTTTTACTTTGAAACTCTGAATTTGAGAGATGGCATTTCTGTGAGTTTTCATTATGATGTTTCTTTTAATAACTAAGTAGTTTATTCTTTTAATCCCTTTTGGTCTCTAGTTCTAATAAGTTCAAACAGTTTTGTGCCTGCCTGTCTTCCTTTCTTCCTTCCTTCCTTTCTTCCTTTCTTCCTCCCTCCCTCTCTCCTTCCCTTTCTTCTTTCCTTCTTTCCTTCCTTTCCTCCTTTCTTCATGTCTTTCTTTTCTCCTTTCTTCCTTTCTGTCTTTGTACTTGGATCTGTATGTGACCTTTATATTTTGAAATTAATTTAATTTTTTCAGTTAACAATCATTTTTATTTCTTTGTCCCATCACATTAAAAAAAGGAAGAAAATGCTATTTAAGAAATATTCAGTTAATCAATGTGTGTGTGTGTGTGTGTGTACATATACACATTGGCCATATTAAAAAAAAAGTCTCATTCTCAACCCTGAATACATCAACTCACTATTATGTATTGACTAGCATTCTTCATCAGTAATCCTCTAGAATAATTGTTAGTCATAGCATTGATCCATGTTCTTAAGCCTTTCAAAGTTGTTTTTCCTTATAATTTTGTTCTTAATTCATACATCATATTGCCTTGTTCTATTCACTCCACTCTACATTAGTTCATATATGGCCTGCATTAGTTCATATATGGTCTCCCAAGTTCTCTGAAATTATATATTTCATAATTTCTTTCAACACAAGAATATTCTGTTACATTAATATTCTGTAATTTGTTCAGCCATTGTCCATTTGATGGGCATTTTCTTACTTTCTAATTCTTTGTTACCACAAAAAAAATTGGCATACATATTTTTGTACTTATGGATTCTTTTTCTCTTTTTGGATTTCTTTGAGATACGTATAGGCCTAATAGTGATTTCTTGAAATATGCTATCTGGGTTTTCTTTGTTATGTTTTGTTTTTTTTTTTTTGGTGGGGAATCTAGTCATTCTTAGATTATCTTTCCTAGACTTATTTTCCAGATCATTCTTTTTGGTGGGGAAGAGAAGAAAGGTAGTACATACCTTACATTTTCTGTTTTTTTGGTCTTTCGTTTTTGTTCAAATATTTCTTTTTTTCCTAATGAAAATCAGAGCTGCCCAAGGACAAAAATTATTGATTATGGTTTGTTTGATTCTAATTAGCAAGGCATCTATTATATGAGGAAGATTTGGGGCCAATTATACTAAACTATTTATTTTCTTTCATTTCTTTCTTTGATAGCTTTCATTTTCTTTGTCCTTCTTTCCTCTAGCACTTTTATTTCCTTAATAATATCATTTGAAAACTCTGACCTCATATTTTCCTAGAATTCTAGAACTTCTGTCATAATGTGTTTTTGTTTGAAGCTTCATTTGAAGATGTTGTAGAATTGTTCTCTTTTTAGGGATTTGTGACTTGGGAGTTGCTGGTTCCATAATATTCCCTGTATCTCTTGAATTTTATTTTGTTTACTAATTTTTCCCACCTTATTTTATGAATCTGGGCTTTGTGTAAAATAAAGGGCCTTTTCAGTTCTGGAAGGAATGATGGGGCCTTGTTTAAATCTGATATTTATTATCTGGAGTCCTGCCAATGCTTCTTCATTGTATTCTTCATGGTCCTCAGAGGGAACTCAAAACAGTGAATCAAACCAGAACAGTCTGATTCAGGATACACCCTGATCATGCTTTTGCAATATAAGACCTTTCAGATTTCCATCCTTCAGCATGGGATCAGAGAGAGGTATATGTCATTGGTTAGTTCCTGATTTGTATGCTGGAAAAGTTCTGTGTACTGTACTCTAAGGCTGTGAATTTTCTAACTGGACTCTGGTTTCAAACTCTCTCTTTGTCAAGACCTGAACTGAGAAAATGCATTTATTATGGTTTCTCCTTGAATTCCTTAATTATTTATTTCTTCGTCTGTTGCCCTTTTTCATCCTTGCTTGAATAGTCAGGTAAAAGCTGGGTTGTTCTACACCTATTCACTCTGTCATTGAGAGGATTTTTCCTGACATTTTTTTATCGGACTGTTCTATACTCTTACAATCCATCGTCAATTATTTGGTCTTGCTTCTATCATCTGTATATTTCTTTTAAAATTTAAGTGAGATGGTGAGTTTTCTGTACTTCAGATCAGTCCCTTGAGATAAATTTTACTTTTCTTTCTCATTGGAATAATTTCCCTTTGTTTCTTCACAGAATGATCAGAATTTTATCATTGGGCTTCTCTTACTCTCCTGATTGACTTCTATTGTGCCATATTAGTCCATAGAATACTGCCTATTTATCTTTCTTATGAATTATTTGAAAAATCTAGGCATAAGTTTGTATTTTCTCTCTTTGAACATATCTTCTATGAAACAGTGGTCATTTACTTGCTCCCGGTGTTCCCATCATTTGACTTTAGCAGTCAGTTCCTCTATGTTAGTGAATATCAACTCTATTGATATAATAATAGAATTGTATTAGCTAAATTATATATAGCTAAAAGGGTTCTTAGATGCCATATACATGCTGCCCCTTTTATAAGTCCCCCTTGTTGGTTCCTCTTTAATTGTACAAAATTGTACAGTTTGTACAAAAAATTTGCTTTTGGCACAGAATCACAGAGCAAGATTCTGCATAATCAACATCCTTTACCCCTAGTATGTTATGCCTCTACATAAGGCTTGTGCTTTGTTTCCCAAAGTCCTCATCTATTTTTTTCTTCTGTCTAGATAGTCAATCAATTATGCAAATGACAAAATCAGTTCTGTATCTTCTTCTACCAACCCTCATTTAATTATTCTCCATCACGCTTTCTGGATTTCCTTATAAGAGCATGCTTTCTTAATTCATCTCCCTCCTTCCTTTTATTCCTGCCACAAAACACCTTTTTTAAACACACCTGTTTCTTTTAAATAATGTATATCCATCTGAAACCATGGTCCAATTATGTTTTTTATACACTGATTCATGCTTTTCTCTTTCTGAATAGATGATAAAGCAAGATAGAGCCATTCTAATCATTACAATCATCATTATGTTATATTGGTCTTTAAAATCAGTAATTTTAAAATGGAAAGAACTTGATAAAAATCCATCACAGAAATATGAGACCAATTAAAATTGCAATTTAATGCAAAAAAGATCATTATTATTAATAATGACATAGTAATGCAATGGTACTAGCAAGGAATGTGGATCAGCCAGTTTTCCTGTTTTTTGAGGATCTTCATGGCAGCTGATTATGCATCACTCATTATCTACCCCTCAAACAAATGGTATGATAGATTTTGAAGCTTGGAGAAGTACTCATGATCACCAATAACTCAGTTCTCTATCAATCAAATATCTCAATTCAGGCTCTTATCTGATTAGCAGCTCCTTTCTTTTCTGTCCCTTGTATATGTTCCATTAAATCAAAAGGTCATGACTTGGAGAGTATAAAGCATAAGCACACTACTTTTTCTGTAGGTTCATTATTTTGATTTTGTTTTTATTTTCATTTCCAAATTCTTTCCCTCCTTCCACTCTTTACCAACCTATTGAAGAATAAAGAAATATGATGCCCATTATATCAATGAAATCATGCAAAACAAATTTCTGCATTAGACATGTCATAAGCATTTTACTAACAGAACATTCACCACCTTCATCTTAGACTTCAATCCCCATTCATTCCCATGCTTTCATACCCAAGATAGTGAGGAAAGTCTTTAAGGGGAGAGACTGTTTTTCTCTGTATTCCTAGCATTTAGTATAGTCCGTGGAATATAGTGAATGCTTAATAAATGTTTTTTTCTTTAATCTGTTTGAACCCTTCAGTACATTCATTTTAGCCTGTGTAATGACATTACTATTACAATAACAAGCCCAGTTCTTCTATTTTGCAATATGCAATGATATAACTATGGAAACTTTCTGGAGGAGAAACTCTTTCAAGGAGTTGTAGCTTTCATAGGTGATTCCAAATTATCTTTATCTCTATGAAAGTGCTTGAGAACTTAGTGATTATTACTGAGAACAAGAATGGGTAAGTGATCGCTCCATGAACCACTTGGACTTCATCTGTTTCCATCATTTTTCCATTCTTTTTGAGCATACTACTGTGCTATCCCATCAGAATGCATAGGGTAGCTTAAAAAAAATCAACTAAAGCCTGTGTGGGCAAGAAAAAATCATATCTATCAAACCTGATACCTGGCTGATTCAGCCCATCTCCTGCAAACCAAGCTAATGGCATCATGCCACCTAGAAGTTTTGAAATGGAATTCACCAAAAAGGCAATATTTGAAGTATTTCAAACAATTATTGGAAAGAACCCATATCAATCAATTAGTACCTAGGAGAGATGACCTTAAAAACTGAAAATGTGGGAGCCTTGTAAAGATTTTGAGCTTGAGAAGCAGGGGGTAATTCATTTTTGTTTCTGTATTCACAGTGCTTAGTACAATGCCTGGCATATAGTAGGCACTGAATAAATGCTGGTTGATTTTATTCCATCTTAAACTTTTTGATCATTTAACTCCTTAAATATCTGACCCTCTTGATCTTCCTAGCACTTGTATGACTGCTTTGGGAGTAGAGTTCTGTAGCATTGCAACCCTAGTTAATTATAATTCTTCCTCTGACACTACCATTATTTCTAGCATCTAGAAATTATAGTTTCCATTTCCCCTTTTTTTTTCTTTCCAAATTTTCTCCCCAAGCTGAAACCCTGCCAAGGCGAATTTTCAGGATCAATACTTCCTAACCTGTAGAAGAGGATTCCTGATAGGAGAGGCATGAAATTGTTGCAAGAAGTCCAAGACTATATATCCATATCAAGCACTGACATTGCAATCTATATTTAAGTCCAAAAATGGCAGCACTTCTCAAGATAACAAATAAGTAAACATTTCTTATAGATTGAGAAAATAGACTGTCATATATATATGTTTATATATATTCCCTTATTTTTCAAATATCTGAAAATATTGTTGCAATTAAAATATGTGAATCTATTTAAACATTTTATGAAGTAATGTGAGATTATAATTAGAAGTTCATTCCTGAAGAATAGAAGAAAAAATGCATCTATATCTCCTAGCACACATAGTCCACAGGTGAAGAACTGTAGACATGGAACATGGTATACACTGTCAAGCTTAGTTGATGTGTTGGTTTTGGCTGAACTATATTCTTCTTTCATATCTATCTCTATATCCATATCTATCTCTGTCTCTACATCTATGTATATATGCATGCAATATATATATATTTTTTATTTTAAAATAAATTTTATTGACAATTTATATTTTCTATCACCAGAATTTCTACTAAAATTCCTTCCCAGAGGACCAAAAACCCAACCCATATAACAAATAATATTTCTTAACAAAAAGAAAAAAAAAGGACACAAAAAATAATCCAAACCAATCAAACTTATTGAGAAAATCTGAAAACATATATAATGTATTATAGTGAAGGACCTTCCATCTCTGTAAAGGAGAGGGGATTGGGTGGAAAGAACAGGGATGAATGTGTTGGAGCTCGATTGTACTAACTCAGAAAAACTGATTATTAAATTTTCAGTGTGAATATCTAAACATTAGAAATCAGTAAATCAGCTAATGCTACAAATCAGGACTTGATTTATTACTTTGTTGATTGTCTAGACTTAATAAAATAAGTTGGAAGATGTTAATAATGCAGATTAAATTTAACAATGTATAATGTTTTCTTGAGAACTTATTAAACATATAACATCATACTCCTAGATGGGAGTGTCTTTTTATATCTTTACTTTGGGACTGTGCTTATTTATAACTTTGCATTATTTATTTTTGATTGTCTTATATTTATACTTTGTAGTAATTGCATATTGTTTTCTTGGCTCTGCTTATTTCATTCTGCATTAATGCATATGAATCTTTTAACTGTTCCTTGGTATGTATCATCATATTCATTGTTTCTTGCAGCATAGTAATATTCAATTACCTTCATGTGACACAATATGTTTAGCTCAGCTAATGAGCATCTACTTCTCTACAATCTTAAAAAAAAAGAGCAACTAGCAATAAGATATGTTTTTAAGATAAAGACAGCTAGGAAAGGGGCTCTAAGGAAAGTGAAGTGAATCACTTGTGGGGAGTGACAGAGTTGTAAGGACAGAAATCTTCAAAGGGGTTTAGTGGAGGAAAGAACTAAGGATAAGAGTGGAGAATTAAAGGACTCAGGGACTAGTGGTACCTGACATGAACAAAAGAGGCCATGGTAAGGAGCATTGATGTTCTGGACCAAACCTCAACCTTCTCACTTGAAGAAGTCTACACAGTTGTAAGATTGTATAGGCTTGTGAGAAGTGGATGATCCATTAAGGGAGCAGATTCATTTTTTTCTATAAGATGAAATGCGAATCTTTTCAGTGAATTTGAAAGTGTATTTTGTAATTTGAAAGTGAAATTATTTTATACTTTGAGCATTGTGAGCTTGAATGCTTCCACTGGGAACTGGAGCACACCCTGAGTGGAAGAGATGTGTGTGTGTGTGTGTGTGTGTGTGTGTGGTGGGGAGGGATAGACTTGTCTGATACTGATTAATGCGCCAAGATTCCATCTACAAAAGTGCAACAGACCAGAGAAGTAAGAGGTCCCTACTGTGAATATGTACTTTTTATATCTGGAGCAACACCAATATAAGAATTGCACACTAAAATCCTACTTGAATGTTTTATCACTTAAAGGCAATGGTAGGTTCTCAAAAGTTAGGTCAGTGGGACATAAGATTCAGAAATTCTTGCCAACTTGGAAATGCTGCAGCTATAAGATAGGTCTAATGATGTACTCTATATCTGCAATCCAAGAAACTGCCTGGCTAAGTTTGGAGCAGTACTTCATCAGAGGGTTGGCAACCAGTTGAACTATTGGCCACAGAAACTCATTGAAACCATCTATTAAGTAATGGAGAGAGAGGTCGAGATCTGAGTTTATTGAGGAAGCTCTCCCACCAATGAAATCAATGATGTTTCTTTCTTTTTTTTTAATTATAGCTTTTTATTTAGAAGTTATATGCCTGGGTAATTTTATAGCATTGACAATTGCCAAACCTTTTGTTCCCATTTTTCCCCTCCTTCTCCCCAATCCCTCCCCCAGATGGCAGGTTGACCAATACATGTTAAATATGTTAAAGTATAAATTAATTACAAAATAAGTATACATGTCCAAACCATTATTTTGCTGTACAAAAAGAATCGGACTCTGAAATAGTGTACAATTAGCCTGTGAAGAAATAAAAAATGCAGGCGGACAAAAATAGAGGGATTAGGAATTCTATGTAATGGTTCTTAGTCATCTCCCAGAGTTCTTTTGCTGAGTGTAGCTGGTTCAATTTATTCCTACTCCATTAGAACTGATTTAGTTCATCAATGATGTTTCTTAAAAAAAATTTAGGTGGCATGATAATAGCATAATGAACCTATGGAATCAGAAAAGTTTAGATCCTGCCTCTGTTGCTTAGTTGTATGACTTTGCATGGGTGTTTTACCTCCTTAGAGTCTCATTTTCTTCATCTATGATATGAGGGGATTGAATTATGTGGCCTTTGAGGTTCCTTTCAGCTCTAGATTTATAAGCCTCTGAGAATAGACCTTGATATTTTTATATAATGATAAAATTATAAATGTCAGTATTTTTCTATTTTTATTCTTTTAATTTCATTTTCTTAATACTTCCATTTAAGAAATAAAGTCATGAAGTGTGTGTCTGACATTTAAGACATTGGTATAGGAAGTTTCTTTAATGGTCCTTAGCATAGTTACTTATCATTGTCTTCGTTATTCTTCTTATCCTCATGATCAAATATTTATTTAGGACCTAATTCTATGTTTCAGTGTTAGAGAATCACAGGGTTTGAGAAGTGAAAGGGACTTTCTAGTTTAATTAACCCATACTCAAAAAGCATTCCCATTATAATAAACCCATTAAGCAATTATCCAATCTTTCCTTGATTATTCCACAAAATAATAGGAATAAATTGGAAAAATAGGAAAAATCCACCATCTTTTGAGGAAGAGTGTTTACTTTTGGACATTTGTAAGTCTTTAAGAGTTCCTGCACTATTGTGCAGGAAATCAGATCTGGAATTTAATTCAAACTCTGCTATTAGGTGATAAAGTAGATACAGTACCAGGCTTGGAGTAGGAAGATCTGAGTTCAAATCAGATTTGACAGATCTGACAGAACTGACTGAATAACCAGTTGAGAAAACTGAAGCAGATAGTGAATGGTTTGCTTAGGGCCACACAGCTAGGAGTAAATGTCTAAGATTAGATTAATCTTCTGTACCACCTAGCTGCTTAGATACAATTTATGAAAGCATCTTGAAAAATTAAGTTCTAGAAATGTAAAGTTTTGTTATAAAGCCACTTGTTTCTTTATACTGCTTCCTCTTCTCATCTGTTAGATAAAAGTGCATTAGCTTCTTTTTTTATTTTTTATTTTTTGCATTAACTTCTTAGCTAAGAACTAAGAGTTAATCAGGACTGGATAACACTTCATGTATTGCTAATGTTTTAGTAAGTGCTCTGCATATTACATGTAGAGCTCATGTATTATGTAGAAAAGGACTGAGTAAATCTAAGTTTTACAAATAAAATTTGGGTTCTACTCCTTGCTTTGTCACTTGTTATTTATCTTATAGTTTACTGGCTAGAATTCTTTCTTAAAGACTATGCCTTAATCCCAAATCACTGGTTCTTTTTGATTGGCCAACAAAAATTCCAGGCAAGCCTCAGTTGGTTATTGTTTGGGTCCAGAGTGAATGTAAATACCAATTGGTTCTGTTTTGGCCAGAAACCCTGAGAGTCTTCCCCCTCCTAGGTTGGATTTTTTTTTTTTTGACTAAGTAAAAGAGATCATCATTTTTGCAGCATCAATTCTTATCTTGCCTAAATCACTGGGTGGGTGTTGCCTCATTCAAGTTGAGATGAATTAAACTTCAGCTTAAAAAAAAAAACAAGGTCTTGCACCACCTCCAAGGCCATCTCTAGTTGTCCTCGTTGGACTCAGATAGCTCTGGAGGGAAAAGTGAGGCAGGTGATCTTGCACTACCTCCCTCACTTTAATCCAATTCACTTACGTATCATAGCATTATCTCCCTGATGTCATGGTCTTCTATGACAACAAACTCCAAACAACAACAATAGCTATTTATATATTTATAAATGACTATTTATGTGGCCTAAGCAGCACTGGAAGGGGTAGCAGAGAAAATTCTGGAGTTGGAAGGGGAGACCTGGGTTCAAATCTTATCTTTATTGTTTAATACTTGTATGACCTAGCAGATAATGCCTAATCTTTTTGAATCTCAGTTTTCTTATCTAAAAAAGAGGAGATTTGGACTAGATAACCACTAAGATTTCCTTTCCACCATTAATCTACTATATGATCCTATGATTTAGCCTCTCTGGGTTTTGATTGCCTATTTTGTAAAAGGGATATTTTCCCTGCATGCCTCTCAAGGCTTTGTGAAGATCAAATTAGTGTTTTGTAACCATAAAATGTTATATAAATGTAAATTATTGCTATTATTAACAGTATCATTTCAGCTGTGACTCAATCAACAAATATTTATTAGTTACTTGCAATTATTAATTAATCAAACAAGCCACTTCTAAAATACTGCCTTTGCTGCTTGCATTTCATTACAATTTATCTAATTCCATTTGTTTATAACTATATGTATAAACTGGAGTAGTTGGTAAAGCAGAAGAGGATGAGTTGAAGGTTTTTCCTAGTAAGATGGAGCTTGAGCCAAGAATCTCATGGAATAATTGGGTTATTAAAAAAAAAGCTGTAGGTTAAAACAAATAGCACTTCTCACAAAAGGGCAGATCTGAGGGCAAAGAAGCAGCCAATTCCCTGAGTCAGCAAGAGTTTGGTCACTATCTTGGAGTGCCCTCTGGTTTTGAGTGGTACAGAGTCATCAGATTGCCAACACCTATTCTTTTACTATTCAATATAGCCAAGTATTAGTCATCAGCATCTATTTCTTGACTTTGACTGTAATATAAAAACTGATATTCATGCAACACTTTTGATGTATTTTCTCTTTCAATTTTCGTAGAAATTGTGAGGTCACTACTATAGGAATTTTTTGGCATGATTTCATTGATGTAGAGTAATAGTTCTTAATTTTTTTGGATCTTAAGAACTTTTAACATTCTTAAAAACTATGGAGGATTCTCAAAAAGTTCTGTTTATGTCTGTTAGATTTATAATATTAAATGTATTAGAAATTTAAAGTTCTTGATGCTTAGTAAAATGAGCCGGACCAGGAGGTCATTATATACTTCAACTTTATATATGATGATTGATTTTGATGGATATGGCTCTCTTCAACAATGAGATGAACCAAATCAGTTCCATTTGTTCAATAATGAAGAGAACCAGCTACACAAATGAGTGTGAACCACAATATAGCATTTCCACTCCCTCTATTTTTGTCTGCTTGCATTTTTGATTTCCTTTTCAGGTTATTTTTACCTTATGTCTAAGTCTGATTTTCTTGGGCAGCAAAATAACTGTATGGATATGTAAACTTGTATTGTATTTTTGTATTTAACATATTTAATACGTATGGTCTACCTGCCATCTAGGGAAGGGGGTGGAGAGAAGGAGGGAGAAAGTTGGAACAGAAGGTTTTGCAAGGGTCAATGCTGAAAAATTACCCATACATATATCTTGTAAATAAAAAGTTATAATAGGAAAAGAAATTTAAAATTCTTATGATTATTAGGAGCGTAGTTATATATCAAGAACTCTAGACATCCCTGGCTCACATTTTGAATACTGCTAGTGTAGGAAACTCTCAATAAGAAAACTCTTTCTATTGATGCTTTATAATGCATCACTTTAAGTGTAAGAGAGTTGATTTGGGTACTGGAAGTTTGAGTGACTTACCCAGCATCCTAGTATATGTCACATGCAAGCTTTGACCCTCAGTCCTCTTAACTGTGAGGCCAGTTGTCTGGTCACTATTATCAAACTGACTCTCATACTCTCTAAGTATTCTCATTACACAGTAGAGAATATTGAGCCCTACAGAATTTAAATAATTTTACGCATGGTCTCAGAGCTAACATGTATGCTAGGTAGGATTTGAAACCAGTTCTCCCTGACCAGTGTCATTTCCCTTTATGTCATACTGCCTTTATTCAGTGTTTAATGTACTATGGCATCCCTCTCTCTCTCTTCACAAGGCTGACATGGAACTGAGAAATCTTTTATCTATGCCTTATCCTTAGCTAATGGTCTACCTGGTCATTATCTCAAGCAGTTTTCAATGTTCTAAAATTTAAACAGAAAAGGAGCAGAGAAATAGGTACTATTCCTTTGTACTGGGTGGTAGCAAAGCCAGTTGGCCATTTTAAAGGATATCCCCAAACACCACCTTTCCTCAATGCAATGTTTAAAAATAAGAGCCAATAAAGTTGTGAATCCCCTAAATCATAGGGAGATTTTTTTAAGTTTCTCAATAAGTTTTTATTTTCTCTCTCCCCAATTGGAAAAAGAAAAAAAGAAGAGGAAACCCCTTCTAACAAATATGCATATTCAAACAAAACAAATTCTCCAATAGCCATATCTAAAAACATATATAATCTATCTGCAATTTGAGTCCATCCTTGCTCTATCAGGCAATGAAAGCATTCTTTATCATCAATCCTCTAGAATCATGGCTGGTCATTGTTTTAAAAGCTTTCAAAGTGATTTGCCTTCATAATGTTCTTGTTAGTATATAAATTATTCTCTGATTCTGCTCAGTGCATTGTGGATAGATTCATAGAAATTTCCATGTTTCTCTGTAATCATCTCTTTAATCATTTCTTATATAACCCAATCATTTTCATTACATTTAATTCTCACTATTTGTTCATTCCTCAAGGGTTGGGCTTCCTCAGGAGGGAATTTTCCCCACCTTACACTTCTACCTCTCCAATGTTGAAGAAGTTAGGGGATAGGTTCCCTTATGGCATAAAGTTGTTATACCATCCATGGGAACTTTGTAGGGGAAATAGCATTACTTATTACACCCATTTTACTGAAGCCCACCCTGATTAAAATTTTATGTATCTTGATACTACATTATGGCAGGGAGGTGACCCTAGACTCTTGAAGTCTTTGCCTGTAGAATGGAAGTTTTGGCATTTCCCATCAATCTGGAAACATCTTGAGTAATAAATACATATCCCTGAAATCTTAGTGCAGTCTTAAATCTTAATGTCTTGTAATTGCAATATATTCTGCATTTAATGTACTGTAATGTACTATATTTGTTGAAAGTGTGAGTTCTAGTAATAGATTGTGTATTGGCTATTCAAGAACCTGTCTTGCTACATTAAAAAAGGCTTCTGGGACTCTAAAGTGTTGCCTCTAAAGAATAATTCTTTTTTATTTTTATTTTTTGATATAGCAATTCATTAAATTCCTATTCTATAGAGTGGTTGCAAGGAATCCTTCATTGACTTCAATGCACTCACACATCTTTTGACTATTATAATCTAATGGAAAGATACTGGTTTTTAAATTAGAGAATAATATAATAATAATTAGCATTCATATAATGTTTGCAATGCACATTACAATTCTAGCTGAAGAGAAGTATGCAGTGAGAATTGGAATGATGGGACCACTTCAGGGGATTCATTCTTGGCACGAATCTGGACCTTGCTGCTTTGTATTGTTTGCTTCTCTCAGGATAAATTGGGAAGGGCAGATTCAGATCACTGGACTTTCAGGTTCCTCTGATCTCCATGTGCAGTTCTGACTGGTTGGAACAAGAATCCCCTGCCAAAATAAACTGATCAGTTCCAATCTCATTCTTATGCTGCTAACTCAAACTTTGGATACCACCTCCTTTTTCCTTTGACTGGAGGACTGGAGAATGGAGTATCAAACTCCTCCCAAAGCTTTCCTTTCTAGGGATACAAATTGGGCTTTCAACTAATTCCATTCTCTATCTTCAGCTCTGCCTAGTTCCAAGTCCATGGAACAAAATCCCTTCTGAATTTGCTCAAGCCTTTCCATATCCTTTTGTATGTTGCTTTTCTTCCTAAGATTGTAAGCTCCTTGAGGGCAGAAACTGTCTTTCTGTTTCTTATTTATATCTCCAGTGCTTAGCACAGAGCCTGACACATAGTATGTATTTAATAAATGTTTATTGAATTGCATTATATACTGTGTTACAATGTTAAAATCACTGAACTACTCTGTGAGTAGTGAGACTAATTTGTTACTTGATTCCTAAAGGTTCTTGAATATAGACAATCCCATTCTATCAAAGTACTGACCTAGGCACAAGGAAGACTCCTTCACTGAGAGGATACTGGAGGAGATTAGCAAAGGTAGGTGGGAGGGGGGGGGGGGTCACCTTTCTTGTCTCTTGATTCTTGCACTCACAGTGACTGATAGGATTATTTGGCCCTAAGAGCCTCCAACAGCTATGTATGATGTTACCTCCATGTGCTTTCAGAATATTAGAATGCATTTTCAAAGAGATGGGAAATACAAAAATTATTACCTGTCTATAGAAAATGTGCCCTTTTCTTTCCTTTGTTTTGGGGAGATGATCAGTCACCTATAAAAGCAGTGATTAGTGAGATCCTGTTTTCATTTCTGAAGCTTTCGATCACCCTGTGCCAATTGGTCTCTCAGGGAAAGAACTTTGCAATAAAGCACTTTTAAGTGGAAAACAGAAGAGTCAGAACCTTCTGGCTTCCGGGTCCACAGGAGCAGGCAGAAAGGTGGAAGGGAGGCTATACTATTGAACCTTAAAGGAGGAAGCTATCTTGCTAAGGAGAGGGTAGAGGACCATGGATGGTGAATACTGCAAGTCCAGCTGGGCTTGAGACTGGGCTACCATGGAGAGAGCACTGCTTTGGTGCCAGGAAAACCTGGGTTTTATCTCCTCTCACATACTTACTATCTGTGGCTAGTAGAATCACTTGGGGGAGTGATTCTTAATATTTTCCCATTTCTCAGGTCTCTTTTCTCTTTTTAAAAATGGAATTAATGATAGCAATAAGGTGATTATTAAGATTAAATAAGATAACATATGTAAGACTATATTCTTTGATGTGAGCTATCATTATTATTAGGTTGTTTTGACCTGTTTTCCTTAATTATGAGAAAGGGTATTAGAGTGATAGGGGTGTTTATTAGGAATAGATAGTAATATAAAGGAAAGGGAATAAGCATTTTTATAGTGCCTACTTTGGTCAATTTCTGTGCTAAGTACTCTACAAAGACTATTTCCTTTGATCTTATCAATAATCCTGGGAGATAGATGCTGTTATTGTCTCCATATCACAGTTGAGGAAACTGAGACAAGTAGAAGTTAAGTGGTTTGCCAGAGTCACATAGCCAAGCAGAGTATTGACCCTGATGTCAAAAAGACCTGAGTTCAAATGTCACTTCAGTTACCTAAGACTACCCTTGTATATTATTTCTGAAGTTATATTATTTCGTTTCCTTGTAAATAAACCTAAGGGTGAGGGGAAATATTTATGACATGGTGTTAGAAGGGGGCTTTAAGGAAAGGGATGGGAAGAAGTAGAATGGGAAGGAGAAAATATTCAGGGTTTAGTTGTATACAGAACCAAAACCAGGACAGAGTAATGAGAGCTTTGCTCCAGGGCACCACAGTAATAGAGGGCAGTGATAGCACTGGTATCATCAACCAGTCAATAAGTACTTATTAAGAACATAATGTGTTATTCACTGTGTTAAGCACTGCTGTGCTATAGCATATAGAAATAACTGAAAAGCCTGGAACCTAGTTAACAAGTATAATTAATTAAAATAGGAAGTCACTAGAAGAGAGTTTATGCACAAGCTCTTCCTAGTCCATAATATTTTGCCATGGTAGTGTCAATGGGGTACCCCAGGGACTCATTTACTCTTGAGGGTAGTGTCTTAGGGTCTTTCCAACTATGGGGCCTTTTGTCAAACTCCCAAGATCCAAGGTCTTTCCCCATCTCAACCCACAAATGGAATTTATCTTAAGATAGCTCATTTGAGGATAGCTCTCATGCAACTTTAGGGTTCTGGTGGCAGCAGCAGCAGAAATAGGAAAAAGAAGAGGAAAACAAGAAAGAGGAGGAAGAGGAGGAGGAAAAAGAGAAGGAAGAAGAGAAGGAGGAGGAGGAGGAAAAGAGGAGGAAGAAGAAGAGGAGAAAGAGAAGGAAGAGGAGGGGGAGGAAGAACAAGAGGAGAAAGGGAAAGAGGAAGAGGAGAAGGAGGAGAAGAAAAAGAAGGAAGAGGAGAAGGGGAGGAGAAGGAAGAGGACAAAGAAATGGCTAATTAGGATCAGATATAAGAGGTTCCTGAACCCTGGGAATAGGGGGACCCGAAAGAGTCAAAGACTTAGCTTCTTGAGCCTGAATTGAGAGATCAGTCAGATTTAGGTTACACTGTAAGGGAAACTCCTGAGTTGAACCACAGAATATTCTGCTGGAATAGAATTCAGCTAGATCCATTCCACTGGATGGCTGAGATCCTCAGCAGGCAATTCCTTCCAGTGTTCCCATGATTGAAGAATATCACCAAGTCTAGGGAATCAAAGACACAGTTAAATACGAGTATGGAGATGAGTAGACAAAACTTTACTTGAATTTCCTGAGAGCAAGGGGAGGAGTGAGTGAGGTGATAGGAAATCACAAGATCATAGAGTTAGATAGAACTAGAAAGAATCCTAAGAGTTCATTTAGTTTTATTTCTTCATTTTAAAGATGAAAATGGCTAAAATTAAGAGGGCAAAGATGTCTCCAAGATCATCTCGCTCTAGAATCCAGTACTCTTGCTTGTGTGGATGGTTCTAGGGACAACGTATGTAGGATTTTGGAGAAAAAACCCACAACTAAAACAAACTAAAACAAACAAGATGCATCTAGGTGTTGCAGAGCATAGAGCACCAGTGTGGGATTCAGGAGGACCTGAGTTCAAATTCCCCCTCTGACACTTACTGGCTTTATGGCTCTGAGAAGTCACTTTACCTCATCTGCCTCAGTTTTCTCATCTGTAAAATGAGTTGGAGAAGGAAATGGCAAATCACTCAGTGTCTCTGCCAAGAAAACCCCAAATGGAGTCACAAAGGGCTGGATATTACTAATTGACTAAACAATAAAAACTAAACCAAACTAAATGTGCTTTACAGTGGATTATCGTACTCAGTTTCATATATTCTGTTCCACTTTACCCATAAAGCAATTGACCCCACAAATCCTGTCTGTTCATGGTCCCAGTTTTACTTTCAAGAAATGTTTTCCATCCTAATACTTGCTCATACTCTGGAACCATTTATCAGAATAAAAGTTGTTGTCTGAAGGAATAAGCATCTCCATCCCAGAAGTTACAGAGCGGGAAGGGATTTTACAGATTATTTGTCCACAAATTCTTAAAGTCTTGTGCATTATGGGCCCCTTTGACAGCAATCTGGTGAAGCTTATGGACCTCTTCTCAGAATAATGTTTTCAAATACATAAAAATACATAGAATTATAAAGGAATCAATCACATTGAAAAACCTTATCAAAATATTTTTTAAAATAAAAGTGCAGGTGAAGGACCCCTAATATAGTCCAACTTCTTATTTTATAGATAAGAAAACTGAAACTCAGAGAAGTTAAGAGATTCACTGATTCCTAAGCCAGAATTCTTTCTTTTATATCTTGCTGCCTCCCATGACAGGGTCAAATCTGGTTAATGTCTGTGAGCAATCTGTCAGGACTCCCTATATAACTGTAAAGGAACAGTTAAGTTCAGGGGATGGAGCCCCTGAAATACTGACTATTGAAAGCCCCTCCTGCTCCAACCCCCTTTGGGTAATTGTTCTGCTCAGTTATTAATGAATATGGAGAGATGAGCTTCTGTTTCTTGTACCCCAGCATCTGGCGAACCCAGTAGGGTAGTAGGTGCCAAGATGGAACTTCAGCCTGACCTGTGTGCCTTCCTCCTCTGGGAGGCCTTAGGCAACTGTCAGAGTGAATGGGACTTCTTTTTGCCATGCTTCCTGGTGGCAGCCACGCTCTTCCAGGCTCCTGGGTAAATAACTCATGTTCTAGTCAGTGTGTGTCACAGATAGAATGTTTTCAGTGGGGTTCAATGTAATTGCTACCATCTATCACTTTAATAGCCTAATGAAGGTGAGATGTAATTAGAAAGGGTGTCACTGAAATATGGAGTTTGTTTTACAATTATCTATACAGCAGGGAGACCATCAGCACAGAACATTGCCTTTTAAAAGCCTTAGTAACATAGCATAAATGTTCTTTCCCAGCAGCTTAAAGGGACCTGTAGCGAAATCCCACTGCTTTTCTTTTCAGGATCTTTTTCTCATAGGATCAGGAGCCCATACATGGACTTAGCATCAGGAAGGACCTTAGAGGGCAGGCGGTCCAATACCCTCATTTGGCAGATGAGGACATGAAGACCCAGAGATGGAGAGGGATTTGCTTGGTGACAATAGTCCAATATGTCTGTATGTAATAGACCAATTCTTGAAGACATGCTTATAAAATGAGTTTAGAAGATTTAGAGATGAAAACGAACTTTTTTCTACTTCCATCAGGGACTTCAACAATTGTCTTTCAATCATATTCTCTTGTCAGCAACCTTTGATGTTTTCACCTTCAATGTTGATTTTTTTTCTTAATACTCAGATCCCATCAGTTCCCTTGATCTCACCATCTCCTCCATGTTAGTCCCTCAGAACAGTTACATAATGTGCGACTGTTTCATACTTCCAAGGCCTCAAATTCAAAAGTTTTTCTCTGCAACCACATCCTGCTCTTGGTTCTTCTATACTACTTCTCACTATGTTGAGCCTTGTACCGTTCACAAACTGCTCCATGACCCTTCCATAACATTCCAGTCTAGTGAGACTCTTCTGGTTTGACTTCCCCCCTTACCAGTCCATCCCCCATGCCAGCCAAGTAAATGATGCTCTTATTATCACTCCTTTGACTTTTTGCTATGCCATCTTTGCCAATCTGCAACATGGGATTATACCCTGATGAACAATTTCTTTTTCCTACACCAAAATTTTTTTTTAGTATTTCTATAGAGAATCACAAAACAACACTTATGGGTTGACCTACCACAAATTCATACTACTCAATGTCAGACTGAACCTCATTGCATCTCACTGAGCAAAACTTGTATTCATCTCTAATGATATCTTATGGCATTCTCGGGTCTTGAAGCTCTTTCTCCTCAAGTTTCTAGACTATTATTCCGTACCCATCTATCTCTCCTCATCTCACTTTCTCTGAATGTGATGTAGTAAAATGAGTATCCAATCAAGGGACAAGTTTCCTGAATACATCTCACTAGCTGTGCATCCTAAAAAACATCATTTGATTTCCCTGAGCCTCAATTTTCTCATTTGTAAATCGGGCATATTACTCATGGCATGTGGTGAAGAGTTATATAAACTATGAAGTGTGACATAAATTTGAATTATGATTGGTATTATTTAGCTGAGATAAATCCTGGAAGGAATGAAGGGGCAAAAGGAAGTAGGGGAATAGGGGAATAAAACTGGTAGCCAACTAGATGTTCCCAGTGTTTAGGTCTTTACATTGATCTGATCATGTTATGCACTCCCCTTACCCCTCACTTGAAAAACTCAAAGTTTCCCTAATATCTCTAGGATTATGAAATACCAAATCCTTAGCTTGGCATGGAAAACCCTCCCACCTACCTTTTCTGTCATTTCATATTGATTCCCAGAATGCACCTTTCAGTGACTCTAGCTTCAATATTCAATTTACTCTGCCAAACTGCTTTCAGTTGCTTATAATAAAAGAGAGAAAGAATTAAAGCAATTTCCCATTATAAGTACTCACTTTATTCTCAAGGAGAAGCTTGGGTATTGTAAGGCTGGCTTTTTAAGTACCCTAAAAAAAACAAGGGAAAGTTGGTATCATCTTCCTTAATTAAAAAAGTAAATATTTTAGTGCCTATAATGTAAAAATACTGTGATAAGTTCTGAGGATATGATTATTATTATTTTTAATGTTAGTCTCTGTCCTCAAGTAGCTTACTTTTCTAGGAGTGAATAGATATGAGAGGGAAATAATGAAAAAAAGCATTATTTAGGGTAGAATGCGATGAAAAGTGTGCTGTAGGAAATTGTCAGGACATAGAGAAGACTGCCATTTCAGGTAATAAGGGAAGGCTTCAAAAAGTGTGAGTAGAGAAAAAGAAATGGATGGAAGAGATTTTGTGGAACTAGAATTCCCAGGAGTTCGTAATTCTTTATTGCTTGGGTAATATGATGGTAAAAGATGGAAGGGGTCAAGAGAATAGGAAGAATCAAGGATGGCTCTGAGATTCTGAGTATGAAGAATGTTGTAGGATGGTGGGTAGTACCATCAACTGAAATAGAAAAGTTGGAGAGATGGTCAGGTTTAAGGAGAAAGATGATAAACTAAATCTTTGGTATGGTGAGTTTGATATACACATCATCCTCTGTTAGGTAGAAAGGTCAAGCTATTGTCATTTGAAATCCTGAATAGTATGCCATTTGTGTTTTTGTCCAAGTCACTGATAAAATGATAAAGATCCCAGGGTTAAGCACCCATCCTTGGAATACTCTGGAAGAGGTCTCCTGCCATGCTGACTTTTAATGTCAACTATTTTTTGAGTACAACCAAGCAAAACAGTGAGTGTGACTTTGTTATCATTTAATCTATATCTGCATTTCCTCCAAAAGAATACTAGGAAGTACTTCTTTAAAATCTTTGCTAGAATTTAGATAAATACTTCTACTGTATTCCATTCTTTGTCCCCCTTCCTTCAAATGAGGATAGTCTGGCATGATCTGTTCTTGACAGAGCCAGATATATCTTTTTGTAATCACTGCTTCTTTTGTAATCACTGCTTTCTTTTGTAGATATTTCCCAACCATCTCTTGAATCATCCTTTCCACAATTTCCTCAGGAATCAAAGTTAAGTTCACCTGCATAGGCTGCAAACTGTTCTCTTCCTTTTCTTGAAAATCAGTACAACATTTGCCCTCCTTCAAGTGTGGAACACTTATCTCATTGTCTACCATCTTGCCATTGTCTCAACAATCACATTCGCAATTTTTTCATTACCCCAGATTGAAGTTCTTCTGGGTTAGGCCAATTGAATTTGAGAAGAAGAAATAAATAGACTCTCTCTTACTGCCTCCTTACCTATTTTGGGTATCAAATTCTTGTTATTCATTTTATTCTTTGTCATTTTCAGTGCAGCGGTCATCTTCATTGACAGAGAAAACAAAAGTAAAATAATGAATGAGCATTTCTGCCATCTCGCCACTGCCAGTAATTGTCATACTATATACCCAAGTAAAAACCTTTTTCCTTCTTTGTTCCTCTGTTTATCTCCTCATATTGCTAAAAACAAAGAAACTAAAAAGGCAATGTTTGTTGCTGTTGTCATTGTCCTTGGTTTCCCTTTGCCAGCTTCAGGTCATTCTGTGCTTCAGTTCTTCAGACTATTTTTATAAAGCAGTGGCACATTGTTATTACCACCCTTTCTTCCCTAGTCTAGCTTTCATCTTCTGCTCATTATTTTTTAAAATTTAAGTTATTTTATTATTTGTCTCTATGTACATTTAAGTATTTCAAGACATATGTCATATTTTTTCATTGAAATTGTCTCCCTTTGCATCTTTATAGTTTCATTTGGGGATAGTCCTCCTCTCCCAGGGCTATTTTCTCCTATATAATTTTAATTCATGGAATTACAATATATTTTCCTACTAACCTTTTGAAATCTACTCAAAATCTAGGGTACATTTCAGACTATGCCCAGATTTCCTGTCCTCTGTCAAAAATTATGGGAGGCAGTTGTCACTTCTCCCCAGGGTTTCTATAATTTCTACCTCAACAACCAGTTCTCTATGTTAGTAGAAATTAAATTAGGAAGAAAAACTTCCCTGTTGCTTCCTCTACCTTTTGAAGGTTGAAACAATTGTTAAGACAAGTCAAGAAGTTATTAGCTGCTCTGCTTTTGGCACAAAGAACTATAAGGTGTTTCTGGATAATTGAGAATCTCAATCAGTACTCTAAAAAAACACATCTACTCCAGAATTTGGCTTATTTTTCAAATTTCTCATCTCATCAAATTTCTTCTTCTAGTTTAGGTAGTCTTTGACAAAAATCACTTCTCCCTTTAAGACCTTCACCTATACATTTTCTCTCATGCTTCTTCGTTCTTGTTCCTAGATTTCATCAAATGAAATATGCAATACTATTCTGCTTCTATTGCAATTTAATTCTGCTTCTTTCTAATAAAGTATCCCTTACTAGAGCTAGTCATAGGTTTTATCTAACCCAAGTTTCAATGATCCTAATGAAGAAAAATCTTTACTTTTCTGTTTGGTCTTTAATTCCTACTGTTTATTTCCTAAACTTTGGGCATTTGTGAAGTCATTTGAAATTATAAGTTTTATCACTGACTTTTTTCTTGAATTTTCTCTCTTGAAAATTTCTGAATATTTCAACTACATTTATTTATTTCTTTTTAGCTATGTTCTTTGGCATCTAATTTGGGACACACACACACACACACACACACCTTTCTTCCTCCTTCTTACTCCCCTCATCCTTTGGGTTTAAAGCCTTTTTTCATTAGATTTGAAAGATATTGGGAAAATACATTCTTAGCCTCTTTTGTTGGTTTACTTCATCCCTGGCCAAAAACATCTGTTATTTTTATGAGTCAAGCACTGTAATTACTATGATTTGGATTTTAGGGAAATAGGAAAGGATCTTTGATTTAGTCAGTATTGGGAACTCCCATTATGGAAATCACCCCACCACTGAAGATCATAACCTTACTATGGCTACTAAATAAGTCGTAGAGAGTTACTTAAGACACATAAAAGATTATCGTGTTTGTCTCAAAGCCACAAAGCTAGAAGTGATAAAATTGGATTTTGAAGACTCTTTCCATTATACCATCTGCTTCTCCTTGAGGACATAGATAGATATTACACAACAGAACTGGAGAAGAAGGGTAGGTAAGACAGAGGGACAAGCATGAGAAAGAATTCCATGGGCATGATTCATCTACCTTTTCCATTTTCCCCCCCAAAATTTCTTTTTTGAAATAGTGAACTTAATTAAGAGCAACATAGAATTATGGGATTATCAAAACAAATGTAGAAAAACTGTCAAGTTTAACCTCCTTCCCCATTCTACAGATAAGAAAAATGAGGCATAAGAAGCTTAAATGATTTATCCAGAATCAGCATCATAGTTGGTGGGTTAACTGGGATATGAACCCTAATCTTTCTTCCAAATCCAGTTCCATATCCATTTTACATTTCAGTGTACAAAAAAGAATAGAAAAAAAGTAGATCAAATATAACAATAACAAGCATTTATATAGCACTTTATGGTTTTCAAAGCTCTTTACAAATAATTCATTTGATCTTCACAACAACCTTTGGAGATAGATGTAATGTGCTATGTTAATTTTTTCAGCTAAGAAAACTAAGGTACACGGAGGTCAATTGATATACCCGGGGTCATGCAATAAATATATGCATGAAGTATGAAACAAGCTCAGATCTTATCCAGATCCAACCTTCTATCCATTGCATCACTTAACTGAGTCTGCTAATCTGTGATTATGAAACTGAATTGCTGTTACAGGATTTTTTTCCTCATTAAATTTAACAACATATCCATGGTCCGTTTTTATACATTTCAAAGGAATATAGCAGCAGCATTAAGCATTCCCCCTGGCTTTGTGACTATCATCAAAAAGCACTCTCATTCTCTGCCTGTATTATTAATACAATTTAATTCAACTAGCTTTTTATTAAACTCTTGCTTTGCTTTAGCAAAAATAAAACAATTTTTGCCCTCAAGAAGTTTAGCTTCTATTAGGTGAAGCTACTATACATACAGAGTAGACAGTAGCCTCATTAGCCCGGGGGATGATGTACTGAAAGGGAAAACCTCTTCTTCCACTTGCACCCTTTTATCTTTCCCATTCTCCTCCAGTTTTGGTTTGAATACCTTTTACTTTACCAGAAGAAATCTACAGCAGGCAGACTGCTGGATAGTTGACCCTTATTTAAAAGATTCTGTCAATGGAAAGAATATTGCTACAGATAATGATCTCTGGCTGCTAGATAAATGCCAGAGTTTGTCACCTGATGGATGTTGTGCAAGGAAACAAGTCTTTCGCTGTAGCTTCATTAGGCTGCTGCAGAGGCTGTATTTGCCTAGAAGTGCAGGCCCATTTGGGAGATTTGAGTCAGTTGGGATCAGGAAAGAACTTGGTTTTAGAACTACTATGCATAGAGGGCTCTGTTGCCCAGTACACAGGGTAGCCTTTTGCCTCAATATTCAATTCCACCCCACCCCCCACAACTTTTCTTGTTCCTTGGTTTGTCATTGTTTGATTTTTGAATTCAATATAATTGCTATATTTATCTACCACTCAAATGTATTTTGAGTGTATTGTAGCAAAAAGTCCACTGGATTTAGAATTAGAGAACTTAATCTTCAAGCTTTGATACTTCTCTGAGCCTCAATCTGCTCTCACCTGAAATACCATCTTCTTATAAGATTTTTCTCTTTCCCTCAGCTGCTTGATGCCTTCTTACCCTGAAATTACTTGTAGTTACAGAATTATAGGAACATAGATTTAAAATCTGAAAGGACTTGCTTGAAAGAACATTTTGTCCAACCCCTACCTGAATCCATTCATTTTCCAGATGGAGAAGCTGAGGCCCAGAATGGTGAAATGTTTCACCCAAAGTCACATAGGGAGAAAAATAGCAGAATCAGCCTCTTCCTCTGGCATTAAATCCAACATTCTTTCCATTGTCTTTCTGGTCTTTACTTTGTATATATTGTGTGTGTGTGCCATGTATTTCCTAAAATGTAAGCTCCTTGAGAGCAGGGGCTACTTTGTTTATATCTTTGTAACTCTAGTCCCTGGATGTTTGTTGATTGATAAATAGCCTAATACTGTTACTCACACTACTTATCTAATAGTTGTATTAACTTCCTGACTTGTTCATGTATTACCTACTATGCAGGGCCACTAATATAATTCATTCTTAATGTTAATATGTTAAAAAAGAGCTGTTGCTTTGAATGCAAAAAGATATTTGTATAATGATGATTGTTGGAGGGGATGCGGGAAAACTGGGACATTAATGCATTGTTGGAGTTGTGAATGAATCCAACCATTTTGGAGAGTAGTTTGGAACTATGCTCAGAAAGTTATCAAACTGTGCATACCCTTTGATCCAGCAGTGTTACTACTGGGATTATATCCCAAAGAGATTATAAAGAAGGGAAAGGACTGTATGTGCACGAATGTTTGTGGCAGCCCTTTTTGTAGTGGCTAAAAACTGGAAACTGAATGGATATCCATCAGTTGGAGAATGGCTGAATAAATTGTGGTATATGAATATTATGGAATATTACTGTTCTGTAAGAAATGACCAACAGGATAATTTCAGAAAGGCCTGGAGAGACTTACACGAACTGATGCTGAGTGAAATGAGCAGGACCAGGAGATCATTATATACTTCAACAACAATACTATATGATGACCAGTTCTGATGGACCAGGCCATCCTCAGCAACGAGATCAACCAAATCATTTCCAATGGAGCAGTAATGAACTGAACCAGCTATGCCCAGAAAAAGAACTCTGGGAGATGACTAAAAACCATTACATTGAATTCCCAATCCCTATATTTATGCACATCTGCATTTTTGATTTCCTTCACAAGCTAATATTTCAGAGTCTGATTCTTTTTGTACATCAAAATAACGTTTTGGTCATGTATACTTATTGTGTATCTAATTTATATTTTAATATATTTAACATCTACTGGTCATCCTGCCATCTAGGGGAGGGGGTGGGGGGGTAAGAGGTGAAAAATTGGAACAAGAGGTTTGGCAGTTGTTAATGCTGTAAAGTTACCCATACATATATCCTGTAAATAAAAGTCTATTAAAAAAACAAAAAAACAAAAAGATATTTGTAAAATAGTAGGTCATGAACTAATCTTACCTTTTCTAGCTTTCTAAAAATGTCTGATTTAGAAATAGGAGTTATGACAATCCAGAATGCTGGGGTATAGAGAGTAGTGTGCCCTCTCTTCAATTCCCCTTCCCTCTTCTTGTATCCTCCTCCCCTCCTACTTTCTTTCAGAGTAATATAGATATCTATATTCATATTGAGGACATATGCTATTTCCTATTTAAGCCAATACTCAATGAGATTAAGAGTCTATCATTCCCCATTTCCTCTTTCTCTTCCTCTTCACTATAAAATTTTTTTCTTGTCTTTTTTGTGGCAGATAGTTTATGCCATTTCACTTCTCCCTTTACCTTTCTTCTAGTACATTCTTCTCTCACCCCTTATTTTATTTTTTTAGACACTATCCCTTCATATTCAATTTACAACTGTGTCCTCTCTCTATATATACTTTTTCTAACTGCCCTAATAATGTGAAAGTTCTTCATAAGTTTAAAGTATCATTTTAGGCATAGTTCTGAATTGTTCTCCAGAAAGGCTGAATCAGTTCACCACTCTAGAAACAATGTATTAATGTTCCAATTTCTCCACATCTTCCCCAATATTTATCACTTTTCTTTTTTGTCATATTGGTCAAACTGATAGGTGTGAAGTGGTGTCTCAGAGTTGTTTTAATTTGTATTTCTCTAAACAAAAGTTATTAACACTTCTTCATATGCCTTTAGATAACTTTGATTTTTTTCATCTGAAAATGGTCTGTTCATATTATTTGACTATTTATTTGGGGAATGCTTATAATCTTACTAATTTGATTCATATCTTTATATATTTGAAAAATGAGGTCTTTCTCAGAGGTACTTGCTATAAAGATTGTTTCCTAGCTCTCTGCTTTCCTTCTAATCTTAGTTGCCTTGGTTTTGTTTGTACAAATGCCTTTTAATTTGATATAATTATTTTGCATTTTGTAATGCTCTCTATCTCTTATCTGATTATGAATTCTTTCTCTTCCCATTGATCTGACAGGTGAACTATTCCTTGCTCTTCTAATTTGCTTATGATATCGCACTTTATGTCTAAATCATTAACCCTTTTTGACTTTTCTTTGTATAAGATATTGGTCTGTACCTAATATATATCCTATTGTTTTCCAGCTTTTTAAGCAGTTTTTTTTTTTTTTTGTCAAATAGTTAGCTATTTATCCTAAAAGCTGATATCTTTGAGTTTGTCAAATATCAGGTTATTAAGCTCATTGGCTACTGTGCTTTGTTTACCAAGTCTATTCCATGGATCCAACTCTCTATTTCTTTGTCAGTACCAGATAATTTATAATTACTGCTTTATAAAATAGTTTGAGATCTGGTGTTGTTTGACTACCTTCCTTTGTATTTTTTCCCCATTAACTTCATTGATATCTTGACCTTTTGTTCTTTCAGATTAATTTTGTTGTTATTTGTTCTAGAGCTATCAGATAGTTTTTTGTTAGTATGATTGGTATGATACTAAATAGGTAAATTTACTTGGATAGAATTGTCATTTTTATTATATTGGATCCAACTTCCCATGACCAAATGATGTTTTTCCAACTGTTAAATCTGACTTTATCTGTGTGAAAAGTGTTTTGTTATTGTGGTCATATAGTTCCTGGGTTTATTTTAGTAAGTAGAGTCCCAAGTATTTTATATTGTTTACATTTGTTTTAAATAGATTTTTTCTTTCTAAGTCTGAGCTTTTTTGGTTATATAAAAAATGCTGATTATTTCTGTAGGCTTATCATATTCTGCAACTTTGCTAGAGTTGTTAATTGTTTCAAGTAATTTTTTTAGTTGATGCTTTAGGATTTTCTAAATATACCATCACATCATCTGCAAATGGTAATAGTTCTGTTTTCCTCATTTCCTATTCTAATTCTTTCAATTTCTTTTTCTTCTCTTATTGCTATAGCTAATATAATAGTAGTGATAATGGATGTCCTTGCTTTACTCCTGATCTTATTGGAAAAGCTTCTAGCTTATCCCCATTACAGATAATGTTTGCTGATGGTTTTAGAAAGATATTGCTTATCATATTAAGGAATGCTCCCTTTATTCCTATGCTCTCTGATGTTTTTTAATAGGAATATGTGCTTTATTTTGTTATAGCTTTTTTAGTATCTATTGAGATAATCACATGATTTCTGTTAGTCAATTATGTTGTTGGTTTTCTTGATATTGAACCAATCCTACATTCATGGTGTAAATTCCATCTGGTCATAGTGTATTATCCTTGTGATATATGACTGTAATTACTTTACTAGTATTTTATTCAACCTTTCTGCATATTCATTAGGGAAATTAATTTTTAATTTTATTTCTCTGTTACAGCTCTTTTTGGTTTAGATATTGGCATCATATTTGTGTCATAAAAGGAGTTTATCAAAGTTCTCCTTTGCCTATTTTCCCAACTAGTTTATGTGATATTGAAATTAATTGTTTTTTAAATTTTTGGCAGAATTCACTTGTGAACCCAGCTGTTCCTTGGATTTTTTTCCTAGGGAATTCATTAATAGCATATTCAATTTTTTTTTCCCTAAGATAGGGTATCTCTGGCTTTCTATTTCTTAATCTGTTAATCTAGTAATTGATCTTTATGTAAATATCCATCAGATTTTCAGATTTATTGGCACATAATTGGAAAAAATTACTAATGATTGCTTTAATTTCTTTTTCATTGGTGATAATTTCACCCTTCTCATTTTTGATACTGGTTATCTGGTTTTCTTCTTTCTTTTTTAAAAATTAAATTAGTTAACAACTTACCTAACATTGATTTTTTTCATAAAACTAGCTCCTAAATTTATTTATTAGCTTAATATTTTATTTATTTTCAATCTTACTAAACTCACCTTTAATTTTCAGGCTTTTTGATTTGGTGCTGAATTGGGGTTTTTAATTTGTTTTTTCCAAGATTTTTTTTTTAGTTGAATGCTCAGTTCATGGGTCTGTTCTTTTTTTCATTGTGTTGATGGAGAAATATTTAGAAAAAAAAGTTTTCCCTTAAGTACTTCTTTAGCTGCATCCCATGAAATTTGGTATGTTGTTTCATTGTCATTTTCTTTAATGAAATTATTGATCATTTCTATGAATTATTCTTTGATGCACTTATTCTTTAGAATTAGATTATTTAGTTTCCAATTAATTTTTAATCTATCTTTCCATTACCCTTTATTGAATGTAATTTTTATTGCATTATGACCCAAAAGAATACATTTTACTATTTCTGATTTTTTTATTTTGAAGTTTTTATTGCCTATTATATGGTTTATTTTTGTGTGAGTGCTGTGTTGCTGCTGAGTACAAGGTGAATTCCTTTTGTTCCCATTCAGTTTCAATGCTCATTGCCCACTCTCCTATCTTTTCCTTTACTGTAATAGGTATTTTGTGCCTCTTCATGTGAAATAATATACATACATACACACACACACACACACACACACACACACACATATATATATATATATATATATATATATATATAGTATGTGTATATATAGTGGCACTCTATCTCTCCCTTTCTTCTGCGTGCAGTATATATACATTCTCATCCTTTAATGTTTTACATCATTCCTTCAAATTCATCTTATAGCCATACTGTCTTTCTATGTATCTTCTATGTATGGAAGCAATTATTGGTTTTAGTCCTAGCTCCTTTGCCTTCCAGAATATCATGGACTGTGTCCATGAGCTACCAAGTCCTGTGTAATCTTGATTGGAACACCCCAATATTTTAATTGTTTCTTTCTGGATACTTGTAGTATTTTTTCCTTGACTTTATCATCTGAAATTTGACTATAATGTCCCTTGGAGTTTTTATTTTGGAATCTCTTTCCTGATGTATCAGTGCCTTCTGCTTTCAGGACATGAGAACAATTTTCCTTTTTCCCCCCTCTTTTTTAATTAAAGCTTTTTATTTTCAAAACGTGCATAGATGATTTTCAAGATTCACCCTTTCAAATTCTTGTGTTACAATTTTTTCTCTCTCCCCCCAACCCCTCTGGTAGACAGCAAGTCATCTAATAAATGTTATTTCCACACTTTCATGCTACATGAGAAAAATCAGATCAAAAAGTAAAACAAATGAGAAAGAAAACAAAATGCAAACAAATAACAAAAAAGTGAAAATACTAGGTTGTAATCAACACTTAGTTCCCACAGCCCTCTAGGTGCAGATGGCTCTCTTTATCACAAGACTATTGGAACTGGCCTGAATCACCTTGCTGTTGAAAAGAGCTGTGTTCATCATAATTGATGATCATAAAGTCTTGCTGCTACTGTGTACAATGGAGGACAAATTTCCTTGAAAATTTTATAAAAGATTCTCTCCCAATCTTCCTTTCATTATGGATTTCAGATAGTTTATTGATTTTGATATTCTTTCTCTTGGATCTATTTTCTAGGTCAGTTGTTTTTCCCATGGGGTATTTTACATTTTCTTTCATTTTATTAATTATTTTGAATTTGTTTGATTGATTCTTGATGCCTTACAGTCATTAACTTCTATTTGCTCAATACTAACTTTTAAGGTGCTGTTTTCTTCAGTTAGCTTTTGTACTTTCTTTTCTACTTGACTCTTTAAGAAATATATTTTTGTGTCTCCTTTTCCATATAGCCAATTCTAGTGTTAAGCACTTTTCCAAGCTGTTAAATTTTTTTTCATAATTCCCTTGCATCATTCTCATTTCTTTTCCCAATTTTTCTTCTACCTCTCTTTGTGATTTGTAAGCTCTTTTTTTGAGCTCTTCCATGAGTTCTTTCTGGGCTTGAAGCTACTTTCTGTTTGTCTTTGGGGTTTTGCCCATAGGTATTTTGATATTGTTGTCTTCTAAAATTGTGTGTTTTCTCTGTCACCATAATAACTCTATAATCAGATTTTTTTCTGTTCATCTTTTCTTTTTTTGGGGGGGGAATGGGGACTTTTTTTCTTTTGGGGGATTTGTTCAAAAGTCTCTCCCTCCCTCCCTCCTTCCCTCCCTTCCTTCCTTTTTTTTTCTTCTTTCCAAATTTATTTTATTTGAAGAAACAGAATAAAAAAAGAAAAACAGAAGAGCAATAAAAAACGAAATGAAGCAAAACAAAAGAGAACATTATCATGTGCACAGCAGAATATCAGGGAGGTTTAAAATATATAATAACAAATACTAATTTAAGAAAGTATATTTATTAGAAGAAGAGATTATATTCATAAGTGTCTGTCTCTTACTTCCTTGTAAATTCTTTTGTTCTTTGCTGCACACCTTTTACTTTATTCTTATTCTCCTCTTTCATCACCCCCACCACTCCCAAGCAGGCTATAGTTAAGAAAGGATATATTTATAAGTACATATATACATATATATATATATATATATATATATATATATATATATACATGTACACATGTAGACACACATATTTCCCTTTCATCCCCCCACCCCCAAGCAGGCTACAGTTAAGAAATGATATATTTGTATATACATATGTAGATATATAAGTACATATACACATTCACACACACATATCCCACAAGCACATACATGTCTTTCCTAACCCTGTTAACTTTCATTAAATTCTGCTTCATCACTTGACTTACTATAACTTACTATACTATAACTTACTATAACTTATCCCCATCCAGGGATCCCTTCCTTGTTTTCTTCCTTCACCCTTTGCTTATTATTCACTCCTCCCTCTTTCCTTATTTCTTTATAGATTTTAGAGGGTGTTATATCCTTCGTGGTATATATGTAGTGTTGCCTATTGAACCCATTCTTGATGGGAGTAGGCTTTTAGAACTACAAGCCTTCCTCCCCCTCCCGATGCTTCTGTGTCTAGTATTCCTTTGCACCTTATTTGCATAACATGATTACTATTTTTGCCTTTACTCTGTCAGTCTTTCTTTTGAGCTTATCATATTGTTGATATAAATCTTAAACATAAAGTATACATAAACCATAAACAATTTATTCAGGAATTCGTGCTGAATTCCTTAAAATTGATCTGTGATATTGTTAGAACCATAGGAAAACTGGATTTGAGAATGTAAAATGACCCAGCAACCCCAGCCCCCTTTTGCCATCCTAAAAGACCCTTGTCTCCTTCTCTCTGGCATAACATTAGCATTGGAAATCTCATGCATGAATTCTGTTTCCTTGCCCCTGTTTTTGATGTATCCTCTTAACAAATAGTTGCAAATATGTCAGATAAGGAAGCAGGCTAACCTATTTGCTGGTTTCTGTCAACCCTATAAAAACCCTGTGTTCTTTTGTCTGGTCCCTTGTGGCCAAAGTCGACTTTAATAAATTCTCTGATGTTTCTCAACTCATCTTTATATCTTGGCACAACAATATTTGCTCTTATATGTTAAATTTTCTGTTAAGTTTGGGTTTGGTTGACAAAAAGTCCTGAAAATATGCAAGTTTGTTGAATGTCTGTTTTTTCTCATTCAAAATTATAGATAATTTTGCTAGATATGATATTTTTGTCCACAGGTCTAGTTCTTTTGCTTCTCAGTAGATACAATTCTAAGACCTGCAGTCTTTTATTGTAGTTGCTGATAAAGTCTTGTACAATTCTAAGTGTAGTTCCAGAATATTTGAATTTTTTTCTTGTTTCTTTGCAAAATTTTCTCTTTGATCTGGGGATTTAAAAATTTGGCAATAATATTCCTATGTGTTTTCTACAAAGGATCTCTTTGAGGTGGTGAGTGGTGGATTTTTTTCTATTTCTACTTTCCCCTCATGTTTTATTCCAAGACAATTTATTAGGATCATTTTCTATATTATTGTGGCAAGGTTCTCTTTTTGGCCACAATTTTCTGGCAGTTCAATTATTCTTGTATTTTCTCGTCTTGAACTCTTCTGCAGATCGGTTGTTTTTCGTATAACATGTTTCACATTCTATTCTCTTGTCTCATTCTTTATAATCAGTTTTGTTATTTCTTGGTCTCCTATAGCTTCACTGACTTCCCTTTATCTGATTCTAATTTTCAAAGATTTATTTTCATCTTTAAGACTCTTTACCTCCTTTTCTAATTGGTTAACATTTTTTCATAATCTTTTTCTTGGATGGTTTTACTTTTTTTCTTTAGTTTTTCCTTACTTTTTCTCATTTGACTTTTGAATTCTTTTTTGAGTTTGATAAATTCTGGGCAGGGAGCCATTTCATGTTACTCTTTGGAGTAGAAGCTTTTTTTTTTTTTTAACTAAAGTGTCCTTCTCTGAAAATGAACCCCAGTCTTCCCTGTTCCCATAATATGTTTCCATGGTGGGATTCTTTCTTCTTTGCCAATTCATTTTTTTTAATAAGTGTATTAATGTAAGCACTTCTAATTGGGGGGTGGGGGATGGTGCCTCAAGCTTCTTTCAGCTCTTCCCTCTGACCAGGAACCCCAAAGCAAGAGCTCCCAGTCCTGCAAGTGCCCACAGCCAGCAGAGTCCCTGCCTCACTGCTTCTATACTCACCAGGTGCTGGTTCCTTCTCACCCAGTGTCAGGTCTCAGCAGCCCAGCTGGGCCTGGTGTTCCCAATCAGTCGAGGTTCACTCAGTCTTCTGGGACTCAAAGCCCCACTCAGCCCACAATCCAGGAGGTAAAAGTCTCAGGAGTTCACCAGAAGCTCCAGTCACACGCAGCTAGCCCGAGGGATCTGCACTTGTTTCTGCAGAGCTGGCCTGGAGGTGTTTGCACTTCACTGGGGCTAATCCCCAGCCCAGGGGCTTTCTTCAGATCTTGGTGGGTTATATCAGGAGGACCCCTGTTCTGCCCCAAGTCTTGATTTTTTCATGAATCTATGCTCGCCCTAAGGAGCAAATTTGTTCTCTTTGTGGGGGAAATTGGAAGAGCTTGAAATTTACCCACCTACTCTGCCATCTTCCCAGCATCCTTTCCCCTTTTCCTTTCTGCTCCCAGGAGCAGATAGGCTTCTTATGCCGAAGGCTACAGGCCCTGGCTGTTTGCCTGGTCTACTCCGATGTTGCCCTGAGGCCCTCGGGAGACTCTTTTGTCTGCTGCTTTGCTGAAAGGTGAGGAGACTCTGATGGAGGTTGGCGGGGTCTGGCAGTTTACCTGGTGCTGAACCGGGGGTTCTAGTGATGGTGACTGGCATGTGCAGAGGCCCAGTGATGTGTTTCTATGTTTTCCCTGGGCTACACTGAAGCTCATGGTGGTTCAGCCGCTGAAGAATGCCTGCCTGCCGGCCTAGAGTTAAACCAAAATGCATGAAGGTCTCAGGGCTGGAGGATATCTGCCCACCTGGGGACACCAAGTAAGGGATGATTCCTGATGCTGGAGTTTTCTGACTCCTCTGTCTATGCTAAGGCACCTGGGAGTCCTGCTTTACTGTTTGCCCACTCCACCCCTCTGGGGCTCAGGATATCTTGCTGGTTTGCTAAAGTGGGGCCTGCTGCCAGCTCAGAAACTCCCTGTCCCAGACTGCGTTCCTACCTCCCCCTTATCCTAGTGAGATGCATCCCTTCTGTCAATCTTCCAGGTTTCCTCAGCTAAAAGACTGTCTTCCCGGTGGTTCCAGTACTCCAGGACCCATCTTGTGGTGCTACTTTATGGTTGCCTGAAGGTGAACATGGGAGAGATACAGTGATTCACTGATTACTGCATCATCTTGGCTCCGGGAGGTAGAAATGTCAATCTGGAATATTGTTGAGTGCACTGGCAGACTAACCATAGACTGATTTATATGCCCTTCACATGGGAGAATGTGGACGTATACATTCAGTTGCTCATCTAGAATTTTTCTTTAAGCATCTACTGTGCTTTTACTTTACTGCTTATTTACTTTACTTCTTTCTCTTTTTCTCTCCCTCCTTCCCTTCCTTTCTCCCCCTCTTCTGTCTGTCTCTTTCTCTCTCTTTCTTTCTCTCTGTCTCTTCTTCTTCTTCTTCTTCTTCTTCTTCTTCTTCTTCTTCTTCTTCTTCTTCTTCCTTCTTCTTCTTCTTCTTCTTCTTCTTCTTCTTCTTCTTCTTCTTCTTCTTCTTCCTTCTTCTTCTTCTTCTTCTTCTTCTTCTTCTTCTTCTTCTTCTTCTTCTTCTTCTTCTTCTTCTTCTTCTTCTTCTTCTTCTTCTTCTTCTTCTTCTTCTTCTTCTCTCTCTCTCTCTTTCTGTCTCTGTCTTTCTGTCTCTGTTTCCATCTGTAATCTCATTGGCTTAGGATGAGGAAATTCCTTTACTGACATAGATTGGAAGCTGCTGTAAACTGTTGTTTCATATATATACCCAATGAATTCGTTACCTGGGGCATTAAGAGGTTACTGGATTACCCAAGTCATGCAGCCACAATGAGCCAGAGATGAGATTTGGACCAGTGCTCCTGGCTGAGACATGGCTCTCTGTTCAGTATGAGGCACCAACTCTCATGTGCACAGATGGGAGATAATAAAAGAGAGACAAAAAGACAGATAGGTACATAGATCTGTAAAATAAAGTGGTTATAACAATGATCTTTCACATCACTTCAGATTCTTAAATCTAAGCTTCAATAAAATACAAGATAATTTCAGGGTAGGGAGGCATTAGCATATTAGAAGATATCAGGAAATTCATTATATAATTGTGTATCTACATACAGGCACACATAGATATAATAGAAATTGAATCTGTAAGTGCATAAGAAAATATGAAATGTCATAAAATATATGTATATATAAAACACAAATATTCAGAGAATATGTAATACATATAGGCAGAAGATACAATTTGTACATATTTATAGTATTCCCCGTATATAGATTAAAGTTAGAGTTAGAATTAGAATCAGAGTATTAGAGTGAGAGGCAAATTTAGGATTAGGGTATTTTGTTTGTGTGTGTGTGTGTGTGTGTGTGTGTATACACATTATTATTATATACACATTATATATTATATATATAAACTTCTTGAAGACAAGGACTGTTATTTGTGTCCCCTTCACCTGCAATAGTACTTTACACATTATAGGTATCTAAAAATATTTATGGGATTAAATGCTATCAATATATAAGTCAGAACATGGAGATAGAAGCTTTTGATTCACCTACCTATATATCACTTTTGTTTGAAAGGAGAATATCTGGATCAGAAATAATAGGAAATGATCTCTCTATTAAACCAGAAAGATGTAGAAAATGATGAACTAGGCCATCAGAGACCATCTAGTCTAATATCTTTACTTTATAGATATGTAAACTGAGGCCCTAAAAGGGGAAATCATTTGGCCAGGTTAACATGGGTTGAAATAGTTCTGCATATTCAAATCTTTTTCTTTGATTGCTGCAAATGCTGCACTCTGTATTAAAGGTATAAAATCAAACAGACAAAATTGGGTTTAGAGAGCATCCCTCCTGATGGCTTCATGTCTATTCAGACCGAAATGTAAATTTTTTCTTCTAGGGAAGGGGGAGACATTTTAATGTGACCCCAAGGACGTTTTAGTCAACTACCACTTTAAGAGAGAAGTCCAATATCAGAGTAATATGTACCAGCAAATTGACTGGATTATATGCTATTTGATGATATAAATAATGCAATGGAACTTAATAACATAAACATCCTTTTCAGGAGAAACATTATGGAAACATACTGGACAAAAAATTAAACTGTCTTGTATAGATAGGCTTGAAGCAGGAACTAAAGTAAACATGGAAAATGAGGAATACCTAATTGAGAGACAGTATAAGGAATTATAGGGAAGGGAAGATAGGTGACACAGTAAGTAGAACGCTGGGTCTGAAGTTCAAATCTGGCCTCAGATACTTACTAGCTGTGTGACCCTGGTCAAGTCACTGTTTGCCTTAATTTCCTCATCTGTAAAATAAGTTGGAGAGGGGATTAGTAAACTACTCCAATATCTTTGCTAAGAAATAGGTTCATGGAGAGTTGGATATGACTAAAAATAATTTAACAACAACAAAAATAAAGAACTATAAAGGGAATTTGATTTTTAAGTGAGTGAATAGCATGATACAACATGATAAACATTTATTAAGCTCCTTCTTTGTTCCATGTACCATGCTAAATGCTTGGGATATAGAAAAGTGAAAAGAAAGACAGACCTTGACCTCAAGGAGTTTACAATGTAATGGGTGAAGATAGTACAGAAAAGGAAGCTGAAAGGGGTGGTTGAAGAGCGTGTGTCCTAGGGTCCTAAAGATGATGAAGGAATAGAAACCAAGTAGATCAACTCGTGGGAAATGAAAAGCTAGGTGACATTTTGAACTCTCTGTAAAGGGAGACTTTAGGAGAAATTTTTTTCTTCACTGTCCAGCTTTCCAATCAGAGGATCCTCTGCAACTGAGGAAGGATACTGATGAAATATGAGGAGCGAAGCTGAAGCAGTCTCCAGGATTGACAAGTTTTTTGGTGATGAAAGTGTCAAGTTTTTCATGGGCAGGAAATAACGAAGTTGATGATGGAGAACATCTAGTGTCAAATGAAGGTGGTGAAATGGGAAGCCCATTAGATTTGGAGGTAGAGCAGCTAAATTTGAATCCCAACTCAACTTCCTTAGTTTTTTCATTTGGAACATGAAGATTTGAGCCAGTGACCTCTAAGATACATTGTAATTCTGAGTTAGATTTTCTGTGCTCCTCACACTGACCTTAGCCAACATGATTTTGATCAAGTCTCTTTCTCTCTCTGGAACTCTGAAAAATAGAGGCATCAAGTTGGATGCTTTCTAGGGCCACTTTTAGTGTGAAAATGCTGATTCTGAAGCTGAAGTCATTCTGACAAGCAGCTGGGTCTTGTAGAACTTTGAAAATCGTGTCTGGCAAAAACTCCTTTTTTGTAATTAACACATCACTATGAATGAACTCCACAACTAGGGGCTGATTTAACAGGAATACCTTAATTACGCCATTGTAACAGGCACTTTTCCTATAAAATGTCATGAAAAAGAGCACCTTTTTGGTGTTGGATGGAGTTGGAAGACCTGGGTTCAAAATCTGCCTTCATTATTCACTGGCTTTGGATAACTCATATTGCCTCTCTAATCTTCACTTTCCTCATCTGAAAAATAAAATGGTTGAACTGGGCAAATTTCTTAGCTTTCATCCTTTCCTAAATCTCTCCTATTTAACGTATTTTCATATTATTCTTGATTTATTTGTTTTTTTATAATAATAGTTTTTATTTTTAAAATACATGCAAATAATTTTCTTTTTTCTTTTTTTATTAAAGTTTTTAAATTTTAAAAACATATGCATGGACAATTTTTCAGCATTAACCTTTGTAAAAACTTGTGTTCCAATTTTTCCTCCTTCCCTCACCTCCTCCCCTAGATGGTAAGTAATCCAATATATGTTAAATATGATAAAAATATGTTAAATCTAATATATGCATACATATTTATATAATTATCTTGCTGCACAAGAGAAAGCAAATCAAAAAGGAAAAAAAAAATTGAGAAAGAAAATAAAATGCAAGCGAACAACAACAAAAAGAATGAAAATGCTATGTTGTGATCTACACTCAGTTCCCACAGTTCTCTCTCTGGGTGCAGATGGCTCTCTTCATCACAAGATCATTGGAACTGGCCTGGATCATCTCTTTGTTGAAAAGAGCCACTTTCATCAGAATTGATCAGCATATAATTTTGTTGTTGCTGTGTACAATGATCTCCTGATTCTGCTCACTTCACTTAGCATCAGTTCATTTAAGTCTCTCCAGGACTCTCTGAAATTATCCTGCTGGTCATTTTTATAGAACAATAATATTCCATAACATTCATCTACCATAACTTGTTCATCCATCTCCAACTGACGGGCATCCACTCAGTTTCCAGTTTCTTGCCAATTTATTTGTTAAAATAACAATAGGGGGAAAGGGAATAAGCATTTCTATAGCATTTATATGTCAGGAGTTCTTTTAAGTGCTTTAGAAATATTATCTCATCGGATGCTCACAATAGTCTTGCCAGGAAGTGCTTTTATTTCCCCCCCCCCAACGCACACTTTAATAATAATCATAATAATAGCTAATGTTTGTATAGCTCCTATTATATGCCAGGCATATATGTTAATATTTTTAATCTGCTAAATTGCCACAACACTGTGTTTACTGTTTTACAATTATTATCTCATTTGATACTCAAAACAGCTCCAGGAGGTAGGTGTTATAATTCTCTCCATTATACAAAAGGAACTGAGCCCAACAGAGTTTACTTCTTGTTCAGGGTCAGAAAGTTAATAAGTATCTGAGACCAGATTTGAATGCAGGTCTTTCTAATTCCAGATCTGGTGCTCTATCCACTGTGCTACCAGCTGTGCCACAGTACTTAACCCCCTTTTAAAACTTTGTTATTTATTTTCAACATTTTTTTTTGTTTTTAAACTTTGACTTCCAAAGTCTCTGCCTCTTTACCAGCCCTCTGCCACTCCCTGAGAAAATAAGCATGTGAAATTATGCAAAACATATGTCTACATTAGCCATATTGCAAGAAATAATAATAAAGTAAAAAATAGAAATTATACTTCAATTTGCATTCAGAGTTAATCAGTTCTCTCTCTGAAGATGGATAGCATTTTTTTTTTATCATGAATTCTTTGGAATTTTCTTGGATCATTGTATTGCCAAGTCTTTCAATGTTGATCATGATTACAAAATTGCTGTTATGGTGTACAATGGTCTCCCAGTTCTTCTCATTTCACTTTGCATTAATTTATACAGGTCTTGCCATAATTTGTTTGGCCCCTGAAGCCATCATCCTTATCATTTCTTATAAACAATAATACTTCATTACAATCATGTGTTAATAACTTGTTCAGCCATACCCCAGTTAATGAGCGTGCCTCCAATGCCCAATTCTCTTCCACAAAAAGATGCTATCAATATTTCTGTACATGTACATTCTTTTCCTTTTCCTTTGATCTTTTTGGAGTATTGACCTAGTAGTGGTATTGCTACAGCAAAGGGTATTCATAATTTTAAAGTCTTTTGGAAATAGTTCCAGATTTTTTCTCCATCATGGTTGAACAAGTTCACAATTTCACCAACAGTTTATTAATGTACTTAGTTTTCCTCAAAATTTGTCATTTTTTAGCATTTGTCATTTTTGATAGGTATGAGGTGATATCTTGGAGTGGTTTTAACTTGCTAGTCTCCAATCAGTAGTGGTTTGAGCATTATCTATTTGTCTATCAATCTATTTTTAATTAAAGCTTTTTTTCCCCCAAACATATACATGGGTAATTTTCAACATACTCCTATACAAAACCTTGTGTTCCAATTTTTTTTCCCTTCCTTCCCTCCATGCCCTGTCTTATACAGCAAGTAATCCAATATATGTTAAATGTGCAATTCTTTTATACAAATTTCCACAAATAACATGCTGAACAAGAAAAATCAGATCAAAAAGGGAAAAAAATAAGAAAGAAAACTAAGTGCAAGTAAAGAGGGAGTGAAACTGTGTTCCCTTTAAAATGATCACTCTGAAACTATGCTCCCTTTTGATCTTGGAGTCTCAGGCCCTCTTAAGAAAGCAAATCTCCCCAGATAAGTTAAGTCTCACTATTCAATTAGAAATCTTGGTCAAAAAGCACCCCATTGATCTTTTGGGGATGTCAGACCTTTTTAAATTACAATTGGAGATCTGGGCTGGATATTGATAAGCATCTAGGCCTAGGGACTTTGACTTTCTTTTCAACCTGAAATCTGAGCCTCATGATTCCTTTTTAAAAGGCAATTTCTGAACTCAATCTCCGCAGAAGGCCCAAAGCAGTTTGCTCTGCCTCTTTGGTATAACTGCTAGGACCCTGCCCGCTGAGAAGGCATTCTGTTCTCAGTGCCAGCTTCCATTTCCCTAATAGGATTCTGCCACTGAAGAAGTCAGTCTCTTAGCAAAGCTGGCTTCCTATCAACAATAAGCTTCCAATTTTGCCAATTAACATTTTGGATTTCATGAATTCTTTCATGTTGAACCTGTGTGCTGACCAAAGGGGATTTCCACAACTCTGCCACTAACCTCATCATTTTTGGTTTCCTGACTGGGAAAAAGCTGAAAACCTAGACGAGGTAAAAGCCTTTTAGCCAGACACTCAAACACCTGGGAAGGTTTGAGAACTCGGAGCCCCAGGCTAGAGCAGTATTCTCTCAGAGACGCCTGAATGAGAATACCTGCATTCTCTGACAAAAAGGCCCCCTTACTCAGGGAGCATTTTGTCATCTCTCCATCTCTAGAGACTTTAAGAGATGGACGAGGAGCTACAGAATCAGGAAAACTAAGGCTTTTCTGATAAAATGGGACAAAAATACCTCTGCTTTTAAGAATACTTTCTTAAGCAGAGACAAATTTGGCTTGAAAAATCTCAAAACTGGAAAGGTAAAGATGCTGCTTAAATTTCCTGAAAGGGAATCAGACTCCCTCTAGAGACAAAGGAGCCTTCCTCTGCATCTGTCTCTCTCACCTGAACTAAAACCTGGGACTTCCTTCTTTTCTCAGGATACTGATCTCTGCCCTCTGGCAGAAACGGCTAATTCTCTGGGAGAGACACTCAGAGCAGAGGTGCCTTTTTCAAAGTCATATCCCTCCCAGACTGAGGAGAAACCCGGCCATTCTGGCCCCACCCAAGCCTTTTGAGGGGTCCCAGGCCAACGTCTTTCTTGATCTCTCCTGGGAAGACATACTGAGGAACCTAGAGAAGCCAAATTGGAGCCCTCAAGCTTCTCCCACTCCACTGTTACACTCAGCTGTTGGAGTCTATAATGGTAGGAATCAGGCTTTAGGCGAGGAGAGATCATGGAATTAAAGCGAGATTTGGAGACTTGTCTCTACTCTTGGCTGCTACTCCCAGGATCTACAGAGATAACTCCCCAGTCCTTTTCCTGAGTCTGAGCAGGAGGGGAAGTGGAGGAGGGGGGATTGCCCACAGGAGTTGAGCCATCTCCCCAGTGCCCAGCCCTTCTGTAGGAGTTTGGGGCTTAGCAAAGCTCCCCCTTGCTCTAGTTCCAATATGACATCAACAATCCTTAAGAACATTGGATTTCTTTCTCCTTCACTCTTGCTCTGCAGCTCAGGTATCTCCTCCTCCCCCCATAGAGTCGGGATTACCGGGAAACTCGAGTCCTGTCTGGGACCTCTCCCCTGCCTCGCCAGCTTGGTAACCTGGCATTTAAATGCTCCTATCCTGCTTCCTTATTGGGGTACTATTTAGTGGTGAGATTGGGGCTCAGTCTTTGCTTCTCAGTTCTCCAGAAAATAAATTCTCCCACGAACTGTTAGTTACACAGGGGCAGTTTTATCTTGGCTTGCGATCTGGACAGGAGGGCCATGCCCATCCCAGACCTAGCGTCTGTCTCTTACAGGAGCTGCTCGGAATCGCGCTGGACTCAGCTTCCCAGGATGACCCTCCTGCCTTAGAGCAGAGGCTGCCACAGCCCTTTTAACTTTGGGACAGCCACTAGAGGTTTTAACTCCCCTCTGGGTCCAGAGCATTTTAGAAGCCAAAGGACATCAGTGACTCCGTGAAAGACCTAATAGATATCAGGGTCTCCCACCTGACCCGACTCTCTGGAGGTGTCGCACTCTTGACCTTGACCCCCTGCTCCCTTAAAATAGGGATAGGAAGGCAGGTTATTTTGTGATGACTCTCACTGACACCCTAGAGGTTAAACCATTGTCTCCTGGGACCTCTGCCTTAACCAGAGCCTGGAACTGGGGAAGGGAATGAGAGTGGACATTTATACTGACTCCAAATATGCTTTTCATATTTTGCATGCTCACGTGACTGTCTGGAAAGAAAGGGAGTACGTTCTTTCTCCTTCTGTCTGGGGTCAAGCGCCCTCAGATCAAGCACAATCGGTCTTCCACTCTAGGCTGCAATGCCAGCCCTTCAAACACAGCCCCCACCCCTTCAAGGAGATGAAAGCGGGATTTGGGGGAAATGTTCTTTGGTTCTTAAAGGCACAGCAATGCTAGGGGTGAGATACTTAAAACATGAGAACATCCTTACTGCCACAATCAACCAGCTGGCCAATGAAGTTGCCAGTCTGTTTTATTAACTCTTTTACTAATGATGAGAACGTTATTTGCTCCTGGCATTTTCTCTCCTATTTTTCTTGATTGGCATTCTATGCCCCTGCCCATAATTCCTCCTTAATTACTTTCAGCCAGAGAGCCCTGTGGGCAGTGGGGCTTGTTCAGCATAGGGGGGTGGGCCATCAGCATTCTTAAGGCAGCCACAGACGGGACCTGATGCATTTTCTGCAAAAAGCCCCATTCCCAAACGTCACCATCTCCACCTGGATGACTCCCCACTATTAATGTACTCCTGAGATTTGTTTCCTCTAGGCTTCAAGCTGCGAATTTTCAACTGCCCTCCAGCCTGCAGACAGAACAACTGACTGGGACACACAATTACATACCTTGTCTTCAGGCCTCACACCTCCCCTCCTGGTTTGACCCCTTCCCCCCAGTGTCTCTATGATCCTTGTCAGGGTGAAGTAGTTATAAGAATTTGAGATCTTTGCCCTTTTTTCCCCCAAATGATTTTGGGTGGTAACTGCTTGACTGGGGAATGAAGGGGGAGTGAAACTGTGTTCCCTTTAAAATGATCACTCTGAAACTGTGTTTCCTTTTGATCTTGGAGTCTCAGACCCTCCTGGGAAAGCATATCTCCCCAGATAAGTTAAGTCTCACTATTCAATTAGAAATCTTGGTCAAAAAACACCCCATTGATCTTTTGGGGATGTCAGACCTTTTAAAATTACAATTGGAGATCTGGGCCAGATATTGATAAGCATCTAGGGCTGGGGACTTTGGCTTTCTTTTCAACCTGAAATCTGAGCCTCATGTTTCCTTTTTAAAAGGCAATTTCTGAACTCAATCTCCGCAGAAGGCCCAAAGCAGTTTGCTCTGCCTCTTTGGTATAACTGCTAGGACCCTGCCCGCTGAGAAGGCATTCTGTTCTCAGTGCCAGCTTCCATTTCCCTAATAGGACTCTGCCACTGAAGAAGTCAGTCTCTTAGCAAAGCTGGCTTCCTATCCCACAATAAACTTCCATTTTTGCCAATTAATATTTTCTTTCAAGTTGAACTTGTGCGCCAACCAAAGGAGATTTCCACAACTCTCTGATTGCTACTAACCTCATCAGAAAAAAACAACAATAAAAAGAATAAAAATGCTATGTTGTGATTCACACTCAGTTCCCACAGTCCTCTTTCTGGGTGCAAATGACTCTATCACAAGACCATTGGAACTGACCTCAATCATTTGAGTATTTTTATATGACTGTAGAAAACTTTTATTTTTTTCTTCTAAAAACTTCCTGTTCATGTTCTTTATTAATTGAGAATTAATTTTTTTATAAATTTGACTTGGTTCTCTAAATATTTGAGAAATGAGTCATTTATCAGAGAAACTTACCCTTAAATTTTTTGATATTACTTTACTATTTTGCTTCTTAGTAAAATGTAGTTTCCCTGATCATCTCTTTAATTAGGTCATTTTTGCTTTTGCTTTTTCTGAGATCATAATTGCTATTCCTGCCTTTTTTGGTTGTTTTTATTTTACTTCAGCAGAAGCAGAATAGATTCTGCTCCTATCTTTAATTTTAATTTTTTGTTTCTTTCTGTTTCAAGTATGTCTCTTGTAAATAAAATATCATAGGCTTCTAATTTCTAATCCATTCTGTCTGCTTCCATTTTATGGTTGAGCTCATTCCACTCACCTTCACAATCATTGTTACTAAATTTCTCTCCATCCCATTTGTTCCTGTTTATACTTCTCTCACTCTTTCTTGTTTCTAATGACTGTCTCTTTTAATCCATTCTCTTTTGTCATCTTCCTTACTGCAATCTTTATATCTCTTCTTTCCTTCCACTCCTATCTTCCTGTTGAGTAATGTTGGATAAGATAAATTTCTATACTTTTCTCTCTTTCTGCGTCCGTCTCTCTCTCCTTCTCTTCTTCCCTCCCTCCTTCACGCTCTGTCCTCCTTCCCCTCCTCCTTTCCTTCCTATCCCTTCTCTTCCCTCCTCCTTCTCCCTCTCTCCTTATATTTGAATGCCAAAGTTTCTATTCAGCTTGGGTCTTTTTCATAAAGGATGTTTGAAAATTCTCTTTTTTCATTAAATATCCATTCCCCCCTAAAGGATTATATTCAATTTTGCCAGATAAGTTATTCTTGGTTGTAATCCTAGCTCCTTTGCTTTCCAGAATATTATATTCCAAATCCTTTAACAAGGAAACTGTTGAATCTTACATTTTCCTGACTATGGCTTCATGATATTTAATTTGTCTCTTTATGTCTGTTTGAAATATTTTCTCCTTAATCTGGGAGCTTAGGAATTTAACTATACTATTCCTGGAAGTTTTCTTTTGGGGATTTCTTTCAACATATTATTGACAGATTCTTTTGATTTCTATTTTACTGTTTGGATCCAAGATATAAGGGCAGTTTTCCTTAATAATTTCTTAAAGCATGATACGTAGCACTTTTTTCATTATGGCTTTCAAGTAATACAATAATTCTTATATTCTCTTTTTTTGATCTCTTTTCCAAATCAGTTGTTTTTCTTATAAAACATTTCACATTTTCTTCTGACTTTTATTCTTTTGACTATGTTTTATTGCTTCCTGATATTTTATGGAGTCATTAGCTTCTACTTACCAAATTCTAATTTTTAAGGAAATCTTTTCTTCAGTGAGTTTTTGTGCCTGTTTTTTTCATTTGGCCAATTGTGCTTTTTTAAAGGAATTATTCAATATTTTTGTACCGCTTTTTGCTAAGTTGTTCTTTTTTCTTAATTTTTCTTGCATCACTCTCATTTCTTTCCTCAAACTTTTCCTACTGTTCTTATCTCCTTCTTGAATTATTCCAGGAATTTTTGGTGGATTTGGGTCCAATTAGCATTTTTTAAATTAGCTTTTTACTTTGAGACTTTGCTTATAGTTGCTTTAATATTGTCTTCTGAGTTTATGCCTTGGTTTTGCCTACCACCACAGTAACTTTTTATGATTAAGGTTGGTTGATTTTTGTTGCTATAGCTTGCTCATTTTCCCAGCCTATTTCTTGACCTTCAACTTTTCGGTAAAGTTGAGCTCTTCACACTTGAGGCTGCAGAATCATTATCTTAAGATTTAGGCTTTTTTGTGCTGTTGTTTTCAGAGCTCATTCTAGGGATCTGAAAGTTTTTGGTGTTTGGTTCTCTGGGGAGAAGTATGGTCATTGTTCTCCTGGTTTATACTATGTTCTTTATACAAGAAGGGTCCTTAATCACCTGTAGCTACATGTGCTAGTTTTTAGTTCTTTGGGCAATATGTGAAAGTCAAGGCATGATATACTTATCTAAGAAAATGGTTTCCCCTTATAAACATGCAACCAACCCCCTCCTCCAGCTACAGACTTGGGCTTCAGCCACTATGGGTAATCCTATATTCACATAGGATTCTACTCCCCACAGTATCACTAAGATACAGTTAATTCAGTAAACATTTATTAAGCACCTACTTTGTGCCAAGCACTGGGCTAAATTCTGCAGATACAAATTTAAAAAAAAAAGACAGTCCCTGCCCTTAAAGAATTTACAACCTGATGGGGGGAAACAATGCACAAAAGGCAACAGGAAAACAAGTAGGGGAAAACAGAGAGGGACAAGGCAAGAATTACAGTACCACGTCTTTCCTAATACTAGCAAAAATAGCTTACTCCATGACTTATCATTGCTATATAATTATGTCCCAAATCTATATGCCTAATATGGATCTCTCTCTTCTGAACCCCAATCCCCTATTTCCAGCTGTCACCTGGACAAGAGTTGTCAAACTTGCAATCTGAAAGACTCCAGTGTGGCAGAAACAGATAAAAATGTATTCACCAAAATAAATAAAAATACAAAGAATATGTATAATATTAATATGTGGCTCATGCAATCCATAGCAATCCTTATAGATGGCTTAGTGGCCCCAATTTCTATTTGTTTGACCCACCTGACCTAAATGACATCCTCCCTCCTCCATATTGAACTCATCATCTTATCTTTTTAATCTCCCTCCACTTCCATTAAGGCCTCCTCAGAAGTCCTATTTTAATATTTTATTATATTTTGAATATGACCTTTTATTCCCATTGGCTATGGTAATAGAGCTCAAGTTCTGTCATACTTTAACAAGTTGTAAAAACTTCAGGTGTAATCCAAAACACAGATAATGCTTGTTGTCTGAGGTCCAACCTGTTTAAATATGGAAAACTTTGTGATTGATGAAATAATTTTTAGAAAAAGTGTTCATGGTCCTTAGTTCTGTGTGGCCCTTTCCTGCCCCTGATGTGACAGGGGTTTAGCTCAGAGAATGGGGAATTGTACTGTTTTTAAATGGTCTATAAACATCAACATAATTGTTGCTGCTATAAATCTTTGTCCAACCACCAAAGAGGTGATATACTACAGGAGGATGTGAACCACATCAGTATTGACATTCTTGTTATAAATGAAACCAGAAGACATAAGAAATTGCTGTTAAATGGGAGGTCTGCTTATGGATTAGCGAGGCAAATAAAGGAGCTGGCAGTTTCTTATTTTATGTTCTCAAAGATAACAAAAAACTTTCTTTCATGAGATACTTGTTATCTTGCCTTGCAAGGTTCATGGTGAGCATAAGCGGAAAGACCACCATGAAGATGACTAAGCTTATAGGCCAGTATCTGCTAGAATTGTTCAAGTAGAAAAATCTATGAAGAATTTGACAATATCTTCCATACCAAGAAAACAAATCTTTTTGTTCAGTGAGTTTGATACAAAAGCAGATGTGGGAAAAGATGGAGGAAAAAGGAAGTTTGAAAATATAACTTGATTAAAAATGAAAGGAATCAAAGACTAGTAGACTTCAGAAGTCTCAAATAATTTCTTTTAAAATATATGTGTATTCAAATGATTCTAGAAATAATAATTACTAAATATCACCACAAGGGAAAAAAAAAAGAAAGAAGCTGACAATTCACATAAAAAAAAACCCAAAATAAGTGTATGAACAATGAGTGTTGACCAAATTATGATATAGAGAGGCCATTTTGTTTTTAGCATCTTGAATCAAATTAGTCTATAAGTACCTCTGTTCATAGAGTTAGTCCAAGGGTATACCTTTATGGGATACAGATAAACCATAAACTAGAAACAGGGATGAACAGGAGGAAAAGAACTGATTGGACTGTATTTAGAAAATTGCACAGCACTGTAAAAAAATTTCAATCTGTTTCTTGACACAAAAATCTCATCTTTTCAGCATCATTATTTTTCTGGTGTTGCCCCATGCTTGTGAATCAAATAGAACAGGATGATGGCCAAAGATGAAAAGTTTCAGAGAACATAAAGACCAATGGGAAACTGTTGGGTTGAGGATGGTTCTGTCACATCACTGTCATATAAAAGGTAGCATAAAATGTATGACTAGAAAAAGTTAGACTTTGTGTAGCAAGAGTGAAGGATGGCAGATTGCCAGCCTGACTCAGTCACAGTGGCCCCCATGAAATGATAAAAGGCCTAGAGGAAAACCCCTCATGGTTTGGGTAAATCTGTTAGGGGGGATTTATAGGAAGTCTTGGACAAAAATTGCACATGAAGGGAAGGTGGGGGTGTGATCTGTACTAGCAGAAAGAATGGCCATATCAACGATGTCATAGATCACTTGACTTAATCTATCCCTTCCTTCATGCAGAGGAGGGGGATCCTTTACCAATCTCCAAAGAGGAGAGAGTCCCAGACCAATGAGCCTTGGGACTGGGGCTTTACATGTACAAGCAGCTCTGTCAGAAGCATTTGCTCCTGCCCTTGAGGAGTTTATAGTCATTCTATTTCTCCTTACCTTACACTCTTCCCTCTCTGTTTCAATTTCTATGGAGGATACCACTATACTTTCAGTTACCTAAAGCTCTATTGGGGTGTGTATTTTAGGCCATTTACTCCTCCTTCTCCTTAACCTCCACATTTTATGTTCAATATAAAAAAAAACTGCTATGTTTTTATCAATGAGCATGACATGAAAGAAGAAGTATTTTCATTGATTTTGTCATTGTTCCCTAGAGACCATGGGGCCTTTCCATCCCTCTTATGATTGAATTCTTCCATATAACTTATTTTTCCCAATAGAATGTGAGCTTCTTGAGAACAAGCACTGTCTTACATATCTATTTGTATCCCCAGCAGTTAGTGCTTTGTGATTTTTCACTTAGTAAACACTTAATAAACTAACCTTCCTTCCTTCCTTCCTTCCTTCCTTCCTTCCTTCCTTCCTTCCTTCCTTCCTTCCTTTCTTCCTTCCTTCCTTCTCTCCCTCTGTCCACGTAGGGAATCATACCCTTGCTTATGGGTGTTTTGTCCAAAATTATATTAATAAAACAATATTTACATAGATCGTTAAACTTTACATATATGATTTCATTTTAGTTTCACTGCAACCTTGTGAAGAAGATAATTCAGGTGTCATCCCCATTTACAGAGAAGAAACTGAGATTTAAGAGGTTAATTGACTTGCCCCATTATACAACAATAATAAATCAGCGGCAGGATTTGAATCCAGTTCTTACTGGATATCAGCATTTAATCCATTGTGCATCTCATCGATTATCTTTGTTCTGTAGAAACAAAATCCTGTAACTACTTTAAACTCTTAGAACCATGTTAACTGAGTTTTCTGTTGCAGACAGCTAATTAGAGGAGGGCCTGCTCATACCCAAGGTCATACCAGATATTCCTGGGGAAAATCATCAATAGGGCAATTTAGAAGAGAGAAAACTAGGCTCAGTGGTGGGAGGTGAACCTGATCGTGTGGCAGCAGCGAGGGAGGAAGGTCTATGAATACTAATCATGGCAATTAGGAAGCAACAATCTAATGAATATAAAGGTTATGCATGGCGTTCTGCCAACCTGCCCAGGTGCAGGAGGTGTTTATCATGCCTAGTTGACAACTGTTCCTGTTGAGTTGTGATCAGACTGAGTCTTCTCTCTCTAACTGAAGTATGCAGCAGAGTGCTCTGGAGCCTGAGCCCTGACGGAGGAGACAGGAACAGAGGATCAAGTCTGAGGATTACATGTGGGAACAGACTCGGTGCAGAAGCCCCAAAGCAGCCCTTTCCCAGGACTGGAGGGTAGTGTCCTGTGTGAAAGGTGGGCGATATGCGTAGACATACACCAAGCTAGCTTTCAGCAAATCTGATAGTATATGAAAGTTCAGCTCACCAGAAAGGAGAGAAATATAAAGGGCAGAGACAGAGAGAGATTCAGGGAAAGAGAAAGAGAAACAGAAAAGAGTGAGAATGAAGAGAGATGAAAGAGAAAGAGACAAAGGAAAAACATTTGTGAGGTAATTAAAAAAAAAGATGACCAAAGGATTTCCTTAAATAAGAAGTTGCTTTTGTGTTTTAAAAATAATACTTGATTTTCAAAATTTAATGTTTCAGATATCCATCTAATATGAACTAGTTTCTTGTATACACAATATATTGTAATCATGTGCCCCTGCCCAACCTGAAAACAAACTCTTGAGATCCCATCTCAGTTTTGGCAAGTTCTCTTACTGCTTTTACTTTTCCTGCCTCTTCCAAATATACTGCACAGATAAGAGCATCACTGAGTTAACTGCTTGTCCCCTCAGTGAGAGGACAGGGGCAGGAGGTGGAGAACTTGGAATTTAAAAAGAAAGAACGTTAACAATAATAAATTTATTTTTTAAAGTCATATGAAAAAGTTTTAGATAACTAGCTATTAGAAAAATGTAAATTAAAACCATTCTAAGGTATCCCTTCACTCATATCAAAAATAATAAATGCTGGAGGGGATGTGGAAAAATAGGAACACTAATGCATTGTTGATGGAGTTGTGAACTGAGCCTCCTGGAGTATAAAATTATGCACGCGCTACTAAGGATATATCCCCCCAAAAAATAAAAGAAAAAGGGAAACAAAAATATTTACAGCAGACCTCTTTGTGGTAGCAAAGAACTGGAAATTGAAGATAAGTTTATCAACTGGGAAACGGTTGAACAAGTTCTGGCATATGATTGTTATGGAATTCTATTGTGCAAAGGGAATAATTTCAGCAAACCCGGGAAGATTTATATGAACTGATTCAGTTAAATGAGCAGGACCAGGAGGTCATTGTACGTAAAAACAGTATCTTTGAATTGATGATCAATTATAAAAGTTAGCTAATTTGATCAATAAAATGATCCAAAGAAATTTCAAAGGATTCATAATGAAAAATGCCAGCCACCATCAGAGAGAGAACTTATGAATTCTGAGTGAAAATTGAAATATAACTTTCTTGTTTTTTTTATGAATGGCTAATATGGAAATACATTTTACATGATTTCACAAGTATGATTAATATCATATTGCTTGGTTTCTCATTAGCTGAAGAAGAGAGAGAATTTGGTACTTGTAATTTAGAAAAAGTGTTAAAAATAAATAATAATCTTTTAAAAAATGTTGAAACAATATGAAATTTTAAAAAATGGGGTGTTTGTCTTAGAAGATAAAGCTTAGAGATTTCAGGTATGTGACATTATATTTGTTTCATACCCAATGATGAGCTTTATTTTTTCCTCCTAATGGTAACAGGATAAGAGAGAATAAACTTACTATAGTGAATAGAAAGAACTTCTAAACCTGGGGGTTTTCAAATTTTTTGGCTTCAAGATCCATTTAACTTTTAAAAATTACTGAGGATTCCCAAGAGTTTTTGTTTTCATTTGGATTATATCTATGAATGTTTACTATGTTAGGAATTTTAAGTGATAAACTTTTGAAATATTAATTCACTATTATTTTATATGAAAAAGAACTATTTAAAAAAATTCTGAGAAGAATCAAGAGAATATTATATACAGTAATACAAGATTATATGATGATCTGTGATAGACTTGAATTTTTTCAGCATTGAGGTGATCTAAGATAATTCCAATAGACTTTTTATGGAAATTGCCCTCCATATCCAGAGAGAAAGAAATATGGAAGCTGAATGTGATTCAGAGTATAATATTTTTACCTTGTTGTTGTTTGTTAACTTGTTTTTCCTTTCTCTTGTTTTTCCCCTTTTGATCTGATTTTTCTTATGCCACATAACAAATATGGTAATATGTTTAGAAGAATTGCACATGTTTAATCTATATCAGATTGCTTGCTATTTTGGAGAAAGGGCAAGGAGGGAAAGAGGGAGAAAAATCTGAAACATAGTATTTCACAAAGGTGAATTTTGAAAATTATCTGTGTGTATATTTGGAAAAATAAAATACTATTAAGATTACTGAGAAGAATAAGATTGTTTTACATATTTTTACAAATTCCTTTAATGTCTGGCTAAGTAGATGACAGCTGGGTTTTCATATTTGTTCTTGCATTCAATCTGTTGGGATATATTTTTTTGTTTGGAGTATATGAAGACAATATGGCCTTACTGAGATATGCCATTGGAAAAAGGAGGAGTCCTTTAATAGGTAATTAACATCTTGGTTTTAAAATGAGAATACTTTTGACCTCAAAATCTCTGAAAATATTTTGGGGTTCCCAGAGATCTGGGGACTATAACTAGAGAATTCTTTATGTGAGCTACAGGGATATACCAACTTGATATACACCATCAGAGTGTTATGGAATCGCCTGTTTAAGAAAAAGGATGTTGAAAACTTTTTGGAAATTGATTAAATGTAGTCTTAGATGGAGGAGAGCTTCAACACAAAGACTTATGGGTCTTTGCCATGAATCCTTTTGATTATTCTTCCTAGAGTTTACCCTTTTCTTCTCTTCTCCCAAAATGGTTAGAGGTGATCACAGAACCACAGGAACTCACAATTGGAAGATTCCTTACAGGATAGTTAGGCAAACCACCATCTGAAATTTATACTCCCTCCAAAACTCCCTTGTCCAATGGTTATCTAGATCTACTGTGATTGTAAATCTGCTTCTTTTTCCTAAGGTCACTCCTTTCTACTTTGGGACCAGCTTTAATTTTTAAAAAGTTCCTCACATTGAACTGAAACTTCCACTTATTACTTCTGGTTCTTCCCTATGGGGCCAAGTCAAATGCCTTATTCTTTTTCCATGTAATATACTTAGATACCCCAAAATAGCTGTCATACCTAACCCTTGCTTCCAACATCCTTCCCTCACTCACCCAATGGGAAGCATACTTAGTTTTTTTTTTCTCCAACAGATCCTCATATGTTATGATTTCCAGTCCCTTTGCCATTTTGGTCACTCTTCTTTGGATATACTATAGCTTGTCAGTGACCATCCAAAAATGTGGACTCCAAATTTATACAGTCCTCTGGATGTGGTTTGATAGGGTACTGTACAACAATTTTTTGTTGTTTCCCCCCTTTCTAGATACCATAATTCTGTTGATGCAATCTAAGATAGAATTAGTTTTTTTGGCCACAATTTCACATTGTTGACATATTGAGAATGATGTCTATTCAATAACCCCACTTCTTTTTCATGTGGGATGTAGGGTATGTGCACATCTCTGGTGTGAGGGCTGCTTTCTTTTGGTGTCCATTTGATCAACCTAACTCTCACCCATGGCTCCAAGAAACTGTAGCATACACGGTGGCCCCATCATGTTGAACCATTCTAGTAGATGGGATTAACCACATTGAGGGTAACCAAAAAATCTCAAACCCTAGGGTGAGTTGTGGGGGGGGGGGGTCTATGACAAGGATGTAAAAGCTTCCCTTGATGGAATGGAAGGATGAGAAAATTTTGTCCCAGTGGCCATGAAGGCAGCTGAAGCAGATGTTGTGGAGAGCTTAGATCTTGATTAGACACCAAAGACACCAAGGCCATCCAACTGCATTTCAAATTGTCACCAGTCATTTTGACTCTGTCCTGCCACTGGACAGTGGTGGCTCTAGAAGAGAGGGATTAATGATTCCATGCAACTCTGCCTCATTTAAATCCAATTTACACATGAATCAAAAGTTATCACCAAGCCATTTTGCCATTTCTAAGTCCTGTGGCGGTAGGAGAGTGAGGAAGCAACAGATTCATATACACTGGTAGCTGTAGTCACAGCCCTGAACACAGTCAGCACAGACTATAGTGTCGTCTCCACACAGGAGAGATTCCACAGACTCCTGAGTTTCTGAGCAGTGTTTTAAGGGTTGCACTGTTCACCTTCATGTGTGAGGAAGAGGCTAGAAAAGGTACCCTAAAAATTGTATGACTTGATCACCATGATTCAAAACACTTAAAAATGTACAAAAACTTCTGAAAAGTTGATTTTATGTACCATTGGTCATGGGATGTGCACCCACTTATAGACAACACGAAATCCAGTAGACTTGAAAGAAGGATAGTTCTTGTTATAAAAGAACTAAACAAATATAGTGGCCAAATACCATTCATGAGTGAAACAAGGCTGACAAATGAAAATCAGCTTATTGAAGTAGGAGCTGGATACATGTTTTTCTAGATTGGCTGCAATGATATAAAGTGCTATGAAATTGGTGTAGGTTTTGCAATAAAAATTAATCTAGTAAGCAAGCTCATATGTCTTCCAAATGGAGTGAGTGACAGTCTCATGACAATGCAATTGCCACTTGTAGGAAAATGCATACCACCAACATCAGTGCTTATACTCCCACCATGACAAACTTTGATGAGGTCAAAGGAAAATTTTATGAAGACCTGGAGACTCCTATTATCAATGGATCAAAAGTGGACAAACTTATAATTGTGGCTGACTTTAATGCTAAGGTAGGCTCAGACTGTAACAGACTGTAGTCTAACAGTCTGTAGGTAACAGACATGGCAGGGAGTCCTTGGGAGGAATGGAGTCAGAAACAGCAATAGCAATGGTCATTTACTATTGAAGACTTGTGCATCTCATGACCTCCTCATCATCAATACCTTATTCCCATTTACCTAAATGCAATAAAACCTTATGACACACCCTCGCAGAAAACATTGGTATTTAATAGACCATGTGATTGTAAGAAGAGACAGGAGGATATGAGAGTAACCAAGGCAATGTATGGTACAGAGTGCTGGACTGATCATAGACTTATGCTCTCTAAACTGACTATTCACATTCAACAAAAGTGGTAGCCCCAAAGCAAAAAGACTAATGGAATAATGTCAACAGATTAAAGTGCTTCTCTGAAATGGAACAGTTTGCTGCCAATTTGAAGGATAAATTGAGCAACAATGGAGCAGAAAGGGAATGAGCAGCTTTCAGAGATTTGGTGTATTACACTGCATTGTTCATCTGAGTCAAAACATTTCCAAACATCATGACTGGTTTGATGAAAAGGATGGGAAAATTGCTAAATGAAAAACGAGAACTCCATAGGCATATCAGCAGGATAGTTTATTTATCTCTAAGAAGGTAGCATTCAATTCTATCAAAAGAAAAGTACAATCAAAACTCAGAGGTATGCAGAATTCTTGGCTTATTAAAAAGACAAATGAAATTCAGTTTTATGATGATAGTAATACTCCAAATAATGTTTATGATGCATTGGGGGCCAAAGACCAACTATTCAGTGCTGATGGTGCCATACTGATTAATGATAAAGATATGATCCTTGAGAGATCGTCTGAAGACTTCCATAGTGTTCTCAACAGAACATCATCAATCAATGTTGAAGTTACTGACCATTTATCTCAAGTTGAGATCAATCACTCCTTAGCTGAAGTTCCAACTGAAAAAAGAGGTTTTGAATGACATTAGACTACTTTTATGCGGTAAAGCATCAGGTACTGCTTCTATTCCAGCTAAGATTTAAAAGATGGGTGGTCCATTGCTCATATAAAAGCCGACTAAAAAATTCCAGATTATGTGGCAAGAGGAAGTTATGCCCCAGGAATCCAAGGATGCATTGTTTCCATGGTCCCTTATAAAGGTAAAGGAAATAGATTGTCCTGTGACAATCACAGGGCTCTCCCTCTCACTCTTAGTCATTTCCAGCAAGATTCTTACCAGAGTCCTTCTTAATAGGATGATCCTATGCCTGGAAAAAAGGTCATCTCCCTGAGAGCCAGTGTGGTTTCAGAAGAGACCAGGGAATAGTCCATGTGGTGTTTCCTGTCCTATAACTCCAGGAAAAAATGACAGGAGCAGACAGAAGTCTGTATACAACACCTGTAGATCTGACCAAAGCCTTTGATACTGTCAGTCATCAGGGCTTATGGAAAATTATGTCAAAATTTGGTTGCCCAGAGAAGTTCATCAGGATAGTACATCATTCTTATTTTGGCATACTTTCCTGGGTTCTGGATAATGGGAAATATTTGAGCTTTCCCATTCATCAATGGAGTGAAACAAGGTTGTGTGCTTGCTCCCATGCTTTTTAGCACGATGTTTTCAGTCATGTTGTCAAACGCCTTCAATGACAGCAAACAAAGAATTAAAGTCAGCTACTGCATTGATTGTAGATTCTTCAACTTGAAAAGGCTACAAGTCAAAACTAAAGTGGAGGAAATGCTGGTGCATGACTTTTTGCAGATGATTGTGCACGCAATGCAGCCTCTGAAGCTGAGATACAAGGTATGGATCAAGTCTCTGCTGCTTGTGCTAATTTTGGCCTAACAATTAGCACCGAGAAAACACAAGTCCTCCATCAGCCAGCACCACACCTTCCATATGTGGAACCATTGGTTACAGTAAATAGTGAAGTTTTGAATGCAATACCTTGGCAGTATACTTTCCAGGGATGTCTACTTGACACATGCATTGCCAGAGCTAGTTCAGTGTTTTAGATGCTCCAGAATCAAGTGTGGGAGAGGAAAGGTATTAAACTGACCATCAAACTGAAAGTCTAGAGAGCCCCTGAGCTGACCTCATGGTTATATGCCTGGGAAACCTGTGTAGTGTATCAGTGCCATACTAGGAAATGAAATTGCTTCCATTTAATTGTCTTAGGAAGATTCTTCAGATCTCCTGGCAGGATAAGACACGTATACTGAGCCCCTTTATCAAAATAAAATGATATATTTAACATGTATGGGATTACCTGCCATCTAGGGGAGGGGGTGGGGGGAAGGAAGGGAAAAGGTGGAACAGAAGTTTTTGCAAGGGTCAATGTTGAAAAATTACCCATGCATATGTTTTGTCAATAAAAAAACTATTAAAAAATAACTATTTCATTTCTATTTCAGAGAGCACGACTCCACATTGTTAGAATGCCAAATGCATGCTTGTTAAAAAGATTATTTTATGGAGGACACACACAGTGCTCACAATATGGCCAGAAACAGTGATCCAAGGACACACTCAAAGTCTCGTTTAAGAATTTAAAATTGATTGTATGATATGGGAGAACTGGCACAGGACCACCCAGCATGGCGTGCCCTCATCAAAGAGAGGTTTTATGAGCAAAGCAGAATTGAATTAGCTCAGAAGAAATGTGAGTGGGCAAAGTTGGAGAAGCCTCCCCAAATGTCCATAGAGACTTTTGTGTCCGACCTGTGGCAGAGCATTCCGAGCTCGTATTGGTCCCATCAGCCGCAGTTGCACAGTGTAACTCGACTCTGATGTGGTGATGTCATTTTGGTCCTCTTCAAGAACAAAGGACAACAACTCATCTTTTTTATGTAAACTGTTCCGTACTCTCACCTCTCTTATCATGCATTAAGCAAAGTTATTTTCTGAATGCAAATGTAGGACTTTACATTTGTCCCTCAAATTTAATCTCATTCATTCCTGACCAATCTCCGACTTCTTGCATCTTGACTATTATCCAGGGTGTTAACTGTCCCTCTTAGCTCATCTGCAGATCTGACAAAGTGTGCCAATCTTGCCTTCATGCTAATCACTAATAAAAATGCTAAATAGTGTATAGTCAAGGGCTGATCCTTGTCACCTTGTTCCAAGATGACATCAATCCATTAATGACTACTCTTTTAGTCTAGTCATTTAGCCAGTGTACATTTAATCCATTTAAATATGCTATCATCTAGACTGCATCTATCCGTCTTGTCTATAGTGCAAACACAAGCCACTGTCAAATGCTTTGTTGAAAGCCTTTCTATCTGTTCATTATAAGACTATAGAGCTAGAGTTGTTGGAAAAATTAGAAGTCATCCATTTCATCCCTTGCTTTACAAATGAGGAAATTGAGGCCCCAAAACATTAACTGACTTGCTTAAAGCCACTAGGTAGTAAGTTGGCAGAGTTGGAATCAGATCAGGTTGCGTGATTCCAAGTTCATCCTTCCAAATTTGGTGTATATAATATATATATATTATATTTTCTGCTATAATACACCAACTATCTCCCTTAAAACAAATGAATCAATTTCAAATATTCTAATAAGATCATGGAATTATCTTTGAGAAAGCTAAGACCTTGAAAGGTTAAATAATTTGTTCAAGATCAAATAGTTAGATAGTGACCTCCAAGTATATGAGAACTGTTAACATACTAAAAAGCAAATATTATAGGTTAATGAGCCTTTTTAAAGTTGTATGAAAAGCCTACATGAAAAAAATTTCTAATATGAAAAATGTCAAATTTTATTATATGATCAATTCCATACAACCTAAACTCAGAAAGTAAAATGGATCAGTTCAATGATGACTATTAATCTACTCCAAAGTATCAATGGAGTCTGTGATCTCATAATGAGACCATCTCTTCCCTAGCAATGCACTCATGCCTTCTCAGTTTTGTGACTTTCATCCATGTCCTCTCATAAGTTCAACATAAGGTAAATGTTGATATATTGATTCATTTGAATTTATTGGTGGTAGGAGGAAACTACTCTAATCTTTTGGCTAATCTTTTAATAGAGGAATAAGGAAAAGCCCTTAAGTCGCCCTGATATGGGAAACATAAGTAGGGAGTTTGGCCAGAAATCTCTTGATATTCCCTCAAAGCACTAATCTAAGACAACTAAGACAAAAATAACTTCATGCCTTTGTGGGAATGGTTTCCTGAGATACTGGGCCCTTCCTTCAGGGGATGAGCATCTTGAGACTTACTTGAGACTTGTTTCTTAAATAATGGACATTTGTTACCTGCTCCCTGCTCAAAATCTTTATACTTCAGTAGGAACTGAAAAATCTCATACTCTATTAGAAGAGTGTTTAGAAATGCAAGGTTAGAACAATGCTTCCCACCTCTTAATGTAGAGGTGATAAATTCAAAGTACAGTCCAAGATATATATATATATATATATATATATATATATATATATATATATATATATATATATAATGTGTGTGTGTGTATATGTATATATTTGGACATGACCAATGTAGGAATTAATTTTGCTTAACTATGTATATTTCTTTACAATGGTTTTCTTTTTATTTTCTTTTCAGTGAGACTAAGAAAGGAAAGGAGAGAAATTGATTTTTATTAATTAAAAAATGAAATAAAACTTAAAAATAGGACCACTTTCATATCAAGGTGATGTTTTAGAATAGGACTTTAGTGAAGCATTGTCTTGCCTTTGACTTGGGAACATATAGATAGGAACCTTGTCATCTTACATTCTCTTTTATTACCTTGAAATAATTCTTCATTTTTCTAAAATAGGTAAGTTGACCAGTCCCTAGGGGCTCATAAAAATAAGGCCTAGCATGCAGAAAAACTGATCCTTTGTCACTCCAGGAGCAGTTACTAAATAAAGTTTGTCTCTACAAGTGCTTGAAATTCCTGAAAATCGCAAAACTATTTGTACTCTTGGGCATATCATTTGAGATTTCTGGTGCTAAATTTTCTTATCTTTAAAAATAGGGAGTTTGAAAGACTCTAGCTTTTGGGATAAGAACTCACTATTTGACAAAAACTGCTGGGAAAATTGGAAATTAGCATGGCAGAAACTAAGCATTGACCCACACCTAATACCATATACCAAGATAAGGTGGTAGTTCATGATTTAGATATAAAAAGTGATATTATGAGCAAATTAGAAGAACATAGGATAGTTCACCTCTCAGATCTGTGGAGAAGGCAGGAATTTGTGAGGAAAAAAGAACTGGAGTGCATTATTGAAGACAAAATAGATAATTTTGATTATATTAAGTTAAAAAGTTTTGTACAAATAAAACTAATATACATAAGAATAGAAGGGAAGCAATAAATTGGGAAAACATTTTTATATTCAAGCATTCTGATAAAGGCCTCATTTCTAAAATATATAGAGAATTGACTCAAATTTTTTAGAATTGAATTCATTCTCCATTTGACAAGTGGTCAAAGGATAGGAACAGACAATTTTCAGATGAAGAAATTCAAACCATTTCTAGTCATATGAAAAGGTGCTCTAAATCACTATTGATCAGAGAAATGCAAATTAAGACAACTCTGAGATACCACTTCATATTTCTCAGATTGGCTAAGATGACAGTAAAAGACAATGATAAATATCGGAGGGGGTGTGGGAAAACTGAGACACTAATGCATTGTTGGTGGAGTTGTAAACTGATCCAACTATCCAGCAATTTGGAACTATGCCCAAGGGGCTATCAAAATGTTCAATGCATCAAAATCCATCAATGTTCCTATTGGGTTTATATCCCAAAGATATCTTAAAAGAGGAAAAGGGACCCATATGTGCAAAAATGTTTGTGGCAGCTCTTTTTGTAGTGGCAAGAAATTGGAAACTGAGTGGATGCCCACCCGTTGAAGAATGGCTGAATAAATTGTGGTATATGAATGTTATGGAATATTATTGATCTATAAGGAACAATCAGGAGGATGATTTCAGAGAGGCCTGGAGAGAGTTACAGGAACTGATGCTAAGTGAAATGAGCAGAACCAGGAGACCATTGTACATCACAACAAGAGGATTATTTGATGATCAATTCTAATGGATGTGGCTTTTTTCAACAACGAGATGATTCAAACCAGTTCCAATGAGCTTGTGATGAAGAAAGTCATCTATACCCAGAGAGAGGAAGTGAGTGTGGACCATAACACAGAATTTTCACTTCTTTTGTTTGCTTGAATTTTATTTTCTTTCCTCTTTTCTTTCTTTTTAATCAGATTTTTTCTTGTGCAGCAAGATAATTGTATAAATATGTATGCCTATTTTCGATTTATCTATCTATATCTGTATCTATATATATTTTACCATTTTTAACATACATCGGATTACTTGCCATCTAGGGGAGGGAGTGGGAAGGAAGTTGGAGCACAAGGTTTTGCAAGGATCACTGTTGAAAAATTATCCTTGCATATGTATGGAAAATAAAAAGCTTCAATAAAATAAAATAAAAATTAGGGAGTTTGATGGCATTACCTTTAAAACCTCCTCCAACTTTAAATCAATGATCCTACAATTATTATCATGAATTAATAACCTTGCTTTTAAAATGTATCCTTTTGTCTTCTCTACTTCTATCTCCTGGGAAGGATAATAATAATAGTAAATAGCTCACATTTATTTAGAGAATTTTAAGGTTTGTTAAATGTTTTATGGACATCATTCCTTTCTCACAACTAACCAGGTAGTTATTATTATAAGTTCTATTATTATCTTGACTTTATAGATAAGGAAATTAAGGCTCAGAGACATTAAAAAAATTGCCATAAAATGCTACAGATGGAAGGGACCTAAAATATCATCTAATTCAACCTCCTCTTTTTTGTTTATGGAGAAACTGAAATCTAGAGAAGAATGTCTTAATTAAGGTCACAAAGATACTTAGTGCAAGTTCTTAGGCCTAGAATTTAAAACTGGTGACAGTCCAATGATTCTTCTACTATACAATATTTCTTTTTATTTCTTTTTGGTTTTTCTTTCCCTCTTCCTCAAGGTAGTTCAGCTTGTTCATGATGCTTTCTGCCAAATATTAGCCAGTGAAGGGCAGGGAAGAAAGAATTGGCCTTGGGGACATGAGGGGAAATTAAAGATAAAGTATGCTAACATCACTCTTCTAACCAGATCTGGTCCTGGCCTGACTGACCAATGAGATCAGACTCAAGGCCATATTTCCGAGGAAGGATTTTGAAGGTTATAGATTTAGGGCTCAGAGGTAGTTAGAGACCATCTAGTCCAAACACTTCATTTTATAGATGAGCATAGTGAATTAAGTGACTTGTCCAGTGTCACATGTAAATAATGGGAAAGGTGGAATTTGAACTTAGGACCTCCTGCTTCCCAATTTTTCCCCCTCTAGACTGTGTCAATTTTATTCAAGTCTAAATAACCCTTAACCTGTTTGAGTTTCTTTTTATTCATCTGTTAAAAAAGAGTTGAGGGAGCTTTCCCAGTTTTCCTGGAAAATCACATAAACCAATCCTCTGAACAGAGTCTGATGGAATGAAACTCCTCTCCAACTCAATATAGACTGAAAAAAAATTCAAACTTCAAAAAACAGTTGGGTACAGCACTAGGGAAAGACTATTGAATGTAGAAATATACTGTCAACAAGCAAATATTTATTAAGTAATTACTATGTACCAGCTACTGTGTATGTGGAACTCCTGGGCAGGTAACCACTTTCTCTGCAATGTATAGTCTTAGCATTAGATATTTTCAGGAATCAGGAAAGACACCATAGAAGGTTGTTTGGGGGAAGAAGATTTTTGAAGGAAAAGAGGGACTCTGAAATAGATGTGAGAGAGAAGTAGCCATTTGCAAAGTTATAAAGACAGGATACGTAGTAAGATGAGAGAAAAGGACAAAGTTGAGTACTTTGGACAGTGGAAGAGATCAATGCATGATGAACTTGGTTCAAGTAGGGAAAGGACTAGTGCATAAGGGAAATCACTTTGGTCCCCATTTTAAGAATGGATTAGAGAAAGGAGAAGTTTTGTGTATGGCATCCCATGAGGTCTGTAATAGCCAAGTTGAGAGGTGATGAAGCTCTGAACTAAGGTGAACTATCACCTTCCCTTCTCACCACTGTCTCTTAACTGAGATGGTGACTATATGGGTAGTAAGGATATGGAGATGAAAAATGCTATATGATAGAAACAGAAAAATCTGTAACTAACTAGAGCTGTAGGGAGAGGGAAAGTGAGAAGATGTTGATAATCTTGAAGCTGTGAATCTGGGTGACTGAAAATCATGGTAGTGCCCTTGATGGTAAGCAAGACACTGAAATAACAGCTAGGATACAAATAAAAGCAAAAGAAAAAAAAAAGCAAAAAATAGCTTTATGATTCTCACATTGTAATGGGAGAGATAACATACAGAGAACTATGTGTATGCAAAATACATACAGGATAAATGGGAAATAAAAGTCACCAAAAGAAAGATTATAAAGAGAAAAGGAAATAGGCTCAGAATAGTCTAAGTATACACCTGTATTAGGTGACATGATATATAATGCAGAAGCATGTAAGAGTGATCAGACAGATAAGAAGACAATTGAAAGCAGTATCACCAAAAATATAGAGAAGAGAGAGCATCCAGGAGTAGAGACTGGTTGTTAGACATTCACCTGCTAGCTGGGACTTTGTATGAGCCTAGGGCTGGTGGAGAAGAATTGATGAAGAAAGGTCCATGAAGAGAAGGAAGATCAAATTATTGAAGGAGATCTATAGAAAAGGCTTCTGTGACTGATGCTGAGTGAAATGAGCAGGACCAGGAGATCATTATATACTTCAACAACAATACTATATGATGACCAGTTCTGATGGATCATGCCATCCTCAGCAACGAAATCAACCAAATCATTTCCAAAGGAGCAGTAATGAACTGAACCAGCTATGCTCAGAAAAAGAACTCTGGGAGATGACTAAAAACCATTACATTGAATTCCCAATCCCTATATTTATGCACACCTGCATTTTTGATTTCCTTCACAAGCTAATTGTACAATATTTCAGAGTCTGATTCTTTTTGTACAGCAAAATAACGTTTTGGTCATGTAAAAAAAAAAGAAAAGGCTTCTGTGTATTGGAAATATAAGGGTTTGATGAGAAGAGGAAGGGATGGGAGCAAAGGGAAATGTTAAAACAACAGATGACATATCTTGCATCTAGCTTCTCTGAAAGGCTTAATAGGGAGGAAGGAAAAGAATAAGATCCAAAAGGACTTTTGGAATCTAACACTATTGTTTTGCACGTTAAGGAACATAAATCTCTAGAGGTGTAATATTGCTCAATATCCTGCAGAAGTAGAGTCGGGATTTTTTATGCAGGTTTTCTGATTCCAAATACAGAACTCTTCCCATTACACTACACTGTCTGTGGCTAAAATCATTAATTCCCTCCTACACATTGCTGCCATCATAAAATAAATACATTTTACAATTTAAAGTGTTCAGGTCTCTGAGCTCAAGATACAAATTTACATGTTGTTTTGCATAAATTGGCATATGGAGTTCACATACCCCTAATTCCTGGAATGGGAAATTAAATTAAATCAGATTAACTAATGCAACTGATTGCAATTGTTTTCTAACCTAATATTAAGGCAACTGTTACACAGTGCAAAACCCAGAGTTTTAAACTAGGCAAGACAAGAGTATAAAGGCTCATCACCCAAAGCTGCCCAGCTATACACCATGCAGGTGATAAGGATGGAGAAAAAGGGATTTCTGAACTTTCCTTCCACTTTTCTTTCTCATCCATGTTTCTTCTACTTCTTTCTTTCCTCTTTCTTTCCCTCCACTCCCCAAAATCCTAAGTGGCAGAAAAGAAAAAGAAGGCAGAAGGGAATGCAACGAGTCCTTTCCCTCTCTCCTTTCAAGCTCTGGCTTCCCTCTGACAAGCCTAAATGCTCGACAAAGACCTATCAGTAGGAGGAATTGGATTCCCAGAAGATTTGCTCGACCCCTTCTACACTTTCTAGAAGAGATTATGAATGAACCTCAGGGAGAGGAACCGAGTGGGTCCCCTGGCTGATGGATTCTGACTGTTCAGTTTCCTAAAGCATCTCTGTTTGTATTTCTTCCAGCACAGGATGTGTTTGTTGGCTTTTTGACAGGGGCACAAGAGTAAAATGGAGATTACTTTTTTTTTTTTTTTTTTTTTTTTTAAAATGGAGATTACTGAAGAATCTTTCAATAGGCATTTACTGAGTAACTTCTATAACCCAGACAATGTACTAAGTCCTAGTGATACAAAGACAAAAAAAAAATGAACGTGTGAATGGAAAAGCTTACCTTCTATTCTCTAAACAAAGCAAACACAAAGATTTCCTGAGGAGGAGGAGGGGGAACAATAGCATCTGAAGGAGAAAGGAAAGGCTTCCTGGAGAACATGGCGCAAGAACTATGCAAAATGGGGCTTCTCCAAGATGTAGGCGAAGGGGAGGGCACACCAGGCATGGGGCATAGTTTGGGCAGCATCTCAAAGGTAGGAGATGAATTGTTTGGCATGAAGAATTACAACGTGGCTGGAATATAGAATATGTGAAGGGGAAAAGGCTTTATCCACATGTAAACATGGTTTAGATCCAAATTGTGGAGGGAAAGGAAATAGGGGACTACTGGAGCTTTTTAAGCAAGGAAGTGACTGATCACACTTTCCCTTTAGGAATAATAGTTTGACAGAGATGTGAAGGATAGATTGGAGAGAAGAGGATTAAGAGTCGGGGAGATCAATAAGGAGGTTACTATAATTGTCCATCTAAGAATTGAGGAGGACTTGTTAGTGGGGGGAGAGGTATAGCTTAGTATGGGGGCAAAAGCATGAAATGGAATCATGGTACTGCTCCTACCCAAGTCCCTGGGAAACAGCTGGACAATATCAAACCATTTCTGGCAGGAAAGCAAGGAGCTAAACTCAACTTCTCTCTCTTTGCCCTTTTCTCCCTTTGAAGTGTGGTGCCCCTTAATGAAGTTCAGGGGGAAAGGATTCTGAATCCAGACTTAAAGAAACTGGGTTCAAATCTTTAGCTGTCTGTAAGACCTTGGACAAAGCACTTAACTTCCCTTTAAGTCAATTCCCTCATCCGTAACATGAAGGATTTAACTGGAAAGCCTCAGACATGCCCTCTTGTCCTGTTAGCTTTTACTCTTAAACTCAGGCTTCTTTCAAACTTCTCTATTTCTCAAGAGTGCTACTTTTTTTTCCAGTCACCCAGGTTGGAAACTTCAGTGCCATCCCTGCTCTTATCCACTCCACGTCTACAGTCATTTACAAATCTTGTTAGTTCTATCTCCACATCTCCTTATAAGTCTTCCATTTACTCACACAATTACAAGTCTACCTTGGTCTCTTATCATTTCTCACCTAGATCATTGTAATAGCCCCCCTCTTTGATCTCTCTCCATTACAATCCATCTTTTATATAGTCACTAAAGTTATTTTCCTGAAGCACATGCATGACCATTTTCAAAAAACTGCTGTAGCTCCCTATTACTTCTTGGAGAACTAGAAGCAGACATCTGTTTAGCTTTTAAGCTCTTCACAACCTGACTCCCTTCCTACCTTTCTAGTTCTTATTTTATCTTACTTTCACCCACACATTCTAGTGCACCTTTACTCATCTCTTTGCTGTTCTTCTTCCTTTGGAATCTTATTTCATTTAAACTTCATCTCAAGCACCATCCCCTAAAAGAAGTCTTTCACAGTCCCTTAACCTGCTACTGCTCCCTGCCAAGACTTACCATCTAATCTTATGCATATTCTCTACACATTTATTCATCTATGTGCTTCCCTTCTCCTCTAAAATACAAGCTTCTTGAGGATAGGGATTATTTGATTGTTGTCTTTGCAAAATCAGAGTTTATCATTCTTGATCCTTCATTTTCAGAGGACCAATGACATCACAGTGGGATGTTCTGATTTGTGCATGGATTAGATCTAAATGAGACAGAATTGCATGACATCTTCAGCTTCATTCTTCTAGAGTCATTAAAATCCAGTGGTAGGACCAACACCCGGACAACCAGCGATGGCCCAGAAGGCCAAGGATGATTGGAGTCTTTGATGGCCACAGCCCTTGCTTCAGCTGCCTTCTTGGCCCTTAGAACAAATCGTTCTCAACGATTCTGCAGGTTTTCATGGGCTCTAACCACCGAGGGATTTGAGGCTACTGGTTACCCTCAACTTGGTTTAGCCTGTGCGGCGAGAATATGGCCGCTGCACATGTTATAACTTCTTGGAGCAGCAATGGAGAGCGTTTAGTAGAGTGCTTGACACAAAGTGGTAGCTTTTGATTTATTAAATGATTTGCATAAATTAATTGGATAATAACATTTATTAAGCATCCACAGAGGCCCCAGCTTATATAAAAATAGATATGAGCCTGCTTGCTTCTTCTGTCATCAAGCCCTAAATTCTTTTTGCTTTGTATGTTAGTCCAGAGCCTGACATATAGTAAGCTCTTAATAATTGTTTGTTGATTGATTATCTCAGTTCTTCATTCCCTTCTATTTCCTAAATTGGCCCAGAATCTGCTGGATTAAGCTTTAATGTCTGGCAAGTTTACTTGGGCTGGCCAGGCTATTTGTCTAAGATTGAGTCTAGACCAGGGGTCCTCAAACTTTTTAAATAGGGGGCCAGTTCACTGTCCCTCAGACTGTTGGAGGGCCGGACTATAGTAAAAACAAAAACTTTGTTTTGTGGGCCTTTAAATAAAGAAACTTCATAGCTCTGGGTGAGGGGGATAAACGTCCTCAGCTGCCGCATCTGGCCCGTGGCTGTAGTTTGAGGACCCCTGTCTAGACCAATGGAGTAGGGCTCTCAGGCCTTCATTCTCAAGAAGGTTTGTGACCTGAGATCATCTCCCTGAACTCTCCCTAGCATTTGAATTATTTTTGTCCCATATTCATTTTGTGATGCTTGTGGAGCAGAAGATAGAGTGCTGAACCTGGAGTCAGCAATGCTCATCTTCCCGAGTTCAAATGTGGCCTCAAACACTTACTAGCTGTGTGATCCTGGACAAGTCATTTAATCCTATTTACCCAGTTTTCTGATGAGGATGAAGGCCTGAGAGCCCTGCCTTTGGTTGGGGGACATGCCCCTGCAGGAGGAGGAAGCAGGAGTGTCCTGGGCTTGGCCACGGAGGAGCTCACCTGGGGTACTCACTGCAGGTACCAATTAATAGGTATTAAGCTCCCTTGTTTCTAGGAGCTGGAATGAGGTATGCCCTGGGTGCAGCTCAGCACTATGAAAATGCTTCATTCATTTAATCCCAGCCCTTGTTTTGCATGAGTTCTCCATCCCACTGTTTATAGAATCACTTGTTAATCAGCACAGGCTAGCACTTAGTGGGGCAGCCACAATGATAGAAGTATGGGGCTGGATTCTTGGCTTGCAAAAGGCCAGACCTTCTCCTGAACACTGAACTCTTTCCTTCTGATCCCCAGGATCCTCCAACCTCTCCCTCCACCTGTGGAGCTGAGGGCTGGGGGAGCTTCATTCCTTGTTTCACCTTCTTCCTCTACAGGGAAGCACCCATGGGGCTGCTTGTATTTCTTCCAGTACAAACTAACTTGGCCCTCTGAATTTCTAAGCACCCCCTTCCTCAGCATCTGAAGGGACTAATGTCTTTCCATTTAGACTGTTGAGTGTCCTGCTTAATAATAAATACACTTTTGACATTGTGAAATGAGACCCTGCTTCTAATAAACCCCATGCTGATCCATGTGGTGGAGTGAGTGGGTAATCAGCCTTTCCAGCCTGCTCGAACTTTGGCTTGGGTTATAAAGACTGCATGAATCAGAGAGAGCAGCCAGTAAAATAAACCCTACCCCCAGCTGCTTTGCTCTTTTCCCCAAACAGTAACAGAGTAATCTCCCCATCTTCCCACCTACCTCCTTCCCTAATTTGGGGGTTTCGATTTTTAAAAATTCATTGTCAGCTAAATTTACATTTCCAGACAATCACCAGATGTCTGTGTAGAATAATAGAAAGAGCTGTGGATGGGCCAGTCTGGAGACCCAGGTTCTAGCCTTGGTTCTGTCACAAACCCTGGAAGGATACTGGGACTAGGGCAAGACTACTGAACTGGGAATCAAGAAATCTGAGTTTCAGCACCTGGTCTGCCTGTGATTGAGGGTTTCCTTTTCATTTATGTCTTGGTATCCCCAGAGCTTAACACAGTGCCTAGAACAGGGTAGGTTATAAATATTCAAATCCAGGTTTTTGTGAAATAAAATCCCATATTCTCAGCACAAAGAGCTGCCTGTGTGAGCCATGATCTCTCTATCCCATTATCCTAACTTCCTACCACCTCAGTATGAATGAATGTGTCGCTTTTCTGCAACTCTGGTAGCAGGAGAGCCCTGGATACCTGGAGAGGAAAAAGGGAGTGTCACTGACAGGCAAGAGGCTGTGGAGAACTGAAATACCTCAGAATGACTTTGCCTGCTTCAGTTTTTCCTGGAGCAGCTCTGCACCATGCCTTAACCCTATTAGATGAATCAATGGAGAAGCCAAATGAACAATATTCAGTCAGGTGCTGTCCTTGTAAAGTGATGAGGCTCTTTGCACAGAAACACCATTTGCTGACCTGAACCAATGTTAAGAGAGATGGCTTGGTATGCAGAGTGTATAGAGTGCTTAGACTTGAAACCTGCAAGATATAGGCTGAAATCTCAGTTCAGACACTTAGAGAGCACTTTGCTGACCTTAAAGCATTATATAAATATATTTTTTTATTCGATCAGCTTGCTCTTGAATTCACGGACAATCTTTTCATCAAATGCCATTCTGGCCATGATTTGCCTCGAGAAGCTTTTCATAAAGCTGTCCTTAAATGATTCCAAGTTCCGAGAACTCCCATGAGACGGGCCTCTTCCAGAGAAGAGACTTCCTCTACTCCCTTATCTTTGTCCTTTTCAAAGGACAAAGCTGATTCATCACTGGGAAGGAGATGGAACACCCTGATTTATTGTCTGCCTTAATAGTCTGTGTGGAACTACTCAAAAATAGGAGCTGTTTTCTCAGCAAAATTTGCTGAATCAAAATTAACCAGGAAACATAACTAATGATCAGAAATTACAACGTTATCTGGGAACCAGGGTGTTTACTTCAATCACAGGGCTGCTGGGTGAGAAAAGTTCATGTTTAATGGAAAACAAAACAGCTATTGTATAGAGGGAATGCAACAACTAAAATAGAAACTCAGAAGGGACTCTCTTAAGCAGGGCATATGAACATATCTACTACCTTGTGCAGTTATTAGATAGAGGACTTTATTTTTATTTTATTTTATTTTTTCTGTTGAAGCAAGTGGGTGGATCAGTGGATAGTGCACTGGGACAGTTTTCAGGAAGAATTAAATTCAAATCCAGGCTCTGCTACTTATCAACTATGTGGGCCTGGCAAGTCACTTAACCATATTTGTCTCAGTTTCCTCAACTCTAAAATGAGGATATAATAGCATCTATTTCCTGGGATTGTTGTGAAGATCAAATGAGATTAAATTTGTAAAAAAAAAATGTACACAGGTGTATGTAGACACTTCTAAATACTTGTTTCCTTTATAGAATCATAGATTTAGAACTAGAAGGGAGTTTATTTGTTTGTTTGGAACTGATTTTTTTAGGACTAACTTCATTTTACAAATGAGGAAACTGAGTCCCATCAGGTAAAACAACTAACTACAAAGTTAGTAAACCTAAGGCAGGATTTGAATCCAGGTCTTCTTGATGTAAAATCTAGCACTGTCCATTATAGCACTCTATTTTATGGAACTGGTTCTTTGTCTTCGGAAATCTGCCACTAAACCCCTCTCCCCCTTTCCCCCCCCCCCCGCTTTTTTTTTTTTTAACAATCCGTGGATAGGGCATATTATTAGATATCTTCGATTCTGGACTTTGTTAGATAGAAGAATGTATTTCCCCCATTAAATAGATGAACAAACTGAGGCACAGAGAGCTTCAATGATTTGAGCAAGGTCACTCAGCTAGTTAAATGTGAGAGAAAGGATCTTATTACTGAGTTAGTATTCTTTCCACTGTACCATACTGCCTTCTTTTTCTTCTCTTTTCCTCCCCTGTTCTCTTTGGCTTTACTTTACCTTTCATAAACATCCTTTTCCTTCACTTTTCTCTTTCTTTTCCTTCATTTTTCTTTATGTAATTCCCACAAAAATTCAGAATTCTATATATTTTGGCTTGTAGGTTGAAAAGGTGGTGTGTCTATAAGGTGATTGGAGATTTAGTCAAAGTAGATAATCTTACAAACTGCATTATTCTACTAAAAGAAGAAATATCATTCCAGCTCCCCCTTTTCCCCCACCAAATCTTACCTCAATTTCATATAATTAAGGATTAAAAAAAAACCCTGGAAGTGAGTGACTGGGGATAGATGTCAAGTAGGGAGTATGGATTTAGGATCTTAGATCTAGAGTTGAAAGGAACCAAATCCCTCATTTTACAGATAAGGAAAATGAGGTCAAGGTTAGGCTAGGTGACTGCCCATGGTTATATTCTATATAGTAGAGATGGAATTTAAACCTGGTGTTTCTGGCTCTAAACACTGACTCTTGCCACTGAATCAGGTTGTCTCTCAGAAACTCTTCAAAAAATTTAAATAATTAGAGAGATTTACATTTGCCTTACATCATTTATTTACTTATTTTTGAGCTGAAGTGAATTTTATTGGGATGTAAAACCAATTCAAATAGAGCATTCTCCTGTTTCCTTACTTAATAGTATTCTATTTCCTCCAACTACATGCAAAGATAATTTTTAATATTCACTGCCATTTTGAATTCCAAACTTTCTTTTTCACCCTTTCCCCTCCCCTTATCACCGTATTATTTAATATTGTACTGGAAATGTTAGCTTTTACAATAAAAGAAGAAAAAAATTAAAAGGACTATCACTCTTTGTAGATGATATGATGGCATATTTAGAGACTCCTAGAGAATCTACTAAAACTATTTGAAATAATTAATAACTTTAGCAAAATTGCAGGTTATAAAATAAATCCACATAAATCACTTGCATTTCTATATATTACAGCAGCAAGAAATAGAGAAATTCCATCTAAAATAATTATAAACAATATAAAATATTTGATAGTCTATTTGCCAAGACAACCTAGGAATCATATTAACATAATTACAAAACACTTTTCACACAAAGTTAGATATAAACAATTGAAAAAATATAATTAGTTCCTGCTGAGCTTATATAATAAAAATAACAATTCCACTTAAATTATTCTACTTATTAAGTGTCATACAAAAGTTATTTTATAGAACTAAAAATTATTACAAAATTAATTTGGAAAAACAAAAGGTCAAGAATATCAAGGGAATTAATGAAAAAAAAATGCAGAGGTAAGTACTCTAGCCATACCAGACCTAAAATTCTATTATAAAGTGGCAGCTATCAAAAAAGCCATCAAAACCATTGTTTTCATTAATGTATTGTTTGATAATTCAAAAGACTCCAGCTTCTGTGAGAACAACTCACTATTTAACAAAAATTGCTGGGGAAACTGGAAAAAAGTTACTTAATAGTATTCTATTTCCTCCAAATATATGCAGAATTTAGGCACATATCAACATCTCACATCCTATACCAACATAGGGTTGTAATGGGTAAATGTATTATACATAAAAGGCATATGTGTATGCATGTGTATAAGCAAATTATAAGAGCAAGAAATAGTTTACCTCTCAGATTTTTGCAGAAAGAAGAAATTTATGATCAAGCAATGCAAAATTTTGATTACATTTAATTAAACAGTTTTTGTACAAACATGGCCAGTTCAGTCAAGATTAGAAGGAAAGCATAAAGCTGGGAAAGAAAAAATTTTTATAGCCATTGTTTCTGATAAAGGCCTCATTTTAAAAATATATGGATAACTGAGTTAAATTTGTAAGAATATGTCATTCCCCAATAGATAGATATTCAAAATATAAACAATTTTCAGATCTATAGTCATATAAAAATGTTTCAAATCACTATTGATTAGAGAAATACAAATTAAAACAACTCTGAGATGCCTCCCAGATTGGCTAAGATGACAGGAAAAGGTAATGATTAATGTTGGAGGGGATGTGGGAAAAGTGGAACACTAATAATGTATTGTTGGTGGAGTTGAGAAATGATCCAAACACTCTGGAGAGCAATTTGAGACTGCCCAAATGGCTATAAAACTATGCATACCCTTTTCTCCATCAGTACCACTACTGGGTCTCTATCTCAAAGAGATCATAAAAGAAGGAAAAACCCCACCTGCGCACAAATATTTGTAGCAGCTCTTTTTGTGGTAGCAAGGAATTGGAGAATGGCTGAACAAGTTGTGGTATATGAATAGAAAGGAATATTATTGTCCTATAGAAATGATGAGCAGACTGATTTTGGAAAAGCCTGGAAAGATTTACATGAACTGATGCTGAGTGAGGAGAGCAGAATTGGGAAAACATATAGTAAGAATGTGTTATGATCAACTCTGATAGAGTTAGCTCTCTCAACAAGTCAGTGATCCAAGGCAATTCCAATAAATTTTGGGTGGAAAATGTCATCTACATCCAGAGAGAGAACTATGGAGACAATGCAACCAAGCATACTGTTTTCATCTTTCTTTTCTTTTCTTTTGTTTTTTTCCATTCTCATGGTTTTCCCCTGTTGTTTTGATTTTTCTTTCCCATTATGACTCCTATGGAATATGTTAAAATTATTATACAACCTATATCATGTTACTTGCTATATGGGCAGGAGGGACATCAAGAGAGGGAGGGAGAAAAAATATGAAACTCAAAATCTTACAAAAAACAAATCTCTATGAGTAAATGGAAAAATAATATGGTATTGGAATTATAAAAAAGAAAGTTAAAAAGATAGTGTGCTTCAATATGAATTCATATGTCATTAGTTCTTTTTATTTTCAAGGCAATTGAGGTTAAGTATCTTATCCTGGGTCACACATCTTGAAGATGTCAAGTGTCTGAAGTCAGATTTGAGCTCAGATCTCCTGACTCCAGAGATGATATTCTATCAATTCTTCCTCTAGAAGCGGATAGTATTTTTCATCTCAGGTCTTTTAGAATTGTCTTGGATCATTAAATTGCTGAGAATAAATAAGTCATTCACAGTTGATTTTTATGATATTGCTGTTGCTATGTAAAGTGTTCTTTTGGTTCTGCTCATTTCACTTTGCATCAGTTCAGTAAGTCTTGCCAAGTTTTCATGAAGTGATTTTTGCTCATAGTCACATAATTAATAAGTGTCTAAGATGGGATGTGAAGTCAGGTTTCTCTTGACCACAAGTACAGAATGCTATCTTCCAAATCTTCAGTGCCTGAAGAAATTTGTTGCTTTTTCTATGAACTTGTTGATAAGCCTTTCTGTCTTGTAAAAGCTGGTTGTGAGACAGTTGATACAATGTCCATCACTAACTAGGTCCAGGTTCAAAATCTTTCCAGTTTGATAGGACCAGTCAGAGCTTCATTCAGCGGGCAAAGCCCTCAAAATCCTAGTTAGCTCCATGTCATAAACTATCAGAGTCAGACTTGACTGAGGAAGGGAAAGAGAGAATTGGCTTTGCTTTATGTAACAGGAAAAATCCAGTTTGGGAGAGGACATGTCTTATTTAAAGATGCTCCTCACTTTATACAACTGAAGCTCTTCAAATGTGTGAAATTCAACAAATACTTGAGAATTTAAGAATTCTTGAGAATTTATGCATCTGAGGTAAGAATAGAAGTTGGAAGAGAAACATATACAAAAATAAGACTCAGTCCCTACCTTTAAGGAGATTACAATTTACTTGAAGGTGGACGTTGTCACCACAGGAGTAACTGTAATATAAGATAGGATATGATCAGAGCCATAAGATAATATGCCAGCACATGAAGTAATTTCTGCAGTGTGTTGGTGGAAGTGGAAAGGCAAAAGAGACTCATACCAATATTTCCCCTAATTTGGCAGATCACCTCCCCTTTCTTCCTAGTAGATTAGCCACAGAGGATTCTTACTTGGGGTCAATTTGTTAATAAGAACTTAATAAGGTTATACATCTGGATTTAAATTCATTCTTTCTGAGTCACAACAAGTAGGAATATGAAGGGGATATCTGGGGCTAGCTCAGGAGAGACAGTTGTTAAATTTTCAATGTGAAACTTGAAACCTTTGAAATTGTTAAATATTTATCAGTATACCCCTGCAACAGAGGTACCAACATAATACCACAGGGGTCCAGAGGAAGTATAACTCATATCTGGATCACAGATTTAAAAATGAAAGGGGTATTAGTGGCCATTTAATTGTATCCCAGGGCAGCTAGGTGATAGAGTTGATAGAGTGCTAGTCCTAGAGTCAAGGAGAACCTAAGTTTGAATCCAGACTTACTAGCTGTGTGACCCTGGGCAAGCCACTTAACCATGTTTGCCTCAGTTTCTTCACCTATAAAATGAGCTGGGGAAGGGAGTGACAAAACGCTTCAATATCTTTGCCAAGAAAACTCCAAATGGGGTTGCAAAGAATCACACACAACGGACAGACTAAATAACAACACTTCTATATTCCCTTATTTTTACAGATGAATCAACAGAGGCACAGATGGGTATAGTGGTCAGTAAGTAATAGAGCCAGGTTTTGAGCTGAGTTCCTTTAGATACCACATCAAATGTTCTTCCCATTGTACCAGAGAGGTTGTAGAAGGATGAGGAAAGGGTACCTAAAAAATGTCACAGTTGATAACTTCCATACTGGAATCCTATTTCAAAATGACCAGGGCAATAACTATTAACAGAAGTGTTGATGAAGGTACTTCCATAAAATGAAGAGCCCACACTGACGATCCAGGTTTACAGACTGGACTTTGCTTACATTGACAAGCTCACCTACAGTGCACCAAGTGTTATTGGGCCTGAAATCCAAACTGTGGCTTTGGCTTCTGTTGGAAACTTTTTTTTTAAAGAAAGAAATGCCACCAAGAAAGTTTTCTACTTTGTTACAAAAAAAAAAAAAAAAACTTTCTTTAAATAAAGAATGAAATCCAAATATTTTCTTGCTTGCCTAACTCTAAAAACACTTAACCGATTTTACTCAGGTTTTACAAAATAATTCAGCCCTGGGCAGCAATGAACCATGCATATTTTTAGTCTCAGAGGAGAATGTCTCAAAGCTAAGAGGAACGAAAGGGATTTATAATGAAAAGAGCTTGCAACCTTGCTATGCAAGTTTGCTTTACCTGCAACCACCGTGAACACCCTAATTATCAATATGACATTTTGCCACACTTCAACCGCCAGAATAATGGAACACAAATTAGATATGAGACTGCAAAGTTTCAAGTTTGGGCATGTGGGGAGAGAGTTGTGGGGAAACAAATGCAATTTTCTTTTCGATTTCTTTTCAGAAGCATTACTGAGAAATCAGAAAGGAGAGCATCTCCCTCTGCGAGAAGAATAATCATCATGGCTCACATGTATTTATGGCACTTGCTATATTTTACATGGTGCTTTCCTACCTGGCAGCCCCAGTGGAGGAAACAGTATAAATAACTGTTGTTTGTCCAGTGGCATCAGGAAGATGATGTCATTCCTTGCAAGTGAAGTGAATTTAAGCAAGGCAGAATTGTGCAAAGTACCCAGCCTCACTCACATGTCAGTGTGACTGAAAACGACTCCAGATGCAGTGGGAGATGTTAGCCTTTTTAAGCTAAGGTTTTTTTTTTTCAGGTCTCAGTTTTTCTCTCAGTAGTTAAAACCTAGGAAAGACTTGAGGTAAAAGATGACCTCATTTGCCTTCACAAAAGAATCATTCAGGGAAGGGAAGACACTCAGGATTTCTTGAAGTAACTAATATATGTCCCATGAACTCCATTGGTATCCATATAAGAAAAAAGGAGAAGATAAGGAACATCCCAGATGTTGAATGGGCTTTTATGAGAAAGTTATAAGAGGACACAGATGAAAGCTACATAATATGGGCAGACATGGATGGGTTGTAAATGTGACCATTAAAGTGAATACCCCCATTGACAACCTGACAGACACAATGACAAATTAGATTGTGAATTAGTCTTTCACCCAGGTGAAAAGTGATGGTAAGGGAAATGATTGGATCCTTCCAGTCCACTGAGCAGATATGCCCTGGAAAATGTTTCCCTGTACTCAGGGACAATACTCAGAACACAGTATTCCCAGCTAGGTCAACGTTACATCCCTACAAGATGACTATAAATGTCTTTACCTGAAATACCCTGAAAGGGCCCCAAAGTAGAGCACCTTGCTTAATAATCATAATATCTAGCATTTATATAATGCTTTAAGGTTTGCAAAGCTCGACATACATTATCTCAACTGAGCCTCACATCAATCCTATGAGGTAGATGCTATTTTACCATCATTTTATAGATGAGTAAAATGAGGTACAGAGAGATTATATGCTTGCCCAAGAGTTATTTAGCTGAAGTCTTTAAGGCAAGACTTGGATCTTCCTGACTTCCAACAAAGCGATCCACACTCTGTGCTACCTGATTGAAAGTTGTGAGATTGCATCTGCATACATTTCTCATACTACTAGTAAGTAACTGTGAAGAAGAAGAGTACTAGCAGAGGTTAAACGTCTTGCCCACAGTCATACAGCCATCAGAAAACTGGAGAAGGAACCTAGGTCTCATTATGAGATCCATGAGATGTAAATAAGGGAATAGATTAGAGGGCTTTTAAAGTCCTTCCCAGCTCCAAATCCAAAATGAGATCCAATCCAATAAACATTTATTGAGTGACAATTCTATGCCAGATACTTTGCTAAGTGCTGGGGATATAATTAATAAAAGGAAAGAGTCTCTGCCCTCAAGGAACTCACAATCTAATAGAAATACAAAATTGTGTCAAAAATACAAAATAAATACTAAAATAAGCAGGAAAACAGGGAAAAAGCAACATAGAGAGGTCCCTGATGTGGGGACGTCTTGTTCTGTGGAGTCTAACCAAATCACATCCGTCATATGACATCATAGGGAAAACATTGGTATTAAAAAAGAAAAGCTTGGTAGTAGGGTCAGGTTAGAAACCCTAAAATGTTCTGCAATTTCCTTACGTTGATCCAGCCCAATGACTCAATTGTCAGGCCAGTCCATTGTCCATTTGTAGTGTCTGCCCAAGAGCTATTGACTAGCTCAAGGGATTGCCAATTTCACAGCCTGCCATAATCTGAGCAACATGTGTTCTTCATCTATTTTATGTTCCTATGGAGATTTCTGGTTTGATGTCTTTATAGTGATCATATATCTCACTGAAGAGGCACTGGAGTATTTTGGCATTCAATGAAATCAGAACAAAGTCATTTACAGACATCAATATTGGGAGAACCTCAGAATCTATTGGAAATGTCTCTTTCATTTCAACTTCACCTTGGATAACCTCCCAGACACTGGGAAAAACTTTGTTTAAGTGTGTTTCTCTGTTTTATACCTTGCCTGATGGTAATTCTATAGGCTCAGTGAACAAGTTAGCTCTGGTCTCATCTATCATAGAATCTTATATGTTATTAACATATACATAATAGACACCATGTTGAAAGGGAGCCTTTAAGGCTTTATTTTGCTCTATTGAACAAAATGTGTAAAGGGTTTTTTGTTTTTGTTTTTGTAATCAACAAACAATAAACACAGCAGGATCTCATATTCTCTATACTCAGTTAATTGTGTGACTGTGAAAATGTTGTTTGCTGTAGAAAATTGCCTGTTTCTTTATCATGTTTTTATCCAGGATAACCTTGATCCATTTACAAACTAATATCTCAAAGATTTTTTTAGAGTTCAGCGAGTAAGAGCGTAGGTCAATAGTTCAACATGTCTTTTTGGTTAAAATATTTTTGTAATAAGGTCATCCATGATCTTTTCATCTTTTTGAAGTCTTTTGAAAATTAATTAGTGAGTGCATTTAAGTTTGTATCACATCTGACATAATCTTCTTTATCTCTCTGGGAAAAGAGGGTTGGGGTAGGGGCATTATTGTAGCCCTGTGTAGGAGGGATCTGGTATATATATGTTAGGATCTCACATCACAAATTTGTTTTGAGAAAAGAGAGCAAGACACACAGAGAGAATTAGACAGATGCAGAGTCAGAAACAGAAAGAGACAGAGATACAAAGAGAAACAGAGGTACAGAGAGGGAGACAGAAAAATAAACCCAGAGAGAATCTGGTCCAACTTTTCTTTCTATTTTCATCTTATTAAAGGAATTTCTGCTTCATCACATAGCACATTGGGTGCTGAGGTGGTATGATCCAAATGTGGTGTTTTCACTGTCACTGATGAGAATAGATCTAGAGAGATACTGGCAAATCTATTCCATGTCACTTCTATTTATTATCATCCTTCTAGTTTCATCTAAAAATGCTCTTGGTATGCTGTAGTTTATTTGCATCTCATCTCAAGCTTTCTACATACTCTCCCTTTTATTGTTTTTTTGATATATATTAAGGAGTACTGCTCACTTTTTACCATTCTCTTTTTGCAATGTTTTACAAATGAGCTTGTACTTTAAATTGTTGTTGCTTTTGGTAGCTATGTATATTTATTTTGCCAGAAGAGGATCTGCTAACTAACAATTAGAAGGCTATTTTAAACTTAAAGAAATGTGGCTATTACTTTACATTAATCTAGATCTATAAAAATAGTGATAATCAGAATCAATGTCTTAACTTTTATCCATTTCCCAGTGGTTAGTGTCAGAAACTTGTTTAAACTGATCATATTGAAGCTCTTGTAGTTGGTCCTAGTATCTTCTTATATTTATCCTTTCTTTAAGAGGAAGCACACTGTGGTTTTGTTCAAAGAGGGCTAAACTTAGAGAAATAGAATCACCATTCTTATAGACACCCAGGCTTGCAATCTAAGTATCATTCTGGATTACTTGCTTTCATTCTCCTATATCTAATTAAAGTTCTGTGATTTTATCTTTATAACATCTATTCCTCCCTCTGACAAAACTACTACCCAGCTTCAGAGCTTCATCCCTACCACCTGGCCGATTATAATAGCTTCTGGCTGATATATCTGTCTTAAAAAAAGTCTCTTCCCACTCTATTCCTTCCTCCACACTTCACTTAGGTATTAAAGTGATTTTCCTAAAGTTAAAGTCTGACCATTATCCCATTCAATAAATTTCAGTTGTTCCCTATTACATCCAGGATGAAATATAAAATACTGTTTGATTTTTAAAGGCCTTTAAAATGTATTCCTTTCCAAATTTTAAATCTTCTTGCACTTCTCTTCCACATCCTTTGTGATTCCTTGCTGTTCTTTGAGACACCTGACTTTCTACATTTTCATTGGGTTTTTTTTTCCCTAAGTGGATGGAATTCTCTCCCTTCTTATCTCTGTCTCTTAAATTTTTCAAGTTCTAGCCAAAGTTCCATCTTTTGTCATTTTTAGGCCTCCTTAATGTTAAAGTTTTCTTTCTGAAGATTTCAATTTATCCTATAAGTATCTTATTTGTGCACTATTTGCATGTTCTCTCTCCCATTATATACCTAGTGCTAAGCACAGTAACTAGCACATAAGAGGAGCTTAATAAATGCTTATTGATTTAATTTTTCTATTTTTAGTATTGATTCTGAATAGCCAAAAATTTGTCTGATTTTGAATTGATTTTGAAATGACTCCCCTATCAATAACTAGTTGATTCTTGTGTGTAAAGATATAGTCAATTTTATTGTTTTTGCTTGTGTTTGTTTTTGGGAATTCTGCAGTGCCCTCCAAGTCTTGGATTTCTGATTCTCAAAGGTATTAATTATTTTAAATGTGAAGCTTCTGACTCATTTTCAGACTTCATTCCTTCCTTAATTTTGAGTGATGTTTTTCAACATATTCCTTTTTTGTTGCTCTCTTCTGTGCCCATAGTTCATTGGAGTCAGAGAGTATTAAAGTTTGTGATGACATAATTTAAAAAAGGATCAGTCAGCAAGCATTTATTATTTGTTGGATACTGTATTAAGAGCTGGAAACACAAAGAAAGGCAAAAACATGATCCTTTAGAGAATTTGCATTATAATGGAAGAAACAACATGTAAATAACTTGGTATATACAGGACACCTATGCAGTAAATTATGTTGCATTCTCTCCTTTATCCTATGCGACAGATATTAGTGAAAGGACAGCAGCTATTTTTTATGGTGATTTGTTTATATTTATCATGAGAACTGCAAGGTGAGATATGAAGCATTCTATAAGCCATATTGCTTGCGGTCTGGATATTCCTTGAAACAAATTCTTCCAACTCCTTTATTTGCCTCTCGAAGGAGAACTTGTGGGAAGACTGAGATCCAATCCAGCTTTAGACCCTTACCAGCTGTGTGACTCTAGGCAAGTCATTTAATACCTGCTTGCCTCTATTTCCTTATCTATAATTGGAGATAATAATAATCCTTACCTCCCAGGGATGTTGTGAGGATCAAATGGGATAATTCTAAAATGTTTAGCACTGGGCCTGATACATAGTAAGCACTATATAAATGTTAATTATCATTATTATTGTTTCAACTTCTTTATATTTTTCAGTTTCATTTATGGTGAGAAAGATATTAGGGATGGAGTTCAATTCTTCCTTAACTCATTTGTGACTGGAAAGAGCTACAGAGAGAGTATCAAGAGATAAATGAGTAAATTTGATTATTTTCCCCCTTTCCTTCCTATTGTACCATTAGGTCAAAAATTGAGGGAAACAGCATAGGACTATCGGCCATTATATATTTCTATCTGTTTCATGGGTTACAATAGCCTAAACATTCCTTGTTTAGTAAACAACTAAATGGGAATAAGAACATAATGATATATATATGTACATATATATATATATATATATATATATATATAGCATATAATATATATTATAAGAATAAGAATAAAATTCTTAGTTTGGCTAATCTCAGAATGGTAGGTTGTCCTTATTTCAGGGTTACACTCAAACCTTCCCAGGATGCAGTATCACCCAGAACTTGAAACTCTATTAGCACTGTCATGCAGGGGAGAGCTTCAATGCCATAATGAGGCAATAGAGACCTTTTGAAAAGTTGCTTTTATAAACTTTGATTACTATGGAAATATCACTTGTTAGTTCTTTTGCTTAGGTAGTAAGTTCATCTTTGAAGAATTTCATTCCTCCAGACTCATTTATAATACAATCTAGACCTTCCTAACCTAGATCCTCCTACCTTTTAATTCTCCTCACACCTCATTCCTCATGTACTCTTTGATCCGATGCTGTTAATCTCCTGGAGGTTCCATAAATAAGACTCTTCATCTCTTTCCTCTGGGCGTTTTCTCTGGATGTTTCCCATGCTTGGAACATTCTCCTTCCTCTACTCTGCCGACTTCTCCTCCCCTCTCCAGTTTCCTTTAAGGCCCAATTACAATCCTATCTTTTAAAGGAATCTTTCCCCAAACTCTGTTAATTCTAGCGCCTTCCTTCTATTGCTCATTTTCTAATTATGCTGGATACAGCTTGTTTTGATTTCTTTTCATGTTATCTCCTCCATTAAACTATAAGTTCCTTGAAGGCAGGGACTATTTTTGTAATTTCGTTATAAAGCATAATGCCTGACACATAGTAGGTACTTAATAAATATTTCTTAATTGTTTATATATCTTCTATGTGAAGGATACTTTGTTGGGTACAGGGACTATTTAGACAAAGCCAATGTAGTTCACTGTAATTCTAAGAAGAGGTACTCATCCTGATCTACTGACCCCATGGTCTTCCCTTTTGTCCCCTAGATTATCTACTTTAGCCTTAATATTCTGCAGCATACCCAACTTCTATTGTGTAAAGATCAAATTGCAATGACCTCATATCATTGCAAGGAAAGCATTTTCCTCTATCAAATAGCTACTGGACTCATTATATCATTTTTCATCCCTTACTGTGACCTGCCTTACCCATCATTAAATTTTAGTGCTGAAAGAGACCTTAGAAGTCATCTATTATAGCTATCATAAATTCACATTTTTTTCTGGGTCTCTAGAGAAAATATTCCAGAATATACATCCAGAAACTTATATTCTTATACTCTCCTCCAATTCCATAATGGAAAAAATAATCGATAGGTGGAAAATACAAGGAAGCAGATCTTATCTCAATATAACTTTCTAACAAGTAGAGCAGTCTAATCCTGAAGTACACTGCCATATGCTGTTTTAATTTTACCCTTAATACTAGTGTTCTGAAGTTGAAAGTTCCAGTCAGAAATGCTTAAGGAATGAATGTTGTATTGAGGCAGGGAGGAATTAGAGTATCACAAAGATTTTTTTTTTTACTCTAAGATTCTAGGCTTATAACCCATTTTTTCCAATCTTTTCAAGAATTTCCTTTAAAACATCCTTGACAGAAGGTCGTCCAGCCTTTGCTTGAGTATTTCCAGTGATGCAGTGCTCACTCCTTAATGAGAAAATCTGTTCCACTGTTGGATGGGTCTAGTAATCAGGCAAACTGTCTTAGTGTAATTTCCACTTATTTCTGCTAAGTCTACCCTCTGAATACAGACAGAATGATTCTGCTCCTTTTAAAAATGTAATAAATCTTCAAATATTTGAAGTCTCTTCCTCTATCTATCCCTTTTCTAGGTTAAATATCTCCAAATCATTAAATTGATTCTCATATGATATGATTTGAAATTTCCTTGCCTTTACCTTAGCTCTCATCAATGAATCTTTTAAAATGCAATATACCAGATGTAGTGCGATTTAGGCCAAGGAGACAGGACTATCACCATCATTGATTTTTGGCCCTCCCTCTGCTTCTGTAAGTAGGACAGAAACCTAGGAAAACATGAAGGGTAAAAGGTTTCCAGCATTGTTCCCACCCTTCAAGGTATCTAAGTTTAGCTTTGAGGCTCATTGATGTTTCCATATGATTTTAATGGCCTTGCTTCTAGTAACTGGGGTGGGAGGGGCAGGAGTTGAAAGAAAACTAGTCATCTCAACATAAAGAATTTTGGAACTTCCTCTTTATAGTATTAGGGAGAAAAAAAAGATTTGAACCTGAGGGTATCTTCTGTATCATGACTGGATGTATCTGTGGATTTGATTTTTTTTTAAAGGCTGAAAATATGTTGATTAACCCTAGGCATGTTGGCCAGGAAATATAACAAAAGATTAATAATTCCCATTCCTCTGCAGAAGAAATCCTAGCAACAGAAGACAATCTCATCAGGTGGCATAAGTAGCTCAGTGAGGAAAAAAAGCCAGCAATAGATTAGAACAGCATGTCAGATTGGAAGAGCAGCACGGAGGGCAGAATGGTGAAATATGAATTAGTTGTGGGCAGTGGAGATGTTTTTGCTCAAATATAACGTAGGGCCATGAGTTTGTGTGTGAAGTGATTTTTCCTTGTTAGTTATTTTGCTATTCTGTCCTAATTAAAAGTTTTTCCTTTTTAATTTATGATCCCTGATCTGTTTGCAGAGAATTCTCTGCACAGCAACTTGAGTCATGTTTCCATAAATGTGATTGGGCACACTCCCTACATTTAGTCTGGAGAAATAATGGGTTATAGGATACCATAGGATATAAGCTACACTTATTAATTTAATGAAGCCGTCATGGAGTCCAAGATGATGATATTAGTTTTATTGTTTTTTTTTATCATGTTACATTGGACATTCATACTGAGAATCTGACAAAAGGTACATCTCACATACACTTGGGAAACCTTTCTCTCTTTATCTTTTTCTACATCTCCAAAGTAAATGTAACTTTGTAAGGTTTTTTTTAGGAGTAGTATGGGGAAGGAAAAGGTGTTTATGTATACCACGTATTATCATTATTAATAACTACTCTTCCCTCTAGCCTTATGGAAGTTTCATCTTAGAATCCAGAGATTCTCAAATATATCCATTTAAACAACCACAGGATCTCCAGAAATCTCAAACTGCTGCTGGTCAATGAATCATTATCTTCCGCAATGAGTGAAGGTAGCCTACGTTTTTCTCCTTCCACCAGAACAAGGCTGAGTACTGTTCACTGGCTCAGTTGAATAAAGTAACTAACTCTGTCACTGCACCAAAGATGCAGTTATTTTTCAAGGCATTTTTTCCCTTTTTTTCTTTTTCTTCATTATGTTTGCAATTTTGTTTTATTATTTCCTGCTGGAAAGCTGTGAAATGGAAATGATGCAATCTACTGCTGTGAAATAATATTGTGCTTGAGTCTCTTCCCAATAAGCCCTTGAGGTTTACACCATGATGGCTTCATTAAATTAATCAGATACATAGAAAATGGAATAACTCTTTTGGCTGTGGACCTTTTGTTAATCCAGTTTGGGCTGCTTATAACCATGAACCATTTATGAATCTAGTATTCTAGCACAAATCTCTCTCTCAAATCATTCAGAAATCCCCTCTATAAGAGTTGTGAAAGGTGGTCTCCAAGCCTCTACTTAAACATTTAATGGGGAGCCCAAGCTTTATAAATGGCCAATTAATGAAAGAATGACCCAAGTGGTCCTTTAAAGTTGAATCTGCCCATTCTGATGGTAGGGGGGGATACATATACGTCTCCAGTAATCAGCACCCCGAAGAGAATGTCCAAGAAACTGCTTAAGGAGGAATACCTGGAATTAGAACAAGAAGGTTCAAATTCTGCTGACATTTACTTCCTATGTTACGTATTGGTAAAGTCAACCCCCTTGAATTGTTGCTGTTCAATCATTTCCATCATGTTTGACTTGTTATGACTTCATGCAGGGTTTTCTTGGCAAAAATACTGGAGTGGTTTGTCATTTACTTTTCCAGATCATTTTATAAATGAGGAAACTGAGGCAAATTGACTAATCTGCAAAACAAGGGGTTTGGATTAGATGATCTCTTCCTTCCATCTCTGGATCCTCACCCCAATTGTTGATGACTCATTTAGACAGCTCTATTTCAGATATGGCAACTAATCTTCTGAGTAATGTAGGAATGTGATAGCTATGTATGTAGTTGTCTATGCTGAGACATAGTGGGAAAGGAAAGTAGCAGATTGTTCATGGCAACCTAACAAGTTTGTGGTGGAGATTTAAGTTAATGTAGACATTAGTGTACAACCTGGAAACCATAGGAGAGTATGGATAGTGAAGGGGAAATGAAACAGGAGGACCAAAACACTGGAGCATGGATTTAGAACTGGATCTTTAGAAGTCATCTAGTAAAATACCTTTTTCAAATGGAAAACTGAGGCTCCAAAAGACCAAAGGACAAAAATTTGTCCTTGAGGAAATTAAAAAAAAATCCTATACCCTTACAAAGAACCACATTGTTAGATATTTTGTAGAAAAATGGAGGATACAGATTCTTTACTTCCCACATTCTCAATCCTAAAGTTAATATAAGTGCATTATTTGAACAAATTTTTTTCTTTCTCGACAAGATGGAAATATTAAAGATTTCCATTACTGTCAGTTTTTTCTTTCTTGTTAGCATTTTCAATATTAAAATCTGTCATTATGAGGTAAAATATGCATGATCCCTAAATCTATGCATGCTGCAACAAGATTTTATTGTTGTAAATTTGTCTTCTCTTGTCTTCTATTCTGGCCTTCAATGTCCTATTTCCAATACGCTGCTGTCTGATGACTGTAACCAGGAACTAATTAGGAAGTATGACTAAAGAATAAATAGAAACAGGAACCATTTAACCAGAAAAAAAAGAGAATAGAAGAGGAAAAACCAGTCATCGTGTCCCAGCAATTCTTCCAGCAATACCCCAAAGGACTTTGTTCAGGGACTAAGGAGACAGAAATAAAGATTGATGCTCTGCTCTGATTTCTGGTGAAAGAAAGGACAAAGGCAGAGTTGGGAGAGAAGAAGGGGAAGGGGAAAGTAATAAGCATCTACTTATGTAAGTACTGTCCTAAGTGCTTTACAAATATGATTTCACTTGATTATTTGAAGAAATTCTTCAGAATTTGGGAAAGTCAAATCAAGTCCAGTTGCCTCAGTATATGAAGCCTTTTGGAAAGCCATTAGGTTCTCAGTTTCTAAGTGGATCAACATAGTCTGTTTGAAAGTGAATTACCCTTGCTAAACTCCTGGATAGAAGCATCAAAGAACTCATTCCTAAGCAGGATATAGAGAGAAAAATACTGCCATTAGCAATATTTCCATCTTTAGGAAACACTAGATCTCTGGTTGGTATATCATAGGGAAGGAAATACTTCTTGTTGTAAGACCTTTTACTTAATCTAATCACAGGCTTTATGGTGTGTGTCTTTAATAGAAATATCTCAATGAGACCATAGTGCCTCCCACTGGATTAGTTGCCAACAGTGAATAGCTAATCAAAGCCATATCCCCTAAAATCATCAATAATACTTGCTGGAGAATCTATGTCCTATCTCTCGCTAGTAAAAATGACCTTTCCCCCTACTGAACCAAGCAGCTTCAAACCAGTCATTGGGAGTTCCCTCATCTCCTTTCCTCCACACCTTAATACTCCTCTCTCCATCCTCATCTATCCTTTTTTGCAAGTTTAAACAGGAAGAGGGCACAACATGGAATCACAGGACTAAGTTTGAATTCTCATCTGCTGTTTACTATCTGTGTGAAGCTGGGCAGGGCACTTAATATCCCTGGACCTCCCTTAGTTTTGTCATCTGTAAAAGAGCAGATACAACTAGATGCTCTTTCTGAGGTCTATGGATATTCTAACTCTGTAATTCTGATTACTCTAAACACAGAAGGACCAGACTTCTAAATTGAATGGAGCAATCAATCCTTGGTGGAAACTAGGTCTGAACAATTCCTTAATCAATTTAGGAGGAACAAAGTGCTTCAATCATTGGACAAAGACGGATGATACCACGCAGGAAAAATCTTGTGATTGGTTGGAAGATTTAGACCTATCTCTGGACCTAGGTATAACACCACAAACAAGAGTTCAGAATCATGTATTCCAGTGGCAGGCCAATGCAGGGATGAATGACTTCTGAGAGGGAATTGCATGAAGGGAGAGGAAGGATGGAGTTTTTCCCCTTCCTCCTTCAATTGACCAAGTGAATCTTGAAGACTGGAATACAATGAGTTTCTCTGTTCCTCTGTCTTTCTCTTTCTCCACACACAAATGTACTCTACATACATACACATACATTTGTATATATGAAGGAGTGTCCCCAGAAGCAACAGTGCCTGACAGCAAAATTTTCGTTAGGATCTAAGAGATGTATTGCGAACAAACTACATATTGAAGAAAGGCAGCTTTGGGATTTTATAAGAGAGCTGACTCTTGGAGTCCAGAAGAGAGCTATCCCTAAAGAGGAATTTCAGGAGGATTCTAGGTCTAGAGCAGACTTAACAATTATCTAATCCATTCCTTATCTAACAGATGAAGAAACGGAGGCCCACTGGTTTTGTTTAGTACAGTGCTTGTCTCATTGTTGAATTGAATAAATGATTTATATTCTTAAGCAGACTATCTGCTGGAAGGAGTGCCTCAAAGCTTAGTCATTAGCATTCCATTTTGTTAGTCAGGTATATTCCCCATTGTAAATTATTAAATTGATATTCTGGCTTACAAATCTGTTTCTTTAGAGTTTGGTTAACATGAATTAATTTTCCCCAGGGTACTCGGATGAACTGATTAAATAGTGCTCTTGACCTATAATGTTGAGGAGCAAACCCTACATCAAAGGAACTTGCTTCTCTTCTATGTGAGCTGCAGCACCTTAGGCCTGAGTGCTGGATCTCTATCAGCCCAAGTAGAGAAAACTTGATATTTTCACTCAATTATAAACCCTCGATACTGTTTTTTTTAACCCCTGTGTTACTGGTAGAAGATCTGAAAAGACCCTCTTGGGAAGAAAAGGTACAAATCATCTGTCACTTTGATTACTGTGGTGCCTCCAGCTACTCAATGTTTAATTCAACAAGCATCATTTCCTCTCATTTGTTCTGAATTTAACCTGTGATGATAAAAATGGATACCCCTAAGGAAAGCCCCAGAAGGTCCTCTGGCTTGGTTCCTGCCTGCTTCTTGTTGCCATCTTGGGATATCTTGAGATAGCGGTGGATGGGGCTGTGATCTTTCAGAAGGCAGGATTATAACTCTCTCCTGCCCAACCCAAGCCCATCCCCACTGGAATGGGACCAGCCCCATCCGTCATTGATGGCAATTAAGTATAAGGAAAAACCATGGCTCAAAGGAAAAGGAGAGCCAGACTGTGCTAACCCAGAGATCACCAGCTTCACAAAAACAGCTGGCGAGACTCAGACCACGAGTAGAGATGGGAACTGGGTTCAGCCAGAGTGCAGTATGGGAAAAACAAGTAATATCACAAAGGAAAATAAGGGAATAGCAAATAATGCTTGTTTCATGCAGTCTTCTAGTGGTAACATTTTAAACAGTGGAAAGGGGAGCCATGAAACTTGAATTTCAGTAACTGGCACCTCGTAGGTGCTTGATAACTGTTTATCTGGGCTTAAAGGTCTTTTTCTGTAAAAATTAAGGGGTTGGATTAGAAGACCATTATGATCCCTTTGAACTCCAAATGTAAGATTCTAGGATCCTGGCACTGTGACTGGTCGACACCATTGTGGGCCCAGACCAAAAATCCTAGCTCTTTCTCTCCTTAGCATTTCTCCTCTATTCCATGCACTGTGGTGTAACATTGGAGGCCATCCATCATCTCAAGGTATATGGATATATGCAAATAAGGTAAGTTGCAGGTACACAGTCTCATGTGACCTAGTTACTCTGTTGAAGTTTAAAACAGGAATCTATTTCTTCCTGTTTCATTCCCCCCTTACCCTAACCCCAATCCTAGCAGTTATTTTCCTATCTTGCTATGTATTACCCCAAAGAAGTCCCAGGTCCATGGAGATGCAAGAAAGGTCCCTTTCTGTTTGGTTCTCAGGCTCCCCTTCTTTGCTTCTGGTCAAAGCAGTATTTCATAGTCTAATGAATCTCGAAGTCAAAAGAACATTGAGTCTGAAGGCAGAGGACTTTGGTTCAAGTCTAACCTTCAATATTTACTTGTGTGATATTTAGCGAGTCACTTCAGTTGTTTATTTTCATTGGTAAAATGGTGAGGTTGGACTGAGCTTTTGGAGTTCCCTTTATTTCTAGCTCTATGTACTTATGACTTTGTTCAGAGATTTTGTGAAAGTTTTTCCCTCTCCTCTGCTGGCAGCTTTTTTTTTTAATAGTTGAAGAGATTCTTTGTCTAATTGCACCCTTGCCTTAATCACTGAATGGGTGCAGTCTCAAACTGAGACCTGTGGGAGACCTTAGCTTTTTTAAGCTAAGGGCCTTTTTAGGGCCAGGTCTCCCACTGCATTCAGGACCATCTCCATTCCTCCTGATCTGTGTCTGGCCACTGGACCCAGATGGCTTTGGAGGAAAAAGTGGGGAAGGGGACCTTGCCCAGCTTCCCTCACTTCAATCCAATTCATTTGAATATCATGATATCACCTTCCTGGTGACATGGTTCTCTTCGAGAATGAAGGACAAACAACCACCTTAGAAAATAGGTAGAGGCTAACTCTGTAGTCACATCTAGCCTCAGACACTAATTGTATGACCAAGTCACTTAATTTGCCTGCTTCAATTTCTTCAAATGTCTAATGGGGACAATAATAGAAAAACTCTTAGCACAGTGCCTACCACGTGGTAAGTACTTTAAAACATGTTTCATTCCTTCTTTGCCTTCTTCCTTTCTTCTTTTTGCCCTTCCTTTCTTGCTCCTTTCCCTTTTTCCTTCCCTTCTTGCTTTCTTCCCTTCCTTCCTTCATTTCTTGCCTCCTTCCTTTTTCCATCCTTCATTCCCTTCTTCCTTCCTTCCTTCCTCTCTCTCTCTGTCTCTCTCTCCCCCCATACATACACATACACACACAAAACTAAGCTTAGCTCCTTAGATCTGAGCTCCAATCAAGTGAATAGCAGTTCTATTTGTTCTTCTTTTCCAAACCCTTGTGAACCTCTTCGTCTTCTAAAACTCAGTCCCATTCAATGTCATCACCATTTAAGGCTCAAAACATCTCACATACCTGGTGGAGAACATTAGAATCCTTAAAATTCTCTATCTATTAACTTTACAAATCCTGCTTACCTGCCTCTAGCACTGACCTTTGACTTATATTATTAACCCACTTAAGTCCCATATTTATGTAAGTCAATCATTTGACTTCAAAAGGCCAAGGTCTCCCACTATGTTTGGATTGTCTTGATCTATCTCTTGCCTCTGGACCCCGATGCCTCTGGAGGGGAAAGTGAGGCAGGTGACCTTGCACAGCCTCCTTCACTTCAATCCAATTTATTTGTGTGTCATGGCTTCTCCTCCCTGATGTCATGATCTTCTTCCAGAATGAAGGACAAACATCATCATTCCCCTGGGATCCATAGGGGCTGAGAGAGGGAAGGTGGTCTGATAAACCTATCGATCATAGCCCTTGTATCTGAGTTACATATTTTAATGCTCCTCAAACACTTAAAATACACTGACTCATCTGGCCCCATTACAACCCTCTAATGAAGCATCTCTTGTTATTATTTCCATTTTGAAGAAGAAAAAACTGAGGTCAGAAAAATTAACTGACCAACCCATGATCATGCAGGTTTCTGATTATTAGTGCCTAGTCTCAAAGAACTCGACCACTGGACCACACTGCCTTATTTGGCACAACAAATTTATTTCTATGGGTTCCCATTTTTATTAATTTATTTCTTTTTTTGTTTTTGTTGCTGTTTTCCGTCATGTCTGACTCTTGGTGACTCACTTGGGGGTTTCTTGGCAAAGAAACTAGAGTAGTTTTCTATTTCCTTTTTCAGCTCATTTGACAGATGGGGAAACTGAGACAAATAGGGCAAGTGACTTGCCTAGGGGCACACAGTTGTCTGAGGTCAGATTTGAACTCAGGATGATAAGTTCTATCTACTGTACCCCCTGCCCTCTCTGTTGTCTTACAGAGGAAACTACTATCTCCTTATTGCTTTGATTTCTGAAGTGGGAATAATATGCATAGTGATTAGCTCTCTAATTTCTTCTGGACAAACAAAAAAATGTTGGTTCAGTTTCTTCATCGTAAAAAGAGGGAGGAGATTGGACCAAATCAGGGCTCTGGTAAACTGTGGTTTGAGGGCCAAATCTGTTGCAGCCAGTTTTTGTAAGGCCTTCCGACAAAGAATTATCACTACATTTTAAAATACAATAAAACTTTATTTTAAAATGTAAAAACCATTCTTATCTGGATGGGCTGTATGAAAATATACACAGCTGGCCAGATTTGGCCCTCTGGATACATTTGCTAATCCCTGCAATGGATTGATGGTCTTAGACTGATAAACTTTTTGGACCATGGGCCTGATGTAGTATATTCCAGCACAGTACTTCCATTTAGTTTTCACTATATTCTACTCTTTCTCTATGTCCCGACTCAAGGGAAGGGAAACAAGTTGAGGTCCATTAGACCTTGTGTGAAAGGCCCAGGATATCTGATATTAGAACCTTATTCACTTCCCAGTACACATGTACAAAAAACCTGCACTCAACAAATCCAACTATTTGAAAAAGAATCATAGCACAAATATATGTATATAGTTAAGTTATTAAATATGTGTGCTTATAGTGAATATAGTAATATACACATACATACACATATGTAAATATATTCCAAATTATGTGGGGTTTGTTCAGTGAAGTATATATGCATATATACAGACATATACATATAACACACAACACAATGTAATATACCTACACACATATACATACACCCAGATGCAAGTCATTGGGATCTACCAAGTAATGTCCTAGAGCTATCATGAGATCAGTACATCCCGAGCCTTGTATCTTCATTATCTATTTTTTGTTGTTCACTCATCTTAATCATGTCTAACTCTTCATGACCCCATTTTGGATTTTCAATATCTATAATCCTACCTAATTTATTAAACATTCTTCGCTTCTGCACACAGAAGGCTTCCTATTGCTTCCCAACAGACTCCATTTCCTATTTCCATGCCTTTAGAATGGCTACCCTCTTCCCTATTCTCCATTTTTGCGTGCTCTCTCTCTCTCTTTACTCTGCCTTTTCTTTAGAATCCCTAATATCCTTCAGAGCTCAGCTTAAGTGCCATTTTCTGTATGTATCTTCTCCTGACCTCCTACCTACAGTAACCCTTCCCTATAAAAAAATTACCTGGTATCTATTTGGTATGTAGAGATTCATGTTTCCTGATAAATATAAGGAACGTATGAGCAGGACTTTGCCTTTGAAATTTCAGGACCTCTGAGACTGCCTATATAGTAGGCATTTAATAAATGCATGTTGATTAGCTGATTGAAGTTCCTTGTGAGGACGGTGTGTACCAGAGGTCTTTCTGAACCCAAGGGAGTTTTAATTATACTCAGCAGACTTAATTACTAAACAGAATATAGTCTCTTTACTAAGGCAGGAAACCAGATAATCCAATTAATCACAACATCCCATTCCCAGAATATTCTGGCAAATGGAAAGTTTACTATATTAACAACATCTTTTCCTAGCACAAGTCAAAGCTTTGTTCATATATACAAAGAGAATCTGCCGACTTCTAATAGTCTTTATTTGGTCTGCAAACGCTCCTCATCTCTGGTGTCATGGCAGCCAGAAGACACCCAGGAGTTTCCTCATTGGCTCTGTTTCTGTTACAAAGGGAAAACAAAAGAAAAAAAACTAACAAATGTGCAGCTTCCAACTGGGGGTCTCTGTCTCTGTCTCTCTCTCTCTCTCTCTCTCTCTCTCTCTCTCTCTCTCTCTCTCTCACACACACACACACACACACACTCGCTCCCCAACCAGGAGAAGGCACCAGCTTGTGCTGGAAGGAATCCCATTGTGGTTGGGAACAAGGCCCCCCTGTAGCTTGAGATCTCCGAGGCGCCGCTCAGCAGGGCATCCCTTCCTCCGGCGCACCAAGAGGGCCACTCCTTTTGTCTGCAAGTGGCTCTGTCTCTACCTTCCACGCCGGGAGGCCTTCCTAGGCCTCTCACAGCTTTCCACACCTTGAGTTTGTCCCCTTCTGGGCAAGAGTTTCGTGCCTGTCCAGAACTGCTTTCCAAGAGTCTGCCCACGGAGCTCCGTTCACGAGAACACCATGTCCCAGCGCTGGCTCATGACTGAGGTCTCACAAGGGTTGATGACCATCTCCCTGCTGTCCTCAGTGCCATCTCCCATTATGTCTGTATCTAGGCAAAGGCGGGAGGCCATGTGCTTGATTCGGGGGCCAGACTTGGCCCATCGCTGGTAAAGGCAAAGAGGAAAGAGAATGAGCTGAGAACTTGCTGACTAATAGCCCTTTCCCTATCAACCACTCTGTGAGCTATGGCCTAATAAAAATGCTTAAGGTATATGGCTAGGACCTTCTAGGGAATTGATCTCACACAGTAATAAAGTGGCAACTAATTGTTCAGGCAAGTGTGGGTTCTTGTTTTCCTTTTTTTTTTTTTTAAATTAAAACACACACACATACAAGTCAATATGTCTTCCAGGAAAGCTTATTAGCAGAAGATCTCTTACCTGAGAATAGGCTTTGGGGGATGGAAAATAATTTGCAAAAACACTTAAAGTAATTTTATATTAGTGAGTGCATGGATGGGGGTGGGAGGAGAATTGATTTAGACCCAAAACTTTGGAAATCATCTAATCCAACCTCCTCATTTTACAGATAAGGAAACAGACTTAGAAATATGTGATTTCCCAAGACCACATAGGGATTAAGTGGTGCAGAAGGTGGTGAACCTAAGTACTCAAAATTCAAATCCAACACCCTTTACACTGCAACATGTTCTGAGATATGGAGATGGTGGGTATGGCTGGCAATGATGAGCTTTCTCTATGCTGGGTCAGGAAATGGGGGACTGACAGAATTGGTTTCCCAAAGGTCACTTGGTATCTGCTTTCATTCAGTGAAGTGCCAGAATCGAGATGAGTTATACCCCACACTGATCATGCTGACCAAATACACTTGATGCTGTGGAGGAACCAGGAGACATAAAACATCACCTGTTTATCAATATAGCATTTAGTACCAGAATACCAAGCCCTTTGATAGGCATGTATCTAAATTGAAAGCTGGTTCAATACAGAACTATGATATGATAACAATACATTGATATTGAATTTCTAGCTTCTAACCCTATTGGGTTAGTAATATGAATATTACTATTCTCCATTTTGGGGGTGGGTGGGAAGGAGTGGTTGGATCTGTAATTTTATTGGTGTAGGACAGAGATGTCAAACACAAGGCCCAATTACAACTACAACTAGATTAAAATGTAATTGGGAAATATTTTAAAAAAGAGGTAAAACTATAATAGAACATAGTTAAAGTTAACAGGTAGTTTTCTAAGTCAAAATGTGAGCAGCAGGTAAATTTCTATTTTTTTCTTCCCAACTAGATATGACAACCATTAGACACAATTATCTAGATTTACATATAGATATACACATATGTCTGTATGTATATATATATATGTATATGTATATATACACATATATATATATATATATATATATATATATACACCCATTCTATTCAGAATTCTATCATTTTTTTCTTTGGGTGCATATAGCATCTTTTTTCATATGTCCTTTGTAGGTAATTTTGGCAATTTACTTTATAAAAGTAAAATGATTTATTTATTTAATAATTTGTTTTATTCTATAAATTCTATAAATTAGAAATAAAATAAATAAAAATGTAAAAAGAGAGACAATGGCTAGGGAGAAAAAGTGAATAGCAGAGATCCTTATGGTTTAGTGGCCCCCATTTCTGGTGAAGTTTTACACCACCAGTATAAACAATTCCATCTAGCAATGTAGGTCAGCAACTATTCAGTAATTTAAAAGTCTGGTGGCCTAGCCACTGAGTGGTAAAATGACTTACTCACAGTCACCAAGCCACCATTATTCAGAGGGTAGAATTTGAATCCAGATGTCCTTATGATATCACCCACAAAAGCTGCCCCAATGCTCTTTTCTCCTGAAGCTTCCCATGTCTCACTTTCCCCACCCCTCAGCTAAGGGTTTCTTATCCTGCTTTCTTGAGAAAACCAGTCTTTCACCTTGAGCTCCTTCTGTTTTCTTCATTTTAAAACTCTTTAAACTGATTCTGATTACTCTTCCTTTTTCCTAGACTCTAATAATGAGACAGTCCCTCTTTCTAAAACCAATTTTTTCTATACAGACCTTTGATACTATCTCTTCCCACCTTCTCTGGCAGATTGAGACCTCCATCATTGTCTCTCTAATCTTCAATCTCTCCCCATCTACTGGTTCCTTTCTTACTGCCTTCAAACATGGCTGAGCCTCTATAATTCCTAAAATACCTTCACTAGGCCCTATAATTCCCTCAAGTTATGGACAATATCTCGCTTCCCATTCTTAGTCAAATTTCTTGAAAAAGCTGTCTACATTTGCTGCCCTTGCTTTCTCTCCTCAGTGTTTTGAAATCTGGCTTTCAATCTCATCCCTTGAATTGTTGTCTCCAAAGTCAGTCTCTTAATGACCAAATTTTCTTAACCATGTTTGATACTGTTGATCACACTCTTCTCCTGTATTTTATTTTCCCTCTGGGTTTTCATTACACTGCTTTCTTCTGGCTATCCCATGCATTTGACTGGCTCTTCTTAGTCTCCTTTGGTGGGTGATTATCTATAGCATGTCCCATGAGTTTATTTTCTCCCTTTCTTTTTCTGATATTTTAATTTTCTTTCCCTCTCCTTCTCCTCCCAAACCTATGACCAAAGTTCATTTATAGAACTTGATATCTTGAAGTATTGGTCTTGGGCCCTGTAATAGGCCCACCTCACCTGTTTATCATCTCCTTCCTTGCAAGGAGAAAGCTGCACTTGAGAACCAGGGAAAAGCATGTGTACTGATAAACACAGTTGTTGCTGGCAGATCTGCTGGGCATAGGTATAGGCCCATTCCTGAAAGAGAGTGGAAGGAAATTAAGGGGAACTCAAATTTGGAAATGCTGGAATCCTGAAGATTGGAATATTTTATGAGGAAAAGGAGGAGGAGGAGAAAGAGAAAGAGGAGGAGGGAAAAGAAAATGGAAATAGTGTTAAGAACAACAGTGATGATGGCTCAGATTGGGTTTGGAAAGATCTTTGCATGCAGAGGATTATCAATAGTTATCAATACTAGGCAGTGTATCATAGTCAATTCCTGTTCTTTGAATAGCTTTGTCCCAAATTGAGGTTTTGTGTAGTGACAGGTCATGTAATGAGAGGTATTCATCAAAGGGAAGGATAGAGAAAGACAGCAGAGAAAAAAATTAGAGGGAAAAGAGAGAGACAGACAGAGACAGGGACAGAGAGACAGAGATAGGGACAGAGAGACAGACAGACAGAGACAGAATCAGAGGCAAGAGAATAATGGGAGAAATGGGAAGGGGGAAGATTACCCTAGGAATCACTCTTAATAGTAAAGAACAATGGACTGAAAAGTCACATTTCCTCTCTTTTCAAATCTTTTTCCTCTACAATATATCCTCCACATGACAAAATTTATATTTAAGTATAAACCAGACCATATTACCCTCTTTCAAGAAACTCTAGTGATTCCCTGTTCCCTCTCCTATAAAATATGATTTCTTTTGTTTGGCATTTAAAGCCCTTCTCATTCATATATTCTCTTCTCCAATGACACTGGCCAATTTGCTAATCCCTGAACTTACAATTTTCTCTCTTGCTTCTGTGTCTTTGCACAGGCTCTCTTCTAGACTGAAAACATTCTTTTCTTCAGTGTTTTCTTTTGGAATCCAAAGCTTCCTTTAAGGTTCAGCTGAAGTATCATCTTATACAGGGATTATTTCCTGATCTCACTCCCCAGTTGTTGATGTTTATCCACAAAACTACTAGAGGTGTTGAAGCCCTCCCTAGTTACATATAAGTTCCTTGAGATTAGGAACAGTTCCTTTTTTTTTTTTTGTCTTTGCAAACTTGGAGTTCAGAAGAGTACATTACATGTAGCAAATGTACATGTACATAAGAATTTCATTGAATTAAGGGCCAAAGAGACAATAAAGGCCATGGAGTCCAATCTTATTTTTGACAGAGGAAGAAAATAAGAAAAAGGAATATTAGGTGCTATACATTCATATAACTACTACTACTACTACTACTACTACAGTTATTACTGTTGTTAGTAAAAACAAAAACACATAACTGGCATTTATATAGCGCTTTTAAAGTTTGCAAAGTCCTTTCCACATGCTATCTCATTTGATTCATTTATTAGCCTAGAAGGTAGGTGCTCTTATTGTCTCAATACTACATATAAAGCAATTGAGGCTAAGGGAGATCAAGTAACTTGCCCAGAGTCACACAGCAAGTAAGTGTCTGAGCCTGGATCTGAACTGGATTTTCTTAGCTCTAAGCCATGCACTCTATCTACCGCATTGCCCAGCTGCATAATTAAGATTTTAAGTCAGGTTCTCTGAAAATCCAATGCTTCTCTCATGATTACAAGCTGTTGCATTTCAGTCCCTTGATCCCTTTTTCACAGGGCTAAGGCCTAAGGTTTGCTAAAAGATTTTCTGACAGGCTGGAAGGAAGAGAAATTTGTGTAGTTTATCAAGACAAATGGCTATATTTATACAACATCTTTCATGTGAAAATCCCCAATTCTCTTTAAATGGTTCACTGTTCTTAACTCTCTGTTGAGCTGAGAATGGGGACATAGGAAGGAAACCCGAATCTGCTAAGACTCTTCCTTTCTTCTTGGAAAATGGGGATAATTCAGGGAATTGCTCCTTCTTTTCCTCACATTGGTGAGATAAAGATAAATGCCCCAGGATTATAGACTAAAAGGGACTTTCAGAGGTCATCTAGTCTGATTTCTTCATACTAAGGAAAATGAAGCCAAGGGAGGTTAATTGATTTTCACTTAAAATGCATTTGAAATTGTACTTTTATTTTCAGTTTCAAATTCTTTCCTTTCACTCCTTTCACTCCCTCACTTATTGAGAAGGCAAGTAATATTCTAACCAGTATACATACAAAATTATTTAAACTACATTTTTATCAGCCATATTCTAGGGGAAAATAGCAAGGAAAATAAAGAGAAAATGCTTTAATTTGCACTTAGTATACATTACTTCTCTATCTGGAGGATGATAGAATTTTACATCATGACTCCTCTTGATTTGTGGCAGGTCATTGTATTGATCAGAGTTACTAAGTCTTTCACAGTTGACTATCTTTACAATATTGCTGTTACTGTAGATTGTTCTCCTATTCTGCTCACTTCATTTTGCATCATTTCATGTCTTCCCAAGGTTTTGTTTTGAAGCCATTTGCTTCATCTTTTCCTGTGGCATATTATGTAATCTATCATATTCACATACCATAACTTGTTCAGCCATTCCTCAGTTAATGAGATTCCCCTCAGTTTCCAATTCTTTGCAACCACAAAAAGAATTGCTCTAAATTTTCTTCTACATATGGATATTTTTTCTTCTCTTTTGATCTCCTTGGGATATAAATAATAGTGGTATTGTTGGGTATAAGGTTATATATGTACAATTTTATAAACCTTTGAGCATAGTTTCAAATTGATCTCCAGAATGGTCAGGCTAGTTATAACTCTACCAAGAGTGTATTAGTACAACTATTTCTTTTCAACCCCCTAGAATGGTATTCTCCTTTTCTGTCATCTTAGCCAATCTGATGGGTATGAGGTGGTACCTCAGAATTGTTTCAACTTTCATTCCTCTAATTATTGGTGTTTTAGAGCATTTTAAAAGACTATTGAGAGCTTTGACTTCTTCCTCCAAAAACTGCCTGTCCATATTCTTTGACTATTCATTAGTTGGTGAAAGCGTCTTATTTTTATAAACTTGGCTCAATTCCATATATTTTTGAGAAATGACTTTTATCAGAAAGACTTATTGCAAAAATTTTTCCCTTCCAAAATTTCTTGATTTTCTTCTAATTTTGGCTGTATTGTATTGTTTTGTTTGTATAAAACTTTTTTTAATGTTATGTAATTAAAATTAGCCCTTTTGTCCCTTGTGAAACAATATTATTTTTTGTTCAGTCATGACCTCTTCCCCTGATAGATCTGACAAGTAATTTCTTCCTTGTTCCCCTTATTGGTTGATGCTGTCATCCTTTATGTCTAAATTATGCATCTATTTTGAGTTCATGAAGTGAGATGTTGGTTTATGCCTAGTTCCTACTATACTATTTTCCAGTTCACAGTTTTTTTCTTTATCTTTTTTTTTTCAAGGCAATTGGGGTTAAGATTACTTATATCAATTGCAATGGACTTGTGATGAAGAGAGCCATCTGCATCCAGAGAGAGGATTGTGGGGACTGAGTGTGAATCACAACATGGTGTTTTCACTTTTTTGTTGTTGTTTGCTTGCTTTTGTTTTCTTTCTCATTTGTTCCCTTATCTGATTTTTCTTACAACTTAGCTGTTCCTACTTTTTTCATTAATTCCCTTTACAATTTTGGCCTTTTGTTCCTTTGGATGAATTTTGTTATTCTCTTTGTTCTATAAAGTAATTCTTTGGTGGCTTGATCAGAATAGAATTGACTAAGTGAATTAATTTGGGTAGCACATTTAGTATATTGACTCAGTTTAACCATGAGCAATTAATATTTTTCCAATTATTCAGATTTGTCTTTATTTGTATGAAGAGAGTGTTTTATAATTGTGTTCATATGGTTTTATGCCATGTATTAGGGTCAATTTTTATAAAGATGCCACGTATAGATAAAAAATCATATTGCCTTCTATTTCCATTCAACAGTCTCCATAAAGCTATCATATCTAACTTTTCTAAAATTCCATTCAATTTTTTTCATTTCTTTCTAGTTTATTTTATGATTAGATCTATCTAAATCTGAGAGAGGTAAGTTGAAGTCCCCCATTAGTATAGCTTTACTATTTCCTCCTGTAATTCCTTTAACATCTTCTTCAAGAGTTTAGAAGATATGCCACTTGGTGCATATATACTAAGAATTTGGTTTGACATGCTTTTTAAATTAGTTGTAGAAGAGTGTGTCTGTCTGTCTGTCTCTGTTTCTCTTGTAGATGAAGGAAGGGAAGTTGTCAAGAACTATATCTCTTCTTTGCCCATATGCTTCTCGCCCAGACAATGATTAAAAACAAGCAAAATAGTTAACTAAAGGAGACTTGTTTAGCCATAACAGGCTAATATTGAGTGAGAAGTAAGAAAGGATGCAGTTAGTCCATCATTTCAGCGATCTGAAAATCCAGAATAAATGTCAGGCTTTATGGGAAGGTCTAGGTGCAGAGCTACTGAAAAAGACAGATCAGATAAATTAGCAGCTTCTGGGTTCAGAGGCTGTTTCTTGATTCAACCAACTGAACTGATTTCACTCTTGAAAGCTCCCTTGCCCCTGGGTAGACCATTGAGGCTCTTTGGTACTTGGAAGTGATATAAAAAGGCTGAACTAAGAAAGTCTTGAGAATGGTTCAATATCTTTCAAAGAAAAAATTAACCATAAGTTACTTGAGGATAAAGGCTAGGATAATGTTTCCACTATAAAAATGTAAGTTCCTTGAAAGCAGGGTTTATTTTGCTTTTTCTCATTGTTTTCTCATTCCAACCAGTTATTTTCAAATGCCTTTCTCAGTGAGTGCCTAGGCTCAGCTCTTTCCAGGGCAGGAGCCAAGGTAAAAACTTGTGATGACCGTGTATTTTAGAATCAGCCCGAGTCAGGAATTCAGGTTAAGGGAAAATCCTTGATCTTTATTCTTTGCAGAGGTGAAGAGGGAATGGTGTAGTGAGAGCAGTCGCAACACAAACCTGGCCAGCAGTGCCTCTGCCTTTCTCTCCCCACCCACCAAAATCGTCCCTACTTCATTTCCTATATAACACGTCAAAACTTGCACAGAGAGTGGACGGGGCCATTTTTTCCCAAGCATATATTAATAGAGTATCGTCCAATTGCAATTTAGCCTCAAGCGCTTGGGACCTCAGTGCAACGACTCAAGAGCTTCAGCCCATTACAAAAACTGCTATGGCTAATAAAAGCCTTTCTTGAATCTGACACACTGTCAATCTTCTTCTCAGGGTTACCTATCATGTCCATTCTTGATGACATTCTACATCTTGACTTCCTCACCAGTGAATTCCCCTATTTGACCAGTATGTATGAGTCTTGGCTTGTATTCATTTGTTCTCATGGAATTAATCTGGCTCTGATGTTTTTATTGTTTTGATTTCTCTCATGAAAGACATTCTGATGCATACTGATCTATGTGATACTAGCCCCTAAGATAACTTCAGGCTTCAAAACTGGTCTGCCCTTTCTGTGTAAATGTTTGCTATCACCACCATGACCACCATCACCATTATCATCTTTATTTCATCTTATTCCAAATCAATGATTCTTTTAAGTCAAAAATAAACATTTCATCTCATCAGGATAGGGCTTCCCTGAGCCACAGCCCCTCGTAAGACTTGTTAGTTTACTCCCTTCACTCTTTTATGATTTGGGATAATATCACAATTCCAATTTTACAGATGATGAAACAAGAAAAATAACTTATTTGAAGTCACAGGGCAAGTAGATGGTTAAATCAAGAAATAACCTCTGAACCCAGAAGCTTCTAATTTATCTTTATTAGGTAGCTCTGCTCCTGGGCCTTTTCACAAGGCCTGAAATTTATTCTGGATTTTCAGGCTACTGAAATGATGGGCTAATAGCATTCTTTCTTACTTCTTTTCCCCAATTCTAGACATCTAGGTGGAAAATCAGGAAACCTAGCATCTGAACACCTTCTGGGCCAATATGCAGGCCCAAGATTATAGTTCCTGGAAGCACCTGACAGACTACCGGTTTCAACTCTAACCTTTTTTAGATGGGGAACCCAAGACCCAAAAAGATTAAGAGAGTTGCCACACAGCTAGTTAAGTAAAAGAGCTGTTATTTAATAGTTGAGTTCTCTAGTTTAATAATTTCCCAATAATTAAGTGCCTACTATGATCTAGGCACTGAGGCAAGTGCCAGGAGTGTGATTACAATGCACAGAAGTGATGTGTGATAAGAAAGAAAAGGTAGGTTAAGGCTAGGTTGTGACAGGCTTTAAATATTTAACAGTATGCAAATACAATCCTAGAAGTAACCGGAAGCTACCGGATTGACCCCTGGTCATTCTCATAAAGAGAGGGGCCACTTGAGTGATCCGTTAAACAACGAGTTCTGCATTTTTAATCAGTTGTCAGTCAGACAAGAGAAACCGGGGCGTCCAGATACCCACGATTTCAGTCTGTGCCCAATTCCTCTCCAGTTTCCCTTTTGGATCTGCCTGCTTCGGCAAGGAGGCCTACACATTGGCAGTGCCCCACAAGAAGGTGCCAAGGAGCTCTCCAAAGGCTGAGCGGCATTTTAACACCCGCCCCCACACAGAGACTGCTTCCAGAGGAGGAAGACGGCGAGAATGTCAAGATGAATGCTGGGCTCGAGAAGGCTTTTTATTTAAGCCAGCGAATAGAATGCTACCCAGGAGCTGGGTTTGCTTTTGAAAGGGGGCTTCCTTGGGAGGGGATACTTGTCCCTGAAATGTCTGTAATAAATGAAATATTGGAATGATTTTACCCTGAGTAAAACCAATTGGCAAATCATTCCTCCTTTCACGGCAGCCACTGCAAAGAGAGAAACTAAGGCAAACGTGGAATGTCTCAAGGACTAAAAAAAAAGCTAGAATATTCTCACTGGAGTGAGAGGGAGAATGTCTCAACAGCATTTTTCAAAGTCTGATTAGCTGCTGTATGAAAAGATGCATGAAACACTGATCTCAGCCCTCATACTTGGTTTCCCATCAGCAGGTACTTTACTGGCAATTACATAATTCAGCCTGACCACACTCCCAAGAAACATTGATCAGTGGCCACACTGTGGGGAAGGGAGAAAAGAGAGGGGCTGTGTCCACGGCCCAGGACATGGGGAGAGGGCCTGCTGTCTAAGAGGTTTCCGATTCTCATTCTGCAGCTTGTCAGGCTTCCTGGAATGGCTCATGATGAATGGGTTTATTAAATGAAATCTGGAGTCAGAAATTGACTCCAGGAAGGCAGCAGTGGCTGCACTATCTGGTATTGTCTCTGCCTAAGTACCAACAGGGAACTGACCTGAAGCTCTCTAATAACATTTTTATCTGGGGGATGGGGGGGGGTGGAATGGGGTTTAATTAAATGACAATCAGTTATTAATGGTTCCTCTCCTTCTTACACATATATGAACATTCACATGAGTGCACATATGCATAGACACAAAGACCTAAGAATTTGCTGAAAGGAAAATGAAATCCTTTAACAAAGTAGGACTAGAGGGAGAATACTCCTGGGAGTCCAGCCAGGGAGACAGCTGTACCCTCAGTCAGTTGGAGCAAGTAACAGCAGACAGGTTAGGGAACTGGATGCATTCACTGTTAATGCCCTTCCTTTTCATTCATTTCATTTTAATTTCTTCATTTTGTTTTTCCATTTTCTTGGAAATTTCTTTCCAATGGAAAAAAAAATTCACTTTCTTTCTCCTCATATTTCTTCCCCTTCCAATTGAGAAAAAACAAAACCCCATTGTAAACATATAGTTAATCAAAAGAAATGCTCCCATTAGCTAGCTATGTTCAACAAAATGTTTCACTTACACTCTGAATCCATCATTTCTGTATCAGGAAATAAGCAGCATATTTCATCATGAATCTTCTGGAATCATGGTTGGTCATTAACCCAATCAAACTTCCTAAGTTTTTAAGGTTGCTTGTCTTAATGATATTGCTGTTATTATACACATTTTTTTCTTTCTGGTTCTGCTCCCTTCATTCTGTCTGTATCAGTTCATATAAGTATTCTATTGTTTCTCTGAAGCCATCCCCTTCATTGTTTCTTATAACACAATAGTATTCCAACATATTTGTATAACATAACTTTGTCTAATATTCCCTAATTTGATGGGCACCTCTTAGGTTCAAATTCTTTGCTACTACAAAAAGATGCTATAGATATTTTTATTCATGCTTGATGGTTTATTTTGTTTTTGTTTCTGCTTAGGATCAATCTCTCCATTGACTTAGCTTTCCCTTTATTTCCCATTTTCTCTTCTTCCCCTTTCCTCCTGTTTCCTTGTTGAGTGAAATACATTTCTATACCCAACTTTGTGTATGTAAGTGTGTCTATGTGGTCTTCCATGCTTGGACAAGCTCAGTGAAAATGAGGTTGGGGTAACTTTTCTGTGTCTCCCATCCCTTCCTCCTGATTTGTAAAGACTTTTAGTAATGTACTCAAGTTGTAAGATAATTTTCTCATCCCTACCTTCCCTTTCCCCTTTAGGGTATTTGTCTTCCCTTTCCTATCTGTTTATCTTTAAACTCCCTCTATGACCCCTGATGATGGGGTTCTGGAGAAACTCCTGTATCAACTCTCCTATTCTTTATTTGCTTCATGATTGTCCATTCTGCTTCCCAGGTCAAGGCCACGCAATTGCTGTTTCCCTCTGAACTTGGTCCTTGTTCCATACACAGAAGATGGTAGGTGGTTGTTGCTTATTGAATGCCATGCCTAAAGACAGGCCCTTTTCTTAGTCAGGTCTGGATCTGTGACTCAGAATTGGGTAGTTGAGTGTCTGTTTCTATACCTCACAAATTCAGGTCCCTCTTGGCTAGATCTGAAACCGTGGCTTTCCCTGGTAACACCTTGTCCTGCTCAGGAATATTCTATGTGGCCCAAACTGCCTTGATCTTATCCCCAATGACCACAGACTTGTCTCCTTAAGATGATCTGGTTGGGAGAAGTGACTCACTGTGATTTTTTTCTTGGATTTCCTCAGGAGAACTACATCTATTGTATTTTCACTCCACAAACACTGCTTGAACACATGCTACATTCAGGGCACCGTGGTAGGTGATGCCCATATAAAGGATGAGTAATCACACAATACCTTCCCATAAAGACCTTAAAGTATAATGGGGAAAAGGAGCTAAGACATGTCCACAAATAACTATGGCAAAGATATCAAGAGCTAATGAAACCCAGAAACAGTAATAAAGGGAATTTGATGAGGAAGCTATCACTTCCAGGGAGCAAGCGGAATCAGGAAACGTTTCAGAGAGAAGATGGCATCTGAGTTGAGCCATGAAGGAAAGAAAAAAAATGAACAGATTGAAAGAGGGAAGGAACATGTTTCGGGCCTTAGGAGCTGCCAACAGGCACACACAAGTCTGCATGTCAACACAAACATCTTCAGCCCTCTTTTTGGAATAACCCCTTTTTCCTTCCCATTCACAAGTACTCTAGCGGGAGGAAGCATTTCTCCAAAGAACTCCAGGGACATCTGAGACTCTGTTCCAAGGACTTAATTCTTTGACATGACAATGCTATATCTTTACTGGTTACTGAGCAGGAAAGCCATTGAGTCAGTGGATCTTCCACAAAGAAAGACCTCAGCCCTGGACTTTCTTCTTTTCCTATTTGAAGCCTGGACTAGGACTATTCAAGCCTGGCTCTGGAGGGTTGAGTCACTTTCCCCTACCCTGTGAGAAATGTTAGACTATAAGCAGATGGCGATTTAAGGTACATTTGTAGACTTAAACAAGCCTAAATCTTGGCCTTGGATACTTTTTCCACTTTTCATCTGAGTGTAGATGACTGAACAGTGATCCTGTGCTGGACATGTCCAACCTTGCAGACTACATTGTGAGGTAGAGATTTACAGTTCCTGGGTTCTCAGTCAGTACCTAAAGCACTTTGGGAGGAACTCTATAACTTCGTTAGAATTTCATGGAAGAGATGTCCACTAGTGAGAGCATAAGCCTGATGTTCTGGCCAGAAGACAGAAGACAAGAACCTGGAGGAAACTGTTTGGACAAAACATATCTAAAGTGAAATGCAAGATGTCTAAATGGTTTATGTTGTTTTGGATGTCTTTAATTCTCTCCTTCCTTAGAGAGCATAATAATATTTAAAAATTGCTATATTCTATTTTAAGTCAAATCATGCTTAGGAGTTTTTGCATTAAGTACTCATGTAAAAATGAAATAAACATCTCATATATAATTTTCATAGTTCATTGATAAGGTATTTTCATTTTTTCCTTTTAGGGGAGACCCTAAGCATAAATTAAAACTAAGTTTTAAGTATATTAAACCCAAGTTTTTCCCTTATAGCACTGAGTTAGAAGTATAAGTGAGGAAAAAATCCTGACTCTTATTTTGGATGGTCAAACCCTTCAGCACTGAACATAATCTACATGTGTGTATCCACTACTGAGAAGGGTTTCTTAGTGGAAGTGGGCAGAATATAGTGCCCCAGCTCCTTAGGTCTGGCAGTGTTTCTTATTGCTCCTTTTGTATAAGTCCAGGTTCCTGAAAGATAACACTTCTTGGTAGTAATGGTATGGTTCTGAACTGGCATCTGGAAACTCTTTTGTTTTCAAAAACAAATCTTTGAGAGTTGCCATTTTTAATGGTTTTTAATCACCGTATTGTTGACTAAATTCATGAGAGTATCAACCATGGAGGGTCTTTTGATTTCATGACTGGATGTTAGCTTCCTCACAGGAATCATAGAGAGATAAACTACTTTCAGTCATACTCAATAAATCTGATGGAATGCACTTGTTATCATCCTTCACCATGGCTAAGTGAGGTAATATTTGCTTGTTCCAGAAGTATCTTCTAGAGGTTTCTGACATGTTTATCATGTGCTTCAAAAATGTTTATTGGCTTTCTTTTTTCCAAAAAACAAAAACAAAAACAAAAACAAAACACTAAACAAACCCCAAACCTTGTCCATGATTGTTGTAGGGTGATGGGCTCTGCATTGGGTTTATACTGTGCAGATTGTTAGGAGAATGCTTTCCAAATGTGGAGGGTATTTTATAGTCCCCAAAGTGTACATTAAGACTAGTATTGTGTATATGTTAATTGCTTTAAATGAGTTCTTCCCATTCAGCTTTGATTTCAAGATCCAGTAAGTCATGTACAGGCTTCTCTGGTGATATCCTCATATGTCTTGCTTAGAGGGAATGAAGGTAGTGGTAGGTGCTGCCTTCATCAAGGAACTAAATAACACTTATGGATCCAAGCTCAAAGCCTTTTATATCTATCTTTCTCTGGCACATATAAAGAATTTTATATTGATCAAATGCAAAAAATATTTGGCTATAATTTAAGAGCAATTTTGTGATATGAATGGGCTACTTAATGTGTTTTTCAGTGGAGGATTATAATTCTAATTACAATTAAATCAAGTAATTGGCTATAAGATGTTTTGGGTTGATTCCTTCTTTAACTTGGAGGACATGTCTTATTTAATTTTCAAGAAATAATAATATATTTAAAGTTGGATGGGACTATATTGGACTTAAACTAGCTCCCTAAAAATGTTACATCTTATATCAACTGCTCTTGACATTATTGTTTTGGTATTATATTTTACATAGGGAACAGTTTTCCATGTGGGCATATTAATATTGTTAAGGATTCCTTGGGGATTTATAGGTTGTGCAAGATGGGAATCATATAAATTGTATGTTTAGATAGGAACAGATGGAGAATATTCACGATCTCTCTTCTATGCAATTCTTTCCTCAAGAAGGTGAGTTTTCAGACACTTCATAAATTATGGAAGATATCTGTAGGTTTAGGTAAACAGGAGAAGACCCTATAGTGCTTGGGGTAAAGAGAGACTGAGACAGACAGACAGAGACAGAGAGACAGACACAGAAAGACAGAGAAATAGAGAGGAAGAAAAGGCCCTAAGGGTTCTTAGAGTGGAAAGAGACACAGAGAGAAAGAGAGAGAGAGAGAGAGAGAGAGAGAGAGAGAGAGAGAGAGAGAGAGAGAGAAAGAGAGAGAGAGAAAGAGAAGAGAAGACAGAGAGAGCAAAAGAGGGAGAGAGGAGAGAGAAAGAGAGAAAAAAGAGAGGGACAGAAAGAGAGAGAGAGACAGAGACAGAGATACAGAGAGAGAGAGAGAGAGAGAGAGAGAGAGAGAGAGAGAGAGAGACAGCGACAGCAATGGAGGAAGAGAGAAGAAAAAGAAGGAGGAGGAGGAGGAGGAAAAGGAAGAGGAGGAAGAGATGGAAGAAGAAAAAAGAAAGGGAAGACAGAAAGTGAGATGGAGAATGAGAACGAAATCTAAGAAGGGAAAAGCTTCTTATGTGACCATCATAAATCACCCCAGACAATGCTGTCTTCCAAAAGGACTCCAGGTAATACTGGAAATTTTGGAGGCAGAGCTCCAGGACTAAGTAATGATTTAGTCTAAAAATAAATGAGACATTAGGGGTCATGTTTACCTCCAATAGATGAACCATCTCATAGAAAAACCAAGTGACTTATTTTGATGGTTTTCAAGATCAATACCAATCACTACAGTTAAATTGATTGCATAGTGATCCGTATCAATCATAGTGATGGATGAAATAAATGGATCAGCCATGCTATGGCCCTGCACATTTTGTACCTGAAAATGGTCTGTATTTGAGGAAGCTAGGTCCTATGAAAATGCTTCAAGGGGGAATATCTGATAGACTGATGTAAATCTCCACTGTTAGAGATTTTCTAATATATGCCAAGAAAACTGATGGGCCTGGAAAAATAAACTAGCTCAGTAAGAGAAGACTTTGGCTTCTGCTCAAGTAACCTTTCATTATCCATTCATAAAATCTACCTCTCTTGTAATCCCTCTCCAAATTCAATTCAATAAGCATTTTATTTAGAGTTTACCACTGTGTTCTTGGCACTGTGCCAGGGAGTGGGATTTCATGAGTAAAGGGGAACAGTCCCTTCCCTCAAAAAGCTTATATCTTACTGGGAGAAAGCACATATAGCAAAGCATATACAAAATATATGAAAGAAAAACAAGTAATTTCTGGAGTGGGAGACAGCATTAATACCTAGGGAGATAAGAAGATGCCTTCCAAGGCAGGGAAAACTTGAGCTGGCTTTGAAAGGATCTAGGAAATTTTCTTATGAGAAGTGATGAAACAGAACATCCCAAGAATTAGAAATAGCCTTGCAAGGCCCAGGGGTAGGAAATGGCAAGTCATTTTAGGGAAAAACCAGTTGGTCACTTTGGTTGGAATTTAGTGCATATAAGGTGAACTAATATGAAAAAAGTGAGAAACACAGGACAGAGCTAGATTTCAAATGCCAAGTAAAAGAGTTTATAATTTTATTCAGGATACAGGACAAATCCATTAAAGCTTCTTAAACACAAGAGTGACACGGTCAGATGTGGGCATTAAGAATATCAGTTTTGTGGCTCTGTGGAGGATGGATTGGAGAGAGGAAAAGACTAGAGAGGAGGATAGTTAGGAGATCAGTGCAATAGTTTAATTAACCTAGGGTGATGATTGCTTGAATGGAGCGGAGAGAGTAGGTGCAAGAAATGTTATGGAAGTAAAATTGACAACATTTGGCAGTTGATTGAACATAGGAGATGAGGGATAGGGAGGGCTTGAGGATGATTCTGTGGTTCTAAGCCCAAGTGGGAGGATGATTACAGAAATAAAGAAATTAGGGAAGGAAATTAGGAAGGAAAATATTTTTGCTAGAGAGATAATAATTTCTGTTTTGGATACATTAACTTTGAGATATCTATAGAGCATCAGTATGAAGTCTCCTGGGACTCAAGAGAAAAGAGAGTTTTGAAATGACAGAAGATAAGGAGGAATGATTATAGCTAAAGAAGAAGCATATGATGATGTTATGGGGTAAACTATAGGAGAAATAGATTTGATAAAAGGAGAACTAGAATGGTATGAATGAAAGAGAAGGTTAGTTAAAGCATGAAGTAAAGGATATAGAAAAAGACAGGTGATAAGATTAGGCCCTTCAGAGATATGGGACTTTTTCACTCACATATCTGTCATAAATTCTATTAGTTCATCTGAAGTTTTTCTAAATCCATATTAGAATTTGTCATAGAGAAGAAGAACAAATACAAGCATAACTCTAGCAGACAAGGATTGGGGAAAGTGAATTTCAAAGAATTTAAAGAAGGAAAAATGAATCCAATGGCCTAAAATTCTATAAAAATTCTTAAGATTAAAATTACATAATTTTACCTCCAATAGATGAACCATCTCATAGAAAAACCAAGTGGCTTATTTTGATGGTTTTCAAGATCAACACCAATCACTACAGTTAAAGTGATTGCATAAGCAGCAATAATTCTTATCAGGAGGAAAGGGGTCATGACTGCAAAAAAGTTTAAAAAAGCTGATCTAGATGATAATATAGCTAGATGATTACAGAATTTATGAAATTATTGAACCTAAAAAGTAGTCTTTAGTAAATCAATCTGGACATGAAAGGAGGTATATAGAAGAGTAATCCAAAGACTTTTATTTGGCTCTGTGTCATTTTTTAAAACAATTTTTATAATATTTCATTTTCCCAATTATATGTGAAGACAATTTTTAATACTCATTTTTACAAAATTTTGAGTTCCAAATTTTCTTCTTCCTTCTTTCCCTCAGTAGTCTGTGCCATTTTTTTCAATGACTTAGATGAAGGCATAGATGGAAATCTTTCAGGGAAACCACCAGATCTCCAGACTCAAGACTTTGGAGTCATCTTTGGTTTCTCCTCTTTTTACCTTCCAAATTTAGTCTACCGATTTCTGTATATTGTTAGTTCAAAATGTTTTTGCGTAGATTTGTCCCTACTTGTCTATTTCCATTGCTTTCACCCTAATCTCTGTCCTTATCACATCATGTTTTAAATTATTGCCATAGACTTCTCAATTAGTTGCCTTTCATCCTTCCCATTCTATTCCGCACATGGTTCTATATTTATCTTCTCCAAGTGCCATTTTTTTGTCAAGAAATTCCCTTTCTCAGATGCCTTCTGTGACTGTGTGGTGCATAAGTGGGGATGGGTGTATAGGGATTATCCAGGGGAGTGTCTATTGATCTGCTCTGTCCTCCCTGGGGAAACATGTTCTTCTCAGAAGGACCTATACCTTTGGAATGACATAAGTCTTGGGCAGTCTCTCAGTACCTTACCATATGCTGGCTGAAAGAAAGGCAGGAAAAATGGCCTACCCGTGATCCTTAAAAAGGGACAACTCTGATGGCCGTCTCTTGTCTAGCATCATGATGACTACTCTTATCCAGCAGTTAGAGCCAGAACTCAGCTAGGGCCCCTGGCTTCCTTGATGGATGTGTTTCCTTCCTTGAACACAGCTGACCAACCACTGGTCCTGAGATGGATGTTCCTAGTTTTGGAGATAATTTTGTGATTGAGAGAGATCAGAATATTTGGGTTCCTCAGTGTGTGTGTGGGGGGAAGCACTATGGGATAGTCCCATTATATCTATAACAGAACATTTGGGAGAAAATAAATGTAGACAGAAAGAGGAGCCCAAGCCCTGGCCTAGTTTGCCAAAAGACATGGACCTTGAAGGCACTGTTTGGATCAAATTTGTTTTGTTTGGATCAAAACTTGTTAAACTGTGGGGCTCAACCCTAAATGGGGTTGTGTAACTAAATGTGTCAAGTGTGAATCGTGATTTATTATCAGTAAATGTTTGATGTGCATACCATTTTTATATACTCATATACCAGGGTTCATATTAAAATGTATCCGGAGAAAAGGGATGGCTGGTGGGAAAAGAATAAGAAGCCCTTGTTTAGATATGGCAAAGGGAAGGCAGAATGCTACATAATTTCTTGATGTTTTAAGTATATGATGCTCTGAAGAAAATAATATGGGCTATGTTACTATGGCTACCTAAGTTTTTATGTCAATGAATGCTTGTGGATCTTACACATATATACATATATATATATATATAAATATATCAAGTAATGAGGTGGTTTTGTGAGTGTATGTATGTATGGATATGTGTGTGTGTTCAGCAGAAGTAAATAGCTGCTGTATACCTGACTTAAGCTGAACATGGAACAATTTTCTTCTCCCTTTGGGGAGAACAAATATATGAAATTAATCTATACTTCAAGTAATTTCCCCCCAGAATTCCAACGTGAAGGTTTATAGAGTCTAAAGGCATTAGGGGAAAAGAAGTCTAACCCTGAATTTAAGCAGTCAAGCACCTCTTAGGATGAATCTAGTTCATGTGTAAACCCAGAGTTGAGAGGGAGAGGGGAGGGGACACCAGCAGTTTTATTGTTACATAAGGAGAATATATATAGAATAAATTTTTTGGATTTGCCAAGGTCAGTACAATGTATTAAGTGACCACTTTTAGATGAGTAGGAGGAAAGGAAGGAAGACTGCAAAGAAGACTATTTTTTAATAGAGGGAGTGGGTGGTGAGGAAATAGAGATATTGCTACCAACTTGTATAAGATGCCTGACAAATAAAGGAAGAAAAGAAATTGGGTAGCAGAGAAGGGCAAAGTTGTAAAATTATGAGTCAAGAGTAACTAATCCCTAAAGTACCTCATAGTTCTAATCTACAGTCTCCTTACAATTGAGTCTCTGTAGAATTGAATAAGAGCTATGTTCAGTATCAAATACTGATGCTAAGGGTATGTATGATATATAAAATATATAGATACCTAATAGAAATATATGACCCAAATATATTCACCAATAGACAAGTGGTCAAAGGATATGAATAAATAATTCTCAAAAGAAGAATTGCAAAATATTAATAACTATTTGAAAGAATGCTTGAAGTCATTACTAATTAGAGAAAAGTAAATCAAAATAACCCATAAGTTTTACCCAACTCCCAGAAAATTTAAAAAGATGATAAAAATGAGATATGTATATACACACATATATATCCACACACTTTTTTTGTTTATAGTATATTTTGTTTATAAATATATGCAAATACTTTTATAGTAGCAAAGAATTATAAACAAAGGCAATTCCATCTTCGGGGGAATATCTGAACCACCTGTGACACGTGACAAAAATGTAATATTACTGTGTTATAAGAAATGAGTACCATGAATAAAGGAAAGTACAGAAAGTCTTACATGGATTGATGCTAAGTGAAGTAAGCAGGGTTGGGAAAAACAATGTATCCAATGACTACATCAATGTAAGTGTGAAGAATAAAAATCAGATATCTATTGATATTATGTATCAATTGTTTTATAATTATAAAAATTAAGCTTAATCCCCAAAGAAGATACACAGGGAGATAATCTTTCCTGCCTCTTTTGCAGAAGGTGGCAATTACAAGTATGGAACATTGGGTATAATGTCAGCTTTTTTAATGTATTGGTTGATTTAAATGATTTTTTGCCTCTCTTTTCCTCCTTTTTCATATCTCTTATTATAAGAATTTTTTGAAAAGGGGAAAGGGATAGAGATGGGAAAATTAAGAAATGAAAAAGCAAAATATATAATTATTTTTAAAGGAAAGGAAGTTATTTCAAAGAGGGATAAATATCCAAATGCGTAATTAACCTCTGACATTCGCTAATTATATGACTGAGCAAATAATTTAACATCTCTGAGACTTAGTTTCCTCATCTGTAAAATGAAAAATAAAACCTGTGGTAATCTCAGATAGTTATTATGGGATAAAATGAGATATTATATCTAAAGAACTCTGCAAAATTATTTGCTGAGAGGTACAATCTTGCTTTTTTTGTATTCGTATCAATAGGGCCTGGCAAAATGCTTGACACATCGTTATTGTAGTGGTTGTAGTTTAATCATTTCAGTTTTGTATCCAATTCTTTGTAATCCCATTTGGAGTTTTCTTGGCAAAAGCACTGGAGTGGTTTGCCTTTTCCTTCTCCAGCTCATTTTACAGATGAGGAAACTGAGGCAAAAAGGATTAAGTGACTTTTCCAGAGTCACACAGTAAGTAATAAAGGTTGGATATGAAGGCAGATCTGGCCTTCTATCCACTGTGTCACTTAGCTCTCCTAGCAAATAACAAGCACTTAATAAATGTTTTTTGTTGTTATTGTTCATTAATTCAGGAGGGGAAGAAATCAGAGGGGGATAAAGAGATTGAAGGCATCTGAAAGGGAGAGGATACCAGGGGTAGTGAGATCAAAGAGTCAGAAAGGGATGAGCGTTATGTTTAGAGAAGAAAAAGGACTGCTATTTCTTTGGGACTGATGGATGCAGGATGATGAGGAGATAGAAGTAGGGGGTAAGAGTAAAGGCTAAGAAATAGATGCTAAGGAATCTCTATATATGAGAGCTCACCTAAAGTAATATGAACATTTACAAGTCAAGAGTTAAAACTGCAATAGGAACCATGAAGGTATGAATTTCATGGACTTGGCATTTTAGCCTGAAGGCTATATTACCCATTGAACTATTTTTCTTTGTTTGCATTAACAGTTTGAGAGGTAGAGAGAAACCTGTTCTGAGTGACAAGGTGGACTTTCTCTCCCCCTCATTCCTCTGCAAGTAAAGCACAGAGGTTATATTCATTAAGCTCCTGCTAGTTTAATGACTGATTTAATAATGGCATAAAAGCTGAACATTAGGCTCTTTTTTCAGAAAAATTCTATGCATTTAGAAACATAAAAAACAGTAAATACAGCTGCTAAAAGCCTGGTAATAACCTTGTTTTTTCAATCTCAGCTTCTGCCTCTGATCTCTGCATAGAATTGAGTGTGAAAATCATCTGACATCTCATAAAAGCAGGTGAGCTGGGCTGTGTAATTTGACTGTTCTCTCCACACACTTCCACCACCATCTATGGACACAACTAGCACAACAAATGCCCAAGTCGGTGCCCTTACCTGAGGCCTTGCTGCTTCCCCATCTCCATCAATACAAGGACTCAGGATGAGGGATGGGAACTCTTGGCCTTCCTGCTTTCGGGACTGTAGGCACTTCTGTTTCTGACGGATGATTCCTTTCTGGAACAAGGACTCTTCAGGAATCCTAAAAGAGAGGCACAGAGAGGTAGTAGCTCCCTGCTCATCAGGTCCAGGGGGTTTGTCTTATATAACCTAGGAGCAGGAAGGTAAACAGCAGCTGAGGACTGACACTGCTTACAGATGAGGAAACTTGAGAAAGTTCACTTCATCAAAAAACTCGTTCAAGGTTACATGGTCAATAAGAGTCTGAGGTGGGGTCTCCTCTTGCTTGCAGGGTACTGTGCCTCACTTATAACAAAAAAGAATACTTCAGGACTGAAAGAACATTAGGAAATCTTTTAAGTCTATTACTCTGCTTTAGGGTAACATTAAAGCTATACTGCCTTATATCCCATTTTTAGGGAACTTTAAAGAAAAGATTCTGGCATTCCTTGAGTTACCCATTCCAGCAGCTAAAAATATGATAAAGAAATTCTTTCATAGATAGTTTAGAAATTTGTTCTAAATTAAATCCTACATATTATTATTTAAATGGTGTTCTTTCTCCATCCTTAATAGAAAGAGATTAATAGTTCATCTTTTGTATAATTATCTACTGTAAATAAGAATCATGATTAAGTTGCCTATCAGCCTTAATTTATTCCAAGTAATCTAGCAAACTTTAGTCATTCTTTACATATCCAACTCTTAAGCATTCAGGCTTCCCTTCAGATTATCTTCTTTTTTTAAATTTCTTTTGGGTAATGGCATTGATAAGAATTGTTGTTGTAGTTCAGTCATTTCAGTTGTGGGTGACTCTCTGGGATCCCATTTAGGGTTTTTTTGGCAAAGATACTAGACTGGTTTGCCATTGCCTTCTCCAGCTCATTTTACAAATGAGGAAACTGAGGCAATTAGGGATAAATGATTTCAGGGTCACAGTACTTGGTTAGGGCCCATTTTCCTCCCAAACCTTTTCATAACATGGGCTGAATCCTCTTGACACAACTGCACCTACCATTGGCCTATCTTCTGTATTTGTTTCTATATCCCTACCCCCAGCAATTGTTTTTTTTGCCAAAACTTAAAAAAAATCCCAATTAAGTCTCTGAAAGTTAATATGAATACCTGAGTTCTGGATAAACGTTCTCCAGATACCACTTGAAAGTATGGCACTTCAGGCGCTTCCTCAGCTCCACTCGGGCTTGTATGCTGGGTTGTACAGAAAAAGGAAGGGCAAGAAAACAATCACTGTATACAGATGGCTTTACAATAATCTCAACTAGTGAGAATCTTGTAGGCATTTGTAGCTGAGGAAATCTGCGGAGGTTAGAGAATGCAAGCATCCATGCTTAGTGCCCACCTCCCTCTGGCACACTGTAGAACTTAAAAGAACTTAAAAAGAAGGCAAAACACCATGCTCTAAGGGGAGCTATAGAAACACTTAGTAACATGGGGAACTATCAGCAATAATATCTCGGGGAATCACATTTCACTTTGAGAACAAAACTTGAGTTATTTTTCATTTTTCTTAAAAAAAATAACAGTATAATAACATTCAGTGTAATTTAATAGCTATCATAGTAGCATTGGTCAGAGCTACCTTACAGGTAGGCCATCTAGTACAACCGTAGCTTCTTTGACGAGGAAACTGCAGGGTTGGGAGAGATTAAGCATTCCACTAAGCTTATATTATTAGTGAATGGCAGAACCACATTTGAACTCAGAACTATGACTGTGGATCTAGCATAATTCTGCTGTACCAGAAGTATGGCTTCATCAAGGTGAATACAGCCCACAGATCTCTAGATCTGTCTATGACCCTGCAGAATGAACCATTTCCTTCAAGGTCAGATGAGTCTCCTCTCGGCAGCCATCCCAGCAATGGTTCTGACCCAAATCCCCAGGACAGTCTGTCCCTACCTCATACTCCTAACCCCTAACTCCCATCAAGATGTTCTGGAATGAATGATTAAATAAGTTGCAATATATGATGGTCATGGGATACTACAGTGCTATAAGAAATGATGAGTTTGATGATCTAAGAAAAATATGGATACACTTGTACAAAATAATGAAGAGCAAACTGAGCAGAACCAAGAGAACATTATATATAGTAACAGCAATATTTTAGAACAATTTGGAGGAACTAAGCCATTTAGACTTATAAATACTCAAATTAGTTACAAAGGAACTCACTATCTGCATCTAGAGAAGGAATTGATAATTAGAAGTATGTATAGAATAGTTTTACATGTATGTGTATGTATGTGTGTGTATACATACACACATACGTACACACGCACATATATATGCATATTTGTGTCTAATGGTAGCTGTCTCTAAGGAAGGGGCAGGGAAGAAAGGAAGAAAAAAAAGAAAGTTACATTTTAATTTTATTATGTATTTTAAAAGAAATAAACAACAGTTGTTGTTGAAAATAGATTTGCAGTTTGATGTGCAATCATCTTTTTTTCCCTGTTCTATGTTATGGAAATGCTTGTTTTATTTCTTAAGTTCAGAATAAAATTAAAAATACAAAGAAAATAAGATGCTCTGTATGGAGTCTCAATAAATTGTAAACTCTGTGAAAATAGGAAGTATTTTATTTTTGTTATGTATCTTCAGCATCTAGCACAATGGCTGGCTTGTATCAGAGCCTTAATAAATGCTTATTGATTGATTTATTGGAGGAAGATGACAAATAATGCTTAACCACTTCAGGGGTTGAAGTGTTCAAAGAAATTGGGTCAATTGCTGGCCATGCTATAGTTCTTTGTGATTCCAAGAAGAGAATCTACCACCATCTTTCTTGGACTCTTTTTATTAGCATCTTATTAGGTGCCCCTGAACCACATACTAGCCACATTTAACGTCTCAGAGCCTCTTTCTCCCAATGTGAAATGGAGATAAATAGAATGGGCAAGATCAACCTCACAGGGTTGTTGTGAGGCTCAAAATAAAACATAGAAAATGCTTTACAAGCCCTCAAATCCAAATAACTGCCTATCCTTGTCATTTATCATTATTAATATTATTTCTACTATGACCAGCATCTCCATTTGAGAGGTCAAGAGAAGAAAGACAGGCATTTACCCCTGACCTACACAGAATAGCACAGTGAATTTAGGGGCAAAATTAGGGATTAGTTTTCCTAATTTTAAACCACTCCCTCTTGTTTTTGTTTCTTTTGAAATATTTAATATTTCTATTGTCCCCAGTTCACCTAAAACATTTTTTACCTTTGTTTTTAAAACTTTGAGTTCCAGATTCTCTCTCTTCCTCCTCACCTCCACCTCCATCCCAACCCCCCCTCCCCCATTAAGAAGGCACATCAACTACTCCCATTCCTCCTTCAGGTCACACTGTTTTACAGACACAAGTTAATTTTGTCACAACACCCCATTATTCCTAGATCCCTAGCAGATGAGTCATTCTGCTAAGAATGAATTATCCTCAACCAAAGTCTTTTATCAACTGCCTCTCATTTCCCCAATTCCTCAGTATAACAAATGAACAGGCTGTGAACTTAGCTTTAAAACAGGCTAAAAAGAATCTGATTTTAAAGCTGCACCTGGGTTAAGAAAGAGAATTAAACCCCAATTTAGGGCAGGCTCAGGGGAAGAGGGCAGCTCTCTGGCAACCCAATTCTTATGTGGAGAAGAGAAATTGAAATAAAGGAGGTCAAAGTGGAGGAGGAAATGGGATGGTCTTGTGGTCTTTTAATAAACAAATGGAAAGAAGCCATTTCTTAGGGATACTTCTTAATTTGAGAAAGACAGAGTTGTTATTAGGTTCTGCTCCCCTTTGCCTGGGTTGACCTAATAAAGAACCAAGTAAGAAGATTACTCTGAGCATTTGTGTGCCCTTGTCCTGGAGGAGATCATGTTCTAACTCGAAAACAAGACTTCAGAAGCTCTAAGGTAGGTAGCCTGGGCCTTCTTCCCATCTACCACCTGAAAATCACTTACTTTCCAAAAGGCCGGCCTTGGGCCACGGGTCTGGCAGCATAAAAGTAATGTTTGAACTCGTCCATCCATACCTCAGCAGTACGCTTGGTATTCCTGGAAAACAGAGGAAGGGACTGGGATCAGTGAGGGGCTGTGGGATTTTTAGAAAAGATTTTGAACTCATTCCCCTCCTCATTTTATAGGGGATGATTCCCTCCACTCCTGCACCCCTCAAAGGAAAGCACCTTGTCCAAAGTCACACACTAGTAGCCTTGAGCTAAGTCCTAAACCCAATCCCCTGACTTTTCCACTGACCCCCAGTGGGGCACTCCAAGGGTAGGGGCTCAGATACTGTTGGCTGAACCACAGGTGTGACTACTTCCCGGTTCTGCGCCTTCTCATCTCCCTACTGTATGAGGACTAGACCCTGGCAAACTCAAAATAGAAAGCATAAAGGCTGGAGATGATTTTCCATATAAACACAGGATTTGTAGGGTTTAAAATAACCCTTTCCAGATGTACTTCTTCTCCCCCTTCCTTTTTTTTTGCAGAGGCTGAGGGACTTTATGTGTAAAATATTCTATATACTGTTATACTCTGTTAGTGTGTTGGTTAATTTTCTGAACTTCTTTTTCTTCTTTCCTTTTTATTTATTTATTTATTTTTGATAGAAGGAAAGGTTGATGGGTAAATTGAAAGAAAGAAGGATTCAGAAATGATGAGGTGATAGCAATATTTTTCTCAAAGATCTGGGTATAAATAATAAGTAATTCTTTTCTTAAAAGGTATATGCCCGAATGAACCTATTGTATCTTTAGAGTCTATCTTCTTTGTTTGTGGAAATAGAGTTGTGACGAAAGGGGATAACTGATGTTAATAACCATTTATTGACAGCCTACTACATGACTGATATTATGTTAAGCTCTAATGATACAGATGAAGGCAAAATCAGTCCCTTCTAACAGCAGGACAACAGTCAAATGTGGGAGATAATGTGAACAAAACCATGTACAAACAAGATTTTATTGCAAACAGTATAAATTGGAGATATTCTCAAAGGGAAGGCATTAGTATTAAGGGGAATCAGGAAAGATTTCTTGTATAAGATGAAATTTTAGCTGATATTTGAAGAAATCCAGGAAGCTAGGAAATGGAGAAACAGATGCGGAGGCTGAGCATCCAGAATTGGTGGACATCCCGTCAAAATGCCCAGGGTCAGAAGATGGAGTGTCTTGTGTGAAAAACAGCAATGATGCAAGAGTCACTGTACCTCAGTGTGTGTCAGGGACGTCAGGTATAGGAATACTGGAAAGGCAGGAAGAGGTGGGGTATGAAGAGACTTAAAAATCAAAGAGGAGAATTGTATATTTGATCCTGGAGGTGATAGAGAGTCCCTGGAGTTTACTGAATAGGGGGATGGATGATCTCTGCTTTAGGAAGATATAATTGATAGCTGAGCAGAGGATGGACTAGCATGGAGAAAGAGACCTGAGACAGAAGAAGCAATGGGAAGGCTTTTGCAATATCCAGATGTAAGGCGATGAGGGCCTGCACTAGGGTGTATTGATGTAAAAGGAAGGAAAGATATGTATAGGAAAGATATTGTAAAGGTACAAATAATAGCGTTTGGCAATATGGGTCTGAAGAGTGAGAGTGAGGAATTCAGGAAATCTCCTAGAAGGGGAGGCTGAGTGAAAGGGACGATAGATGTTAATTGGGAAATTTGGAGGGGATTATGGCTTTGGATAAAAGATAACAAATTTAGTTTTGGACATGTTGATTTTTAAGATATCTCTGGGACATCCAGTTTGAGATGTCTAGTGGACAGAGATTCAAGACTGAAGGTCAGAGTTTGGGACTAGATAAATGATCTGAAAATCTTTTGTAGGGAGATAATTAAATCCCATTGGAGCTGATGAGATCACACATACAAAATGCATATTCAACATACATGTACATGCATATGACACACACATGCATAATATAGCACTCACATACACATTATATATATACATGTATTACACACATCAATAAACATCACACAGACATTGTGCACACACATACACATGCAAGTACATACATAAATACATATGACAGAGACAGAGAGAGACCCACAGAGACCCAGAAAAGAGTCCTACAGATAGGAGCTACAACCTAAATGATGAAGACCCAGCAAAGAGGACTAAGAAGTTGAGAAGATAGGTAGAAGGGAAGGAGATAATCTGTCCCTTTACTGGACAGAATCATCACCAATAGCAAGAAGTGAAAAAAGAATACTTTATCTCTTAAGTAGACCTTAGCCCTGGCCTTTCTCCACTGCCTCTAGTCCCCATTTCTTGCTGTCATTTGTTGTATAACACATAAAGCCATTTCAAGCAAACAGCTAAACCTGAGATATTGGAAGAGAATATTTTCAGATTCATGATCCAAGCTTCAAACAACTGGGCTAAGCACACATACAACCTACTGTTCCTCAAGCATCTTGGTTTATGGCTAAAGGATTAAGTAAACAAGTCCTTCCAAAGGCTCTCTTCTCTCAGGTACCACACGTCTTCTCCTGGCAGCCTTTCTAGGCTGGCTGTTCAATCTTTCACCTTCCCTTATATATGGGACCAAGAGGAGGAACTGGCATACTTTTTGCTCCTGATTGCTGCACAAGCAAATAATGACCTTTTCCATCTTATGCTGCATAGATCGCTTTATTTATAGCTCATTTGTGTGCTCAACGTGGTTTTTGTTGTATTAGAACTATTTGTTTTGTTCTATCCCTCAATTAGACTGTAAGGACTATTCAGGGAAATACCTCATCATATCTAAACTTAGAAATAAGTTCTACACACATTAAGCTCTTAAAAAGTTATTGAATTGAGAGCTGGGACTATCTTAATTTTCTATTTGAACTCTCAGTGCTTAGCACAGTGTTTTACACATAGAAAGCACATAATAATTGCTTTATTTACTCATTGAACAGTTTTCCTTACTTATTGAATTTGTCTGTCTGTCTGTCTATCTCTCCATCTCTCCTTCCTTCTCCCTCCCTCCCTTTTTCTTTCCCTCTCCCTCCCCTCTCTTTTTCAATAGTTTCAATTTTTCCCCTAATTTAAAAACTGACTTCTTCTATAACACTCCTGCCACTCCCACAGTCACATTGCTTCACAAACCCCATCTCATGTTGTTATAAAAAGAGTGAAAAGTGAGGAACAAAGAGGTAACTAAATGTAGCCTGAATCCTAGTCTTAATCCTAACTTGAATCCAATGGATGGGAGAGAAGTAGTTAGATGAGAATGAGAGAGGAAAGAGATTAGAAGACAACATGAAGAGAGGAAATAACTAGGACAAGAACTGAGAAAAAGCAGAATATTTTATTTTTCCATAGGGAAAAGGAAAAAAAGGACAAAGGAAAGGCAGAAAATGATAATGGCAACTTTTAAAGTATGGAGAATGGAGAAATATTCTACTTGTGGCTATTGATTTCTCTATCCTTTCCATAGTTTTCTTCCCAATGGAAAAAAAGAGGTGATTCATTTTAGGGATCAAAATATCAGGTATTAGGGCTCTTGCTCTCAGTTGTTCATCCCTGTTTTTGATGTCCTTCATCAGGAGATTCCAGGATATTTTTCAAAAATAGGAATACAAAAACTCCCAAAATGTCAGAATACAAAATTGCAACTGATCTAGCTGCTAGCCAGGAACAGAAATACAATGAGAAGACCCCTCAGTGACATGTAATCTTTTTTAAGGCTTAATTAAGGGCCTTTTCTTAAAGCCCAGAGAAATAAGTGAGAATTTCAGAAATTTTTTATGAGCTGGGAAAAACATTATGTTATCTAGAGCAATTCTCTCATTTTCCCAACGAGCAAGCTGAGACCCAGAGGTTTTTTACTCCCGCATCTTTATTTCTATTCTCAGACTCCAAAAACATAGTGGATTCTTTCTTTCCCTTGCACAGATCCAGAGACTGGCCAATTAGTTCAGTCATCAAATGTATGGCCAGTCTGGGAGGTGGCAATGCAGAACCAAAACCAAGTTTCCAGTCAATAAATCAACAAGCAGTTATTAAGTGGGTCAAGCAGTTCTGATGGACCTGGCCATCCTCAGCAACGAGATCAACCAAATCATTTCCAATGGAGCAGTAATGAACTGAACCAGCTACGCCCAGAGAAAGAACTCTGGGAGATGACTAAAAACCATTACATTGAATTCCCAATCCCTATATTTATGCCCACCTGCATTTTTGATTTCCTTCACAAGCTAATTGTACAATATTTCAGAGTCTGATTCTTTTTGTACAGCAAAATAATGTTTTGGTCATGTATACTTATTGTGTATCTAATTTATATTTTAATATATTTAACATCTACTGGTCATCCTGCCATCTAGGGGAGGGGGTGGGGGGTAAGAGGTGAAAAATTGGAACAAGAGGTTTGGCAATTGTTAATGATGTAAAGTTACCCATGCATATAACCTGTAAATAAAAGGCTATTAAATAAAAAAAAATTAAGTGGGTCAAGCACTGTGTTAAGTCACACAGAAGACCCTTTGTTGACCCCCTCCCCATGCAGCATCCCCTCAAGAAGATAACTTACTTTATATAGGTATTGAGGTTGCCTTCTGGAAAAGTATAGGGATGCTTCTTCCGGAACACATGCCCCACCCGGCTACAGGGAAGAATTTCCAGGCTGCCTCCACACATCCACACTCGGAAGGAAATTTCTGTAAGAAATCACATCCCCTTTTTATTTCATTTTCTCCAGAATGAAGAGTGATAAAGGAAGAGGAGCTTAGTCATGATTCCTATCAAGTTGCCCTTTTACAACATGTGTATTGCGGCCTTTCCCCCCAGAAACATTAATAATAACAACTGCTGACTAATGTAGGATGAAAAGGTTTGTTAAGGACTTTACACGAATTATCTGATCTGATCCTCATAACCCTGTGAGGTGGATACTACAGGTATAACCTCCATTTTACAGACTGGAGAACTGAGAATCACAAACGTTAAATGACTTACCTGTGGCCATATAGGAAAGAAGGAAAGAAACAAGCTTTTATTAAGCTCCTATTATCTTCTAAACACTGTGTTAAATGCTTTACAAATATCTCATTTTATTCTCACAACAATCCTGGGAGGTAGGTGCTATTATCCTCACTTTTAAAAAAAGAAATTTACATATTATTCTCATTTTAAAGTTAAGGAAACTGAGGCAGACAGAAATTAAGTGATTTATCCAGAGTCATGCAGTCAGTAATAAGGCTGGATTTGAACTTAGGTCTTCTAGGCCCAGAACTTTGCCTACAGTGCCACCTAGTTGTCTCTGACATACTAAAAAATCACAAATTCCCACTTTAATAAAAAACCATAATATTCTTCTCTCTGATCATAAACGTCAATCATTCCATTTTTCCTAGTGCCATATCTCTCCACATCTATTCCTTGCCCACACAGTATTCTCTAAAGCACTTCTTAACACCTTTTCAGATCATTATCTCTTCTCAGACTTTATTTTCTTCATTTTCGATCGCAACCCTAATGCTGGCCAGTTCAACTCCATGCTCTTCTATTCTCAAATATCTTGCCTCCTTTTTCTTTTACTAGTCAATTCTTGACAAATTCAGCTTTGGATTAACCCACCATCCCTCTCCCTCCACTCTTATCTGAGTGTGGATGAATAGAGCCAAGGACATCATCCAAGTATGCTGAATGGATACATTAAAAGTTAATACTCTTCAGTTTCAACTGCATCCTACAACAACACAGTCTTTTATTCCTCCTTCAGTGATTACCAATGTTATTCCCTATTAGAGCTATTCCAAGGCCTCCAAGCTCTCCCTTCCTTTCCCACTCTCTGCTGAGGACCTTGTCTCTTCCTTTACTGAGAAAACCAGTGCCATTTGATGTGAGTTCCTTTGATCAGATTCTCTTGATTTCACAATCCCTTGGGACCATTCATTCTTTTTTTTTATTTAATAGCCTTTTATTTACAGGATATATGCATGGGTAACTTTACAGCATTAACAATTGCCAAACTTCTTGTTCCAATTTTTCACCTCTTACCCCCCCACCCCCTCCCCTAGATGGCAGAATGACCAGTAGATGTTAAATATATTAAAATATAAATTAGATACACAATAAGTATACCTGACCAAAACGTTATTTTGCTGTACAAAAAGAATCAGACTCTGAAATATTGTACAATTAGCTTGTGAAGGAAATAAAAAATGCAGGTGTGCATAAATATAGGGATTGGGAATTCAATGTAATGGTTTTTAGTCATCTCCCAGAGTTCTTTTTCTGGGCATAGCTGGTTCAGTTCATTACTGCTCCATTGGAAATGATTTGGTTGATCTCGTTGCTGAGGATGGCCTGGTCCATCAGAACTGGTCATCATATAGTATTGTTGTTGAAGTATATAATGATCTCCTGGTCCTGCTCATTTCACTCAGCATCAGTTCGTGTAAGTCTCTCCAGGCCTTTCTGAAATCATCCTGTTGGTCATTTCTTACAGAACAGTAATATTCCATAATATTCATATACCACAATTTATTCAGCCATTCTCCAACTGATGGACAACCATTCAGTTTCCAGTTTTTAGCCACTACAAAAAGGGCTGCCACAAACATTCGTGCAC